>NC_141991.1:28700193-29915193 GCF_049901715.1 Pseudonaja textilis
CAGCGCTGTCCAAAGACATCTCCGTGGTCATGTGGCCGGCATGACAAAATACCAAAGGCACATGGAGTGCTGTTACCTTCCCACCAAAGTGGTCTCTATTTTTCTACTTTCGTTTTTACATGCTTTCGAACTGCTAGGTTGGCAGAAGCTGGGACAAGTAACAGTAGCTCACTCCATTACATGTTGCTAGGGATTCAAACTGCCGAACTGCTGACCTTTCTGATCGACAGGCTCAGCGTCTTAGCCACTGAGCCACCGCGTCCCTCCAGGGGTTTGATTACTTAGATACAAAACTGAATGCATTGCCTATTGCAGAAAGTTAGCACCCACCCCTTTTAGAAGAATGAAATATTTTAGGAAATATTAAAAAAGGCAGAATATTATATTTTCCCTAAAGGAGAGGCATGTTTCTAAAGACAGAAACTCAGAGCCTCAGTTCTCTGCCCCAAGTAGAAACTAAGAGGCCAACTTTTAGAAATGCAGATTTGATAATCCATTCAAGACAGGATTAAAACCCCAAGGAAGCCAGCATCTAGGATTAATTACATTTGTTAAACAAGATTAAAAACCCCATCTCATTGCCGTCCTTCATGAGACAAACTAATTAAAATCAAATAACAAAATACACAAAACAAGCCTCTAAATTACAAAATGCTGTAGAACAAACTGTATAAAAATCCATGTACTCATCAAACCAGATGGTCAGCTACCCAGAACTTTAAACCCATGTGGTCCTGTTCATCAATAAACCATCTTTCCAATCAGCCTCCATGTTTCCGGTGTCTTTCTCCCCACTTGGAACTGAACCCAGATGGATATTTCTTCCAACACTTCATTTATCTTAATACCACCATGTGGACAAAGAGCAGGATTTTTACCAGTTACTGATTTTAAATTTCTCTTCATCTTTTTCTTCCCAGCAAAATACTGCAGAACACTGAACTAAAATGCAACAATTTGATTCAGTTCAAACTTTGCTGATAATCCTTTTTCTAAGAAGAAATGGAAAGGAATTGTACAGAAAGCAAAAAAAAGGAAATTGCAATGGTTTTCAATCTTCCTCCCCTTCCCAGATGTTTGGATGAGCAAATTGCTTGGAATTTACCATTTAGCACAACAGGGGATGTAAACTTTGCATACGTTTAAGTTTTTACAAATGGTAGCCATACTGTAGGTCTAGGAAAATGTAAAATAATGTATTCCATTTTTCTTCTATACTACACCTAATATTGAAATTACAAACTGTTGCAGCTAGGCTTCAAAGTAAGTCCTGAATGAACGTGCATAGATTAGTTTTGCTGAATGCTTCAGACAAACTGATACAGGGATGAATGTGGGATCACAAATGATTGAAAACCATTTTGAGCAGGAATTAGAAAGCTCGTTAGATCCGCTCACCATCCTCACAGCCGAAGGGATTCTCTTTCTGTTCACACAAGCTACCTTTTGCAACAAGGCCAATAATCAGGAGAGCAAGCTGAATTTTAATTATTTGCACTTCAGTGAACGTTTGGAAAAAAAATGTGTGCAAGGCATCAGGGGCTGCACAAATTTAACCTTGGGGAGACTTTAAAACCAATGTTGTATAGGGGCTTGCTAAGAGATGTGCAAAACTATTTCGACACTCAAAAACAGTCTCTACTTGGAACATGTTGTGTGGTTGATATTAAACACCCCATATTTTTGAGATACACTCTAAGCTCAGAACACAATATATCCCAGACTATTTTATTTGGAGTTTAGGACAATTTCCCCCCTACTTTATGCACACCCTTAAGGCGTCTGACATGGTTTGCAGCTCTCAGTTTGGTAAATCCTGTCTATTTCTGTTTGCCTGCTTTAAGACAAACACTATTATGACTTTTCTGCTCCCACCACTGCTTTCTGAGGCGCAGTTAATACAAAATGTAAAGAATATCCTGTGTCAGCACCCTGCATGAAGAGCTTCCTGCCTCATAAAATTAGCCCATTTTCTTATTTATTGGCATTCCAGCCACATCTACAGGATCCCTATTAAGTCAACTTTCCAATGGGATTTGCTGAAAAAGAAAGGGAAAAGGAAGTAGCTGCCATCAACCCAGATGAATGTCAATGTACTCTTTTAAAGTTTGCACAGAATGAAGAATTTGGGGATGGGTGGGTGGATGGTGCATGGTAGTGAGAGAGGCAATATTCAGTATGTCTGTTTCCAGAATATAGGTAGACTTTCACTGACAATCACAACTGAGCCCAAGATTTTTGTGGCTAAGCAAAACATTTGTTAAGTGAATTTTGTCCCATTTTATGACCTTCCTTGCCACAGTTGTTAAGTGAATCAATGTATTTGTTAAGTTAGTAATATGGTTGTTAAGTGAATCTCCTTATGAGAAGGTTGCAGAAGATGATCACATGATCCTGGGACACTAACAACCATCATAAATATGAACCAGTTGCCAAGGACCCGAATTTTGATCATGTGACTATGGGGATGCGGCAACAGTCCCAAATGTGAAAAATAGCAGTGGCCCTCTCTAAGTGGTTTACAGAGCCAGCATAATTGCCCCCAACAATCTGGATCCTCCTTATTTTGCAAACCTCGGAAGGATGGACGGCTGAGTCAACCTTGAGCCTGGTGAGATTCGAACTGCCAAATTGTAGGCAGCCGGCCGTCAGCAGAAGTAGCCTGCAGTACTGCACTCTAACCACTGCACCACCACAGCTCTTAAAAAAGGTCATAAGTCACTTTGCTCAGTGCTGTTGTAACTTCAAATCGTCACTAAATGAACTGTTATAAGTTGAGGACTACCTGTACTCCACCCCACCCCCCCGGCCCCCGGAATATTTCTCCATATTTGCCACAGTTGTGTTCTGAGTTCAGTAGGACATGAAAGCTTACTTTGATTTTTGTATCTTTTTCTGAAAGTTCAACGTGTCGTTTAAAAACCCATCTCAAGTCCGTTGGAAAAATAGGAGAGACTTGTGCCACAATGAACTAATCTGAACTTTGTGCAACTGTTGCTGTTTGCCAATGTTGCTGCTCAGGATGGAACGTGTAGTAACAAAACTGATGGAAGCTGGCCAGAAAGAGGAGCCTTTGGCAGCTTCCTGCAATACAGCTGTCATTGACTTTCACTGGGTCTTCCTAATGTTACAAAATTGATTAAGAAGTTTGCGGAAAAGGTGGGTGGGGTGGAATCCTTTTCTTTTCCAGCAAAGGTCATGGTACAACTCCTTTCTTATTGCTGCTGTCACAATATCACCGCTCAGATGGCACCTTTCTGTAACAAGACCCTGCATGGTGGACTAACAGCAAGCAACTCACAATATCTGCTCATCAAAAACGTACAAAATCAATCTACGAGCCAAGTTTATGCAATAGGATATAACTGCTTTCCACCTAGCAAACTACAGCTGCTGTGAGATTGTTATTACATGTAATGCCAGTGCGCCTCTGCCAACTAAGATGAATGTTTCTAAGAAATCACTCTATATAAATATCTAAAGCAGGTTAGACTATAAAATCAACACCTGAATCTTGCTTACAGTTTTGGGGAGGAAATAGAATAGAATAGAATAGAATAGAATAGAGTAGAGTAGAGTAGAGTAGAGTAGAGTAGAGTAGAGTAGAGTAGAATAGAATAGAATAGAATAGAATAGAATAGAATAGAATAGAATAGAATAGAATAGAATAGAATAGAATTCTTTATTGGCCAAGTGTGATTGGACACACAAGTAATTTCTCTTGGTGCAAAATGCTCTCAGTGTACATAAAAGTAAGGATACATTCGTCAAGAGTCAAGAATCATAAGGTTCAACACTTAATAATAGTCATAGGGTACAATAAGCAATCAAATCATACTAGGAAACAGTCAATATAAATTGTAAGGATACAAGTGACAAAGTTACAGTCATACAGTCACAAGTGAGAGGGGATGGGTGATAAGGAGTGATGAGAAGATTAATAGTAAAAGTCGTGCAGACTTTGTAAATAGTTGGACAGTTTTGAGGGAATTATTTGTTTAGAAGAGTGATGGCGTTTGGGGAAAAACTGTCCTTGTGTCTA
The DNA here is from genome assembly GCF_049901715.1 of Pseudonaja textilis. Lineage (NCBI taxonomy): Eukaryota > Metazoa > Chordata > Lepidosauria > Squamata > Elapidae > Pseudonaja > Pseudonaja textilis. The sequence goes on from NC_141991.1 coordinate 28,704,236, forward strand.
CTTCTTCTAGTGTGCAGTACTCTATAGTGTCATTTGAGGGAAGGAGTTGAAACAGTTTATGTCTGGGATATGAGTGGGGTCTGTAAATATTTTCACAGCCCTCTTTTTGACTCGTGCAGTATACAGGTCCTTGATTGAAGGCAGGTGGTTAGTAATTGTTTTTTCTGCAGTTCCAATTATCCTCTGAAGTCTGTGTCTGTCCTGTTGGGTTGCAGAACCAAACCAGACAGTTATAGAGGTGCAAATGACAGATTCAATAATTCCTCTGTAGAACTGGAATAAGAATTATTTGTGAAACAAATGGAGTCATACAATAAGCCATTATCTACATACTACTAAAACTCTGCTATTTGTAACCTTCAGTTGGGCATTACCTCTAATTGGTTAACTTAAAGAATGCATCCAAAATCCAGGACTCATCACTCCTATGGGTTTGAAATTTTAAGGCTCTCCCGATCAGTTGTATTGGAAATATTGTATCCATAACCATTCTGCCTGACTTCCTGCAGTACCACCGTCTGCTGCGGTCATATGATTGTGATTTCTGATGCTCCCTATTTCCACAAAGTCATTGGGGAAGCCTACAGGAAGTCAGAAATTGCTTCCACACCCACTGTTGTTGTTGTTTGTTTGGCTTGCCCAGAGGCATTCTGTTTATTTTTCTAATCTCTGAAAGCATGACACATAGGTTGTCCACCTTCTCATATATGGACAAGATGAGGCTATGTTCTGGTAGCCAGGAGTCATACTTAGTATGTTTTCTTTTCTAGAAAGCTGCAAGTACCAGAAAGACAATGAGCAATGAACAAAGATAGGGTTTTCATTGTTTGTTTCTTCTTGAGTTTGTTTCTTCTGAGTTTAAAGCTTCCCCCCTCTTTTTAATTTAACTACATGCAAGGATTTACGGCTTTACAATGTTGTATCTTAATATAGCAGGAGTCCAAGTCGTGATTTTGAACAAATCTTGAAGAAGAATCCTCCCAGGTCACTAAAGAAGTGTTTGTAGGCCGCCAATAGCTCTTGAACAGTGCCTATCTTTGCTCTAATTCAGGGGAGTCAAACTCAAGGGCCGGGGGCAGAATCTGGTACACGAGATACTTAGATCTGGCCCACGGGGATGCCCTGGAAACAGCAAAGGACCGGCCTGTGGTCCCTCTGCCAGCAAAAATGGACCTTGGGAGGCCCTTTTCACTGGCAGAGAGCTCAGGCCACCACAGGTGCCCATGACACAAGTGACATCAAGCCATGCCTCCCCTAGCCATGCGCACTCAACCCCTCTGAGATCAAACACAACCCTGAAATCAAGTTTGACATCCCTGCTCTAATTATTGCTCTGATATATCAATTTATTCCTGTAAAATTAAAATCAAATAAAGCACAATGCATAGGAAGCCCACCCATCTATAGGGATTAAAAGGAACAAACATGCTGGTAAGCATGCAGTTATGAGCAATGTTCTTTTCTTAGGCCATGTGCTTAACTCACATAATCATATAATCACAGAGTTAGACAGGACCTTGGAAATCCCTATTCATTGTTTTAATGTTTTATAATACATTTTAATTAAATGTTTGTAAGCCACGTAGAGTCACTTCAACAAGCTGAGCAGCATGTACATGTGCTAAATAAATAAATTAAAAACTAGCTTTTTCCAAAGAGGAGTGCAATAACAGGTGAACATTTATACAGCAAAATAAAAGAGGAAAGTTAATTGGCATGAAAGAATGTAGGACTGGCCTAGAGAAGAGAGTAATGAGCTGTTAAGGGAGGTAAAATGAACAACTCAGTCAAGAGAAGGTAGGAAGTGTGAGAAAGAAACTCAAGGTAACCTTGCCTTGATTTTGTTTGGTATAGGATGGGGCAAAGAAGAACCCTGACACTTCATTCTGCAACAATAAACAGCATTCCTGGAATCCCTGCTGCTTGCCTGTCTCAAAGGGCTGACACTTGCCTGGTTGGGACTGGGCCGTGGGGAAGCATTTGAGCAGGCCAGGAACCGGGAGGCATCTAAGGCTCAAGATTATAACTCAAATCAGGATTGAACAAGTCAGGATCTTTGGATGATGTGATCCAAGGAGTTGGTGAACAACAGAAGCAAATTAGGGTTTAAGGAACAACCAGTAAGGAACATGTTAGATCGCGGGAAATGAGACTCAGGAAACCCAGCGTAACTTCAGCTCTTTATTTTTTGTTAAGGTCTGTGCTGGACCTCGGAGCCGCAACAGCCCTTCTTATAGGGATTGCTCGCAGCTCGCAGCCAATGACAGTACTTTGAATCTCCCATGATCGGCCGGGCCAATCGCAGTTGATTCCTGGTGAACCAATCCCAATTGTTCATTTAACCAATCGCAGCACAGGGTCTCTGGACCAATAGGAAAAGGGTATTTCGAGAATGTTAATACAGAACAGAACAAATAACTGGGGCTATGGTATATCTAGGGAGTTACTTTAGCAAACAAAAAGAAGTTTGTCAGTGGTGGGATTCACATTTTTTTTTACTACCAGTTCTGTGGGTATGGCTTGGTGGGCATGGTGTGGCTTGGTGGAAATGTCAGGGGAAGGATACTGCAAAATCCCATTCCCTCCCCACCCCACTAACCTGCTTTCCAGCTCCGTTCTCCCATGCAGGGCAACAAAAGAAGACCCAGCCAATCAGCTGGGACTCAGGAGGCAGAGAATAGATGGGGGGTAGGGCCAGGCAGAAGTGGTATTTGCCGGTTCTCCAAACTACTCAAATTTTCCGCTACCAGTTCTCCAGAACTGGTCAAAACCTGCTGAATACCATCTCTGAAGCTCATCCTTTTATATTATTTCGAATAATATTCAGGCCGAACCTGAAGTTATTTTCACATAGAAGCCCAGCTTCTTAATCAGCTTCCTCTGAATACCTCTAGCTCCTAATATCTTCCGCAACGCAGCTGTTTATTACTTATTTTGATGAAAACAATTTTCATTCCCTTGAGCCAAAGGAACAGACTACATTTTAATGAAATGTACAGGTATTTGGGGGAGGTATAATTAGATCTGATAGTGTTCTGTTGCAAAGCTGGTTTGTTTACTCTAGAAGGAAAATATCTCTGCCCTCTACGATGTATATGCAATTTTTTCCAATTGCAAAAGAATATTAAATATAGATTTTTAGTTAAAATTAATTTAATTTAAAAAGAATTTTAAAAGAATATTAAATATATTTAATATTAAACATTTAAATGTATGTGTGCATATACCATTCCCTTTAAAGCCTGTTTTATGGCTGTCCTTCTACTGCTTATTTATTATTCACATGTATTAATTTTTTTCTTAACTCTCTTTTCTTACCATTATCTCTTTGGTTGCTAATCTTAGAGGTGTTTGTTGCATCAATTAGTATTTTAAAAGTACATTTCTTGTAACACTCCTCTATCCCAAGCAACTAGCCCCAAGAACCAAGAACAAGTTCTTTTAAGCTTTGAATCCATTCAGCTTCGCTAACTAAACAAAGTCCTTTCTAAATGTCTAAAAGGGAGAGATATTGGCAGCTCTCTACTCATACTGAAACAACTGAAAAAAAAAAAACCACTAAAAAAGTTTTGGACGGAGTTCACAGAGAAGAGCTTTTAAGTGAAATTGGCAACAAAGCTTCTGCTTCTTTACTTTCAGCCTAACTTTGTGAAATTGGATTTTCAGCACTTACTACACCCAAGATCAAATACGAAAATAGCCCAAATGTCATGCCTCCTTTAAAATTTTCTTTAATACCCTGTTTCTCCAACAATACGGCCTCCCCCAATAGGAAGTCCCAGCATGTTTTATAGGCATGAAATGAAATTAAGCCCCTCCCCCCAAATTAAGGCCTATATTAAAACATGCAAAATGGGGGGGAATGGTGGGGGGGGCTTGCCATTAGGAAGTACTTTTGTTGCACACCCGGATATGGTGCTGCCTGCGTTGACCCTGATATGAAATGCCCCACCAACGCCGAGGTCAACATCCAAGCCATCGCCACCCGCCCGCCCAAAGATGCAAGGGGGGGGGAATTAAGTCACCCCTGAAAAGACGGCCTAGCCATTTTTTCGGGGCTCAAAAAAAAATAAGACCTGGCCTTATTATATGAGAAACATGGTAAATCTTTGTATAAAATGTAAGGGAAAATAAAGAGCATTATTAGAGACAAGTTTAATATCATTTTTCTCCATTAAAAAGGAAACGTTTATTGAAGTTCCTCATTAAGTTACTGCTCCATGGTTCAGCAAAGTTGAAACTTCTTAGAATTCTTTATAGAATGGCACAGGCTCTAAAGCAGGACATACTTGTGGACTTCAATTCCCAGAATTCCCCAACCAGTTGCCAAGGTTGGAGATACTTGCCCTAAAGTACTTGAATGTACACATGGTTCAACAAATGCATTATGCAGTACTGAAGCTAGCAAAGAAAGCAGCTGATGATAATGACTAGATAAATAGTACCACATCACAAAGAGTGGGGTTTTTTTATCATGGTCATTACAAGAATAAATAAATAAGTTAACTGGATCTAAGGCATGAGTAGATATTTGTACATCAGACATTGCAATGTGACCTTAACTCCCGATGAAAGGAGTTGTGATTAACATCTATGGTGGCCCAGTGGTTAGAATGCAGTATTGTAGGCTAATTCAGCTCACTGCCAGCAGTTCGATTCTGATTGGCTCAAGGTTGACTCAACCTTCCATCCTTCTGAGGTGGGTAAAATGAGGAGCCAGATTGTTCGGGACAATATGCTGACTCTGTAAACCACTTAGAGACGGCCTTAAAGTACTGTGAAGTGGTATATAAGTCAAAGTGCTATTGCTATTCTTGGATTGGAGAAATTGCAGAGGACCAGTGTGGGTGATGCTTCAGATCTGAAGGCAGAAAGATCCTTCAGAACATTTAGGGACACAAATAGCACACTTCTGGAATGGCTATAAACCAAATATTTTTTTCTGGAGCCCATCTTCAGGGAGAGAGAGAAATTTCCTGAGGTTGGGCTCCAGCATGATCCTGAAAGCTGAAAAGAATAAAGCTTTGGCCCCCATGATCAACTCAGATTGTATCCTGAACAGATTTCTTTTTAATCCCTAGTCAGAGCAAATGGATCATAGGTGATGCTTCATTGAAAGTTAACTAGTTTTAATTTTCAAGCCAATAGATGGCAATATTTTTAAAACTCATTAGGCTGAAGTGTCTATTTTAGATGGATCTGAATCAGAACCTATGACTTTTCCTGGATCGATCTGTCTGTCTTCCTTCCTTCCTTCCTTCCTTCCTTCCTTCCTTCCTTCCTTCCTTCCTTCCTTCCTTCCTTCCTTCCTTCCTTCCTTCCTTCCTTCCTTCCTTCCTTCCTTCCTTCCTTCCTTCCTTCCTCCCTCCCTCCCTCCCTCCTTCCTTCCTTCTTTCCTAATTTGGCCTAGAAAATTCAATTATGAGATAGTGGCAGATTTGGAAATTATGCCAACCACCACCATCTTTTGGGAAGAGTTTAGTTTACTTTTAATTTGAACATCATTTAATTATTATAATGTTTTAAAGTGATAATGCCTGATTATTAGTTGTTAATATGTCCATCCTGCATAACCATATAAAAGAAACTCTTAGAAATTGTGGAAAAAGTCAGGCAGTCTTTATAGACTGTCAAAGTAAAGCTAGTTTTGTGTGTGTGTGTTTGTGTGTTTAAGAAGTACTGAGAACTACAGATAGCTCTCAATGTAGAGTCTAAGCTGTGGAAATATGTTGTTTGAGAGAGAACTGAGAAAATTTGAAGGAAACCGGCATAGCTGTGCAACAGATGGCTTTGCAAGATCCTTGGAAGAGCTGTTATTGCTATTGTAAAGTCTCTTTGTATAAATTTGCACTTCTTGGCTTCTATGGCACTAAAACAGACTGGCAGTGTGCATTATTCACAGTTGAGCATATTTTATGTTGGTCAACTTTCTCAAATTGAATTGAGTTGAATTAAATTCTTTATTTGGCCAAGTGGGATTAGACACACAAGGAATTTGTCTCTGGGTCAGAAGCTTTCAATGTACATGCAAAACAACAGAATAAAGATAACCACCACCACAACAATAATAATAATTTATTATGTAATAATAATAAATGGTCATTATGTAAAAAATACAACTTACCTGTATCCGAAAAGTAATGGGAACAAAGTAGAAAAGGTTGTTGAAAATGAAATGGTAAAGATTTTGTGGGATTTTTGATGGATTATCATTTGGAGCACAACATGCCAGATATCACCAAAAACTGAAGCGTACAGTTTATTGATATCGCTATACCAGAAAACGCCAGAGTTGAAGAAAAAGAACTGGAAAAAAATCATGAAATATTGAAACTATACAATTATGGATGAAACATGTACAGTAACAGTGATACTCATTGTCATTGGGGCACTTGGTATTATGTCCAAGAATTTTATAAAATACATCAAGAAATTGGACTTTGCTTGTCAGAAGGTCACAAAAGCTGATCATATGATCCCAGGATACTGCAACTGTCATAAATATGAAACAGTTGCCAAGCACCTGAAATTTGATCATGTGACCATGGGGATGCTACAATGGTGGTAAGTGTGAAGAATGGTCATAAGTCATTTTTTTCAGTGCCATTGTAACTTTGAACAGTCAGTAACTTTGAACTGTTGTAAGTCAAGGATTACCTTTAGATCTAAATATATTCAAAGGTGTACCCTATATTCAATATTGTTATCCATATATTTCACTAAATCTTCTTTGCCAGCATTCTTTACTCTGACTGAATATGGGCAACATGTGATTTTTGCAAGGTATTTTTTCATTAGGAAGTGTGGGTGGAAGTTACCAGATTCTGTCCATTATTATAGAAATCCCATGAATTCTTTTACATTTTTTAAGCTTAGTTCACCTCTCTTTTTAATCATATATGATCTTCTAAATATAGTCATCCCCCCACCACCCCCAACTAGGACCAATATCATCTTATGTGCTGTAACCAAGACTTGTTATAAAGTGACTGTCAGCTGGAATCTATTCTTCATTCTTTTAGGGAACTTTTTAAAATGATAAATGCTTCAGCTTTTGAAGAGGGAAATGTCTTCCCCTTGTTAATACATTTCCACTGTATTACTGTCATCTTTTAAATTAATAATTTCCCCTTTTAAATTGAAATTCAAATATGTTTGTACTTTGAATTATTTATTTTGCTCAGCAGAAAGAACAGTTGTATTCTCGATTGCCAGCACACCAGTTGTAAGAAATTCTGTTTCATTTGTACGGATGGCAGAGATGGTGAATAAATGAACACAAGACTATTCTTTAAAGGCAATCCTCCGTTAAATCCCACTGCCAGTGAGATTGGAGGAGATGCTGAGACCTGCTTTCTCTATTGCAGAACAATTGTGCCAGAACAATTGACCAAAACGTGCACCTTGTTTTAGAAACCAGCATCATGCTTGCAATGGGCCTATTTTTGATGGTATCTAAAATTTCCCTGATAATAATTTTTAAAAATCCCCATGACAATAATATAGTTGCAGAGAAGGGGTTAAATTTTATATCAACCAAACCATTCAGAGACTGGACTTTTAATGGTTTGGCTGGAAGAAAGGTTATTAAGCTGAACTGATAGAGTTTTTGATGAGATAGAAGCACTTTGCCCTGGAAGCTCTTCAGGAACTGGAGAGATGGATGGATGGATGGATGGATGGATGGATGGAAGGAAGATAGATATATAGACAGACATAATAATAATAAAGTTGGAAGAGACCTTAGATGTCTTCTCATGCAACTCCCTGCTCAAGCAGAAAGCCCTAAAATGTTTCAGACAAATGGTTGTCCAGTCTCTTCTTAAAGTGTTGGAGCACCCACAACTTCTGAAGGCAAATCATTCCATTGATTAATTTTCTAACTGCCAGGAAATTTCACTTTAGTTTTAGGTTGGTTCTCTCCTTGGTTATTTTCCATCCATTGCTTCTTGTTCTACCTGCAGATACATTGGAAAATAGGTTCTTTTTCTTTGGGTTACCCCTTAATATTGGAAAACTCTTATCATATCAACCCTCTTCGTCCTTCTTTTCATTAAATTAGACATCTTCAATTCCTGCAATCATTCTTTGCATGTTTTAGTCTCCAATCCCCTAATCGTCTTTCTTGCTCTTCTCTGCCATCTTTCTAGCGTCTCAGCATATTTAGGGAGCAACTTAATGTATATCTAGATATCAAAGTTTTATCACCGGCTAGAAATTCTTAGAGAAGGAGTGCAGGGAACATAAATCACTTGTAGGAGTACAATAAGTACAGTTAAAGAAAGATCAACTTACCATTAATCATCATTATTAATCAGAGGGAAAATGGCAAGATGAAGTATTCAGTTTAAATTCAAGGAACTTAGATGTTAGGAATTAGCCTTAACAATTAAAAAAAATGCCAATTATTTCTAATGGCTCCCACAAGTAATGGTAACGCTTAATTGTTTAGGTTTCCAATACACAAGGAAGTATCTCTTTTGGAATGTAAGTTCTGCCCCCAAAGGATCATCTCATCATCTTACAGCTAGGAGAGAGGCATTATGCATCTCAAAGAGTAGATGAAGGCATTCTAGGAGATTTTTTGTTCCACATGAGGTCATGTAACGGTTGTGCTGGTTCCTGGATTTTGAGGATCTGCCCACAGTTTTATAAGCCCAAGTCACCTCCCAAATGGATGATAGTAAGATATCTATAGTTGACTGCCCTGCAGAGTATCCAGAAACTTCAGCTGGTACAAAATGTAGTAGCATAGGCAGTTATATGTACCCCTAGAAGGATACAACATTACACCTCTGTTCCATAAACTTCATTGCTTCCAGGTCTAATTTAAGATGCTGATTTTGACATTTAAAGTCCCACAAGGAATTATGGGGCCTGGTTATCTGAGGGACCACCTTTTCACAATTACATCAACCAGTCCCATCAGGAGAGGCACACAGCAGGTCCCAACTATAAAAGAATTCCATCTGAGGGGACCTAGGACGCAGGCTTTTTCTGTCAGAGCACCACCTTCTGGAATATCACCCTTCCTGAGCCCCATCTTTTATGGCCTCCAGAAACCACTCAAAACATTTCCAAGCCTGGGGATTCCTGTGTTTGCTGCATTGTATCTTATATGTTCCCTCTTGTGTCTTGTTGAATCCATTTTTATTGTTTTAAATTGATTGTGTAGAATGTTTTAAGTTTAGGTTTCAAGTCTGCTGCCCAGACTTTGTGCAAAATGGAAAAACTTAAACAAATAAACTTAACAAATAAAACCTAAACCTAATCCTAACAAAAGAAAATGTGAGGGGACACGTCTATGGAGATTCTAAGTCATCCAGGTCATGAATATCCCAAAGGTCCTTTTTCAGGAGGCAACTGGATTTGTGTGTGTGTGTGTATGAGTGTGTGTGTGTGGTTTTTTGTTGTTGAAGACATTTCACTTCTCATCAAGAAGCTTCTTCAGCTCTGACTGGATGGTAGGGAATGGAAGGATTTATATTGCTTGGAGACAGCTGGTTATTTGCATTCTTTTAAAGAGTCGTTGAGGCCAGTTGGAGGTTTATCTGTGTCCTCAGGGTCACCTGAATAGTGCAAATGGGTGTGGAGCCTTCTTGGAACTGCTGAATGGACTGTTTAAACTGAAGATAGATGATGTCGTATTCTTCCCCTTCTGTTGAGAGAGGGCTGTTCAATTTTTGACAAAGATGCCCTCTTTGACCCCTCAAAGAGAGGACACGTGAGAGGCCATTCTCTATTGTGACTCCTGGCTTTGAAATGTTCTTCCACTGCGAGTAGGACATAATGTAGTGCTACATTATATGTCCTTTGGCACCCAGTAAAGGTTTTTTTTTATTCCTTGTGTTTTGTCTCTAAGTTCCTTTGTCTGTTTTGCTTATTCATTACTGTCAGTCTTAAAACAAAGTATTCATTCTTTTACTTAGCTTTATCGTTATCTTATTTTTATGCCTTGTTTTCATGCATATGGAGTATCTGATGATAGTGATCAGGCTATAAGTATTTCAAAGACATAAGTAAATAAATACAATACTTATGTCTTGCACGCAACCTGCTCTGTAAGTTTTCTTTAAGGTAGAAGTCACTGGCAGCTATGCCTCCTGAACAATGTGTAAACCTTCAGCATACAGAAACATTGGATCAGAGTACATAAACAATACTGATTGAATATCTACTCTGGAGCTGTGATGGATTGCTCAGCCAGCTTTCCCTTGATTTCAACAAGTGAGAAGCTTTTGAAAAAAGCCTATTTACAATATAATTTTGAGCTTTTTTCTTTGAAATGTTGAAATGTCTCTGATGTTGTATGGCTCAGATTTGCAGTATATGAGAATGCATACAGCATTCCCGTTCCGAAATACCAAACTGAGCTTTTGAGAGATTAAATGACCTAGGTTAACCTCAGCTGAGGGGAATTATTTCTGAATTTGGCTAAAGTAGGTAAACTAAAAAGAGAACAGAGGAATTTCTTTGCCTCTTTTCCCCCTTCCTTCTCTTGCTGTTGCTTTATTTTTATTGGATGTGGAGTGCCTAATTAGTATGGTTTTAATTCAGAAATATAAATGAAGGTTCCAGGAAAACAAAGAAACAGAGAAATAAAAGACCAAATAAAATAAAATGTAATAATTGCTGTTTCCATTGGGAAAAGCTGTAGTGACAGCATAAACTAAAAGGGAAAAAAAACCCCAACTGGGTACAGTTGTGGGTGATTTTACAGATTGGTTTGCTCTGCCAAGCACTTTTCAAGCTATTATCAGATTGAACTGGACTTCACCTCATTTGGAAAGTGTTAGGAGAAGAGCTATTTTCCATATGAGTCTAAGATTCATTAGTTGCCTTCTTATGTTGTCTCCATTGAGTCATTTAGTGTGAAAGATGAACTTTGGCTACCAGATTTGGGCTGCAAAAAATCCAGCCCATGACATGAAAAACTTCTCCTTAACAACTATATACCGAGTATTTCTTTTTTGCAAATACTCTGCTCTCATATGACAAAATCAGTGCACTTTTCTTTGTATACTCCGTCCCCCAAAGTTACCTTTTCTACACACATTTGAAACAGTGATATTGGGAGGCATTTATATTTGCAAGAATAGCCAAGTTTTGGTTCATGGGTTAGTCTGGAGGCATGAAATTGGGTAAACTCACATTAGAGTGTGACTTGAATGAATCTAAACCTTCCACAAATCTCAACCATTGCCAGAGCAGTGGAGCAATCAGCGTATAAAAAATTATAACCTGAAAAGAACTTGGAACTTGGAGCTAGGAAAGGAGAAATGAACCCATGTGGCCAGTTATGAGTGATGTGATTAGCATCATTAAGAATCATTTTTTCTAGTACCCGTGCATTTGATTGAAAAGGGGGGAAGAACCATTTTAAAGAATATTTCAGCATCATTACAGGTAGTCCTCAAAAATGTTGATAAAATTTAGTTGAAAAGTGAAGGGAGGACTTTAATATATTTCCACCTACCTCTGTGTTATTATTGACTAATTCGCATCAGGTGAAAAAAACCTCTCAGCTTTAGGCTGAGCTAACAGATCAAAGGGGCCTGCTTGTGTGAGGTGACTCATCCTTAAGCCTGGATTAGACTTTATCTGCCATTGCAAGCAGGGCCGGTGGGAGGATTATTAAGTGATGGAACAAGACTAACATGGGTCTCCTCATCTACTACACATTAAGTTAACATCTCCCTTCCCCTTCTCCACCATGCTGTGGATTTCACCTTACTCCCTGCACCAATGTCACGTAACTCCTAATCAACCGAGAGGCTCATTAAAAGGGGGGGGGCTGCCAGGGCAGCGAAGCAGATCAGGAAGTGGTGGTGGGGGAAGGGGGTTGTGAGGACAAAGTATGGAGAAGCAGCATTGGAGTCCACACAGCCAGAGATGGTATTCAGCAGGTTCTGACTAGTTCTGGAGAACTGGTAGCGGAAATTTTGAATAGTTCACAGGACCGGCTAATACCACCTCTGACTGGAGATTTTGCAGTATCCTTCCCCTGCCATGCCCACCAAGCCACGCCCACAGAACCGGTAGTAAAAAAAAATTGAATCCCACCACTATACACAGCCCACAAGCAGATGTTTTTTTTTCCCGATTTGCTCTAGTCTATACAAATGAAAGAAAAGTGATGCTTCCCTCACCTGCCCCCCACTTCTCCTCCAGTTTATCCTCCTGCGCTTTAAAGCCACCTCTTGCCAGTTACCCTTTGGCACGCCTGGTGTGCACAGATCCTTGCAAAGTTCATTCTTCAAGAACTGGGGAGAAGGGGAGAAAGAGAAAGGAGGAGGTGGAGAGCAGGACGATCTTTGCTGCCGCTGCTGCGTGGGAAGGACACGCCTTCCTTCCTTGCTGTTTGCCCTCCGAAGGGTTGATTTGATCCAGCTTTGGAGTGTTTTCCTGCAATGCCATCCTCACCATCCCCCAACCCCACTCCTGCCCAGGCGCATCCAAATTGACACACTGTTCTGCTGTTTCTCTTTTTAAAAATTTGGTTTTGTAAAAAAATTTTTTAAAAGGTTGCCCTTCATGGGCCTCCTTTGAGCTCCAAGGGCCCCAGAACAATGTACCAGCTGAACTCCCCTCTCCTCAGGCATAAATGTAAGTCAGGGAACATAGCAATAGCAATAGCATTTAGATTTATATACCACTTTACAGTGCTTTATAGCCCTTTCTAAGTGGTTTACAGAGTCAGCATATTGCTCCCAACAGCAATTCTCATTTGACCGACCTCAGAAGGATAGAAGTCTGAGTCAACTTTGAACCAGTGAGAATCAAACTGTTGAACTGCTGGCAGCAAGCAGTCAGCAGAAATAGCCTGTAGTACTGCATTCTAATCACTGCGCCACCATAGCTGATATGTCTGTTGTTCAGAAACAGTTGCATAGCTGTTGCATTTGTACATCTGTGAATGTTCACATTATGGCTTCAGTGTGCTGAAATGATCCTGATGTTTTAGGAAGTCAAATCAACCAATCAGCATACAGGACTCGCACCTCTGCACAATGCACAGTTGGGATTTGGGAGGTATGCACATTGGCCTGTCTGCAGCCATCTGCAATTTATGCTTACCCGTCAACCTCTTCATAGTGAACCCATATTTCTCCCAAAATAAGACCAAGTCTTATATTAATTTTTGTTCCAAAAGATGTATTAGGGCCTATTTTCAGGTGATTTTTCAGGTGATCAGTCTTATTTTGGGGGAAATATGGTACTAAATACATCCACCTGGCTGACAATTTTAACTGGGGCTTATTTTTGGGATAGGGCTTATGTTGTGGCTCCGGGCTTGGATTCAGCTCCTGTGACTGATATGAGTTCAAGTGAGGAGGTCATGGCAGAAAAATATGAGCCGGCCTGGCTTACTGATTGGACTGAAAACCAGGATGAGGAGATGGACATGACAAAGGACGACAGACCTGATGTATTAGAATTGTCATTAGAATCCTCCTGCACAGGAGAACGGATCTGGAAAGCAGGTTAGTGGGGTGGGAAGGGAAGGGAGATTTTACAGTAACCTTCCCCTGCCACGCCCACCAAGCTACACCACATTCACCAAGCCGTGCCCACAGAACCGGTAGCAAACAATTTTGAATCCCACCACTGCCCCAATCCCCAGCCTGTGGACTGATACAGAGCCGCAGCATGCCAGAAACCAGGCCACGCAAGCAAGCAAAGCCCCATCCGTGGGATGCAGGCAGCATGCAAAACCACACTCCCTCTAGTCCACGGATAAATCTCTCTCCACAGAATTGGACCCTGGTGCCCAAAAAGTTGGGGGCTGCTGCATTAGCTGACAAGGTAGATTTCAAAATCTGAGCTAGAATAAGGGGGAACAGATTTAAAAGGATCTCACAAAGATATAACATTTATATCCCCTGCTCTCAGTCCAGAGGAGATGCTAAGAACACACAATTTCTTGAGGGTAAAAACCCATAAAATACCATCAATCAAAAATTAAAACAACTGTTCTATATTTCCAATTTGTCAGATAGCAATGCCATAGTACATAAGTACGATTCATGCATGGCTGTGATTTGTTATACTAGTTTCATACTTGTTCAGTTTTAATTTTCTTGGGGGTGATGAGGGTGTTATAACTGCGCTCCATCCAGAGTTTTAAATCATGTTTTGACTGGCCTTATATATCAATCAGTCATTTGCTTTGGGATAGTTACAATCACATCCATCTAATACTTTTGTGTTGTGAAAACCTTCACAGCAGGGAACAAATGGATAAATAATCCCTTTTGGCTAACAAAATCATAAAGTTCATTTTGTTCTATCACACACAGAGACACAAAAATCTAAACCCCAAACACCTAAGTCACAAATGGAACCAACTGTTTCACAGAATTAGTTTTCCCATTGTGTAAATGGTAGGATTACAATTTCTTCTTACAGAGAACTAAGCAGGCAGTAAAGAGGATTTATAATTTGTTTTTTTTTCCTAAAGGATTTTACTTATATAATAAAAAATACATTCAAAGAAAAAATATAGTATAGTAACTATGAAAAAGAAAAAAAGAGGCAAAGAAAAAGGAGACAGAAAAAAGGAAAAAGAAAATTAAATACAGTAACAGAAAATCTGAAAAATTATAAAGCAGTTTATAATCTTTTTCTTAGCAGTTATACATATAATAATAAAGCTCTCTCTCTCTCTCAGATTCCATCATAATTCCATTCTTTCTAATAACTTATTCTTTCTAATCATCAAAATCATGTCACAAATTTCCCTTTTTTTATAAAAAAACCCCATAAGATAATGAATTTCTGATAATTCAAAAATCCATTCTGATAATGGTTTCTGATAATTCTTCCTGTTCTACTTTTCTCTACCTTTAACATTTTATTCCTAATTAGCTGTTTAATTAGGACAATGTGAGGATCATATTACTCTTATTCTGTAAAACCCACCAATACTTTCCATAATAATAAACAATCAATATTCCCACAAGGGTCTGTTTGTTTGTCTGGTCAATTTACAATTTTCAAAGGCATTTTCATTTTTTTTTTCAAAAAAATGTTCTGCTTTCTGAAATTATTTCCCTTTTTATCTATTTAAAACTTTCTTAAATCACACTTTCATTAAGATTTTTGCATAAAGTCAAACTCCTTCTAGATAGTCTATTTTTTTTTTCTCTTTGCCTGATTCAGAAAAGAAGGCAACTGGCTGGCATTATTTTTTCCTGCCATTTGGAAGATCTCTTTTAAGTTGTTAATTAATTGTGTCCTATAGTATTTAAGAAAGTGGGGGTCCAGTGGTTCAAGTGTCCATAAAGGCTACATAGCAGTTTTGAACATGTCCTTTGGCTCTCAAGCTACTCAATCCACGATTGACTGTAAACACTTGATTCCTGCGGCCGCATGAAGAACTGCTATCCAGAGCAAATACAGATGAACACCTGATCTTTCCTTCTCCAGAGAAAACGTGCTGGCTGCTTATCCATCTTCATTGCACGGCTGTCCTGGCTTGTGGGCCTACTTGCAAGAACATCTAAGGCACCATAGACCCTCATCTAAGAAACCTGGGGAACGTGTAAATTGAAATATTTATTTTATTTACGTATTAAATTTATATGCCACCCATCTTGCTTTCCAAGTCTCTGCATGCTCAGTACCTTCCTTGAGTTAATTGAGAAATGGACAATACAAAGCACATGGGTGGTAGCATAAAATTGCTTCTCCTTTTCTGTGAGCTGGAAAACCCTGCTAAAGTACACTACAGAAATTTGGTGGCAACCACCAAATTACCAGGGTGCAATTTGGTTCACTATTTTATTTACGTTTAGATTACAGATTAACATAGTTGGAAGGGTCCTTGTAGGTCATCAAGTCTAACCCCCTGCCCAAGGAGGAGACCCTACACCATTCTTATCCCTCCTTTATAATTTTTATAAATAACCCAAGGAGATGAGCATATCTAACACACCTTCCTCCTGTGTCTTTAGAAAGAGTGCAGAGAAGAGCAACAAAGATGATTTAGGGGCCTAGAGGCTAAAACGTATGAAGAATGGTTGCAAGAACTGGGCATTGCTAGTCTAGTGAAGAGAAGGATCAGGGGTGACATGATAACATTGTTCCAATTTTTGAGGGATGTCAGAGGAGGGGAACAATCTATTTTGCAAACCACCCAAAGGCCAGATAAAAAACAATGGATGGAAACTGATCAAGGAGAGATTTAACCTAGAAATAAGGATAATTTTTCTGACAGTGAGAATAATCAACCAATGGAACAGCTTGCCCTCGGAAGTTGTGGGAGCGCCACCACTTGAGACTTTCAAGAAGAGATTGGAGTCCCATCTGTCAGAAATGGTATAGGGTCTCCTGCTTGAGCAGGGGGTTGGAGTAGATGACCTACAGGGTCCCTTCCAACTCTGTTATTCTGTTGTTGTTGTTGTTATTGTTGTTATTATTACCATATTATTATTTTCCATACAACAATTCTGTGAGGTGGGTTGGGCCGAGAGAAAGGGACTGGTACAAAGTCACCCATTCAAGTGCCTTCAAGTCAGTGCTGATTCTTAGTAGTCACATAGGATGATCTGTCCCCAATCTTGTCCTTCTGATCTTCCAACAAGGCACCCATTGCCACTCTAACCAAGCCCACTGTGGAAGTCAGTGCTTAAAATAAAATTGTGTTCTTAAGCTCCTGATAAGTTTGACACTCCTATTTACATTTTTTAAAAAATCCTGAAAACTCCCTCTCTCCCTCTCCCTCTCCCTCCCTCTCCCTCTCTCTCATACACACACACACACACACACACACACACACCCCTGAAAAATTTAGCCCTACCCCTAGTGATGTCCTTTAAATAGTTCCTGCAAAATGTACCTTCTGGAGTATATCTAAATTCAGTCATGGTTTAGAGAAAACCACTAGGGAAATTTTCTACAGTTGGACTAATTGATTAATCTCCTTTGTTCTTTGATTGGTAATTTCTATGGAAATCATTGAAATGTTGCTTGTTGAAAAATAAAACCTTGGCAAATTACAGAAATACTTTGTTAAAGGCAAAAAAAGGTAAAGTGTCCTTTGTGTTGAGCTCAGCTGCTGATGCCAAGAAGGACATGGAGTTTACTTTGACAAAACACAAAAATAGTTTGGTCTGGATACTAGGATGTTTCAGTCCTGATTAGCCTTTCTGAGATTGTTAGGAACCACCAAAATTAATTTTGGGAGTGGGAGGAAAGGTATACAGAATTCACATACCCAAAATTGGGATTGTGTGGCTACAAAGGGAGTCATCCTAGACTTTGAGCAACACAGGAGTTAACCTGTTTTTTTTTAATGGTTATTGAAGACATTCTGATACACAATAGGAAAAATAATAAAAGTTAATCTTTAGAGGCAGGACTGATCTAGTAAATTAATGGACTGGCACGGAAAGGAGGCATTTCAGAAAAAGAGTGGAATGTAAGAGTAAGATTAAGAATTGAGACTGTTTTGATAAAGATGAAGTAATACACAACTTTACAGGAATCTCCTCCTTTGTTCAATTCAAACGGTTCCTGGTGAGCTGAATGAGTTCCAGTTAAAACTAGCAAAGATGGCTGGGCAGAAAATGTTTGCAGACTTGCTTTTGTTCTTTCACATCTAAAGTTTAAGAACAGTCTTAAAATTGATGCTGATAACTTCTGAAGGAACAATGTTCTAACTGTGGAGCCATAGATTCTCCCTAAAGCTTTCTGATCCAAGTTGGAACTCAGCCAGGTTCAATAAGAACCCCTAATATAGATTATGGATGTAAAACGTAGATTATGGATGTAAAACGTGAACTCGTAACTTGGTTACTGGACTAAACGCACTGGATTGTGTAAGAAGCTGGTTTTAACAATATAAATGTGTCACTGACTTAGTCTCATATTTCTCAAGAAGTGCCTCTTTTGTATTATTCTCTCAGGCAATTTTTGATCTTTCCTAGGAATTGGAATCCAAATTCCAATTCCATATAAAGCAAAAAATATATTTGGACGAAATAAAAGTTTGTCATATTTATTGTCCTAAGTGTACGTATTCCCCCCACCCCACTCTGCAAAGTCAAATTTATTAGCCTTCTGGATATAGTAAAGAATCTTTTCAATGGCTCTGTTTTATTTTGGTTCCTCTTCCTATTTATCCCTCTATAGCAATTTGTCTACTGGAAAAGAAATGCTAAACAATGGACATTGTATGCATATATGTGAACCTTTGATTAAACGTTGATTCCTGGTGAAAAGGGAAATGTAGATGGCTTTGTTGAATCATGGGTTAAGCTACCTATCAAGTTGCCCAAACAACAGATTGCAGGGGTAAAGGTGCTTTCTGTTACTGATCAGAAAGATTAAAGCTTTAACAGAATAACAGAATTGGAAAGGACCTTGGAGGTCTTCTAGTCCAACCCCCATTGAAGTAGAAAACCGTAAACCATTTCAGACCATGGTTGTCCAGGCCTTTCTTAAACACCACAGTGTTGGAGCATTCACAACTTCTGGAGGCAAGTTGTTCCACTGATTAATTGTTCTAACTGTCAGGAAATTCTTCCTTTAGTTCTAGGTTGTTTCTCTCCTTGATTAGTTTCCATCTATTGCTTCTTGTCCTGCCTTCAGGTGCTTTGGAGAATAGCTTGACCTTCTCTTCTTTGTAGCAGTGTTTTAGATATTGGATATTTAGATATTAAACAATCTTCTACTGAATAATATCTGTTACTCAGGCTAATCAAATGTGTGTGTGTGTGTGTTTTTAAGGTTTAGCATGTTGTGCAAACTCTATAAAATGTGTGTGTTTTTCTAACCGACCATAAATAGGTAAGCCATGTAAACAGAGACTATTTCTATTAATATCCCATTTCTAAACACTTCTGTAGAATGCTAAACCTGTGCCCAAAATTGTAGAAGATTTTACCCTTGATTTCTTGTCCTGACACAAAATCTTTTTCCCATTATTTAAAAGTTGCATCATGGCCTTGAAGAAAGTGGGATCTGTTCTGGGAATGAAAGAGAGAATAAGAGAAAAACTCAAGATTGTTGCACTTTGACTACCTTTTGTATAAGAGAAGGAGAAATGCATGTCAGTCTTTATATCTCTATCTATCTCTATCTATCTATCCATCCATCCATCCATCCATCCATCCATCCATCCATCCATCCAAATATTTATTTATTAAGCATGTTTTTCCATAGAATAAAAAACAAAAAAGAAGGAAACTTAAAATTAATAAAGAGAAAACTAAAATGTTAATGAAATGATGAGGATGGAAGATCAAAAAGAATTGAGTGGAAAAACTGGCTTTTGGATTGAGAACAAGGTAAATTGTCTGGGTATTACTACGTCCCATATGAATTGTACTTTATTTCATAATAATTATGATTAATTTATTATATAGCTAATTATAACTGATTTATTACTAAAATTATAAATCTTTAATAAAGATTTATTAAAAGTTTCAATCCTCAATGTTTAGGAGAATTTCTGTGATAAGTAGAACGCATTAACTAGAATTATGTTTCTATTGCATACAAATCACTTTTGGAAATGGATGCAACTTTTAAATAAGAGGAAAAAGATGTCAGGGCAAGAAACCAAGGATAAAATATAAAATTCTGCAAGATGCGAAAGACAGAATAGACTAGGATAACCTGACTTTAAATCATACTTTGCAGCTGTTTAGTTTGGATGAAAGAATGAGTTTTGCTGAGAAATAAAAGGATGTTAGAATTGGAAGGCCAATTCAGAGGTCTAGTTAGCATGGTTTGTTATGGTGTAGGAAGTTAAAACCCACCCCTCTGCTGGAAAAATGAAATATTTTAGGAAATATTAAATGGGCAGAATATTTCCCCTAAAAGGGGGGCAGAAACTCAGCCTCCCATCTTCGTTAATGGGCCATTAAGGCCTGGCTCAGTCTATTCTACATAACAAAGATCTACCTCCTTCAGGCAGAGCCATTTAATTGCCCTTCATTGCATCACCCAGCAAGATTCAACCAAACTTAGCACACAGACAACCTACAAAGCTAGCTATGACTTCTGACAGCAACCAATCAGCATACTCTTCCTGTGCCGCAGGAAGTTCAAAACCAGAGAAGGTATAAAACCCAGGGACTCTCAGCATCTCTTCCCTTTTTCTTCGCCCAAGATCTCCAAGGCATGTGATCCTGTTCATCAATAAACCTTCTTTCCAAGCAACTTCTATGATTCCAGTGTCTTTTTCCCCACTTGGAACTGAACCCAGAAAGATATTTCTTCCAACAATGGAACAGTACGATAAAGTTAATGTGGCAGTCTTACTGAGGGGATCACAAATGCAAAGGATAAAGTGCATGTGGATAAAGGATAAAGCAAGACAGAACTATGACAAGAGAAAACCTCCTATGTTGATTCACCGTCTCTACAATGCCTATAAAAAGAGGCATGGCAAGAGTTGCAAGCAGTAGTTCTTGTCCCCTTCTCCTCACATATACATTTCTGCTTTTATAGGAAATAATCACAGCCTGCCTTAATATGTGCCTCTTCCTCCTCCACTCCCCACTGGGCTATAACTTGCATCATAAATAGCTGCACTGGCTATGGATGAATGAATCTGGAGTTGAGTGTCATATGAAGGTTAGGAAGACTGATTTATAACCCAAAGCAATGAAATAAAAATCTTTACCATTTATGGAAAATTTCAGCAATTATGTAAATGAATACATTATCTGTTGGATCCCAAAGCAGCAGTGGTGGGATTCAAACTTTTTTACTACCAGTTCCGTGGGCGTGGCTTGGTGGGCATACTGTGGCTTGGTGGGCATGGCTTGGTGGGCGTGGCAGGGGATGGACACTGCAAACTCTCATTGTCTCCCCATCCCACTAACCTGCCTTCCAGCTCCGTTCTCCTGTGTAGGGCAACAAAAGAAGACCCAGCCAATCAGCTGGGACTCGGGAGACAGAGAATAGATGGGGACAGGGCCAGTCAGAGGTGGTATTTGCCAGTTCTCTGAACTACTCAAAATTTCTACTACCAGTTCTCCAGAACTGGTCAGAATCTGCTGAAGACCCCCTCTGCAAAGCAGTATATTTAACAGGTTTAACAGATAATCAGAGTTGGAAGGGATCTTGTAGGTCATCTAGTCCAACCCACCGCCCAAGCAGGAGACCATACACCATTTCTGACAAATGGCAGTCCAATCTCTTCTTGAAAGCCTCCGGTGATGGCGCTCCCACAACTTCCAAGGGCAAGCTGTTCCATTGGTTGATTGTTCTCACTGTCAGAAAAATTATCCTTATTTATAGATTAAATCTCTCCTTGTTCAGTTTCCATCCATTATTCCTTGTCTGGCCTACAGGCACTTTAGAAAATAGATTGACCCCTTCCTCCCTGTGGCAGCCCCTCAAATATTGGAAGACCACTATCATGTCTCCCCTGGTCCTTCTCTTTACTAGACTAGCCAAGCCCAGTTCCTGCAACCGTTCATTGTATGTTTTAGCCTCCAGTCCCCTAATCATCCTGGTTGCTCTTCTCTGTACTTTTTCTAGAGTCTCAACATCTTTTTTATAATGTGGTGAACAAAACTGGATGCAGTACTCTAGGTGTGGTCTTACTAAGGCTTTATAGAGTAGTATTAGTACTTCCCTTGATCTTGATTGTATCCCTCTGTTAATACAATTTAGGATTGCATTAGCTTTTTTGGCTGCTGCTGCACACTGCTGGCTCATATTTAGCTGGTTGCCCACTAAGACTCCAAGATCCCTCTCACAGTTACTGCTATTGAGCCTGGTTTCACTCAGTCTATATGTGTACTTTTGGTTTTTCTTGCCTAAGTGTAGGACTTTACTTTTCTCTACATTGAATTTAATTTTGTTAGATATGGCCTAGTGTTCCAGTTTGTCAAGATCCACCTGGATCTTGAGCCTATCTTCTTGGGTGTTAGTTATTCCTGCCATCTTAGTATCATCTGCAAATTTGGTAAGTTCCCCTTCTATTCCCTCATGTAAATCATTAATGAAGATATTGACGAGTACTGGGCCTAAGACGGAACCTTGTGGCACCCCACTGCTTACTTCCCTCCATGTAGACTTAGACCCATTAAAGACTACTCGTTGAGTACAGTTTGCCAGCCAGTTGCGAGTCCATCTAGTAGTGGTGCTATCTATTCCACTTTTTTTTAGCTTACTAAGAAGTAGGTTGTGGTCTACTTTGTCAAATGCCTTGCTGAAATCTAAATATATTATGTCCACAGTATTTTGCTGGTCTACTAATTTAGTCACTGTGTTGAAGAACGAAATAAGATTGGTTTGGCATCATCTGTTTTTAACAAACCTGTGCTGACCGCTAGTTATTATTTTACTTGTTTCTAGATGTTGGCAGATCTGTTTTTTTATTATCTTTTCCAGTATCTTCCTGGGTATTGATGTTAGGCTGATTGGTCTATAGTTTCCTGGGTCTGTTTTTTTTTTCCTTTTTTGAAGATGGGAACCACATCAGCTCTTTTCCAGTCCTCTGGTAGTTCCCTGGTGCTCCAGGATTTTTGAAAGATATGGTGCAGTGGTTCTGAGATGACCTCTGCCAGCTCCTTTAAAACTCTGGGATGTAATCCATCAGGCCCCGGTTATTTGTTTTCATCAAGGTTTAATTAATTAATTTAGCAGGAATAATCTTCACATAAACCTGGTATACATGCACATTTTTATGTATATGCTCATGTACTACTGTATATATCTTTGTAAATAAATAATTCCCAAACATGTAGAAAATTATGAAAAATAATGTCATGTTATCCCTGCCCTTTGAAAGTATGGCAGATACACAATTATTAGTTAACACAATCCTCAACAAACTCTCTTGCTTGTAATTCTCGAAGTAAGGCTGGTCTCTTAATGACCATTCAGAGTTACAGTAGACCTCCCAAGAGCTACTAATGATCCTGTTTTGAAGTTCTGATGGATGCCCGCCCCATGGTCTTGTGGTCATATTTTGGCAGTCACTTGCAGCCATTTGGAGCAGGGGTCTTCAAACTTGACAGCTTTAAGATTTGTGGACATCAACTCCCAGAATTCCTCATCCAGTCATGTTAGCTCAGGAATTCTGGGAGTTGAAATCCACAAGTCTTAAACTTGCCAAGTTTGAAGATCCTTGATTTGGAGCATCCCACGGTCACATGATCCCAGTTACAAAATATGATTTTTTTTTTGTCAGAAACTGGTGCTTACTTTTGATTTCCAGCAGAAGTAAAAATGTTCATTGGGTACAATGGGTTCCCAACAAAGGTCATAAAATTGAATGCGATCATGCGATGACCTACTTAATGACCAGCACAACTTAATGATTGTAATTCTGTACTCAATTATGCTCATAAGTCAAGGGAAACCTATATGAGTTATGAACTCATGAGTTGTGTTTGGATAGTTACATCTCAACTTAATATGACAAAATGTAAAAAAATAATATTGTGGATTTGCATTCAGTTGTGCCTCTCCTCTTCTCCTTTTTGTTTTTTCATTAATGAGTAAGCCAACAAAAAGTCTTCTGTCAAGGATGGTTTCTTATTATGTCTGAAATGGGGATTTTTTTAAAAAAAACAGAGCAGTGAATGAAGTCATTGTTAAGTTACTTGTGTAGAAACCTCTGACCAGACATTTCTGCTCCTGCATAAATGAAAACTGCAGATCAGCGTAGCTTTGACTTGCACTAAGAGGTGGGAGAAACGAAGAAAGAGCAAAATTGTTTGTGGGAACAAATCTCAATTTATGGTGCTGACCATCTGAATGTAGAAAGGAGGGAGACTGGGAGCTATTTTTTCTATAAGAAAATGACACAATTTTCTTGAGCTGTTAAATGAGCTGTTAAATCTTAAAAGTCTAAAGTCGATGACATTTGTCAGTTTATCCGGGGAATTCATCCTACTAAAAGCCAAAAAAACAATTTAATTTGTCTCTTTGGGGAACCATGAATACCTGAAAATGTCATTCAGATGTTTGAGTCTTGGCTTTAAGTACAAGATTGAGAAAATACATTCAGAATACGTATTCAAATCTAATTTGCGCAAGGATTTTTTAAAAAATCAAATGGATGGAATAAACCTATAAATGAAAAGATGTGATACTGACAGAGATAGTAAATAAAATAATTTGTCTGTTCCTGGCAGACAACCCAAATGACCAGCCTATGGAATTTTCCTACAAAGGCTGCCATGTCAATAGGAGAGATGAGCTGAATATGATAGTGTATGAAGATGGTTTTCCTTGCCATGATTTTATCTATTGCGTAGATGCACCAAAATTAGGAATTGAGATTAATTATATGGTAATGTTAATCAAAACAAAACCTAGGCTTATAGTGTTCATAAAAACAAAAGAAAAGGACCCTAAGCTATGTTCCTTTCTTTCACAATACAAGAGAAACAAATCTGCTTATTCGCACACTTAATGGTATGGAGAAAGTAGGCATTTCATTTAGGCATTATAAGATTCTTGCTGAGAATGATTTGCTGTCACAGAGGTGACCAAATTAACTGTTTTAATCAAAGAAAAGAATACAACTAACTTTGTTTCTGGGAAAAAAGTTCTTACCTTGGGATTTGCTGATTTGATAAGTTTGTTGTTATAGAAATAGTTAGTATATACTAAATATGCAAAAGTAAAAAATTGAGGCTGTAACTTTATTACTTTTATGCAACTGTGTTGAAAGGAGTTTAAAGTTAATGCTTTTTTTTCATTTTTCTCTTTACCTCAACTTCTCTATTCTCCTTCCTTCCCTTCCCCACTTCTCTACAATCCTTATTTTCATCTGTATTTTATATTTTGATAATTTCAGTAAAAGTTTATTAATTTCAATAATGTATAAATGAATGATTTCCTGTCTTGTTCACAAAGAAAAAGTGTAATAGCTGTGTAGCCATAGGAAATGCACAAACACAAACAGACACATACACTTCTTACTCAGTTCTCAAATTTCCCAGTTTTAAACATCATAGACTTTTCACAAAGAAAAGTAAACCCACCTTAGATGGATGTGTAATGGGTGGTGTTAGTCGTGTTATATTTTTTTTCCTTGAGAGATGTTGAAAACTGCTGTGTTGGAACCAGAATGAAGACATAGAAGCAATATATTTTGCAAAATGCAAAGTGTTCAAACAGCAAATGAAGGGCTTCCAAATAATCCTGGAAAGACAATTAAAATGGAAGATTCGTACTTGAAACAACAATGGCTTGATAAAAGATTTGTTCAAGCTGTTGCTGTGTGAGATCAAAGCTGACTCGGGCTTCAAGGAAAAGCATCCCTTCGGGATTGGCTGAAGAGATGCAGGATTTAAGT
This sequence comes from Pseudonaja textilis, assembly GCF_049901715.1. NCBI lineage: Eukaryota > Metazoa > Chordata > Lepidosauria > Squamata > Elapidae > Pseudonaja > Pseudonaja textilis. The sequence continues at coordinate 28,729,512 of NC_141991.1, forward strand.
GAACAGCTGATGGATTTCCATAATGAAATACTGCAAACAGCAGCAGAGAATCACAGGCTTCAATCTGTTCATGAGGTGATGAGGTGATGAGGGGAGGAAAAAAAAAAAGATACTGTTATGTCTGTGGAACTGGTTGGAGTTCCCAACCAGGTCCGCTGTTTGAGCGGGAGCACCAGCAGCTCCCATTGGTTGGCTCCGTTTGACAGCCGGCTATATAAGCCGGCTGTCGAGCAGAGCCAGCTCGTTGTCGCCCGCTGGTCTGCGAGTTAGCTAGCAGACGCGACAACCCTTTATTCATTGCAATAAAGCCAGTTACTTGTACGCTCTGGTCTCATGCCTCGTCCTTACCATCGCTCCACAACACTGGCGACGAGGATGGGATGGTCGAAGGCTAGCCAGACGCATTTTTACAAAGAGCTGTAGTCACAGAGAGAGAAAGCAAGGGCGCTGTAACCGCAGCTGCCCCACGCTCGCAAAGAGCGCGAAATTCAAAACTGATACTGTGAGAGCTGATTCGCTGAAACGAGCCACAGGCACAGCAGCCGAGGCCGCCCACGCTCACCAAGAGCGCGTTTTTCAAAAAGAGCTAAGCAGCCCAGAGAGACAACCGCAGAGCGTTCTTTTAAGAGCGCGATTTCGAAAAGCAATTTGAAACAGACGAACCTGTTCCTTCTCCACGATGAGCGCGAATCAAGCATTCCCTCCATTCAAACCTAACAAGGAGACGTGGGACTCCTACAGAAATCGATTCAGCCATTTTCTTGACGCCATCGGTCTAGCCGACGCTGCGGAGCATAGGAAGAAGTCCTATTTCCTGAGTTACTGCGGAGCCACCGTCTTCAACACAGCCACAGCATTAGTCGCGCCCCGCGCCATCAGAAGCGTCCCATGGGATGAGCTACAGGAAATACTTTCAAATCACTATTCACCCAAACCGTCTCAAATAGCCAGAAGGTATCCCTTCAGGGTCAGGAAGCAAACAGAGGGGGAGTCGATTAATGAATACATGGCCGCCCTGAGAACAGCCGCTTTGCAATGCGGATTCAAAGAATATTTGGAAGACATGCTGCTGGATCAGATCGTCTGTGGGGTAAGAGATCTGAAACTCCAAAGGCGTTTACTGGCGAAGAAAGACCTGACTCTAGCCATAGCCATGGAGGAAGCCCTGGCTGCTGAGCTCTCGGCTCAGTCAGCAGCTGAAATCCAGGGAAAGCAATCCAAACCCAGCACGCAAACTGTCCATTCCGAAGAGGTAATCAGCGAAGATGACCCCACAGACGCGTCTGACGTTAACCGCCTAATTCATCAGAAGCCTTCACAGGTAGGAGCGGGGCAGAGAAACAACTTCACCCCCAAGCAACCTCCCATGTGCCTAACCTGTGGAGGCTCCCACCCTAGGGCATCCTGCAGGTTCAGAAACGCCATCTGCCTGAACTGCCAAAAGAAGGGTCACATCGCTAGAGTCTGCCAAGCAGGGCGATCCTTACCTCAAAGACCTCTACCACCTTCTAACTCCCAAAGGCAAGTGGTGGACTGCTATACCTGCTACCACACTAACCATACTTCCCTAACCCCTGATAAAATTAAAATTTCTGTCTTCCTAGAAGGTAAGCCCTGCAGTATGGAGGTGGACATGGGATCCGCGCTCTCAATCATCTCCTGGGATATCCTGAAGAGACTCCAGCCCAGGCTGTCAAGGAAACAGCTACAAAGATGCCACCTGACGCTACGCGACTACCAGGGAAAGAACATTCCTGTCCTCGGGAAAGGCAAGTTCCTTGTGCAATTCCAAACCTTTAAGGGCCACCTGCGCCTAGTGGTAGTTAACGGTACCCTCCCTAGTCTATTGGGACTTGATTGGTTTCCTTCACTCGGCCTTAGCGTAACCGGGATCCATGCTGTCTCAACTTCTGATGTAGATACCCTATTTTCAGAATTTTCCGATGTATTCAGCAATGAGCTGGGTTGCTACTCGGGCACCCCCATATCATTTTCAGTAGACCCCCAGGCAATCCCTCTCCGTTTAAAACCCCGTAGGGTGCCTTTTGCCATCCGTCCAAAATTGGACGCAGAACTAGACAAACTACTTAAACAAGGGGTGCTAGAACCCACTGATTTCGCGAAATGGGAGACCCCCATAGTCACCCCACTCAAAAAAGATGGCAGTTTGAGAATTTGTGCGGATTACAAAACCACGCTCAACCGCTATCTGCAGGTCAGCGCCTACCCCGTGCCCGTTATCCAGCATCTTTTACATACTTTCGAACCCGGCACCATTTTCGCTAAGTTAGATATGTCCCAGGCATACCAACAGTTCCCTGTCAATGAACAGACAGCGGAATTACAAACTATAGTCACACACAGGGGAGCGTTCAAATGCAAGCGCCTCCAATTCGGGGTCAGCGTAGCCCCAGGCATTTTTCAGGCACTCATGGAGAGGATTCTCCAGGGTCTCCCAGGAGTGGTCCCCTACTTCGATGACATTTTAGTTTCAGCCACGAACCGGCCCCAGCTCATTCAGAGAGTCAGGACAGTGCTAGAGAGGTTCAGGCAGCATGGCCTCAAACTCAAAAGGGAGAAGTGTGCCATCGCCACTAGGCAGGTGGACTTTCTGGGTTATAGGATTGACGCCTCGGGCATCCATCCCATGGAATCCAAGGTGAAGGCCATCCATGAGGCACCCACACCTACCAACAAGACTGAACTACAAGCTTTTCTGGGACTTTTGAATTTCTACGCCTCATTCCTCCCATACAAGGCATCTGTCGCTGAACCATTACATAGGCTACTAGATAAAGACTCACCCTGGCACTGGGGACCCAAGGAGGCCCATGCATTCAAATCAATCAAAGCCTTGCTCACTTCAGAAGCGGTCCTGGTTCAGTTCGATCAACGTCTCCCCCTAGTCCTGGCCGCTGACGCATCCCCTTTTGGCATTGGGGCTGTCCTGAGCCACAGGCTCCCCAACGGTTCCGAGGCACCAATTGCTTTCTTTTCCAGGACTCTTTCGCCTACCGAGAGGAACTATAGCCAGATCGATAAAGAGGCCCTGGCCGCAGTGGCTGCAGTTAAGAAATTCCACGAATTCGTGTTTGGCCACCACTTTGAGTTAGTGACTGATCACAAACCCCTTTTAGGACTTCTGTCTGGAGACAAGCAAACTCCGCAGGTACTTTCGCCCAGAATGACCAGATGGACTTTGTTTCTGGCTGCTTACTCATTTAAGTTAGTGCATCGTCCAGGCAAGACCCTGAGCCACGCCAATGCCCTTAGCCGCTGCCCCCTGCCAGTCCCAGTCGAAGACCCAGCACCTATCCATGCCATTTTCGAGGTCAACGAACTCAAACTTCCAGTGACAGCCGAAGACATCGCGGCGCACTCGAAAAAGGACAAAATCATCGCCCAGGTTCTGGACTGGGTGGGGAGGGGGTGGCCGGAAACTCAATGTACAACTGATTTTGTCCCCTTTAAAACCCGCCAGCAGGAACTGTCAAAATTACAAGGTTGTCTTCTGTGGGGAACAAGAGTGGTCATCCCTACATCACTGCGAGTGCCCATCCTGAAGGTGCTTCACGAGGGACATCCGGGCATCGTAAGAATGAAGGCCCTGGCCCGCAGCTACGTCTGGTGGCCCGGTATGGATGCTCAAATCGCCAACTGGGTAAGCTCTTGCCAACCTTGCCAACAAACCTGGGCCGCCCCTCCAGCTGCCATGCCCACCAGATGGGAGAGCGCAAACGCCCCCTGGTCCCGCCTGCACGTTGACCTAGCTGGGCCTGTGCATGGCAAGACCTTCTTGGTGGTCGTGGATTCATACTCCAAGTGGATTGATGTAGCCTTACTTCCCACGACCACCACCCAGTCAATAGTGAAAGCCCTAACCCGACTGTTTGTCACCCACGGGCTCCCGGACACCCTGGTTTCAGACAATGGCCCACAGTTCACATCATGTGAGTTCAGCATGTATACTGCCAACTTGGGCATCAGGCACGTCCTTACAGCACCATTCCATCCTGCTAGCAACGGGATGGCAGAGAGAGCAGTTAGATCGGCCAAAGAAGCACTTGCCAGGTTTGGTCAGGAGGACTGGCACTCTAAATTGTCTCGTTTCCTACTCAGCCAGCACACAACCCCCTGCACCACCACCAACAAGTCTCCGGCTGAACTTTTAATGGGGAGACGCCTTAGAACCACTCTAGACAGGCTACACCCCCACTATTGCCCAGACACCCCTTTAGGGTCCGATAGCCTGGTCAGAGACTTCGCCCCACAAGACCTGGTATACGCCAGGAACTACGCAGGGGAACCGTTGTGGGTGCCAGGACAGATCGTATCGGTTACCGGCCCCAGATCCTATCGGGTCCTTCTTGGGGATGGACGTCTGTGGCGGAGACACGTGGATCAACTCAGAAGGCGACGGATGGGCGCGACAGATACCAACCCGTGCCAACCAGCCAGCTCCAACAACGCCTCACCCGCGCCTGATGGAGATCCCCTGTGGAACCAGGTTTTCCCAGATGAGCGAGAGGGCTAGATGGAGAACCCGAGTCTCCAACCAGAGTCACCGATCCAGCCGCCGAGCGACCCAACCGACCAGCCGGACCTCGAGACTCGATCGGGCCAACCTGAGCAGGGGCTTTCACCAGCACCGTCAGGCACCACACCGGGGCAAGCCCCAGTACCAACAACCGCTGAGGCGCGCTCCGAGAGCCAGGACTTGACACAGACTGGCAGTTCACCTGAACTGCGACGCTCTGGGCGCCAGCGAAGACAGCCCACGTACCTACAAGACTATGCATGTTCGCAGCTGGGGGAAAGGGGTGTTATGTCTGTGGAACTGGTTGGAGTTCCCAACCAGGTCCGCTGTTTGAGCGGGAGCACCAGCAGCTCCCATTGGTTGGCTCCGTTTGACAGCCGGCTATATAAGCCGGCTGTCGAGCAGAGCCAGCTCGTTGTCGCCCGCTGGTCTGCGAGTTAGCTAGCAGACGCGACAACCCTTTATTCATTGCAATAAAGCCAGTTACTTGTACGCTCTGGTCTCATGCCTCGTCCTTACCATCGCTCCACAACAGATACTATGGAAAACATTCCCAGGAAATGAGCAATCCTTGGGAATAAAGGGTGAAACAGGACACATAGGAATGGCAGTCTACCCAGAAATGAAGAAATAAGCCTTGGTAGATTTTTTTTAAAAAAATTTATACAGTACGTAAAGTTTTCGATAAGGCTCTACTACAGCTAGAATAGAGAGAAATACCTACCATGGCAATATTCTAAATATCTGTATCCCTTTTTTATCTTTGTAATTGTATATACTGGATATCCCCTGTGTTTTGAAAGTCTGAAAGTAGATACCCCTGCATGCAGATAAGAACCAATTTTCCCTCCACAATTATAAGAATAAGAGAAAGGAGAAGAGACAGAAAGTTAGGAGTTAGTAGCTTTGTTTATATGGACAAGTCATGCAGCACAAAAAAATGCCTTATCTTGTTTCAGATATACCTATGTAACATATTATGGTCTGCTCTGGCTGGCAATTGCTTTCTATATTCTCATGAAGAGGACTTTTCCATCATTGACTACCACTAACACTGGAGTTGTTAACAGTTGGTGGTGGAGTTTCCTGTTTGCAAAGTATGTGCTCTAAAGCTAGATGCAGATAGAAAAGACCAAGATTAGTTGTTTGATTCATGGCACCAGTCAGAGCAGCCAGAAGCCAATTTGAAAAAAAACAAAGAGGCATTGGATTCAACCCTGTTCTCTGAGATATGTAAACCAAGTAAGGTGGGAGATCTTGTGGGGGGAGGAATCATTTGGCTAAGAGAATTTGACTGACAGCTGAAATCAAATTCAGAAACAGACTCTTTCCAAGGAGTCTCAGGATAAGGAGATATTTGGCTTGTGGAATTATATTGCTACAAAATTGTTTTGATAATTTTCTGCCTGCTGGAAGAAAAGCAATGTTAGCATACATATGGGATGTTTGAATACACACACAAAAAATCACCTATTTTGCAGAACAGTAAGCTAAATGTTGTGGAGGAATGTTTAGATATACAGTGAGCTATTGGGACATGAGATTTCACCTCTCGTAAATAGGTATATCGTAAATCCGAGTTTCTCAACTTCAGCAACTTTCAGATGTGTGGACTGAAACTCCTAGAATTTTCCAGCCAGCCAGTGGTTAAGATTGAGAAATGCTATGGTAAATCATTACTTTAGCCACAGTACTGAAACTTCATTTCTCTGAAGTGAGCCGAAGGCTTAGGAAATGTGTAGTGTATGTTTTTTACCAGCAAGAAAGCAAAGAGATATATGCTTTCCTGTAAGTGAAGACACACTGTGGACAATTCAGTGGGAGTGATGGCTTTGTGTAAAAATGAAATATAACCTTTTTGTTTGTACTAAAGTTGATGGAGAAATATATTCTTAGAAAATTTATTTTAACTTTTGTACAAAGAAGCATTGGCCAAAAATATTATGCGTAATATGACATTTTTGCTGTTTTCTTCCCCGATAGTCCTCTAAACTATCTCCCTTAAGGATACTATAGAGAGCTGAGAGATATGGCTGAAAATCTTGGTTACATAGGATCTTTGAAAATGTTCCTATTCATGGGAGGTTTCTATCAACCTCAGGAAAAAAAATGTGAAATTAGAGGATGAGTATCAAGATCACATCACCATGATACCAAAAAAGATGTTGAGACCCTAGAAAAAGGCAGAGAACAACAGCAAAAATGATAAGGGGTTTTGAAGGCTCAACCATATGATGAATAATTGAGAAAACTAGGTATGCCTAGACATGATAACAGTCTTCCAATACTTTTTTTGTAAAAGTTTTTATTTTTATTTTTATAGCAAAAACAACAAATAAAACCTTCTTTCAGTTATACAGTGTGTCGACTGGGTACATATATCTTGTACACATAATAATATTTGTGTACACTTCTTATTGAGTTTACATTCTTATTATATTCTAATCAACATATTATATCATTATTACAGTCTTGTTGGTTTTTTATTTCAATTTCCAGCTATCCTTGAAAGCAATCCCAACTCTTAGTAGGTTAGATTCATGTTTTAACTTATTGAGAATGATCAATTATAATATATCATTATTACTATACCTTTTAATTTTTTTATTCTACTTTCTAACTATCCATAAAATAAATCTCAAATCTTATAATACTCTCTTTCTTCTTGCTCTCTAATTACTAATGTTAATTTACTCATTTCTGCACATGCCATTATTTTCTTAATCACCACCTCCTCCATCGTTTTTCCATTTTTGAAGCAAATGTTAACGCTGTTTTCCAGCATTTCATGAACGATAAGTCATCCAATACTTGAAGAACTGTCACAGCAAAGAGCAGGTCAACCTATTCTCCAAAGCATCTGAGGATAAGTCAAGAAGTAACAGGATGGATATAATTAAAGAGAGATCCAACCTAGAAGTAAGGAGAAATTTCCTGACATTGAGAACAATTAATCAGTGAAACGACTTACTTTCAGAAGTTGTAGGTGCTCCAGCATTGGAGGTTTTCAAGAAGAGACTGGGAGGCCCCTTCCAACCCTATGATCTATGTTCTACATCAGGGCTGTCAAATTCCCGGCCTACGGGCCAGATTCATCATGCGTTGGCCATGCCCATGCCCGGTTTAGCAAAGGGGGAAAAAAATCCTGATACATCACATGACACCACTGTGTTCTACATTAACACTGAGAAAATATAGATAGGCTGACATTAAAAATAGGTCAAAATATTTGTGGCCTCATTCTGGGCTGCTTCTCTTCAGGTCTCAGAAACACAGGAGTTGTCGTTGTCTTTGAAAAAAGACTCTTTTTTATTAAATAAGCAAGTATGTAAAGCTGTGGGCTGAACAAAGTCACTTAGAGATTGCTCCTGCAGCCATCTGACACAAATGAGACATATGTGGTCACTAAAGTGAGCACACACAGCTGTTGTCAACCCTGAAGCTGACCTGATCAAAGCCATCTTGGAGCTTCAGTGTTGCCACACTGGAGCTGAGGGATAGGGAGGAGGGATTAGAGATAGCTGGGGTGTTGTAGACAAAATAAAATACTTTCTCTTAGGAACCAAGGATATTCTCACACCTGGCCCGAGGAAGGAGGAGTGATGTCACCAGGCAACCAGACGGTGCCTTGATTGGACCATGTGACTGATTGTTTGGGGTTGTAGGAAATCTTTTATTTTTAATTAGATGAAAACTGTAGAAACTTTCAGAGTCAGGTTTCACCAGATCTGTGCCAATGATATATCCAATATTCTTTGAGAGATTCATCAGCCTTGAACTTTTGCTTGCTATGGGTCTATTACTTGGGGTCCTGACAGCTGGGCTGGATTTCATAGATACTGGGATGTGCCTCACTGGAAGTTGTTAGGGCAACCCACATCCAGTTAAACCAGTCATAATAATTTCAACGATAAATGGTTGTTTTCAGCCTAAGTCTTTACACAACATTTGTACATCTGGAAAATAATTCAATGTATTTAGATGAGAGGTCAACATTCTTTATTTGGAACCTCTTGTTTTCATTTACTGTCCATTATTTAGCATTCTTGATTCTGTCATAAATATCTCAGTGGAAGGCGAATTAATGATAGGGTGAGAGTCAGCACCCTCCACTCTGAAAGAAGGCGCTTTGTGTTTCAGGATTAGCAACAGGAAATAGCGTCCCAGCTGCTTTTTTCAAATCTGTATTTTCAGTTGTCACATTCTCCTTGCAGCATTAAAAACTTGTCATGGAGCACATCGTAATCCTCACAGCTGTGCTTTCCTCCCATTGCAGATTCTATGCATAACTCAGATGTATTGCATAATGCCAGCAATAACTAAAGGTGCTAGTCCAGAAGCATTGCTAGTCCTGCCCTAAACTCAAAGCATAGGTTATCTGGAAAATACACGGGAGATGTATTTCATATAGGGAGTACAGGAAAAAGAGGTTTCCCCTTGATTCCAAATTATGATGAAACAATGGGATAGAAGGTACTGCCATATGAACATCATTGTAAGAATTCTTTAAGAGAAATCCATCTCTCTTCAGTCAGCACTAGGCTTTCCCAGTTATCATAATTTTTTTTTTTCTTTGCAAGAGAAATTTTGGACAGGGGCCTTGCTAAGAAGGAAGGCTTATGGTTGAATAAACTCATTACAGTTTGGCATTCAAGTCTCAGTTTGGTTCTTAATCTTGTGGTATTTCCTTGATCTGTTGTGTTTTAAATCCCTCATCTCAACTCCCAGTACTGACTGCTGTGTTCACCAGTAAGTAATATGCATCTCATCATTCTCCAGTTTATTGCCTTTCCTGGTTTGCCTTTGCAATTTTTGTTTATAAAAATACTGACTTAATTGGGACAATTTCTCTTGGGAGTTTTTTTGTTATTATTATTTTAGCCTTCTGATTTAAAAGGACGATAGACAAGAACATAAGAAACGTACATATATGGAAAAATTGCCAAACATACTTGTTTATTAATACGTACCAAGGCTACATGAAATTTAGAAAAAATCTCCAATTATACTGGTGTTCAGCTCTGCATGGTTTTTAGATGGGAAATAATTTTGAATCCAAAATTTAGATTCAAATATGTCACAATGTGAAGAAATTTTAAAGGACAACTTACAAGATTTAATACTGAAAAGTTGGTGAAGGGTGAATGTGCCTAGCTTCCCACAAAATTCACTAAGATAACAGTTATTAGTTTTTATTACATCCTGGGGGATACTTGAAGACTTAATACATTTTAAATTGAGAGAAATGAAATTGTTGATTGATGACGCATACAGTGTTATCCCTTTAACTTTCCTTTCCTTTCCTTTCCTTTCCTCTCCTCTCATCTCCTCTCCTTTCCTCTCCTTTTTTGAGGAAGATGAGGGTATAACCAGCAACATATGAAACTCAGTGGAGAAAAAGAGGTACAGTAATCCTTTCTTTAAACATCTGCATCTCTAAGCATATTGCAGGATGTGTCATATTTTTTATCAACCAATCTCATTGTTCCTGAAGGGGGAGGAATGCTCATTATATATTGAAAAAATTATCCAAAGAGATTATGAAGAAATTCTATAGTATACTGATGTAATAGGTAAACAACAGCTATGGTCACAAGAGAAGAAAATGTTTGAGAGGAGAAATTCTGACACATATTAAGGTCATGTGATATTTCTACAGAACTAATTTTTTTTTCAGCAGAACTAACTGAATTGAATTACCAGCTCCATTTCAGCCATTACAATCTCTAAAATATCTCTGTCTGTCTGTCTGTCTGTCTATCATCTATCGATCTATGGAGCTATCAATCTATCAATCTATCTATTTGTCTGTCTGTCTGTCTGTATTAGCTATCATCTATCTATGTCCAGAGGTGGTATTGAGCAGGTTCTGACCAGTTCTGAAGAATCGGTAGCCAAAATTTTGAGTAGTTTGGAGAACCAACAAATACCACTTCTGACTGGAGATTTTATAGAATCCTTCCCCTGCCACATCCACCAAGCCATGCCCACAGAACCGGTAGTAAAAAAAATTGAATCCCACCACTGTCTATGTCTATTTATCATCATGAAGAGACATGGTGCAGTGGTTAGAATGCAGTATTGTAGGCTAATTCTGTTGACTTCCAGCAGTTTGATTCTGACTAGCTCAAGATTGACTCAGCCTTCCATCCTTCTGAGGTGGGTAAAATGAGGGCCCAAATTGTTGGAGGCAATATGCTGACTCTGTAAATGGCTTAGAGAGGGCTGTAAAGCACTGTGAAGCAGTATATAACTCTGCTATTGCTATTGCTATCCATCTGTCTGTCTATCTGTCTATCATCTATCTATCTATCATCTATCTGTCTATTTATCTATCTGTCTATCTGCTTTTACAAGTATATACTACTCCAGTCCAAAAGGATTCTGATTATATTCCTGTTTTCCAGTGAGAAAGTTAAAATGAAAAGAGCTTAACAAGCTAACAACAAGAAAAACTAAAACTATAAAAAGTTTTTGGCACCTAAGGAGCACTCAGACATCACAATACAAACTCATGAAGGGGATTCACAACTCTGTTTTCATGACTTTCACAACAAGCTGGAGTTTAATATTTTACCTGAAATTCAACTTCTTAACATATTTATTGGTGATTTCTTTTTAAAAAGATGGCACAAACATCTGTATGCATATTGCTGCCCATTTCTCCCAGTGTACATATTTTTAAATGTTCTTTTCCTCATGGTATATATTTCAGTATGTATGCTTCCTTTTCTTGGGGGATTATTTTTTTTTACACAATGTACTAATTTTAAGACATTTTTATTATCTAGCTTCACCTTGTAATTCAAGAAATTGTGGGCCTGGGATTAAAATTCTGTACTAATTTGAGTATAAATTTAGGAAACATACATTAAATAAGAAGAATTTTATTCCCTGTCCTCAGTCATCTATAAGTTTGAATTAGCATTTCATCCACAGGGATAGTAGACGATGGAGAACTCTGCCTCTCCATTTTATTTATTAATTCAGTGAAAAGAGTTAGTATGAACTTCTGAACAAGTATCTGGAGACTCCTTTAAGTAAGCAAGAGAAATAATATCCGATATGATCAGTATTACTTTTTCAACTCACTTCTGAGCCCAATGTAAAGATTTGTCTTAAATAATTTAAAGGCAGATTAGGGAGTCTTTCTTTTATGGAAGAAAATGAGTTTCTTTGTATAGCAGTTTCACAACCAGGCTCACGGTTGACTCAGTCTTCCATCCTTCCAAGTGGGTAAAATGAGGATCCAAATGGTTGGGGGCAATAGGCTGACTCTGCAAACTGCTTTGAGAGGGCTGTAAAGCACTATAAAGCGGTATATAAGTCTAAATGCTATTGCTATTTCTATGTATGAGAAGAGGGAGGCTCAGGATAATGTCCTGGATGATGGAATGGGGAAATTCACAGTGTTCAATCACTTCTTTTAGAATGGCCTCACTGAAGTTATTGCATTGAGTCTTAAGAAACCAGGGCAGCTGGCGTCATCAAAATGAGGATTTGTTTTCCTCTACTTAAAAAAGGGTCATTTCTTTCTTTTAAAAAAAAAGCAAGAAAAGCTGTTTCAGCAGCCACAGAAAATCAAAGGAGAAAAGAAAATGCAATTCTCCAGTCAGCTGTTTAGTAGGTCAGAAGCTGCCAGATGCACTTGAAGCTGGCCTATGAAGACAGAACAAGAGGCAATGGGTGGGAACTAATCAAGGAGAAAAGCAACTTAGAACTAAGGCGAAATTTCCTGACAGTTAGAACAATTAACCAGTGGAACAACCTGCCTCCAGAAGTTGTGAATGCTCCAAAACTGGAAGAGATTTAAGAAGAGATTGGACAATCATTTGTCTGAAATGGTATAGGGTTTCCTGCCTAAGACGAGAAGACCTCCAAGGTCCCTTCCAACTCTGTTATTCTATTATCCTGTTGAGGTTTCTTCCAGTTCTGTTATTTTTGTTATTTTATTCTGTCAAATGCAGACTAAATGCTGCCAAAAGATCGCATTAAACCTCTTGTGCCTCTAAGTGTCATGCAAAGACATTCTTAAGCCTTCAGCTGAGTAAAAAGGCAAGACTGAAATTGAATAAATTATTTCATTTTGTGGGTTGGATGTTGATTGTTTGATCAGTTCAATTCCAAACCTACATTTCTGCCTGAAGCTACATTCAGAAGCTTAAGATAAAATATACACAAGTTTAAAATCAGCAAGAACAGTTAAAATTCTTCTTAGCATAATGGAAAAGGCCTGGTTGAAGAAACTCTTAATTCTTTTCTTGAGTGGAAAAAAATAGAGGTCCAAAGCAATTCCCGGGGGAGAGCAATCCATAGTCTGGGAATAACATAAGAGGCTTCATCTGGGCAGCTTTTATTTCTGAGTAAAAGCATCAGCATAAAAATGTAGTAGAAACTGTATTCCACAAACAAACAGCTTGCATTAAGGAAGGATGTTTAAAGAAATGGACCCATCAAAGAAAGAATCTATTTTTTCCCCCTGGTAATCATGATCATGTATTATAAATTCAACATTTCCAGATATGTACGTATATAAAATTAACAAGAACAGAGTTACTGGCACAGGCATATATATTAGTATATATTCCAAGTCTACGTCTAGGTTGAGTATTTATATTTATGTTTATGTATGGGTTTACATGCATACATCGGAAGAAAACAGAGGAAAAAAACCAACCACTGTTTTGGCTTTATTTCTATAAATCAATATTTCAGACATACAGAGGTTGAAGGGGAGAAAGGAATCGTTCTGCTGCTCAATTAGGAAGCCAGTCCTGCAGCCTAATGAGAAATGTGATCAAGCAAATTGGTTCCTAGCCTAAACATTCCCACACTTGACCTGAAATTTCTGAATTGGCAATATGTATGCATGCAATCACCAAGAAAAGGGCAATGACATCTCAGCCGCTGGAGCTGCCTCCAGGGTTTTCCCTTATCATGGGTAACTTATTGAAAATTTATCCTTGGGGGTGGGGGGCAGATGGCCACATGAAGAAGCACTTCTGTGAATTGTATCCTGATTGGTTGGAACTTTGTTACAAGGACCTGGGAAAACTTAGGTTGATATATCCTGCTTATTTGTTTTGGCATACCTCTGCTTTAGCCTTTAGCTTATCCCGAAATGCTGCTTTGTCTTGAGTTACTGATCAGCCAGGAAGCTAGACACTGTTTTAATCATTTGGCACTGACCCTCACAAGAATCCAATCTGGATTCTAATGCAGGGCTTTATGCTGGAGCCCTCCTTCCTTAGTGTGAACTAAGGATTGCATTGGGTTAAGGGGTGTACAAAAATAAATACGCTTTAGTCTATAAATTGCAACAGTTCTCAGACTTGCCCAGGCAGAATAAAGCCAAGGATGAACTTTAACAGTGCTCAAATTATGCTTGAAGGGTTTTGCTTTTAAAATTATCCTCCCTCCTATGAACCCCCACTGTTGGAGAACTCTTGGACTAACTAGTGTCCCCCACAATACTTTGGGCCACAGTCTTGAAGTCTTTGATTCAGAGCCACCGAATCAAGTTTATGAAGCTAACATTCAGCATTTAGTAGCTTGGCCTTGCATGAATCATTGCATACATGAATAAATGAATATGTGCAACCTTTGTTGAATAATAGGCAATCCTTCTAGCTTGAAAAGGGGGATCCATGAACTGGAGCTAGTCCTCTGGCCTTCATGAAGATCTTGGCTTCACCAGACTGCTGATTAGTGTAACACAACCAACCAACAGAATTTTCCCCCATCCAGCTCTTACCACAGCAGCATGTGCTCTGGGCTAGATTGAGCCCCGGGGCTGTGATATATCGTATTTCGAAAGTTAAAGATACCAGATGAAGGCAAAATGGTTCCTCTAAGAGGCTCCCGAGGTGATGGGAAGCCAGAAGTCCATTAGGGCGGTATATAATCATCTGTCCTTCAGCAGACAGAGCAGCAAATTCCAGACAAATCTGATTTGAAATTCAGCTCAGCTCCCCTGACGAAACACATTGTTAGGAAATCAGTGAGGTGGTGAAATTAATCAGGATGCCTCTGCTAGCTGGATACTTTTACCTCAAGTGTGGGATGGAGGTAAGGGAAGGGAGAAACAAAGGAGCTGACAGCAATGAAATGGAGAAGCTCGAGCCTGTATGGGACTCGAGCCAGCATATTCAGCCTTCATTTCTTCCTTTGTTCTTGGCCCCTTTCTCTTTCGAGCCAGATAAATGGGTTCTGAGTACAATGAGCAATATGACCCAAAGCAGGTGAAGTGTTGGATTTCTTTAGATTTATGAAGAGAAGTTTCCCCCACTTCTTCTGAAAGCTGGAGGTAATGTGGGGGGAAAAAAACCTATGGCTCTCAGATTTATAGCCTGAGTCACTTGGAAAGGTGTTGCTCCAGAAAGTAGAATAAAAATGTAAGAACACTTTCTTTGAAGCATTCCAAATTTCCAAACATATGTGAATGGAATATGTATTTTCATTTTTTTTTCCTTTTAAAGAGTTTCACATCTTGAAACTTGGCAAGATGTTAGTCAAGGTTGAAAGGTTGTGCCTCACTCAAAACTAAACTCTATGGGATGGAGGGCAAAAAGATACCTCTTCTCTCCACCCCCCACCCCCCCAAAAAACTGTCTGAAGAAACAAAGATCTCTGCTATTCTTCATTGGGTGAATTATATGAATCTAACAACCAAGTGCTAAGAGATTCTCCCAGTCCTATTTTGAGATGGTTGGGGATTGATTCGGGAGATTCTTTCTTCCTTCAGAGAGGTCTTCTATGACCAGGCTATGATGCCAGGAGATTATTTACACTCTGGTTTTGAATGTATAAAATTGTGGAAGTCAAGGACTACACTCAATACTGATGAAGAAGAATCATGGTTGAAATGAGGGGTTCTTGATGCTCTCTAAGCTTGGTTGTTTTCTTGCAGACATTTGAAAAGACCAAAACATCTCCCCATTAGCAATCAACACCCAAATAAGCAGAGATTAGCACCAAGATTAACATCAGACCAACAATCAAGAAGTAAGCAGTACGCCAATTAAAGAACAGCCAAACAGCCTAGCTGTCAGGGCTCCAACAAATCCACCCCCATTCAAATCAACAGTCTCCAGCCACACCTCAGAGAAAAGAAAATTGATTTATGAGAAGTGGCCATGTTGGCGTTAGATGGGGGTAGCCAATACTAAATTACATCATACATTTCCCCCTTGACCCTGGTCTTCCTCCCACCCCCTGGATGTGACTTCTCCAATGGGACACATCCATCTCCAAGAGTCATCCATCATGCTCTCCAATAACCTTCTTATGCTCCGACAACTTTGGGCTGCCAGGGTGATTATCTAGGCACTTAATAGGTCAACTAAAAGTTATTTCTTTGGTCTTTTTAGCTGCTGCTAACCATAAACTATAAAAGAACCTCCAAGACCATCCCCACCATCACTGATAGGGCAGGCCACTAGAATATAAAATCAGAGCAAACCCTATTCCTTACTAACACTGATACCTCATTTGTTACCTCGTTTGAGTAATGAAACCTCTGCAAGAAAACAACCAAGGACCCCTCATTACATTAAGTCTTTGAATGCTGTCCCAAGGTCGCAGGACCAGGAGAAAGAAAGGGAGCCCAGGATGAAATTTAAAAAAATGATTAAAAATAAAATTATGGGGAGAAACCTATGTTACATATATTAAATTAATTGTGTGGAGCCTTTATTGTTACAGCTTTGTCTTGTATATCCCTATTCGTTGTAGTTTTCTAGCCATTCATTTATGGGGTCGAAATGTCTTGTTTCTAATCCACATTAAGGTATCTACTCAGGCAACTCTGAACTCTCCCACAGACTTTCTACTCCTCATATTTCTGTAACACAGCTATCAACAAACAGTTACTGACAGCGATTCTGCAAAATGTCAGGAATGACATTTTGTACTCCCTCTAGAACGGCAAATATTGAACCTGGGATTTTAAAAATGAAAATCTGGGGTTCCCAAACTTGGCAGCTATGCTGGCTGGAGAATTCTGGGACTTGAAGTCCACAAGTCTTAAAGTTGCCAAGTCTGAGGACCTCTGCACAAAATGAAGGTACTTGTACTACTGAACTACAATCCATGCACATGTTCTCCTCCACTAGCTCCATAATTTTCTTGGACTGCATTCGGGTAGTGTCTGATAAATTGTTTCCCAGGAAATATGGAAACACCCTGGATGTTCTCATCAACAGTCCCAATAAGATTTTACCCCATGGAGTTCCCTAGCAATTTAAAAACAGTAGGCCCATTAACCGCTTGAAGGAAACATAGTTGTTTATGCTCTGTTTTAACAGTAAGTTCAAGGACATTTATCATTGAACTCCTGAGGTGATTTATCAGAGTTAAACCATGAAGCAATCTTGGATATATGATTTATTGCTTATGCATGTGTATTTGGGAAAGCTTGGGCCTTTTTCCCATGGGAAATTCTCGAAGACGTTTTTAACGTTGCATACGCAAGTAACAGAATGGCAGATTTCCAGAGCAGATTTCTCTAGCCCAATTTCATACCAGTGCCAAAATCTCATTGGAGATGATGATGATGATGATGACAATGATGAGAATGGTGATGAAAAAGTTTTTAAAAGTTTGACTTCTAGTTCCGTATATGTCATTTTTGGGCAAGATACCAAAGCGGCATGTCATTGTTTTCTTCCAAGATGAGCCTGTTTATTTGAAAAGTCTAGTCTATGGATCTGGATAAGCTAGAATCAAGGCTGCTTATGGTTTATAGATCTGGCAAGAATTTTACAGAATTCATATCTTCAAAAAGTGAATAAAACAGATCTCGAATAAACAGTCGTCAGCATTGCATTCAGCTATTCCCAACACCAGCTGAAACCACACGTAATACTTTCAAACATAAAATGCTTATAGTTCAATTTTAGTTAATAAAAACAATGCAAGTAAATCCTTTTCCTACAAAGAACTTCACTGGTCTTTTCAAGTAGGAAGGAACATGTTCAATGCCAATATGTTCTCTTTCCTTCATCTTATTCATAACCTCTTTTTTGGCATGTTCCAAACATTTTTTTTCCCCACAATCTAGCAACAGCTGTGTAGAATTGGCTAAGCAAATTTAAGTTGTTTTCCATATTATTTTCTTATGGCTTTTAATTCTGCTACACTCATATGAGAAAGCTGAATATAAGTCAACCTGTCTTTATTTTTATTTATTTTTACATAAGCAGATTTGCTTAGAACCAGCCTTATGACTGGTATATTCCTGGCATTCTTTTTAGCTGAGACTGAAAAGGGTGTGGCAGATATTTGGTTATTCTGCATCCAAACGGTTTTTTTTTTTTTACAATGCTCTGTGCCAAACCATTTTGAACAGAAACGTGCAATGTTCTGTTGGACAGTAATTTAATTATGACATGCCAAAATGTTTTGCGGATGTAAACTACTTTTTTGTCAGAAGTCACATTTCCTTAAGGAAGCATTTTTTTAAAAAGGGTTTTATTTTTAACACATTGTCTCCCTTGAGGATAAACAGAGTACAAAATCCCAGAAACAGCCTCTGGAGGGCTCCCTTCTTCAGAAATCTGTCCTTCAGATCCTAGAGATGGAGAAACTGAGGGTGCCAAGGGGAAATAAGGCTCACCAGCATGTTAAACACTGCTTGGCAATCGCAGGGTTGGCTTATTTCTTCAAGTTCTAAAGCTGCCCAATCGCCAAGTGACTCTGGCTTACAAAAGGTTTACAAACATCAATGTAGGAAAACAAAAAGCAGTCACTGCAATAAAAGTGCCTCATTTTGGAGAAGACAATTTGGCAAGTTTACTCATCTAGTGAAGAGAAGGACCAGGGGACGCATAATAGCAGTGTTCCAATATTTGAAGGGATGCCACAGAGAGGAAGGGGTCAAGCTATTTTCCAAGGCACCTGAAGGCCAGACAAGGAATAATGGATGGAAACTGAACAAGGAGAGATTCAACCTGGAAATAAGGAGAAATTTTCTGACAGTGAGAACAATCAACCAATGGAACAGATTGCCCTCAGAAGTTGTGGGAGCACCATCACTTGAGACTTTCAAGAAGAGATTGGACTCCCATCTGTCAGAAATGGTGTAGGGTCTCCTGCTCGGCCGGGTGGTGGTGGTGTGGGACTAGATGATCTACAACAGTGGTTGCCAACCATGGACCCCGGCCCACTGGTGGTCCATGAGAAAATTTTGGTGGTCTGCAGAGAAATGTCACCCCCAGAGCAACCCCCAAAGCAATTAATCCAGGCTGTGTGGGAACACAAGGCTGCACTGCCCACTTGGTCCGCGGGAACCCCCCCTGCCCAGTCACTCCTTACCTGGCATGCTATGTTCCTATTTTTCCTTTTTTTTCTCTGACCATCAGCTGTTCTGCTGTGCCAGGAGATTTAGGTTAGCTAGAAAGCAGGAAATCATTGCATTTCTTGCTTTCTAGCTAATCTTTAGATGTTCAGCTCTGCAAGCAGGGCCAAACTTTCCTTAGGACTGAAGCCTCTATTATTCAGTGCAGTTAGTCGATGGCAGATAGATCTCTGAATGAATCTGTGATTCTCTGAACAACTCAATCTGCCTGCCTGCTTCCCTGATTTTGAGCAAAATTTGCTCTTTTTTATAAAAAAAAAATATTTACATACATAGTGTGTTGTGAGTTGATTTTGTGAGTTTGCTTGCTAGCAAATTTTATGAGTTTGCTTGCAAGCAAATTTTATGTGACAGACTCAGGTAGCCAACTGCAGAATCATAGATCTCTAAGTGAATCTGTGATTCTGTGAGCAACTCAATCTGCCTGCCTGCTTTGCCTGATTTGGGGTAAAAGTTCCTCTTTTTTATAAAAAAATCAATATTTACATAAATATTTATAATATTTACATATAAGCCATGCCCAGCCAGTCACATGACCACCAAGCTACACCCACAAATTAGGCCACACCCACAGAACTGGTTGTTAAGAAATTTGAATCCCACTCCTACCTGTGTGTGTTTGAGAGAGAGAGAGAGAGAGAGACAGAAAGAAACGGAGAGGGAGGGAGGGAGGGAGAGAGTGGTTAGATCAGATTTCTCTCTCTCTCTCTCTCCCACCAACGTCAGCAAGCCACCATCAGTCAAAATTCATATTAGTGGTCCCTGGGATTTAAAATTTATGAGTTTGTTGGTCCCAGACGTCCAAAAGTCTGGCGACCCCTGATCTACAAGTTCCCTTCCAATTTATCTTTGGGAACAGCCAGATCTTCAAGGGATTTCTAAAAGTCTTTGGTGGAATAGATGTTATTCTAAAGACCAGGTAAGGCAACAAAGACAGTTTCATGAGTAACATGATTTTATTGAAGACACCCAGAACATGTCAGTCCCCTCTGAACTTGTAGTCAGAATAAAAACAGAATGACTCCATTTAACTCAGAATTCTGGTTTTTGGTCAATGATTTGATACGGGACCATTTCACTGTGAAAGGCACCGGTGGATCAGTATTGATTTTTTGCAGTTTGGTTACCATCATCTACTACAATTCTTGAAGCAACATGATATTCATCACAAAAGGCACCTTTTCTCTTTCTTATTTTTAAAGGGACATTTCTTCTTCATGCAGATTAGGCTTCAATCCTTACAGCAAGGGACGGCATATAGTAAAGCACAAAGAGCTACCCAATGTCAGATACTGAAGAAGAATCATTTCAGCCATCAAGGGCCAAGGTTTCCTGGAAATATGCTGGCCTGTGGAGATTCTTTGCTTCTTGGTTTAGCAGTGAGCCAGTTCTCTTTGATATTTCCACACCTAAACTGTCCAGCACAATAACGTCTCCTGTCCACTAAAGCCATTGCTTGTAATGAGTTGAAAAATAATACTTCTAGAGATATTTATTTATTCTATTAAATAATTTTCAATATCTCAGGTCTCTGACAGTTCATGACAGTCCAGCTGAATAACTTATGCCCCTGATTACAATACATATGCATATAATACATGTATTTTGTTTCTTTTGCCTCAGCTCATAATCCCAACAAATGAATGCATGAAGTGGGATATGTACACATGAGTGTGTCTGTGTCATGCAAATCCTGAATAATAAAATAGTTGCAATCTCTTCCTCTGCAAAGTAGCTGTTGCTACCAATTTTCACGAAGCAGTGTTACTCTGGCAAGAATCTTGACACTGCTTTTCAAGTTCGGGGCTCTTTTAACATTTTATTTTATTTTATTATACATTACTCTGAAAGCTTTGGTAGAAATGTAAGAGAGCTTGCAAAAAACCCTCCTGGAATAAGCTGTATTTTAGAGATTCAAATGTAAGGAATATCTGAAAAGCAGATGGCGGGGGAGGGGGGAGAGAATCACATTAAAAAGAGGTAGATTTTTAATTGCATGAATTGCTGCCACATCCTGACTATTTTGGCTCCTCCTGAAGATACCCCTACACAATTACTCTTGGCCACTAGACCAAGAAAAAAGGGATGACATTACTGTCCATAAAAACTCCAGAAAGAAAGTCCAGATTCTCATCATGAAAAATATTGGTGTTTCACTTCCATTTCTCGTCCTATTGAAGTTATAGGCCAGCACCAATCCTTCAGTGATTGCAAAAAGGCCCTGAAGCAAAGGGTTGAAAATTTAAAACAGGAATCTACTTGACTTTGGAGAACCATAATATACATTCTTGCAGCGTTGCATTTTCTATTCATCCATCCAGTAAGCACAGCTTCATTCATGTGCATGCAGATCTGCAAACACTGAAGTCCTCATTCATTAAAAAAATATTTGAATGTAACTGGCGAAGACTCCTGAGAATATTGCAGACAGACAATAGTTGGATATAAAAATACTTTAAAATGATGAAATGGCAAATACAACAGCTATTGGTAAACTTCAATTGCAATTCTATGTAAGGTGAGATGTTCATCCTAAGGCCCAAGGCTGCAATGTTGCTGTTGGATTGAAATTTTAATGTGATAGAAATGAGAAATGGTTACGTAGAAGTGATGAATTATACCATTTTTTAAAATTATTTGCTTAATTTTACATATAACCTGCCCCAATTTCAAAAGGTTTCTAGGTGATATTATTATTAGTAGTGTATGGCATTGTTACATTAGCCAGGAGACTACAATCTTATTGCAAGTAGTAGTTTGGCTTTGCTAAGGTAACCAGTCCTGTTATAGGACATGCTTGCAAACTTCCCAAGATGCACCACAGGAGGGCAAGCTGGCTTCATACCAGAGAGAAAAACAAATGGTTCTTCCTGCAGCATCACCCAAATTCCCCTCCCTTCCTAGAGCTGCCTCACAAATGGACACTGCAACTGGGAAGGTTCAAAGCCATCAGGAATCTGACTGACTGCACAGAGTGCCAACTCGTCTCCACACTGAAGTAGTACCTGTCTATCTACTTGCATGGAACATGCTTTCAAATAGTTAGACAGACGCAAGTGAAGTGAAGTGAAGCAAGTGACAGGAGCTTACCCTGCCACATGGTGCTTGGGCTCGAACTTCTGGAGCTGAGACCATCTGCAGTGTTATTAAGCTATTGAGCCATTGCACCTCTAAGAGCCACAGTGGTGCAGTGGTTAGAATGCAGTACTGCAGGCTACTTCTGCTGACTGTCAGCTGCCTGCAATTTGGCAGTTCGAATCTCACCAGGCTCAAGGTTGACTCATCCTTCCAAGGTGGGTAAAATGAGGACCCAGATTTTGGGGGGCAATATGCTGACTCTGTAAACCACTTAGAGAGGGCTGTCAAAGCACTGTGAAGCGTTATATAAGTGCTATTCCTATTTGGGGGGGGGACACCCATTAGGTAAAATGAATTCACTTAACAACTGCTGCAAAAAATGCTGAAAAATTGGATCAGGTCACATGATGCCTCAACGTACAACAGCATCAACTTGATGATTATTTTAGCTTCAATTACAGTTGAAGTGATATATAAGTCTAAGTGCTATTGCTATTGGTTGATATATAATACCAAAGAAAAAGAAAGAAAACTCTTACAATAATAATTAAAACTAAACCAAAACCAAACCAAAATAATATTTTTCATAAAATAAAGACAAGGATAAAACCCACAACAAAATTGAGATAGGCACCTATAGTCAATCATCTGAAAGTGAAAAAAACATCCAACTTAAATAAAATTTAGTTGTCCTGGTCCTTTCTACCTTCTGACCCTCAAAGGCCATATTCGGCCTCCCTCTTCAGGAAAAAGAATGCTTAATCAAAGAGCTCTAAAAGGACAAAGATGAAGAATTCTCATCCCAGAGATAGTAGGTGAAAAAACATTTGATAACCTTAACACCCTACAGCAAAGTATTCATATTATTTCTAGCTAGATTTTGCTAACAACTCAAAGCTTGAATCTTTGTACTGAATAATTTTGATCAGACACATGGTGGAGGCTTCAAGGAGACATAAGGCTTTGATTTCATGGTTCGAAAAAAGGTCACCCTCACAGATCAGATCAGAGCCAAAAAGCTTACATTATTTGTTGCAGGAAGAAATAGTAATCTTTGGCAGCATACTCTATTTTATTAAATTAAAAATTGCCTCCAACTCTACACCAGCTACTTCTAAAGCTAAGAATATCATCATAATAAAATAAGGACCAAGGATTTCAATGCTGTTCACGTATTCATTCGTGAGGAATACTGCAAAAAGGTAAGTTACGTTTGCAAAACCCTAGACCTTGCCTATAAAAAGGGAAGAGGTAGTCCTCATTTAGTAAACACAATTTGACCGGCAGCTCTATTGTTAAGTAAAGAGGTTGCTAAGTAAAACCATGATTGTGCTTATGATATTATTTCAACTTTCCTTCGCTCACTTGCCAAAGTCATAAATGCAAAGATTGGCCATAAAGGGTTTTTTTTTCATCACCATTGTAACTGTGAATGGTTGCTAAATGAGGCAATCACTAACTGAAGACTAACTATATTTTGTTGACTGTAGAATACAAGTACCATCCAATAGGGTATATTCTTCATTGTTATAGTTACCTGGACCATACTCCAGTTAATTCAGCATTTTAGCTTCTAATCTATTAATGGATTATGGTAAAATCTCATGACCTCTCTCCTATTTAACAAAAGCCAGGTAGTGAAAGACTCTATAGCTGTTAAATAATGAGTATTGAATCCATTTTCAGAACTTTGGAAAGACGTGAAAGCTGAAATGAATGAATTTTGGAAGAAAGACTAGCTAGATTGGTTATAAGAAATGCTTTTGACCAATCACCAATTTAATCTTTCTTCCAAAATTACCACTGAAATTGACACACTTTTTCAACCTTCCTTTCTTTCCATATAAGCATAAAAATCAGCAATATTTGCATACATTATCATTTCTGAGGAATAAACAGAACTTTTTTATCTCAATCATTCTCTTTGTCTATCTATCCCTCCCCACTCCCCCATCCCAGAAGGAAGCACCAGTAGCAGAAGTACAATTATGGTATGTACTGACACATCTTCAGAGAAAAAAAGAAAGGAACTCCAGTTGTTTCCTGAAAAAGCACTTTTGGGACAACCATGACCTGGATGACTGAGAATTTCTACAGACTTTTAACTATGCGATTTGGGATGAACACCCTTCTAATGGTGTAGGAGTATGAATGGATTTCTAGAAAAAGGTGCAGACTACAGGAACCATTAGTACTATTCAGGTGATCCTGAGGATACAGATAAACTTCCAAGTGCTTCAACAACCTTCAAAAAGGATGCAAATTACCATCTGTCTACAACAAATATAAATCCTTCCATTTCCCACCATCCAGTCAGAGCTGAAGAAGCTTCTTGGATGAGAAGCAAAATGCCTTCAAAGAAAAAAAACAAGAAAATCCAGTTTCCTCCTGAAAAAGCACTTTGGGATTTTACTGAAAAATTACAGATGATGTATATATTGGGAAAAAAACTGTAGAAGGCCATGATTAGGACAAAATTAAACACCAACAGCAAGTACCTTCAGTCAACATAAATCTTTCTTATGATGAATTTTAAACACACTTCCCTTCCAAAAAACAAAATATTGAAACTTTAAAAGGTGTAGCCTGATGGATAATGAAATGGAAAATGGAAAAGTTCCAGATAGGAAAGGCAGCCAAGAATTTGATACTATTTTCCTTTCTCAAAATATCATTTCCATTCTTCCATACTTTCATGTGTGAACATACTGCTACAGTGGGTATATTTGAAATTTGCTTCCCAAACTTTATCCTTCATTATCCCAAATTGCTACTTAGAATATCCTTCCATAGAACGTAGGTTCTATGGAATATCCTTCCGTAGAACACTTTAATTTGGAATGACTTAATCCTGTTGGGATTGGGTAATGGATTAATGTGTCTTTACTCAAAGAAAAAACACTTTGACCCAACTAATTTATTCAGGGAAGCACTGGTTTAAACCTTTGCTACTTTGGAAGGAGGGGGCCAGAAGTTGAGAGCATTTTAGTTTTGTAGGGAGAAGCATCATTCTACTCTAACTTTCAGGTCCAGCAAAAGATAACTCTGGAGTAGATTCCCCACATGTTTCTTCTTCCTGATTCTTGGTGCAAAAGGATGTCCTTCCACCTAGAATGAATTTAATTTGCTTTTTACCTAGTCCTAATCTGCTACTAATTTTTTCTTCTTAAGATTCCTGGATCATTTTTAGGCAAAGCATGTCCTTTACCATTGATCTTTGTACCCACAATCTCTGTCGTCAAGGTTCATATCTCAGTACCTACTCTTGTTTTTCAACCATATGCTCCTTATTCTCATTCATACATTATTATTCCATCCTTCACTTTCTCCTCTTTACCTTGACTGAACATGTATCTGAATGCCAGAAGGAAGTAGAGCTGTTGGAAAGCAACTTTCACATAAACCTGCATGTTCTAGAACATGATTCTCAACCTTTTCTTCACCATGGACCTCCTTTAAATACCTTTTGTGGCTACGGACCATGGCCACTGACCCCCAAGACTTAACTCATGATTTAAATAATAATATTTCTTCAAGCCTTTGTGGATCCCCTGTGGCATCACCCCCCTTTGGTGGTCTGCCAACCACACATAGAGAACCACTATGCTAGAATATTCAGACACATGTTGTATGAAGTGTAAAGCAGACATGATTTCCACTCAGAGTTATAATATTGAGCCACGGTGGCGCAGTGGTTAGAGTGCAGTACTGCAGACTACTTCTGCTGACTGCAATTTGGCAATTCAAATCTCACCCGGCTCAAGGTTGACTCAGCCTTGAGCCTTCAGGTGGGTAAAATGAGGAACCAGATTGTTGGAGGCTGACTCTGTAAGCCACTTAGAAAGGGCTGTAAAGCACTGTAAAGCGGTATATAAGCCTAAGTGCTATTGCTATATGAAATGTTCCAAAGTTATTCTGAATGGCAGAAGAAGCACCACCTTCCAGAAGCCTGATAAGGCATTCATATCTTCCAGACTTGGCCCTTTCATATCATATCATATCAACTCAAGGTCCACCCACTTGGATGCATGGAAGAATGTTAATCCATTTCATGTAATGAGGAGCACACAGCTTTCAACACATCTCAGAGTCTTCTGAACTGGGCCCAAATACTGACTTGGTGTTGAATAATTATTTGAGTTCTTTATTTTGCAGTAGAATATGATTAGATTGGTCAAATGTATTTAGGATGACTGGGCAAGTATTGCTAATGAGATACAGAAAGATAGGGGGAGGGGAGAAATTGATGTGCCTCAATAACACTTTCATGTAACACTTATCTTTGACTGTACATTAATTCTTTAATCCCTCTGTACCATGCAGAGATGCCTAATTAAAGTACATTTTTCCTCCTTTTCTAATGCTCATTTTGCCAGCTATGGAACATTTATGCTGATTATCATGGCTGTAGTTGATATTCTTTCATTTGAATGGTGAAGGAGAGGAGGGAAACAGCACACATGCTTTCTTTTGGTTAGGTTCATTAATCTTCATAACTTTTTCCTAAAATAAGCCATGTTCCAACTTGTGTGTATTCCAAGCTGCAACCACAAATACTTCTACTTTTTGCTCCTGACGAAGCCCTTTCAAGTCATTCCACTTTCTTGGGCAGGTCATATACACAACATAGACTTCCTACCTACCGAACTAAACAACAAATAGAATAGAATTCTTTATTGGCCAAGTGTGATTGGACAGACAAGGAATTCATCTTGGTGCAAATGCTCTCAGCATACATAAAAGAAAAGATACATTCATCAGATCAAGAATCATAAGGTACAATACTTAATAATAGTCATAGGGTACAATAAGCAATCAAATCATACTAGGAAACCGTCAATATAAATCGTAAGGATACAAACGACAAAGTTACAGTCTATTACCCTCAGTTGTTTTTCTGAATATCTCCTGTTATCAGACCTGCAAGTAATAGTCAATTGCCACTCAATTGGGTGTGCCATGAGATTCTTGGAAAGTTGTTCAGTCATTTTTGAAGCTTTGTGTCTTGATGGCCAACATTTCTCCAGGATTGTTGGTTACCAACTGCTTTTTCAGACATTAGTGATAGTATCTAGCTACCTTTTCTTTGGGCACCTTCTTTTTTAGATCACCTTTCATTTTTCAAAACCTCAGGGTCTTCTCCAATGACTTTCATCTAATGTATCCTACCTAACTGCTTAAGCAAAAGCATTTATTATTAGTTTTCATTGAATGATCTGGCTTTACTTCACTAATATTGAGGATCATGTTAGTATAAGCCAGTGGTGTCAAACCCAAATGTGGCCTACGGGGTGCTTAAATGGGGGACTACCCTGGAAATAGCGAAGGACCAGCCCACGGTGCCTCTGGCAGCCAAAATGGTGCATACAGTGGCGGATTAAGACTCACTGGTGCCCTAAGCACTGACAAATCTTGGTGCCCTTCCTCCTTTGTACATACTATACAAACAAAGCCAAGCTTAGGCTACATAAAAGTGTTTGTGGTGTCCCCTTTGGGCCTGGGGTCCTAAGCACGTGCTTAGTCTGCTTAATGGTTAATACATCACTGGTGAATGGAGGGCTGCGCACGCCCCCCATGCCCCATTTTTGGCCTTGATGGCCTTTCGCACCCCATTTTGGCTGGCAGGGTGCTGCAGGAGCCCATCTATGCCAAAAATGGGATGCGGGGGAGCCATATGCAGCACCCGCTCCCTGTTTTGGCTAGCAAGGTGCTGCAGGAGGCATCCTGTCCTGCCTCCCCCCGCCCCAGCCAGCCTGTGGAGGAGATGTACAATGATGAACCAGCCGTTGAAGAAATCCAGTTTTATACCCCTGGTGTAATCCAATGTTCTCTGTCATCACAATCCAAATGCCTCAAATTTTCCTTGTTCGGTCGTCATTCTTGACAATTTTTGATCCCTTACATGCAATGAGAAAGGCTTTATATAACCTCTCCCTCAAGTAGCAAGATATCTTGTATCTTCCCTGATGATCAAATCTTGTTCAGATTTAAAATGCTGCCACTTAATACCAAAAAGTCAAAATCCCATATTATTTCTTGTAGATCCCTGCAACATTGGGCAAATTTAATATTTGCAGTACATTGTTACAGTTGCCTATAAGTCTTCAGAACAGAAAATTAAAGTTGGATTGGTTGTTTCTCATTGCATTATATGGTGGAACCCATATCATAGCTGGTTTCACCTTTTGTGTATGTGTGGTTGTATGAAGTGTGGTTTATTGGCTCAGCCAATCTCATTGTATACATGTTGTAGTCTGACAATAAAGGTAATAATTATTATTATTCAATAAGCTATAATTGTTCTGTTTGGCTCGCATAACATTCTGAAGCATAAATGGCTGGACACATTGATATGTATATGTGCTTTAGCTTCTATGTCATTTCTTCTTTCCAAAATAAGGAAGTAAATAATTTACTAAAAATTCCAGTAACACTCTGATGAACCATTTCCTTCTTCTTCTTCCGTGCCATTGCTTTTTAACAATGCCATTCACTGTGACTGTATCTCTACTGTGGGAAACATAACTGGTCATAAAAATCCAAGTTCACATTTTGTACTATACATCATGCTTCAACTTCCTGCATCTGGAAGCAATGGCTTCCCTCTCATAAAAGAAAAAGAGAGACTACATTTCTAAACTACTAGCAAAGCACAAAGAAAATCCCTTGTTAGTCTTATAGTCCAGAGCCTGATTCGTGAAAGGATCTCAAAGAAAAACATACATTCCTTGAGGTAAGGCTGAAAGAACCAACTCACGCTATTGTGAACAAAATTCCCTAAATACAAACCTTCTAAGTGGAATCTCTTACAGTGACCTTTCATATGGCCTTAAAGTTGCTGTTGCAAGTAAATTCTTTGTGTGTTTACTCAGAACTGTTCTTATTCAGTAAATTGGAATTCTCTCCCACACCTCAGGTTCCCCTTTACTTTTCATTCTGACGTTTGTATTATCCCCCCCAATATAGCCATTCCTTCTACAATCCTTACAAGCACCATCTATACTTTACTAGCCAGTCCTAATGCACAAAACAGATTTATCCTTAAGGAGCTGCTGATACAGTTCTCCAGAGGAATCATTGAGTCTGCCATCTGTATCTCTATAACTGTCTGGTTTGGCTCCACAACCAAACAAGACAGACACAGACTTCAATGGATAATTAGAACTGCAGAAAAAAACACTGCTACCAGCCTGCCTTCCATTGAGGACTGTATACTGCATGAGTCAAAAAGAGGGCTGTGAAAATATCTACAGACCCCTCACATCCAGACATAAATTGTTTCAACTTCTTCCCTCAAAATGACGTTATAAGATATTGCACACCAGAAGAACTAGACACAAGGACAGTTTTTCCCCCATACCATCACTCTACTAAATAACTAATTCCCACAACACTATCAAACTACTTACTAAAACTGTATTACTATTATTCTTCTCATCCTTCCTATTACCTATTTCCTTTTCTGCTTATGACTATAACTTGTTGCTTGTATCTTTATGATTTATATTGTTTTATTTAGTTTCCTATTATGATTTATGTTGATTGCTGATTTAGTATCCTATGATTATCACTGAGTTGTATCCCATGATTCATAATGAATGTATTTATGATGACTATGATCATGATTTATCATTTATATCTTTATGTACGCTGAGAGTTTATGCATGAACACATATTCCTTGTTTGTCCAATCACACTATTCTAGAACTCTACTCTACTCTACTCTACTCTACTCTACTCTACTCTACTCTACTCTACTCTATCTCACAGTGCTATAATTTGGACCAATGGCAGATAAGGTTTCTTTATAAAGCCTACTGTACATACCTGTTTTATATTTGTTTTAGTGTCCAAGCAGACACTATTTTACATGTATCTTATGGAACACATTGGAGGCATAAATGGATAAAGGAAAATAGGTGTGACCAAATCAACACATCAGCATCCCCAGATACCACGATTCTTCAACCCCATGCATATATCTTCATTGGGTGAAGTTCTCCAAATGTTTTCTCTACTTAACTCACTTTCTCTACTTTTAACTTAAAATTAGAAATGGTCCAGAAGACACCTGTGCATAAAAAGCATATGTTGGAGGTGCATAAAAAGCATCTGTTGGACCTGTGTAGTTCTTGGGATGCAAACTATCTATATTCTGATGGCAGAAATGATCTTTTACCCTCTTAAAAAGGAAGATTTTGTTTTTAATTTGCTGGAGCTTGAGTTCAACATTTCCACATCAACTCAGGTTGCTAAAGCATGTTTCATTCATGAATAATACCATGTTTGCCAATTGGAGGTTTTATTTTCCATAGTATTATTCTTTCCTATGTGATTTGTGAACATAAATTATGTTGACTTGGCCATTTATCTGTCCAAATACATTTTTAAATAACAATTCTTTCACTGCTATCTGCACATTATCAATCTCACTGATGAATTATTTCTCTGCTTCTCTTCATCTCTGTGGATTCAGCAAAGTTGGTCACAATTTGAAAATTTATGGTTGTTTGCAAAAGAGGAGAGCCAGAGTAATGGGGGAATAGGAGCACCTATGTATAAGATTCAACATATTTTTCAGTTTAAGCCAAAAGGAGACATAGAAAATTCATTGGGAGAATATGAATTAAGAGGTTGGGAACAGGGGAACGGTAGGCCTGTAACTATCTAAAGCACAGTAGCTTCAAGTTCTAAAACTGGAATTGTTTACAAATATCAGCTGGTTAATTCCTTCATATACTCATTTATACACCCAACATGATTAGGAAATTTGCCCTTTAAATTAAGATTCTTAACAATTTAAATTTTGGATAGTGGTGTTATTTTGCTTTTTTTCTCATTCCATATCTCTCAGTTCCACTACACAATTTTTAACCAAAAGGCTTTAGATTTATTTTTATATTAAAGCTTTTAAGCTCTGCTATTCCAAATAGCAGACTGAACTAGCAGACATTTCCAGTGTGTATTTGGTGGTCTCTTTGTTGTGATTTAAGACAGAGCCATGTCCTCTTAGGTCTCAAATACAATTATAAAATTCTGGTTTCACTAAAATATCCTTGACTTTTGGGCTAGATTCTGGTTTAGTCCAATTTTTTTATGATATCTATTTTATATTTGAGCCAAAGATTTGGTGGCTTTGGTGGCCTTAAAGCAATATAATTAGTTAGTATATTCTAAACATATTATAATACAAATCTGAACAACTATGTAAGTGTGCACATAAAATGTGCATTTCTAATTCTTGCTCATCTTGGAGTAGTTCTATCTTTGTAATCCCTAAATATAGATACTGAATTGATGCCACGTAATCATCACTAATTTCTTATCGGTTTGTATACAAGTGATCCCCATTTATTGTTCAGCGACAATTCAGCTTACAATGCTGCTAAATGAGTGGTACCAGCTATTGAAGTGCTCCTGTAGTCATGCGATCACAATTTGGACATTCAGCAATTAGTCCAGATTTCTGACCTTTACAGTATCCAATGGTCACGTGATCATATCAGGTGACCTTCTCTGACAACTTCCTGCAAGCAAAATCAATGAGGAAGCTAATGAGAAGTTGGAAGTCATGATCACATGAGGTCCTCACATAATAACTCCTATGGTTTTCACTTAATGATGGAAGCTGCTGGAACTGCCATTGCTAAGTAGCACGTCATGTGATATTGTACTATACAGTGGGACCTTGGGTCACGGATGCTCCTGTTCGCAACCAAATCCACCTGATTTTTGAATCGGGTCATGATTCACAAATCGGGTAGTGAACAAAATCAGCACAGAAAGATTCCCTTTCCACACTGATTTCCCCTTCGGCACCATTTTTTTAGTGCGCGCATGCGCAGTCAGTTGTGCTTCCAGTCCCGACCCAAAGCTCCACTGTTCAACCATATCCCTTAGCAATAAAAAATTCCAGTCCCAGTTACCATCATTAAGCAAGAACCAACTTGAAAGAGTCCCTATTTCATTTTATGCAGAATTTCTCACTTTTGTAATATACAAAGCAGGTTTCTAACATGTGCCTGATGCTATGAGACCATATTACGAACAACATGTCTATTGAATTACGAGCAATGTAATGCTAGCATTGCTGAGAGGGAACATTTGGGGAATTATTATCAGGGTATACAGATTGTAATTTTTTTTTTCCTGCCTCCCAGTTCAATTCAGACAGAAAAGAGTATTAACTACAGATCAAATTACCCCAGAAAGGAAGCTAACATAGGATATATGCAACTGTGCCATTTCGATTAATGACAGACTAGCCTCATCTCTGTTCCCCAATGGAACCCTTGTTTTTGTTTACTGCCTCTTCCTATTTAAAGAGCTGCACAGGAATGTCTCCTAGGAGAAAAGGGGATGTTTTTTCCAAGTTTTTCCTTCAGAATACAAGAGAATACAACACTCTAATCCCTGGCCCTGCAGCCCTAGTGTTTTGAGAGCTGGCATCCAACCACATCCGGAGGGGGCAAGAGGTTCCCCTACTCTTGACCTAGATTAGCGTTTAAATTATTCCCAAACAAAAATAAAAGACAAGGGGATCAAAACTGTTGTTTTTTTTTGTCTAGAAAAGTTGCGGGTTTAAATCATTTAAAACTACCCCTCCTCCCCCCCACCGAAACTTCACGAGAACAATAAAAAGTAGCATTTCTTCTCATCTATATGATATTTCTTATCAAAGAGCACTCTGATCGTTCCATTTAAGATCTTTTCCAGCAACAGCTTTGTTTAGCATAGTCGTCTCATTTGCAAAGAAACGTAGATAACCAAAATGTTATTAAGAGGTCTGTGACCAATAAACAAGAAGTCACAAGGCTTCTAATTTATTGCCATGTGCTGGGTTTATCTTCTTTTTCTTTGATTTGATTTTGGGATTTATTTATTTTTTTGCTGTGTTGGCTAAAAAGTGCTACTTAGATTACTTTTTTTTTTCTCCTGCTGACTCAGCATTGCTGTTGAAAAGGACCTAGGTTAATCCATCATTTTCTTTTCTTGGAAATAAATATTCTTGTGGCAACATTGTCTAGAAAGAGTACAGAAAGTCTGAGAATGATTTAGCTTAAAGGTGAAGCCAAGATAGATCCTTTTATCGAAGGGGTGGGATATTTATACTAGAAGATGCTAAGATTGGGATCTTCAGTAGTCCGCAAATACAGACCTCTAGCCCTTTCTGATAACATAAAGATCAAAATTTACAATAGACTTTAATTCAAATCCTCTGTTGGCTTCTCGAGTCATTAGGGCAGTGGGCTTATTATTTATTTATTTTAGCAATGCATTTCGTTCTTAGGAAAGAAAGTTCAAAAATGCCACAATTTCGATAAGATCGCAACATTGATTCACACCACATTGTGCAGAATACAGATGGGATGATTTTGTGATCCTATTTTCAGAAAAAGCCAAAGTTTCTTTTGAAGTCTATGCACTTTGCAGAAAAAAGTCAGGACAGATATTTCAAATTAGAACTGGGCTGGCTTCTGCCTAAAATTTTGGAGGGCTCAGGCTTTTTGAGCCTCAGAACAATGGCCTGATTCAGCGTAAGGCACTGCGGTGTGTTCATGCACTGGAAAACCTTTTCAGGTTAACATGTTTAGATTTTTTTTGCAACTGTTGGCAATAATGTATGGCAAATATTCAAGCTCTGCTCTTATGAAAAGTTCTATCTCTTGGCAAGTTTAAGGGATCAGTGCAACACCTCCATTCTTTGGGCCTGATATTTCTAAAGAAAGCAACATTACTTGAAACCTATTGTTGTACGCCACTCTGTGTGAGATGGATGGCTATATAATTTTGGTGTTCTCCAAGCTTGGTTGTTTTCTTGTAGAAGTTTCATTATCCAAACTAAGTAACATTAGCAGTGTTCACATTAGAGTAAACCAATAAACCCTCAAAACCATGCTAGCCATTTAAATCCTTGTGAAATCATTTAGACTCTACCGAGGAGACCCTACAACAGGGGTATCAAACTCAAGGCCTGGGAGCTGGATCCACTCCATGGGGTGCTTAGATCTGGCCTGCAGGGCTGTCCTAGAAACAGCAAAGGACCGGCCCATGGTGCATTCATTCCCCACCCCCGAGCTCCATTTTCACTGGCAGAGGGTGGCAGGAGGCTGTCACAACTAAAAATGGAGCTCTGGAGTCTGTTTTCTCTGACAGAGAGCTTGGGCCGCCACAGATGCCCCCGACAGGAGTGATGTCAAGCTGGTCAGGCCCACCCCGGGTCCCGAGGTCAAACACAACCCTGATGCAGCCCTTAATGAAATAGAGTTTGATACCCCTCCCCTACAGGATTATCATAGAGTTGCCTTTACTATTTTGAACATTCAAATGGAGAAAGTAAAAAAAAAAAACAATTAAAAGGAAAGCCCTTCTGGGTCTGGAATGATTGTTCCCTCTTTTTAATCTCATTTTCATATTTGCCATAACTGCTCCAAGAAAGACTCTTGATTGGCAGATCCGTTTTTGCAGAACCTGCTTCTGCAAATATTTTGAGGTAGCACAATTAATATTCTGGGTGACTCTGTTCTAAAAAAAAAATAATAATAAGAAGAAGAAGCAAAGATCAATTAGCCAGGGAACTCTTCCAGAAGGTTACTAAATTCTAAGGAAAAGCAGTCTCTCCATCCCAGATCTGGAAACTGTTTATCCACAATGGTGCCCTTCCTTGGATGATTGCTAATCATGTACACTTTCCTTTACAGAGGTGGTATTCAGCAGGTTCTGACCAGAGTAGTTTGGAGAACTGGCAAATACCACCTCTGATTGGACCCGCCCCATCTATTCTCTGCCTCCCGAATCCCAGCTGATCGCTGGGTCTTCTTTTGTTGCCCTGCACAGGAGAACAGAGCTGGAAATCAGGTTTGTTGGGTGGGGTGGGAATGGAGATTTTACAGTATCCTTCCCCTGGAGTGGGGTGGGAATGGAGATTTTACAGTATCCTTCCCCAGTCACACCCACCAAACCATGCCCACCAAGCCACGCTCACAGAATCAGTAGTAAAAAAAAAAATGAATCCCACCATTGTACTGATTTCTTCTTAATTATCTGAAACTTTATTCCTTCTTTGTCAGTCTTTCTCTTTTTAATGTGACACTATCAAAGGAAGCAGGACAGTTATATGCAATTCATGACTTAGTCTTGAAACGGTAGTAGTGTTGGTCATAACAAAGCAAACTTATAGTATTTATACAAAATAATCAAGTGAGCCTAGTCAGAACTCTAAGAATACAGCTATAAACCTGACAGTACTACTAGGTGGAAAAAAAATATTTTCATTTAAAATTTAATAACTTCAAGCTGGTCATAGCTTTGCTGCATGGAATTCCCTAGCTGGAGCTGTTATAGAAAATTGACACCACTATCTGACTATCTCTACAGCACTGCATAGCCAGTTTATAATGCCCGGTAAGACCACACTTGAAGTATTGCATCCAGTTTTGGTCACTACAATATTAAAAAAAAAATGTTGAAACTCTAGAAAGAATGCAGAGAAAAGCAACAAAGTTTATTAGGGGAGTGGAGGTTAAAACATATGAAGAACGGTTGCAGGAAATGGGTATGTCTAGTTTAAATGAAAAGACAGACTAGGGGTGACATGATAGCAGTGTCCCAATATCTCAGGGGCTGCCGCAAAGAAGAGGGAGTCAAGCTGTTCTCCAAAGCACCAGAGGGCAGGACAAGAAGCAATGGGTGGAAACTAATCGAGGAGAGAAGCAAATTAGAACTAAGGAGAAGTTTCCTGATAGAACAATTAATTCCTGGAATTGCTTGCCTTCAGAAATTGTGGGTGCTCCAACACTGGAGGTTTTTAAGAAGAGATTGGACAATTATTCATCTGAAATGATATAAGATTTTCCACTTGAGCAAAGGGTTGGACTAGAAGATCTCCAAAGTCCCTTCCAACCCTGTTATTCTGTTATTCCTCCTGTCAGTTTCAAAGTATTATAGTGAATGCATGAATACCTGGTCTTTTCAGTACATTGGGAATTTAAGTTTTAATAATCTGTTCAGTGTGTTTAGTTCATCAACACATCTTGTAGGAGCAGAGGAATCCTTGAAATTGGGTTCAAACATTGACTCAAACAAAATATATGGAAGTAACCCCCCCCCCCCATCCTCATTTAAAACCATATGATGCTGTGAAACCTACGGATTACTTCTCAGTTTTTCTTGAGAGTATATCCCACTAAACTGAACAGGGCTAAGTTTTAATCAGGCTAGCTGGGATATTTCCTTTATTACTTAGGGAAACCTTTTGGTATTTCTTCCCACCGGATCTGCTGTTCGAGGATCTGGCCTTGGAGAACAATTCTGGATGCAGCCTATTACCTAACTGATATAAATTACCAGGATGTAGAAGAATTCTGAATCCTTAAGAGGAAAAGGACTTTCCATGCCAGACAAAAGAAGGCCATTTCCCAGAGTAACACAATACTCTAATTGCAGTAAAAGCTCCAATAAAGTGATTCAGCACATTGAAGGTCTAGACGCATAGAAGTCCATTGTTAACATTTGGCCTTCTCACTCAGAGGAAGCTCACATCATTTCCTTTGCTGGTAGTGGAATTCCCCTCATTGTATACTCTGAGGAGATGCGTATTCTCCTCACTGGTTGTTAAAAAAATGTCCTTGTAATGGATCTGATAGTACCAACTAGCTAAGGCTTCCACTTCGTAATGATCATTATTTTTAAAATAATACATCCAGGGAAAAAAAAGTTACAATCAAGCCTTTTTTGCTACCCCCTCACTCTCAACCCTTGATCCTGTCATTTAAAAAAAAAAAAAAGTAAGAGAAATATGAAATTCTGTGATTTGCTTCCCTGCATTATTTGTTAAACAGAAAAAAACATATTCCACTCTCTCTATTCTCTCTATTCAGCCCAGGAAATGTGTTTTAACATATACATTAGGTCCTTCTGCAGAAAACATTAGTGCCTCAACAATCAACACTCAAACTTAACTTGCTGAGTTTTCCATACGGCTCTTAGAAGAAAGGAAGTAGAGAGTCTGAAATCTCTATTTAAAAGACCTTCCTATTTTTATGTATACAGTTTTTCTTAATTGATCACAGACACTTATTAATAGTCTATCTCAGGGGTCAGCAACCTGCTGCTCTGGAGTTGCATGTGGCTCTTTCATCCCTCTGCTGTGGCTCCCTATTGCCGGTTGGTTCCACAGTTGATAGGGTTTTGGTTAGGACAGGTAGAGGACAAAGGATGCCATGCTAGGAGGAGAATCTATGGTGGGGAAACTGCCATAGAGTCTGGTCAGCTTCAGAATTGAAAGGAAGACTCCCAATTAGGAACTTTGTGACTCTGAGTATTAAAGGTTGGTCTATCTCCTTACACATTTTGCTGATTTGTGACTATAGGAGGTCCTGGATCAAAAGCACCTTAAAGGGGACATCAACATAATCAACAATAAATGATATTTTGTATTCACCTTACCATTCCTGGACTTGCACCTTTAATTTTATGTGCCTAAAACACACACACAATTGTCTCTGCCATTATCAAGAGCATCTGGCTCTGTACCCAAGAGGGGACTGACTGAGAAGCAGAAGCAGTCAGGGGACACTTAGAATCATATAGCAATCGCAATAGCACTGAGACTTATATACTGCTTCGTAGTGCTTTACAGAGGTTTATAAATGTTGGCATATTGACCCCAATGATATGGGTTCTCGTTTTATCAGCCTCAGAAGGATGACTCAACCTTGAGTCCAGTTATTATTGAACTCCTGGCAGTGAGCTGAATTAGCCAGTATTACTACATTCTAACCAGTACTCTTTTTCTACAGTTGGAAGGGATGTTAGAACTCATGTTCTCCAATTCCCTGATTAATGCAGTAAGGGCTTGTTCATGAATAGACTTTCATTATTTATTTATTTAATTTATATTGCCGCCTCTTGCAATTGAATAGCCTATTGCCGCCTATCGACCATGGCAATTCAAGGCAGCTTACAAATATAAAACCACATTTAAAACAGTAAAACTAATAAAAGGAATAAAATAATCAAATAAATTAATAAAATAAAATAAAATCCACCCCCTCCACCCCGGCAACAGCACCTCGCACAAGCCAATTAATGGGCTCCATTCTGCTCTGGGTTCCCCAGGCCCGCTGGCAGAACCAGGTCTTCCACTCCTTCTGGAAGAGTGCTAGAGTGGGCGCCATTCTAATCTCTGGGAGAATGATGTTCCAGAGAGAGGGAGCCACCACAGAGAAGGTCCTTCTTCTGGGTCCCAACAGGTGTACCTCCCTAGGGGATGGGACTCGCAACATTCCCTACCTCCGCACTCTGATAGGTCAGGTAGATGTGATGCCAAGAGACAGTTCCTGATCAGTTCCTGATAAGTTTACAGGTGGACCATCTATGGTAGCCAAACAGCATTGTTCCACTGTTCATTGTTCTTGCTGCCCTTTGAGTTACATGGGCTAGTTCTGGAGTCTGAAGAAGGCTCTGACGAGTGCTCTGTGTTGGAAGCAGAGATGGGTCCAGGACTGTCTGACAGTTATCAGCTGCCTTTAGAGTCATACATCAGTAAGGCAGAAGAACAGCTAGAACCTGTTCCCAGTGTGCGCATGCACAGAGTTGTCAGACAAAGGGGACAACTGAGGAACAAGGGCCAACTTGGAAGTAAAGTTACAGATGGATGGTGAATTGTCCCTCCCCTAGAGTATAAAAGGGAGCAAAAGATGAGTGGGGTTTTGCAAGAGACAATTACTTCATTCCAGCATGCTTGCCAAGTATTGCAGCATCTGAGAGATATAGGCCAGCCCCTCTCCAAGCCTGATAAAGGTTTGTAATTGGGAATTATTGTGAAAACTGTTGGCTAGGACTTTGTTGGAGAGTGAATTCATTGTAAATTAAATAAAAGAGGTTTATCAGGATGGGACCTCAGCTTCCTGCTGTTAGGGAAGCCTAGGTCAGAACACAGGAGACCTTGCAGGTTTGATACCTTAACCACAACACCAAACTGACTCTCTCTTTCCCCACTCTTCATAGGAGGTTTCAGATAGATAGATAGATAGAAGATAGATAGATAGATAGATAGATAGATAGATAGATAGATAGATAGATAGATAGATAGATAAATTTATTGTCATTGTACTCAGAAACCTGAGAACAACAAAATAAGGAAATAAGGTGCTCTTCCACAACATACAACTGAACAACACCAAAAGACATATACAAATAACAATGTAAAACAAATTAAAACAAATAACAGTTAAAAACTGTACAACCAGGATATATATATGTTAAGACCACCAGATTCATAACTCTGCATTTAACCTAATCATCTGCTTCAGCAGTAAAATAATTCATTGCAGAAAGAGAGATAACTCACCAGAAGCATACTGAATCTTACGCAGATCTGCTGAATGATGCCAGTCTGAACAGATTGACAAGATCCAGCATGTGAAACCCAATACAGATATTATAAAGTCATTCATAGGAGTGCATAGGGAATATAAATAGCCTGGAGTTATTTCGCATTCTTCCTGTGCAGTGATACCTTTGCTAAAGTTCTTTCTGAACAGTTCAACAATTCCTACAATTCTGATTCATTCAATACATTTGCATTGGTGTAATGCTTTCTGGGAGATCACCTTCCCCTTTTGCTTTGTTTGCTAAATGAAAGGATTAAGCTTTACAACAGCTGTTGATCAGATACAAATGTGGCACAAACGTTAATGGAACCATTCCCCCCACTTTAAATTATCTCGAGGAAATACAACATGTGTATCTGACCTAGTTACACAATGCCTTGCTAGCAGCTTCTTCCTTATTATTACAGAGAATATCATCACAATATGGTTGCAAATGTATAGGATAGAGCTATTGAACACTGATTAAGACTTATTCTTTGGTTATAAGTAAAAGAGATATGCAAATGTTTTATCTAAAATGTTGACAATTTTATACCCCAGTTATAAATTAAGGAAGGACAAACTGTATGAAAAAGAGGGATTCGTAGACATTTTTTTTCTGGATATAAAATACGATGAGATTGAAATAAAAAGATAATTACTGATTCAAAAATAGGACAAGGAATCAAAGCTTACATTATTCTTGTAAGTAATAAAACCCCAGAACCGCCCCCTATCACAAAAAAAACCCATTTCATCATAGGCAAAAGAAGAACAAAAGAAAAACTACAACACATATAAAATGTCCATTGTTCAGGTTATATCTGCTTCAGCAGTAAAATAATTCATTGCATCCTTCAATCCAACACATTAGAACAAAGGTCTCATTCTCGCTGCCCGCGGGCCAATTGTGGCCCGCAGGATGATATCCTGTGGCCCCCACTGTGATATGAAAGTATATTAGTGCGTTCTCCATGCGTCACTAGCTGCCTAAACACTTCTATATGCGGCCCAGCCTCACCCAGACTCTGCCTCCAGCGGCCCCCAGGTAAATTGTGTTTGAGACCCCTGCTTTAGAACATTCACTTAATTCTTTACTATTACGTATAAACCAATAATCAGGTTCCTTTTTTAATACAACAGTTGATATATTTCCACGATGCTTAACTCTATTTTATTTTAAAAGAATCTTTTTACCTATTCATTAGGAGCAAATAGATGTGACCTTTTCAGTAACAGAGAATACTGGCCTGTCTGTTCACCCAT
This sequence comes from Pseudonaja textilis, assembly GCF_049901715.1. Lineage (NCBI taxonomy): Eukaryota > Metazoa > Chordata > Lepidosauria > Squamata > Elapidae > Pseudonaja > Pseudonaja textilis. The sequence continues at coordinate 28,770,124 of NC_141991.1, forward strand.
ATGTGTCATGTTAACAAGAAAAATAGCACCTCCAGTCTTGGTATCAGCACTTGTCAAACTTTCAAGGAGGAATTAATTTGTATAATAAAATATTGTGACACAATTCTATTTTCTGACCAGCCAAGACAAGAAGCTATCAATTTGTAACAAAAAGAGTCACATCATGATAACTACCAGTAGCTGCTTTGACAACATGATTCTCTCATAATGTATTATACTTCAACTTCTCTAAGTTCCTACCCTACTCATTGGCTGGAAATTATGATAAGAAACCAGGATAGAGAATATATCCCACTAGAAGAGAATATCTGCACCTCAAGGTTGAACTATGGAGTCCTTAGTTGCTCTTTGAGCTTGGTTGTTTGCTTGCAGACATCTCATTGCCTGACTAAGTAACACCATGCTCTAATCATTACGATGATGATAATGACAACGCTCTTAGATAGTTGACTGATCATGTCACCTATTTGGGTAATTCAGAGAGGACCAAGGACTTCACAAGATACCCATTGTTGGGCCTGTTGCATAAAGCCACCATGAGTAAACATCAATAACCCCAGTCCAGGGGTGGGATTCCACTGGTATAACAACCGGTTCGATGATTGCATGCTTCATGCATGCACACACACTTCATGCATGGGCCAAACACGCACTCCATGTGTGTGCTCTGCATTTTAAAAAGCTCTAATACTTACCTTCTACTGCAGTCCCTGTGAATAAAACAGCTGAAGCACAGAAAACTGCTCTGCTGAGTGAATCAGCTGTGTTCTTAAAAAAGGAAATAAAGCACAGGAAAGAGCAGGGGCGGGCGGGCCCACATGCTAATCGCAGCGAACCGGTTTGCTGCCAGCTGATTTTTGGATCAAGGGGTTCGCCCAAACCAGTCTGAACCAGTAGAATCCCACCCCTGCCCCAGTCCAAAAAATTATTAATCCCATTTTGTATCATCTATCGCTAAGGCAATTCCTTATGGCATTGATTTCTGTAGTTACTGCTGTGTGAACAAGTATTTCTTTTTGGTCTTTCCTGAATCCCTTGCCAATTACTTACTATATATGGCATAAACCATTTTTTTATCTGTAAACTTTATAAGGATCTAAACAGCTTAGTAGTGGGACCAGAGGTGGTATTCGGCAGGTTCTGACAAGTTTTGGAGAACCGGTAGCGGAAATTTTGAGTAGTTCGAAGAACTGGCAAATACCACCTCTGACTGGAGATTTTACAGTATCCTTCCCCTGCCACATCCACCAAATCACGCCCACAGAACCAGTAGTAAAAAAAAAAATTGAATCCCACCATAAAAAATGTTTAGAAAAAAATGAACACTAGATTTTCAAATGTTTGGCTAAATTGTTTGAGAAATATAATAAGAACTGAATATTATAAAGACTCCATTTGGTGATCTTACATAGATAGAAAAAACCATGTGTCTACAGTGAAAAAAAATGCTAGAGACATCTAAGTCAAAAGGATGAAGGAAGAAATATATGTAGACTTATTACGTGCTATGCACATTGTTATGTTCTGATGTGAACTGGGATAGAAACAAAGGAGTAAAAATTAAAGTATAGGTTTATTCTGGTTTTTAACTTTCAGACTTTAAAAGGAATATGGGATAGACAAACCCATCCCTGTTTTTAGCAATAAAGTATTGCATTTAAAGGTTTGCAAGAGGCTATTAATCATACTTGATTTAAGCAACATGTTAAGTGTTTCCCACTTTTGATCTTTCATTGTTCTCCCTTGCTTCCCAGAACAATGCTTTGACATCAGGAAAAAAGAAAAAATAACAGAGAAAGCCTTTCTAACATGCCAAACTCTAGTTGTAAATAGGCAGCATGACTTAGCAGAGCAAACAGAATAATGAAATCTAATTCTGCATTAAAACTATGATCATAGTCAAAAGTCAGAGAAATTGCAGAGTTGCAGAAACTTGAATTTAATTATAAAATTCTGAAAAAGTATATAGGTTGAGAGCACCTAACTATCATTTTTCAGGATTTGGGATGCTGAACAGCTTTTGATAGGAGATCCGATGTGGTTCTAAATAATATCTGAGTCATCAGTTATATTAATAGTATAATAATGAAGAGATTGCCTCAGGAACTCCCTCTTTCTCCTGTAAGAATAAGCAATGTCAATAAATATATAGAACTTAGGAAGAAGTTAAAAAGAACAGTGTATTTCTGCAGGTGAGCTGATTTTAAGCTGCTGCAAAAACCAAAATAACTCAGTATGGGTTATTGACCCAGTATGGAAAACTGCATCTTTGTGCACATAATAGAAATATTGTGGACCGAACAGACTAATTCTTGAAATTTTCAGAAAGAATAAATTTTTTATAAAAAGCTCTTACCAGAAATCATAACCATCTATACTAGATGTACAAATATCCACTTTTCCTATTCTACACATTTCTGCTCAAGTCTCTATAGTTTTATTGGCACAGTTTCTCAGAAGTGGTTTGCCATTGCCTCCTTCCTAGGGCTGAAAGAAAGTGACTGGCTCAAATCACTCAACTCGCTTTGTGCCTTAGGAGAGACTAGAAGTCATAGTCTCCCACTTTTTAATCTGTTCTCTAATCCCCTACCCCAAACTGGCTCTTTCTTTGTTGTTAATGGTAACTAATGAAAGGTATATAAATAGCGATTTAACTAAAATTTAACTGATGAGGTGGTTCCAGTATTATTAACATTCCTTTGCCTATTAATTTTGTTTCAGCTGCTTTTATACTTTTTAATTTTTGTTGTTGGTCATGATTTTAGATATTTATTGCTTTGGTCTTGTTGTACACCAGATGTTTGTATGATGGATGGCTAAATAAATCAATAAATATCACAATTGTTAACCGATTGCTGTATTGTACATAATTCTCATTTTATAAATACTGTCAGGGTTCCGACGATTGCCTAATTAAATCATGAGTCTCAAGTCAATGCTTTACGAGTTGACAAATAACACATTTGACAATACAATAACACATTTGACCAAGAAAGTAGGTAAAAATAAATGTTTCCCCTATCTAGTCGTATCTGACTCTATCTCTCTCTCTCCTTCTCTCTCTCTCTCTCTGTGTGTGTGTGTGTGTGTGTTCATCTCCATTTCCTAGTTGAGGGAGCCAGTATTACGTTTCCATGATCACATGGCAGCATGACATCATGCTGCAGTGCAAAGTATGCAGCAAAAATGGAACATTGTTACTCTCCTGCTGAAGTGGTACCTATTTATCTAGTCACGTTTTCATTCTTTTGATCTGCCAGCTAGATAGCAGCTGGGGAAAGAACAGGAGCTCGCCTGTCGCACAGCACTCAGATCTTGAACCCAGGCTGTTAGCTTTCTAGCTGACAAGCTCAGCTTCATGACTGCTGAGCTCCCCAAACCAAGAAAATATGAATGGGCAAATAGCAAGACAAATCACCTTCTCACCAGTTTTTGTTCCATATGAATGCCAGGTTTGCAGGAAATGGAGGTTTAGTTCTGTTATATCAACAATGGCAGATCCTCTCTTTTTCAATTAAAGATATGACATGCTTGACAAATAAATGATTCATAATTAATTGGAGCAACTTTACCTAAATTCCTTTTTGCATATCCTAAGGATGTGTGCAAATGTATCCTCAAGAGTCATATGAATAGATTCTTTGTAGATATGACATCCTTTGGCAGACTTCTGTGGAAAGTCAATCTGCTTTTTTTAAAAAATAGCAGAGGACAAATGTATTTGTGCAAGAATCAGAAAACTTCTGAATAATTTCCAAAGCATGCCCAGCCCTAATAAACACATTTCAGCCTGCACAGAGTTAAGTGGTACTGATGTCATTTTTAAAAGAATATTTGTTTTAATTTATGCAATTCTAGTGCTTGACATCACCTCAGAAGACATTTCCATTTTCCAAAAAGAGCTTAAGCTCGTGGAATTTATTCAAGGAATATTTAGCACATTCAGGCAGGGTAGACCCTAACCATATTCATACTTACTTGGCAGTAATCGTGTATATAAAGGGACTTACATCTTAGTAAACAAGTTTAAAAGGACAGTCTAAGGCTCTTTCAAAGTCTCCAACTAAGCCTCCCCCCCACCCCAAAAAAAATAAAAATCTGAGTGCTTTATAAAGTTCTCAGAGCAGGCTTTATTTGGAAATACTAGGACCAAAAAAGTTTTTATGGCCTAGTCTTCTATGCAACTTGTTATACAAAGCAGTTAGCTTGTTATCAACTATATTCTTAGAATTTTTGGTTTATTTCTTTCCCTGGCTGAATCATCATCCTGTACTAGAACGTACAATTTGTTCACTATGTTAACAAGTGCACAGGAAAATCCATGCTTAATAAATTATTTAAGAAAAATGAAAGAGAAGGAGAACAGAGAATAAGGTAAGGTAGAAAGAAGGAAGAAAGGAGGAAGGGGCAGCTTACTATGAATCTATAAAATTATGATAGAAGTGCCAAAGTCTACAATAAGGCAGGCAGAGTTTTAAACTTACAAAACTGTGGCCTGTCATTCAAGGAGAGTTATATGGGATAGGACAAAAAAAAAAAAGCTGTAATGTCGTGTATTTTTGTATACACTTCAAATTTACTCACTTGCATAATGCATTTTCATTGCTGATAAACTATGATTCATGATTCTGAGGAACAGACACACTGAATGGAGTAGCATTTCAGTTTTTGTCTTTATAGGGGGCGAGTATGTAAATTCATCCTAGAATGACTACTGAACAAATTGCATCCACTTTCAAGCCTATACATTTCCTTATTTCATTCTTAAATTGTCCCTGTTCTTCATGAGTGCTCAAAATGCTTTACAATAAATCTGTACAAATAACATTAAACAGTAAATATTTCAAAGAGTAAACAAAAAATAATATACTTTAGACTAAAACAGGAAATACCCAAAATTAGGGAACTGTAGTATCTTGAATGAATATACGTACATGCATCACAATTTGAACAAACAGATGTTGAGATAGTTTCCTTATAGTTTCTGTTTAGATCATAAGAACAGTTGCGCCAATTAAGGGACACTTAAAGAAGGTTTTCTAAAATAAAATTCAAACTGAATCTACAAGATCAATCTCTGAGCCTATATTTCTGAATATAATCAACTGCTTCTTAAAATCCTGGATAATTTGCTTCCCCGACATCAAATCGTCTTTTTATTTGTCTTCCTCTTGTTGTCCTTTTCCTGGAAGATTCAGAGACAAAAATCTTTATCAGACTCTTTCCTTGTTATTTAATTTCAAGCTAAATGTCCACCTGAGCTTCTTAACCAGAGGTAAAAGAAATTAGGTTATACTTATTTTTACTTGATAACATTCTAATCCAACAAAGGCTTTTAGGGACTTATCTAGGTAAAGGGGCTGTTCCTTTAAACATCCTATTTTTATTGTACTATCCTCCAGCTATCTGATTTTCTATATTTATGTTAAGAACTTGGAGAGCATAAGGCTCCCCAAGCTTCCGAGGAAACAATAGGGGTGGTGATAGAGTGCAGTTGTATCATATGTAGCAGATAGACAGGAATTTAAATTGGATTTAAATCTCTCTCTCTCTCTCTCTCTCTCCCTAACCCTAACCCTAACCCTAACCCTAACCCACCTATCTACATCTATCATGTAGAGGACACAGATTGTTGGGGGCAGTATGCCGACTCTGTAAACCGCTTAGAGAGGGCTGTAAAGAACTGTGAAGTGGTATATAAGTCTAAGTGCTATTGTTATTGCTATCATCTACTTACTTTCCTACCCACCTACTTGCCTATGCCAATCAATCAATCAGTTAGTCAGTCACCTGTGTGTCTATCATCTGTCTATCTTCTATCATCTCTCTCTCTCTTTCTCTCTCTTTCTCTCTGTGTGTGTGCGTGTGTGTATATGTGTGTATGCAATAGTGGCGAATATCTGTAGCTCAGGTGCAGGATGAGGGTAAAGGATCATTTTCCGAGCTTGTGGGTTGGTTTCTAAACATTTTGTTACCAGGCTAGATAACATCTTCAGTAGAGTTTAGGAGATGTCAGTATTCTTCTGTTTATAACAGTTTCAGGTGTGGGTGTGTCAAGTGAGGGTCTTGTGATGGGTCAGTTGTGATTCTTGTGATAGGTCTTTTTATAAGGATCTGAGTCATTGGAAAGTGAATTGCTGGTGTGGGGAGGGTTGCATGGGTTGGTTGAGGGTCAGTGCTGTCTCTGGTTGGCTGTGCAATTGATTTGGATTCTGAGGGGTTCGTAGGTTGGTGATAGGTCAATGTGTCTGTTGATGGAATTGCTTATGGAGTGCCAAGCTTTGAGTGTGGTGGGTAGTAGGATGATTTTTGTGTTACTCCAATTGAGCTGGTGCTGTTTGGTGTTGGTGCGGGTAGAGATTAAGGATTTAGGATCGTGGCATTTGACTGCCACCCAGTGTTCATGGATCCTGGTTTTTAATTGACGTGATATTTGTCCCATGTAGAATATCAACTGTAACCATTGCAACCAATTCTACATAGATATATGATAGATAGATATAACGTAGATAGATATGTCGTGTATCTATTCTATCTATCTATCATCTATCACAGGGGTGTCAAACTCAAGGCCCAAGGCCCAAGGCCCAGATCTCGCTTGTGGAGTCCTTTTATCTGGCCCATGGGGCTGCCCTGGAAACAGCGAAGGAGTGATGCACCATGGCACTGCCAGTGAAAATGGAGCTCGGGAGCCTGTTTTCTCTGGCAGAGCGCTTAGGCCACCACAGGTGCCCCAACATGAGTGACGTCGAGCTGGCCGCACCCACCCTGGCCATGCCCACTCAGGCCCCTCCAAGGTCAAACAAAACCCTGATGCAGCCCTCAATGAAATTGAATTTGACACCCCTGATCTATCATTTATCTATCTGATCTATCAATCCACCCATCTACCTAATGTATATATCATGTAAGTGATTCCGGATCATTTACAAAAAATTTAAATTGTTGTAGAGAAAAAGAAGAAGAAATAGAGACAGAGGGTGAAAATAGAATGTGGTTTGGGGATGACATTCATGGCATCCAGTTGGGCAAATGGAGAGAGATTCTCAGTTGGGCAAATGATGGTCTAAGAAGATGCATGGTGGTTTGTTAGAACTGCAGTTGGCTGGTTTGGGAAGATGGGAAGAGGGTAGCTCTTCCTTTGTGGTGATTGTTTTGGCAGTGAATGAAAAGATGAATTTGGGGGGGGTGGGGTGTTAATTGGCAACTGTCTTTCAATATCTAAGTGGCATTGAGAATGCCAGCTAGTTTTGAGCAGTATCAGAAAAGGTTTTTTGACCTGCATAAAGAGGTTATCTTGGATAGCTAATCCTAGATCTGGACAGGATTTTTTTCCTCCTTTTGGAATGTTCAGAGAGCTTTGGGTTTAGGTTCAAAGTTTTCTCCTGAGTAAGCTGACCATAGCTATGAGATTCTGGGAAATTTGCCTGAGGAAATCTTTGAAAATGTTGATAATGTTTTGTAATATGGTGTGGGAAAGCAGCATTTTGCTTAGTTCTGGGAATGTGAATATTATTATCCCAGTGAGTCAGTTCCAGAATCCTATCAACCAATTGCCTTGATATCTTGTTTATGTAAAGCTATGGAATGTGTATTGAACAAACATTTAATGACATTCCTTGATAAGCATTGTTTGCGTTTGGATATTCAACTTGTGGTTTTCAAGGAGTGTAGAACTTTGGGTCATGGGTTTTGATTGGAAACTGATATTTGGAGAGCCTTCTATTCAAAGGCTTTTGTGAACGTGGTATTCTTGGATTTGGAAAAGGTATATGTTTTGGTGTGGCGTAAAGGTTTGCTGTATAGATATGAATAGGAAATTCAGGGAAGATTTTTATGGTGGTCGTTTCTTTGTAGATGGATTTGAGCTAGTATGTGGAATTCCTTTTTTAACCTCCAGGATGTGACTAATGGTATTCCTCAGAGTAGCATTAAAATTTTCTTTGTTTAATATAATGGTGATTTACCTCAGGTTTTACCTCAAGGTAAATTTTAGTATCTTTACAAACGATTATGCAATTTGGATTAGGAGTGAGAATATGAGGGAAGTGGTTGGTTTATTGAATATTCCTCTTTGCAATTTGAAATAATGGGAGAATGCTTGGGGTTTTGGGTTTTCTCAAAATAAGACTATAATGATGGTCTATATGTATGTCAGGTCGGATATTTTTGGAAGGTTTTCGATTGTTGTTTGCATAGTTCTCCAATTTTAAATGCCTGGGTGTAATTTTTGAAAATGTTGACTTGAATCCCCCATATTCAGTGTGTTGAGTATAGAAGTTAATAATGTAAATAATTTGTTTCATTATTTGCATTGTATTGCTGGGTCCTAATGTGGGGAGATTTGAGTTTCTTTTCATGGTATTGATCCTGCTTTTCTGAGGCCTTTTCTGGAATGTGGTTGCCAGGTGTTTTCTTCAGACTCAAAGGCAGTTTTGTGTAGATATCATTTAATAGAAACTAGGGTTCTTTGTATTATTTGTGATGCATTTGTTATTACTCCTTTTAGTGTATTTGAGGGTGTGACAAGTGAATGACAGGAATTTTATGGCAGAAGTGTCTTGATATTATGCTTTGAAATAAGTAACACCTGCAAGCTCATTATCATTGATCCTGTGCTGACAATGATCTATGCTGGTGACCATTTGCAGATGTTAAATAAGAGTGAGGACAGTTTTGAGCCCTGTGGGACCCATCAAAACAAAGGCTTTGGGCTCAGTCATTTCCCCCATCACCAAATCTGACAGAAACTGACACCAGAGAAAGGAGCACAAGTGGAGTCAGTGTCCAATTTCCAAGCTCCAGAGTCAATCTAGAAAGATCCTGTTATAGATCGGAAAAAGGGGAGGCCACACCAGAGCATTCCAAATAACACGCTTTATTCAGGGAATAAAGGGGGCTGTCGCGTCTGCATTCTAACAGGCAGACCTACCAGCGAACAGCAGCTGGCTCGACCTGGCCGCAGCCGGCTTTTATAGCCGGCTGTCGAAGGAGCCAGCCAATGGGGCTGCAAACGCCCCGCGGAATGAACGGACCTGATGGGGAACTTGAGTCAGTCCGGGACATAACACCCCTTCCCCCAGATACGAACACGAATAATCTTTCAAGTAAGCGGGTGGTCTGTGCGAGCGCCCTGACCGGCGCAATTGTGGTGAGTCACAAAGTGGCACAGAGTTCGGTGGGTCAGGAACGGGTTTTGCTGGAACACAGGATCGACCCGGGACCTGGTCTGGAGTCTGGGAATGACCCCCGTCTTCGGGTTGGATTGTTGAACTGTCATTGTCACGCAACCCGGTAGTGTCATTGGACGGTAAGGCTGGCGACTCTGACGGACGGTCCCGGTCTACCGTCCGTTCCCTCGGCTCGACTGGTGGAGGCTGGTCACTCTGGTGGTCCCAACTAGGATTCGGGAGTGGCGCCTGGAGTGTCCCTGGAGTCCCTGGGTCAGAGTTGGCAAATTCGCTCTGGTGACTTCTTATCTGGTCCAGATGTCTCCTCCAGACGTGCCCGTCCTCCAACTGGATACGGTATGATCTCGGACCGGTGATGGCCACGATCCTTCCGGGTACCCACAACGGATCGCCCGCGTAGTTCTGGACAAACACTCGGTCCTGTAATACAAAACTCCTGACCCTACTGTTAGAACCAATTGGTGTGTCAGGGCAATAGTGGGGATGCAGTCTATCTAATACTGTCCTTAAACGTCTGCCCATCAGTAGCTCGGCTGGAGACTTGTTTGTGACAGTGCATGGGGTCAGTGTTGGCTTAAAAGAAAACGAGAGAGTCTGGGTGCCAGTCGTCTTGAGTGAATCTTGCCAACGCCTCCTTTGCTGTCCTAACGGCTCTCTCCGCCAACCCATTGCTAGCGGGGTGAAAGGGAGCCGTTAGGATATGTCGGATGCCCAGGTTGGTGACATACCGGCTGAATTCTGTGGACGTAAATTGGGGCCCATTATCTGAGACTATGGTGTCAGGCAGACCGTGTGTAACAAATAGGTGGGTCAGAGCCTGGGCAATTGCTCGGGTGGTGGTCGCGAGTAGGAGGGCCACATCGATCCATTTTGAGAATGAATCAACGACCACCAGGAAGGTCTTGCCGTGGAATGGCCCGGCCAAGTCAATGTGCAAACGTGACCACGGCGCGTTGGCACTTTCCCATTTGGTTGGGGTGGTGATTGGCGGTGCTGGCCTGTGTTCCTGACAGGGACGGCAGGAGCTTACCCATTTTGCTATCTCGTCGTCCATGCCCGGCCACCAGACGTAACTCCGAGCCAACGCTTTCATCCGGACGATGCCGGGATGTCCCTCGTGTAATGCCTTCAGGACGGGTGTGCGCAGTGGTTCTGGAATGACAACTCTGGTCCCCCATAACAGGCAGCCCTGCAAACTGGAAAGCTCTTGCTGGCGGGTTTTAAACGGTGAGAATTCAGTTGAGAGATCGTTGCCCGGCCACCCCCCCCGTACCCAGTCCAGAACCTGGGCGATAAGTTTGTCTTTTTTGGAGTGGAGGGCGATGTCGCCAGCAGTGACTGGAATGTTGAACTCACTGGCATCGAAAATGGCATGTACCGGGGCCGGGTCCTCCACGGGTGCTGGCGCGGGCAGCGGCTGAGGCGTCGGCGTGGCTAAGGTGTTTTCCTGGGCGGTGAACTAGTTTGTATGAGTAAGCCGCCAGGAATAAGGTCCACCTAGTCATCCTAGGTGACAAGACTTGCGGTGTCTGCTTTTCACCTGAGAGAAGCCCCAACAGTGGTTTGTGGTCTGTGACAAGTTCAAAATTGTGACCAAAAAGAAATTCATGGAATTTTTTGACCGCAGCTACGGCGGCTAGGGCCTCTTTGTCAATTTGGCTGTAGTTACGTTCAGTTGCTGAAAAAGTTCTCGAAAAGAATGCGATTGGGGCTTCAGAGCCGTTGGGAAGTCTGTGACTCAAGACTGCCCCAATCCCGAAAGGTGAGGCGTCTGCTGCTAAGACTAGAGGAAGGTGTTGGTCAAATTGTATTAGGACAGCGTCCGAGGTGAGCAGCGATTTAACTGCCTTAAAGGCGTAATCCTCTTTGGGTCCCCAATGCCATGGAGTGTTTTTGTCTAGAAGTCTATGCAGCGGTTCTGCTACTGACGCTTTGTGGGGTAGGGAACGATGCATAGAAGTTTAGCAAACCCAGGAAAGCCTGTAACTCTGACTTGGAAGAAGGAGTGGGTGCCTCGTGAATGGCTTTGACTTTGGATTCCACCGGGTGGATGCCTGAGGTGTCTATTTTATACCCAAGAAAGTCCACCTGCTTAGTGGCGATGGCACACTTCTCCCTTTTTAGTTTGAGGCCATGCTGCCTGAACCTATCCAATACCGCTCTGACTCTGAGGAGAAGTTGGGGTCTGTCCCTGGCTGATACCAAAATGTCATCAAAATACGGAACCACGCCAGGGAGGCCTTGCAGTATCCGTTCCATTAATGACTGAAATATACCTGGGGCGACGCTGCGCACGCCAAATTGGAGACGTTTGCATAGGAATGCCCATCTGTGGGTGACAATTGTTTGTAATTCGGCCGTTTGGTTGTCTACAGGAAACTGTTGATAAGCCTGTGACATATCCAATTTGGCGAATATGGTTCCTGGTTCAAATGTGTGTAGTAAGTGTTGGATCACCGGAACTGGGTATGCGCTAGTCTGTAGATAGCGGTTAATTGTGGTCTTGTAGTCAGAACACATTCTTATACTGCCATCTTTTTTTAGGAGTGTGACAATTGGGGTCTCCCACTTAGCAAAATCCGTGGGCTCGATCACCCCTTGTTTGAGCAATTTGTCCAGTTCCGCGTCCAGTTTAGAGCGCAGAGCAAATGGTACTCTGCGTGGCTTTAAACGGACGGGAACTGCTTGGGGGTCCACTGCAAAGGAGATGGGCGTACCCTTATAACAACCCAATTCATTGCTGAACACATCAGCATAGTCTGAAAATAGCGAGTCGATATCGGAAGGTGAGACAGCATGAACTCCCGTTATGCTAAGGCCAAGATAGGGGAACCAATCCAACCCCAAAAGGCTAGGGAGGGCACCATCTACCACCACTAAAGGCAGATGGCCTTTAAAGGATTTGAATTTAACGAGGAACTTGCCTGTTCCGAGTACTGGGATGTTCTTCCCCTGGTAGTCCCTCAAGGTGAGACGACTCTTCTGGAGCTGGTTTCTGGACAGGCTGGGTCGTAGTTTCTTGAGCGTGCTCCATGAGATGATCGAGAGTGCTGACCCGGTATCGACTTCCATAAGACAGGGTTTACCTTCTAAATGGATAGAAAGTGTGATTTCGTTAGGTGTCAGAAAAGTGTGGTTAGCTTGGTAGCACGTGTAACAATTTTCTACTTGCCTGGGTGGCCCCAGAGGGGAGTAAGAGGACGCTGACTTTTGTGGAGCCACGTATGTTGCCTGGCAGGCCCTGGTGATGTGGCCTTTCTTGCCACAATTGTTGCAGGTGGCGTTCCTGAACCTGCAAGTCGTTCTGGCATGGGAACCCCCGCAGGTGAGGCACAACAGGATGTGTTTGGACGCGTTGCCGTTCCCAGGCCTAGTTCCTACCTGTGGCTGCTTGGATGGTTTGAGCCGATGAACTTCTAAGTGCTCGACGGGGTCTTCTTCGCTCACCGCCTCCTCTGAATGGATGGTGACTGGACTGAATTTGGCCGCGCTCCCTTGTATTTCGGCGGCTGACTGGGTCGCTAGCTCCGCTGCCAAGGCTTCCTCGATCGCTTGAGTGAGGTTGAGGTCTTTTCTAGCCAGCAAACGCCTCTGCAATCTTAAGTCTCTGACTCCACAGACGAGTTGGTCAAGGAGCATGTCATCTAGGTAATTTTTAAATTCGCAGTGGAGAGCTGCGGTTCTCAGGGTGGCCAAATACTGATTGATAGATTCCCCATCTGCTTGCTTCCTCGTACGAAAGGCAAAACGTCTCGCGATCTGCGATGGTTTTGGGGAATAATGGTTAGAGAGTGTCTCTAACAGCTCGAACCAGGGGACGCTCTTTAATTCTCTGGGTGCAAATAGCGCTGTGGCGGTATCGTACACTGCGGCCCCGCAGTAACTCAGGAAGTACGATTTCTTCCTGTTCTCTCTAGCATCGGCCAGACCAATGGCATCAATGTAGTGATTGAAACGGTTCCTGTAAGAGTCCCACTTGTCTTCATCTGGCTTAAATGGCGGGAACGCCGGATTTGAATTCATATTGGGTTTTCAGTCTGTTGGTAGACTGACCAATCTCACTGGGGAATACAATGGCCCTGATAAGTGTTTCAGCTCTTAGAGGTTCTCTCTGTGTTTCACGCTCTATGTGACTCTGTCGGCTATGGCTGTAGCCCGTAACTGACTTCCGTTTGAATTTCGTGCCTTTACAAAGGCGTAGGCGGCTATAGCTGTAGCGTTGTGCTGACAGCTATTTGAATCGCGCGCCCAATGCGTTCTGGCGGCTGCGAGTACAGCGCCAAGCTTGCTAACAGCAGAATCCGAAACACAGCGGTTGAATTCTGTGCTCCAGTGTTGGGCGGCTGAGGCTCTCAGTGCCCTGCTTCTCACGTAGCTTTTTTTTTTTTACACGGAGCGGCTACACGCTCCGCTTTCACTTCTGCAATCCACAACTGACCGAGCTCTCACGACGCGGCTACGGTTCAGCGTTTTGGTGTGTGATTTTCAGCTCTTTGATATTGCTGCTGGTTGGCCAGATCCCACCTTCGTCGCCAATGTTATAGATCGGAAAAAGGGGAGGCCACACCAGAGCATTCCAAATAACACGCTTTATTCAGGGAATAAAGGGGGCTGTCGCGTCTGCATTCTAACAGGCAGACCTACCAGCGAACAGCGGCTGGCTCGACCTCGCAGCCGGCTTTTATAGCCGGCTGTCGAAGGGAGCCAGCCAATGGGGGCTGCAAACGCCCCCGTGGAATGAATGGACCTGATGGGGAACTTGAGTCAGTCCCGGGGACATAACAGATCCCATGATTGGTATCAAATACTGCTGAGAAATTACAGGGCCAGGGAAGTATGGACAATTATTACAAGTCATATCATTATAGGAAAACCATCTTGTGATGGTAGGATGAGTAGTAGCAGTAATGATAGAAGATGGTTTGGTAGAGCTTTTCTGGAAATTCAAAGTCTTTGAGTCTTTTCAAAATGCAGTGAAACCTCAAGTTATAAGTTTATACAAACCATTCTGAATGAATAACTAAAGGTCTGTGGAGACCTTAGTACTCTCTGAGCTTGGTTGTTTTCTTGCAGATTTTTCATTATCCAACTAAGCAATATTATTGCACAAAGGTCAGAGAGCACCAAGGGCTCTACAATTCAACTCTGAACTACGAATATTCTCTTCTATTGGAATTAAAGATTTCCCATGAACAGAATACAATTCTTGGCAGGATATAAATATTTGTTTATGCTTTATGTGCATTATTGTGAATATTATCTTTGTCGAGGCTTATTTGGGTTTTGGCATCCTCCCAACTGTGGGTGCTGCCTTATCTTTTGGAAGTCTGCAATTTATCATCCCAGCCTGTCATGTTAATTACTTCACAGTGTTGGTTTTTTAATTTCCAATTATCTTTACTTTGGGTTCGGACTGCATTTCTTCCCTTCCTAGACTGCTTTTGGAAGAGTTTGATCTCCAGCCGAGGATAACTGGACATTGGGGGCCAAGTTGGAGGCATTACAGGAAATTTATCTACTTTGGTGACTGTTATTTTTGTGCCACGCCCTGGGTCATCACAGAATTATGAAAAAGGTAGGTTTCTCTCTTCACACTCCTATATTGAGAATAATGGCAGCCCCCTATTACCTGGACATTTTATGCTATGCTGTGCTCCTGGAGTTCTTGAAAAATACACAAGGCCTGAACTGCTGTGAAACATCATGACATGTACCAGAATATGAAAAGGGAAAAGACTTCTCTTGCTTCTGCCTTTCCCTTCCTGTACTTAAAGGTGTGGGAGAAAGGAAGGAAGTGTACAGAAGTGGAAGCAGGGAAAACAACACAGAGAATTCAGTTCAAAAATAAACAGAGCTCTTTCTCAATTTTCAAGGAAATTGTTTGGCATGATTCTGAGCCAATCCAATTACAGCTAGAAGAAACGTAACCTTCAGCTGAGAAAGGAAAAAGGTCCACTTGGATTCCTTTCTAACTTCTTATTTCTCCAGTCTTTTGGATGGTCAAATATGTACTTTTCTTTTCCATAATCATCTTGCAATTTGTATGTTATTATTATTATACAATAATATCAGGCAACTTGTATCACTAGCATCATTGTTTATGCCTCACCATAATATACATAGATTGTCTGCATTTTTGACTTAGAGAACTGTATAACAATATTTTTTAAAATGCAAACATCAAAAAGTCACTGACATTTTAGGTCACATATTCCTGCAAAATGCAAATGTACATTTAAGTCCATTCTTATTAAGTCCTCTAAGAGTATTTGGCCTTTGTGTTTCTGGGATATTTATCACCCGTATTGGGAAACTCTAAATCCAATTTAAGCCTAAGCGGGGGGTGGGGGGGGAAGGACGGACACCCTAGATTTGTATTTCTTTCCAGGTCATTTTTCAGGGCATACAAAAATGGAATCACCTGCCTGTTACAGATTTTGGGAGCAGGAGAGAAGCAAAGACAATGGAGCCCACAGCTGCAATTGTACAAAGGGCTATTTATAAAGAAATGAGTCATAACATGATGACATTAGCATTCTCTCTCTCCCTCCCTCCCTCTGTGTATGTATGTTCCTCTCTCTCTCTGCCTCTGTCTCTGCCCCCCTCTCTGCCTCTCTCTCTCTCTCTCTGGCCTCTCTCTCTGTCCCCCTCTCTGCCTCTCTCTCTGTGCCTCCCTCTCTCTGTCTCTCTTTCTGTGTGCTCCCCTCTGTGTGCCTCTCTCTCTCCCCTCTCTCTGCCTCTCTCTCTGTGCCTCTCTCTCTCTCTCTGCCCGCTCTGCCTCTCTCTCTCTCTTCTCTCTCTCCTCCCTCTCTCTCTCTCTGCCCCCTCACTGCCCCTCTCTCTGTCCCCCTCTGCCTCCCCCTCTCTCTGTGCCTCTCTCTCTCTCTCTCTGCCCCCTATGCCTCTCTCTCTCTCTCCCTCCCTCTCTCTCTCTGCCTCTCTCTTTCTCTGTGCCTCCCTCTGTCTGCCTCTCTGCCCCCTCTCTGCCTCTCTCTCTGTGCCTCTCTCTCTCTGTCTCTTTCTCTGCGCCCGCTTTGTGTGTGTGTGTGTGTGTGTGTGTGCGTGCGCGCGCGCCCCTCTCTCTTCTGTGCCCCCTCTCTCTCTGTACCTCTCTCTCTCTTTGCCCCCTCTGCCCCCACAGACTGCCATTCTCTCTCCCTCCATCCCCCCCTCTGTCTTTCCACAGACTTTATGGGACAACTAGACAAATAAATTGTGCCTATAATAGGCCTATTTCAAAATGCTTGCGAAAGCAAAAATCTTCTGTCGCCTTGTTTCTAAATGACAAAAATATGTTTAAAGAACAGTCAAGTAAGTGTCTTTCATGTGGTGAATTTAAGCTATGAAATCCCCACACCCTTCTCCAACCATAAAACCAACTGCTGATTTTTCTCACTCAGTTATACAGTAGCTTCCTGGTCAGAAAGATGGTGATGTGGCAAATGAAGGAGTGAAAATGAGGAAGAAATAGACCCTTGCAAATGCACACTCTCCTTTTAAAGATACAAATTACTTAAATGTGTTCTTAGAAGCAGATATGTTACCATTGTCCAGGTGGGGTATAATCCAAGTATTCTTAGATTATATCAGCTTGTAGGAAATTCTTGCAACTGAAGTATAGTTTGATCACAAACTTAGTCTTTGTTACATATTAAATTTCTTCAACTGCTTATTTGTGATGAAGTTGAAAGATTGAGGACTCTAGTTTATCCTGCAGAAGAAGCACTATAAATGGACTTCTTGATTGTGCTGTTTCTTTGTTGCCTAAGCAACAAAGACTTCCTGGATTTAATGCAATTCTTTTATTTTATGGCTAGCCCTTGACACTGATCTCCTGGCTTCTGGTCTTGTGCCATGCATCCAATTTCTGGCTTTCTTCTTAGTCAAAAATATTGATTCCATTATTAGTTTAGCTCCTTATTGATTATTCTTTAGCTCCTCATTCCCAGCTTTAGTTTGTTGCAGACTACTGCGTATTCTTAATTCTAGATTCATTGGTGTTATCTTTCCTATCAAACTATTTGTAATTTCAGGGAACAACCTTACTAATGCCCAGTACTAGATATATGTGGGGGAGACATATGGCAGCAGTCAAATCTGCACTGAGTTCTAGTCTGTGTTGGAATCAAAATGGAAAAGGAAGTAGGCTGGATGTGTCACGTGGTGGCCACACCCACACCCAGTTTAGCGAAAGGGAAAAAAGTCACAATATATCACGTGACGATACCGTGATGACTTCTCATTGTCAGAAGTAGGTGTGATGGAATGCAGTCTTGATCCCCAGAAGGGAGGGAGTGCATTCCAGAGGAGGAAAAGACAGAAAAGTTTAGATAGTTTGTGAGGTAAAGAATTAAGATGACTCCTTCCTAATAGTTTCTGGAGTATATGTTTATTGGTGCAAGTAGTTCTGTCTATAGGTGAGGGACAATAAAGGAAACTGCTTAGAACAGGGATGTTAAACTCACGTCATCACAGTATCGTCACGTGATGCGTCATGACTTTTTTCCCCTTCGCTAAACCAGGTGTGGGTGTGGCCAGCATGTGATGCATCCAGCCTGCAGGCTGCGAGTTTGACAACCCTGGCTTAGAAGAATCTCAATGTATCTTACTGTTCTGACCCAGCCTTAGCAGAACCAAGAAATAGACTCCTTTCCCCCAAAAAACCCTCTTTATTTAGCTACTGTGAATTCATGACATTCACACCCAGAAAAGTCCAGGTAATAATCCTTCCAAGGGTTAACTAGAGTACAGACTTTATCAGTTCCTTGGATAATTGCCAGGCCAGGAGCTTCCAGCCATAAAGCAGTAAATCAAACTCTCTCAAGCAGTCTCTGAGGCATGAACCATGATGAGCAAATCTTCCGAAAGAAATCTGTATGGTTGTCTCCTATGACACTACTCCTCTTTTGCATCTGTTTATTCCCCAGCCAGGGAGGGCCCATTCAGTGTCCATGTGTGGCTTTCTTCCTAGGTCAGCTCCTGGTCCTCAGTTGTTCCCCTTTCCTGACAGCTCTGCGCATACATGCATCTGGAACAGGCCCCAGCTGTTCTTCTTCCCCACTTATTTCCGACTCTGAACGCAGGTGGGAAATGTTGGATGTCCCTGGCCCTATTTCTGCAGAGCATCCATCAGAGCCTTCCCCAGACTCCAGGACTAGCCCAAGTTCCTCCCCAACCTCCTCATCGTCTGAATCTCTGCTGGCGGCCACAACCCTTTCTTGGTTTTTAGAGCCTCACAGTAGATGTGCTCATGCACAACAACTTTACAGTAAGATTCTGTATGTTTAAATGTTCTCTCTCTCTCTCTCTCTCACACACACACACACACACACACACATACACACACACACACGTTCTCCCCCTCTTTATTAAAAACTCATTTACAAGAGAGAGAAAATTGGAATGTCTTATGTGATCCATCAATATGACACTGATTTCATCCGTTAGTCAAGCAAACACACATTATGCCAAATAGGCATTCCATATACCTGTTGCTAAGATACAGGTATGCACTCCACAACCTTGTTGAATTTTACTATAGACACATTCCACACCCACACCCCACACCCCACACCCTGGTAGCTTCTTTCACATGTTTAGCGAATGGAATATTCCTTATAGGACCAAAACATTTTGCAGTGGTTCCTATAAACATTTGGTCTTTTTCATCAGTAAGTGACTGATGATGTGAGAACATGCTTTTAAATCCAGTGTTAAATAGCATTGTTAAAAGCACCTCAGCTATAAAAAAAAACTAAATTCTTGCATTCTTATTTTGACTCAAAGGAGAAATGTGTAATGACTATGAAGATATCTTTCCTCCCCCCAAAAAAATATGTTCTAAGGGAATTTAGATGTGGTGGAGAAACACAAAAAAAAATAGTGAAGAGGCTGTGTTGTTGTTCCATGGTCATTAGTGAAAATACATGCCAAGCTAACATCTTTTGATGAACACTTGCAGGAATGAATCCTGTGCATATAACCACCATCATAGAAGTTCCTTGCCAATCAAGTGGAAAATTCATTCACAACAATAAATGTTAGACAAGAAGAGGAAGGCAGTCAGTAGCTCTGATGAAGTGTGGGTTTATTTACTTGGGAAGTTAGTCCTGCCTCTAGGCAGAGCAAAGCAATATGTAGCCTCAGAAGCAATGCATTATATTTTATCTTATTGACCACTGGAGGCCTTAAGAGTAGAGATACCAAGCAAGTGAGCATTTTTGTTTCTTCTCAACTTTCACCTGATTGGAAGATGGATATCATTAACATTCTTACAGGAAGAATAGTTTCCATCGGTGTTTCTCAGCTGTGGCAAATACTGGCAGGTAGAATTCTGCAAGTTGAAGCCCACATACCTTAAAGTTGCCAAGGTTGAGAAACGCTGGACTATGTCTATCTTTTTCATCTCCCCATCAGGAGGATATAAAAAAGAATATGGGAGGATATAGAAGAGTAACATCATGTATCTTTTTGACTGATCAACGAAAGGGCTAGGTTTCTACCTCCTGCTTGCTTTCCTGAAATTCCTCAACTACAGTGAGAATTGCAACATATACAGGAATCCAAAACAACTGGGCAACAATTCAAGATCACAGGCATGCTTAATCAATCATCAACAAAAATAACCCAATTTACTACAATATTTTTTAACTGAAGCATGTAACTCTTTAAAAGAAGCATTATTTTAAACCATAGCATCTGTCTCTAATTGGCTTACTTGCACCCACAAACACATACTTTGCTAAATAAGGAACTCGGTAAAAGAGTAGGAAAATTCCAATTAAGGTTACCTTAAATATGGTCTACATATTCTACTGAAAAGCAGTGACAACGTGTTTCCTGGCTAGTCCTTTATGGAACCCTCCAGCTATTCCTTGCCTTGAAGAGTATAGCAGAGTGTATCACACAATCTGTCATGTTAAGCTAGCCAGTTCTCTGCACCTTGAGGAAAATATTTTACCTCATTGCCAGCGGTGGGGTAAAATTCATCAGATGGTTTAGGTAGATGGAAATGAAATGGAGTTAAGAGCTTGGTCTTTGACTCGACAGGTAAGTGACATGAAAGGAATTCTGCCTGTATAGTTTTCTCCTACTAATTTAATTCTTCAGTCTAAGTGAATGCACAGTGAGATTAATAATACACTTAATGTATCACAAAAGAATATACAGAGAGTGCAGCGGACAGTGGTGTCTCATGAGGTTAGAATGCTGGGCTGCCAATCTGCCATTGCTCCTGCGGGGCAGCGTGAGCTCCCATCATATGCTCTAGCTCCTGCTGACCTGGTAGTTCAAAAGCAGGCAACTGCGAGTAGATTAATGAGTACCCTTTGGTGGGCAACTTCAAGGGACATAAAAGGAGCCCACAACTGGGTGTTCCCTGGGCAATGATGACATCACCAGAAAATCCTTGTGCTGCAGAACTGCTTCAGGGCTTCCAACACAGGGAAAAAAACAAAAATATACAGTTTCTTTGATTTTGATACAAAATTAACAGAACTTTAAAAACATAAAGTCTGTTAAGTAGACCGTCTTCCATAAGAGATGGAAAGAGAGGAGGCAGGACTTTTTGGTGGTTGCCCCATCATTATATAGAACATGATGTATACAGAGGTATACCTAACTCCTTTTCATTTGGTGCAATGAAGACATTTCTTTTTAAATGGAATTTGACACCCAAAGCAATGGCAACTTGATGACCATTGTAAGCTATATATTGTTGTTTTTATTTAGTTGATTAAGTTGAGCTTTCTGGGAATTGTGGAATTTAAGGATTTATATTTATATTTTTCTATCATATGCTACTCAGAGTTGATCAGATAATTGTCATAGAATTTCTAAAATAAATAAAATTGTAAACAAAATAATTTTCATTAGTCATATCTCTCTATAAATCTCCCCCTTAGAACAAAATATTTCAAGTTACTGACCTAGGGAAAGATGTATATTTTAAAAGTTATCTTCACTATCACCCCCAAATATTATAGGAAAATTAACTAATCTATTCTCTCCCTCTAAAAACACTGTATATTTTGATGATACTCTCACTATATATTGGAACAGACTTTAGAATGCAAATGAATTGGAAAAACTATTTTTTGATCTTGCATAAAACTTGTATCTCAGTTTTAGCAGCCTTCACCCTCTCAGAAGATACTACAAGCTAGTAATATTCACCCAACTTTACATCAAATATTCATTCAGCTCTACAAGCTGATAGAAACTAACATTACAAGCAGTACAGACACTTCACCTTATTAAGGAAAAAAGGGAATTGTATATCAAGGTATTCATTCATATCCAAACATAGTAACTGGTACTAGAAATGCTTCAAGCAAAAATCAACAACCCAAACAGAAGTCTCCAATATAGACTTCCCATCTTGGACACTTCACAGCAATAGCTGGCCTGGTTCTAGGGGTTTATCCACATATCTGGAGGACACCCACATCAGATAAGCCTAACTTAATATATTCTATAGTCTGGCTTACCTGTAATGTAGATACATAAATAAATTACCTGAAAAATAGATCATGTCAAAATCAGACTTCCTTGTAGGTAAGCATCTCATCCCAATGGGATTGGCCCAGGGGTGGGATTCTACCTGTTCTGTCCACCTCTGTAGAACCGGTAGCTCTGAAGAGCAGCAGACATAAAACCAGTTCTATGTCTGCTGCTGTTTTGGCCCACCCATCCGTCCGGGCTCTTACCTTTTTCAACCACTGTGCACCCACGTGCAGTGCTGCTCAGCTGTCCAGGCAGCAAGCTGATGATGATTCACACACGCATGCAGTGTAAATCGTAAATCACGGAAGCAGTAGTTACACTGGTCGGATCCCATCCCTGGATTGGCCCATCCCACCCATGCTGGCAAAAGGGGCATTCTGCAAACTCAGTTGGTCAAGGAATTCCAGGGGGCATTATTGAGACCTGATCAATTCAGTAATATTTGAATGTACATTAAATGTACACAAACTACACTCTGTTGAATTTTGTGTACATTTATTTACCAAGCCTATGACATGAGTGAATGCAGCTGAGCTCAACCTAAGGGACAGGCTCAAACCCTTGGCAAAGATGCAAATTATAAAAAATTCTGAAATGTGAAAGCAAAGATAATTATTTTAAATATGCTGGAAATGCTACCATCTTCAAATCTTGACATCCCTCAGACTTTATTGGAAGTCATGACTTTTCTGAAGTGAAATGCATTGGTTGAATGAATGTCATGTGAATGCTCCTTCCTTGAGCATAAAGCAGTAATCCTATATCCATTTACTTGGACATTATTTCTGATTGAGGTCCTATTTCAAAGGTGCTAAGTCCTCATGACCATGAGGAGAGAGTAGGAAGCAGTTAGAGAGTTAAATAGTATTTTAAAGATAATAAAATAAGGATTTATTTGTGTCCCTTTGTCTAAGACAGAGATGGGGAATTGTGGCCCCTTTATGACTTGTGGATTTGAATTCCCAGAATTCCGAAGAAAAATCAAATTAACTATCTCTTAGCTCATGGGTGGGGAACTATGGCCCTTTTATGACTTGCAGACTTCAACTCTAAGTATTCCTGGGGAATTCTGAGAGTTGAAGTCCACAAGTCATAAAATGGCCACAGTTCCCCACCCCTGATCTAAGAGATAGCTAATCTTATGTGATTTTTCTCTGCCTTTCTTCTCAAGTAAAGAAACACGGATACAAACACACAGACATGCTCAAGTCCAATTCTTGGACTTGAGCATGTCTGCTCTTGGAAAACACACACACACACACACGTACAGACACGCAATACTTCAGTTTGACAATAAAAATGCCTTGGATTGAACATTTAATTGCTGCAACCTCTGTATTCCATTGTACTTTCTCTCAACTACCTGAAAATGAGGAAGGAAAACAGGATAAGCCGATAAATGCTGTTAACGTCCCTATCCTTGGAGAAGCAGCAGAATGCCAATGAGTTTAATAAATTGTTCTGTTTTAGGGAATACAAAGATATCCTTATAGTCATGTTTATATTGCTGTATTTATCACAGAGGTCCTATGGATCAGAAGATCTATAAATAAGGCCTCTTCTGCATTGAAAAACAGGTTACTTCATTGTTTGCTTATTTAAATTCACTTGGGAAGCACTGTCTAATACGCTGCACATTCTCAGCAAGGAAAAAACCCCTTTGATGAAATTTAATGACTTCATGCCACCCATTTGAATTGAGACAAACTGATAGCAGGATACCGAAGCTGTGAAAAATATTGTTCATTAAAAAAGATACCATATCAAACTTCAAATGCCAGAAAGGAACATTAAGCATTCATCTACATGTAAAAATGGGTTCCTTGCCTTCCTTGACAATGTAGCTGAAAGCAAAATTTAAAAGTGCCATTTTTAAAAGAAAAAAAAAAGGACTGGCAGTAGAGCAGAAAGGACAAAGTGAAGTTGTAAGGGGGCGTGGTGGTACAGCAGCTTAATGATGCTGGAATTGTTGGCCAGAGATGGTTGTCACCCCAACAATTCAAGCCCATGACACCGTGTGACAGAGTGAGATCCTGACTTTTGCTCCTAGCTCCTGCCTGCAGTTTGAAAGCATGTAAAAATGAGAGTAGATAAATAGGTACCACTTTGATGTGAAAAGTAGTATTCTGTGCAGAAGCAAGAGATAGCACTAGACCTGCCCGGATGCAAGGCAGTAAGCCCAGATGATCCAACATTCCCCGAATGCTGCTAGCCACCTATACAAAGTTAGTTCATCCCCCTGTGGTGTTCTGTGGATAGCATGCATGCATGAAAAAAAATGAACTACTCTGTGGTAAAAAGCATTGTAGACTTCCCTGGCTATGTACGGCATATGCTAAATAAATAAATAAATAATAAAGACCGTTGTGATGAGATGGAATTATGAGTTCTTTCATAGAAGAGGCATAAAAATTCTGAAGAAGAAAAGGTTGTGTATATTTATTCTTGTTTTTCCTAAGTTTCCTATTTATTCTTGTTTTATTTTTAATCCTAATTTTTGTTTTTAATCTTAATTAAAAAATATGTAAACTAAATACTTCATTATTTTAATAATTTTATCTTTTAGTTTTCAGAAACCTTGGACTATTACTGGATGGGGAAATTACTTATGAATGTGGATATGCTTAAAAAGAAAAATGAAGGAAAAAGTTCCTTGTGGTAGCATATTCTTCCACCTTTCCACTGGTTTGGTTTGGTTTTTGCTGTGCTCCATAATCCACTGCACAGAGAACAACACAATCCAGATTCTTGGAAAGGATAGATTGGGAAAATAATAAATTAAGTGACTTGCCAAAAACACTGAACACATCACTGGACAGAGTTTATCCAGAATTTATTCTGAGTGCTTTCTTTCTTAATAATATCTGGAAGTGGTTATTTAAATCACTAGAGTTAATACATGTCAATAGTAATTAGTGAGCACATTATTGGTGTGTACATGCTGGAAGAACACAAGTCTTCATGTCAGAAGGAAATGGTAAGAACTCCACCCCTTGAATGGGAGTAGAAATCATTAAGACATTTGGCTAGCCTTCCATCTTAAATTGGAGCCTAGCTGTCCTACAATTATCATTCTTAAATCATTAATAATGATTAATAACTAAATAACTTTTAGCAATAATAAATAACATGAGAGCCTAACAACAATATTCAAGTCTTGTATCGGGCAAATAGTCAACTTAGCATGTCCTTCCCAGGATGTGGTATTCAATTTCACTTTCTTTGAAATTTTCCATTCCCCTTGCAAAAACTTATTTTTTAAAATTGTCATAAGTGTTTCCTATTTGTTCTAGGTTGTTGTTTCAGGTGGGGGCGAGCTCTAAAGTTCCGTAGTTCTGCAAAAGTTGTGATTACTTCAAGCTGGCTGAATTCTCCCTTCCTTGCGTATATGATTTTTATTGGACTTTTTTCTATTGTATTATTGTGTTATCACATAGTCATAGATTGAAAGGGTTAGAAGAGGCCATTCAGGACAAAAAAATCCAATTGCCTGTCCTGGACAGAAATCCACATTAAAACATCCATGACAGATGGCTGTCTGGCCTCTGCTTGAAGAGGTGGAAACCAATTGGTTCCACTGTCAAAGTCCTCTATTAGAATTTTTTTCCCTTAATAGTCAACTTGTTCTGCCCTTTGGGATAATAAAAAAACAGGCTTTAGCGTTCTTCTGTATGACATCGTTTCATAGAGTGCATTTGCAAAGTTCCACCATATCTTATCTAAATTTCTTTTCTCAACACTAAGTAATCCTGGTTCTTTCAATCTCTCCTCTTAGTTTCAAATCAAGCTGTGTAGTGGTTCAGATTCAAAAGGTCATGTGGAGCATCCATTTTATTTTCAGCATCTCCTGAAATATATGGATCATGTAGTGGCAGCCATGGAAGTACAGAACAAGGAACAGCCTTTCACGCCCACAACGTCTTCCAAATCCTTTCTCCCTTGATTACTGTGCAGCCCTCATTTCTAACACCCAATCAACCTCACTGAATATGTAATAATTTGGCCAAACCTGGAAGCACCATTGGAAGGTGAAATAATAATTTCCTATGATTTAGAAACTCTACTTTTTAATACAACTTACAACTGCATAAGTCTTTTCTGCAGCTACATCACATTGCTAATTCATCTTCAGTCTATAATGAATTCATCCTCAAGAACATCTTGCTTACAGATATTACTGCTAAGGCAGGTATTCAGTGTTTGAGGCCTGGATATTTGTTTATTGTGTCCTAAGTAAAGACTATGTATATCTCCATGTACACTTTCATTCTGGTATTTTCAGCCCGTTTCTCTTATAAAGATAGCTTTGAATATTATACGTCTTCCAAACTAATAATTATTGCACCAGATAGTTGCACCCAACTCCAAACTGAAGTCTTCCTTTGGGAAATCTAAAGTTTTGTGAATCTCCATAATGTTGCAAATCAAGAGATACAACTTGTTTGCTTTTTACTAAGGGGAAGTACAGCCTTATAAAATGAAAACACTGGAGAGTGGTGTTATGCTGTAAAACTTTGTGTGTTTTATTTCTTAAGAATGTAGATAACTTATTTATTTCTTGGCTAAACTGAATGAAAATTAAATTGTATTGAGCCAGTTCGGTCTAGTGGTGAAGATCCCAGGGAGACCATGCATTCGAGTCCCACCTTAGCTCAGAAAGCCCACTGGCTGACTTTGGGCCAGTCACTCTCTCTCAGCCCAACTCACCTCAGAGGGTTGTTGCTGCGGGGAAAATAGGAGGAGGAAGCGGTGTTGGATATCTTTGTAATCTTCAGTTATTTGTAAAAAAAAATATGACAAGATATGAACAAACAAACAAGGAGATAAATAAATAAATTGCTCTCTTTACCAACAAGATAAACTCTAAAATGTTTGCAGATTGTTCATTTCAAGGTAATAGCTAAAAAAAATCAGCTTTTACATCTTGGAAGAGCATGCAGAACAGAGCTCATGTTTTGGGGAAGTGCAAGTCTTAAAGGCTTAAACCATGCACATCCCCTTAATAAAGGCACTTGACAGGAGATGCCCAGAGGTTTTTCAGCTAGGCACTTTGGTTGCACACCCTTGTTGTACTAGAGTCTGTTCATTACAGTTTTCTGATCCCCTGACAATGCCCTCATTACACAAAGTCTTCCAGTGCTGATGGAATAAGCATGGGTGAGAGAAAAGATGAGTGTGGATGGACAGTAGAGATGTTTAATGCAAGCGAAGCTCTTAAAGACTGCAATGTGCTCTTTTTAAAAAAATAAAAATCTGGCTTGTGTACGTTATTATGTTACACGCACAAAGAGAATTGCTGTGTTCTTAAATAGTGCTTTCTTCAGGCAAAAAAGAGTGTGTCCTTCTTTTCATCTAACTGGTCGCAGGAGAGCTGTTCTGTCTCGTAAGATCAGCCCTTCTCTGATTCTTCCCCTTGTCGCCTTAATTCATTAGCTGACAGCTTGCAACCTTTCTTCTGTGTTTCGCCTTTCACCTACATAATTCTTTCTGGGCTTCTGTTTAAAATTTACTGATCTTGGTCAAGCGTAATCTAATCTTATCTCCCTCTCAAGATCCTTTATGCTGGGTTGAATAGATTTTTGTCTCTTTTAACATTATCTTACAAAAGAAATTCTCTCTTCCTTGAGGAACCCCGAACTCAGCCTAAACTAATACAGATAAATGGGCTGGAAGTGAATTATTTATCAAAGCACAGAGACATTTTTTATGAAAGGGTAATAACTAGAAATTATTGTCCAGTGATGCAAAAGTCCATTGTCACTTTTTAAACCCCTACCTAGAGAAGATCTTTCTTTTTTCCCCTCCTCTTATATGGTTTTACACAAAGCCAGTATTGCTTGTACCTCAAAGCAAAGCTTCCTTTTTTTCAGAATGCAGGTTCAATGTAATGGAGACTTGTGAAAGCCATCACTGGAAACCTGCACACTAAGCTACAATTGATGTAACATTGCTAGAAGCAGTAATGCACAAACAAATGTGCAAGAAAATCTCTAGATTTCTAGTCACATAGCTATGACATGTAAATCTGTGTTTTGGAAGACAGTGGATTTTTTTTTAAGTAACTCATTCCAGCCTTTGAGACCATTCAAAAATATTTAAGGATGTGTAGGAAGTAAAACCCACCCCTCTCCTAGAAAAATGAAATACTCTAGGAAATATTAAAAGGGCAGAATATTTCCCCTAAAAAGAGAAGTAGAAACTCAGAGAGGCAGAAACTCAACCCCCTCCCACCGTTGTTAATGGGCCATTAAAGCCTGGGGTGACCTATTCTACATAACAAAGATCTACCTCTTTCAGGCAGAGCCATAATAGGCATTGCCCAAAGCCTTTTCATTACATCATCACCCAGCAAGAGCCTGGGACTCAAAAGACAACCTACCAAGCTACCCCTGCATGGCCCCATGGGAGTCTGACAACCAATCAGAACACCATCTCAAATTCAAAGCCCAACAGAGGGCATAAAATCCAGGCACTCTCAGCATCTCTTCCCTTTTCTGCCCAGGAACCCATCCTGTTCATCCATAAACCATCTTTCCAAATGGCTTCCATGTTTCCAGTGTCTTTTTTTTCCCCACTTGGAACTGAACCCAGAAGGATTTTTCTTCCAACAGGTGCTTTAGAGCTACTAGAGCACAGCTTTTGTAGAATCACATCAAAGTGGAATTAAAATGGTTCAGTGTTATGTAGAATACAAGGCTAGATTTGCTACCTGCTAACAGGAGGGGAATATCATGTAAGAAAATCAAGAAAGGCAAGAATTGGTGATTATGGTTTTTGAGCCGGAAAATCCCTAATCTGCAAAAGAACGCAAGAGGAACTAATGACCAAGGGAGATAGTAAAGTCCTTTTATGCCAATATTTTCAAGCAAAGCCTGAACTATTATCAGTCAGAGGTCATTTACTTTGGTTCCTGGTGCTGATCAGAAGGAAGATGGTCTTGGGAACTCAAATTGAAAGTGTCCTAGGCATAAACATCATCAGAAGCCAAATTAGGCACATTAGCAGGTGATGGGTGTGGGGAGGACTCTTAAGTGGGTAAAATCCCTTTCCAGACACAAAAGTTTATCTCCTTGCACTAGTAAATTATGATTTCCTCTTCACACTTGTTGCCCTTCTTTGCCAAGCATTGCTCCTCGGGAATTGGAGATAAATTGCTCCTTGATTAATCTCTCTTTTTTTTCCTACCAAAGCTAATGGAGAGGAGAGAGAGAGAAAGAAATGAAATTACAGATTTATTTTCTTGTTAATTTTGTAATGGAATAATGCTGTTTCATCAGAGAAGCGGGGCGGGAATCATCATAAAAAGAATTACCTACCGGTACTAAATATAAAACAGGTACTGGAGCAGAAGCCCTAACACTTTTAATTAAAATGTACCATTGCCTTTACTAGTACCCTACGTCCCTTGACTTCTCACAGTGGCATCCTTGTGCTGGGTCAGAGGCCATAGATACTTGCCTTGACTCAATTGCAAGATATTTGGGCAGAAATGAATTGAAGATTGGTAATTGATGAAAATAAGAATTAGGGGTAATATGATAAATGATAGCAATGTTCCAATATCTAAGGGGCTGCCACAAAGAACAGGGGGTCAAGCACCTGGAGGCAGGACAAGAAGGAATGGATCAGTGACAGTGTGCTACCAGTTCAGCCCGGTTCACCTGAACCGGTAGCAAAACTTGCTACCAGTAGCGAAAATTACCAGCCAAACCAGTAATTTTAAAAAAGCCTCCAACGATCAGCTGGGAGGAGTGGGGGAAAGCTGAAAGGAGAAAGAAGAGAAAAACATAGGATCGGCCCTCACATCCTTGCGCTTTTCTCTTCTTTATCCTCTCAGCTGATTGACGCTGCAGGCCTCAGCTGGTGGATGGAAAGCTGCGCGCACACTTTAGGTGCACGTATCTTAGGTGCATGCACATGAGGTGTGTGTGCACAATCACTGAACAGGTAGTGGGACAGGTAGGATCCCACTGCTGGAATGGATGGAAACTAATTGAGGAACTAACTGAGAACTAAGGATAAATTTCCTGACAGTTTGAACAATTAATCAGTGGAATGACTTGTCTCCAGATATTGTGAATGCTCCAATACTGGAAGCTTTCAAAAACAGATTGGACAACCATTTGTCTGAAATACTATAGAGTCTCCTGCTTGAGAAGAGGGTAGGACTAGAAGATCTCTAATGTTCCTTCCAACTGTTATTCTGTTACCTGTTAATTGTGATGATCTGCATGAGGATAGGCTATACCCTGAATAGGTGGAAAGCAGCTATATTATTATTCACAAAAAAACAACAGTATGCACAGCAAACGAGATAAACTATGCTGGGTTTTGTATCACAAATCACTAATCAAACACTTCCCAAGTGTTTAGGACTGTGTGATGTATCGGCAGATTATCCGAGCAGATCCCAGTAAGGTTGCCTTCTGCAGATGACCAATGGTGATTTTGTCAGTGCCAATTGTTTTCAAGTGTTTGCCTAGGTCTTTAGGCACAGCACCCAGTGTGCCAAGTACCACTGGAACCACCTGCACTGGTTTATGCCAGAGTTTCAGCCGCTTCTCTGGTGGGAGAGCCACCTCTGTAACTTCCATGGTTCCCGCCGCTGCTGCCGCTGTTGTTGGAGATAGCACTGGCGAGAGAGGGACAGCTGTAGCTCGGCCTGGGAGCTTGGAATGCAGGAATGGGCTGTGCACTGGGACTTTTGGAAACTTGCAGAGCCCAAGGCTGGAGCACCAAGGGTAGCAGTAGCAGAGATGCTCGCTTGGCTCTTCTCATGCCAACCAAGCCACTCGGGATTAAACCAAAATGCAGCGTGCGACGCTTCCAGGTACCTGAAAATGTTTTTTTTCCCTGTTGTTACGGGGATGGGAGAAAAGCGGGAGCGATTCAGATGCTGTTGTTGGAGATGGTGCTGGCGAGAGAGGCGCCAGCACTGGTGGGAACTGTGGAAGCTACGGAGGCCTGAGAAGCGGCTGAAATGCTGCCGGCGGACATCCACACCGACAACGCCCACCTGCTGACTTGGGTCTGTGGCAAAGGCGCTTGATGGGAGTAAGGGAGCCCTCCACACTCCACCATGATTGGCTGTTAGGAGCGGCTGATAGCAAGGCATAGCTACCTGCGGCAAGTTTCCCCCCATCTTAAAATAGGCCTAAATTTGGGGGGAGGGGCTTAATTTCATTTTATGCCTAGAAAACATGCTGGGTCTTCCTATTGGGAGGGCCGTATTGTTGGAGAAACACGGTATTATTATTATTATTATTATTATTATTATTATTATTATTATTATTATTATTATTATTATTATTTTCCATCTTTTGGTTATACAACTCTTTTTTAATAGAAATTTTATTCCAAAGATGATCATGAAAAAGATAAAAGCTAATACAAACTGAACAAATAAAAGAAGAAAATAAAAAATAGAAAGTGCAGAAAAGGGAAAAAAATAGAAAAACAGAAAAGAAAAGAAAACAATACCGTGATATAGTAAAGAAAAAAGAAATATATAAAAAAGTTCATTACAACATTACAACACATATAAACAATTCTTAAACTTGTCACCTTGGTCAGACATTATGTGTGATGTTTTCATAGTCAGGAGAGATATTTCAGCACACGTCTAGGAATGGAAACTAATCAAGGAGAGAAGCAACCTAGAACTAAGGATAAATTTTTAAACCAATGGAACAATTTGCTTCAGAGGTTGTAGATGTTCTATCACTGGACATTTTCAAAAAGAGACTGGACAAGCATTTGTCTGAAATAGTACAAGGGCAGTTTCCCCCCGAAGGCCATCACTTTGCTAAAGAACTAATTCCTACAACACTGTCAACTTATTTACTAAGACTATATTACTATTATTCCTCTTATTCTTCTTATTACCTACCTCTTCCCACTTATGACTATAACTGTGTTGCCTGTATCTTTACAATTTATATTGTTGTATTTGTGTCCTAGTATGATTTGATTGCTTATTAGTAACCTATGACTATCACTAAATGTTGTATCTTATGATTCTTGATGAATGTATCTTTTCCTTTATGTACACTGAGAGCATTTGCACCAAAGATAAATTCCTTGTGTGTTCAATCACACTTAGCCAATAAAGAGTTCTCTTCTATTCTGAAATAGTATGGAGTCTCCTGCTCGAGCAGGAGGTTGAACTAGAAGATCTGCAAGGCAGTGGTGGGATTCAATTTTTTTTTTACTACCGATTCTGTGGGTTTGTCTTGGTGGGCATGGTGTGGCTTGGTGGGTGTGGCAGGGGAAGGTTACTGTAAAATCCCCATTTCTACCCCCACCCCACTAACCTGCTTTCCAGCTCCGTTCTCCTGTGCAGGGCAACAAAAGAGGACCCAGCTGATCATCTAGGACTTGGGAGACAGAGAATAGATGGGGGCAGGGCCAGTCAGTCAACCGATATTTGCCAGTTCTCTGAACTACTAAAAATTTCTACCGGTTCTCCAAACTACTCAAAATTTCTGCTACCGGTTCTCCAGAACTGGTCAGAACCTGCTGAATACCACCAAGTAGAAGAACAGAAGGCCTATAAGTAGAATAGTAGAAAGCCTATACTTTGCACTGCTAAGAAATCTGACATCTTATTTTGGACCAGTTATAATTTCTGTAGATTTTCAATAGCACTGGATGAAATGAAAAGGAAAAAAACAACAACCAGTAAACCAGGACTGAATTGCATATTTACCTAGAGACTGAATAGATTTCAGGTAGATCCATTCCCCAGAATTAAGTGGCAGCTTCTGGCAGCCCTCGGCTGATTCTGAAATGCGAAGCAGGACCTGAAGTGATTGGTTGGAAGTTGGGTAGAAGATAACCAAGAAAGCTACATGATGGTGGAGGCAAGTTGTTGAAAAAATCTAGTAGATTAATGGTAAACCACAAGTTGATTGTGACCAAGAAAATTACATGGATGTTCTATATTGTTACAACAACATGAGCTTTACCCAAAAGGGCCCTCTATTTTTTTTTTAATCTAAGGCAAAAATCAATCATTTTATCACTATGCACCTCATATATTTAAGAACCAAAACACAAACTAACCAATATGGCTATTTATCAGCCATTTTAAATATCTGTCATAAATGTGTGGTTAATTTGGCAATATTGCATTTGCCTACAGAAGTCGTCTAACTTCAACTAATCGATATAACTTATTTTGAAGTGACCTAACTGGAATATTACCTTTGTTACACTTTATTAACCTACATACAAAAAACAAGATTAAATACACCAGTAGTCACATCTTTCCAAATTGGAAATGCCACAGTTAGTACAGTATGTGAATTCAGCTGATTGTATACATTATTTTATTTAATTATTTTCATCTTGTAATAAGAAGCAAACAATTATTATCACTCCATTTCTGGTATTAGCAATTATTTTCTAGTTGAGGGAGTATAGTTGTGCCTTACTTGTACATGTGGGCAAATCTGAGTTTTCTTTCTGATGCAATGGTCTAGAAACAGAAGAATGGGTAATCACATTTGTTTCAAAGGGCATTATTAGAATAAGTGTAATTAGCAATTAAGATATAAGGAGCAATTTGATCTGATTCAAATCATTGTTTTGATTCAACTCATCGATTTACTCCAATTTGAACTGAGTTGGAAAATCAAGTAGATTTCTTTTCTGGGTCATTTTTTTTAACGACATCTAACTTGATATTTCCATTCTTAATCAGATAACAGATAACAGATAATCAGACTTGGAAGGGATCTTGTAGATCATCCGGTCCAACCCCCCTGCCCAAGTGAGAGACCCTACACCATTTCTGACAAATGGCAGTCCAATCTCTTCTTGAAAGTCTCAAGTGATGGCGCTCCCACAACTTCCAAGGGCAAGCTGTTCCATTGGTTGATTGTTCTCACAGAAAGTTTTTCCTTATTTCCAGGTTGAATCTCTCCTTGTTCAGTTTCCATCCATTATTTCTTGTCTGGCCTACAGGCACTTTAGAAAATAGCTTGACCCCTTTCTCCCTGTGGCAGCCCCTCAGATACTGGAAGACCGCTATCATGTCTCCCCTGGTCCTTCTCTTTACTAGACTAGCCAAGCCCAGTTCCTGCAACCGTTCGTTGTATGTTTTAGCCTCCAGTCCCCTAATCATCCTGGTTGTTCTTCTCTGTACTTTTTCTAGAGTCCCAACATCTTTTTTATAATGTGGTGAACAAAACTGGACGCAGTACTCCAGGTGTGGTCTTACTAAGGCTTTAGAGAGTGGTATTAGTACATCACTTGATCTCGATTGTATCCCTCTGTTAATACAATTTAGGATTATATTAGCTTTTTTGCTGCTGCTGTAGACTGCTGGCTCATATTTAGCTGGTTGTCCACTAAGACTCCAAGATCCCTCACCCAGTTACTGCTATTGAGCCTGATTTCACCCAGTCTGTATGTGTACTTTTGGTTTTTCTTGCCTAAGTGTATTTCAAATGTGAAATATCTGTCTGAGTTAGAGTTTCAGCTGAATTACATTTGAATTGCCTTTCCGAATAAAGCATCAAGTGGGACTTAATAGCTACTATTTTGTAAGCAAAGTCAAAGGTCCTTAGAATAACACTTTTAAATAATTAATTCTGTGTACTTGCTTGGAGAAAGAATCACTGGATCTAGATTGCCTTCTGCCTGCCCTTGCCTATTTATTGTTTTATTCTCTTGGACTATATTGTTTAATCTGCTCCTAGTCTTTTACTTAATCCAATATTAGACTATTTCTGGAAGTGTACAAGATTTACAGAAAAACCAACTTGGGCAATGACCCCGTTTCTTTCTACATGTTACAAAAAAATTAAGAAAGAAAAACTATCTTTGGGTTGATGTGTCCCTGTAGTAAGCAAGTTGTTCATGCTCCACTTTGTCTTGTAATATTCTTTTTGTTAGCATTATTGTAACCAGATGTAGTCTTTGCATAATTCTTTGAAGCTGTGGTTGTAACATTTGATGTTCCAATAACCTGAGGAGGCAGAAGGGAGGAGAATAATAAAAAAATATATTTCAAATGCCAAGAGTCGTTCCAGCCCTCCCTCACCCCTAGTTATGTTGTCAGAAATCCAAAAAAACAAGAAGTTCATTTTGAAAAGACGTGTCTTCTTCTCATTATGAAGGTTTGCAAAGAGAAAGACTGGCCAGAATATCCCAGTATGGCACAACTTCCAACATCAATGTAGACCAGGGGTGAGCTGCTGGGCGTTTGCAGGGGTTCAGGAGAGCCCCTACCTAAGATTCTATGCAGTTTGGAGAATCCCCAAATTCCACTCCTGGCTGGTCCCACCCACCCCACCCCACCCTGCCCAGGAGTCCCCATGTGGCCCATTTTGGATTCAGGTAAGTGCAGGGCACGCACGGAGGCACAGGGAGGGTGAAAAATGGGCCTCCCAGAAGTTCAGGAAGGCCGGAAATGGGCCTGTTTCTGGCTTCCAGAGAGCCTCCAGAGCCCAGGGGGCCATTTTCACCCTCCCGGAGGCTCGAGGAAAGCCTCCGGAGCCCAGGAAGTGCAAAACCCCGCCTCCCCTGCTGCCATGGTGCTGTCAACTGCCCCCTAAGGAGCTTCAAAAATCAAAGTCATGCTTTTCGGACTACAGGGTCCCCTGGAGGTGTTCATGCAGTTAATAAATGAGGTGCTACATGAACATCTTTATAAGGGGGTTCTTGTCTACTTGGGTGACTTCTCATCTACATAGAGATGATGGACAACCACATACCCCTAGTCCACCAGGAAAAACCTCTAGCAGCACACCTGAACGTCGAGCTATCTTGAGCCATGCCCACCCAGCAACCGGGCAGAGAACTCTTTGCTAAAAATTTTGAAGCCCACCTGTTGTGGTTAGCTGGCAGCAGGTGCGGACTGCTGAGGAGAGCAAGGACTCAGAAGAGGGCCCAGGACCATTAGGGAGTAGATCGCTGCCTTCAGAGTTTGTGGGGGCTTGCAGCAGCGATGAGGAGGTTCCCGAGGAGCCTGTGCCAAGTGCGTGTGCACGCAGGATTGCTCAGAGGAAAGAGCAGTTACAACAGCACAGGCAACTCGGTAGTAAGGCTGCAAGGTAATGGCCCCTCCTTCAAGAAGGTAAGACCCAGCTGTGAAATGAATATACTTTGAAGAAGGCAAAGACATTTTGAAACTCCAGTCTCATGGACATTCCAGTATCCTGAGTTTGTATTTGAAGATTCTTATTTTGCAAATTATTTCTTGTCTGTTATCTTTTGGCAAGTCTTGCATAGTTTGGCAAGGCTTGTGCTTATCACACCTAATTATTTTGTAAAAGTATTACAAGGTTTCTGTTCCTTTTGGATTGTGTTTGATTTGTTGGAAAAAGGTGTGGGTCAGAACACCACCCCTGATGTAGCCATCTAAACACCTACCCTCAGAAATCTGCCTGTATTGCATATCTGCATTCTATTAGCACCTGCAATCTAAGAGAAGGCTCCCTGGAACTCATATTTGTCCTAGCAGCACTCCTATGTCCTCCTGAAATTTAGGGTGACTCATTACATATAGTCCTCAATTTACATTCATTCATTTAGCAACCTTCAAAGTTAGAACAGCAGTGGCCCACACACTTCTTAACAGTGCAGCTTGCCTATGGACACTTGATTGTGATTTGGGCACTTGGCAAACAACAGATGTTTACAATGGTTGTAGCACCCCAGAGTCATGTTGTCACTATTTACAACCTTCCCAGCATTTTCCAACAAGCAAAGCCAATGGGGAAGCCCACTGGAAGTTTCAAGTCATGGTCACATGATGTCAAATTTGTAAAAAAAATCAGGTGTGTTCGTGTAATGACTCATGTAATGACTGCACTGCTTAACAATGAATTTCCCAGTCCCAATTGTGCTCATAAATTGACAATTACCTCTATATAGATGAGTGAACCTGGAAAAAGCAGAAAGAGAGACTAGTGGTTTCGCCATCCTGTAGTACTCTTTGACTTAGGAGTGCATTTATTTGTCAGCAATTTAACTCTTGCACTTGGGAAAGAGATGAGGCAGCCTCCTTCTTATATGCCAATAAGAGAATGAAACTGAAGGTTTTTAAGAAGACATTGGACACCCATTTGTCTGAAATGGTATAGGGTCTCCTGTTTGGTCTAGAAGACCTCCAAGGTCCTTTACATCTCTGTTATTCTGTTAACTGTGGGTGGCAATGGATTCCTTTGGGGGTATCAGTGCTATGCCTGGGGGAACCTACACAGGGCAGTGAACTTTGGGGAGAGAAGATGGAACCACCAGCCTGTCCCTTATGCTTTCTTGGCTTTCATCAAAGCACAGATGTTGCAGTTGGACTCTGCCAATGAATAAGCCCACTTGCCAGCATGTTTTTTTGGGGGTGGGGGGAGTCCATAGACTTATAGACACTAAAGAGAAACTTGAACCCCAGGACACTTTTGACAATTCAATGTCATACCAATGCATTATGCACAGTGTCCAAAGATGCTTTATTTTTCCAAAAAGCAACTGGAAGTTCTTGATTATTTTTTTCCATTGAAAACATTCAGCTTCTCATCCAAGAAGCTTCTTTAGTTCATTGCCTTATGAGAAAGTTTGAGAATCTCCATAGACATTATGCAGAATGGTATTCCTGGATCACACTCCTGCTAAAAATTATCTAGTGCAGGGGACTTTGATGACAGAAAGGGTTTTTTTTAAATAGCAACAGCAATAGCCTTTAGACTTATATACCGCTTTATAGTGCTTTACAGCCTCTCTAAGCAGTTTACAGAGTCAGCATATTGCCCCCAACAATTTGGGCCCTCATTTTACCCACCTCAGAAGTAGGGAAGGCTGAGTCAACCTTGAGCCTGGTGAGATTCGATCTGCCAAATTGGAGGCAGCCAGCAGGCAGCAGAAGTAGCTTGCAGTACTGCACTTTAACCACTGCGCCACCAAGGCTCTTGATCCAGTTACTAAATAAAGGCCAGCCTCAAGAGACCTTCAATTTGGAATGAGGATACCAGAATAGCTTTACGTAGCTCTGCCTAAAAAATAAACGCAACTGATGGTTAGTGAGGAGATGGGTATAAGATGGAGAGAGGTTTTTAGGCTACTTTTATTTTAAAGACCACTGGTAACATATTACATGGATTAACACCCCTCTCTCATAAAGCATATAAGTGTGACCCTTTAATTAGAAGAGAACATGTTGTAATCCATACAAAGGTCTACAATTATTGTGGATGTAGGATTGCTTGTCCATTAAGGATGGAGGGGGAAAATCTCATTAAAAAAAAGAATTTTGAGAAGATACAGGTTAATATTAATAAGAGCTAAATGTCAAGCCTTTCACATTACTAGGCACCTAGCATTTAAAGCACATTGATGAATGGGAGGAAAGTGAAAGAAAGAGGGAGAAATGTTAATTGAAATTAAAATAGCATTAAAAATTCTGCTTCAGAAGATGAGAATTTCTTTTTGTGTACCATATAATGGGAAGAAGGAAACCTCAGACTTCAAAGCGCTCCATAATTTAAGAGACACCATTGACAATTTACTGCCACTACTTAATCTCTCAGCCTTTTTATATTAAAACCTTGGCTTGGCACAAGACAGTCATTGGTGGCGCTGACTGAACTAATGAAATTTGTTATCAGTGTTTCTTTTTTTAACGTCTTCCTTTACTTAAGGAACAAAGTGGCCTTAAAAATGCAACTTTTAAGCCTTCTGTTATCCTTAAGGCAAGCCCTCACATTTTAAACACAAAATAATTCAACTGAGGATCCAAAAATACATGTTGAGTTTCAGCAGACTGAGAAGTGGTCTTAGCGGGTAAAGCTATCAACCAAGGGCACATACTTCAACATAAATATCTATCAATAATTAATCAGTCATATTCTCTTCTTTTCTCATCTCTTCTCTCCTCTCCTCTCCTCTTCTCTTCCCCTCCATTCCATTCCATTCCATTCCATTCCATTCCATTCTATTCTTAGTTTGTCATCTTTCTGAAGACTTGGCTGGAGCTGAAATGCACTGACTTGTTCCTTTAACAGATCTACCTTGTGTTATACCGGTAGCCCTCAACTAAACCATTGGTTTAGTGACCATTCATAGTAAACTGAAAAAAGTGACTTATTTTTCACACTTACAACTGTTGCAGCATCCCTAAGTCCTTTAGAAGGAATTGATAGGTTAATAAAAATGTCAAATCCGGTCTATCTGACTGACTGTTCAATGAATCATAATAAACCCAATAATAATAGTGAAGACAATAATAATAAATCATTACTTATTATTTGCAAAACTTGAAACAGCTTACATCCTGTGATGATACCTTTAACACCATCAAATAACAACATGTCCCAAGTCCTTTGATAGAACTCAATAGGTGGATAAAAATGCCAAATCTAGTCTAAACATCTGGCTGATTGTTGAACGAACCATAATAAACCCAATAATAATAGTGAAGACTATAATAATAAGGACTATGTTAATTGATAACTACTCAGAATTTAGATTCTTTGCATCAAATTGATCTTGAGCCTTAATTAAGGAGAAAAGATAGATACATGAAATGAACATCTATAAATAGCTACCACTCTGAACTGTATGGATCAATGCAACTTTTATTTTAAGGAAGGAAAATAATATGCTTATTGTGTAGTACTCCTCTTAACCTTATATAAAATCTCTCTTTAATATCCTAGTTTTCATACATGCTATTGTAAATTTTCCTTGTTTCTTGTTTCCTTCCTAGATCCAAGAACAGTTTTTTTCCTGAACGCCATCACTCTGCTAAACAAATAATTCCCTGCTTATATCCATACAATTTATATTGACTCTTTCCTAGTATGATTTGATTGCCTATTTGTACCCTATGACTATATTGTGTTGGACCTTATGATTCTTGATGAATGTACCTTTTATTGTTATGTGTACACTGACAGCATATGCACCAAGACAAATTCCTTGTGTGTCTAATCACACTTGGCCAATAAAGAGTTCATTCATTCATTCTTCTGCTATCTAGCCTGAGAAGAACGCGGCTGGTTCAGACTTGATCTTATACTATATGAAACGTACCTTTACGATAGTTGGTAATGATTTCTGTATGTAATATATATTGCCTCAGTTGAAGAGTTAGAAGAACAGGTAAGCCTGGTTTCATAGGGCATGTTAACCAGGCCAGTTTTGTTCCCCTGATCACAGCTTTCAGTTGTGGGCCTTTTCCAGTAGGTGTCAGTCCAAGTGTGTGTTTTGCACCCTCCCAGAGGTTCCTGGTACTTCTGGTCACTTGGGCGTCATAATGGGATAAGGCATACAAGAATAGTTTGTGTACTACATTTGATATTAGCCCAGAGGATTATCATTAAACCAGATGGCTTGACTGGAACCTGGCCATGGTAGTATCAGTATTCAAATAAAGCCATCTGGTTTTGAGTGCTAACCTTGCACT
This sequence comes from Pseudonaja textilis, assembly GCF_049901715.1. Taxonomy (NCBI): domain Eukaryota; kingdom Metazoa; phylum Chordata; class Lepidosauria; order Squamata; family Elapidae; genus Pseudonaja; species Pseudonaja textilis. The sequence goes on from NC_141991.1 coordinate 28,810,225, forward strand.
CAGCCTGTTTGACGGATTGTCTCTCTCTGCTCCTTAAGCTTCAGAATCATTTGTCCTATTAGCACGGAATTCAGCACTTGGAGAATTTGTTCAAAAGAACCTTTAGAAGAAGAGTGCAAAGCAGTGGTGGGATTCAATTTTTTTTACTATCAGTTCTGTGGGCATGGCTTGGTGGGTGTGGCAAGGGAAGGATACTGTAAAATCTCCAGTCAGAGGTGGTATTTGCCAGTTCTCCAAACTACTCAAACTACCAGTTCTTCAGAACTAGTCAGAACCTGCTGAATACCACCTCTGGTACAAAGTATTACATTTGCAGGTTAGGAAAATTTGTGATCACGAATCTGTTCAGCTGATTCTAATCAAGATGATGCTAGAAAGAACAATCGCTTTAGAATACATAAGCTGGTTTTTAAAGGTCTAATATTGAGGGCAGTCCAGTTTCACACTGAGAATTTTTTATTGCATCCTGAAGTCAAGGAAAAACTGGATTGGAGACTAAAGCATATGAAGAACTGTTACAGGAACTGGGCTTGGCTAATTTAGTGAAGAGAAGGACCAGGGGAGACATGATAACAGTGTTCCAATATTTGAGGGGCTGCCACAGAGAGAAAGGGGTCAAGCTATTTTTTTTAAAGCACCCGAAGGCCACACAAGGAATAATGGATGGAAACTGAACAAGAGGAGATTTAACCTGGAAATAAGGAGAAACTTTCTGATAGTGAGAACAATCAACCAATGGAACAGCTTTCCCTCGGAAGTTGTGGGAGCGCCATCACTTGAGACCTTCAAGAAGAGATTGGACTGCCATTTGTCAGAAATGGTGTAGGGTCTCCTGCTTGGGCAGGGGGTTAGACTAGACCTACAAGGTCCCTTCCAACTCTGATTATCTGTTATTTGTTAAAAACGTATCTGCTTTTTCTCCTCTCTTGTCCACCTTCTCTCATCCCTGCACAGTGTTTCCAGAAGGCCTGGCATTTTATGAATGCAGGTAGCTTGCATGGATTTAGCACAATGAAATATGTAAACATTACAGGAACAACCCAGGAACAGCACTTGAGGTTCTCCGTCCAGAAGTCTGCAGTGCTAGGAACAGCTAAGAGACTGTGCCAAACCCCCAAACTCCAAGGTCCTCTACCAGACTGAGGAAGACACAGATAACCCACAGGGTGATTTTTTTTTTTTTATGAATGGTACACAACTATGGGTGGTTGTCTAGTCTCTCCATAATCAGCTGCATTTGAATTTCTGCAAAGGATATGCTACTTTCCATTCTGAGTTGAGAAACATGGAAAATCTGTTTCTTTCTTCCTGACGAGAGACAATAGTTACCAAATATAGCTACCAGAAAGTTGGCAGCAGGAATGGAAAGGCTGACTTGATTTTTATGTATTTGTTTAAAGTGTCATGATTTATTTATTTATTTGCCTAATTTATATACCCCACCCCCCATCTCACAAGCAAATGATCCTGGGCAGCGAACAACAAAATGAAAGCCATTAAGATTCTTGCTATTTATTCACAAACTATATCCCAGGCTACAGCCCCAAATATACTGTATAATTTAGAATTTGCATAGTAGATATATCTAGCCCTTAATTAGGGGTGGTAGAAGGTGTTTTTTAAATGGAGGAAAATGTTGAAAATCTGAATGCTGTACTCAAAAGTATCTAAAGATATTTTTGAATCATAACCAAATCCTTTCCAGCGTTCTTGAAGTGGGGTTCTCAGCCTATGCTGGCCCCTCAACTATCTGCCAATTTTGTAAGTGAAAAAGAGAAAAAGGTGAGCCTTTTCATATTTCCTGTATACAGATTATCAACCTCCAACCCACCCCACCCCCAAAATGTTGCTGTTACGGGTATTATTATTAATGTTGTGCTAAATTGTTCATGCCCCTTTCTTCATTCCATAGAAAGATGAATTAAAAACAAAACTCAACAGAAAAAAAGGATGAGAAACAAATCTTTTAATTTTCAGCCAGAAAGGCAAGATGGAGAAATCAGAATAAAAGAGCTGGAATGGACCTTAGCAATAGCACTTACACTTATATACCACTTTACAGTGCTTTACAAGCTGTTCACAGAGTCAACATATTGCCCCCAACAATTTTGGTCCTCATTTTATCCTCCTCAGAAGGATGGAAGGCTGAGGCAACCTTGGAGGTCTTTTGGTCATGCAGGAAACCCTAAACCATTTCAAACAAATAGTTGTCCACTCTCTTCTTGACAACCTCTTGTGTTGGAGCACCGACAACTTCTGGAGCCAAGTCATTGCAACTGTCAGGAAAGTTCTCCCTAATTCTAGGTTGGTTATCTCCTTGATTAATTTCCACCCATTACTTCATGTTCTGCCCTTAGGTTCTTTGGAGAATAGCTTGACTCCCTCTTCTTGGTGGCAGCATCTTAGATATTGTTATCATGTTACCCCTAGTCCTTCTTTGTGGCCACAAAATCCTACACAGTAGAGCAATTGCTTTGTAGAAGAATCACCTGCAAGATGTATGTATGCATGTATGTGTGTATATGCGTGTGTGTGTGTGTGTGTACACACACACATATATAAACATATATAAATACATACATATATACACACATACACATATCTAAAGGCTTTTATAAATGTTTTTTTTAAAAAAATCAGCCACATTCTGCAAAGTAACACTAACGTACCCTTCCCTATCTGAATAATTGTTATTAAAATTCTTTTACTCCCTAGGAAAATGGGCCTTCTCCCAAATACCGAAGCCAGGGCTTGGTTTAACATGATTATAAATATTTTAAATCAACCTCCTTTGAAATAAAGAATGTCTAAATCAAGTCATTTTCAAATAGTCAAATAAAGTCAAATAGTCAAATAAAGAGATGTAATCATGCCTGGTGATTCTAAAAAACAGAAAATGTTCTCTTTCATTATGAAGGGAAAGAAAAGTTGGATGACCCCATGATTAAAAAAAAAATGAGATTCTACACATGTTCCAAGAAATTCTGTCATATTGTCAAAATGAATCCAGGCCATAGCTACTAAATCAACTTTGCACAGGAAGCCGAATTTGGCTTCTCTGACACTACAAATAGAAAGGGCTCTGCTCAATGCAGTTATCAGGGAATAAATACCACAAGGTATAGTGCAATTTCTTTCTAAGTAAATGGAAAAAAGGGTGAAGTTGCAGTTTGAAGTATACCTTGCTTACATTCAGTCCCATGTAAATTCAGTGCAACAACTTGCTTCTGATGAAAAGTATTGAGGATTGACTGTGTACAAGAGTTTGAAAAGCTGAGCAGATAAACATTGGTTAACATAGTTTCTTTTTTCAAGAAACAAAAAAAATCCCTGAAAAAAATGATGAAAATTGTTCAAGCTTTATAAAAATACAATCAGTTCCATTTTGTTTCTGAATACAAATATGTATTAAGAAACACATATTTAAGAAACACATATTATGATTGCTGGTATCCTTGGGTAATAGATAACAAATTACCTAATCAAATTTACTGTATCCAAATATTTGCTGTACACATTTACTTCCACTCTAAGAAAAAACCTTGTTCTTGTTTTCTTAGAATAAACATGTAACAGATATGACACCCAAAGATTTTCATATCTATTTCTTTATAGTTTTTCCCATAAAAGGGTTTTTTTTCATTGCTTCTTTGGTCTAATAAGAGATATGTTGCGTAATACCCAATTTTTCCTAATGAAGATGTTCTTTTCCAGGTAGCTTATGGGAAGTCCATAATCAGGGTCTTTGTGTATTCCAGGCTGGTGACTGCTTTTCGCTGATGAAATGTAGAGGGGCGTCTTCCCAGGAGGGAGGGAGTGCATTCCAAAGGAGTAAGAGGGTTACTGGGTTGAGATAGTTTGTGTGAGACAAAGAGGATGAAGACAGCCCCTCCTTAATAGTTCCCAGAGTATATGCTTGATGTAGGTATTAGGCTACTTCAATTTGGCAAGATTTTTTTCATAGGTTTGGAACAATGAAGATACCTGCTGAGAACAATCAACATGTATGTTTCTTGGTTTTGGAGGCCTGACACTTTCATTTCTTCTTACCATGATTTGGTATCAGGTCATTAATCACCTTGAAGACAGACTTTTTTTCTGTGCCCAAATTCAGTATGGAATAATTAAACAAAAAGGTGCCTACTCTACATTAAATCTTATTAAGTTTTATGATTTTAGCACAAGATCTCCAGCTTGTTTAAATGAATTCACTGGGAATTTTGGAGAAAAAAATTCTTGCCACTTTGACACTTTTTCAGTATGAAAGTTCATTTACAAAATGGTTGGTGGGATGGGTACACTTTAATTTGCACAGAAAGTTAAAATATACATTACTTGATTCAAATGATTGAATACTACATGTTTGAGTCATAGACACATTGGGATATATTAAAGTGTTGTGACTCGGAGGTTTGAACCTGCTCTGTCAGAAGACATAGGCTCAAGTAATGAGGAAGATCTGGCATTGAGGTTTGAGCCTGCTTTGTTGAGTGACACAGATGGGAGTCAGGAGGAAGAGGAGGACTTGGCTCTAAGGTTTGAGCCTGCTTTGCTGGAAGTTTCAGAATCATCTTCCTCCCCAGAATCTTCCTCCCTGATTGTGCCTCAGGTATTGGCAGATAATCAGGAGAGCGTGCCGGAGTCATTAGCTGAAGATCAAGCCGAGAAATGCTGGTCTGATGCAAGGCAAAGATGCAGGCAGAAACGTGACATACAACGTAAAAGGAAATGTCAAATCAGGGACTGAGAAAAGAGACTGACATGCCCCTCAGGGAATATAAGGGGGCATGTTAGCTCTGCATCCTTGTTTGGGTCAACTTGTTTATTTGAGTTAGCAGTTTGGACAAGTTATTCTGTGGGTGTTCGCCTCTGATTTATGGTTCTGCTCATTATCAGACTTGGCAGGCAGCTTCTGGGAAAACTGCCAAAGACGGATTCAACCAAAGGAAGTTAACTCTGCCATTCCTGTTCCTGTCTGTTTGTGTATTTTCCTTTGGAAATTTGAACTCTCACCTCGTGGCTACAGGTGAGACAGAACATTAAAGCATAAGAAAATCGCCTATAAATCTTAATAGTGGATATGGGATTTGGGCCCCAAACTATAAAACTACATCTGTGTGCTCAGAAAATATATATATTTGTCTTTTAGGATTGTGAGAGGGCAAGCTGCCTGAGATTAATTAGCACTTGGGCTGATGGTACCTCATTAAGACCTCTCCCCAGCCAGCTCAGCTGCTTATCTGGATGTAGTGAGAATATGGTTTGGTCATTGTGGTGGAGCAGTTGGCATTGATGGTGTTAAGCAGAGAAATAATCCAGAAATAAGGAGAAATTAATGGACAGAACAATTAATCAATGGAACCATTTGCCTCCCTAAGTTGTGGGTGCTCCAACACTGGAGGTTTTTAAGAAGAGATTGGACAACCATTTGTCTGAAATAGTATGGGGTTTCCTGTTTGAGCAGGGGGGTGGACTAGAAGACTCCAAGTTCCCTTCTAGAAATCTCTTTGAGTGGACAGCCATTTGTTTGGAATGGTGTAGGATATCCTGCTTAAGCAGAACTTGGACTAAAAGACCCTCAAGTTCTCTTCCAACTCTATTACTCTATATTTTATGTTTACTGGTACAACATATTTCTTATTATACCATTTCAAAAAGAAAAAGAATCCTAGCATATGGTTTAACATTCTCTAGATCCTTGTCTATGGTAAGGTCTGAAATAATCATAACGCTAACATTCATTTCAGTTCCTGGGTCTCAGGTCAAATTTAGGCAGACAAAAATCTGGTTCTGCAGTGAACAATGCTATTCAGAAATATTAACAAATATAAATATAATCCTAAATACACTAAATAGGAGTGGCTTCTGAATAACCACCCAGCCAACCAAACATGGACCATTTTTTCCAGGTTGTACTGATACAAGCAGAATGACAAATAGGACTGTGTTACTCTCTTTCAAGGATTTATTTTTTGCTGAGCAGTTTATCCAAGTAGAACTTTAGTTTTCCTAACATAAATTGTAAATCTTATTTCTTGTTCCTATGCCTACGTCATCCAATGTCCTAATCCTCGGGCTTACTGCTACTACATATTAACTATTGCCTTCTTTACTGAGTGTTCCTAACACTTTACTTTTGTATATAAAATCTCCTATGCTTCTTCCCTTTTCCACATTGTTGTATATAAACAGCTGTCCATAAATCAAACTATTACACAGTCTTTGCCAAAACTGGTAACTTGGGTTCTTTAAGTAATGCTGCATTCACTCCAGCCCCTCTAAAGTTTCCTTCTCATTCCTTCTTATTTTCATTCCTATTTATCTTTTTATTATTAATGTGTTTTAATTCCACCAGCTTTCTTCTGTTCTTCTAATTTCCTCTGTGCAGATTCTGTTTTTTGAGGGTGCCTCAGTTTTTTATTAAGCTTCAACACTTCATTAGATTCTTGGTCCTTTCTTCCTCACCTTCTTTGCTGCAGGACTCTTTAAAGTCACCTCTGTCTTCTTCTCAGTCCCTATGTTATCCTCTTCCCCAGAGGAAAATCTTGCTTCCTTCCTGACAAAATGGCAGCCTCCATACACGAATGCCCAGGCCAGTTCTAACAGCACCTCTCATGATCTCTTGCTTTTATTGCAGCTTATTTTCCCAGCTAGTAGATGACAGAAGGTTAAGAAAGCACAGATTCCTGTCCTAACTAATATGCTTGGAAATCTACCTGATAGGGAAGGTCATTCTTTAAAAAAGAAAATCAGAAGGGAGGAAGGGGAAGACACGCTTGGAAAAGACTCCCCTCTTCCAGATCTTTTTGTGAAACTTTCCTTCCAAGCCGCATTTAGAACTGCAGTCTTTCTGGGACTTCCGGTTTGAGCTTCTTCAGCGACAGACCAAAACCTCGTCTCTGTGAGGCTTCGATCCGTGCTCGCTGCTGGAGCGCCCCGAGATGGCTGGCTTAGGGGCTAAGTCACCCCGTAGAGGTGGTGAAGACGGGGGAAACTGCCAGCAGGGTTGAGGAGAGCCACATCTCTCCTCCCCAGCTGGCCATTACTCCCTTTCCTGAAGGCGGTTGTAGCGGTGGTCAGAAATGGCCACCACAAAGAAGAACTCGACCAGAAAAGAATGTGCAGGAGGAAGATAAGAAGAGAAAGTTTTGGTTGACTGGGTCAAACAGCAAAAGCAACAAATAAGGTGCCCTGGAATTGAAACTGTTAAAAAACAATAACATTGTTCCCTAAGAAGATTTTGAAGCTGCGAAGGAGAGAGAAAAGGGAAAAGATTTGGTTTTCTCCTTTTCCTATACTGACAGCTAAGAGACTTAAGCAAGAAATTGGGAAAAAAATTCCACTTTGACATCAATAGGCATTTAATGCTGAAAATAAAAAGTCAAAGGGATAATAAAGATTTCTGGATAATTAAAAGCTTTTGAAAACAGGAAAGGAGAGAGGAAGAATAAAGGGGTAGGATCTGGAAGGGAGGAGACTGCCTGGAATTAAAAAAGAATTTACAGCAAAATCTCAACAAGACTTCCAAAAGATACATTCTAACTGAAATATCGCAACAAAAACCCCAGGAAGAGAAAGTCAAAGAAGAAATAAGAAGATATAACTCGGGACTATCTGGATTACTTGATGATTTCTGGATTCTTGATTATTGTTTTGAATGACTAAAATCAATTGGGTGGTTGTTTAAATTTTTTTTAAATGGCTCCACTTTTAGAAGAACCGAAAATGGAACTTAAAAAGTACAAAGAAGATGCACAAGACGGGAGAGGTTCTTTTGGCTTCGTATTTCAGTTTTTAGAAATGGAGATTTGGAATTATGAGAAACAACAAGAAATGCCTGCAGAACAAGAAGATTGTGGCAAAGAAGAAGCCATCTTTAATAAACAAGTAATCTTAGATGCGGGGGAGGAAAGGGGAGAAAGAGAATGGAAAGTTTAAGATTAGGAAAAACAACTCCAAAAAAAAAAAGGTGAAAAATAAGTATAAAATCAGAAAGCAACAGAAGAGGGAAATACAGAAGAGAGAATTAGAAGTAGGGAGACAAGGGGGTAAAAAGGGGAGGAAGAAGATGAGAGGGAAGAAAGAAAGGAAAAGAAGTTATAAAGGACAGACGCAAAATATAGAGAAACAGGGCCTATTTAGAGATAATGGGTGAAAACTTAAGGGGAAAAAGGGATTCTGCAAAGGTACATAAGATAGTATGGTTATATTAGAAGCAGAAATAATTTTAGAAAATATGAAACAATGTATGATTAAAATGTCTGATAAAATAGCTATCGTAATTCAGTGGAATGCTTGTCAATAAACAAATGTAACAAAAGGTATATTTAATGATTTATAAAACATATGTGAAGAGAAATAAAGGAAAAATTAATTATGGAGATTATATGTGTCCTTAAGGAAGTATGATATTTAATTGAAAAGAAGTGTTAAAGATGTTATGGTTTTAATGATTATTAATGATAGAACTGAACTGGAATGGAATGAGGGTTTATAATTACATATATTTACAATCTTTCTTTTTTTTAAAGAATATAGTATGTATTATAAGAATGTGCCAAGCAGAATTTGATTGGAAGTTATGTATTATGTATTATATTGAAGGTCATAAACTTAAGGTATATATTGAAGCTTAAATAAGAGTTGAATGGATGTAATTAAAAGATATAAAGGTGTCATACTCCAATTAGTAACTACAGGAGAAAATTTGTTTAATGAGAAAAGATAATATGAAATTGAAACAGAACAGGCAAAAGTATAAATATAATGATTTGAATTGAGATGAGATAATCAAAATGAAATTGAGAAAATTAAAAGAGGGGAAAAACTATATAGAAAATGTAAAATAGTATAAGATATGGAATAGAATACAAAAAGGAGCATGAAATTGAGTTTTGTGTCTGTATAAAGTTCAACCCAGGACCATGCTATTTTCAAAAAAGATGTTTTACTTGTATTTTGTGTGTGAAAACCCAAATAAAACTTTATTAAAAAAAAAGAATTGCAGTCTTAATATACAAAACGATTAATAGACTTACATGTATGGTTTTCCTGAAGTAAACAGAGCTGCATAGCTTCCACTCAATAGCATAGAACAAACGGCCCCCTAAATAGATGTGATATGAATCAAATAAACATACATAGTTATAAGAGAATTTTAATTAATGGGTTTAAGTGCAGTTAACTCTCTTTTGACTTAACAGCACATGGAATGAAACAAAATCAGGCTTCAATTACTTAATTATAATTATACATTATATCCTTTATATCGAGAAGATTATAAAATTGCACTGACATTGTAGAAGAGTCAAGAAACTTCACTGGCATAAAAAATAAACCCTGTTTCCCCATGTAGTCACACACCGATACGCACACTGTAAGGTGCAAAGAGAGGGCAACATATCTAACTTTTTAAAGCAATATAACCAAGATGGAAGTTATTTTTACTCTGGTCACATTAGAAATCTTAGTCATTCTACATGTTCATAAGCACAGGGTCTGAACTGAAGCTAATGTGCAATTCCACTGTCTAAAGGACAAAAAGACTAAACCAATTGGTGACCTATAATGAATACAGACTGAAAACATACGTTAGCTATAATTGCTCTTCAGGAAAAGAGCACTGTCAAAACAAACAGAAGGTCTTTGCAAAGTATGGCAAAATGAGAGAAAGGTTTGCAATCCAGTGATAGGTCAAATGTTCTCTAAAAGTGCCCCTATTTTTTAATATCTCTGTAAATATCACTGAGTATCTTGGAAACAACATACAGTTGAATTTAGTTGATCTTAAAAATCTAAGGAAGATTAGTAGTTAAACTATTAATTATACACAATACGTGCAAAATTGCTGGTATAATCATCTATATTATGAACTTCTAATATTCTTGTTGGCTCCTGGACTATTAAAATGACCAATAAATTTTTAAAAATGTTGAAACACACAGAGAGAAAAAGAGAGAGGGAGAAGGAGGAAAAAAGAAAGAAAGAAAGAAAGAAAGAAAGAAAGAAAGAAAGAAAGAAAGAAAGAAAGAAAGAAAGAAAGAAAGAAAGAAAGAAAGTGCTAGCAGCATTTTATTGGACTTTACATGCTGCATTACTAGATGAAAAAGAAATCCAGATTCCATTTTGGTGTCTATGCCTGTGTTTTACTTTAAATACCATTTAAACAATAAGACCAGATGCAGAGGATTAATCAGAAAGGGTGTTTTTTCTGTCTCTTTCTCCCTACAGTGGATAAGAATATTTGGTTTGTTTATTTTTATATAGTTTCCCTTGAGAACCAGTGATTTAGAAGAGAGATAGAAACAGGGAAGGATTGTGTTTTAAAATTCTAAACGGGAAATGTGTCCTTTTAAATGCACTGCAACAATCCACAGAACGGTTTATAAAACCCCAAACAAGGCTAAACCATTAACCTCTCTGCCTGAAAAAGGCCACATGGCTGGTTTCAGTCAACTTTGTAGTTTTGTTGAAACAACTCCTCTTTACATAGCATATCATTTTTTTGCAAGACACAATCCTGAGCCATTTAAGCTTACAATTCTGGAAGCAGGACACTTATACACATACTTTACAGAGCTGCTGCAAGAGAGAGATGATAACACCTTTTATTTATTTTATTATTTATTAAGAAAATGGTGAAGGTATGTTGCCTGGAAGGCCTTTTGTTGACCATAAATAAGTTGCAGCTGTTTTTTTTTTAACCTTATGAACCAACTTAGCTGTTTTACCTATTTTTATTTTGTTTTTTGATTTGCTTGATATCCAGCTGCTGCTAGCAACTTCAAGCACCGTTTTGTGAAAAAAACAGGATACACGTGTATCAATTAATAAATACACATTGTTTACCTTTCAGCCTGGCTTAATTCCAAAATAAATAGAATGCCCTTAACTTAAGTTGGTTTTCCAGATGTTATTCTGTGATCCAATATTTGAGGGGCTGCCACATAGAGGAAGAGGTCAAGCTATTTTCCAGGAAGGGGTCAAGCACCCTAAGGCCAGAAAAGAAATAATGGATGGAAACAGTGGTGGGATTCAAAAAATTTACTACCAGTTCTGTGGATGTGGCTTGGTGGGCGTGGTGTAGCTTGGTGGGCGTGGCAGGGGAAGGATACTGCAAAATCTCCATTCCCTTCCACTCCTGGGGGAAGGTTACTGTAAAATCCCATTCCCTACCCACCCCACTAACCTACTTTCCAGCTCCATTCTCCTGTACAGAGCAACAAAAGAAGACCCAGCCCATCAGCAGAAAACAGATGGGGGAAACACTACTGTTTTTCCAGGACTGGTCAGAACCTGCTGAATACCACCTCTGGATGGGAACTGATCGAGGAGAGATTCAACCTAGAAATAAGGAAAAATTTTCTGACAGTGAGAACTATCAACCAATGGAATAGCTTGCCTTTGCAAGTTGTGGGAGCTTCATAACTGGAGGCTGGATTGGACTGCCATTTATTAGAAATGGTGCTTGGGCGGGGAGTTGGACTAGATGACCTACAGTACAAGATACCTTCCAACTACAATGCTAATCTGTTAAATCTTTAAAAAAGCCAACTTGAACAGACCCAAAAATTTCAATTCTAATGCCATCTTGGTATAGGAGGAGGAGAGGGGGGCTTAAAGCTGTTTAAAGTATAAAGGTAAGTTAAGACTTCAGGCTATCGTGGAAATCTTGTTATGACACATTTTTAAAACAAAATAACTCCCTCTATCTCATTTGGACATGCCATTATATATCTATGCATATAGGAAGTTATATCCTTTTGTGTAGCACTCTCTCTGTAGCAGTGGTCGCCAACCAGTGAGCCGTTGGCCCACTGGTGGTCCATGAGAAAATTTTGGTGGTCCACAGAGAAGTGTCATCCCCAGAGCACCACCCAAAGCAATTAATCCAGGCTGCTCAGGAACACAAGACACAAGCCACATGGCCTGCAGGAACCCTCCCCGCCCACTCACTCCTTTCCTGTCAAACTTGCCTGCTAAGTTGCTATTTTTCCTTTTCCCCCCCCCCCGCAACATCAGCTGTTCTGCTGTACTGGGAGTTTTAGATTAGCTAGAAAGCAGGAAACAGTTGCATTTCTTGATTTCTAACTAATCTTTAGATCTTCGGCTCTGCTTTTAAGCAGACTTGAACCTTCCTTAGGACTGAAGCTTCTATTATTCAGTGCAGGTAGTCAATGACAGAAAGATAGATCTCTGAATGAATCTGTAATTCTGTCAGCAACTCAGTCTGCCTGCCTGCTTTGCCTGATTTTGGATAAAAGTTGCTCTTTTTTAAATAAAAAATTCAATATTTAAATACATGGTGTGTTGTGAGTTAATTTTGTGAGTTTGCTTACTAACAAATATTATGAGTTTGCTTGCAAGCAAATTTTATGTGACAGACTCAGGTAGCCAATGCCAGAAAGATAGATCTCTGAATGAATCTTTGATTCTGTGAGCAACTCAATCTACCTGCCTTACATACAAGCCATGCCCAGCCAGGCACATGACCACCAAGCCACACCCACAAATTAGACCACGCCCACAGAACAGGTTGTTAAGAAATTTGAATCCCATCCCTGTCTCTCCGTGTTTGTGTGTTTGTGTGTGTGTGTGCGTGAGAGAGAGAGAGAGAGAGAGATTAGATCAGATCTCTCTCTCTCTCTCTCTCCCCCTCCCTCCCTCCCTCCCTCCAACGTCAGCAAGCCACTGTCAGTCAAAATTCATATTAGTGGTCCCCGGGACTTAAAATCATGAGTGGTTCCTGAGGTCCAAAAGTTTGGTGACCCCTGCTCTGTAGCATCCCCTTCACAAATTTAGTAGAATTAATACACCAGTAAATAGTGGGCTGGATTAAATTTAGACTTCTGTAAATTCTGACTTTTGCAGGAGAGATCCTTATAATTTTTCATAATTAGAGATAAAGAGCAGTAGCAAGGACTCTCTGCAGCAGCATGCAGATTTTTTTATTTTTTATATTGTTTGGATTTATTTTGTTTTGGGGGATTAAAATAGCCAAGTGCTTCTTTGGTGAGATTAATCTTATTGGAATTCCTTTCTGATCCATGTTCCCTGCAGACCCATGTTCTAAACTCAGTTAATATTCATGACGACATAAAGACACACACGGGAAGAAGCAGGATTGTAAATCACTTCTGGAACATCTGCCTCATTGGAAGTGGCTGTTTATAAAAAGCTTCAGAAAACAACACTTTACTGTACCAAGTACATACACTATGTACGCAAGGAAGCCTAAGCAATGCCAGAGTTTCCAGGAAGCAAGGTAACACTGTGTACTTTACCAGAGTGCCTTGATTAGATCATCCATTTCTCTACTGACCTTAAAGGTTGTTACAATTTGGTGATGTGGAACAGCAAGAGAGCCAACATTTCTGAAGCACATCAGATTAGAGTGAACTGCAGATATTTCATTAACTATAAGCTTTGATCAGAAGATAATTTTTTTCCAGTTAGTGACTTCATATAAGGTATTAAATACAGACTTATGAATTTATTGCTTATCACCAGGTCATGCTATAAATCCTTTAAAATGAATTAATGGAAATTATCAAATACACACACACACACACACACACACACACACACACACAATATACAAGCCTGATGATGGCAGATGAGATTCTGCCAAAACATCGCTGCAACTTTAAAATCACAACTATAATGACGTGGGAAAATACCCAAACAAAGCTGAATACCATACATATATATTTATTTTCAGTCAAACTTTGGGTGGGCAGAAGACTTATTTGTTTTTGAATGATGAGAGAAAGAAGCCAAAATAAAATAAAGGATTTTATTCCTTTATTTAATTCAACATTATTCATGTAGATGGCCTCTTTCAGATTATCACCTTATGATTAGCTGGAAAGAATGTAAGAAAAAGTCTAGATGAAAGATTGGTGTTTCCAAAGGGAACTGCATGGAATCTGAATATTTTGTTATTGCAAAGTCATTTTCAACTCATAGTGACCCCGTGGACAACATTCCTCCAGGCCTTCCTGTCTTCTACCATCTTCTGGAGTCCATTTAAGCTCACGCCAACTGCTTCAGTGGCTCCATCCAGCCACCTCATTCCCTTCTTCTATTGCCCTCAATCGTTCCCAGCATCAGGCTCTTCTCCAGTGAGTCCTTCCTTCTCATTAGAAAGTATTTGAGTTTCATCTTCAGGATCTGGCCTTCTAAAGAGCAGTTAGTGTTGATCTCCTCTAGGACTAACTGATTTGATCGCCTTGCAGTCCAAGGGATATCTACAGAAGATAGTCCCCAAAGCAATAGGCAGCTTTAGAGGTAAGAGACAGTCCCTTGAATTGGACCCAGAAATCTACAGGGAATCAAGACAGTTGTCTACAAAATAGATGTTCTTTGGCTGAATTGGGTTGTGCTAGTCAGCAAAGAAGCACCTGGATTTTGTGTTGGTTGCAATTTCTGATTACCTTCAAGGGCAGACCATGAAGGGTAGACTGAAAGATGACAAGAGAGTAAGTCACAGTTTTCAGTCTCTGGTTCAATTCCTTTCAATGTTTTGGTGATCAGTGAGAGGTAGTGCTGCTAAATATACTCATTACTGAAAACTAAAACTCTCACTTTCTCCAATCAAGTCTCTATAGTGGAAGTCAAATTGGTCAGACATCATGATAAAATCCATCCTCGTCTGGATGGTTTTTCATAACTTTCATTTCTTGGGATAGGTTTGCAATTGATGCTAAAATAAAAGAAGGAAACCATATTATAGATTAATGTTATGCATGTCTCAAGCCAAATGTATTCAGTATATGCTTACCCCTTTGTATGGAGAATCAATATATTCTTACTAATTATCCTCCTATTTTAAGTCCTCCTTAAATTAGGCAAGACAATTTCTTTGAGCCACAATCCAGCAACCACAGACTTAGAGGCCAAGATTCATGCTCAAAACATTTCATTTTCCAAATGCAGATCAATACTAGATTTAGTCTTGTAAGCAGTTATGGGAAACTTTAAAAAGCTACAGTTCAGTCTTCCAAACTTCCATTAGGCTGCAAAATAAAAAATTAAAAAAAATCTGGAGCTGATGTGAGTGAAGCTGCATATTTTTTTTAAGTTTACTTTTGGGCATGGGAGACAAATCACTTCAATTTCCACACCCAATTCCCTGAAAAATGTTCTCTAACAAGGCTCCTCAAGTGTGATCATAAAATAGCCCACTTCCAGGCTATTTTCAGAAGAGTTAAATGTGGAAATGTCAGTGGGATCCTTCTCACTTTCATTCTCCTCTTTCTTTGGTGGGGATAAAGAAGAACAAACAACTGCATAAGCAGCCATTTTGCTACTGAAATTTGGAAATGCAAGCTTACAGTGATGACAAGGCACACATGAGGCATTGGGGTGTGTGTGCACAGGTTGCCACTCAACAATATGAGGAAAGGTGGGACTTCCGGTTTGAAGGGCTTTGGCGACAGACAGAAATCCATGATTGTGCACGGTTTCTGTCTGGGCTCTCCTCTGGAGCGCCCCGAGCCAGCTGGTTTCGGGGCTAAGCCACCCCATAGAAGTGGTGAAGAGGGGGGAGACCACTAGCAGGGCTGAGGAGAGCCGCATCTCTCCTCCTCAGCTGGCCATTACTCCCTTTCCCAAAGGCGGTTGCAGTGGTGGTCAGAAATGGCCACCACAAAGGAGAACTCGACCAGAAAAGAATGTGCAGGAGGAAGATAAGAAGTGAAAGTTTTGGCTGACCAGGTTAAATTGTAAAAGCAATAACTAAGGTACCCTGAAATTTAAACTTACAAAAAATAACATCACTCCCAAAGAAGAGTCGGAAGCAGTGAAGGAAAGTGAAAAGGGAAAGGTTTGCCTTTTTTTTTTCTTCTCTCTCCTTCCTTATACTGACAACTAAGAGACTTAAATACAGAAGAGAGAAATAGAGGTAGGGAGACAAGGGGGTAAAAAGGGGAGAGAGAAGAAGAGAGGGAAGAAGGAAAGGAAAAGAAGTTACAAAGGACTGGAGCAAGATATAGAGAAACAGGACCTATTAAGAGATAATGGGTGAAAATCTAACTGAAAAAGGGATTTTGTAAAGGTACATAAGATTATATTGTTATATTAGTAATAGAAATAACTTTAGAAAATTGGAAACAACGTATGATTAAAATGAGGGAAAAAATAGTTAGTGTAATTTAGTGAAATGTTTGTGAATAAAATAAGTGAAATAAAATAAATTGAATTAGGAAGGAACAGGAACATTTTAATTAGTTAATCTTTTATAAAATATAAGTGAAGGAGGGGGAATTAACTATGGAAAGCTTATAATTGTTCCCACAGAAGTATGATATTTAATTGAAAAGTAATGTTAAAGATGTTAAGACTTTAATGAATATTAATATTAATGATAGAATTGAATTGGAATGGAATGTTGTTTTAATTATATACATTTATAATATTTTTTTTTTTTAAGAATACAGTGTATATTTCAAGAATGTACCAAGCAGAATCCGAATGGAAGTTATGTATTATATTGAATGTTACAACTTTAGAGAAAAGATATAAAGGCGTCATACTCCAATCAGTAACTACAGGAGAAATTTTGTTTAATGAGAAAAGATAATAGATAATTGAAACAGGACAGACAAAAAATATAAATACAATGATCTGAATTGAGATGAGATAATTAAAATAAAATTGAGAAAATTAAGAGGGGAGTAGCTATGCAGAAAATGTAAAATAGTAATAAGATATGGAATAGAATATAAAAATGAGCATGAACCTGAATTTGTGTCTGTACGAAGAAATGTAACCCGGGATTACGCTACTTTCAAAAAAAGATGTTTTATTTGTATTTTCTTTTCTCTTTGTGAAAACTCAAATAAAATTTACAAAAAAAAAAAAGAGACTGAAAAAATGTTAGAAAGTACCATAACAATGATGGAACTAACGGAAGCACTTAATAGGCAGAATAATGGAAAAGCACCAGGCCCAGATGGGCTCCCGGCAGAATTTTATAAAACATTACAAGAATCGTTGAGCATTCCATTGTTAGAAGTTATGAATGAAGCCATGTTAAATAAGAAAATACCTAAAACATGGTCAGAAGCTTATATCACACTTATTCCAAAAGAAGGGGCTGATCCATCACAAATTAAGAACTATAGACCTATTTCTTTACTGAATGCAGATTACAAAATCTTTGCTTCCATCTTGGCAGAAAGGCTCAAAAGATATCTAAATAACTTTATTCATCCTGACCAGAATGGATTCCTGCCAAGGAGACAAATTAGGGATAATATGAGGGTAATTCTGGACACTTTGGAATATTACGAGGCACACCCTGAAAAACAAATGGCTTTGGTATTTTTAGATGCCCAAAAAGCATTTGATAATGTGAATTGGAGATTCATGTTTTTGTTATTGGAACAGATGGGCTTTGCTAGAAAATTTATTCAAGCAATAGAAGCCATATATGACAAACAAACGGCGAGAGTGATGATAGAGGGAGATTTTACAGATTCTATTAATATAAGAAAAGGCACAAGACAAGGTTGCCCATTATCACCTTTGTTATTTGTATTGACTTTGGAAGTGCTGAATAGAAACATTAGAGAGGATCCAAATATAAAAGGAATGAAAATTAAGAAGGAGGAATTTAAATTGCAAGCCTTTGCGGATGATTTGGTTTTTATTTTGGAAGATCCTCTAGGAACAGCTTTAAAGCTACTGGAAAAGATAGAGATTTATGGTGAGATGGCCGGTTTGAAAATAAACAAAGATAAAACAAAGATCTTGACAAAGAATATGTTATTAAAACAAAGAGATGAACTGGCAGATTTATTGAAAATTCAAGTTATGAATAAGGTCAAATATCTGGGGATATATTTGACGTCAAGATGTACTACATTGAAAGAGAATAACTATATCAAACTTAAACAACAGATAGCATCTGATTTGAAAAAATGGGAAAATCTACAATTGTCATTGATAGGTAGAATATCAACAATCAAGATGAATATTTTACCCAGAATTTTATATTTATTCCAAACCATACCAATCAGGCTTGATAAAGATTACTTTGAAGAATTAAATAAAATTGTGTTGAAGTTCATATGGCAAGGTAAGAAAGCCAGAATAAAATTAAAACTCCTGCAAGATGCTAGAATTAGAGGAGGTTTTGGCCTCCCGAATTGGGAGTTGTATTACCAAGCTGCAAATTTAATGTGGGTTAAGGATTGGATAACATTAAGAAAGACTAGATTGTTGACTCTAGAGGGGCATGATTTATTACTGGGATGGCATGCTTTTCTGTGGTATAAGGGAACCAAATCGCAGGGCTATTTTAGAAGGCATTATATAAGGGAGTCTTTATGGTTGAATTGGGAGAAAATTAAGAGAAAATGTTATTTGAAAATCCCAGTCTGGTTATCAACTATTGAAGCTTTTTCTTATCCTATAATATATGAGAAGGAACAAACAGTTAGATATGGGGAAATATTGGATGAAAAGAGTGAACTTAAAACAATGCAAAAACTAGAAGAACAAGGCATAAAGATGAATTGGTTTTCATATGCTAAATACATTCAAGGTATCTTATAGATTCTAAAGCGGAGGGATTTTATGATAAATTGACTGATCCAGACAGGATCTTGACAGGTACTGATGAAAAAATGATTAAAAAATTATACACTTATTTGTTGGAAATTTTATTAGAGGAGGAACAAGTTAAAGAAACAATGATTGTTTGGGGGAAGAATTTTGGATATGGGATTGATTTGGAGAATTGGGAAAAATTGTGGTCTCAAAATTATAAAATGACAATGTCAACAGCTTATAAAGAAAACTTGTATAAGATGTTTTACAGGTGGCATTTTCCCCCGACAAGAATTGCAAGAATGTTTAAGAACAAATCTGAAAAATGTTGGAAATGTCATCAGATACCTGGCTCATACTACCATATGTGGTGGACTTGTGAGGACGCTAGAAAATATTGGACTAAAATTCGCATATGGTTGGAAAAAATGACAAAGACACATATAGACTTGAAACCAGAGATTTTTTTATTGGGAATCTTACCGGATATATATAATAAAAATTTGAAGTATTTGATTGTAAATATATTAACAGCGGCTAGGATTGTATTTGCTAAGAACTGGAAGAGTGAGAAAATTCCATCAGAAGAAGAAATTATTAAGAAAATATTGGATTGTGCTGAAATGAGAAAATTGACATTTGAAATCAGAGAACAAGAAGATAAACAATTTTATGAAGTTTGGGATCTTTTTTATCAATGGTTAGATAATAAAACATAATGATAGAATATTCATGTTATGTCCTGAGGACTCAAGGAGTTCTCACTCAGGTCCACTCACTTTGTGTGGGCGTTATTCCCCCATTCCCATTGGTCGGTTCTCCCCAGCAGCCAGCTATAAAAGCAGGCTGCGGGGTCCAACTGGCTGCTGATTGCTGCGAGCCAGTTCCAGGCTTGGCAAGCACGGTCAGCCCTTTATTTGTAAAATAAAGTACTGTTGCACTCATGCTCTGGTTCAGCCTCTCATTGCTCAAACTTAACACTGGCGACGAGGATGGGATGGCTACCAGAAGCACCTTGCAACCGCTGAGTCACTAGCCACCGATCTACAGCCCAGAGAGAGCGATCGGCTGGCGACAAGGGAAACGCTGATCCACAGCCAGAGAGAGCGGTCAGCTAGCGAAACGAGCGATCAAAAAGAGCAAACGCAGATCCGCAGCCAGAGAAAGCAGTCTGAGTCAAATAGTTAGAAGCGTCTGTAGCCGCTTGTTAGCCTCGCTACGGGGAAAGTGAAGCGCTGCGAGCCGCAGCCGCTCTGCATTTGGCGCGAAATTCAAACGGGTGTCATTTGAATTTCGAGCCAGTAGGAATCACAGCACAGCGCTGTAGAGAGTCACTAACGCCCACTTTTTTGGCGCGAATCAAGACACCTCCAACGGCTAGCAGCCAACGTGGTAACCCAGAGAGAGAGAAAGAGAGGGTAGCAAAAAACCTCTCCAGAGCTGATATCACTAGTAACTCACGAGCGTTCGTATTCCCAGAAAGATTTCTCCCGCAGGTAGCCCAGCCGTTCCAGCACCATGAGTTCCAATCCAGTATTCCCAGTGTTTAAACCAGACGAAGAGAAGTGGGAATCGTATAAGAACCGTTTCAATCATTACATCGATGCGGTCGGCCTGTCGGATGCGGGAGAGCATCGGAAAAATCCTATTTCCTAATCTACTGCGGAGCCACCGCTTACGATACCGCTGCAGCACTCGTGGCGCCGAGAGAATTAAAAACGTTCCGTGGTCCGAGTTGCTTGAGATCCTCACAAACCACTACGCTCCCAGGCCTTCACAAATCGCCAGGAGGTTCACGTTCCGAATGAGGAAGCAATCAAGTAAGGAGACCATCAACCAATATATGGCCGCCCTCAGAACAGCAGCCCTGCACTGCGGGTTTGGAACATACCTGGAGGACATGCTCCTCGATCAATTGGTTTGTGGGGTCAAGGATCTCAACCTACAGAGGCGACTGCTAGCTAAAAAGACCTCAACCTCGCGCAAGCGGTAGAGGAGGCCCTAGCAGCCGAGCTAGCAACAAACTCAGCCACCGAAATTCAGGGCCCAAGCGCCAAGCTAGCAGCGTTCCCAGTCCATTCCGAAGAGGTGGAAGCGGAGGAAGGCCACAACGATGAGAACGATGTCCATCGCCTCACCAATGACAGACGGTCGCAGGTAGGGGCCAAACAAGAATACACCGGTCCACCCAAGCACATCACCCTGTGCCTAGCCTGTGGGGGATCACATCAAAGGGCCACCTGCAAGTTTAAAGGAGCCGTTTGCAACAACTGCCATAAGAGGGGGCACATTGCGAGAGTCTGCAAAGCCCCCAAAGCGCTGCACAAAGACCCCGTCCTCGCACTCGGGACCACAGAGGCAAGTATTAAACTGTCGCACGCACCGCCTTGCCAGGCGTACTTGCCACTCTGTTAGTAAAATTTCTCTCTCCGTTTCCCTAGAAGGTAAACCGTGCCACATGGAGGTTGACACAGGGTCAGCGCTCTCAATAATCTCGTGGAACACCCTCAAGAGACTCCACCCCAGCCTATCTACTACCCGGCTTCAGAGATGCCAGTTCGGTCTGAAGGACTACCAGGGGAAGGCCATTCCCGTGATCGGCAGAGGCAAGTTCTTTGTCAGTTTTAGAGCTTTTAAAGGCCACCTACCTCTAGTGGTAGTTAACGGCAATCAACCCACCTTATTGGGGCTCGATTGGTTTCCCCACCTCGGCCTAGGGTTAACAGGAGTCCATGCTGTCTCAACCTCAGACACTGACTCCTTATTCGCTGACTACGCAGATGTGTTCAGTGAGGAGCTGGGGTGTTATAATGGAACCCCATCTCGTTCACCGTTGACCCCCAGGCAGTCCCAATCAGATTAAAACCACGTAGAGTTCCATTTGCTATTCGACCAAAACTAGATGCTGAATTGGATAAACTACTAAAACAAGGGGTCATTGAGCCAACAGATTTCGCCAAGTGGGAGACGCCCATTGTCACACCCTCAAAAAGATGGTAGCCTGAGAATTTGCTCGGACTACAAGACAACAATCAATAAATATTTACAAGTTAGCGCCTACCCCGTGCCCGTCATTCAGCACTTATTGCACACATTCGAACCGGGCAGTATTTTTGCTAAATTGGACATGTCTCAAGCATATCAACAGTTCCCTGTTGATAACCAAACAGCGGAACTTCAGACCATTGTCACTCACAGGGTGCCTTCCGATGCAAGCGTCTCCAATTTGGCGTAAGTGTTGCCCGGTATTTTTCAATCCCTCATGGAGCGGATTTTACAGGGCCTCCCTGGTGTAGTACCCTACTTCGACGACATCTTGGTCTCGGCCAGGGACAGACCCCAACTCTTCCAGAGAGTGCGAGCAGTGTTAGAGAGGTTCAGACAGCATGGCCTCAAGTTAAAAAAAGAAAAATGCGCCATTGCCACTAGACAGGTGGACTTTCTGGGTTATAAAATTGACGCCTCTGGCATTCACCCCTGGAGTCCAAGGTCAGGGCGATCCAC
Source organism: Pseudonaja textilis (assembly GCF_049901715.1). NCBI lineage: Eukaryota > Metazoa > Chordata > Lepidosauria > Squamata > Elapidae > Pseudonaja > Pseudonaja textilis. The sequence goes on from NC_141991.1 coordinate 28,832,284, forward strand.
GAAGCTCCCACACCGACCTCCAAAACGGAGCTACAAGCTTTCTTGGGACTCCTAAACTTTTATGCATCCTTTTTGCCCCATAAAGCCTCAGTAGCCGAACCCCTACACAGATTACTAGACAAAAAGTCACCGTGGCACTGGGGGCATAAAGAAGACCAGGCGTTTAACGCCGTCAAATCACTACTTACGTCAGAGGCAGTGCTCATCCACCCGACCCCAACCTTCCTTTAGTACTGGCAGCAGACGCATCCCCTTTTGGAATTGGGGCGGTCCTTAGTCACCGACTCGCCAATGGCGCCGAGGCCCCATCGCCTTTTTCTCCAGGACGCTCTCGGCCACGGAGCGAAATTACAGCCAAATAGACAAGGAAGCCCTAGCAGCTGTTGCAGCCGTGAAAAAGTTTCACGAATTCCTTTTGGCCACTTCTTGAACTGGTCACCGACCATAAGCCCTCCTGGGCCTACTGGCCGGCGACAAACAGACACCTCAAGTCCTCTCCCCTCGGATGACAAGGTGGACACTTTTCCTAGCGGCCTACTCATACAAACTTATCCACCGCCCGGGCAAAACTCTATCCCACGCTGACGCACTCAGTCGCTGCCCCTTACCCGCTCCGGCTGAAGACCCAGCTCCTGTCAATGCCATTTTTGAAATCACCCAGTTGGACCTGCCCATCACCGCCCTTGACATCGCCGCCAAAACCAAGGCAGACCAAACGCTCGCCCAGGTGCTCGACTGGGTGAGGAGGGGTGGCCGGGAGGCAATGTTGATAACAAATTCGCACCCTTTAAGACTCGCATGCAGGAGCTGTCCAGTTTGCAGGGTTGTCTACTGTGGGGCACTCGAGTGGTCATCCCGACCTCGCATGCTACCGAGTCCTGGAAGCGTTGCACGAGGACACCCGGCATTGTGAGAATGAAGGCGCTGGCACGCAGCTACGTGTGGTGGCCGGGTCTAGACGAGGACATTGTCAATTGGGTAAGTTCCTGCAGCATTTGCCAGGAATCCCATCCTGCTCCCCCCCATCGCCACCCCTACCAGATGGGAGAGCGCCAGCGCCCCTTGGTCTAGAATCCATATCGATCTGGCCGGCCCCGTGCATGGAAAGATGTTCCTAGTGGTCGTGGGCGCTTATTCCAAGTGGATAGACGTGGCGCAGCTATCCACGACCACCACACTAGCAATCACCAACGTGTTAACGCGCCTGTTCATTACCCATGGACTACCCGACTCCTTGGTCTCCGATAATGGCCCACAGTTCGCATCAGTAGAATTCAGCCGTTTTGCAGCCAACCTAGGCATTCGCCACATTTTCACAGCCCCATTTCACCCTGCGAGTAATGGGTTGGCTGAAAGGGCCGTCAGGACCACCAAAGAGGCCCTCGCTAGGTTTGGCAGAGATGACTGGCACCACAAACTCTCACGGTTCCTGATGAGCCAGCACTCAACCCCTGTGCAGTCACCAATAAGTCCCCAGCGGAACTTCTGATGGGCCGGCGCCTGAGGACTGTATTAGATAGACTGCACCCACAATACTGCCCTGACTCTCCCTCGCTTCCACTTCGGGGTTAGACATTTTATGTTACAGGAGCCGATATTCGCAAGGAATTTTGCTGGGGACCCACTTTGGATTCCGGGCGAGGTCATCGCCGTCACCGGGCCGAGATCATATAGAGTCAGGCTGGAGGATGGTCGCGTCTGGAGGAGACACATAGACCAACTCAGAAGGCGCCTCAGCAACCTCGCAAACAGGAATCCAGAGTCTCCAGTCGAAGGGGAACCGTCCCATCCGCCACCCAGCCACACCGCACCCAGTGACCAGTCTGCGCCAGCGGTCGCCCGGTCAGCCCAAACTCGGACAACAGCGCCCAGAGAGTTGATCAACCGGATCCAACCCACGAGAGTTTGATTCCAGAAACCAACCCGGTGGTTTCCGAGGATGCCCAGTCCAGAGAGAGTGTTGGCGACACTATGCCAGCTCAACCGTCACAGACTGATACCGAACAGTCAGACAATGTTCCCGAGTTGCGCCGCTCCGGGCGCCAACACAAGCCCCCCATCTACCTCAAGGACTATGCGTGTTCGCATCTGGGGGGAAGGGGTGTTATGTCCTGAGGACTCAAGGAGTTCTCACTCAGGTCCACTCACTTTGTGTGGGCGTTATTCCCCCATTCCCATTGGTCGGTTCTCCCCAGCAGCCAGCTATAAAAGCAGGCTGCGGGGTCCAACTGGCTGCTGATTGCTGCGAGCCAGTTCCAGGCTTGGCAAGCACGGTCAGCCCTTTATTTGTAAAATAAAGTACTGTTGCACTCATGCTCTGGTTCAGCCTCTCATTGCTCAAACTTAACAATTCAGATTTAGCATAAAAAAAAATTTTTTTTTCTTAATATTTTCTTTATAAAACATTATTAAGGTAGATTTGGTATGATCTTATGATTTATTGCAAAATAAATTAAGCAAACTATAGTTATCTCGTTAAAATATGAATTAACAAAATTATAAATGATTTATTTTTATTTTTTTAGTGATGATATTAGGTTATACAATTATTGATTGATAATATGAGCTATTATGTAATATAATTATACTGGTGACTAGGAAATGGATGCACAAAAAAAAGTGGTAAACCAATTGATGCACTGTATGTAAATTTATGAAGAAGGATCTTTTTATGTTTTTTGTGGTATGTTTATGTTTATTTTGTTATGTATGTTTATGTTTATCTTGTTATTAAAAAATAAAAAAAATTATTTAAAAAAAAAATTACAAAAAAAAACAATATGAGGAAAGGTGACTCAGTAGATTCTCAGCAAGCTGGCAAAAAAGCTGGAAGATTTGGCTTTGTGTCTGTTTAAGGAAGCGGGGAGAAATAAATCAGTAGCTCCTTCAACCGAATCCCTGATTTCTCCAAGATAAGAGAGCTTTTTACCCACTGTTGCAGCTCATTTTAAACCAAGTTTAATTGCTGCTCTTTCATGGAAAAACATCCCATTAATTCATAGTAGAATTTGACTCTCAAAGGTTCATCGACTGTTTCTCTTCTTTGATTAAATGGCAGAAGCCAGAAAACTTTTGGCCATGGTGATAAATGAAGAAACACATATGTCTCATTTCAAGGAACACATGAAAACAAAACAATTTCCAATTATCTCTTCATAAACAGGAAACATCCAACAATTACTGTAGGATCTCTGTGATACACCATACAAACATTATAGTCTGCAAAGACTGCATTGTTTCAGGTTTTGTTTATAATGAGACTCTTTTCAGAAACTTGAAGTTTTTAATTTTTCTCCTCTATGTGAAAGATGCCGCAAGAAGAGTTTCGCAAAGTTTTTCCTTCCTTTTCTTTAAAAAAGAAATTGAGGAACTGCATACTTGCTACAGTTAAACAGTATTTTTTATGGAATACTAGGAAGTATTCAACATAGAAACATATTAGATAATTTAGTTACTGATCAATTAAATTTATATGTCTATGGAGATTCTCAGTCATCCAGCTCATGGTTGTCCAAAGGTACATTTTCAAGAGGCAACTGGACTTTCTGGTTTTTCTTTGAAGATGTTTCAGTTCTCATCCAAGCAGCTTCTTCTGAGATGAGAAGCGAAACATCTTCAAAGAAAAAACAGAAAGTCCAGTTGCCTCTTGAAAACGTATCTTTGGGACATTAAATTTCTAGGCCACCCATCTTGCTATCCAGAGTGATTCTGAGTGGCTTACAGTGCAATAATATATATTTAACATGCTAACCAACACATTGGACTGGACTCAGAAACAATTTGGCAACCAATGCAGTTCACATAACATTAGTGTTGCATGTACCGCCTGATACCCAACAGAAATCCACAAACTGACTCCGTTTTCTAAAAAAATATTGGCAGGCCAATGCTCACTTGAGTATAGGTGAGGAGATCATTCTTACATTGAGGGATGTATTCTTTTCAGTGTGAAATGAGGACAATGTCAAAATGTCAAAAAAGCAGCAGGTGTGGCCAGAGAATGGAATATCCATTAGCTCTGTTATGAACACGTTTTCTTTCCATTTCTGACTCCTCTTTTTCCCTCTTTCTTTCTGACACCATTTTCTCTGTGGAATTTCTCTCCATGTCCACTATCAACCAATATGGAGAACTGGGGCAGATCTCATTAAAAACTCCCTTTTCTTGACCTGTAATATCTTACATAGGGGAAGAGTCAGGGTGACCAGATGGAAGATCCAATTTAGGTCAGTCACTGGGACCAGACTTTTTCTTCTTCTGAGCTTTCAGACTCATGCTGGAGCCCATCCTAAGGGAACTTCTCTCTAGCACAAGTCAAAAAGCTTGGAAGAGAAAACCTCTGGTCCCACTGACAGACTCAGATTGGATCCTGCAACACTACCCTGGGACATGTATATTCACCTTCATTCATGACTGGATGGAGCTGAGCATTTACTGGCTGGATGCCCTTCCTGATGCCATGTGGAGTTTGCAGCAGATATTTTTTTCCTTTGCGTCCTAGGAGAGAAACATCTGCCGCTACCTAGGATTGAACCCTGGACTTCCTGAGTGGGAGGGGAGCATCTTCACCACTAGGTCACCACTTTGATCTGGGACATTTTCCATCAATTGTTTAAAATATTTATCCAAAAACCCTTGTGTGAGGGAGGATGGAGATCAATGAATAAGAACATTCACAACCATATCTAATGTGTTTTCAATGAACACAGGATGTATTCTTCATCACACAGATTAAAATATATATAATATCTGGGCATTCTTGTTAAATTAGATTTCCTTTTCAGAGATCTGCATTATCTCCCATCACAGCGCATCAGATCGATGAAAAAGAGCTGAACCCATTCTCCTTTGAACATGGAATTATAACTGGCTTCATATAGTCGCCACATTTTTGCTTATGTATTTTATGATCAAAATGAAGATTATATTGTTATTTATGTCCTTCTCTGGTAGATGATTCTGAATGAAAGAAAATATTGTTTATGGAGGCTAAATCTATATTGCAGTCTGAAGTTAAAACCAATCCCTGCTGCTTAACTCTGGATTCATATAACTGCAAATACAATTGATGAATGTGGTTGGTAACTGGTTTTCTAATCAATAAAAAAAAAATTTCTAATGGTGTAGACGTATTGTTTTGAACATGTTGTTGAACAAGTTTAATCGGCACTTTAGTGTGTCTGTTGATTGAAATTGCCTCAATCTCTCCTTTCTAAAGACTTTGCATTGCAATTTATGTTCCTCTCTGTGAGTAATGTTATAATCCAGTGGAGTCAAGATATCTATTAAAGAAGCTTTATTTGCTAGGAGATTTATATGGATAGTGTCAGATTCATTGGCATCAATCTTCATATCAGTCTCTACAAGGAGCTTGCTGAGAATCTTAACTAAGGAATATTCCAGGAACCTCCATCAGGCACTGTCACAATCGTTTAACTAGAAATTCAAAGACATCACTCACTTCCTGATCCATCTACCATAAACCTGATCAAATAGTTAAAAATGAAGCAACCATGTAAAATCACTGTACCTAATTATAGAAAAATACCAGGATTGGTATTGCTCTGATGTTCTACAAATGAGACCAACGTATATTAGAACATCTCTGAGCAGTGAAATCTATTCCAATGTTTCACAGAAACTGTTACAACATTGAAAAAAGTGAGTTATGACCATTTCCCACACTTATGACCAGTGAAGCATTCCCATGGTCACATGATTAAAATTCAGGTGCTGGCAACTGGCTTTTATTTACGACAGCTGCAATATCCCAAGGTTATGCAATCTCCTTTTTGTGATCTTCTCACAAGCAAAGTCAATGGGGTAATGATTCACGTAGCAACCAAGTTACTAACAACTGCAGTCAATAACTTAACAACTGTGGCAAGAAAGGTTGTACAATGGGGCAAACACTCACTTAACCCAATTGAAATTCTGGTTCAGTTGAAGTGGTAAGTCAAGAGCTACCCTGTATATTGCATCTGAAGCTTTAAGAAGCACATAAATTGCTGTCTCCTTTACTAATTAGTGAATCTAGTTTTGTTCTTATTTTACTCAGATGCCTAGGCCTGGTTCTGCCTCAGGTAGGGAGTTTATTATTGAATCAGTAGCCTCTCCAGTCTAGTGAGGACTGGGAGAACTAAGCAAAAAAGCAAGGTTACCAAGTTTGTTCTGATGGACGGATCTCCATTACTGAAGAATGGTGGTTTTAGATTTGGAAAATAAACATTATCTCTTGATGTTTTTTCCTCCAGTTCTTCTATTCTGTTTTTTTTAAAAAAAACAACAACAACAACTTCACAACAAAAATTATTACCTGCAATAAAAACTTGGAACTTGCCCTATATATTTTTATATATTGTATATTATACAGTCTGGAGAATAGAAAAACTTGAGTGTGCTACACACCAGAAAAAGTAATGGAATTCTGTGGTTGGCATTTTCCCCATGAGTATTGCATTTCTATGTTTTTAAAAGTGATAATGTAGGAATAATGACATACATTTTTATAACCTAATCTCAGTTGTTGCACACTTGCATTCCCATTGAGTGTCTTTGAAACTAAAGTAATGATCTTAGTCAATTAAAACAAAAATGGCATTTCTTTGTCGCATTTCAAACAGTCCTTTCCTGAAACCGATCATTTTATCCATGGAAATGTTAGCCATTTCTCCATAAATATCTACAAACTACAAATTTCCTTGTGCTTTTATATTCTGCTTCTTCTTAAGTCCTAAAATAAAGTTACTCTATCATATCTGGGACTCATAATAAATGGGATATTTGCCAGGTGGAATCCCATGGAAGGAAGTGAAAGTTAAAAATCATTGAGCTGGAATTAAACAGGAGGTGAAATTTCTCTCAAGTGGTTTGGGTATGAAAGAAGATCGTTACTTTTGGAATATAAAATTAGAAATAGTTTTTCAAGACTAACTATACCTTTAAGGTAAGGAAAAGTTTCTATGGCTTAAATTACATTGGTTATCACCTTTTCAAACTACCACATATGTATAAGTTATATATAAAGGCTGACCTTTTTTATTCTTATATCTGCATAATAATCTAAACCCTTTAACAGAATTAACAGAGTTGGAAGGAACCTTGTAGGTCTTCTATTCAACATCCTGCACATGCAGAAGACTTTATACCATTTCAGACAAATGGTTGTCCAATCTCTTCTTAAAAGCCTTCAGTGATGAATTTCTGAAGGCAAGCCATTCCCTAGTTAATTGTTCTCACTGTCAGGAAATTTCTCCTTTGTTCTAGATTGGTTCTTTCTTGATTATTTATTTTATTTTATTTATTTATTTTTGTCAATTGCTTACAAGATAATAGGTATAAGTTAAAACATAGTTATGAATACATGGATACATATAAGAAAAATAAAAGAAACAATAGGACAGGGATGGTAGACACGTTGGTGCGCTTATGCACGCCCCCTACATACCTCTTAAGAAAGGGGTGAAGTCAATAGTAGACAGTCTAAGGTTAAAGTTTTTGGGGTTTGGGGAAGAAACCACAGAGTCAGGTAGAGTATTCCAGACATTGACCACTCTGTTGCTGAAGTCGTATTTCCTGCAATCAAGTTTGGTGCGGTTAACCTTGAGTTTGTATCTATTGTGTGCTCTTGTGTTGTTATGGTTGAAGCTGAAGTATTCATTGACAGGTAGGACATTGCAATGTATGATTTTATGTACTATACTTACATCGGACCGAAGGCGGTGTAGTTCTAGGTTTTCTAGGTCTAGAATTTCGAGTCTGGTGGCATAAGGTATTCTGCAATGAGTAGAGGAGTGGAGAACTCTTATTGTGAAATATTTCTGGACTTCCTCAACTGTGCTAATATCAGATACGTAATGCAGGTTCCAGACTAATGAGCTGTATTTGAGTATTAGTCTAGCAAATGTTTTGTAAGCTCTAGTTATTAGTGTAATACTACCAGAGAAAAAGCTAGGTAAGATTAGGTTAACAACTCTTAATGCCTTTTTGGCTGTGTAGTTACAGTGGGCTCTAGCACTTAGATCATTAGAGATGAGTACTCCAAGATCCTTGACAGAGTTTGGATCATCAACAAGGCCTTGACTATTCACCCTGTATTTTATTTTCTGATTTTTTTGCCAATATATTGGACAGAGCATTTATTTGTTGAGATTTGTAGTTGCCATTTGTTTGACCATTCTGATACATAGTCAAAGTCTTTTTGAAGGGTAGCAGTATTGTCTGTGGTGTTGAATAGCTTTATGTCATTAGCAAAGAGAATGCAGTTGCTCTTGATATGATCACAGAGGTCATTTATGTAAAGTATGGAAAGAGTTTGTCCTAGAACACTGCCTTGGGGGACACCACTGTTGACAGATACAGAATTTGATAGGACGCTCCCAATTTTGACCATTTGTTGTCTGCTTAACAGGAAATGATTAGTTTCCATCCATTGCTTCTTGTGCTGCCTTCAGGTGCTTTGGAGAATAGCTTGATTCCCTCTTCTTTGTGGCAGCCCCTCAAATATGGAAACACTGCTATCATATCACCCCAATCCTTCTTTTCACTAGACTAGACATACCCAATCCCTTCAATCATTCTTTGTATGTTTTAACCTCCATGCCCTTAATCATATTTCTTCTTTTCACACTTTCCAAAGCTTCAACATCTTTTTTTACAATGGGGTGGCCAAAACTGGATACAGCATTCCATTTGTGGTCTTACTAAGGCTTTGTAAAGCAGATCTAATACTTCATGTGATCTTGATTCTATCCTTCTGTTAATGCAACCTAGGATTGCATTGGCTTTTTTGGTTGCTGCTGCACACTACTGGCTCATATTTAGATGATTGTCCACAATTTTCTCATGCAGAATTAGCAATTTAGAATTAAATGATTGTCCACTAGGACAATCAACTACATTCTGCTAATTCTGCATGAGAAAATTAATTCACTAATGATGTTCTTGTAGATACAAATATAATGGTTTAGGATGAAATTAAGCAGAAATGCAATTAAAACACATAAGACTAGATTGTCCTCTTAGATCAGAACCAGCATCATTAGACATCTTGGAAATTCTGGGAGTTGAGCTCCACAGATATTAAAGTTGCCAAGATTGAGAAACACTGCCATAGAGAACACACATAGTAATTCTGGTGCTTTCCGCTCTTGAAGCTGTTGCTTCTTGCTCTTCCAAGTTAATTTCATCTTGCTTTCATTGACTTTTCCAACCAAGCCAGCAGAGTTGATGTCTACATATCTTAAAGTTGCCAAGATTAAGAAACACTGACTTAAGCAGCGATAAGAATGAAGCTTCATCATCATTGTTTCACTCTCTAAGGACATTTATTGTAGGTCGGCTGAGAATATAAACACAAAAAAAATTGGCAGAGGAAACATAAAGATAAGAGTGTCTCTTGCCCTTGGGCCCCCAAATACCAGAACTTGACCTGTGTAATGCTTAATTACTTCTCCAGCCACTTTCTTACTATTTCAACATATGCACTAAATACCTTGCAAACTACCATCAAAATACTTTTCCCACATGTGGAAAAAATAGATGAAGAGTATATTTTTCCTTCAGGTACCTAAATACAGGTGATCACATATACACTGTCATCATTACTATCATACATTAATATCCTTGGTTAACTATATTGCCTCTAATTTATTTCTGCTTTCCCCAACCCATAATATATTTCAATACCCCCTAGCAATTTTTGTGATTCTCACACAAATCTGCAAAATTGCGAAAGCCATCCCAAGGTGCATACTATCGATATATATAAAAACAGGTGTGTGTGTGTGTGTGTGTGTGTGTGTGTGTGTGTGTGTGTGTGTGTGTGTTCCAGCATAGCTCTGGAAAGCCTTGAGCAGTTTCAACCAAATTTGGTACACAGCAGTGGTGGGATTCAAATTTTTTTACTACCAGTTCTGTGGGTGTGGCAAGGGAAAGATACTGTAAAATCTCCAGTCAGAGGTGGCATTTGCCAGTTCTATGAACTATTCAAAATTTCTGCTGCCAGTTCTCCAGAACTGGTCAAAACCCGCTGAATACCATCTCTGGTACACAGATGACTTACCCTCTGGAAACAACTACTGTGGAGGTAAGACACCTCTAACACTACAAAAATGAAACACCCGCATAGACAAGAAACTCCTGAGGAGAGGAATAGAAGATTTGCAATGCTGCACGAGAGACAGTACAACAGTGTGAATCCCGACTACAGGGTTTTCCTGTCTAATACAGGATTGGGATAAAAAAAAAAAAATACCCAGGCAATGCCAGGTTATTGGCTACTTACAAATAAAATCAGATTCTAATATTCACTCCTGATAATTTGATGGATTGTTTATGGTATTCTGCAGACATTCAATGTAATTTAGATCATTTAACATAGATTAGAGCCTTACATGGAAAGGAAGATGCTAGAGGTTCAAGCGGATTTTCTAAAAGGCCAATTATATTGTACAACAATGATTTTGGTTCCTGAACCAAATATATATTTTATAGACACTCTTCACTACCTGATGGCCATTCTGCACACATGAAACAAACATGTAAAGACACAGAATTGTTGAAATACATTCAGCATACCAAGCACAACTGGAATATCTATGGAGAGCTAAATGTAGTGGCTCTCCTGATTAGAATGGATCTCAGATATACCAAGTATTGTTATATATTCGAATAGGACAGATGTGCAAAAGAGTTGCATCACATAAAAAAAAATCACCACTCCAAAAGAATTTGGTTCCAGGACAGAAAAATGTGGCACATGAACCACTTGATGGCCCAAGATAGATATTGTTGTCTCCTTTTTTCATGAACCTCAAACTAATGAAAAAATGTGTGAAAGCAATGAACAAGGGAAATGAAGGTTTCTGTTACATGAGTCAGATGTTTCCGAGAATAACTGATGCCAAGATTAAGGAAGGCATATTTTGGTCTATAGATCCAATACATCATCAATGACAAACAGCTCAAAGATTTGTTAGTGGGGTTGGAGAAAATCACTGGGAAAGCATTCAAGGATGTCATTGAGAATTTGATTGACAACTACAGAGCACTAAGCGACATTCAGTTGGTTGACAAACTTCTTACAGCATATAAGATCATGATGTGCAATATATCAGTGAAGATTCATTTTCTGTATTCACACTTAGACTTCTTTTCTGAAAATCTAGGTACAGTCAATGGCGAACATGGTGAAAAAAAATTGTTGTCCAATGTTGGTGCTGATGTTGTGGTTTTCAGTATGATACTCTATAGAACCAAAAGTTGGGCTTTGAAGAAGCAGGATAAGAATAATATTAAAGCACTTGAAATTTGGGTGTTGGGGAAGATTCCACAATATATCATGAATATCCCCAAAAAACAAAAAACAAATGTATCATAAATAAGGTAATTCAGAGTTCTCACTCAGTGCAAAGTGAATGCATCATATTCTTGATGCATTATGCAAAGACTTACCTCTCTGGAGAAGTCTATAATTTTGGGAAAGATGGAAGGAAAGGCAATAGGATGACCAGCAACAAGATAGATGGACTTGATGACAGCAACAATGGGTGCACCTTTGGAATATCTGAAGGGCCAGGTTGGGAATAGATGTTGTGGTTCGCTGGCAGCAGGTGCAGACGGCTGAGGTCTTGGAGAGCAAGGACTTCGATGAGGGGCCTGCATGTGATGCAGAGATGGGGCCAGGACTGTCAGAGAGTGGGAGGCTGCCTTCGGAGCTTGTGGAGTCTGGCAGCAGTGATGCAGAGGACCCCGAGGAGCCTGTGCCCAGTGCGCGTGCATGCAGGGCTGCTTGAAGGAAAGAGCAGCTGCAGCAGCACAGGCAACTCAGGAGTAAGGCTGCAAGATGATGGCCCCTCCCTTAAGGGATAAAAGCCAGCCCTCAGAGGTGGGATTCTTTGCAGGAAGCAAAGAAGTTTTTGCACTTCAAGTCTTGTGGAAGTTTGGACTATCCTGGTTTGTGTTTGGAGACTTTTGGTTTTGAATATTTCCTTGCAATTTAATCTAGTGTTCTTGGCAGCCTTGCACAACCTTGGCAAGGCTTGTTCTTATCTGGGACAAGTAGTTTTAATAGCATTTTACTGTGAATGAATGGAATTCACAGAGAAGCAATAAAAAGGTTTTGTTTTTATCTCTGTTTGTAATTTCTTTGCTTGGAACGAGGCTTGGGTCAGAACAATAGATCATCCTTGGATGATCAATGTATGAGCTTGCTAACAGAACACCAACTTGATGGCATATGCTCAATCAATCAATAAGTGTGATTTGCACCTGGATGCTTTATCAGAGAATCATGCATTCGAAGAATCTATTTAGCATTTATTAAGATCCAAGATTCAATATAAAACTTCCAAATTAAAGTATTCCCAAATCCACCATTACCTCTACTTGAACAATTCTTCGGGGGGAAACTCACCATCTCATTGCTTGCACTGTTGATCTGTTATCAACTGGAAGGATTTCATAACATTTAATCATTTAATAATATCATAATCATGTAATCGTTCATCTAACTTACAACTATTACTCTGTGTCCTGTATTTTAGTATACCCCATAGGTCCCTTCAAGCACTTAACAAATACTGTCATGTTCTCACGTAATGGTATTCAGGGGTGGGATTCTGCCGATTTGGACTGATTCGGACAAACCCCTTGCTCCGAAGATCAGCTATCTCAGAACCAGCTCGCTGTGACAATCATGTGGGCCCACCCACCCACTCCTGCACAGTATTGATCTTTATTATCCCAGCTGATCAGCATGGAAGAGCGGATTGCCGCTCCTCAGCTGTGTTATTCCCCCAAAGTAACATAGTAGGTAAGGACTTTTTTGTTGTGTTGATGCACACACAGTGCGCGTTAGGCACAAGCACACATGAAGCACGTGATCAACGAACCGGTTGCTATAATCAGCAGCAGGTATTGCCTCGAGAAGCACAGATAGGTTTTCACCAGACTCTCTGAGTATCCTTTTTAAATCAGTTGTGAATCCTCCTAACAGACATGCCTCTCAGGTGGTACTTAATTAGCTTGTGTTTTCTTTTTTTAAAAAAAACTTACGGGTAAGACTACTATATCTGAACTATAAAAATCTGGATAATCAGCAGATACAAAAAACCCTCTCGTTTTTTAACTGCCATGTAGTGATCGTCCAAATTGGTACAGCTCAAGCCAGCAATATATCAACAAACATTATGTTTTCCTCTCCTGAGTAAAAATAAAGAAGTAGTAGAAGTGTGTTGTCATGGGGACAATCCCTAGCTTTTACTTTCATGCCAGCCTCTTTTTCAGAAAGTGCCAAACTGTAAGAATATGAAGCAGTCACTGAGGGATACTATTGTCATTTACAGGTTGTGTAGTTTCAGATATTTGGATCCTAAAATGGGCAAGGAGAAACTAATAATAAACAGTGAGCAAAAGCAAAGAACTGAAAACAACTTTTACTGAAAAAACTCTCAGGAGATATTTCCCAAACCAGCTCCCACATACTTTGAACTTTTTGTATACCCCTGGTTATTCTTGTTACTGATTTATTCATATCATTTTCATGTTTTCATTGATCTGGATAGTTTCCTATAAATTACTCTCATGTTCAGAAAGAAGCACAAAATTAGTTTATGATCAGGAAACCATCTTCCCCACTTTTTTGATTTTTGATTTAATTCTTAGATCTTTGTTCCTTGAGTGGTATTTAGGTAATAAAATACCTCATTTTTCCAATTCCGATTAAACACTTGCATCTAGTATGTATATAAATCCATTCCACTAGATTCAACAATGGTCAAAATGACCTCTGTTTCACATAGAAAAAGTCATTTTTTTAAAAAACCTGAACTGAAATAATAGTTCTTCTTGGCATGATTATATAAGTAGTGGAAACTATTAATATGTTACTCTTTGTTTTTTGCTATATGGCAGTGTTCCCAAAAATGTATCTTATTCTTTACTCATTGTCAAAATTACTTTTGGTTGAAGCCCAACTAAGTCCATGCTGAATCAATGGGACTTTAATCATGGGGGATGTGAAAATTAATCTGGATGCAGTCTTTTGTCTATTCTAAGAAAATGCAAGGAATTCAATAGTAATAGTCGACTTCCTTCCTCCCTTCGTCCTTTCCCCTTTTCCCCAGTTGGATCATAGACAGGGAACATCTATCTAAGAGAAAAATTTCTACAAAGCAAAACAAATTCCACATCCATCTTCTGGTTTCCTATTCCATTTGGTCCAATGGTTACAAGAATGAAAAAAGAAAAAGGAATTTTGATTACATAAGGATATATACTTTTGTACCACTTTAGGCTTCATTTAATTAAAAAAAATCTGATCTGAAAGAATGTGTAAGGTTTTCTGAGAAGATTTAGCTGTTGTGAGATAAGGGGAAAGGCTCTCATAGATTTGTAACATTTTATGCAACATGTTATGGATCAGAAAACAAAGCATAAAATGTTAAGTTCTCGTGGTGATAGTAGGTACAAAGCAGTGGTGGGATTCAAATTTTTTTACTACTGGTTCTGTGGGTGTGGCTTGATGGGCGTGGCAGGGAAAGGATACTGTAAAATCTCCAGTCAGAGGTGGTATTTGCCAGTTCTCCGAACTACTCAAAATTTCCACTACAGGTTCTCCAGAACTGGACAGAACCTACTGAATACCACCTCTGGTACAAAGGGATCTTCCAAATAGAAGAACTTACAGAATTTGTTGATGTTGTGTGAATGATTAATTGAGTGTTGCAAAATTGTGAAGTAAACTTCACCTCTTATATAGAGGCATGTAATGCTTCATGGTACACATATGGAAGGTATGTATTCTCATTTTGTTTCACTTGTTCCCTCTCCCTGTAGATGTTCATGCTCCAAGAAACTTCATTTTAACCAACTTTATTACAGAAAAATAAGATAGGGTGAATCACAATTTTATATCAATTTATTATGGTAACTTGAAAAGAAAGAATAGGGCTTCAGATCAGCCTCAACAATCTGAAAGTCTCAATAGAAATTTGAGGAACTTCTTTCTATATTCCACCATTTTGAAAATTATCCAGTTTGTTCTGTTCTTTATTTCCAGTTTTTAATGGCTTATTGAACTATAATATAGGACAATGTTGTGACTGCTCTGTTTGCTGAAGTGTATTTGTTTAAGAACTTCATCAAAAGTTGTTTGAAAGTCTAAAGAGACAAAGTCTACCAATCACTCCTATCCATGTGTTTGTTGACACTCCCCAGGAATATTAAAGAAACAGTGAGACAGGATTTAATCTTTCCAGAAGTCAACTTAAGGGTCTTCACCTTTGGGAAGTTGTAAATCTTATCTCCAAAGTCTATATCCACCAAAAAAGAATTGTTTTTAGTGTCAGATAAAGGCAATTCTGGCTTTAGCATATAGTTTTTAATTGAGGATTTTTTAAGATTGTGGGTAGTTAGTGTTTTTGGTAATGTTTTTGTTGTTGTTCAATCACTAAGCTGTGTCTGACTCTTTGGAACCCCATGGACCATCACATGCCAGGCTCCCCCTATCCTCCACTGTCTCCCAGAGTTTTCCCAAATTCATGTTCATTGCATCAGTGATATTATCTCACTATCTCATCCTCTGTTGTCCTCTTCTCCTCTTGCCTCCAATCTTTCCCAATATCAGGGTCTTTTCCAATGAATCCTCTCTTCTCATTTGGTGGTTGAAGTATTTAAGCTTCAATTTCAATATATGACTTTCCAAAAACATCAGGATTGATTTCCTTTAGGAGTGACTGATTTGATCCCCTTGCAGTCCAAGGGACTCTCAAGAGTCTTCTTCAGCACCACAATTCAAAAGTATTAATTTTTTGGTGCTCACCAGTGGTGGGATTCAAATTGTTTTACCACCAGTTTGGTGGGAGTGGCTTGGTGGGCATGCTTTGCATAACCCTGTGCACAGCACCAATCAGCTGAGAGGATAAAGAAGAGAAAAACACAGGGGTGGATAGGAGGACTGAACATGCTCTCCTCTCAGCTGATTGTGGAGGCTTTTTGTCCTCCTCTCAGCTGATCATCAGAGGCTTTTTTTACTACCAGTTTGTCCAAACCGGTCCGAACCGGTAGCATACCACCACTGGTGCTCACCCTTCCTTATGGTCCAACTTTTAGTCATTACATTGTAACTGGGAAAACTTTGACTGCACAGACTTTTGTTGATGTCTCTGTCTTTCAATACACTTAAATAAAACCTAGAATCTGCACTGTCTCTAATTAAGCAGCAAATGTGCATTCTAGTCATATTTAATGAAGAATGCATCACAAAAATCTATTAATATTAAAGGTAAAAATGTCTGCAGTGTGTTTTTCTCCTTCCTTCCTATTTTGATGTTTGCATTGACAGCAAAGGAAAAGGCCGCTTTTTAGAATGAAGCGCCTGAAATCTTTATCTTCAATCTCAATTCGTTCTGTGAAGTTTGCTAAATAGATAACTTGAGGTATGTAGATTTTTGCATTATATACACTCGGACATAGCATATTGGCAGTGGGTGGGTGTTATCTGAATTACTGCATGTTTTGATAAGTTTAGATCCTTTAGAAAAAGAAGGTATGAAGACACCTATCTGTATTCTGCCAAACCTTATCTTATTTGCTCTTTGGAGCATTTTGCTCTTTTATGATAAATATACATGATGCTTGTAGTGATAACAAAGGTATACCTATTTCAACAACACAAAATGCAAATAATATTGACTTAAAAGCAAGGCACATATGCATTTCATTTAGCCAAAATAGGAGGGAGAAAACTATATAGCAATTAAGGAAAGCCACAGAGGAGGTATTAGGTACAAATTAGCTTTGTTTACTGCAGAACTAAAAGGAGGGGGATTTAATTTAAAAAACTGAGAGGAGGGGAGTCAAAGATACTAATTTGTTGATCACAGGGCACTAAAAGCTAAGCAAACATCAATGTAGCATTTTAGAAATTAGCAAATAGTTCTAAAGGAGAGCTCAACAAATATCAAAACCTCTTCAAAGCTGTAGGCGAGACTAAAGCATTTTTTCCTATGTTTCAGGGGAAAATATTTATTGAGTCACAGTTGCAGTGAACCATCAAATCCTTGGCAATGTATTTGTCATTGGTTGCTTTGCAAAATAGACAGGAGAATGACTGTGCAAAAGACCTTGGGATTTAACTGAAAAGAACAACAATCCTTCCCTTGTAGTCAGAGCAATATGCTTCACACATGCTGAAGCTCGCACCCCACATGCTGCTTGTAATTTTAGCATCATGGAATTGATCTTGCATTCCTAAAAAGATGGTGTTCCAGGACAAAATTACCTGGAACGGTGCATGGCAAGCAATTAAACAACACAGATAATCATATCAGGGCTAACAGGTTGGTTGGCTGATAGGGAGAAAAAGAGGCAGGAAGAGATTTGAGGCAAGGAAGGAGGGACCCCATTGTCTATGGAGATTCTCAGTCATCCAGGTCATGTCCCAAAGGTGTTTTTTCAAGAGGCAACTGGTTTCTCTTCGAAGACATTTCACTCCTCAGCTCAGAGCTAAAGAAGTTTCAAGGATGAGAAGCGAAATGTCTTCAAAGAAAAAACAGAAATTGCAGTTGCCTCTTGAAAAAAAGGCACCTTTGGGACTAAGACCCATTCTTGCAAATTTAGGACAGCCCCAGTGATTTTCCACAGTTTATCTTCTCCCTGGCTGAGGCTAAACCAGACAGCAAGCAAATTTATGTGAGCTTGCTGTATCTGCTAACCCCGATACAACTCTAATTCCATTTGCTTAAATCCACAAAAGCCCATTATTATGAATCAGGATCATCATGTACAGGGAACAAGAAGTCCAAGGCTCCCCTTAAAACCTATATTTGCTTTTTTTTAAAAAAAACTCAGTTGTTTTGCATGAGTGCAAGAGGTGTTTTTTTAAAAAAAAAATAACGCCAATTCAT
Source organism: Pseudonaja textilis (assembly GCF_049901715.1). Classification (NCBI taxonomy): domain Eukaryota; kingdom Metazoa; phylum Chordata; class Lepidosauria; order Squamata; family Elapidae; genus Pseudonaja; species Pseudonaja textilis. The sequence continues at coordinate 28,850,193 of NC_141991.1, forward strand.
CACAAGATATTTTTAAGGAACTAAATTTAGATCACATCAGGAAAAATAATACCCTTATTTGTTTTTATTTATGTAGGGATTCAATTAGTGAAACAACTTTTCAGCCTGCTAGATACCATGGGCAACAGACAATAAAAATGTTCAGTAAACATATTATGAATGAAAAGAAATAAAGGGACAAAAAACATCCTACAATGATATTTGGAGGTGACACTAGCATTAAAACGGAGGAGTGACATGAGATATTTTAAGGTGTTTTGGTATTTTATTATAAGCAACCAATTTCACCTCTCTAGGAAGGGTAGCTTTAAAATCCAGGTGTTAGTTTCAATATGATCCAGTCAGCTTAGCCTCTCTAACTGGTGGGACATTAACTCATTGTATTCGATTGTCTTGCCTAGAGAATTGTCAAGATAAGGAAATTGGTGCCTTCAAAATATTCTACACTATCAGGCCTTGTCAAGATCTATCACTTTCTGAAGCTGGGGCTGATAAGAGCTCTCTGAAAGAAAAGAAAGCCCTGGCACACTCCAGGACATGCTAAGCTTTGAAAATGTGGAAGCTGCTGGCACAAACCTACAGAAATTGAAGCAATATTACAAAATAAGTTTTTTTTTTTTTGAAGATGTCATACTTCTGAAATACAAATTTTAGTCACTTGGGGCTATTTAAAGAAGGTGGTTATGGACAGAAAAGCACTCTTTAAATGTCTTTTATATCAAGGCTAAATAAATTTATCAAATTTATCATTTCTTCCATTATTAAAAATTACAAACAGGAAAAGAGAGGAATTGGAATATAGGGTTAAGTGTCTGTTCATTTGATGGAGAATGTTGTTTTTTCTACAGCCTTTGCCACATCTATTATTCCCACTCATATTCCCAACTCAAAATATCTTTCCTGGATAAGAAATAAGGACACTTAAGAACCATGTGCTTGTAAACAGGCTTTGAAATATGCATAATAGTCAATATATAATACTGCTTCCTTACGTCTTTTATGCTTGGAGGCAAACAGTTACTCAACTCCCAATAGGGATGCATTTGAGGCTTAATTTATATTTTTTGTTTGAAAAATTTAGTTTATTCAAAGATTAAAATGTAAAACACTTAATTTATATTTTAACTTAAATTAAACATAATGTATATTTTACTGTTTCAAATACTCATACCAGATCCTTTCTGTTATAGCAAGGAGCATGAGGCTGACTAAACTATTACATTTTTAGAATAGAAGTTGGAAGGGACCTAGGCAGGAAACCCTACACCACTTCAATCCAATCTCTTCTTAAAAACTTCCACGGTTGGAACATTCACAACCTCTGGAGGCAAGTTGTTCTAATTGTCAGGAAATTTCTCCTGAGTTCTAGGTTGCTTCTCTCCTTGTTTAGTTTCCATCCATTGCTTCTTGTCCTTGCTTCTTGTGCTAAAAACATTCCTGGATGAATGATTCTCCTCTATAGTCCCAAAGGGGCTTTTTCCAAAAAGCAATTGGACTTCTTGTTTTTTCCCCTTTAAAAACATTTCACTTCTCATCCAAGAAACTTCTTCAGTTTCTTCATGCGGCTTCTTCAGTTCTATCTAGCAACGTCCAGCTGCCTTTTGATGAAAACACCTTTGGGACAACCATGATGTGGATGATTGAGAATCTCCAAAGACATTCTCTATAAGATGCTACTATTGGTGCCATGGACTATCCATGTAGAACAATAACAGAATGACAGAGTTGGAAGAGAGCTTGGAGCAATGCAATCCCCTGCTCAAACAGGAAACCTTATACCCATAATGGCGAACCTATGGCACGCATGCCGGAAGTGGCATGCAGAACCATTTCTGCCGGCATGCAAGTGGTTGCCCAGAAGAGCTCCACTGCGCAAGTGCATGAGCCCCCTGTCAGCCAGCTGATTGTCGGGTATCTACAACGCATGCACAGGAGGAGAAACATGCATGGTAGATGCGCATGCATGCATAGAGGCGTGCGGCGTGCGGGGGTTGCATGTGCATGTAGAGAGGGATCGCACGCACATGTGCAGAGACATGCAGAGACATGTGCAGGGGGTCGTGTGTGCATGTGCAGGGAGGTGGGGGGAGTCGAATGCACATTGTATCATGGGTGCATGCAAGCACGCAACTTGGAAAAGGTTAGCCATCACTGCCTTATACTATTTCAGACAAATTGTTGTCCAATTTCTTCTTTAAAATCTCCAGTGTTGGAACATTCACTATTTCTAGAGGCAAGTCGTTCCACCGGTTAATTGTTCTAACTGTCAGAAAATTTATCCTTAGTTCTAGGTTGGTTCTCTCCTTGACTAGTTTCTATCCATTGCTTCATGTTCTGCCTGCTGGTGCTTTGGAGAAAAGGTTGATCCCCTCTTCTTTTTGGCAGCCCATTAGTTATTGGAACACTCCTATCATGTCACCCTTCATCAGGGGTGGGATTCAAATTTTTTAACAATCGGTTCTAAGGGCGTGGCTTAGTTGGTGGGCATGGCTTGGTGGTCATGTGACTTGGTGGACATGGCTTGGTGGTCATGTTACTGGCTGGGCGTGGCCAACTCAACATCACTCACATCGAGACACGGATCTCCTTGCCTGGCCTCTCGTGACTGTGGGGATGCTGCAACAGTCTTAAGTGTGAAAAATGGTCATAAGTCACTTTTTCAGTGGTCACTCCACACAAGCAAAGTACCAGCAAAGGAGGGGAAAAACAACTCCTGAGATGTTCCTGAGACAGGAAGTCTAGTCCTGCCAAGAATGTAATAAGAAAAGGCAGTTTCTGTAAGCAACACCAAAATGTTTCCTTCCTGCCTTCCTTACAGGATTAGACCAGTAATTTCTTCTAACAACCGGTTCTTCAAACTGCTTAGAATGTTAACAACCAGTTCTAGCGAATAGGTGCAAACTGGTGGAATCCCACCCCTGCCCCTCATCCTTCATTCACTAGAGATACCCAATTCTCATCTGTTCTGAAATCTAATATATGAGAACACTTTTCCAATGTTGAGTCTTGTATATAATGTGGATAATTTAACGAAATGGCCTATCCTTGCATATTTATCACTGTGCATTGTTAGGGCTACAAGTTGTAGCCTACAACTCCAATGTTTACCCATCGGCTAAAAGGAAATATGCATGGGCAGCAGCTATCAACTGAGTTACAGAACAATACATTAGATACACTCCCTGTCAGTGGAGACAATAGGTTTCTCTTGGGAATCCTTTGCTGGAATCCCTGTTCTTTCTTATGCATAGATAAGCAGGTGAGTTTGTAATGTAAGTATTCTTTTCACAATCTCAGGCAATAGGTCTCTTTTCAGAGTTCATCATATATATCTGTGTGTGTGTGTGTGCGCACCAAATCTGGCCTTGTGTTTATGTCCACAATAGTTTTAAATGCCAGCCTTTATAGCTCTCTCTCTCTCTTTCTCTCTCTTTCCCTGTACATGTGTAGGTTTGGGAATAAAGCTCATTTAGTTCTCATTACTATGCTACCTTTTGGCAGAGATTTTTATTTTAATGTAAAACAGAAAGTCTGGTTTCAGTAAGTCTTATCTTTTGTTTATATATAAAAGCAAAAAAGGGGGGGAATATTTAAGTTCACATAGTAAAACTGATGCTGTGGAGTGCATTCTCCAAACTTCCAATTGAAGCAAAAAGAAACTATATGCTGGCTCTATTCAAGCTAATAAAAATAAGAATCCATATGACCAGCCTTAGATAAATGGTCAGTATTTGTGGCTCAATGGCTAAGATGCTGAGCTTGTCGATCATAAAGGTCAGCAGTTCGGCGGTTGAAATCCCTAGTGCAGCATAGCGGAGTGAGCTCCCATTACTTGTCCCAGCTTCTGCCAACCTAGCAGTTCGAAAGCATGTAAAAATGCAAGTTGAAAAATAGGGACCATCTTTGGTGGGAAGGTAACTGTGCCTTTGATGTTTAGTCATGCCGGCCACATGACCACTGAGATGTCTTCGGACAGAGCTGGCTCTTTAGCTTTGTAATGGAGATGACCACCACCCCCTAGAGCTGGAAACGCACAATGTGTGAGGGGAACCTTTACCTTATTAGTGATGCAGTGGTTAGAGTGCAGTACTGCAGGCTACTTCTGCTGATTGTCTGCTGATAGTAAAGCACTATTAAGTGGTGAATAAGTCTAAGTGCTACTGCTGTTAGAGAGTGGCATTCAGTTGCAATACTCCATTATTCTTGATTTCCTGAGAAGAATCTGAGTGTTATTTATTGTCTCTCTTAGAGATAATTTTAAAGGTCAAGAAAGGAAACAAGGACTATAATATATCCCCTCCAGCAGCCCATTTTCAGATAAGAAACAAAGCCCACCCTCTCTCACACTGATGATATTATTAGTTGGGTTATGAAATGTCTGCTAGCAAACAACCAACTTCAATGAGCATCAAGACTCCCCTGGTCAACCATGGCAGGGGTCTCAAACTCGTGTTAGCATGGTATCACATGACATATTGTAATTTTTTTCTCCTTCACTAAACTGGCCATGGGCATGGCCCATGCCTGAGGCATCTGGCCTACAGGCCACAAGATAAGATAAGATAAATTTATTGTCACTGTACTCAGAAACCTGAGAACAACGAAATAAGGTGTTCTTTCACAACATACAACTGAACAACACCAAAAGACATATACAAATAACAATGTAAAATAAATTGAAACAAATAACAGTTTAAAACTGTACAACCAGGATATATATATGTTAAGACCACTGTTATGTCCGTGGAACTGGTGGGGGTTCCCAACCAGGTCCGCTGTTTGAGCGGGAGCACCAGCCGCTCCCATTGGTTGGCTCCGTTTGACAGTCGGCTATATAAGCCAGCTGTCGGGCAGAGCCAGCCCGTTGTCGCCCGCTAGTCTGCAAGTTAGCAAGCAGACGCGACAACCCTTTATTCCCTACAATAAAGCCTTAGTTGTACGCTCTGGTCTCATGCCTCTTCCTTACCATCGCTCTACAACACTGGCGACGAAGGTGGGATGGTCGAAGGCTAGCCAGACGCGTCTTTTCAAAGAGCTGTAAATCACTGAGAGTGAAGTCACGAGCGCTGTAGCCACAGCCGCGCAACGCTCACAAAGAGCGCGAAATTCAAACCACCATTACTCGAGCTGCAGTCACTGAAACGAGCCGCCGGCACCGTAGCCGCGGCCGCCAACACTCACCAAGAGCGCGAAATTCAAAAAGAGCTACGTAACCCAGAGAGACAGTCACAGCCTGCGCTCTTTTAAGAGCGCGATTTCAAAGACGATTGAAGAAGACGAACCCGACACTACCCATGATGAATACTAATCCAGCATTCCCGCCATTCAAGCCAAACGAGGAAACGTGGGACTCCTACAAGAATCGCTTCAGCCATTTCCTCAATGCCATCGGGTTAGCTGACGCTGCGGCACATAGAAAGAAGTCTTATTTCCTCAGCTATTGTGGGGCCGCCGTTTTTGACACCGATACAGCGTTAGTCGCACCACGCGCCATCAGAAGCATCCCATGGGATGAACTACAAGAAATACTCTCCAATCACTACGCGCCAAAACCATCCCAGATCGCTAGAAGGTACGCCTTCAGAATCAGGAAGCAGGCAGTGGGGGAGTCGATCAACGAATACATGGCTGCCCTGAGGACAGCTGCCTTACAGTGCGGTTTCAAAGAATATCTGGAAGACATGCTGCTGGACCAGATCGTCTGTGGGGTTAGAGACCTGAGACTCCAAAGACGTTTGCTGGCAAAAAAGGACTTGAATCTGGCCCTAGCCATGGAGGAAGCCCTGGCTGCTGAGCTCTCTGCCCAGTCAGCAGCTGAGATTCAGGGCACTCCATTAAAGCCCAGCAGTCCAACCGTCCATTCTGAAGAAGTGCTCAGTGAAGAAGACCCCACAGACTCATCAGACATTAACCGCCTTAAGCATCAGAAGCCTTCACAGGTAGGAGCGGGACAGACAAACAACTTCAAACAACCGCCCTTGTGCCTAACCTGCGGAGGCTCCCACTCTAGGGCATCCTGCAGGTTTAGAAACGCCATCTGCCTGAACTGCCAAAAGAAGGGTCACCTCGCTAGAGTATGCCAAGCAGGGCGCTCCTTGCCTCAAAGACCCCCACCACCTTCTATTTCCCAAAGGCAAGTGGAGGACTGCTATACCTGCTACCACGCTAACCATACTTCCCAAACCCCCGATAAAATTAAACTTTCTGTTTTCCTAGAAGGTAAACCCTGCAGGATGGAAGTAGACACGGGATCTGCGCTCTCAATCATCTCCTGGGACACTCTGAAGAAGATCCAGCCCAGACTGTCAAGGAAACAGCTCCAAAGATGCCACCTGACACTGCGGGACTACCAGGGCAAGAACATTCCTGTCCTCGGGAAAGGCAAGTTCCTCGTTCAATTCCAAGCCTTTAAAGGCCATTTGCCTCTAGTGGTTGTTAACGGTGCCCTCCCCAGCCTGTTGGGACTTGATTGGTTTCCTTCCCTTGGCCTTAGTGTAACTGGGATCCATGCTGTCTCAACTTCTGATGTAGATACATTACTTTCTGATTTTTCTGACGTATTTAGCAGCGAGCTGGGTTGCTATTCAGGCACCCCCATCTCGTTTTCCGTAGATCCCCAGGCAATTCCTCTCCGCCTTAAGCCACGCAGGGTGCTCTTTCGCCATCCGTCCTAAATTGGACGCAGAATTAGACAAACTACTTAAACAAGGGGTGTTAGAACCTACTGATTTTGCCAAATGGGAGACCCCCATAGTCACCCCACTCAAGAAGGATGGCAGTTTAAGGATCTGCACAGACTATAAAACCACGCTCAACCGTTATTTACAGGTCAGCGCATACCCCGTCCCTGTTATTCAGCACCTGTTACACACATTCGAACCCGGTACCATTTTCGCCAAGTTAGATATGTCCCAGGCATACCAACAGTTCCCTGTTGATGATCAGACAGCGGAATTACAAACCATAGTCACGCATAGAGGGGCATTCAAATGTAAGCGCCTCCAATTTGGGGTCAGTGTGGCCCCGGGTATTTTCCAATCACTCATGGAACGGATTCTCCAAGGTCTCCCAGGAGTTGTTCCGTATTTCGATGACATCTTAGTCTCAGCTACTAGCCGACCTCAACTCATTCAGAGGGTCAGGACAGTGCTAGAGAAGTTTAGGCAGCATGGCCTCAAACTTAAAAGGGAGAAGTGCGCCATCGCCACTAGGCAGGTAGACTTTCTGGGTTATAGGATAGACGCCTCTGGCATCCACCCAATTGAGTCCAAGGTGAAGGCCATCCACGAGGCACCCATACCAACCAACAAGACTGAACTACAAGCCTTTCTGGGGCTTCTAAACTTTTACGCCTCATTCCTCCCGCACAAAGCATCAGTCGCTGAACCCCTACATAGACTCTTAGATAAAGACTCACCCTGGCATTGGGGACCCAAAGAAGCCCACGCTTTCAAATCAGTCAAATCATTACTCACATCGGAAGCGGTTTTAGTCCAGTTCGATCAACGCCTTTTTCTGGTCCTGGCTGCTGACGCATCCCCTTTTGGGATTGGGGCTGTCCTAAGCCACAGACTCCCCAATGGCTCCGAGGCACCAATTGCCTTCTTTTCTAGGACCTCCTCCACAGCAGAAAGGAACTACAGCCAAATCGATAAAGAGGCCCTGGCTGCGGTTGCTGCAGTTAAAAAGTTCCACGAATTCTTATTTGGCCACCATTTTGAACTTGTGACTGACCACAAACCTCTCCTAGGACTTTTATCTAGAGATAAGCAAACCCCGCAGGTACTTTCACCCAGAATGACCAGATGGACTTTGTTTCTGGCCGCCTACTCATTCAAGTTGGTGCATCGTCCTGGCAAGAACTTGAGTCATGCCGATGCCCTCAGTCGCTGTCCCCTGCCAGTCCCAGTCGAGGACCCTGCACCAATTCACGCCATTTTTGAGGTCAATGAACTCAAACTTCCAGTGACAGCCGAAGACATCGCGGCGCACTCAAAAAAAGACAAAATAATCGCCCAGGTTCTGGACTGGGTGGGAAGGGGGTGGCCGGAAACTCAATGTACAGTTGACTTTGTTCCCTTTAAAACCCGCCAGCAGGAACTGTCAAGGCTACAGGGATGTCTATTGTGGGGCACAAGAGTAGTCATCCCAGCCACCCTTCGAGTACCCATCCTGAAGGTGCTTCACGAGGGCCATCCGGGCATTGTAAGGATGAAGGCGTTGGCCCGCAGCTACGTTTGGTGGCCCGGCATGGATGCTCAAATCGCCAACTGGGTAAGCTCTTGCCAACCTTGCCAAGAAACCAGGGCTGCCCCGCCCGCCGCCACGCCCACCAGGTGGGAAAGTGCTACTGCCCCGTGGTCTCGCCTGCACATCGACCTGGCTGGACCAGTGCATGGCAAGACTTTCTTGGTGGTCGTGGATTCCTACTCCAAGTGGATTGACGTGGCCTTGCTTCCCACGACCACCACCCAGGCAGTAGTCAAAGCCCTGACCCGTTTGTTTGTCACCCATGGACTTCCAGACACGCTGGTGTCCGACAATGGCCCGCAGTTCACATCATGTGAGTTCAGTATGTACATGGCTAATTTGGGCATCAGACATGTCCTTACAACTCCCTTTCACCCCGCTAGCAACGGGATGGTGGAGAGAGCAGTAAGGTCAGCCAAAGAGGCACTCGCCAGGTTTGGCCAGGAAGACTGGCACTCTAAACTGTCTCGCTTCCTGCTTAGCCAACATACGACGCCTTGCACCACTACTAACAAATCTCCCACTGAACTTTTAATGGGGAGACGCCTTAGAACCACCCTGGACAGGCTACACCCCCACTACTGCCCAGACACCCCTTTAGGGTCTGACAGTCTGGTCAGAGACTTTGCCTTGCAAGACCCGGTGTTTGCCAGGAACTATGCAGGGGATCCTTTGTGGGTACCAGGTCAAATCGTGTCAGTCACAGGTCCGAGGCACGTGGACCAACTCAGAAGGCGACGTGCGGCTGATACCAACCCAACCCGACCTGCCAGCGCCAACGTCTCCCTGCCGGTGCCAGACGGAAGCTCCCTGTGGGACCCGGTTTTCCCTGACGAACAGGAAGGTCTACTGGAGAACCCGAGTTTCCGGCCAGGATCACCGACTCAGCAACCGAGCGTTCCAGTTTGCCAACCGGACCACGAGACTCGCCCGGGTCAGCCCGAGCAAAGGGACTCGCCGACTTCGCAGAACACCGCGCCAGGGCAAGCCCATACCTCGACGACTGCCGAGGCGCGTCCCGAGGGCCCGGACTTGTCACCAGCCAACAGTTCACCCAAACTGCGACATTCTGGTCGCCAGCGCAGACAGCCAACTTACCTACAGGACTTCGCGTGTTCCCAGCTGGGGGAAAGGAGTGTTATGTCCATGGAACTGGTGGGGGTTCCCAACCAGGTCCGCTGTTTGAGCGGGAGCACCAGCCGCTCCCATTGGTTGGCTCCGTTTGACAGTCGGCTATATAAGCCGGCTGTCGGGCAGAGCCAGCCCATTGTCGCCCGCTAGTCTGCAAGTTAGCAAGCAGACGCGACAACCCTTTATTCCCTACAATAAAGCCTTGTTAGTTGTACGCTCTGGTCTCATGCCTCTTCCTTACCATCGCTCTACAACAACCACCAGATTCATAACTCTGCATTTAACCTGATCACAGCACTTGGGTAAAAGCTATATTTAAATCTACTTGTCCTGGCTTTTAGCACTCTATATCATCTTCCTGATGGTAGGATCTCAAACAACAAGTGGCCTGGATGCGAAGGGTCTCTCAAGATCTTTTGTATCTTCCTTCTACATCCCATGTTATACAACTCCTCCAATGAGGGAAGAGGACATCCACTGAGCTTTTGTGCCTTTTTTATCACTCTTTAGAGTGCCCTTTTCTCTGCCTCTGTACAACTCCTAAACCACACACAGAGGCAATAAGATAAAATGCTCTCTATAGAGCTTCGATAAAAGGCAACAGCCCTGAACCCTGGGCTATAGATATCCTCTTTTCATGAAATGAAAAGAGAATTATAAATGTTTTTTCTCCTAGAAATATCATTTTCTTAACATTATAAATGTATAATAGAAAAAAACCCCAATGGTTTATAATAGGAATAAGACATCAGTGAGTGATCAACAATTGACACATCTTGCCAAACAAGCATCCAACCTTGGATGCTTGCTTTTATCACCACAAACAATAAGAAGCTGTTAAAGTAAACATGGGGAACACATGCAGTAAAAAAATATTTTGGTTGTTGGAAATCAAGATCTCAGTTTATAAGTGGGCTGAGGGAGGAGGAGGAGGAGATGCTGTTAAAGTCACTCATGTGTGGCAACTGCCACAACTGGATAAAAAAAACATGGTGCAAAGTTACAGGGTTTCTTTCAAAAGTAGATTCCTGGAGTCTCATTGAGCAGGAAACAATATGAAATGTTTCAAGAGACATTATTCCTCTCTCAGTTGCAACGAACATTTCTACTGCTCTAGAGTTATTGCTGAGAACATATCAACTCTATTTTAAGATCAACTACCTGTTATGCCAAAATAGGTAGTTTCCAAGTGAGCCGTTTAAAAAAAAAAACACTTTAATATCAGGGTAGGGAAGACTGTTCCACATAGGGACTATTGTGCCAGAGAAATGAAGAGTTAGATTTCATCGCTCTACCGTTTTTTTTCCCCCCTCACCACTTTCCACACCCTCCAATGTTTTTTCTCTTCCCTATTTAATCCTTTCAGTGTGGGGAAAATTTCAATATGTATTTTAGATCTAAAGACTTAAACCACAACCTTTCCATGCAAATTATTAAAACCTTCAACATCATCTGCCTTTCTGGTCTAAGAATAGGAAATATGATTGCTAGTAGCTAAGGCACCAGGCTAGAATAACAGAGTAGGAAGGGACCTTGGAGGTCTTCTAGTCCAACCCCCTTCTCAAGCTGGAAACCGTATACCAATGATGGTGAAATCGAGTGGCACGCGGAGCCATTTTTGCCGGCATGTGAGCCATCACCTGGAACAGATCCACTGCGCATGCATACGTGCCCCGCTACCAGCCAGCTGATTTTGGGGTGTCTGCCGTGCAAGTACAGGGGCAGGGTGTGCATGAGAGATGAGAGTGCATGCGCAGGTGGCATGGGGGGGTTGCATGCACATGCGCAAAGGCAGGCAATGTGCCCAAGTGGGGGTCACGCATGCATGTGCAGGGGGCGTGGGGGTCACACATGCATTGCATTATGGGTGCAGGCACACATGCGTATGCGCATACTTTCAGGACGTGATGATGAAAAAGTTAGCCATCACTGCCACATACCATTTTAGAGAAACTGTTGTCCAATCTCTTAAAAGCTTCCAGTGTTGGAGCATTTACAACTTCTGAGGGCAAGCTGTTCCACTGATTAATTGTTCTTACTGTCGGGAAATTTCTCCTTAGTCTATCTTTGTTCAGTTTTCATCCATTGCTTCTTGTCTTGCTTTCTGGTGCATTTTTAGAAACCAGGAGACATTGACTTCTGGTCAGTGTGGACCATTAGTTCTTACAAGTATCAAACAATTTTCCCTTGGATGTTTTACAGACCATAACAATAGTCCTCTTGGCTCAGAAGAACTTTATCTAGCTGATAAAAAACATAGAAGCAGCCAATGCAGATAATTCAAGAGTAATTCTGAGTATTGCTTCCTCAGCAACTGGCATTCAGTTGTGTGCTACACCCAATGGTCAAAAAGTTTAACCATCATAATGAGTAGTCAATGATGATCTTAGTCTTCTCCAACTTCAGCATCCTCCAAATATGTTTAGATCCTATTCTGTACTTTTCCAAGCAGTTTTGTTGTTACTAAGGGTTCTGGGAATTGAAGTCTATACATCGGGAAACTATGGCTGCTTTAATGACCCAGGAACTTCAACTCCCAGAATTCCTGGCTCAAGAATTCTGAGAGTTGAAGTTCACAGATCATAAAAGGGCAATAATTCCCGGCTTCCGGTCTAGAGGTGGCCAGAGTAGGACAGGTAGTCCCAATTCTCTTTTAAATCCAAAGTAGCCCTCAAAACCACCTATGTTGCCTAATGTTACTATCTGTTGTATGAGAAAGTATCTCCTTTAATCAATCCTGCATCTTCCAGCATTGATTTCATCAAATAATCCAATATCCTGGTATTATGAGAGAAGGAAAAAAGCTTCTTATTTTTATCATAGCATGCATTATTTCATAATTTTCTAATACATTCCAATTACCCATCTTTTTCATGAAGTCACCCCCTGAAAAGGAGTTTTATTTTCCTTCAAGAAGAGGTTTTTCTGGTCGTTTAATGTCATGATTGTCATTTCTGCATTTTTTTTTTCTGGCTGTGCAACATCCCTTCCAAGTTTTTTGGAAGTCAGAAGCTGATGTCCTGTGACAGCATTTGTGCCCGAGAGATACTTGATCCATGGAACCTTTTATACTCAGAGATAATTTGTGCTGCAAGTTGGTTTTCCATATTCTAAAACTATGAAGTGTCAAGACAATCCTATTATAGTTGGCTATAAATGCCTTTAAAAAAAGGCTGGTTTTAAAAAGGACCAATTTTCTTCTATCAGATATAAAGCTGGCAGACTTATTTGCTGTTAGTAATATCTTTGTCTAAGCAATGGGCTTTTTTTAAAGCAGGAGTTTCAATTTCAGATAGAACAGTTTGTCAGATCAGGAGTGAACCAAATAATTTCTATAACAAATACATGGGCTTCTATAACAATAAATAAAATAATTGCCTACATTGTTCCCTGTTTCTTCAGTGCTATCTCTTCCAAAAGTAATAAATGTCCCCATTGTAGAAATACTACTACATTTGGAGGATTATAAACTGCCAGAGTGTGTGTCAGTACTAATTGCATTTTATGAACCTTAATTCAACGTAACACTGCCCTCTTATGTTTAATCTCATTAGATGTCTTTTGAATTTAAAGTCTGCTTAGATCAGAGGGCTGTAGAGATGCATATACATGTACAAAACATTGGAAAAACTGCCCTTGGTCCTGTAATGGAAATTTTGGTACAGGACAATATAGCAGTTCAATCTGTCTGAAAGTGGATGGAGTACTTGTAATGAGTTTGTGAAAGGCTCATTGAAACTGATAGAACCATTTCATACATGGCTAGCTCAGAAATAAATCCCACAGAGTTTAATAAGATTTATTCTCAGGTAAAAGACACAGGAGTGAAGCCTTAGTTATGAAGTCAATTGGTGTATTATCCTTTGTAGTTTTGACTGAAGAGACATGGATTGCCATCAATACTAGGATAAGCCATGAAACTTTGTACCTCACAAGATTGTTGTGACTACTAAGACCTGCAAAATTTCAGATGACCACCAGGCAATAGTACAGAGAGACAAAAAAAACTCACTCCATCTAATCATCATCTGGAATTTGATGGCTTAGAAGAAGCATCAATAATAAAGAGGGAATAATCTAAGTGTCAGGGTTCCAAGTAATAGACCAATATCAAGCAAAAGTCCAGTTGCCACACTGGAGCTGTAAAGATGGCTTCAGTCAGGTCAGCTTCAGGGCTGACCCTAAGTTAATGTTTCTCAACCTTGGCAAACTTTCAGATGTGTGGACTCCAACTCCCAAAATTGATTGGCTGAGGAATTCTAGAAGTTGAAGTCCACACAGCTTAAAGTTGCCAAGTTTGAGAAATATTGGTCTAGGTATGCTTCTCTGAACAATTTGGCACAGGGAAAAACAGAAAGTGAAAGGAAAGCAATGGAGAAGCAACCTAGAATTAAGGAGAAACTTCTTAACAGTGAGAAAAATTAACTGGTGGAATGACTTGCCACCAGAAGTTGTGGATACTAAATCACTCGAAGTTTTTAAGAAAAGATTGGATAGCCACTTGTCTGAAATGATATAGGCAGAGGTGGTATTCAGCAGGTTCTGACCAGTTCTGGAGAACCGGTAGTGGAAATTTTGAGTACTTTGGAGAACCAGAAAATCCCACCTCTGACTGGAGATTTTACAGTATCCTTTTACAGTATCCTGCCACGCCCACCAAGCCACACCCACAGAACCGGTAGTAAAAACAATTGAATCCCACCACTGGGTATAGGGTCTCTTGCTTGAGCTACAAGAAATCCCCCAAGATTCCTTCCAGCTCTATTCTTTTTTTTTTTTGTAAATTTTATTTGAGTTTTCACAAAAAGAAAAGAAACACAATTAAAACATCTTTTTTGAAAGCAGCATAATCCTGGGTTACATTTCTTCGTGCAGACACAAATTCAGGTTCATGCTCATTTTTATATTCTATTCCATATCTTATTACAATTTTACATTTTCTACATAGCTTCTCCCCTCTTTTAATTTCCTCAATTTTATTGTATTTATTTCATCTCAATTCAAATCATTATATTTATATTTTTTGTCTGTCCTGTTTCAATTGTCTATCATCTTTTCTCATTAAACAAAATTTCTCCTGTAGTTACTGATTGGAGCCTTTATATCTTTCCCCTAAAGTTATAACACTCAGCATAATAGCTTCCATTCGGATTCTGATTGGTACACACAGTATTCTTTAAAAAAAATTATAAATGTATATAATTAAAACAACATTTCATTCCAATTCAATTCTATCATTAATATTAATATTCATTAAGGTCTTAAGATTTTTCACATTACTTTTCAATTAAATATCATACCTCTATGGGAACAATTATTAGCTTTCTATAATCAGTTCCCCCCCCCTTCACTTATATCTTATAAAACATTGACTAATTAAGGTGTTCCCATTCCTTCTTAATTCAATTTTCTCATTAATTTTATTTCATTTACTTTATTCACAAACATTTCACTAAGTTACACTAACCATTCTATCCCTCATTCTAATCATATGTTGTTTCCAATTTTCTAAAGTTATTTCTATTTCAAATATAACAACACAATCTCATGTACCTTTACAGTATCCCCCTTTCAGTTAAATTTTCACCCATTATCTCTAAATAGGTCCTGTTTCTTTATATCTTGCTCCGGACCTTTGTAACTTCTTTTCCTTTCCTTCTTCCCTCTCTTCTTCTCCCTCCCCTTTTTACCCCTTTGTATCTCTACCTCTACTTCCCTCTTCTGTATTCCCCTTTCTGTTGTTTTCCAGTATTATACTTATTTTTTGAATTATTTTTCTTTTCTTTGGTTGTTTTTTTTAAGTCTTAAATTCTCCATCCTCTTTCCCCCCTTTCCTTTTTCTTCTCCACATAGAGTTACTTGTTCATTAAAGATGGCTTCTTCTTTGTCCCAGTCTTCTTGTTTTGCAGTCTTTTCTTGTTTCTCATAGTTCCAAATCTCCATTTCTAAGAATTGAAAAACGAAGCCAAAGGAACCCTTCCCTTCTTGTGCATCTTCTTTGTACTTTTTAAGTTCCATTTTCAATTCATCGAAAAGTGATGCCATTGTAAAAAAATTTAAACAACCACCCAATTGATTTTAGTCATTCAAATATAATAGCCAAAAATCCAAAGGTCACCAAGTAATCCAAATACACACAAACTGTTTCTTTTTGCTCTTTCTTTTTTTTCCACTTTCTCTTCCTGGGGTTACTATTTAGTTGCAAAGTTTCAGTTAAAATGTATCTTTTAAAAGTCTTATTGAAATTTTACTTTAGATTCTTTTAAAGTCCAGGCAGTCTCCTTCCTCTTCCAGATCCTGCTCTTATTCTTTTTCTCTTCCTTCCTGCTTGTAGAAGAAAAAGTTTTTAATGTCCAGAAATCTTTATTGTCCCTTTGGCATTTAGTTATATTTTCAGCTTAGTTGCCTATTGATGCCAAAGCGGATTTTTCCAATTTCTTATTCTTAATTGTCAATGTAAGGAAGGAGAGAGAAGAAAAAAAAAGCCAAACCTTTCCCTTTTCACTTTCTTTCGCTGCTTCAGACTCTTCTTTGGGAGCGATGTTATTTCTTGTAAAATTTAAATTCCAGGGTACCTTAGTTATTGCTTTTTCAACTTAGCCCAGTCAGCCAAAACTTTCACTTCTTATCTTCCTCCTGCACGTTCTTTTCCAGTTGAGTACTTCTTTGAGGTGGCCATTTCTGACCACCACTCCTACAGCCTTCGGGAAAGGGAGTTTGACCAGCTGAGGAGGAAAGATGCGGCTCTCCTCAACCCTGCTGGCAGTCTCCGCCTTCTTCGCCACCTTTACAGGGTGGCTTAGCCCTGAAACCAGCCAGCTTGGGGTGCTCCAGCGGCAAGCCCAGGCAGAAACCGTGCACGATCACGGATTCCTGTCTGTCACCGAAGCCCTTCAAACTGGAAGCTCTATTCTGATTGATTGATTGATTGTATAAAGCCCCAGTTTATAAAATGTACTGTAGAAAAAATATATTAAAAGAGAAAGAAGTCAATATGTAGGGAAAATAAGTTTTCTGTTTCAGAGATCAAATATTGAAAATTGTTAATCAGAAAATGTTGCCTTGAAAAGTCATTCTTGAACATCAGTATTCTTTTTATGTAAAATTTAACTCTCCTTCAATCTTCCAGAAAGAAAAGAAGAGCAACAGAATGGCCATGACAATAAAGCATTTTTTTCTTCTTCTTTTTGCTGCACTGAGCAGTTTAAATGAAATATTAGCACTAAGTGTGTACTGTCTGTATAACATGTGTAACTGTGTTTTCCATTATATAATTCCTCACTGTAAAAACAAAATGAAGAAGAAGTAGTCAGGGAGAGAGGGAGGAAAATGCAAGAAAAACAAATGGAGATATTGCTGTAAAACAATTAGGAGGAATGGAAAGAAATAGCCATTTTTTCATTAATGGGATAGGGAAGGATATCAGCTTTGAGATACCTTCCAGTAAGTCAGGGGCCAAAGTGGATGTTTTCCAGATAATGGTCCATATTTAGTCTTTGATTGTCATGATGGAGGCTGTGCCCGAAAACAACAGAGAGGACCAGACCAAAAATGCAACACATTTTAATTTAATTTTCATGTAATCAAAATTCGAGTATTACCAGGTCATATATTTCTTCCTTCAGTTGTATTAAAATTTACAATTTTGTAATCAATGTTTGATATTGTTAGAGTTTGGAGCAGAAATTCAAGTCCAGAAAACACACAGACTGATTCAGCAGGATCATTAACTTCTTTATAAACATATTAATATGAGTAAAGTTTACAATGCCATTTGTAGATTCTTTCAACGTAACATAAGCAAAAACACAAGCAGCAGCAGCTCAGAGCAGAGATCTGTTGCAAGCAAGCAAATCTAGTTTCAGTTTCACTTCTCAGCAAAGCACCCAGAGCCAAACCACACCCAAGCTGTCAGCTCCCATTGGCTGGTCTGTTGCCATGCTTTCTCACTTACTGACTTTGTTAACCATGTCTCTGCCAGTTAATGAATATACTCTGACATATATCTGAAGATAGCAATCAGAGCTTGGGAGATGCATCATAACCTTGGCTTATAGGTTTTGGTGTCAGCTCTTAGCAATCATCTAGACATATTTTCACTGTGATGGTATGTCCCTAACCTGGTCTCTCAGGTATTCAAACACTGAATAAACACTCAATTTCACTGTAATTGGGTCCATCTATCTTGCTGCTGATTGCCCTCTTCTGTTTTTTTTTTCCTTCTGTTTTTTTCAGCAATAGAATCTTCTCTAAAAAGCAAGGCTTTGAATAGTGTGCCTGAAATAGGATAACTAGGCTCAAATTAGGGTCATTTGTGCCTAAAGTGATAACCAGGGGTTGGCTTGTTGGATGATCCATTTGCTTGTTTTCTTGACTGTCAATGTTATCCTTAGGAGTCTTCTCCAATACCAAAAGTACCAACAGCTTCCTATTCTGTTTCTTCAAAGTCCAACTTTCATTTCCATAGAACGTCACAGGGAATATCATTGCTTGCACTATTCTTGACTTTGTACGTAGACCTTCTGCCTACAGAAGAAAGCAAAACAAATCACAGAAATCCAGATTATGTTTGTCTTTAAACGATGGGGCATATTTGTTTATTTATTCAATGTATATGGCTGCCGATCTCACTCACATAACTCTGGGTGATGCACAACATTTAAATTACTTCCTGTTCCTCAATGTACAATCACAATTGAATCCCAGATACCTGTTGTTAACGAGGCAGTTGTTAAGTGAGTTATGTTCCATTTTACAACCTTTCTAGTCATTGTTGTTAAGTGAATCACTGCAGTTGTCAAGTTAATAACATGGCTGTTAATGAATCTGGCTTCCCCGTTGACTTCACTTGTCAAAAGGTCAGAATAGAACTGCAAAGGACCTTTGAGGTTTTCTCATCCAAGTCCCTGTTCAAGCAAGTGATCCTATACCATTTCAGACAAGTGGATATCCAGTCTCTTCTTAAAAACCTCCAGTGATGAACCATCCACAAATTCTGAAGGCAAGCTGTTCCACTGGTTAATTGTTCTCACTGTTAGGAAGTTTCTCCTTAATTCCTGGTTGCTTCTCACCTTGATTAGTTTCTTGTCCTGACCTCTGGTGCTTTGGAAATAAATTGACCCCTTCTTCTTTGTGACAGCCCCTCAAATATTGGAAATTGTCCACTAGGATTCCAAAGTCCCTCTCACAGTTACACTTTTTGATCTCAAAAGATGATCACATGACCTTGGGACACTGCAACCCAGAGGTGGTATTCAGCAGGTTCTGACCAGTTCTGGAGAAATGGTAGCGGAAATTTTGAGTAGTTCGGAGAACTGGCAAATACCACCTCTGACTGGCCCCACCTTCATCTATTCTCTGTCTCTTGCATCCCAGCTGATTGGCTGGGTCTTCTTTTGTTGCCCTGCACAGGAGAATGGAGCTGGAAAGCAGGTTAGTGGGGTGGGGAGGGAATGGGGATTTTACAGTATCCTTCCCCTGCCACGCCCACCAACCCACACCACGTCCACCAAGCCACGCCCACAGAACTGGTAGTAAAAAAAATTGAATCCCACCACTGCTGCAACCATTATAAGATGAACCAGTTGCCAATCATCTGAATTTTGATCATGTGTATATGGGGAGGCTGCAGTGGCCATAATGTGATAAAAGGTCATAAGTCACTTTTTTCAGTGCCATTGTAACTTTGAAAGGTAACTAAACAAATGGTTCTAAATCAAGGATTACTTGTACACATGCACATACATACACATAGCTAAAATGAAGCCCCCCCCAAAAAAACATACAATATCCAGAAAACTATCTTAAACAATGCCTTCAACAGGAAACATGTTCCATCACACACCTGGAGCCCCAGGCTTGGGCACAGAACCAGGTCTCCAAAGATTTATCAAAGGCCAGCAGGGTGGGATTCAACCTAATCTCAGAAAGGATTGTGCTCTTCAAGGGCCCACCACCACTTGAAATTCCTTGGCCAATGATACCCATTGCATGGTTCTCCCTGCCAAATTGGATTGGATGGATAGAAACAAGCAGGAAGAGACATCCCATAAGTAGCCACTCCCCAAGCCATGTAGGTCTACTACTATCACCTTGAATTGCACCTGGAACCAAACTAGTAGCCAGTGCAGCTAATGTTGTATAGGCTATCTGATTTTTTTTCATAATTTGGCAAGCTCCAACTTGATGTAAATAGATTTACAGTCATATAACATGACAGCTCCTTGTTGTCCCTTCGGCAAACAGCAGGCACACACACTCAAATCAGCTCCGGTGAGTTTTTCAAACTGACAAAATACATTTGGAAAATGCACAAGAGAGTTTTAATAAATTCTTTCCTCTTTCATCATTTGTTTCCTCTGAAATGCAGAATATAATACTGAAAAGTCAGTGATGAATGCAGTCCACTTTTGTGTATACAGATCTGAGATCACAGTTTTCCAGTGTTTTAGTGATCATAGCATGTTTGATCCACAATCTGTTTATCAAAATTAACAGTGTTTAGATGAGGCCATATGCGCTATAACAATTTATATGAATGAAAAGCTGCATATATTATGGGAGCTGATACTTTAAAAACATGGGCCCACGTTCTATTCAGATTTTCCAATGCATCAGTGCAAAACTATACAGTAACTGAGGGAGATCAGATGCAGAAGAAGAAAAGATGGCTGGTGCCCAGAATCCATTTCTAGCACATTGTCCTCCTCACGTTAAGAAAAGGTTTGTAGACAGCAGTGAAATGTCTGTCAAACATGGCTTGCATCTGTAGTGTTAAATGATACAGTCTTGCATGCATGCTTGTTTCGCACTTCTAATTTGAGAGGCATTGCATTGATACTCTTTTTGATATAACACCTTGTCAGAGAAATAGAAACTCACAGCAGCTTCAAATATTTGTGCCAGGATATATTCAAAACTAGCTTGGATATAACTTAACATTTTTTGTTTTGCCCAGTGCATTTTGTAGTGTTGGAAGAAATATCCATCTGGTTCAGTTCCAAGCTGGGAAAAAGACACTGGAAACATGGAGGCCAATTGGAAAGATGGTTTAATGGTGAAGCAGAAGTACATGGGGGCGTTCTGGGCAGCTGACCACATGGAGTTGTCAGAGAGGGGTATTTATACCTTCTCCTGGGCTTTGCACTTGAACTTCCTGTTCCTGTGCAAGAACATGTATTCTATTGGCTGTTGTGGGAGTCATAGTTAATTTTGTAGGTTATCTGAGTCCCAGGTTTGATTGAAGTTTGGACTCTCTGAGATGATGCAATGAAGAGGTATTCTGAAAGGGTGATGGGCAGCAGTGGGATTCTACCAGTTTGGACCAGTTCAGGCAAATCGGATGTTAAATTTGCATCTGGTTCGCCGAACTAGTATTTGAACCAACTGTCTGGCCCTGCCCACCACTCCCCACTCCCATGAGTCTCCACATGATCATTTTCAATGCGGGTAAGTGCAGGGTCTGCACGGAGGCTCTGGGAGGGGGAAAATTGGCCTTCCAGAAGTACCAGAAGTTTCCGGCTTCCGGAGAGCCTCCAGAGCCCAAGGCAGCCGCTTTCACCCTCCCAGAGGCCTGAGGGAAACCTCTGGATCCTTGGGAAGGTAAAAAAAACGGCCCTCCTGGGAGTTCTGGTAGTCCACGCCCACCATGGCCACACCCACCAAGCAACTGGGCAGCGAACTGGTGGCTGGGATTTTTGAATCTCACCCATGGTGTTGGGCAATTCCTATTATGGAATAATGGCTTTGTCCTGGAGGGTCATATCTTAATTCCATCACCCTGGAGCTGAAGGTCTTTTGTCTTGTAGATAGGCTGACCCAGTCTTTCTTAATGGGTATCAAATATTTGCTGGGGGCAGTGAGCTGCTTTCTGTCTTTAAACCATGTTTCTTCTTTTCTCATCCAGGGAAATGTAATATTCTGACTTTTTAATAGTTCTCAAAATAGTTCATTCTTCTAGGAGAGAGGTGGGGGATAACTTTCCACAGTAGTTTGGTGCCCAAAACTATGCCCAGTTACTGAATGAACAGTACAGAATAAGTGGAGGCATTGTTAAGTCATGCTCATGAATCCAACCACATAACTTGCATAGAAGCAGTTAATCACAGCTTTCCTCCAGAATGTTTCGACTTTCCATTCTAGCCTATAACCCTGGGATATTCTGAGGGTCTCCCCTGCAAGATCCGAGCCTAATTAGCTCCCATGGCCAGACAAGTTCACCTACATGCTACCATAGCTGAGCAGTGTGATTTGGAATAATTTGTCAGCTTGACCTCTTGATATCAGCACTGCAGAATTTATACCAGGCAGGCATGACTTAATGGAATGAATCAACTAATAATTTTATGAAACAGCTAATTATAAATTCAATATTTTATTAGTTACATTTAGAAGTGAGAGCCATATGAAGAGGAGGGCAAGTAGGTGCTTGATGACTAGCTCCCAGCTCCTGATGTCTCGGTAACACAGACATATTCTAAAGCAGAGGGGCGCAACTATGGCAACTTTACAACTTGTGGGTGTCAACTCCCAGAACTCCTGAGCCACCATGGGAATTCTGGGACTTGAAGTCCACAGGGTGCAAAGTTGCCCACCTTTGCTTCAGAGCGCTCTTCCTGCTCACATGCTTAATTCCTGTACAAGAATCCGTACAGCAGGTGGTAATTAACTGCAAACGTTTACATAATTCATTTTTAAGTATGATATTACTATGGGATTTAGATGGGCACAGAGAGGTTTTTTAGTTAACTCTTTCTGTCTTCTACATCATCTATCTATCTATATCATCGATCTCATCTTCTATCTATCCATATCTCTCTCCCTCTGCCTCTCCCTCTCTCTCTCTCTCAGTTGGGCTTTAAAAAATGTAGGCTAGAAAGAATATTGATGCCTTTGAAATTTGTGTTGGAGAAGACCCTTGAGAATACCCTGAAAAAAAAATCTAGGAGACAAACAAATTGATTATAGAACAAATCAGTTCAGAGGCTGATTTGAGGCACAAATGACTAGTTTAGTTTACTTTACTTTATTGTCATTGCACCTTGTACAATGAAATCAAACACCATCTTCAGTGCAAATCATGATCATGACCATGAAAATAAACACAAACAAACATCTTTCACCCTTCACACATTGAACCGGAAACCCCCGACACCACACCAACACTGCACTATACAGCAGAATTCAAAAGAGCTACTGCCCTGGGATAGAAGCTGTTTTTCAGCCTATTTGTCCTTGTTTTTATTATTTGTACCGTCTGCCAGATGGTAATAGTTCAAAAAAAGGGTGCCCAGGATGAGATGGATCTTTGAGAATGTTTTGAACTTTCTTAAAGCAGTGGGAGCTATAAAGCTCTTCCAAAGAGGGGAGAGGGCAACCAATGATCTTCTGGCAATGATATTAACCCTCTGGACTGCTTTTCTATCTGCCACTGTGCAATTGGCAAACCATACAGAGATGCAGTATGTTAAAATGCTCTCTATGGTGCAGCAGTAGAAGGTCACCAGCAGTTTTTCATTCTGTTGTTGTTTTCTGAGAAGCCTCAGGTAGTATAATCTCTGCTGGGCCCTTTTGATCAGGGCTGCAATGTGGGCATCCCAGGTCAGGTCCTCTTTTATGGTAACACCCAGAAACTTAAAACTGGCCACTTGCTCCACTCAGTCTCCATTGATAAGCAAGGGCTGGATGTCTGATCTGTTCCTTCTATAATCCACTGTAAGCTCCTTGGTCTTATTGGTGTTGAGGACTAAGTTATAGTCTTCACACCATGAAAGCAATCATTTGGAGGCTCAAATGATTATATTTTGGACAGATTATGTGAAGACCTAACTCTCTGGAGAAGCACATAATGCTGGGGAAGGTAAAAAGAAAGTGAAGAAAAGGACAACCAGCAGAAAAATGGATGGATCCAATTAGAGCAATGACAGGTATATCACTGGATATTCTTGATGTTACCTAGTTGGGTAATGAAACATCTGCAAGCTAAGAGCTAGGGAGCAACAAAGACTCCACAGTTCAACCCTGAGCAACAGATATTATCCTTATGGGAAAATTAAATATGGACACGTGTATGTATAATCATAGCAGAACTTAAGAAAACTTGATTTGATCCAATTGCTTGAAAATCCTGTTCTTGACCATCTGCCATAAAAGGACCAATTGACAAATATGCCGATTAATCTGCTGCTTTGGGTGACGTGTTAATTTATCCTTCCGAGATTGTATCACAACTCTTGTTATATTAGCCACATTTCAGAGCTGATACATAACAGAATCTGACTGATTCATCCATACCTAAGAAATCCCATGAATTACACCCATAAAAACTAAAGGAATTACATGAAAATAAATTTTGTGAAACATATGCATTATTCAGCTATTTAAAGGTGATGTTTGTTTTCAGTAAACCGATCACACCTTCCGATAAGCAGTTTTCTGCAGCATGCAAAATAATCTACCAGTAAAATCTCTGTGATACAGGAAGTTGTTTGGACTTCAAAAGCCAAACTATCTGATCCCACATTAGAGTGATTTAAAACTGTGACAGTAGCAACAACAAAGCTAACTTTAACATTTTAAAGTCTCATTAAACCGTAAGTCCTTTGAACATCCTCATTTGCTTATACCATCTGGGCCAGATCCTTGGTGATTTTAATGTAACACCAAAACTGCTGAGCACTGAAGTTCTTCCATGCACCAAGTTCACCTTCACAAATTTGGGGAGGAAAGAGAGAGAGAGAGAAAGAGGGAGAGAGAGGAGGGGGAATATAAAGGAATTCATGAACGAATTAAAAATGCTGAATATACTAAACAAAAAGCTTTTGCTGGGAGAAAAAGCCACCCTTCCATCATTGTTCACAACAAAAGTGCAATTGACAATGTGCTCTTTTTATGTCAGAGACTCTAGCATGAGGCTAAACATGCAAATGATTTTTGGAGGTGGTTAACGAAAGGAGCTGATTAATCCCAATTGACAGTCAGTTTCTTGCAGGAAGGCAGCGAGATGATTGATTTACCCCAATGTGTGCAGGGTCGATTGCATGACCTCAATCCAATTTCACAAAGTCCAGCTAGAAGACCAAATACAGAAGCCGCCAAATGGAAGATTAAGTGCTGGCCAGCTTAGACAGCGGTCCCTTCTATACAACTATCCCTAATAAAGCCACTTTAATCCTTCTTATCATTTACAAATAGGCATCTATAATTCTACTATTTATTTCAATCAGCAATATGGGATCCAATAAATTCTTAATGATTGCGGTAGAAGAATTAATATACTGCAAAACATTTTAAGGGTGGGCACTTAGTTCACAAAAGACACCACTGCTCACCTAAATTATTGCTGCTTATTTGAAACAGTTATGAGTTCTAATCCTTTTCTGGATATAAAAGAGGTGAATTATCCTGTATTGGACCATTTCAAAGAACACATTCTAGCTATATCTTCAGTAGACTATAAAAATATAACCCTTCCACAATTTTAGACACCATTTTTAAGATCAGCCTATATGGATACTGTTTACACTCTTGCTTCTATTTTGATTACATCCCTACTTGAATTTCAACATGATTTATATTGATAATCTATTTTAATTACTTTATAATCAGAAAGGCAGAGTAGAAATATTTAGATGTAAATAGATATCAATTTTGTGCTATAAAAGAACCCAGAATACAAATTGAAAATCAGTAGTCTGAAAATGCCTAATAGAAAAGTACAATCACTCACTGAATAGCATTGTTTTCCTTTACTATGAACACCAGTCAAATTATATTTCTGCTATTTGTTTCTGTCATCAGTTGCTGGGGTGGGGAGGGGAGCGATTATCCCCACATCTGTACCAATTATAGCTTTTTAAGTGGTATCTGCTTAGCTACAATGTGACCCACTGATATTTATACGCTGTAGATATGTTACATAGCCCAAATCAGAGGTGGTATTCAGCAGGTTCTGACCAGTTCTGGAGAACCTGTAGCGGAAATTTTGAGTAGTTTGGAGAACCAGAAAATACCACCTCTGACTGGAGATTTTACAGTATCCTTCCCTTGCCACACCCACCAAGCCACGCCCACAGAACCGGTAGTAAAAAAAATTGAATCCCACCACTGGCCCAAATCATATAATGCCTTTTTATTTCAACCCTGATCCGTAAAAATCACATGAAGGTTTAGATCAAGTTTGCCCAATCCATGGTCTTTGATTCACATGCCCTTGGACAGCTACTAATGCAGCCCCATCATCATAGATTGAAGGGACCTTGAAGGTCTTCTAGTCCAACCCCCTGCTCAAGCAGAAGCTCCTGAAGCCCCTGAAATGGTGTATTGCAGACAAATGGATGCCCAATCTCTTCTTAAATACCTCCAATGATAGACCACCCACCACTTCTTAAAGTACACCATTCTACTGATTGATCATTCTCACTGTTAGAAAATTTCTTCTTAGTCCTAGATTGCTTGACCATAAACTGTCAACCTTATTCTGTGATTCTTTAAAAAAAAAAACATTTTATTGATTTTACAATTAAAACAGACCAACAACACATACATAAATGTAAGAGAGAAAAAGAAAGGGTTAATTTGTCCATTTCTGCACAACTTGAAATTTTTTGAATAATCATCTCCTCTGATGGAACATGAAGCTGTTTCCAACATTGTGCAAAAGCCAATCTGGCTGCTGTCAAAATATGTATTATGATACATTTCACTTTTTTTGGTATTTGTTTATCAAAGATCCCTAATAGAAAGGACTCTGGTTTGAATTCGATCTGTTCTCTTGTCATTTCCTCCAGCCAATTTCTAATTTTCTGCCAATATTTTTGAGCTTCTGTATAAGACCACCACATATGGAAGAAAGTTCCCTCTCTTTTTTTGCATTTCCAGCAATTCGGACTCATATTGGGGTGCATCTTCACTAATCTCGGTGGAAGGTGCCATCTATAAAACATTTTATAGGCATTTTCTTTGTATGCTACCAATTTTGTTATTTCTACCCCAGACCTTTTCCCATTCTGTTATGGTGATACTATGTCCTATATTCCTACTCCAGGCTATCATGTTCCCTTTAACAATTTCTTCTTCTAATTCTACCTCTAATAAATAATTATAAAATTTTGTTATATTTTTTTTGCCCGATCCTAATAAAATTTTATCTAATTGCTGGTGTTTATTGTTAATTCCAAATTCTTTCTCGTCCTGTTTGTATCTACTTTGAATTTGAAGATATGCCCACCGATCAATTTTTAATCTCTGATCTTGAAGGTCTTGTCACGATTTCAGATTTCCTTGTGTATCCAATAGGTCCTTATATTTAATCATTTTAGTAATATCCAGATTATTTGGGTGAATCATCGCCTCCATTGTTGAGATCCAAATTGGTATTTTTAAATAGTGTTTTTTCCGTATTTTCTTCCAATTAGTCAATAATGAATCTCTAATTAGGGGTCTGTGGAAATATTTCTGGCTAGTTTTCCCAACATCCCATAAAAAAGCATGCTACCCCTTTTGTAAGCCATGGCCTTCTAAGAATAATATTCTTTTATTGGTTAAATTCACCCATTCTTTCAACCATACTAAAGAGGCTGCACTATAATACAACTCCCAATTTGGAAGTGCCAACCCTCCCCTGCTCTTCATATCCTGCATTTCCTTTAAGTTTATTCTTATTCTGTGATTCTTAACTTCATTAAATATGTTTTATATTTTATATGTGGCCCAAGCCAATTCCCCTTCACTCAATGTGACCCAGACAAGGCAGAAATTGGACACCCATAGTTCAGATAGAAAGAAGTTATAAGTCTGGGACCTTTCAGGTCAGACTGTTTTCTCCCCCATTTCTCTCAGTATGGGACTTTCTAGAATAGCAAATGTTGCCCTCCCTAACTAGTTAACATCAAAATATTTTTTTAAATTCAGAATCACCATCACAATCAAAACCTTGGTAGATCATCCAAGGGCTTGACAATCCCATCCTTGCCAGATGTGATGTCCATCCACATGTAAATGCATTGGAATGAAAATAAAAAAGGAAGAGTATAAATTACAAGCTTTTGCAGATGATTTGGTCTTTATATTGGAAGAACCATTGGAAACAGGCCCTAAGTTGATTAGAGAAATAGAGTTTGGTGAAGTAGCAGGATAGAAAATAAAGAAAAAACAAAAATCTTGGCAAAAAATATAACAGAAAAACAAACGAAAAGATTAATGGACAAATTAAATATTCAAATTACAAAAAAGTGAAATATTTAGGGATACAAATGACAGCTAGATGAGGAACACTTAAAGAAGATAATTATGAGAGATTATTACAACAGATTGCGATGGACTTGGAAAAATGGAAGAATTTATAACTATCTTTAATAGGTAGAATTGTGACAATTAAAATGAATATATTGCCAAAAATATTATACTTATCCCAGACAATTCCAATTAGATTGAAAAAAAATATTTTGAAGATTTAAATAAAATGATGTTGAAATTTATTTGGCAGGGGAAAAAGACAAGAATTAAGATAAAACTATTGCAGGAGGCAAGGGTGAGAAGGGGTTTTGGATTACCCAATTGGGAACTATATTATCAGGCAACAATATTGATGTGGATGAAGGAATAGATTGTACTGAAAAATGCCAGATTATTAACACTAGAAGGGAATGATTTACAGTTGGGGTGGCATGCATTTTTATGATATAAAGAAAGTAAGGTACATGGATATTTTAGAAGACGCTACATTAGGGATGCTTTATTAACAGTAGGGGAAAAAATAAGAGACTATCATTATATGAAAATACCAGTCTGGTTATCAACATTAGAAGCTTTTACATATCCACAGCTCTTTAAAAAGGAACACATTATTAGATATGAAGAAATTTTAAATGAAAAGGGTGAACTCAAAACAAAGCAAGAATTAGAGTTACAAGGGATAAATATAAATTGGTATTCGTATTTGCAAATACATACAAGGTATGAAAAAGACATTAAGATGGCTGGTTTTATAAGGAATTGACTAAATTGGATAAAATCCTAACAGGCACTGAAAAGAAGTTGTTCAAAAATATATATGGTTATTTATTAGGAGTGAAATTAGAAGAAGAACAAGTTAAAGAATCAATGATTGCATGGGGAAAAACTTTGGATATGGAATAGACTTGGATTAATGGCAGATATAATGGTCCAACAACTATAAATTAACTATGTCAATGGCTATAAAGAGAATTTGTATAAGATGTTTTACAGGTGGCATCTACCCCCAATGAGAATTGCCAAGATGTTTAAAGATAAGTTGGCGAAGTGCTGGAAATCTCAGAAGTCATCAGAATCATACTACCATATGTGGTAGACATGCACAGAAGCTAAAAAGTATTGGACTAGAATACACATGTGGCTGGAGAAAATAATAAAACAGCCTATAGACTTAAAACCAGAGACAATTTTATTGGGAATTTTGCCTGAGGGTTACAATAAAGAATTAATGTATTTGATTATCTATGTACTAACAGCAGCTAGGATTGTATTTGCACAAAATTGGAAAAATGAGAAAATTCCAATGGATGAGGAAATTATTAAGAAAATAACGGAATGTGCAGAAATGAGTAGATTGACAATGGCAGTTAGAGAACAAGAAGAAAAAAATTATTATAAAATTTGGAATTTATTTTATGAATGGCTGGATAGAAGAGTAAGAAATTGAAATATGTAAGTACAGTATAATATATCATTACTGATAAATGGATGAGTTAATAGAGTAAGAAAGTGAACATGAAATATATCATTGAAAATCAATAATTACAATGTTAAGGATAATATATTAAGTGATATATGTGCTATAAAATACTGGTTAGAATGATTATAAACATATATAAGTAAAATATGTATGATAATGTTACTATGTGCACAAAGAGTGACACATTGTTGACCAGAAAGGTTTTATTTGTTTGTTTTTGTTGTTGCTATAAAAATAAAAAAAAACTTTTTATATTAAAAAAACATGTAAGTGCATCATTCCACCACCCCCTGAGTCTGAGAGGTCAAAAGACAGGATCAAATAACCAGGGGTGGGCTGCTGGGGGTTCGCAGGGGTTCAGAAGAGCCCCTAGCTAAGATGCTGTGCAGTTTGGAGGACCCCCAAATTCCATTCCTGGCTGGGCCCGCCCACCCCTCCCCTCCCAGGAGTCCCCACTTGTCCCGTTTTGGATGCAGGAAAGTGCAGGGCCCATGCGGAGGTTCGGGGAGGGTGAAAAACAGGCCTCCCCGAAGTTTGGGAAGGCTGGAAATGGACCTGTTTCTGGCTTCCAGAGTGCCTCCAGAACCCAGGGAGACCATTTTTGCCCTCCCAGAGGCTCGAAGAAAGCCTCCGGAGCCTGGGGAGGGCAACCTCCACACACACCCATGGTGCAGAAGCCCAATTAGGCCATGCCCACCATGGCCACACCCACCCAGAAACCGGGCAGAGAACCCTTTGCTAAACCTTTTGAAGCCCATCCCCGCATATAACCCAGCCCCCAGTTGAAGTAACTTTTGCCTTAAAAGTATGTTTACAATTACACTGTTTACATATTTCTGCCAAGCCATTTAATAGAAGGCCCTGAGTTATGTACAGGTCATCATCCGAGTGAGACCTTTTCACCTCAATGAAAAGGCCCTCCCAAATCTTCCCATAATCCATGAACATGAAGCATATTTCTACCATATGTGTCCTATAAAATATATATATATGGCCCAACATAGCTCTTGGGAATTACAATGGAATGACATAGCCACCCACCAGTCCACATCCCAAGTCAACCCCGACAACTGAATTGCAAACAGATAATGGCAACATGACGAGAATGCAGGATCTGACAGCTAAAATCACTCACATCCAAGAGAGGTTTCCCAACAACTATTTGCAAGGAATTATAAGGAGTTGCAACTCTTCAAGCTTGCAATAGCAACAAAGGTATAGTTATGGCAGCAGGCAACCATCTGGTCAAAGGGTGAAAATATAACAGCAAGGAGCTGGAATTATGCTGAATGAATGCCAATAACATCTGCCTGATTTTCAGGAAGGCAATCTGTAATCTTAAACTGGGAAAAAGCAATAGTAAGAGAAAAGCAGGAGTACAATTGTTGCTAAATAGTAATTTATAGAACTCTGTTTAGATAAGCTACCTTCCATATCCTAAAAGGGAAAGAGAAAATGATGTATTGATTTCCTTTCCAAACTTCCCTATTGCAAATTCATATCAAATGTTAATTTTTGCAGAGAATTGCAACAAGTCTGGCCTATTTGGGATACTTCAAAGGGTCTCTGTTATGTCCTGAGGACTCAAGGAGTTCTCACTCAGGTCCACTCACTTTGTGTGGGCGTTATTCCCCCATTCCCATTGGTCGGTTCTCCCCAGCAGCCAGCTATAAAAGCAGGCTGCGGGGTCCAACTGGCTGCTGATTGCTGCGAGCCAGTTCCAGGCTTGGCAAGCACGGTCAGCCCTTTATTTGTAAAATAAAGTACTGTTGCACTCATGCTCTGGTTCAGCCTCTCATTGCTCAAACTTAACACTGGCGACGAGGATGGGATGGCTACCAGAAGCACCTTGCAACCGCTGAGTCACTAGCCACCGATCTACAGCCCAGAGAGAGCGATCGGCTGGCGACAAGGGAAACGCTGATCCGCAGCCAGAGAGAGCGGTTAGCTAGCGAAACGAGCGATCAAAAAGAGCAAACGCAGATCCGCAGCCAGAGAAAGCGGTCTGAATCAAATAGTTAGAAGCGTCTGTAGCCGCTTGTTAGCCTCGCTACGGGGAAAGTGAAGCGCTGCGAGCCGCAGCCGCTCTGCATTTGGCGCGAAATTCAAACGGGTGTCATTTGAATTTCGAGCCAGTAGGAATCACAGCACAGCGCTGTAGAGAGTCACTAACGCCCACTTTTTTGGCGCGAATCAAGACACCTCCAACGGCTAGCAGCCAACGTGGTAACCCAGAGAGAGAGAAAGAGAGGGTAGCAAAAAAACCTCTCCAGAGCTGATATCACTAGTAACTCACAAGCGTTCGTAGTCCCAGAGAGATTTTTCCGCAGGTAGCCCAGCCGTTCCAGCACCATGAGTTCCAATCCAGTATTCCCGGCGTTTAAACCAGACGAAGAGAAGTGGGAATCGTATAAGAACCGTTTCAATCATTACATCGATGCGGTCGGCCTGTCGGATGCGGGAGAGCATCGGAAGAAATCCTATTTCCTAATCTACTGCGGAGCCACCGTTTACGATACCGCTGCAGCACTCGTGGCGCCGAGAGAATAAAAAAACGTTCCGTGGTCCGAGTTGCTTGAGATCCTCACAAACCACTATGCTCCCAGGCCTTCACAAATCGCCAGGAGGTTCACGTTCCGAATGAGGAAGCAATCAAGTAAGGAGACCATCAACCAATATATGGCCGCCCTCAGAACAGCAGCCCTGCACTGCGGGTTTGGAACATACCTGGAGGACATGCTCCTCGATCAATTGGTTTGTGGGGTCAAGGATCTCAACCTACAGAGGCGACTGCTAGCTAAAAAGACCTCAACCTCGCAAGCAAGCGGTAGAGGAGGCCCTAGCAGCCGAGCTAGCAACGAACTCAGCCACCGAAATTCAGGGCCCAAGCGCCAAGCTAGCAGCGTTCCCAGTCCATTCCGAAGAGGTGGAAGCGGAGGAAGGCCACAACGATGAGAACGATGTCCATCGCCTCACCAATGACAGACGGTCGCAGGTAGGGGCCAAACAAGAATACACCGGTCCACCCAAGCACATCACCCTGTGCCTAGCCTGTGGGGATCACATCAAAGGGCCACCTGCAAGTTTAAAGGAGCCGTTTGCAACAACTGCCATAAGAGGGGGCACATTGCGAGAGTCTGCCAAGCCCCCAAAGCGCTGCACAAAGACCCCCGTCCTCGCACTCGGGACCACAGAGGCAAGTATTAAACTGTCGCACGCACCGCCTTGCCAGGCGTACTTGCCACTCTGTTAGTAAAATTTCTCTCTCCGTTTCCCTAGAAGGTAAACCGTGCCACATGGAGGTTGACACAGGGTCAGCGCTCTCAATAATCTCGTGGAACACCCTCAAGAGACTCCACCCCAGCCTATCTACTACCCGGCTTCAGAGATGCCAGTTCGGTCTGAAGGACTACCAGGGGAAGGCCATTCCCGTGATCGGCAGAGGCAAGTTCTTTGTCAGTTTTAGAGCTTTTAAAGGCCACCTACCTCTAGTGGTAGTTAACGGCAATCTACCCACCTTATTGGGGCTCGATTGGTTTCCCCACCTCGGCCTAGGGTTAACAGGAGTCCATGCTGTCTCAACCTCAGACACTGACTCCTTATTCGCTGACTACGCAGATGTGTTCAGCGAGGAGCTGGGGTGTTATAATGGAACCCCCATCTCGTTCACCGTTGACCCCAGGCAGTCCCAATCAGATTAAAACCACGTAGAGTTCCATTTGCTATTCGACCAAAACTAGACGCTGAATTGGATAAACTACTAAAACAAGGGGTCATTGAGCCAACAGATTTCGCCAAGTGGGAGACGCCCATTGTCACACCCTCAAAAAGATGGTAGCCTGAGAATTTGCTCGGACTACAAGACAACAATCAATAAACATTTACAAGTTAGCGCCTACCCCGTGCCCGTCATTCAGCACTTATTGCACACATTCGAACCGGGCAGTATTTTTGCTAAATTGGACATGTCTCAAGCATATCAACAGTTCCCTGTTGATAACCAAACAGTGGAACTTCAGACCATCGTCACTCACAGGGTGCCTTCCGATGCAAGCGTCTCCAATTTGGCGTAAGTGTTGCCCCGGTATTTTTCAATCCCTCATGGAGCGGATTTTACAGGGCCTCCTGGTGTAGTACCCTACTTCGACGACATCTTGGTCTCGGCCAGGGACAGACCCCAACTCTTCCAGAGAGTGCGAGCAGTGTTAGAGAGGTTCAGACAGCATGGCCTCAAGTTAAAAAAAGAAAATGCGCCATTGCCACTAGACAGGTGGACTTTCTGGGTTATAAAATTGACGCCTCTGGCATTCACCCCCTGGAGTCCAAGGTCAGGCGATCCACTAAGCTCCCACACCGACCTCCAAAACAGAGCTACAAGCTTTCTTGGGACTCCTAAACTTTTATGTATCCTTTTTGCCCCATAAAGCCTCAGTAGCCGAACCCTACACAGATTACTAGACAAAAAGTCACCGTGGCACTGGGGGCACAAAGAAGACCAGGCGTTTAACGCCGCAAATCACTACTTGCGTCAGAGGCAGTGCTCATCCAATTCGACCCCAACCTTCCTTTAGTACTGGCAGCAGACGATCCCCTTTTGGAATTGGGGCGGTCCTTAGTCACCGACTTCGCCAATGGCGCCGAGGCCCCCATCGCTTTTTTCTCCAGGACGCCTCGGCCACGGAGCGAAATTACAGCCAAATAGACAAGGAAGCCCTAGCAGCTGTTGCAGCCGTGAAAAAGTTTCACGAATTCCTTTTTGGCCACTTCTTGAACTGGTCACCGACCATAAGCCCCTCCTGGGCCTACTGGCCGGCGACAAACAGACACCTCAAGTCCTCTCCCTCGGATGACAAGGTGGACACTTTTCCTAGCGGCCTACTCATACAAACTTATCCACCGCCCGGGCAAAACTCTATCCCACGCTGACGCGCTCAGTCGCTGCCCTTACCCGCTCCGGCTGAAGACCCAGCTCCTGTCAATGCCATTTTTGAAATCACCCAGTTGGACCTGCCCATCACCGCCCTTGACATCGCCGCCAAAACCAAGGCAGACCAAACGCTCGCCCAGGTGCTCGACTGGGTGAGGAGGGGGTGGCCGGGAGGCAATGTTGATAACAAATTCGCACCCTTTAAGACTCGCATGCAGGAGCTGTCCAGTTTGCAGGGTTGTCTACTGTGGGGCACTCGAGTGGTCATCCCGACCTGCCGCTGCACCCGAGTCCTGGAAGCGTTGCACGCAGGGACACCCCGGCATTGTGAGAATGAAGGCGTTGGCACGCAGCTACGTGTGGTGGCCGGGTCTAGATGAGAACATTGTCAATTGGGTAAGTTCCTGCAGCATTTGCCAGGAATCCCGTCCTGCTCCCCCATCGCCACCCCTACCAGATGGGAGAGCGCCAGCGCCCTTGGTCTAGAATCCATATCGATCTGGCCGGCCCGTGCATGGAAAGATGTTCCTAGTGGTCGTGGACGCTTATTCCAAGTGGATAGACGTGGCGCAGCTATCCACGACCACCACACTAGCAATCACCAACGTGTTAACGCGCCTGTTCGTTACACATGGACTACCCGACTCCTTGGTCTCCGATAATGGCCCACAGTTCGCATCAGTAGAATTCAGCCGTTTGCAGCCAACCTAGGCATTCGCCACATTTTCACAGCCCCATTTCACCCTGCGAGTAATGGGTTGGCTGAAAGGGCCGTCAGGACCACCAAAGAGGCCCTCGCTAGGTTTGGCAGAGATGACTGGCACCACAAACTCTCACGGTTCCTGATGAGCCAGCACTCAACCCCCTGTGCAGTCACCAATAAGTCCCCAGCGGAACTTCTGATGGGCCGGCGCCTGAGGACTGTATTAGATAGACTGCACCCACAATACTGCCCTGACTCTCCCCTCGCTTCCACTTCGGGGTTAGACATTTTATGTTACAGGAGCCGATATTCGCAAGGAATTTCGCTGGGGACCCACTTTGGATTCCGGCGAGGTCATCGCCGTCACCGGGCCAAGATCGTATAGAGTCAGGCTGGAGGATGGTCGCGTCTGGAGGAGACACATAGACCAACTCAGAAGGCGCCTCAGCAACCTCGCAAACAAGAATCCAGAGTCTCCAGTCGAAGGGGAACCATCCCATCCGCCACCCAGCCACACCGCACCCAGTGACCAGTCTGCGCCAGCGGTCGCTCCGGTCAGCCCAAACTCGGACAACAGCGCCCAGAGAGTTGACCAACCGGATCCAACCCACGAGAGTTTGACTCCAGAAACCAACCGGTGGTTTCCGAGGATGCCCAGTCCAGAGAGAGTGTTGGCGACACTATGCCAGCTCAACCGTCACAGACTGATACCGAACAGTCAGACAATGTTCCCGAGTTGCGCCGCTCCGGGCGCCAACACAAACCCCCATCTACCTCAAGGACTATGCGTGTTCGCATCTGGGGGAAGGGGTGTTATGTCCTGAGGACTCAAGGAGTTCTCACTCAGGTCCACTCACTTTGTGTGGGCGTTATTCCCCCATTCCCATTGGTCGGTTCTCCCCAGCAGCCAGCTATAAAAGCAGGCTGCGGGGTCCAACTGGCTGCTGATTGCTGCGAGCCAGTTCCAGGCTTGGCAAGCACGGTCAGCCCTTTATTTGTAAAATAAAGTACTGTTGCACTCATGCTCTGGTTCAGCCTCTCATTGCTCAAACTTAACAGTCTCTCTCCATTCCCTACTTTGGGGGGGGAAATCTGAATCTTTCTGGTCTACCTCACTCTTTTATTCCTCTCTGTTCTTTCTCTGCCTGAACCCTCTCGTCTTTCTTTTTAGCACTCAAAAGTGGCCAGGAATACTAGTGAAATGAATAGAGTCACCCCTGGCATTTTCATTTATCCTGTGGGACATAAAAATATCAGGGCAACCCAGCTTGGTTCTACAGAATGCAGATCTCTCCTAAAAAGCTCAAAGGATTAATGAGGAATAAAAATCTCCTGGAGTTTGCAGCAAAGAAAATGAGCAAATAGAAAGATGTGGAATCTGTGCTATGAAAGGAAGAACGAGAGGGAGCTGAGGATAAAAAAAATCCGGGAATAGCGGAGTGCATGGATTTAAACACACACATTCTTTCCAAGCCTTCACCATCCTTACAAGGTTAAACTCTCATTTGCTATTAATCTGTTTGCTCAGCTCATGTGAAGTATTCAGTGCATAAGTGGATAAACATCGATGAACAAAGGTCAGATCCAATGGATGTTGCTTAGCCACAATCATTCATTAGGCAACAAGGCAGGAACCAGGTTAGGTATCATAATGTGTGTGGCAGGGGGAGGGAGGAAGAGAGCGGGGGAGAGAAAGGGAAAGAAGGAGAAAGAGAGAAGGAAAGGGGGAGGAGAGGGAGAGAAAGGGAGAGAAGGAGAAGGAGAGGGAAAGAGGGAGGAAGAGGGAAGGAGGGAGAAAGGGGGAGAGAGGGAAAGAAAGAGAAAGAGGGAGAAGAAGAAAGGGGGGAGGGGGAGAGATAGATAGATAGATAGATAGATAGATAGATAGATAGATAGATAGATAGATAGAGACAGACAGACAGACAGACAGACAGAGACAGACAGACAGACAAACAGACATATAATAGATATATATAAAATAGATATCAATGATATGTATATATCATAGATATATAAAACTTAGCAAGAGAGTTTGAGCAAACTAAGGCCAGAGAAGGCTGGGAATCAGGGATTATTGGAAAAGAACGAGTCGAATAAAGTGTCCTCTAAAAGGTTGCCTCAGAAATTGGAAAATGGAGCCAGTTTGCTTTTTTTTTTCGTAAGAGCAGGCGAAATTAAAGAAAAGTTTTGATGAGAATTGGCATTCCATCCGTCTCCTGTTCTTGCAGGGGCAAATAGTGGATATTGTGCTGTAATGCAGGAAAGGGAATTAAAATCAAAAGGCCTTTATTGTTCTATAAGAACCTGTAGAAGCTCCCGGCATAAGAAAAAATGGCCTGCAGGCAAGTAACCTTTTTCTGGTGGGGAAGGAGAGTTGTTCTGGTTCCTCTTTTTCTGCATTTCTGCCCAAAGTTACCTTAAGTAGGTTAGAATATTAGAGTGTCACCAGAGATTGCAGGGTAGAATTTTTAATCCATTCCTCTCCCTCCAGTTTTATGTGGGACACTTGTTTTCTTTGTATGTTAAATCTACTGGAGGTTCAAAATATCTATTTTTCCTTCCTTTCTAATCCCCAGACAGGAAGGAATCATCTGCAGTTTTCAGCAGTTTGCTACTGTGATAACCCGCAGTCTCTCAAAATAACCCAAAACCCAAAAACATATATTAAAGTCCGGTAAAGCCTTCAACTTAACTTCACTGTTTTATTAGGCACAGTTTAAAGTCACAAAAGTAAATAATGAGGCAAACAGAAAACCAAAACAAACCATATTGATGAGAGTTCTGAAGCAAGCCGAGATAACTAATCATAAACTCCAGGAAAATAACCGAGAAAAGTCCATGGGAAGAATGCCAACAAAGATAAGCCTCTTTCAAGGTGAACACTAAATGACTTCAGCAATTCTAACTGAGCAGTTGGAAACTTATATACATAGCTCCCACCTGCAAGCCACGAGGAGGATCATGGTAATCTCCTCTTGAGTAGACCTCACTTTTCCCTGATCCTCTCCTCCCTGCATGATCTAGGATGGATAGGGGATGGGCCTGGATCCTCCTCTGACTGCTCAGCCGGCCTCTCCCCTTCCCCAGCCTCCTCCAACACCTCTGGAGCCACACCCCACTCCCTGTTGGCTGTTCCTCCTCTTCCTCAGAGTCAGACTCCACCAGGGGCATGACAGCAACTGAATTTCTATTTTGTGATCCAGGTGGGTGTGAGAATGGGGAACAGTTCTCAGTCCTCACCAGGGGTGGGATTCTAACAGTTCACACCTATTTGCTAGAACCAGTTGTCAACATTCTAAGCAGTTCTGAGAACCGGTTGTTAGGAGAAATTACTGGCCTAATCCTGTAAGGAAGGCAGGAAGGAAACATTCTGGTGTTGCTTACAGAAACTGCCTCTCTGTTAACTCTTATTACATTCTTGGCAGGACTAGACTTCCTGTCTCAGGAACTTCTCTGGAGTTTTCTTTCCCTCCTTTGCTGGTACTTTGCTTGTGTGGAGTGACCATTCAAAGTTACAATGGCACTGAAAAAAGTGACTTATGACCATTTTTCACACAACTGTTGCAGCATCCCCACAGTCGTAAGAGGCCAGGTGAGGAGATTTCTGCCTCGATGTGAGTGATATTGAGTTGGCCATGCCCAGCCAATAACATGACCACCAAGTCATGCCCACCAACTAAGCCATGCCCACAGAAGCAGTTGTTAAAAAATTTGAATCCCAGCCCTGGTCCTCACCACTCAACTATCTGGAATGTTGAACGCATTCAAGCTAAGATTCAGCAGCAACATTTATTTGCAGTTGTTTTAAACAATTGCCTTCAAATAAATAAAAAAAACAAGACTCTTAAAATAGCAGAAGGTTGGAAGAATTGCCCTAGTTAACATCTTTTTTCTGCTTTGTGTGTGTGTGTGTGTGAGAGTGAGAGAGAGAGAGAGAGAGAGAGAGAGAGAGAGAGAGAGAGAGAGATCATCATTTGAGGCTTCAGTGTTGCCAATGTGTGTGTGTGTATCAGTGGTGGGATTCAAATTTTTTTACTACCGGTTCTGTGGGCATGGCTTGGTGGGCGTGGCTTGGTGGGCAAAATCCCATTCCCTCCCCACCCTACTAACCTGCTTTCCAGCTGCCTTCTCCTGTGCAGGGCAACAAAAGAAGACCCAGCCGATCAGCTGTGACTTGGGAGGTAGAGAATAGATGGGGGTGGGGCCAGTCAGAGGTGGCATTTGCCGGTTCTCCAAACTACTCAAAATTTTCGCTACCAGTTCTCCAGAACTGATCAGAACCTGCTGAATACCACCTCCGCCTAGTTAACATCTTTTTTCTGCTCTCTCTCTCTCTCTCTCTCTCGAGAGAGAGAGAGAGAGAGAGAGAGAAATCATCATTTGAGGCTTCAGTGTTGCCAATGTGTGTGTATGGATGGATGGATGAAGGATGGATGGATATGTGTATGGATACATGGGTATCCATGCTGATGCCTTCCTCTCATTCACAACCCATAAGTATGATAAGCTTACTCTACTGTGTTAAAATAATATTTTACTAAGATTAAAGGTTACCTCAAACTCAGAGATTCCATGGCTAATAGTCCCCAGTAGATTGGTTTGCAATTATGTTGCTTCATTTCTCTTGAAAGCCCTTTAAGAAATGAGCCGTCAGTACATGTTGTGGCTAGAAGTTCAAATGCTTCATTTGTGTGAAGGAGTTTGTCTCTAATGCATTGCCACATTAGATACTGGTATTATGTTAGAGGTGGGCAGGAGTGGATCTTATAGATATGCTGACTGTCTACATCAGGGTCCCCAAACTTGGCAAATTTAAGACTTGTGGACTGGCTGGAGAATTCTGCCAGTTGAAATCCACAAGTCTTAAAGTTGCCAAGTTTGGAGACCTCTGGTCTACATCAAACTCAGAGAATCTGATTTGGGTCATATAGAATCATAGACTCATCGGGCCAGAAGAGATCTTGGAGGTTTCTTAGTCCAACCCTTGTCCTTATTCCACCCACACCAGACAAATGAATGACCAATCTTTTCTTGAAAACTTCCAGTGATAGAGCACCATCAACTCTATGAGGCAAGCATTCCACTGACTAATTGTTCTCATCATCAGGAAATTCATCCATAGTTCCAGGTTGGTTCTTCCACTGATTATCTTCCACCCATTGCTTCTTGTCCCGCTCTCAGATGCTTTGGAGAATAAATCAATGCCCTCTTCCCTGTGACCTTTCATAACTGTTTACAAAGTCTCATAAAATATAGAAGCTTTGTGTGCATCTTCTTCTAATTGACATAATTGTTAAAGTAAGTTGCCAGTAATCTTTTTTTTTTTTAATGCAAGCCCTGCCTGTTGCATTCTTTTTCACCTAAATTCTGCCTGCTGCATCCTTTTAAAGCAACAGTCACCAACTGGTGGTCCACGAGAAAGTTCTGGTGGTCCATAGAAAAATTATTTGCATTTTTTATATTGCATTAAGCCAGAGGTCTTCAAACTCCGCCTCCTGGGCCAGATACGTGCGATGAACATTTGTGTTGCTGCAGAGAGTCTCCCCCTTCGGTGTCTTTTTGTGTGGGTCAGGGGGGCGCAGAAATTCCGACAGGGTGTCTACTTCAGCCTCCTGGTGTGGGGCTTTGGGTGAAGTGCCACTGGTGGTGAAGAGCTGGTGGGCCATGTTCCAGTGGGACTGCATTATGGCCTGGAACTGGCTGACCACTTCAGCCACTGAGCCTCCAGGCCTTCCCACTGCTTGGAAAGCCCATGCTCGTAGTCCTCAGTGAAGTACTTCTGCTGAGCCTCCTTCTGGTCAGATTCAATCTGAACTGAGCCAGCTGTTTTGCCAACTCTTTCTCATGGTGGCTGCTTAGTTCCAACAACTGCTTCTATAGAACTGGTCGTTATGTTTCTGCACAGTTTGGAGAACCAGGAAATCATGCCCCTGGCTGGCCCGCCCCTCTCTGCCCAGTCAGTCCTTATCGCATATGCACAACATTGTGTGCATGCCCGACATTGCTGACTGCATTCTTCCCCACCCAGTCACTCCTTAGGGTATTTTTTCCCCTCCCAACGATCAGCTGTTCCTATGGTCAGCTGTGCCGGGATTCACTTCACTTACTTACTGCTTCACTTAGGAGGCTTCTCTGAGGCCTAGGAAGCACTGGTGCCAAAAAAGGGAAGCCACACCCACCCAGTCACAAGGTCACACCCATTTAGCCATGCCCACAGAACTGGTTGTTACAAAATTTTAATCCCACCCCTGGCCCCACCCCAAAAACAGCCAGATGGATACATGTTCACCTTGGTCCCTTCATCATGCACAGATTATGAGAAAATTGCAATTCAGTTTGCAACCAATCTAAACAACTGTTCAAAAAAAAAATCTGGGTTACATTTCAAGAACCTTTGATTTAGAAATTGGGTATTCATTAGGATAGTAACATGATATTTGAGCATGGAGGAGCATAATCTCCCAGCATGTGGAAAATGATTTAAAACTTAATCTGTACCTTGTGATGCTCACTAATTATTTTTATTTACTCATGAGATTACAAGCAAGAAGTCAAAAATGTCTTGGGATTTACAAACTAATGAGATTCTGAGCAATTAATGTATGTATGTATGTGTGTGTGTGTATGTAGGTATGTATGTACGTATATATGTATGTATGTATGTATGTATGTATGTATGTATGTAGTGGAGGACATTCATAGCTGTTATCTGCACCTTGGTGCATATGGATGCTATCATGCCCACCCATGATGACTTATAGTGTGTTCTAGGAAAGCCAACCATGATGGCATAGGATTATCCAAAATTAAAAGGTTTGGGGATCATTAGAAAAACATGCCATTTGTTTAAGAGTATGCTATATACCATTTTGTATATGCCAGTCTAAATCCTATTGCTCTTTTTCTGAAATACACACAATCTGGATTCATTGTTATATATGTTTGGATAGCTGAAAAGTCGGACACATTTTTAAGTGCAAG
This sequence comes from Pseudonaja textilis, assembly GCF_049901715.1. NCBI lineage: Eukaryota > Metazoa > Chordata > Lepidosauria > Squamata > Elapidae > Pseudonaja > Pseudonaja textilis. Next base: position 28,891,899 of record NC_141991.1, read on the forward strand.
AATCATAATGTTTTCTGGGATGTGTGTCACGAACTAAGCCTCTCATACTTATTTTTTTTTTCCATGATCAGTGGTATCTTTCTAATGAAAACCGTCTAGGCAATGCACACTTCAAAACCCAGCAGGACAAATGATATGTGCCTAGAGAATAAATATGCATTGCCTTCAGTTTCCTGAAGGTCTTTGTTTGATGGATTGACAAGACAAAATACCAGCGAAAAGGCAGATACAAGTTTGCAAATAAAACTAAGGTGGATGCCTCTTTCCTCCAAGATGATTTAGTAGAAAACAGAGTTAGAGCTATTTCTCATGAAAAATTGGTCTCTAGGAACAAGGTGGCCCCTGGAAATTGTTCCCTAGAAGTTGATATTTGGGAGACTATGTCAAATTCAATATATATTTATAATGATATATAACGCAAGGACCCCTCCTCCAGAACTCACATTGCAATACACAGTCATCGAAGAAATAATATTTCATCTATTCATATTAACTTTTTCATTAGTTTCCAATAGAGCACGGGTTATCTTAAAGCAAGTATCATATGTTAAAAACTGAACGGGGACTTAGAAGAGTCATAATAGCAACTTCTGTGTATAGATTTGCAAAGCAATATAGATAAACAAGTATTGTACTTTAACAGTAGCATAGTAAGTAAGGAATCAGTAAATTAGCTACAGATATATCTATGGTAAATGAACTTAACTGTTATTAAAGGACATGTACACTGCTATGATATTGCTGTAAAATGTGAGAACTTGTTCCTCTTTTTTAAATTGTTGAAACTTTGAATAAATGATGAAGAAGCATAGGATAACTCAAACTGTGATGAGTCAACCAGCAAAATGACTTCAGTAGAAGCCATTCTTTCTCATGCTTACTTCTTTTTCTTTTCTTCATTGCCATTCACGGGGGGATGGCAGGGCCATCTTAACAGCATTATGGGCCCTGGGCAAAGCAGTGTACTGGTGCCCCTACGACAACTACTCACAGGAATAAAAATGCAAAATGCAATAAAATTAAACATATATTTATGTTATTGGCACTTCCAACAAATAAATACATAATAAATGAGGTATGTTGCTGTATTTACCATGTTTCTCATAAAATAAGGCCGGGGGTTATATTTTTTTGAGCCCTGAAAAAATGGCTAGGCCGTCTTTTTGGGGGTGACTTAATTCCTCCCCTTGCATCCTCATCTAGAGCGCAGGCAGCCTCGCCACCAACCACTCCTAACGGGTGATCATGGTGAAGCACAGAGAGCTCCCTACTCCCACCAAACACCTTTGCTGCAGACCCAAGACCTTTGGCACCTGCCGCTGTTGCTTTCCCTTCTGCCCATTCCGCTGCCACGTTTGGAGCTGCCGCTTCCGTGTTTGGAGTGCCGCTGCCATTTGGAGTGCCGCCGCCATTTGGAGCACTGCCGCCACGTTTGGAGCTGCCGCTTCTGTGTTGGAGTGCTGCCGCCATTTGGAGCACTGCTGCCATGTTTGGAGCTGCTGCTTCCGTGTTTGGAGTGCCGCTGCCATTTGGAGCACCGCCGTCATGTTTGGAGCTGCCATTTCTGCATTTGGAGCTGCCGCTGTGTTTGGAGTGGCGGTGGCGCTCCAAATGGTGATGGTGCTCCAAACAGTGGCAGTGCTCCAAACGCGGAAGTGGCAGCTCCAAATGCAGACATGGTAACTCCAAACACTGGCAGTGCTCCAAACAGTGGCAGCGCTCCAAACACGGAAGCGGCAGCTCCAAACGGCAGCGGTGCTCCAAACAGCAGTGGCAGCTCCAAACGCGGCGGTGGCATGGGCAGAAGGGAAATCAACAGCGGCGGGTGCTGAAGGTCTTGGGTCTGCTGCAAAGGTGCTTGGCAGGAGTAAGGAGCTCTCCGCACTCTGCCATGATCGCCCATTAGGAGCAGCTGGTGGTGAAGAATTGCTGCCCACGGGGTGCTCCTAATGGCAAGTCCCCCCGCCCTTCCCCCCATTTTGCATGTTTTAAAATAGGCCTAAATTTGGGGGGAGGGGTTTAATTTGATTTTATGCCTAGAAAACATGCTGGGTCTTCCTATTGGGGAAGGTCGTATTGTTGGAGAAACACAGTATATGATACAAGGTGCATTGACATACGTTAACATACAAGATTGATATGGAGGGCCTATGTTCGTGGGGATCAGGGGCAAGTGCCCATCAGGCCCATGCATTAAGACAGCCCTGGGGGAGAGATGGGGGAATTTAGGAATTTGGTGCCTCAGCCGCTAATCAAAACATCTAACAGCCGGCATGTGGACCAAGGCCATGTCAACGGACACCTGTCAGAACTGAGCGGGAACTTGTGGCTGATCTGATTGGCCCATGTGACCTAAAAGAGGTGTCTCCAACCTTGGCAACTTTAAGCCTGAGGGATTTCAACAAAGCAAAGCTGGCTGGGGAATTCTGGGAGTTGAAGTCCCCCAGGCTTAAAGTTGCCAAGGTTGGTGACCTCCAACCTAAAAGACACAGGGGATGGGAGAATCTTATTCTTTTAATTATCCATAAGCAGGGAAACTATTTAGAGCTAGCTTCACTTTTCTAATTGCCGACATGATATTCTCAATAAAGATAACATCTGAACCTAACCCTAGTGTCAGAGTCCTGACTTCTCTAAGTTCATTGATCGGAACGATGGCAGAGAATGTGAGAAGTTCAAAAAGAAAAAAAAATCTTCTCTGAAGAACCAGCTTCAATATTACCAATTCTTAGGCGGAACCAAGCTATAACCTGGTAAGCATTAAGATACAGAAACTGATGGACTTGCTGATTCAATGTTTTTGCCACTGAGGGTCTTTCCAGGGCAATGAGGGCATTACTAACCACAGCCAACTCACCATCGGATAATTTGCCACGGCCAACTTGCTGTGGGACAAGTTGCTGCGGGACAATTACATACTATGGAAGAAATGGTGAAATAGAAACATTAAACAAAAGATACAAAAGGAGACCCAAAATGAAATGAGAATGACAAAAATTAAAATACTTTTAAAAATTATTTTAAATAAATAAAATTGATGAATGGTCCTGCGGTGAGTTTTCCCATGCTGAATTGGCCTCTGTGAATTACCCTGTGGCGAGTTGGCCATGGCGAGCTGGCCACGGCAAGTTGGCCAAGGCGAATTGGCAGCAGTGAACTGGCCGCAGCAAGTTGGCCATGGTGAGTTATCCCATTCTGTGCTGGAAGGGCTAGATTTTCAGCCCTGTGTCCAGGGACACCAGCAGTTTCCTCATAGTTGTCTCCTGGCATCTACTAAGCTTTCTGCTCCATTGACGTCACCTATTAAAAGAAGAAACACTTCTATGTTCACATTTTTTGTATTATCAATTTCTATAGAAGTAAGTCCTTGCTTAAAAGCCAATTACTTAGCAACAATTCAACAATTAAAAGAAGAAACACTTCTATGTTCACATTTTTTGTATTATCATTTTCTATTGAAGTAAGTCCTTGCTTAAAAATCAATTACTTAGCAACAATTCAAGTTACAGCAGACTCCCCCCAAAAGATACTTACAATCTGATTTAGAAGTTCTGATGGAAGCACACATAGATGCACACACACCACAGTCAGTTGTAGGGTGCTGGAAAGGATATGTTCTGGTTTCTTCATTTCCTTCTTAGCTTTTTTATTGCCTCTTCTGAATGACATATAACTATGGTTTATTTCTAAGTGTCTATTGATGACTGATTTGTCTGTTTGCCAAGCTTCCAGGAATTCCTGAGCATGTTTGGATTTGGCTAGATTTAGGATGCTCACAGGTTTCCACCTGAAATTGTGGTTGAGTCTGTCTATGTGTTGTGATAGTAAGGAATTTTCATCATGCCATTTGGCCTATGGTTGGTATTCATGGATGCGCTCTGCCTGTCTATCCTACACTCTGGCTGCTACAGACCTTCCATCTTAAGTTGTAGATGAATGAGACAAGTTCCATCATGGCATCTTTGTTGAAACATTGAAAACCAGGAGGCTGCTGATTGAAAGACAAGATATCACACCTACACGTTGGTTATTATTCTTTCATTAAACATGGCCTGAAATTTTCTTCTCTTAAATTCCAAAACAATCATGGCTGAGTAGTATAGAAAGGTAGGATGGGGTTGCAAAGCAAGCAGATTAGAAAAGGAGGAGCTACACTGATTCAAAGGTTAGAGAATTAAAGTTAGACAGCGTGGGATGTGTTGTAGAGCGAAGGGACAAACGAGGCCAAGACCAGAGCATACAAGTAAAGGCTTTATTCAGGGGAATAAAGGGTTGTTGTGCCTGCCCGCTAACAAGGCAGACTGCTGGAGAACAACAACGTCTGGCTCCGTCCGGCAGCCGGCTTTTATAGCCGATTGTCAAACGGAGCCAACCAATGGGAGCTGCTGATGCTCCCGCCTAAAGTGCGGACCTGGTTGGGAACTCCAACCAGTTCCAAGGACATAACACCCCTCCCCCCCTGGCTGGGTGCATGCATAGTCTTTGAGGTATGATGGAGGACTTCGCTGGCGACCCGAACGTCGTAGCTCAGGAGAACTGCCGGTTGGCATCGAGTCCAAGGAGCGCGGCTCCGAGGCCGCCGTGGAGCCCTCTGGGATTGGCACTGGATCCGGGGATCGAGAAGTCTCCCCTCGTTCGGGTTGGCTCGGTAGAACGTCTCGGCCTGGACGGTCGGTGCTTCCGCAGGGTGGACGTGCAGGAGCTTCGGGCCGGTCGTCTAGGTCCGCTCTCGGCTCCCTTTGTTCGTGTGGAAATGTCTGGTCCCTCAGGGAATTTCCCTCTGGGACCTGGGCGAGGATTCGAGGGTTGGCTGCTGGATCTGGCTCACCGCTGTTCCAGTCACTCCGCCGCCTGCGTAGTTGGTCCAGGTGTCTCCGCCATACTCGACCGTCTTCTAATTGGATCCGGTAGGACCTTTGATCGGTGATAGCCACGATCCGCCCTGGCACCCACAATGGATCTCCTGCATAGTTCCTTGCGAAGACTGGGTCCTGCAAGGCAAAGTCTCGCACCTGGCTGTCAGAACCCAAAGGGGTATCAGGACAGTAGTGGGGATGCAGCCTATTGAGAGCTGTCCTTAAACGTCTCCCCATTAACAGTTCAGCCGGGGATTTGTTAGTGCTAGTGCATGGGGTTGTATGCTGGCTGAGGAGGAAACGGGATAACTTGGAATGCCAGTCTTCTTGACCGAATCTGGCTAGTGCCTCCTTGGCCGATCTGACGGCTCTCTCTGCCATCCCATTACTAGCAGGGTGAAAGGGGGCCATGAGGACGTGTCGGATGCCCAGGTTCGTGACATACCTGCTAAATTCGCAGGACGAGAACTGCGGCCCGTTGTCGGAGACTATCGTGTCCGGGAGTCCATGAGTCACAAAAAGTCTGGTCAGGGCTTTGACAACTGCCTGCGTGGTGGTCGTGGGGAGCAAGGCAACGTCAATCCATTTAGAATACGAATCCACGACCACCAAGAAAGTCTTGCCATGGACCGGACCGGCCAGGTCGATGTGTAACCGTGACCAGGAGGCATTGGCACTTTCCCACTTTGTGGGTGAGGCTGCAGGTGGGGCTGCTCTGGATTCCTGACAGGGTTTACAGGAGCTTACCCACTCTGCGATCTGATCGTCCATCCCGGGCCACCATACGTAACTGCGAGCCAACGCCTTCATTCGCATGATACCCGGATGGCCCTCGTGCAGCACCTTCAATATGGGTACGCGAAGGGTGGATGGAACAACGACTCTGGTACCCCATAGCAGGCATCCCTGGAGTTTTGATAGTTCCTGTTGACGTGTTTTAAATGGGACAAAATCAACTGAACATTTTGTTTCCGGCCACCCCCTTCCCACCCAGTCCAGAACCTGGGCGATTAGTCTATCTTTCTTGGAGTGTGCCGCGATGTCATCAGCAGTTACAGGTAGCTTAAGTTCATTGACTTCGAAGATCGCGTGCACCGGAGCTGGGTCTTCAACCGGGGTCGGTAAAGGGCAGCGGCTGAGAGCATCTGCGTGGCTTAAAGTCTTACCAGGGCGATGGACCAGCTTGAACGAATAGGCCGCCAAAACAATGTCCATCTGGTCATCCTGGGGACAGAACTTGTGGAGTTTGCCTGTCTCCGATAAAAGTCCCAGAGTGGCTTGTGGTCTGTAATGAGTTCGAAATGGTGGCCAAAAAGGAATTCGTGAAATTTTTGACTGCCGCTACTGCAGCCAGAGCCTCCTTGTCAATCTGGCTGTAGTTTCTTTCAGTCATGGAAAGGGTCCTGGAGAAGAAGGCAATTGGCGCTTCTGTGCCATTGGGGAGTCTGTGACTAAGGACAGCTCCTATCCCGAAGGGGGATGCGTCAGCGGCCAAAACCAAGGGTAGGCGTTGGTTGAATTGAATTAAAACGGCGTCGGAGGTGAGCAGAGATTTGACCGCTTTAAATGCAGAAGACTCCTTGGGGCCCCAGTGCCACGGAGCATCTTTATCTAACAACCTGTGTAAAGGTTCAGCGACTGAAGCTTTGTGTGGTAAGAATGAGGCGTAGAAATTTAATAAACCCAGGAAGGCTTGCAGTTCCGCTTTATTATTTGGCGTGGGTGCCTCGTGGATGGCTTTTACTTTTGACTCCACTGGGTGGATGCCTGAGGCGTCAAGTCTATATCCTAAAAAGTCCACCTGTTTAGTGGCGATGGTGCACTTCTCCCGTTTGAGTTTGAGACCATGCTGTCTAAACTTCTCCAATACTGCTCTCACCCTCTGGAGGAGCTGGGGCCTGTCCTTAGCTGAGACCAAAATATCATCAAAATAGGGGACTACTCCTGGAAGACCTTGGAGGATTCTTTCCATTAGTGACTGAAAAATCCCTGGGGCCACGCTAACGCCAAATTGGAGGCGCTTGCACCTAAATGCCCCTCTGTGTGTTACAATTGTTTGTAAGTCTGCGGTGTGGCTGTCGACAGGGAACTGTTGATATGCCTGCGACATGTCTAGCTTGGCAAAAATTGTGCCTGGCTCAAAGTGTGCAATAGGTGCTGGATAACTGGAACGGGTATGCGCTAACCTGGAGATAACGGTTAAGTGTCGCCTTGTAATCAGCACAAATTCTCAAACTACCGTCCTTTTAAGTGGGGTGACTATGGGGGTCTCCCACTTGGCGAAATCTGTGGGCTCAATTACCCTTGCTCGAGAAGTTTGTCTAGTTCCGCATCCAATTTGGGGCGGATGGCGAAGGGTACCCACGGAATTTCAGGCAGACAGGGACTGCCTGGGGGTCTACAGAAAAAGAGATGGGTGTGCCATTGTAGCAACCCAGCTCGCTACTGAAAATGTCGGAATAGTCAGAGAACAATGTGTCTACATCAGAAGTTGAGACAGCATGGATTCCTGTGACATTAAGGCCGAGAGAGGGGAACCAATCTAACCCCAAGAGACTAGGAGGGTACCATCAACCACCACTAAAGGCAAATGGCCTTGAAGGTTTGGAATTTAACAAGGAACTTGCCTTTCCCGAGGACAGGGATGTTCTTGCCTTGATAGTCTCTCAGCGTGAGGTGGCACTTTTGTAGCTGTTTTCAGGTCAGTCTGGGTTTAATCCTTTTCAGCGTCTCCCAGGAGATGATTGAGAGCGCTGAACCAGTGTCCACCTCCATGGTACAAGGTTTACCTTCTAGGGAGAGAGAGAGTTTAATCTTATTAGGAGTTGGGGAAGTGTGGTTGGCGTTGTAACACGTGTAACAGTCTTCCACTTGCCTTTGGAGGCTAGGAGATGAGGGAAACTTCTGGGATGGAGCTTGTGCTGCCTGGCAGACTCTTGCAAGGTGACCTTTCTTGTGGCAGTTAAGGCAGCTGGTGTTTCTAAATCTGCAAGATGCCCGGGAATGGGCACCCCCGCAGGTCATGCACAAAGGAATCTGTTGCGGGCTACTGCTGTTTCTCTGTCTCACTCCTACCTGGGGCTGTCTCAGTTGTCTTAGGCGATGGACATCCGCGGTTTCAGAGGGGTCAGCTTCGCTCATCACTTCCTCCGAGTGGACGGTGGAAGTGCCAGGCTTTGGTGCGGTGCCTTGAATCTCGGCCGCGGACTGCACGGATAGCTCAGCGGCTAGGGCTTCCTCCACCGCTTGGGAAAGACTTAGATCTTTCCTGGCTAGTAGGCGTCGTTGGAGTGTCTGATCTCTTACCCCGCAGACGAGTTGGTCAAGAAGCATGTCGTCTAGGTAGTTCTTGAACTCGCATTGAAGCGCGGCTGTCCTCAGGGCTGCCATGTACTGGTTGATGGACTCCCTTCTCGGCTTGCTTCCTCATCCGGAATGCGAAATGCCTAGTGATCTGGGAAGGTTTGGGAGAATAATGGTTAGAGAGTGTTTCCTGTATTTCGGTCCACGGAACGTTTCTGATCTCACGTGGTGCGAAGAGTGCGGTGGCGGTGTCGAAAACCTCAGCGCCGCAGTAGCTTAGGAAGTACGACTTCTTTCTGTGTTCCGCAGCATCAGCCAGGCCAATGGCGTCCAGGAAATGATTGAAGCGGTTCTTGTAGGAGTCCCATTTTTCCTCACTGGGCTTAAATGGTGGGAATGCCTGATTGGCATTCATTTTGGGACCCTCAGCCTCTGAGTGGGGTAGGCTGTCTCTCTGGGTGGTCGTGGCCCTTGGGTTTTGCGCAGTTTCGAGCGCTGGCGGCTGCGGCTGCAACGCCCGAGACTCACTCCGTGAGCTACAACCTCGTGAAGGCAGTTTAAATTTCGCGCCCTCCGAGTGCAATGGCGGCGGTGGCTAACAGCGCCGAAAATAGCTTCAATGACTTCAGCTCAGTGCTTCGCTAGCTTGATTTGAATTCAAACGGCAGCGGTTTGAATTACGCGCTCTTTTGCGGCGGGCGGCTGAGGCTGTCAGCGCCGTGACTTTCAGCTCCGAAACGCAGCGGTTTGAGCTCGAGCTCTCTGTGAGCGAGGCAACTACGACCCAGATGCCGTGGCTTCAGCTCTTTTGCCTTTGGTGCTTCTGGTTAGCCTGTAGTGATCCCATCCTCGTCGCCAGTGTTGTAGAGCGAAGGGACAAACGAGGCCAAGACCAGAGCATACAAGTAAAGGCTTTATTCAGGGGAATAAAGGGTTGTTGTGCCTGCCCGCTAACAAGGCAGACTGCTGGAGAACAACAACGGCTGGCTCCGTCCGGCAGCCGGCTTTTATAGCCGATTGTCAAACGGAGCCAACCAATGGGAGCTGCTGATGCTCCCGCCTAAAGTGCGGACCTGGTTGGGAACTCCAACCAGTTCCAAGGACATAACAGGATGGACTGAACCTTAGGAGAAACTAAGGTATGTCAAGAAAACACTTAGCAAAAAGGTGGGGAAAGAGAAAGCAAGATAGAGAGCAGGTACCCCAAGAACAAACAGAGGGAAGGGTAGATCAAGGCCAGAAATGGCATCAGAGAGGGAAACCAATATCTAAAGTTGTACAGTGTGGTTGGGCTTGTGGCAGGGACTAATATAGGGTGAAGGAGTGATGGCTTGGAAGCAGCTGCAAGGATAAAAGTCAGGGTGATGGATCAGGCCAAGACCAAAAAGATGTGGTGGTAACCAAGTTCAGGTGGAGGACAGCAGGAGAAAATATTAGAGAAGATCAAAGAATGCTGAAAGACATATTGGGTGGAGGGGGTCAGAAAACAATAGAAGAAAAGCGACACAGCCAGAAGGGAAGTTCAGAGTTACAACAAGGAGCAGAATTAGGCCAGAATACAGAAGAGAGGAGAAAAGTCAAGGGTGGGTAAGAAGGAATAAGGGTCAACAGAAGAGGAAGAGAAATTTTGGTTCTTACATGCTGCCAGTATTTGCGCAGGAAGCACTAGAGACCCAGACAGCAAGGATTGGAAGGAAGCAACTAAGGGCTTTTTGTGTGTAGTAGAAAGAACAGCCCTCATTGCAATGAATGACAAAGAGTTTATGAAGATGGGCCAAAGGGGGCAGGAATAGTTTTGAATAATTTGCAATTCTGCTAATTTACTAATTTTCCTCTGCATGCCAAAGACCATGCATTTGCCTAATGCTGACCTCTGTGTTTGACTAATGGCTAAAGACTGAAGCCAATGAACAAGAGCTATTAATGTCATTCTGGAAACAAGCTAAAGGTTTTCTCTAACATTCTATGTCAGTGTGAAGTCTATGCTAACAGGCTTCTCTATCTTAATTATTTGCTTTCAGTAGAATGTTTGAAAGGCACTTTGGATAAATATAAATTACATTTGCCATCAGAAGGTGATCTTTCTATCTTGCTTTTATTGGAGTTCCCGGGGAGGGGTTAGGAATTGATCCCTTTTGTTTCAACAAAAGGAAAGTTTATAGTTACCTCACTGGTGCTGATTTTGTTTTAAAGAAAGTTGGAAGTGAGATGGAAAGAGTCCCACTGAATTCTTGGGCTAATCAATTCCCAAATCTATTGATCCTACATTTAATAGGAGAGATAGTCCTTGGCTTATGACCAGCAGCTTAGTAAACAGATAACAGATAATCAGAGTTGGAAGGTACCTTGTAGGTCATCTAGTCCAACCCCCCCGCCCAAGCGGGAGACACCTGATCAGCCACAACCCAACGCAGACCCTCTGGATCTCCACTGGTTGAAGCTCCATGATGAATAACTGCTTCCTCTTCTTCACTGCATTATTTTCTTCCTTTTTCCTACAAACATTGCCTGCAAACCCCCTCAATCTACACCAGCCAGTGAAACAAACTTGGACAATATATGATGCCTACGATCGTGTCTTATTTTCCATCAGCAACACCACTCACCCATACACCTGGTGGCCTACCCTCAAAGCTGACATCGGACAGATATTGGTAGGCTTCACCGCCTACACCAGCATGACCGAGACACCCACACCTTCTCTGGGATTCGTCCATCGCTATCGATTTTATATTTGCCCTGGACATAACAGACTCGCGAGAATATTCGCATTTGCGGAGGCCCTGCAGATGCCTTGTATGCCGCTTGGTCATGTCTCTCCACCGGTTCTATCTCCTGGTCGCCACCGATCAAAGACGATTATATCTTTGCCTTCCAAAATGGTTCTTGGCATCAAGCTGATTGCCCCTCAGGGGGCATATGGACTCCATGTAATCCCATGTATATTTTGTTTTCAGCGGGAGGGAAAAGGCTGACTACATGGTGGGAGGCGGGACTTACCTGGGGAATCCGGATTTATGCTGATGGGTACGACTATGGCAATACCTTTACCATAAAACTCGTCATTGAGTGGCCTGCTATCCAAGTAGGTCCCAATAGAAACATATCCCTGGTAGAATATCGTCCAGGCCATACAGTTCCCCAACCTTTGCTACGGTTAATAAACTCTAGTTACCTCCTCCTCAATGCCAGCAACCCTGCAATTACCAATGATTGTTGGCTGTGTCTTGAGATTCATTAGATAAATTAAAAGAACGGTTGGAAATACGCAAAAAGGAAAGGGAAGCAGGTAACACTTGGTATCATAATATGTTTAATTTCTCCCCATAGCCACAACACTTCTTTCCTCAATTGCCGGACCATTAATATTGCTCCTATTGCTGTGTGCCATGGGCCCTTGTGTATTTGGGAAAATAATGCAATTCCTCAAAAAACAACTGGCCATTATTGATACTGAGATTACCAACATAAACATGCTTGTAAAAATAAGGTCCGAGATCAACACTCCAGCAGAAAAAAGGACTCGGAGGAGAACGAAGATGAATACCCAGAAAAAGGAGACGGCCCTCGCATTCTAATATGCCGGCAGGACTTGGACTCGGAGGAGGACTAGATCTCGCAGCATAAAGAATAGAGGTGTATCAAAATAATAAAAAACAGAGGAGATGTTGCGATATCATGACATATCAGTAGGAAGTCACGTACACAGACAACCCAATACACATACAATACACATATAGGGCGACACTATAGGAACAGCAACGCGTAAAACCTGAGTTGGCTATAGCATAAGGATTAGCCATATATGGCAATATTCCCTATTCCTGTCTAACCTCCTCATGTGTAACCTAACCCCCCGCTTGCTGCACAATAAAAGAGAGGTGCGTAGTACTATCTGTGCTTCCTCTCACCAAAAGAAACCTTTGTGTTGCTATCATCTTTGCCATCAAGAGGAGCCCGCCCAGACAGTCTGCCTGGGTGCAGGTCGTCAGCTGATTCATCCCGGCACTGGGACCCGCAACGCATCAGAATCCCACCACTGTACAAGGTTCCTTCCAACTCTGTTACTCTGTTAATGTACTAAGTAGTTGTGACCCAGATTTGAAGTTCCAATGGCCGGGCACTCCCTGCAATCATGTGAGTGTATTTTGGACACTTGCCAATTGTTTTCAGCATCCTGCGATTTATGAGGGTTTTTTTTTTTTACTGGAAACCAACGTTTACTTCCAGCAAAAATGCCCAGTAACAAACAATGGTTCATTTAAAGACATTGGCTTATTGACTACCTCAAAAATTGTCATAAAATGGAGTGTGATCATTAAGTGGATGTGACATACTAAACAATCATAACTGACTTGCCACCGTGATTTTGGGCTCAGACAATATCTTCTTAACACTACTTTTAATAGTGAAGTTATTAAGTAGTAACTTGGTTTGGTACTGATGCAAAGCAATTGGAATGTACTTTTATTAACTGACACCTTGTTCAAGAGACACTTTCAAAAACATCCTGTTTAGCCTCTTATCTATTTAAGACCAGCAGAACGTGCCATCAGTTGGAGATCAAGGATGTATCTGTAAGAAAAGTTAGGTAACAGAGATCTACTTCTGTCTCTTCTTGCAATGAATTTATGTATTATGGATTTATAACCCAAGTACTTACTGAAGCCATCAAAACACATCATGTGTCATGAATAAAATATAATGAAAATATTAAATTTTTAAAAAGAATAACAAACACAAAAAAGTACACATAATGGCAGCATAAAAGCAATCAGCTATTTAAACAACATCTCTCAAATATCTGTAATGCAAAGATTTCAGCATTTGGGAACTTTCAAAAGAAGAGCTGATCTAACAGGTCCAACCTACTGCAGAAACCAAGGGAAATATAGTTCAACTTTTTTTTAAAAAAAAAAAATGAAATGGTAAGAGAAATTCCCATTTCCAGTCCTCCAGGGAACAGGTTGCTAGCTTGGAAAGAGACTTGAATTGTTCAAGACCTCCAAAAATTGCTGAATGAAGATAGCATCAACTCATATTAAAAGGGTATTTTAATTATGCAGTATGTTCCACATGGATGACCCTCAAGATGAAGAGGAAGTTCAGGATGCAGTTGCTGTATTTTAAGTTGGATAACTAAATGAGACCTTAAAATTGTCCTGTCTAGGAAGGCAAAAATTAAGGTCAAACAGTCTGAGACTGAGAATCTAGCATAAGGTACTTTCAGGAAAGTCTGCAGCAAAGAGCTTGTCGGGGTCAATAGGGAGGGCAAGGCAAACCAGTCTGTATCTCTATCTAAGTGTATAGGTTCAGAAGATCAGCAGTAAAGCCTGGGACAAATATTCAGGCCATCAAAGCAAGACTGAGAGCACAACACATTTAAAATAGCCTGCCCTAATCATTTGTGCCAATGTCATTCTATGTATGTTCCCAGACTCACCCTATGGGCATGAATGATCCACACTTATAACTTGACAGAAGATTTTGTTTTTCAGGGGTATTCCCTAATCATGGAATGCTTTGGTTTAAGAATTGCAGATGGTCACCGTGCTGTCTCATTTTAGCTGGCTGAAATATCTTTGTCTGTTCAGGATTTTGCGAATATGCTCCAAAACAAAGTTGGAAGGTTTTTGCATGCACAATCTTACTGTTGATGATGTAATTGTTGTAGAGATCAGTGTGGTACTTTCACTCTTTTTATACTTCTCTTGACACTCCACTGGGCCTGACACCTGAGGACCTTTTACAAGGTCTGGTAGAGATGCCAAAAGAAGCAGGGTGAGATGCTTCTTTCCCAACTAGGTTTCCAAGCAGCTCTTAGCAGATGGAGATACAGTGGGCACAGAGAAAAGTCCTGCTAAGAACCATAACCAAGTTATCAACCATGCTTAGAGGCCCTGTAGATTATTTGTGTGGCATTATTTGCATTGGGACTCGGGGGAAAAAACACTTTGGTACCAGAACAGCTAGAGCAGGGCTGTCAAACTCCTGGCCCATGGGCGGATGCGTCACACGCTGGCCATGCCCACGCCCGGTTTAACAAAGGGTGGGGGGAAGTCCCAATAGATCACATGACGTAGCCACGATGATGTGTGTTTGACACCCCCGAGTTAGAGTACCTACAGAAAGAAAGCATTTGTCATGAGAATAAACTTTGTGAATGGTTAGGATATCTTTGTGCCATAGTTATTGACATGAACCATTATTCTGCAAGTTAAAAACTGAAGAGGGTTTTAGGAGGACTGTACTATTTCTCAGCTCTTTGTTTTCTATTTATTTTTGCTGTCTTTGGGTCCTGAGATAAAGGTTGGGTTGGGTTGGGTGAGGTTAGTTTTGACCCAAAGACTTCCTTAATGCAGAATGGCCAACAACCAAACATGAAATACCAAATTCCTAATTTGTTGTATTCTGAGTTATAGTTACAGAGGGTGGGCAAAAAAAAAATGTTTTTCCCTCTGTATAGACATCTGGGCTTAATCATCTTTGGGTTATGTTGTGATTAGCTTCGAAGTGATAACTTTCTTTCTTTTTTTTTGTTAACAAAGACAGTGGGCAGAAATGGTTAAACTCATTTAAAGATTCCAAGGGGGTATTTTATTTCAGCCACCTCAACTATTCTGCAAGTGGAAAAGAGTATAGATTACAACAACAGCAACAAAAGCTTTCTCCCCCTGATACTTTTCACAGGTGATAGAACTACAATTCCTACAATAGCCAGTGAGTATGGACCATGTATACATTGCCTGGGAATTATTGAAAGGGTTGAAATTCAAAACATCTTGAGAGTACAAAGTTAAGGAAGGCTGATTTACAAAATTACCTTGCAGATGCAGTATTTACAGTGGTGGTCTAGTTAGGCTTTGTTTTACTACGGGTTGTCCTATAATACCATGTTTATTTATTGTTATGTTGATAGGGTTCCACCAAAAAACCAGGGCAATTGTGACATTGACTATTCCGTTTTTGCCATTAAAGTCTTGTGACCTGCTAACACCATGTATGTTTTTCCCATCCAAGGCAGGATAATTTTACTAGACTGGTAATATTTGAATTAAAATTGATCATTTAACGACTATTCAAACTTACAACAGATTCTAAAAAAGGGAATTAGGATTCAGATTCAAAGTTTCATTGTCTGTCCACCTTTCCCCAAACAGTCATATGATTGCATTTTGGCACACAGCAATCAGTCCGCATTTGCTTTGGAGTAGTTCATGGTCATATGACTGCAGCTTAGAGAATAGAATAGAATAGAATAGAATAGAATAGAATAGAATAGAATAGAATAGAATAGAATAGAATAGAATAGAATTCTTTATTGGCCAAGTGTGATTGGACACACAAGGAATTTGTCTTGGTGCAAATGTTCTCAGTGTACATAAAAGAAAAGATACATTCATCAAGAGTCAAGAATCATAAAGTACAACAGTTAATAATAGTCATAAGGTACAATAAGCAATCAAATCATACTAGGAAACAGTATAAATCATAAGGATACAAATGACAAAGTTACAGTCATACAGTCACAAGTGGGAGGGGATGGGTGATAAGGAGCGATGAGAAAATTAATAGTAATAGTAGTGCAGACTTTGTAAATAGTTGAAGAGTGTTGAGGGAATTATTTGTTTAGCAGAGTGATGGTGTTCACTTGTGTCTACTTGTTTTGTTGTGTGCAGTGCTCTACAGCATTGTTTTGAGGGAAGGAGTTGAAACAGTTTGTGTCCGGGATATGAGGGGTCTGTAAATATTTTCACAGCCCTCTTTTTGACTCCTGCAGTATACAGGTCCTCAATGGAAGGCAGGTTGGTAGTAATTGTTTTTTCTGCAGCTCTAATTACTCTCTGAAGTCTGTGTCTGTCTTGTTGGGTTGCAGATCCAAACCAGACAGTTATAGAAGTGCAATTTTTAAAATGTTTTGGGCAAAAACTAGCATCTACTTCCACTTTTCTTTGAAAACCACTCCATTGTGAACAATGAGTTCACTAAATAACCGCCTTCACTTTTCAACAGCTGCACACACAAAAAGGTTGTAAAATTGGCTGAGGTCACATGGTGATCGGCTTTATGATTATCCCAAATTAGGACCAAAATTGTGGGCTCAATTACTGTCACAAGTCAAGGATTGCCTGGATCTAACATTATACGCTATCAACAACTATCTCACCTAAAATCTTCTTTCCATAAAATAGGTGCTCTTTGCATGATAAAGGGTTATGTGTATCTCAAGATATTCTGTATTTATATTATAGACAAAGTCTATTCTCTCTTACACAGTTCTAGTTGTTGTTGTTTCTAGTGAAAGCTGGCTTTATTAACTTTATAGAGAAATATTAGTTGCTGTTACTGCGGAGATGTATTGCCTCGTTTTCAGCAACCAAATAGAACTAGCACTCTTGTCATCATTTTCTTTTTAATGCCAGCATGAAATATAGATTAGCAAAAAGCTGTATAACTGGAGTCTGCAGCCTCAACTGAGACTGGAGAATTTTAAGCAATTCAAGTCTGTGATGCCTTGTTCCAGCTAGTATGGATTGTTTACATTTCAGAAAACATTGTTTTATCATCTGAAAGATGATCATACTCATTAAAATACAATCTTACCAGACATAGAAATTCTAGATTAGTTTTCCCAGCTGTGCGTTTGACTTATAACTGAATGATGACACCAGGAAAATCTTCACATAATAGAAACAGCACTTCAGCTTATATACTGCTTTATAGTGTTTTACAGCCCTCTCTAAGCAGTTACAGAGTCAGCATATTGCACCCAACAATTTGGGTCCTCATTTTACCCACCTTGGAAGGATGGAAGTCTGAGTCAACCTTGAGCCTGGTGAGATTCGAACTGCCAAATTGCAGGTAGCTGGCAATCAGCAGAAATAGCCTGCAGTACTGCATTCTAACCACCACGACTCATAACTGCTTGTGCTCCTGATAGGTGCCCCCTATTCTATTTTCCAAACCTTTTGGGACCTCCAGAAACATTATGCACATTAGAAACACATTTATCTTTAAACAATCAGATCTTAGATATTTATTTGCTTATTTATTTGCTTATTTATTTATTTATTGTACCATTTAATCCATATCAGGAAGATTAAAGTTGCCATCCCTAAACATAATTTATGTCCATAATGTTACAAGTGAAGTTCAGATACAATCACCTCAGCTGAAACATGGCATAGATTCTTCTGGAAAATATTTAATACAGAATAGTAACTGTAGTGAGCCATATTGAGTTGATCTCAGTGAAGTGGCGATTATTACCAAGTATGTTTAGTAGCATATTTGGCTAGATGAATATGCAAGACTTATTCATAGTAGCTGGTGGTAATTATGTATTACTATTTTTTTAAAAAAAATGTCACAGGAAAGATTTGGAAGATTTGATATCTTTCTATTTTTGTGAGGAAAGCAATGTTTAGACAGTCCCAGGGAGTTATTTTTCTCTATATGTCCTATATATGTCAGGGTTTTTTTTTCAGATATGCAAATATGGGAAATAATGACAGCAACAAACTTCTTTTTACCAGCTTAGAAATATATTTGAAGACACATGTCTTGTTCATACCATAAAGGGATGAATAATCAGAAAACCAGCACAACTAATGCTAGATCAATATATTGTAACCAATAGCATGGTTTTCTACCTATAGGTAGAAAATGTGGCATTTTCTTGAAGTAGAAGGAGTATTCAGACAAAAGAAAAAGCAAATGTAGGTTTCTTTTGCTTTTCTTATTTAATATTATAGATTGTTTATTCTGTAAAAGTAAGAAAAACCTTTTCCCCCCAAGGTTTTGTAAAATAGAGCCAATATATAAAATAGCCTAAGTTGTGGTCACAGAAGAATTTGATTTAGCTCCCTCAAAAAGTCAGAAACACAAAAAAGCTAAATAAACAAGCAAGCAAGCCAAACCATCTGATTAGGAGATACTGAAGAATCCATCCAAAACTCATCTGCTTTTCTTTAATTCTCAAGGAAGAAAATGATTGGCATTAATGTATTGTCTTGACGCTGCAATTCAGGAGAATCCAGAATCTACCAGGAGTACAAAATACAGCAGTTCGATGGTGTGAGAACATCTTTGGGAAATTATATGACTCTAATCCAAAAGAAATTAAATTTCCTAACCTAAATCATGGGGAACCTTGATCCTAAACGAAATACTTTTCTGTATTTGTGTGTTTTTTGTTCATATCATAGAGTCTATTTTTGCTGGCACTCAGCTTCTTTACAATTCTATGTCTCTTCTTTGTTTAAACCTCTTGGGGATCCATTGCTGAGCTTGGTTATAAATATTAAGGGCTACATATATATTGATAAATAAACCAGAAGCATCATTGGTGGAAAAGTAACACATCAGCAGCTACCTTTACCTGTGAGCCCACAAGAGCTCAACCCCCAAAAAACATAACTGTAAAAGACAGACCAGAAATAAAAGTTAAAATAAGCAAAAAAATATAGAAAGAGAACACCTGTCTGATCTTGATGAAAACAAATCACCGGGGCCTGATGGATTACATCCCAGAGTTTTAAAGGAGCTGGCAGAGGTCATCTCAGAACTACTGCACCATATCTTTCAAAAATCCTGGACACCAGAGAACTACCAGAGGACTGGAAAAGAGTTGATGTGGTTCCTGTTAAGTTTGAGCAATGAGAGGCTGAACCAGAGCATGAGTGCAACAGTACTTTATTTTACAAATAAAGGGCTGACCGTGCTTGCAAGCCTGGAACTGACTCGCAGCAATCAGCAGCCAGTTGGACCCCGCAGCCTGCTTTTATAGCTGGCTGCTGGGGAGAACTGACCAATGGGAATGGGGGAATAACGCCCACACAAAGTGAGTGGACCTGAGTGAGAACTCCTTGAGTCCTCAGGACATAACACCCTTCCCCCAGATGCGAACACGCATAGTCCTTGAGGTAGATGGGGGTTTGTGTTGATGCCCGGAGCGGCGCAACTCGGGAACATTGTCTGACTGTTCGGTATCAGTCTGTGACGGTTGAGCTGGCATAGTGTCGCCAACACTCTCTGGACTGGGCATCCTCGGAAACCACCGGGTTGGTTTCTGGAGTCAAACTCGTGGGTTGGATCCGTTGATCAACTCTCTGGGCGCTGTTGTCCGAGTTTGGGCTGACTGGAATGACCGCTGGCGCAGACTGGTCACTGGGTGTGGCTGTGGTGGCGGATGGGACGGTTCCCCTCGACTGGAGACTCTGGATTCTTGTTTGCGCAGGTTGCTGAGGCGCCTTCTGAGTTGGTCTATGTGTCTCCTCCAGACGCGACCATCCTCCAGCCTGACTCTATATGATCTCGGCCCGTGACGGCGATGACCTCGCCCGGAATCCAAAGTGGGTCCCCAGCGAAATTCCTTGCGAATATCGGCTCCTGTAACATAAAATGTCTAACCCCAAGTGGAAGCAAGGGGAGAGTCAGGGCAGTATTGTGGGTGCAGTCTATCTAATACAGTCCTCAGGCGCCGGCCCATCAGAAGTTCCGCTGGGGACTTATTGGTGACTGCACAGGGGTTGAGTGCTGGCTCATCAGGAACCGTGAGAGTTTGTGGTGCCAGTCATCTCTGCCAAACCTAGCGAGGGCCTCTTTGGTGGTCCTGATGGCCCTTTCAGCCAACCCATTACTCGCAGGGTGAAATGGGGCTGTGAAAATGTGGCGAATGCCTAGGTTGGCTGCAAAACGGCTGAATTCTACTGATGCGAACTGTGGGCCATTATCGGAGACCAAGGAGTCGGGTAGTCCATGGGTAACAAACAGGCGCGTTAACACGTTGGTGATTGCTAGTGTGGTGGTCGGGATAGCTGCACCACGCCTATCCACTTGGAATAAGCGCCCACGACCACTAGGAACATCTTTCCATGCACGGGCCAGCCAGATCGATATGGATTCTAGACCAGGCGCTGGCGCTCTCCCATCTGGTAGGGGTGGCGATGGGGGAGCAGGACGGATTCCTGGCAAATGCTGCAGGAACTTACCCAATTGACAATGTCCTCGCCTAGACCCGGCCACCACACGTAGCTGCGTGCCAACGCCTTCATTCTCACAATGCCGGGTGTCCCTCGTGCAACGCCCAGGACTCGGCACGCAGCGAGGTCGGGATGACCACCGAGTGCCCCACAGTAGACAACCCTGCAAACTGGACAGCTCCTGCATGCGAGTCTTAAAGGGTGCGAATTTGTTATCAACATTGCCTCCCGGCCACCCTCCTCACCCAGTCGAGCACCTGGGCGAGCGCTTGGTCTGCCTTGGTTTTGGCGCGATGTCAAGGGCGGTGATGGGCAGGTCCAACTGGGTGATTTCAAAAATGGCATTGACAGGAGCTGGGTCTTCAGCCGGAGCGGTAAGGGGCAGCGACTGAGTGCGCCAGCGTGATAGAGTTTTGCCCGGGCGGTGGATAAGTTTGTATGAGTAGGCCACTAGGAAAAGCGTCCACCTTGTCATCCGAGGGGAGAGGACTTGAGGTGTCTGTTTGTCGCCGGCCAGTAGGCCCAGGAGGGGCTTATGGTCGGTGACCAGTTCAAGAAGTAGCTAAAAAGGAATTCGTGAAACTTTTTCACGGCTGCAACAGCTGCTAGGGCTTCCTTGTCTATTTGGCTGTAATTTCGCCTCCGTGGCGAGAGCGTCCTGGAGAAAAAGGCGATGGGGCCTCGGCGCCATTGGCGAGTTGGTGACTAAGGACCGCCCCAATTCCAAAAGGGGATGCGTCTGCTGCCAGTACTAAAGGAAGGTTGGGGTCTAATTGGATGAGCACTGCCTCTGACGTAAGTAGTGATTTGACGGCGTTAAACGCCTGGTCTTCTTTGTGCCCCCAGTGCCACAGTGACTTTTTGTCTAGTAATCTGTGTAGGGTTCGGCTACTGAGGCTTTATGGGGCAAAAAGGATGCATAAAAGTTTAGGAGTCCCAAGAAAGCTTGTAGCTCCTTTTGGAGGTCGGTGTGGAGCTCAGTGGATCGCCCTGACCTTGGACTCCAGGGGGTGAATGCCAGAGGCGTCAATTTTATAACCCAGAAAGTCCACCTGTCTAGTGGCAATGGCGCATTTTTCTTTTTTTTAACTTGAGGCCATGCTGTCTGAACCTCTCTAACACTGCTCGCACTCTCTGGAAGAGTTGGGGTCTGTCCCTGGCCGAGACCAAGATGTCGTCAAGTAGGGTACTACACCAGGAGGCCCTGTAAAATCCGCTCCATGAGGGATTGAAAATACCCGGGCAACACTTACGCCAAATTGGAGACGCTTGCATCGGAAGGCACCCTGTGAGTGACGATGGTCTGAAGTTCCACTGTTTGGTTATCAACAGGAACTGTTGATATGCTTGAGACATGTCCAATTTAGCAAAAATACTGCCCGGTTCGAATGTGTGCAATAAGTGCTGAATGACGGGCACGGGTAGGCGCTAACTTGTAAATATTTATTGATTGTTGTCTTGTAGTCCGAGCAAATTCTCAGGCTACCATCTTTTTGAGGGTGTGACAATGGGCGCCTCCCACTTGGCGTAAATCTGTTGGCTCAATGACCCTTGTTTTAGTAGTTTATCCAATTCAGCGCCTAGTTTTGGCCTAATAGCAAATGGAACTCTACGTGGTTTTAATCTGATTGGGACTGCCTGGGGGTCAACGGTGAACGAGATGGGGTTCCATTATAACACCCCAGCTCCTCGCTGAACACATCTGCGTAGTCAGCGAATAAGGAGTCAGTGTCTGAGGTTGAGACAGCATGGACTCCTGTTAACCCTAGGCCGAGGTGGGGAAACCAATCGAGCCCCAATAAGGTGGGTAGATTGCCGTTAACTACCACTAGAGGTAGGTGGCCTTTAAAAGCTCTAAAACTGACAAAGAACTTGCCTCTGCCGATCACGGGAATGGCCTTCCCTGGTAGTCCTTCAGACCGAACTGGCATCTCTGAAGCCGGGTAGTAGATAGGCTGGGGTGGAGTCTCTTGAGGGTGTTCCACGAGATTATTGAGAGCGCTGACCCTGTGTCAACCTCCATGTGGTACGGTTTACCTTCTAGGGAAACGGAGAGAGAAATTTTACTAACAGAGTGGCAAGTACGCCTGGCAAGGCGGTGCGTGCGACAGTTTAATACTTGCCTCTGTGGTCCCGAGTGCGAGGACGGGGTCTTTGTGCAGCGCTTGGGGGCTTGGCAGACTCTCGCAATGTGCCCTCTTATGGCAGTTGTTGCAAACGGCTCCTTTAAACTTGCAGGTGGCCCTTTGATGTGATCCCCACAGGCTAGGCACAGGGTGATGTGCTTGGGTGGACCGGTGTATTCTTGTTTGGCCCCTACCTGCGACCGTCTGTCATTGGTGAGGCGATGGACATCGCTCATCGTTGTGGCCTTCCTCCGCTTCCACCTCTTCGGAATGGACTGGGAACGCTGCTAGCTTGGCGCTTGGGCCCTGAATTTCGGTGGCTGAGTTCGTTGCTAGCTCGGCTGCTAGGGCTCTCTCTACGCTGCGCGAGGTTGAGGTCTTTTTAGCTAGCAGTCGCCTGTAGGTTGAGATCCTTGACCCCACAAACCAATTGATCGAGGAGCATGTCCTCCAGGTATGTTCCAAACCCGCAGTGCAGGGCTGCTGTTCTGAGGGCGGCCATATATTGCTGATGGTCTCCTTACTTGATTGCTTCCTCATTCGGAACGTGAACCTCCTGGCGATTTGTGAAGGCCTGGGAGCGTAGTGGTTTGTGAGGATCTCAAGCAACTCGGACCACGGAACGTTTTTTAATTCTCTCGGCGCCACGAGTACTGCAGCGGTATCGTAAACGGTGGCTCCGCAGTAGATTAGGAAATAGGATTTTTTCGGATGCTCTCCCGCATCCGACAGGCCGACCGCATCGATGTAATGATTGAAACGGTTCTTATACGATTCCCACTTCTCTTCGTCTGGTTTAAACGCCGGAATACTGGATTGGAACTCATGGTGCTGGAACGGCTGGGCTACCTGGAGAAATCTCTCTGGGACTACTTAACGCCATGAGTTACTAGTGATATCAGCTCTGGAGAGGTTTTTGCTACCCTCTCTTCTCTCTCTCTGGGTTACCACGTTGGCTGCTAGCCGTTGGAGGTGTCTTGATTCGCGCAAAAAAGTGGGCATTAGTGACTCTCACAGCGCTGTGCTGTGATTTCCTACTGGCTCGAAATTCAAATGACACCCGCTTGAATTTCGCGCCAAATGCAGAGCGGCTGCGGCTCGCAGCGCTTCACTTTCCCCGTAGCGAGGCTAACAAGCGGCTACAGACGCTTAACTATTTGACTCAGACCGCTTTCTGGCTGCGGATCTGCGTTTGCTCTTTTTGATCGCCGTTTCGCTTAGCTGACCGCTCTTCTGGCTGCGGATCAGCGCTTCCTTTGTTGCCAGCCGATCGCTTCTCTCTGGGCTGTAGATCGGTGGCTAGTGACTCAGCGGTTGCAAGGTGCTTCTGGTAGCCATCCCATCCTCGTCGCCAGTGTTAAGTTTGAGCAATGAGAGGCTGAACCAGAGCATGAGTGCAACAGTACTTTATTTTACAAATAAAGGGCTGACCGTGCTTGCCAAGCCTGGAACTGGCTCGCAGCAATCAGCAGCCAGTTGGACCCCGCAGCCTGCTTTTATAGCTGGCTGCTGGGGAGAACTGACCAATGGGAATGGGGGAATAACGCCCACACAAAGTGAGTGGACCTGAGTGAGAACTCCTTGAGTCCTCAGGACATAACAGTTCCCATCTTCAAAAAAGCAAAAAAAACAGACCCAGGAAACTATAGACCAATCAGCCTAACATTAATACCTGGGAAGATACTGGAAAAGATAATAAAAAAAACAAATCTGCCAACACCTAGAAACAAGTAAAGTAATAACTAGCAGTTAGCACGGGTTTGTTAAAAACAGATCATACCAATCTCGTTTCAGTCTTCAACACAGTGACTAAATTGTTAGACCAGCAAAATACTGTGGACATAATATATTTAGATTTCAGCAAGGCATTCGACAAAGCAGACCACAACCTACTTCTTAGTAATCTAGAAAAAGGCGGAATAGATAGCACCACCATTAGATGGACTTGTAACTGGCTGGCAAACTGTACTCAACGAGTAGTCCTTAATGGGGCTAAGTCTACATGGAGGGAAGTAAGCAGTGGGGTGCGGCAAGGGTCCGTCTTAGGCCCAGTACTCTTCAATATCTTCATTAACGACTTAAATGGGGGAATAGAAGGGGTACTTACCATATTTGCAGATGATACTAAGCTGGCAGGAATAGCTAACACCCAAGAAGATAGGCTCAAGATCCAGATGGATCTTGACAGACTAGAACACTGGGCCATATCTAACAAAATGAAATTCAATATAGAGAAAAGTAAAGCCCCACACTTAGGCAAGAAAAACCAAAAGTACACATATAGACTGGGTGAAACCAGGCTCAATAGCAGTAACTGTGAGAGGGATCTTGGAGTCTTAGTGGACAACCAGCTAAATATGAGCCAGCAGTGTGCAGCAGCAGCCAAAAAAGCCAATGCAATCCTAAATTGTATTAACAGAGGGATACACTCAAGATCAGGGGAAGTACTAATACCACTCTCTAAAGCCTTAGTAAGACCACACCTAGAGTACTGCATCCAGTTTTGGTCACCACATTATAAAAAAGATGTTGAGACTCTAGGAAAAAGTACAGAGAAGAGCAACCAGGATGATTAGGGGACTGGAAGCTAAAACACACAACGAATGGTTGCAGGAACTGGGCTTGGCTGGTCTAGTAAAGAGAAGGACCAGGGGAGACATGATAGCAGTCTTCCAATATTTGAGGGGCTGCCACAGGGAGGAAGGGGTCAAAGTATTTTCTAAAGTGCCTGTAGGCCAGACAAGGAATAATGAATGGAAACTGAACAAGGAGAGATTTAACCTGGAAATAAGGAGAAACTTTCTGATGGTGAGAACAATCAACCAATGGAACAGCTTGCCCTCAGAAGTTGTGGGAGCGCCATCACTTGAGACTTTCAAGAAGAGATTGGACTGCTATTTGTCAGAAATGGTATAGGGTCTCCCGCTTCAGTGGCGGGTTGGACTAGATGACCTACAAAGTCCCTTCCAACTCTGATTATCTGTTTGATCTGTTTGAAGAGGGATGCTTTTGTTATATCTCTCTAAATTGTATCTATTTTTGTCTTCATATATTTACACACATTTCCTCTCATTTGTACTTGATATCTTGTGGGTTTCCAGGATTTATACAGTTCTTGTTTGCCAATGTATTGAATGTTATATAGCACAAAATGAGAGGAGAGAGGATCCGAACATAAGATTATGAACACCTCACCTGAGTTTAATTTCTGTCAATTTCTGTTTGCAGCTGCAAAATTTTGTTTATAATTTATGCAAAGTTCTAACAATATGCCAGCGCTGGTTTGGGGCATATCAAAGTCAATTGGTGCTTGGTAGTTGGCAAGTTAGACAGCAGTGAATAATTTGTTTATTCATCAGCCCAAACTGCATGTTAGGTCTGATGAAGTCCCTTTGTGCCATGATTACGTTTTATCAAAACATACATTACAAATGTTAGTTTGCAATCCAGAAGATACATCAATACAAGATGTGTCCACATTGAATCATCCTTTTTCATCTGGTTAAAATGGGTTTTAGATGTTTTTTCATGGCTGAAGTCAGAAGGGGGTTTAAAAGTATTAGTTGAGATTGCTAAAAAGTGTCATGAGAATTAAGCCACCACAAAGCATTGCACTGAACTGAATCATGTGGCTTCTTTGCTTTACTTCTCGAACTAACACAGCATGGCTAGAAGCAGAATAATCAAAACCATCAGGAAGGAAGTTTCTATTTAGAGTATGGATGTACTGAGGAACAAAGAATGGCTCAGAGGTTAGTTCCAATATCTAAAGGGCTGCCACAAAGGAGAGGGAGTCAACCTATTCTCCAAAACACCTAAAGGCAGAACAAGAAGGAATGGATGGCAACAAATCAAGGAGAAAACCAACCTAGAACTCAGGAGAACATTTCTTGACAGTGAGAACAATTAATCAGTGGAACAACTTACCTTCAGAGGTGATGGGTGCTTCATCACTGGGGGGTTTTAAGCAGAGACTGGGCAGCCATTTGTCAGAAAAGCTGTGAGAATTCTTGTTTCAGCAGGGGGTTGGACTAGAAAACCTCCAAGGTCCCTTCCAACTCTATTATTTTATTGTATTCTCTCTTTGTATCTTGCAAATTTGTGTTTGAATACGCTTCGGCCCTTACAATGCTTACTTTGGATTACTGCTTAACTCTATTATCCACCCAGCATTGGCTTTTCTGACTGTTTCCAAGATGTATTTTGCTGACTCATGGATTTTTCTTGTTTTTGCTTGCAGCGGATTCCAAATTAACTTATTGCAGAAGAGTGACCATTAAGCGAGAGGGAAATTGCCTTACTTCTGTGTGCCTTAGCAACAGTGCTTTTACTCTCCTGTTGCCATAACAACTGCAGCACACACATCAAGGTCACCAAACCCACTTTTCCTTCCAGCCTGAAGCTATATCAGATGGATTTTCGGCGTGTGCTTCTTTTTATTCTACATTGCATAAAGGATGACTTGTTACAAGAAACAACTTTTCACCTACCATGTGAACAAGCACAGGAAGACAATGGTGTACTATAACAGCTCTTATAACATGATGGAGATGGACCTAGCTTTTACCTGGAAAATAGCCAGAGTAGGAAATTTCATCTCCTTTTTCCTGTAAGAAATAGATAGATAGATAGATAGATAGATAGATAGATAGATAGATAGATAGATAGATAGATAGATAGATAGATATAGATATAGATATAGATATAGATATAGATATAGACAATCCATATACACATACAGATAAAATATAGACAGACAGACAGACAGACACAGAGAGAGGGGGGGGAGAGAGAGAGAAAGAAAAAGACAAATACACAGAAATACAATACAGAAATGGAATACAATTGCAATCCATGCCAAAAATGATTACTATAATTATCAATCGAAAGTCATAACATTTTTCTCTGTAGAGCAAAACTAAGCGAGAGAACATTACAAATTGCACCACTCTCTGTGTAGTCAGCTGGGAATTTTTTTTAGATGCATTGTGCTTATACAATATTGCATTTTAAATCATGTTGTCTGCCCACAGTGAGATGGATTGACATATAAACCAGTTTGCATAAATAAAAATAAAATAATCTGATTCATAGATTCTTACACATTTATTATGCCTGCAGCCCACAGGAATGTCCTTTCCAAACCCACTTATAATCCCCAAGAAGAATCTAATCATTTGGAGTATAAAATCCATCATTTCAAAGTATTACATGATTCTTCTGTTTCATTCAAACTCTGGAGAAAAATTTAAAAGATATACCCAGCAGCTTTTTGATTACTGATAAAGCAGTTTTCCAATAACAAGGAGTGACTGAAATTTGGGACTGTGTTGAATTGAGTCACAATTCAATATTTATTTAAATTGCCAGATAAATATTGCTATCCCACCTTTTTTAAAGTTTCTCAAAAATGGTTGATGGTAGGTTTTAAGAAAAAGGTAATGACAAGATTTTCCAAGTAGACTTAGAGAAGGTATGCAGAAATATTTAAGCTCTGTTGAGACAAGAAGTTTGTGGATGTCATACAGTCAAAAAGGAAGGTATAAGAAGGTTGAAGATATCAGGTGGGATATGAGGGAGATTTTTCTTCCCCATTCAGACACAATAATGCTAAAATTCACTTGACAAAATTGAGGGAATTTAAATAAGAATTTTCTTTCTTTCAATCGATAAGGGTTCTATGGATTTCATCATCGTCATCAAAGTTCTACCTTGAATGGTAAGGCTTTTGTTCCAACAAGTCTCCTCCATGTTGGTGCTATAGTTTATCTATCCTTTATTTTATTTTGTTTTGTTTGTTTGTTTGTCAGACATGTACAAGATGACAAGTACAGGTATGAACATAAACATGAACAAAGGAAGTAAATACAGATAAACGGGGACAGTAAGACAGGGGTGGTAGCAGAGTGGTATTCAGCCAGTTCACACCAGCTCGGGCGAACCGGTAGTGGTGATTTAGTGTGGGTCGCCAAACCGGTGGCGACCCCTCGCTGGCCACGCCCCCAACCCAGTTGCCCGGTCACTCACTTGCCCCGGTCACTCTCCTAGCTTTCCTTACCATGTGGCGACTGGGTGTAGCTCGGGCAGATATCCCGCAGTTGCTGCACATGTGCACTGTGAGTGCAGCCACTACATATGCAGTGCGCATATGCAGAGGCCCTGGGACATCTGCCCACCTGCCTATCCATCCAGAGCACACTTCTCCTGGTGGATGCACCTCCTCCAGCCCGTCCTGGCCCGGCACAGCTAGCCAGTAGGTGGCCACATGTCTAGCCATCCCTTTTGCAGCACCAGAAGCTTCTCCCAACTGTCTGGATACTCTCTTCCTCCTCAGCCATATAGAACAAACAGGCAGAGAAGGAAGGGAGCAGCCGTCTGTCCGGTTGCACTGAAAAAAGGGTGGCTGGGACCGGGAAAAAAAGCCGTTTCCAACCACCTCTTTCGGAGTGCTACACCAGCAGGGTCAATGGGGTAGACCTGCCTGGCCAGTGGCTAGGATGCAGCAGTGGCGGCGGAGGGTTGGAGGAGTGCAGCAAAGCCGCTTGAAGAAGCCTATAGCCACTGTGTGTTCTTTTTCAGTGTGGAAGGAAGGAAGGTAAGGTTTCAGGCAGTCGAGAAAGCTGCCTGGCCCAGAGCTGCTGGTGGGAGGGGGGGGCGAGGCTACAGCACACGCCTCACTTGAATTTCCCAGTACCAGAAGCGGGAGGGGAGGATGGCTTTTTCAGGCAATGCAGGACAGGAGACTGGCTGGGATGAACCCTTGTAATGAGAGATTCTGCCAGGCACTTGGAAGCCTGTGTGTGTTTCAGATGGGTCTCCTTTCCTAGAGGGAAAGGAGGGAGGAAGAGAGGAAGAGAGGGAAAGAGAGAGACAGAGAGAAAGAGAGAGGGAGGGAGAGAGAAAGAGAGAGAAGAGAGAAGAAAGAAAAGAGAAAAGAGAAAAGAGAAAAGAGAAAAGGGAAAGAAAGAAAGAAAGAAAGAAAGAAAGAAAGAAAGAAAGAAAGAAAGAAAGAAAGAAAGAAAGAAAGAAGAAAGAAAAAAGAAAGAAAGAAAGAAAGAAAGAAAGAAAGAAAGAAAGAAAGAAAGAAAGAAAGAAAGAAAGAAAAAGAGAGAGGATGGAAGAAAAGGGATAGACAAAGAAAAATGGGATGGAAGGAAGGGAGAGAAAGAAAGAAAGAGGGAGGGAGGAGAAAATGAAAGATAGATGGATGAGTGGATGGATAGATACATGGAAGGAGAGAGGGAGGGAGGGAGAGAGAGAGAAAAAAAAGGAGAAGAAGGAAGGACACAAACCCTGGCTTCAGAAGACTCTTTGAAACAGCACAGCAATCTAGGGCTGGAAGGGATCTCGGAGGTAAATTTCTAGTCAAACTTGGCAAGTGTAAGACTTATGGACTTCAACTCCCAGAATTCCTGAGCTAAGATGATTGGAGGAGGAATTCTGGGAGTTGAAGTCCACAAGTCTTAAAGCTGTCAAGTTTGAAGACCCCTGTTTTAGTCCAACCCCCTGCTCAGGCAGGAAAACTCTGAGGATGCCAAAATCTGATTAGAGGTCCTGAGAAAGGTGTCAGAATAACAGAATAACATTTAGAAGGGACCTTGGGGGGAACTCTATACCATTTCAGAGGAAAAAAACTTCCAGTGTTGGAGCAACCAGAACTTCTGGTGGCAAGAAATTCCACTGGTTATTTGTTCTCATTGTCAGGAAGTTTCTCTTTCCTTTTAGGTTGCTTGTTTCTCTGTTCAGTTTCCATCCTTCTGGTGTTTTGGAAAATATATACATTTCCTCCTTTCAGTGGTCCATGAAAGTACATCTATAGTATGTAGATAATAAAGTCAAAAAAAGGTGAACAACAGTTTTACAGAACTATAAATATGTTGAGGCTGGGTATGGACAAGGAATGGCTGGGAGGGGAGGGGCCAGCCGAGGCACCCCTTGACATGAGTGACATTGAATTGGCCACACCCACCCAGTCACATGACCACCAAGCCATGCCCACGTGACCTTAAGCCACGCCCACAGAACCGGTAGTAAAAAATTTGAATTCCACCACTGGGTGGTAGGCACTCTGTTGCCAGTGGTGGGATTCAATTTTTTTTCACTACCGGTTCTGTGGGCGTGGCTTGGTGGATGTGGCAGGGGAAGGATACTGTAAAATCTCCAGTCAGAGGTGGTATTTGCTGGTTCTCCAAACTACTCAAAATTTCCACTAACGGTTCTCTAGAACTGATCAGAACCTCCTGAACACCACCTCTGGCTGGTACACTTATGCATGCCCCCTTTAAGGACCTCTTAAGAATGAGGTGAGGTCCACAGTAGACAGTTTATTCATCGCTATCAGGTTTTCCCTATCAGTTTTTTTTTTCTTTTCAGAAAACTGGGAAGGGGGAGGGAAATGAGCTGCTTTAATGAATTGCAGGGAGGTGCTGTGCTCCCATGAAAATTCAAAGCATTTCTTCTGAATAACTTTTTGGAGTGTTCATCGCCCTAATGGGAAGAAAGAAAATTTCTACAGTTGCTTAAAGGTTTTCCTTAGAAGAGGTGGTAGCACCGTTACTGAAAAAAAATCCAGGTAGAGTCCTTAGGATATTATTCCCGATGGTTCAGTTAAAGCTACAGATCACCTCCCAAATGATACAATGATAATGTTGCTTATCTTAAAAGTGTGAGAGGTGTGTACATTCCGATCGTCCTTTCCTTACAATGGCAATTGGGACTGGAATTTTCATTGCTAAGGGATGCAGTTGTAAAATATAATGTCACATGAACCTGTTGTTTAGTGATGGCAATCCTGGCAGTCCCATTACCATTGTAAACCAAGGACTGAGTGTTCAGGTTGTCGTTGTCATATGATCACAATTTACAATTTCCTGCCAGCTTCCCCATTTACTTTGTTTGTCATGGAATTGCAGGGATGCTGCAGTGACCGGAATTACAAGTACTCATCATAAATACCTTTCATTTAGTACCGTTGTAACTTTGAGTAGCCTCTGAATGAAAGGGTGTAACCTGAGAACTACCTATATAAAGGCATGCAAAACATCGCAATGCAATGTCAGCCATATTTTAACTTCACAGTTATGTAATCTAGTTTTTAAATTAATATTTGCCCATAAAAAATAATAATAAAAGGGTTTTCAAAACTTAAGTTAAAGGTTTATACGGCTCTTCAAACATTGATAGTCTCACTTCCCTGAAAAAATGAGATGGGCAATTTTTTTAATTACTATATATGAAGTATATTTTCTAATGAGATAATTTTATCAGGTACCTCTCATTTGGCTTTCTGTTTCTGAGGCGTCCTTTTGAAGATGAGATTCTCACCTCCTTTCTTATTTTACAGCTGTATATTAGAAATCATTTTAATGAAATGTAAGCATATGGTTCCTGCATTAAAAAATAAAAGTCTTCAAAAGCTATTAGCGCAATTTACTTCAGGAATTTCTTTGAAGTCTGAAGATGTTTCCATTCTTAAAGTAGCACCTTGCAGATTAACAAAAGACTGGCTATTGTTTAGGGTAGTGATTGCCTACCGGTGGGCCACAGACCACTGGTGGTCTGTAAGAAAACTTTGGTGGTCCGCAGAGAAATGTCACCCCCAAAGCACTCCCCCAAAGTAATTAATCCAGGCTGTGCAGGAACTCGAGGCTGCACTGCCCACATGGCCCACAGGAACACAAGGCTTGCATCACTCGCATTGCAAACAACCTGAAGTAGTGAGGGGAGGGGGGAAAGGGCAGGGGGGGGAACTTGCCCCACTTGCCCCACATAGCTTGGCTGGCCACCGGACTGCTTCGTTCCACTTCTTTCTTCATCTGCTTTTGGCTGCACACAAGGAAAGCGGCTTTATTTCTCTCCAGAAATGAGTCTTTGGGACCCTGCAAGGCATCCTGCTCCCAAGAGGCTGCACTGGCATGACAAGTCTCACAAACGAAGACTCATTTCTGGTGGAGTTTGGGGGAGAGAAAGAAAGACTTCTGCTGCTTCTGCTGATTTCCTTGCACGAAGCCAAAAGTCTCTCTCCCGCCCCAAGAACAGAGCTGGAGACAGTATCCTGCAATCTCAAATAAAGAATGATCAATCAGTAGGAAAACGGGGTGGGGGATTTTCCTGCAGATTTTGGGGGGGATTTTCCCAGGGTCTCTGCTGCTTCTGCTTCTTCTACAGAGACCCTGGGAAAATCCCCAAAAAATTCCCCACCCTGTTTTCCTACCGATTGATCGTTCTTTATTTGGGATCACAGGATATCATCTCTCTCTCTCTCTCTCTCTCTCTCTCTCTCTCTCTCTCTCTTTCTCTCTCTCTCTCTTTGTGTCTCTCTCTCTCATTCTCTCTCTCTCTCTCTCTCTCACATTCTCTCTCTCTCTCTCTCTCTCTCTCTCTCTCTCTCTCTCTCTCTCTCTCTCTCTGTCTCTCTGTCTCTCTCTCTGTCTCTGTCTCTCTGTCTCTGTCTCTCTCTCTGTCTCTTTGTCTCTCTCTCTCTCCCCTGAGAACGGAGCTGAAAAGCAGGTTAGTGAAGGAATGTGACTGTCTTGGAGTGAGTGGGGGGGTGAGGGACCTGTGTGTGTGTGTCTCTCTCTGTGTGTGTGTGTGTGTGTGTGTGTGAGAGAGAGAGAGAGAGAGAGAGAGAGAGAGAGAGAGAGAGAACATCACTGCCAGCTCTCTAAGATTAGATTGAATCTCTCTCTCGTCCTCCCTCTCTCTTTCTCCCCCCAGCGGCAGTGGTGGAGCTTCAGTGCTTGCTGGTAGGGAGCCAGGCAAGGCATGTCGCTCACTATTTTTGGCCGCGAAAGAAGCAGCCCAGGGGTCAGGCAAAGGATCTGGGTAAAAAAATAGGACACCCCTACCCCTAAAAGCAGCTCCGGGATGACCAAAGGGCCAGTCTTGTGACAACTCCATCTCTGGAATAGGGGACCAACTTTTCCACCAATGTCAGCAAGCCACCATCAGTCAAAATTCATATTAGTGGTCTGCAGGATTTAAAATTATGAATTTGGTGGTCGCTGAGGTCCAAAAAGTTGGTGATCCCTGGCTTACAGAAGGAGCTAAAAGTAACAGGCTATCTCTCTGCATAAGAATTTCCAGTTGGAGGCCATTATGCACGTGATACCAGTGTAGCTTCTATCAGTTCACCAGTGGCTTCCGTCACCAAGTTCCTTGGCAGGCACATTTTGTCACTTGAGCCTTCTTCTGTCATGGGATTTCCAACTGATGAGAAGCCACTATAAGCTTATGCCACATACAAGACTGGAATTGGTCTTTAAAACAGGAATGTCCAACCTTGGCAACTTTAAGACCTGTAGTCTTCACCTCCCAGAATTCCCCAGATGACCATAGTGGCTGAGGAATTTAACTGACTATAAATGAGGGCTGGAAAATAGAACAGAACAGAGCTGCCTGAAAGGGACCTTGGAGGTCTTCTAGTCCAGCCCCCTGCTCAAGCAGGAGAATGTATACTATTTCAGATAACTTTCTACTCTCTTCTTAAAAATATCCAGTAATGACTTTCGAAGGCCAGCTGTTCCACTGGTTAATTGGCCTCAGTGTTAGTAAGTTTGTCCTTAATTCCAGATTGCTTCTTTCCTTGATTAGTTTCCATCCATTGTTTCTTGTCTTGCCTTCTGGTGCTCTGGAGAATAATTGGACTCCCTCTTCTTTGTGGCAGCCCCATAAATATTGGAATACTGCTATCATGTCATCCCTAATTCTTCTTTTCTTTAGACTAGCCAAACCCAAAGCTTGCAACCGTTCTTCATACGGTTTCGTCTCCAGGCCTGTGATCATCTTAGTTGCTCTTCTTTGAACTTTTCCCAAACAGATTCCTTAGTTACGAGAGACTAGCAAGAGTCCTTTCTGAAACTCTTAGAATCTGTCTAGTTCATGCATCCTAGATGTTCTTTATCTCTGAAAGGGCTGGCAGAAGAAATATCAGTATCTGCTGATTCGCATCTGTCCATTTGAATCTTTATTTGCATTACATATCAGTTTTAGGAATTAATTTTGGGGCAGCAAATTTGATTATGGAAGATTATTGATATTCAGAGAGCCAATATGCTTTTAGACCTCCCCTCTCCTTCCCTCCTCTCCTTCCCTCCCCTTTCCCAGTGATTTAATCTCTTATGTCACCATAATTTCTTTTTCAATTTCATGAGGCCATAGTATCTAAGAACAGTAATGGTCTCAGATGAATGAAAACAAATTGGGACTGACTCCAATAAGATGGAAATATTTTGGAGTGAGTGGTGTTCAACCTTTCCTAGATAGAGTTATTGCAAAAATCAGTTTCTACAATAGTTATTAATCTCTCGCAACCCTTGAGGGATCAAACAACCTCTTTGACTTTGGCTGATGTACCAACTGTGACCTTCTTGATAGAGACCACTTATCCAGAGTCACTCATGCTCTGATCTTCTTTAGGCTATGTGTCTTAGCTGCCTGTTGGACATAAATCAAGAACATGTGCTGAATATAGCATCTGTCAGCCTTAGAAACCAAGGCAACTGATTTGGAAAAGCGGAGTAGTTGGTTAATAAAGTCTTTGAGGAGTTGATAGTAATAGCCCCCACCCTTCACGCAGGTGACAGCATGCATTTTGACAGCTGGGCTCTGTGTGGACAAATTCTCTGTTTCGCAGTATGAATTGGCTCAACATGTGAATATTCCTTATCTCTAATAGGATGCCTGCAGAAAATTCCAGTTGTTTGTTTATTTTATATTCAGTTTTTATCCTGCCTCTCTTTGAGGAGCTCAAGGCAGATTACACTGGCCTCTCCCCCCATTTTATCTATGCAGTAGGAACACGCATTAGTGTCAGGAGTGTCAAACTCAAGGCCCGTGGGCTGGATCCGGCCTGCAGGGTGATTAGATCTGCCATATCGGGCCACCCTGGAAACAACAAAGAACTGGGCCATGTTGCTCCTGCCAGTGAAAATGGAGCTCCGTTTTCACTGGCAGAGGGCTGCAGGAAGCCATCACGAATGAAAATGGAAGTTGAGTTGGCCACGCCCATCTTTGCCATGCCCCCTGAGGTCAAACACAACCATGATGCAACCCTCAATGAAATCAAGTTTGACGCCACTCGCCTAGAAAAATATCTCAGCATTATACTCGCCTAGAAAAATATCTCAGCATGCACTTCCATGACTGAAAACAAATTCCTGGTTTGAGCCCATGCACAGTGATGCTTTGTTCCTCAGTTCCCGGTCCACTGTTTTAAACCACCTTCCACTCTACAACCTTTTACATGTAGTCCTCGACCTGTGACCAACAATTGAGCCCAACATTTCCGTTGCTAAGCAAGACAATTGTTAAGTGAGTTTTGCCCCCATTTTATGACCTTTCTTGCCATGGTTGTTAAGTGGATCTCTGCTGCTGTTAAATTAGTAACACAGTTGTAAACTGAATCTGGTTTCTCCATTGACTTTGCTTGTCAGAAGGTCACAAAAGGTGACCACATGATCCTGGAACACTGCCACATGTCAAGATTCCAACCGATGCCCTAATAAAATCAGGAGCCTCAAGCCATCGCGGAAGAAAAATCCAGTTGTTTATTAGGAGCACCATGTTGGCACAACCTAAGCAAAGCCAGCTCTGACTTCACCCAGTTTGCTGACCTTGTTTCCCCCTCCCCTCAAGATGTGTCATCAGTCACATTCCCCAACGAAGCAATTTCGTGGGCCATAGAAGTCACTCCCTCCAGCTGCTATGGGTCTCCGTGGAGATGGCCTTGACTCGGTGGGTTAGGATGTGTTTTGTTTTGACTGAGGTGTGAATTCCTTGGTGCAGCTGTGAGGCACGATTTCCCATCCCCTTGCCTATGGCAACTTGGAAGCAGGTCAGGAAAGCTTCCCGAGTTGACACAACCATCATAAATATGAACCAATTCCCAAGCATCTGAATTTGGATCACTTGATCATGGGAATGCTACAACGGTCATAAATGTGAAAAACAGTCATAAGACACTTTTTTCAGTGCCGTTGCAACTTCAGTTGCTAAGCAAATTGTTATACATCAAAGAC
Source organism: Pseudonaja textilis (assembly GCF_049901715.1). NCBI lineage: Eukaryota > Metazoa > Chordata > Lepidosauria > Squamata > Elapidae > Pseudonaja > Pseudonaja textilis. Next base: position 28,928,186 of record NC_141991.1, read on the forward strand.
TACATGTATTGAAAAATGAAATACATAACCACAAGTGTAAATGCTATTTATCTCTGATGTATATTTAGAGACAAAAGCAAAGTATTTGGTACAAGAAACACCTGTACTGTATCACCTCATGAAAAAAAACAAAAGCAATTGAAATGCCACCAATAACACTATATTAAAACTGATGTCTCAAAGTTTCTTGGGCTATCATTGCTAAGATGAAAATTCTAACAATATTTAAATGTCATATATGTGCATCACAATCCTTAACAGTAATTTTTGTGACAACTCACACAAAACCAGGGACTGGTATAGATGCAAAATTTAATATCGTTGGGTGGGATTGTTTTTTAAAAGCATATTCCTTGCATTTCTGGAAAGGTACCAGAGCTGAAACAAAACAGCGACTGAATAGAAGCTGTTTAAGCTGTTTATAGAATAACAGAGAGCTGGGAGGGACCATGGAGCTCTTCTAGTCCAATCCACTGCTTGAGGAGGAGACCCTGTTCAAACATATGGCTCTCCAGTCTCTTCTTAAAAGCTTCCAGTGATGGAGCACCCATGACTTCTGAAGGCAAACCATTCCATTGGTTAATTGTTAGGAAATGTCTCCTTGCCTTCTAAGTTGCTTCTCTCCTTGATTAGTTTCCATCCATTGCTTCTTGTCTTGCCCTCAGGTACTTTGGAAAATAAGTTGACCCCTCATCTTTGTGGCAACCCCTCAAATATTGAAACACTGCTATCATGTCACCTTTTGAGTAAACCTCTAAGGATCAAGAGACTAAATTCTATAAGTATTCCCCCGACAATTTAGATTAAATAGATCTTCTTACACGTGAACAGACACAGATGTACAGAAGGCCAGTGTATAAGATTTGTGCTATCTTTTGAAACAATAGAATGTAGTGTGAGTTGGCACATAACAGGTCATTCTAATGTTTCATTCGGCGGGAGGAAAGTTACTATCAGAATCTACTGAGATGCAAAATATGTTTGAACAATTATAGAATAAAATGAAATTCCCAGAGTAATTCTCGCTTGGCAAAAGCAACAGTAAAGTTCACACTTAACACATTGCTTCTCACTTCTTCTGTAGCTCCAAATGTCTCTGTAGCACCTTCCATGTGGAGTTAGCAGCATTCCGGAAGCCTTTGTTTCGACAAGCCTCTCCATGCAATCCTCCATGTAACAATGAAACATGAAGGCGGCCTAAGGAAACATGTTGCTCTGAATTGTTTGTAAAACAACCTTGCTAATATGGCAGCTCGTAAAAAATATTTATAGCCCACCAAGCACCATCTTTTACACCCTGAAGCAGAAAGCAGCAGTAGCAGCTGTAGCCTAGTGTTAGTGTGCTCAGTGCTTGGAGAATTAGAGATAGTTTTAAATCTCAAACCAACCAATAATCCACCCTCCAAAACCAGGAAAAGATACCGAACCAATGGAAACGGTTAAACCTCCAAATCAAAGCAGAAATATTTTGATTTCATCGGCAAATAGGGAAAGTAAGGATTGAGGTGGCTGATCCAGGAACCATCCGCTCCCAGATTTAAGGTGGTTGTTATGCAAATGTTCAACTGCAAACCAAACAAGCATCACATCAAATATCCATTATTTTGGAAAGATAACACAAGTGTCAGCTGTCACCGTATGCTTGCTGTGCTTTGTTGTTATGAGGTGACAGACTGCCATGAGCTGGTGCGGGTGGGGGGTTGTGCTTGGGGAATTGAAAGTAGAGGCTGCACCACCTAGAGATGCTGTCCCAAGGTCATCCAGCTGGAAGAAGAAGGGAACTGCATACCAAGATGCACTTAGATTGACCATCATGAAAAATCTTGCATGGACTGATTTGCTTGGTTACAGTAGACTGGGTAGCTTGCGGAGGGCAGGAGAGGATACAAGGGAGGGATTTAGGCACACAAATCTCAGTTCTGTCTTTGCAGAGCTGCATTACACCACTTAACCTCTAGTAAAACTATGCCTTTCTCAACAAATAAAGCCAAGGATTGTTTATATTTAGACGGTTTAACTTGTGGCCAGTCTGACAGCAAGTTTAATCTTATTGGGATCTTTAAGCTATTTCTATTTTGGCATTAGCCGTGGGCAATAAATTGTTGTGCAGTCCCATCTGCAATAAAATCTAAACCTCTCGCTGAATGAAGCCATGTCTTCTCAGCCAAGTCAAGCATGGAGTTGAACAAAGTTGTGGAATTTTGGGAGATGAGAGCCATGATTTAGTGTTCAGTCCAGGTCAGAACACCTAATGCCAACGAATGCTGACTCCGACCCCCACATTTAGCCATCATCCACACCTCAAGGATTTACGCAAGAATTCTGAACTTCTGGCAACTCATTAATGGTCAGCTAAATTATTGCTGCTTTGTACTATATCCTGCACTGCAATCTCCTCATTGCACTCTTCTACAACTCTGGAGAAAGCCAGTTCAGTATGTTTTCACTTCTATCAATTCCTGGATATGTTTTCCTCTATTCTGCTTTATTTCAAAAGGAGGAGAGTGTTAATCTCCTCTGACTTTTCTCACTGCAGTCTAATATATATGAATGTGCTAAAATTCTGTTAAAAAGATTGGAGGTAATTCAATTTAAAAAAACTGTGAGCCTTTAATTATGTTTATCAGTTTTAAAGAATTAACAGGAGCAAAAGACAAATAGTGTTGAAAGGCTGTCAAAATGCCTTTCTTCTGAGGATTCGATTTCCCTCTGGGAGAGCTCCGGCGCAAGGATACGGACAACTGCTTGAAAGCTGGATCTTTTTATTTTTCAGGAAGGCGAGAGATAGCAAGAAGTCTGCGTTCCTGGGCTAGCTAGCTTCGAATGGTAAGTCCCTGATTTTTATACCCTTTTCTCCTTTTGTGTGAGTGCTTGTGTTTGTATTTCTTAATGTTTTAAATCCTGTCAGGGGTTGTCTTTCTTCCCGCCGGAGGGTAAACTCCGCGGGGTGCAGAAGGCAAACTTTGCGGGGTGGCTTGATTGTTTTATCGGTTTTGTCCTAATCTTTTTTAGCTTAATGGTTTCTTATATTTGTTTTGTGTCAATCTCCTGTCTGTCTCCTTTGTAATATATTTTGTGTCTTTTATCTGTTTGTTTTACTGATTTGGCATGTCTTGTGTTTATAAGGGTTTTCTTTTCTTGTTTCCCTAGTTTTCTTAATTATTTGGGCTTTTGTCTAAGGGGCTTCTTTAATAACTTTTATTTGATTCCTTTTCCTATGCAAGTTTGTTTTATGGCTGGCCTGATGTTCCCTTTGGGCTTTTCCTGCTTGGGTGACACCACTGTCCTCGTGAAGTTCCCTTTTCACAAAAGGAGAACTAAAAGGAGAATTGAACAACCAATTTGAAGAGTTTTCCCTTCAGCGGCTATATATCTTCACCCAGGAATACACGAAATAAAAATGGTAAGAGGAAAGAAACTAGAGCAACATTCAGCAGCCATCATTCCAATTTCACATCCACTTTTTACTAATCCTTCGTCTTACTATATTTCTTCTAGATCTTCAATTCAGCTTTCTTTGATTTAAAGTTCTTTTTTAAAAATCTGGCATTTAGACAGCTTTAGGAAAGGTGCTAACATGGTGGACATAGAAGAGAAAAGCACAAAAGAAAAAGACCAAAAAAATGAGCTGCTCAGTTCTCTTTTTAAAACCCATCTGACAAGGGAACCTTTTGGTTCTCCAAAGTATGGTTTTACTGGGCTTTGATGGTCTCGGTCCACTATTTACACTGACAGGTTTGCTTGATTGAGAGATAAAGTTTATGATTTTCTGCAACCATTTTATGTCTGATTCTCTTGGGATAGGAATTCTCCCCATCCCATATAGCTCTGAAGTGGGCAGCTTCTTTCTGATCCAACAAAGGTTTGGATTTAGACTACTGTGCATGCCTGAGACCTGCCTGAGACCGAACTTCAAGGATCTGGACATGCAAGTATCTGCCAACTGTGAAATCCATCACATATGACAGACTAAGTGCTCAGCACAGGAATAGGCTGCTGAGTTTCAGCTTCTAGCTCAGGATGTGGACAGGAATGAAAGAGAGTTAATTGACCAAAGAAGATCTGTCAGAGTAGCTCATTTGCCATGGCACCCCAGAGATTATGACAGCATGAATCCAGATCTACCTGGACACTGCTGGAAAATTCAAGGAATGGAGACAGAATATTACGGAAGGAATATGCCACTATTATCTTTCATTCCCTTTCTCCCTTCCATTTGAGAGACTTCAAAAGTTGACCTCATGTACCTCTGCTTTCTACCTGAGAAAAGTTGTCACTTCACAAGGATCTATATCTCTATTGCAGAGAGCTCAGCCACTTGGCATAGGAGTGTTTTGCTGAGACTGCCTTTGCCTATGAAAGAATCAAGTGTTGCCCTCGGGGGAAGAGAGACATTCTAAGGGCAGATTACCTTAATCCTCCTGTAACAAGACAGTCCCACCCCTCATTGACTCAATTGCTAGAGCAAGTAGACATTAAGAGGTCAGGCATTCAGATGTGTGCTCTGACATTTAATCATAATTGTTACCTTTCAGGCCCTAATTGACACTATAGTACATCCAGGGATGGGCTTCAAATTTTTTAGCAAGGGGCTCTCTGGGTGGGCGGGTGTGGGTGGGTGGTCATGTGACTGGGTGGGTGTGGCCAACTCGATGTCGCTTCTTTTCCCTAATTACCTAAAAAAAGATATATACCAAAAAGTTGTTTGTTATTTCGTTCATTTAATACTTAAATAAAGGACTGGATGAAACCAGGCTTAAAAGCAGCGACTGTGAGAGGGATCTTGGAGTTTTAGTGGAGTTTCTGGTGGGAGTTATTATTTGGGAATTAATCCCTTTGGAGGCTAGTGGCTATGTTATCTGATTTTCTCAATGGCTCTCCCTTGCAACCGCTGAGTGGATTGTTTATCTAGCTTGCAACACTTTTACGAGGTGTGAAATGCTCTTGACTGATTGCCCAGAAATTCAATTAAGCCTATTAAGAGCTTTCCTTTGCTGCTTGTCTTTCTGAGGTTATTGGGGGCTCTCCGAGCCCCGCAGAATCTTAGTTAGGGGTCTCCCAAGCCCCTGTGAGCCCCCAGCAGCCCACCCCTGAGTACATCTAAAGGAGAATGCTTGTAGCTCAGGGTTGGAATGAAGGGTCTTTAATGCTCCCTGAGCTTGGTTGTTTTGTTGCAGACATTTCATTACCCAAAGTAGCTAACATCATCAGTATCATCAGTATTCTGATGATGTTACCTAGTTGAGTAATGAGACGTGTCAGAATAATCATGAACTAGCAGAGACATGAGTAACAAAGTCAGCCAATGAATAGGCATGGCAACAGACCAGCCAACGGGAGCTGAATTGGAAAGTGAAACTGGAAGTAGCCTGGTTGTGGCTCTAGTCTCTGCTCTGAATTCTGAAACTGCTGCTTGTGGATTTTGCTTGTAACCTTTACCACATTGGAAGAATCTACTACTGGTATAGTAAACTTTATTTCAAATGTTATTAGGCGTATAAAGAAGTTAATGAATCCTGCTGAATCCATCATCTGCATGTGCTTTCTGGATTTGAATTTCTGCTGCAAAATCTAACAAAACGTCTGCAAGAAAACAACCAAGCTCAGAGAGCAACCAGGTTCCTTCACTAGAATACATCAGCAGATCTTCTTAGGTTCTGAGGTCACAGGCAACTTCACCAAATTCTCCATCACACACAAACATGCTGCATCTCTATGGAGGTTCTCAATCAACCAGATCATGGTTGTCCCAGAGATGCTTCTCTAAAAGGCAACTAGACTTACTTGGGGTTTTTTTTTCCTCCTCCAAGAAGCTTCTTCAGTTCTAACTGAAGAAGCTTCTTGGATAAAAAGCTAAATCTTTTCAAGGGGAAAAAAAATTAAGAAAGTCTAGTTGCCTTTTAGAAAAGCATCTTTGGGAACCTGCCAATATGCCCTGTTCAGTCTCTTGCTAGGCTTGGGAGCAATTACTGTTGCTTCTTGTCTTCATAAGTCATCACAGAGTGCACATAATCTCCATATCTGATAATTGGAAGTAATCAGGGATGCCTGCAACTTTATTTAGCCTATGGAAGGCTTGAAGATCTGGTTCCTCTCCCTGGCCTTTAGCGAAAATGAGCGTAGCCCCCTTGGATTCTCTACCCAGTCTGGTTTTGGTCATCTTGCTACCAAATTTTATTCCTTATTTTGGTTTCTGATTATATATATATAAAGGTTTTATTGTGAGTATCCTAGAATTGTGGTGAGCCAGACAGCATACAAATTGAATAATAAATCATTATTGTCAATATTTCTGGGAATGGACTGGCTAGGGACTTAAAATCTGAATATTCATTGGGATCCAAATGACGTCATTCTTGATTCCCCAGAATACACGATTCACAGCCTTCAGAGTCCCAATTTCTCATTAGTCACATACTTCATCAAGTACTTTTTCTTTCTTTGCCTGCCAACTATGTGTTTTGACAATGTGTTTTAAATCTCAGGCTGTCCCTTCATTCCTTCCCTGCTGGCTGTTAGCAAACGTAGGGAAGAGAAAGCAAGAAATTGTGCTGTGCCTCCTCCCCTTATTATACCCACGTGAATTATGGAGTGTCTGCCTGAGTGGCTTACACATACTTTCTGCTTGCTTTGGACTTAAGACATTTTTTTCCCTCCTTATTACTTTGGTAATAGATCTGGTCAATCTCTGTCAAGGTCTTCTTTCTTATTCTTTACAGCAGGCTCTGTTGTCCAGGCAAAAGGGACTGAAGCATTCTTAAAGTCTACAATGAGATAACATTCAGGAGTGTCTAAGGCAGACATGTCGCTATTTCACGGAATTATAAGAAGGAAGAACTAGCAAGATTGTTATTATTGTAAATGGTTTCAAATAAAAGTAGGTCTAGCCTTTCTGTGGAATTGATTTCCTGGTCTGGTCTATCTGACCAAGAAACTGGACTGACTGAAGGCCTCTCAGTTGGTAAGGTAAAGGTAAAGGTTCCCCTCACACATATGGGCTAGTCGTTTCCGGCTCTAGGACTCATCTCCATTACAAAGCCAAAGAGCCAGTGTTCTCCCAAGACATCTCTGTGGTCATGTGGCTGGCCTGAGTAAATGCTGAAGGCGCATGGAACGCTGTTACCTTCCTACCAAAGTGGGTTCCTATTTTCCTACTTGCATTTTTACATGCTTTCCAACTGCTAGGTTGGCAGAAGCTGGGACAAGTAATAGGAGCTCACTCCATTATGCGGTGCTAGGAATTTGAACCACCAAACACCAACTTTTCTGATCGACAAGCTTAGCTTCTTAGCTACTAGTCAAACCCATTTGCAAATGGAACACACATCATATCCTGTTGTGGCCTCTCCTTCACCCTCAGTCGTCATGCCTGTTTGTTTACCATAGCTAGTTTGCCCCTTCACTTAACTTGTGACAGAGACCCAACACATTTCAACTCTTGGATGTGAAATTCCACCTATCCTCTGCCCATCATACACAATCACAAATTGTGAGACAAATGGCACCTTAAAACAAATGACTTTGCTTCTGTATAGACTACAGGTTAGTCCTTGACTTAACAACAGTTCATTTAGTGATGAACTGAAGTCACTGGAAAAAAATGACTTGTGACCATTTTTCACACTTATGACCATTGCAGCATCCCAATAGTCATGTAATTTACATTTGGATGCTTGACGACTGGTTCATATGTATGATGACCGTAGTGTCCAGGGGTCATGTGACCATCTTTTGTGTCCTTCTGACAAGCAATGGGGAAGCCAGATTCATTTAACAACTGCAGTGATTCACTTAACAAATGTGGCAAGAAAAGTCATAAAATGAGACAAAATTCACACTTGATAAATTTCTCACTTAGCAACATAACTTCTGGTCTCAATTGTGGTCATAAATTTAGGATTTATTGGACAACTCTCCTAACTTTTAACTCATGGATGAATTTATTTATAATCACATAGTTGATGTCTCCACTCAGCTGTATTGTAGTTCATCTATGTGGATTGTAGGTCATCCATTGTAAGTCATCTATTGTTGTGGTAGCCAGCAACAGGTGCGGATGGCTGAGGAGGGCAAGGACTCAGATGACGGGCCAGGATCCTTAGGGAGTGGACTGCTGCCTTCAGAGATTGTGGGGGCTGGCAGCAGTGATGAGGAGGTTCCTGAGGAGCCTGTGCCAAGTGCATATGCATGCAGGATTGCTCATAGGAGAGGGCAGTTAAAACAGCATGGGTGACTCAGGAGTAAGGCTGCAAGGTAATGGCCCCTCCTTCAAGAAGATAAAAAGCAGCTGTAAAGTAAACATTCTTTGCAGAAGGCAAAGACGTTTTGAACTCAGCCTCATAGACATTACGGTTGGTATTTGAAGACTCTTGTAAACTATTTCTTATCTGTTGTTTTTTGGCAGACTTGAAAAAACTTGGCAAGGCTCTTTCTTGTTGGAGCTAATTAGTTGGAAGCAGCCTTTTAGCTGTGAAGAAACAGGATTCTTAGCTGAAACCTAAAAAGGTTACACTGCTGCCTTTGTTTTGTGTTTGCTCTCTTGGAACCAGGTTTGGGTCAGAACATCTATGTCTACCATTACATCTGTTGCTGATTGCCTCCTGCCCCTCCTCCCCATACCACAGGCCTCCCTTTTCCTTCTTCTTAAGGATCATGCCAAGGCCTCTTACAAGAAGCACTCTGTAACCATTACGAGTCAACCCTAAACCCTCCCTTGCCGCTTTTAAAAATCATAAATAGATTTATCATATTCAAACAACCATCTAAGAAGATGTATTTATTTATTTAGTCAGGCATGCATTTGATAATATATATAAGTATAAACATGATTATTAATACTTGAAATAGATGCGAATAAAAGGAAACATTAAGACAGGGACGGTAGGCACATTGGTGTGCTTATGCACGCCCCTTACAGACCTCTTAGGAATTGGGTGAGGTCAACAGTAGACAGTCTGAGGTTAAAGTGTTTGGGGTTAGTGGAAGAAACCACTGAGCCAGGTAGAATATTCCAGGCACTGACCACTCTGTTGCTGAAGTCGTATTTCCTGCAATCGAGTTTTGTGCAGTTTACCCTGAGTTTGTGTCTATTGTGTGCTCATGTATTGTTGAGGTTGAAGCTGAAGTAGTGATTAATGGGTAGGACATTGCAATAGATAATTTTATGTACTACGCTTAGGTCAGACTGAAGGCGGCGTAGTTCTAAGTTATCTAAGCCTAAAATTTCAAGATAGGGAGCCAAATTTATTGGCTTATTCTCAGTGAAACCCAGGTCTGTGACCTTTCCCCTGCAGTTTCCAGCCAAACTGAAAATTCACCATTTTCTACTCATTCATTCCGATCTTGGAGTACCTTCCTTGCAGCTTATATGCTTCTGTCACTCTTTCCATCTCCACTATCAGCTCATCTTAGAGGCGGGCGGAAGGAAGAATCTGAATGATATCCTAATGTTGGATTCTTTGCAAGGAGGGGAAACTGGAATATTCAATTCATTGGACAGGGAATGTTCTTGAGTGATAGCAGATGACAGTGACAGATATTTGCTTCCTCAAGAGTTCCATTTCAAATACATTCACAAACCAAAACCACACGTCTGGCCATTCACAATAAAGCTTTTGCACCTGCCAGCAATCTATCTTTGAGAGGATGGTGACATAATAGAGAGGGAGTGGCAGGGAAGTTGGTAAGGACAACTGCATAATTGATGAGAGAAATCAAAAGAGCGCCCCATCTCTTGAAATGAGAGGGTGGGCAATTCCAGTTAAGTCAGGAAATTGAGACTGAGGAAATGGAAAGTGTTCCTGAAAAAAGAAGAAAGAGAAATTCAGGGTGGGGGTTGTAGCTACACAAAGCCAGAAGGAAGAGGGAGAGAAGTACTCATAGACTCAGAGGTGGGGGCAAGAAATGTATGAGTGGGTTGAATCTTTAGATCAAGGGTCCCCAAACTTGAAGTCCACGAGTCTTAAAGTTGCCTAGTTTGGAGGCCTCTCCTCTAGATCATAGAATCATAGCTGAAAGGAACATTGAAGATATTCTAGTCTAATCAGCTGCACAAAGCAGGAAACCTTATACCATCTTGGTCCAATGGTTGTCCTGTCTATTTCTGGAAACCTCCAGTGATGAGGCACCCACAATTCTGGGAGGCAAACAATTCCATTGATTAGTTATTGGTGGGTCAGGTCAGAAGGCACCAAGAACCCCCTCAGACATTTTATCTCCCACTCCCAGAACCACTGAACCCTACTTCTACAGCCAGCAAGAGGGAAAAACAGATGCCACTAATATAATAATGAGATACTGAAGTACACAGAGCTTACAAATCTTTATGTCAAATCTGCTTTCACAACTCAAATTAAGAAAAAAGCAGTAAGAAGGAAGACATCATTTTAATTCCAAAAACTTACCTGATCTAGATTTTCTAGATCAGGTTGGAGCACGCTCCCAAGGTAATGATGATAAGGGTGGGTTTTAAAAAGTTGTTTATGTTTTCTTTATAGGAAAGTTAGTTTAAACCAGTGGTGGGATTAAAAAAAAATTTTCCTACCAGTTCGGTGGGTGTGACTTGTTGGGCATGGCAGGGAAAGATTCTGTATCCATTCCTACCCAACTCCAGGGGAAGGATACTGCAAAATCTCCATTCCCTCCCCACCCCACTAACCTGCTTTCCAGGACAATCAGATGGGACTTGGGAGGCAGAGAATAGATGGAGGTGGGGCCAGTCAGAGGTGGTCTTTGCTGGTTTTCTGAACTACTCAAATTTTCTGCTACCGGTTCTCCAGAACTGGTCAGAACCTGCTGAATACCACCTCTGGTTTAAACTCAGTTGTATCTCCCAGATATAAAGAGGATGAATGGACATTACTTTGCTATTGTACACTATGAAGAACATACCAAGGCCAAACACTCAAAGAAATGGATAGAAGAAAAATCCATTTTTGAAACATGGACCACAACTGAGACACGGGTCAGCAATATACATTCCACTGGGTTAATGATAATGCAAGGCCTGTGGCCATGACTTAAATTCAATGTACAACCCATTAAAACCATCACCATATTTCAAGCTGCCAGCCTATAATGCAATTTTCAATGGGATATATGCCAAGATCAAACCAAATTCTTACATAATCATAAAATAGAAAGTGACCCCCAAAGAACTAAGATCTCACACAAATGAAATATTATTTGATACCTTGTTGAAATCCATCTTGCAGATGTTGAAAAGCTATCTTCCCATAAGAAATGGGCTCAATTTTAATTCTCATGGTGCTTGAGAATTTTTTTTCATTTTCTTTGGCTTGTATTTTTGAGTCGGCTTTATTATAGTAGACAAAGTAGAGGATCTTATTATTTGTGTTACTGTTACTTACTGTTGCAGATCTTTCTTTCATTTGGAAGCTTCTCTCAATCATTAAGCTTTCCAGTCTTTGTTTTTTATTTGGTTTATTTTTTTCTTTTTTCTTTACATAAGTTTGAGTTACTATCTTGTTATCTAAAAGCTTTAATAAAAATTATATACCAAAGAAAAGAAATGCCCTGGAATCTTTTTGATCCCTCTTGTTGCTCTGCTCAGTCAGAGGATGAAGAGTCAGCAAATGGAAAAGTCAGAAAGACTGTTGAAGGAGTTAGAACCTTAAGTGGTTGATAATGATAAGAAGTAGAATAGAAGTAGTAATAGACTAGATGTCAAAGAATTGGAGAAGATAAACAAGGTATCAAGTTCTGAAAATCAAAAATGGTTTGGAAAAACCGGCTGGGGGAGGCTCCAGTGGTTATAGGCACACTAGGTGCCATATCAAAAATTTGGATAAGAGATATTGCAATACCTGGAGATAGCAGAAGAGAAGAGAAAGAACTGAGAATATCACAAAGTATGAAGACGTGCAAGTAGAAGTAGAACTGCTGTGGTATAAGATAACAGGGACCTTGGTTATAATCCAAAAACACCTGGAGCATCACTTGAAGATCATCAGCATTGACAGCATCAATATCAGTCAATTGCAGAAGATAGTTCACTTGGAACAGCTTACATCCTACAACGGGGCTGTCAAACTCATGGCCCATGTTAGCCACGCCCATGCCCGGTTTACGGAAGGAGGAAAAAGTCATGATACACCATGACGATGCAAGTTTGACATCCCGTCCTATGACAATACTATCAAACAATACTATCAAACAATGTCCTATGACAAGACTATCACCCCTGTCCTATGACAACACTATCAAACAACAACATCTGCCTTTCCCATGTCCTTGAGAAAGACTCCATAGTTGGATAAAAATGTGAATCAAATCTAAACATTTGGCTGACTGTGCAATGAATCATAATAATAAGCATAATTATAATAATTTTAATAATAATGATAATACAATTGTAATAATATTCTTCAAATAATGTACCTTGCACCCATCATTTCTGTGCCCTGTAACCATTTTGTGAAGGGTTGTCCCTAGTGATGGGTCCCCTAAAAACAGAAGGGTTCTAACGGCATCATTTTTATGGGAAGTTAAGCTGATATAATACTTATATTTATATTCTTTCCTAATAGTTCCCCAACAGCAAATCTATTCCTGAAATTCTAACTAGAAGGAGCAATTGTTTAAAAAAGAAAAACTAAAAATAAACACGAACCTAGTCCAGTAAAGAACAAAACATGACTTGCATCAAATAGGTCAAGAGATAGCATTGTTTCCCTTGGTGATAAGTGCAATTAATCAGCTGCAGATAAATTGTAGTCTGGCACATATTTTACATATGAAGACAATCTGGCATAATATCTCAGATTAATCTTCACCCAGTAGCATGGCTCTCCCTTGTTCTCTTCTGCTCTCTCTCTCCCCTGCTGTGACTTCTGGAACAGAAAATAGGTTGTTGAATAAGCCAGTGCAGAAAACTTCCTGTCATGAAGAACTCATTAGGTCAGCTGTAAAGCAATTTATCAAAGGTCTGGATGGCGGCCACGAGTTTTGCTTGTACAACAGATTCAGTTGTGATGTTGAAAAGCAAAAAAGCTTATAAATTGCCAGTCCAATCTAAAGATGCTTATCCCTAGCTATGCTACAGCCTGGCCATTCAAGTGAAGACCAAGTGATACAATCTTTGTTGACCTCTATTATGTGTTGTCGCCCATCCAAATGTGATTCCTTTGACTTAAGCAACTATTCATACTTGAGTTGGCTGATGAGGAAAGAATTGCTTTGGGATAGTGCCCAGGCAGCAAAGGATGCAAGTAACGTATTAATGTGTCTCTCATTGATGAGCAGTATTGTCATTCGGACTTAAAACCTACTGAGGGAAGATTTCTTTATTTCATTCATTTTCCCCAATAAGATAGACTTAAGCAAACAGCCATCTCTTCTGCTGCAAAGCCAGACTACAAGCAGTTGAAATGTTCTTCAACTGGCAGGATTTATCTGCAATGATCACTGACACAATTTGCATGAACTGCTTACTTTAAAAAAAAAGAAATGGTGACATGAAATTTATTCACAAAGCATTTCTGCAGGATAATGGTTCTCTTTTTGAGAGGGGGAATTAAAACACCAACTTCAGGAATAAATTACTAGTCCGAAATTGCATCAGGAGAGGTCATAAAGTAGATCTCCTAAATGTAACTCTCTGTAATCCTAAAAATGGGTATTGAATTTCTGTGACTTACTCCACCTTTGGCCTGAAGAAATTAAGTGCATTGCAACCTATTATTTGATCTATCCTATTGACAGAGCTGCTTCTCAAATGACACAGGAAATGGGAAGTTTTTCAGGTTGTCCTGTACATCTCTGGATTTTTGTCTTGGTCTAGATTTGTTTAGGGTAGTGCGGCGGCTCAATGGTTAAGACCCTGCTGGGCTTGTTAGCTGGAAAGCCAGCAGCCTGAGTTCAAGACCCGAGTGCCATGTGACGGGGTGAGCTCCCATCCTCCTCCCAACTCCCACCAACCTAGCAGTTTGAAAGCATGCAAATGCAAGTAGATAAATAGGTACCACTTCAGTGGGAAGGTAATAATGCTCCATGATGTCAGGCTGGCCACATGACCACAGAAATGTTTTTGAACAGCGCATTTCAGTGGCCTTGACATGGAGATGAGTATCACCCCCTAAAGTTGGCAACGACTAATGGAATAAAATCCACAGAGACTCCTTTACTTTTGCCTAGGTTTATTTAAAGATTTTATCAATACACAAGGGCTTCATCAAAACATCCTCCATGTCAGCTTTTAGCATTCAATTCCTATCAGCCCTACCACCTATCACCATCCAATCCTTTTGCCATCAGTCTGCTTAATCTTGTTTTATGGTAGACATTGTTCTCCTCCTGATACCATGTTTGATGACTTCTGAATCATACTGGGATGTACATTCAATCCAATAGTTAGAACCAGATGGGTTAAAGTCTTGAGAGTGACCCTCTTCGTTGTTACTCATTGACTGAGACGAGATTTGGAGTGCACCAGTGTTATATTTACAAACATGGGATGTTTCCATGATGGGATCATCTTAGTCAGCAATGAAAGACTTGGACAATTATCAGCATTAAGCAGCATTATCTTTCATTCTTTTGCCTCTTTACTGATTTCCAAATTAGAAGGAGAAACATCAAATTAAACGCACGATGAACCTACAGTTGCTTTCCTTTCAAGAATGCCTGAAATTAAACAACCAGTAAAATATTTGGGTATCATCATGACAAATACAATTGTATGCTACTTCAAAATAACTGTATCAAGTCATAGAATGAAGTTAAAAAGCTACGTTAAGACAGGAGAAGCTACAATTGACATTGCTGGGGGAATTTACATAACAAAAATTAGTGTCTTACTTAGAATGATGTTTTTGTTTCAGATAATACCTGTTTTGACAACTGATGCATATTAAACATTGGTAAAAGTCTAGATCTAAATTTGTGTGGCAAGGGGGAAAAAAGCACCTGTTAAATATAAAGTGTTACAAAATGTAAAGGAAAGAAGATGATTGGATCAACCTGATTTGAAATTGAATGTTGAAGCTTGTTGTTTGGTTTGGATGAAAGAGTAGGGTATTGCTGAGAAATAGGAGGCTCTTGGGGTTAGAAAGACAAGAGCTGAGATTTGGGTGGCATAATGTTTGGGGTATAATAAAGTAAAATTTAATGTGGATTTTAAAAATCATGATAGCATTAGAACTTAGACTTATATACTGCTTCATAGTGCTTTAGAGCCCTTTCTAAGCAGTTTACAGAGTCAGCATATTTTCCCCAACAATCTGGGTCCCCATTTTACTGACCTGGGAAGAATGGATGACTGAGTCAACCTTGAACTGGTCAGGATCAAACTGCTGACAGTCGGCAAAGTTAACCTTTGTTATTATATTTTAACCAATGCGCTATCACAGGTCTTTTTATGTTTTATATTTTATGGTATACATACGGCTCTCTTATGTAACACATATGCTAGACAAAGCCCCTCCTTGAAAGATATGAGCAATTCAGAAAGCAATAAATAAACAAACAAACAAATAAATGGATAAATAAAATGTCATACTGAGAACATAGAATAGATACAAATCCAAGCTGTGTCTGAAAACACCTTTATGGCTCTCAGCGCAAGAAACATTTAACAGAAATAATAAGCAAAAAGATAAGAAATAATATGCAAATAGAAATGGGTAACATATTGTGAGACACCAGTACTTTGCCAAGGGGAATACAAAATAAAATCAAGAAAATAATATGTAGCAGAAAGATGTAGTTGTTACTGTTCGTTTACAGTTACAATAAATATTTCAAGTAGACAAAAGAGTTTATATTATTGAATATGTATATTATACAGATCAAACAATGGAAAAATATACGATTGAAAGGATTGTAATTTACAGAGTTGTAATCTTAAAGACAACATTTATAAAACAATGTACCATTGGTATATAACACCAGATAAATTGTCTAGAATATATAAATTCTTCAAATTTATGTTGAAAATATGAACAACAAAGAGTCATTGAATCACGTATATGCAAAGAAAGTTAGAAAATGTTGATTTCAAATGCCTGAATTAATTCAAAGGTTTGTAAAGGTTAATATACAATTGAGACCAGAATCCTCTCTCTTGGGACTGATGGACAGACAGTTGGGAAAAAAGTCACGGAACTTTGTTTTTGTATATGATAATTGCAATGAGATTACTGCATGCACAGGGATGGAAAGATTTGGCACTACAAGTCATTTCAAAGTGAGATGACCAGCAACAAATTTAATAAATATGGCCAACAGAGGATTGGTTGCTGAAGATGATGAAACTTGTTGAGATGACCAAATTGTTTTGTTTGATGAGAGAAAAGATAATATGTATGTTTATTGCTGGAACTGCTGGTGGATATTTGCATAAAGCAGAAAAAGTGACCTTATAATTTATGATTTTGATGGCAGGATTAATTATTGAAGAAGAGAGTCATAATGTAACTTTAGAGAAATAATGTATGTATGTATGTACATATAGATATGTATGTATGAATGTGAATAGATAGATAGATAGATAGATAGATAGATAGATAGATAGATAGATAGATAGATAGATAGATATGATATAGATATACAATAGACACACATGTTCACAACCATTCTTTCCATCTAGCTTGCTTTAAAATCTGCACAGATTCAACCAAAAAGGAATAGAAAGCGAAGATATAGGGTAAACGAATGAGAGGCCACAAATGGTTTGCCATTTTTCTCTTTAAATGGTGACACATCATAAAACATTTACAATTTATTTGATGCCAGCAATCGGTAGAAGTTCCATTTGTATACCATGCACATCTACATGAATGAGGGGAGCCCTGAAAACACCTTCCTAATGTCAAATAGTAATTGCATTTTTATAACATTAATCACTTCTTATCATTTATGTTCAGTTTGGTCAGTCAATGCCACATTTGCCTATATAAAGGTTGGAGCTACCTCTGCATTAATTCCACAGACAGAGGGAATTAGTTACCATGTTTGTTAAGACCCAGCACATAAATAAAAATAAGTGGGCTTTTTGTCCTAAGGTTCTGATAATAGTTTAAGCCAGGCCTGTTATTAGTCCTTGTCACATTGAGAGATTATGGAGCAATTAGAAAAAGAATAAAATGCACCTGCACTGCTCTAAGTGGAAGTCTTAAGAACTACTGTGTATGTAAAGATGATTTTATTTGTTTGTTTGTATCCTGCCTTTATATTTTTTTAAAAATCACTCCAAGCAATGAACACATCCCACATACCTTCCTCATCTTATTGTTCCCACAACAACAATCCTGTGAGGTGGGTTGGGCTGAGAGAGAGTGACTGGCCTATGGTCATTCAGCTGGCTTTTATGACTAAGGACTAGAACTCACAGTCTCCTGGTTTCTAATTTATTGTGCAGTGATGGGATTCAAATTTTTTTACTACCGGTTCTGTGGGTGTGCCTTGGTGGGTGTGGCAGGGGAAGGATACTGCAAAATCTCCATTTTCACCCCATTCCAGGGGAAGGATACTGTAAAATCCCCATTCCCTCCCTACCCCACTAACCTGCTTTCCAGCTCCATTCTCCTGTGCAGGGTAACAAAAGAAGACCCAACCGATCAGCTGGGACACAGAAGGCAGAGAATAGATAGGGGCGGGGCCAGTCAGAGGTGGTATTTGCCGGTTCTCTGAACTACTCAAAATTTCCACTACCGGTTCTACAGAACTGGTCAGAACCTGCTGAATAGCACCTCTGGTGGTCAGATAAAAGGCAGCTTACCCCACAGCAGGAATGTGACCCTAGCAAGGAACCTTCCCTAGTTTCATGGGCCATAAAGGGTGACAGGGGGAGGGAGAAGGGTATTAACACTAACACTAACCTTAACGTAAACCAGAATTAGCTTCATCTGGCTGTGCTTCCTATCTGTTCTACCTTGCAAGAGTGACGGAATGTGAGGAAAGGGCTGCTGCATAAGTAACATTTAAATCAAGGAAACCACACCACACAAGATAAACCAATGATGTAGGTCTCTAGGTGTATACCATGCATTTTTCTTGTCCTCTAGAAAACATCTAAAAAACCGTTTTGTTTATTTTTACATCATTATTTGAGACATGATTCCATAATGGTAGGGTTTAGGATTGGATTAAACCCAGTTTCTGTGATTCGATGCTCTTTGTTCATTATTTCTATCCAAATACTTGATAGAATATCTTTGAAGACTGAATTCCCCAGAGTGAAGCATATGGATTTACATTAATTTCAACAAATCAATTAGAAAGTCCATAAAAGGAAAGTCTTCTGTGAATCAGACCCAACTATTACTCACTACATAGACATCAAAGTTTACAATAAAGAGATAGTTGGCAATTGCCTTTTCTTGTTATTTTTTTTTAAATTTCCCTTGCAGTTTCCTGGTCGCGTCCTCTCCAAGGACTAAGCACATCCAATCCTCCACGGTTTTTTTTCCAGTCAAAATCTGGGTCAGGGTTTTTCAACCTTGGCAATCTGAAGACATCTGGATTTCAACTCCCAGAATTCTTGGGAGCATATTGGCTGGGGAATTCTGGGAGTTGAAGTCCACACATCCTAAAGTTGTCAAAGTTGAGAAACTTTTATCTAAATGGTAGCGCCCAGTGGTGGTATTCAGCTGCTTCGCACTGCATCAGGCAAACCGGTAGCAAGGATTTGGCGTGGGTCGCTGAACTGGTAATAAGTTCTGGCTGGCCAGGCCCCCAACCTGGCCGCAACTGGCTCGCTTGCCCCGCCCACCCGATGCTTGCTCACCCACCCTGTCTGACACTGACCCCTTAAGGTATTTCTTTCTTTTTTTCCCTCCCGACAATCAGCTGTTCATATGATCAGCTGTGCTGGGATTCCCCTTGCTGAGGCCCAGGAAGGCAAAAAATGGAGGGATGGGCTCAGGGCCCCCTCCCTCCATTTTTACCTTCCTGAGCCCCAGAGGAGCCTTCTGGAAGCAAAAACACTCCTTTAGAGGCTCCTCTGAGGCCCAGAAGGCCCAAAAAACAGGTAGGGGGTGGCTGCAAAAAAAAAAGCAGAAAAAATAGCCACACCCACCTAGTCACATGGCCATGTCCACCAAGCCACACCCACCAAGCCATACCCACAGAACTGGTTGTGAAACATTTTGAATCCCACCACTGGAGGCGCCAGATATGGAAAAGGTTCTCTTCTTTATGTGTCTGTTTGTTTAGAATAACTCTACACCTGGGAGCTGGGTCACAATGAGCTTAAGCAAGGTTGAAACTTTCAGACTGTTTCTTCAACAGAGGCCTAGACTCTGCTTTAATGCTCCCATCATCTCCCCTGGCTGCGTTAGTCTTTCTCTGCATCTGCAGTATGATCAGCTGGGCTGTTTTCTAACAATTACAACAAGCAGCGCATGTGAGGAAAGCAGAGATCCTTGAACTTAACAAAGTGGGAAAGAGAAGGACGTTGGCCAACGAATCAAAGCAGCTCCATTTTTTTCCTCAGCAGACATCCCCCTCAAGAACTGCATCTATAATTAACCGAAGAGAAAGAGCAGGGCTCGCCTGCCTTCACAAACCGCACGCATATCCTTCAGCACTGCATAACATTTCCAGAAAGCGATGTAAAACGCAGCATGTAAAATAAGACCACAAGGAATTAGGCAGCTGAGGACAAAGCACGCAAGTGGCGTGTACTCGGCCAAAAATCCCAGAAAGTGTTGCCGAGAGGTTGCCGAGGCTTGCTGAGCCCCCGAGGGATCAAAGAGATCAAATCGAAAGGCTGGGTTTTATGCCGTTTTCCCTTTTCCTTCCATTATGCGGGGAGCGAAAAAGAGCAAGCACACAACAGGAAGGCCGTGAAATTAATCCCGTGCCTTCCCCGGTGACTCCCCTCTTATGTTTACATCAGGTGAGCCCTTTCTACACTGGGAAATGGAAGATGCTGATTTGATCTGGGAAAACATAGGAAGAATGGTTGCAGGATTGGGGTTTGGCTAGCCTAGAGAAAAAAAAGGACTAGAGGTGACATGATAGCAGTATTCCAATATTTGAGAGGCTTCCACAAAGAAGAGGGGTTCAAATTATTCTCCAAAGCACTAGAGGGCAGGACAAGAAACAATGGATGGAAACTAATCAAGGAGAGAAGGAACCCGGAACTGAGCAGAAACTTCCTAAACAGTGAGAGCAATTAACCAGTGGAGCAGCTTGCCTTCGGAAATCATGGGTGCTTCATCATGAGAGGTTTTTTTTAAAAAAAGACTAGACAGTCACTTGTCTAAAATAGTATAAGATCTCCTGCTTGAACAGGGGGCTGGACTAGAAGACCTCCAAGGTGCCTTCCAGCTCTACTCTACTCTACTCTACTCTGCTCTGCTCTGCGCTATTCTATTCTTAAACTGGAGCAACTGTAAAAGCACTGGTGCAAATGTTTCAGAGCCGAGAAACCAGTTACAGGTAGTCCTTAACAGAACCATTCATTTAGTGACTGTTCAGTGTTACAATGGCACTGAAAAAAAAGTGATTTATGACCAGTTCTCCCTTACGGCCATTGCAGTATCCCCATAGTCACGCGATCAAAATTTAGGCACTGAGCATTAGTGACACTTGCACTGTCCCGGGATCCCATAATCACCATTTGTAACCTTCCCTGCCAGCTTTCAACAAGCAAAGCCAATGGAGGGAAGCCAGATTTGCTTAATGGCCACATGATTCACTTAACGATTGCAGTGATTCTCTTAATAACAAAACAGGTCGTAAAATGGGGCAAAACTTGCTTAAGAACTGCCTTGCTTACCAATGGAAATTTTAGGGTCTGTTGTGGTTGCCACTAAAGCTCTTCTTATAATATAGAGAATTTTGGGGTCCAAGTATTGAATGGTCGCTCCCTTTGAGTTTCTTTTTTTTTTAAAAAAATAGGAACTTTCTTTAAAGTAAACGAAAATAATATTGTTGGACAAGGCAAGGCTTTAAAAAGAGATCTGCCACCTGCCATCAATGAATAATAAAGCTCAAACAAAACAAAAGCCAAACAAGCCAAAATTTTAAAAAAAGATAAAAATCTGAAAGGAATTCTCAAGCACCAAAAGAATAAAACAGAAAAAGAGGAGCTTTCCTGCAGGCAAGGAACATTTCTGAAAAGCTGCAAGATTCATTACCACAAGTCCAGGACTGAAATGTTTCCTATTTTATTTCCAGGGCATTGAGCGTTTCATGCTCTGAATTTCAAACAGATCAACCTGCTCTTTTTAGAGGAGTGGGGTCCAACTCAAGGCCCAGGGCTCAGATCTGGCCTTCAGGGTGCTTAGATCCAGCCCATGGGGTCACCCTGGAAACAGTGAAAGACTGGCCCACGGTGCACGCTAAAATGGAGCTTGGGAGGGCCACATTTAGCATGATTCTGTTTCCACTGACAAAGGGTTACAGGAGGCTGTTGCAGCTGAAAGTGGAGCTTGGGAGGGCTGTCTGCAGCCCTCCTGAGCTCCATTTTCACTGGCAGAAAGTTGCAGGAGGCCGTCACAGCCGAAAATGGAATTCGGGAGCCCGTTTTTGCTGGCAGATCACTCGAGCCACCACAGCTGACCCTGACATGAGTGATGTCAAGTTGGCCGCGCCCACACTGACCATGCCCACACTATCCCCCTGAGGTCAAACACAACCCTGATGTGCCCCTCAGTGAAATCGAGTTTGATACCCCTGATCTATTTAATCTAAATTTATGGGGGGGGAGGTATCTATAACATTTAGTCTCTTGATCCTTAGAGGTTTACTCAAAAGGTGACATGATAGCAGTGTTCCAATAATTGAGGGGTTGCCACAAAGATGAGGGGGTCAACTTATTTTCCAAAGCACCTGAGGGCAAGACAAGAAGCAATGGATGGAAACTAATCAAGGAGAGAAGCAACCTAGAACTAAAGAGAAATTCCCTAACAATCAGTGGAACAGCTTGCCTTCAGAAGTTGTGGGCACTCCATCCATTTGACACTCCTGTTTTAGAGCATCATTTTTTACTTTAATCAGGCTGAGTTGGGATCATTTTGATGCTGTGATCTATTACTGTACAAACAGAAAAAGCAAAGCATTTTTATAAACCATTTCTGCATAAATATCCATGAGTCTTGGATTTAACAGAGCCTGGAAATTTGGCCTATGACTTGTATTTGTTTTTGGGTTGGGTTTTTTTGGTTTTTGCTTTTACTTCCCTGAGACCCACGACTTTACACTTCTTCATTCCAGCCGTATTAGCTCAAATTAGAACTCAAAGAAACTCATAGGAAAGTTACTAATGAATTATATATAGATTTAGCTATCTAAATAATGGATAACATTTGAATGCAATTATTCGGAGCAAGGAAAATTCTCGTGTAAGAAAGTTGCTTAATAAAAGAAGGCAAGAAACTTAGTTCTGTGTGCTTATTGAAAGAAGGCCCAAGTTAAAGTAAAAAAAAAATCCAATAGATAATAGCAAATGATAATAGCAAATGCAACTTTCACAACTGATTAGCTGATGATGACAGAGTTCAGGAAATGACCTATTACAGGGGTGTCAAACTCGGTTTCATTGAGGGCTGCATCAGGATTGTGTTTGACCTCAGGGGGCCAGGGTGGGCGTGACCATGGTGGGCATGGCCAATATGACGTTACTCATGTCAGGGGATGCCTGTGTTGCCCCAAGTGCGCTGCCAGCAAAAACGGGCTCCCTAACTCCATTTTTGGCTGAGATTGTCAACCCCTGTGATGGCCTCCTGCAACCCTCTACCAGCAAAAATGGAGCTTAGACCCTTTGCTGTTCCCAGGGCAACCCTGTGGACCAGATCTAGTGGTAGGATTCTTTTTTTTTTACTACCGGTTCTGTGGGTGTGGCTTGGAGGGTGTGATGGGGAAGGATACTAAACGCTCCAGTCATAGGTGGGATTTGTCGGTTCTCTGAACTACTCAAAATTTCCACTACTGGTTCTCCAGAATTGGTCAGAACCTGCTGAATACCACCTCTGGCCAGATCTAAGCTCCCCATGGGCTGGATCTGGCCCCCGGCCCTTGAGTTTGACACCCCTGAACTATTACATCCACTGTTTTGCAATAGTTCCATTTTTTTTTCTTCAAGGGACAATTTTGTAAGATGGGATTGGGTGATTCCTATTCAAGGTCCTTGCTACCATTTGCTTATAACATTCTTCAGGTTTTGTTCTTGGCCCTGATGCCATTTAATAATTAGATAAAAAGACCTCAAATCTTGGTGGTCTTCCAGATGAAGGTGTGTGTTCCTGGCAGCGTGCAAGTTAAACTCTTTATTTATTACATCTCTATTATAACTGAAAGACTTGTGGCACAATGTAGAATACCAAGAAGACCTTGAAGAAGGAGGTTGGAGTTATTATGTAAAAAGCCTATGCATAAGGGGGGAAGAATGAGAGAGAAACCCAAGATTACCTTGCCTTGATGCTCTGATATATGGGAAGGCAGGGTGGTGGAAGCGGGAGAGAATTTCTGTCAGATTTTTAAGTTTTTGTTAATTATACCCTGCAATAAAGCAAAGTTCCAGTAGTCCTTAAGGAGTCTGCTTCCTGTCCTGGTCTTCCTTGAAAGGCTGATAGTAATAACACTTATACTTATTTACCGCTTCATAGCCTTCACTAACCAGTTTATAGAGTCAGTGTCAACTCACGAAGCATTCCTGACCTGCTCTCGAGTTGCCATAGGCAGGGCGATGGGGAATCGAGCCTCGCAGCTGCATGGAGGAAAGTGCATTTCAATCAAAACAAAGCACATTCCAGCCAGCAATGTCAAGGTCATCTCCATGGAGACCTACAGTGGTCAGAGGGTTTGACTTCTATAACCCACGAAATTGCTTCGTTGGGGGATGTGACTTATGACACACCTTGGGGGGAGGGGGAAACAGGGTCTGGAGACAAGGCACAAATTTAGTGAGGTCAGAGTTGGCTTCACTTGGTCCCTGCTGACATGAAGCTCCTAATAAATAACTGGATTTCCTCGGAAGCTTGGCCTGAGGCTCATGATTTAATTAGGGCATTGGTTGGAACTCTGACAGCCAGAATATTGACCCCAACAATTTGGGTCTTCATTTCACTGACCTCAGAAGGACAGAACACTGAGTCAATCTTGAGCTGGTCAGGATCAAACTCACGGCAGTGAGCAGAGTTAGCCTACAATACTGCATTCTAACCACTGCATCACCACAGCCTAGCTCTTGGCCTTGACATTGTATGCCCGAACAGCAAAACATCTTTTCAATGTGCATGCCACCTCATTAACGTCAATGTTATCTTTCTTTTTTCCTTTCCTTTCTATTTTTGCTTTCAAGTCAGTCTTGACTCCTGATGACTACATGACCAGGTCCATGCAGTTTCATAGGCAGCTTTCTCAGGCCACAAGACCTAAGAATGACATGTGGTATTACTTCTAGTTTCTTTATTCTATTCACCTATAGACAGAATCTTGCCAGACTAAACCAACTATTTGCATAACTTTAGATATACTCTATAACAGGGCTGTCAAACTCCCAGCCGGATGGCCATTCCACACCCGGTTTAGCAAAGGGGGGGAAAGTCCTGAAATGTCACATGATGCCATCGTGATGACATGAGTTTGACACCCCTTCTCTATGAACTACTAGGGAGGGGCTATTTCAGTCATCTTCCTACTTACCAGACTTTCTGTCTCTGCCCTTTGGAAAGCAACCCCACCCTCCTGGAACTCCAAATTACATTCCACCACAAATTTTTGAAAAGTTTTTTTTTTTTGTCGTTGCTTTCTTTCTATGACTGAGAGTAACTAGCCCCCAAAAGCCTAGTTAGACTATCTAAAATAGGACTGAAAATCAAGTTCCTCTTTTCTTGACCCAGTGCAACTAAATCA
Source organism: Pseudonaja textilis (assembly GCF_049901715.1). Taxonomy (NCBI): domain Eukaryota; kingdom Metazoa; phylum Chordata; class Lepidosauria; order Squamata; family Elapidae; genus Pseudonaja; species Pseudonaja textilis. The sequence goes on from NC_141991.1 coordinate 28,953,008, forward strand.
AACTGGCTTTCCAATATATTATTGTCTACTGTTTCATGAGATAATCTGTGGATGGTATTTTTTTAGTGGGAGTGTTCTTGGTGGTCTCTTGATTAATCTGTTGTTTCAGTAAATGTCTGCAACCAAGCTCAGAGGGCATCAAGGACCCCACAGGTCAACCCTGAGTTATAGCATTCAACTCTGAATTAAAGGGTTCTCTTCTATTGAGGATGCGGGTATTCTTGTCTTCTCTCATCTTCCAGTTGTTGGGAGCCTTTCACTTGCTCTTTGCTGGCCTGGCTAGAACCAAACATTCAAATGCAGAATTGTTGATTTGTGAGTACTTTAAAGTAATAGTAATTTGCCACCCACCCTCTTTCCCTAAGTGGAAAAGTTTGAAGAGTATTCAATACTTTATACTTTTGACAATCCATCTTATCTTTTACCCAATTCAGATTTGAGTTTTCCTCAACCTGGTTCTAATATTTGATTACAGAACAAAATTCAAAAGCAAGCACATAAAACCACTCCGCACAGAAGAACAGAATGGTAGCAATTTATTTACATTTTTTTGGAAAATAGAGAAGGAGTTGGGGGCTTTTAGGCATGAAGTTGAGTAAATTGGTCCAGACTTACAATTGTTGACAGTCTTAAAAGTAGCAGATTGGAAGTTGACTCTCTGGCAGTTCTGTGTGCTTAGGTATTAGCCAGGAAAGGCAAACCCTAATTGGCTGTTGGTTCCCTACAAGCCCTAAATGCAGAAACAGATGAATGTGATTGTGCTGAAATACGAAAAACAGAGTTTAATCTCTCTCCAGAAAGTCTGGATGGCAGAAATGCTGATCATCTGGAAGACTCTTTAGCCATCAGTGTCACAGACTATTATGCTGATGACATCCATTCCTGTCTTTCTTTCCCCTCAAAATCTAGGAAAGTAGTTCAAGCCAAAGACCAGGGCTTGAAGTTGGCAATGGACTGGAATCTTAATCCAAGCAAGGCTCAGCCAGTTTTGATCAGGGGATGGGGGGTTCAGTTTGTCTGGATAGTAAATTCCCGAGAATCCCTTGCTTTATTGCTTTGGATTAGTTATGAAACTCAATGCCCACCTTTCAGTTACAGTCTGTTGTGCATTTGAACAAATATGGTTAGTATGTGTACTGTTCCCATTCGTGGAAATGTTTTAATCTCATTTTACAAATGTCAGCTAATCCAGAGTGTTGCACTCAGACTGTCAACCCTGAAGCTGTCCTGACTGAAGCCATTTTGTCCACTTCAGGGAGGGGGATTTGAGATAGGTAGATTTTTGTAGCCAAAACAAAATATTTTCTCTTGGGAACCAAGGACCTTCTTGCAGAGTGATGCCACCCGGTTGTTGGATTCCACAGTGATTGGACCATGTGACTGATTGTTTTGAGAAAGTAGAAAATATTTTACTACTAATAAGGTGAAAACTGCGGGAGTTTCCAGAGTTGATCTTCACCAGATACGTGCCAATATGATTTCTCCAATAAAAGTAATCTCTGAGGAACTCCATTGCCATGGAGTCTTGATTACAATGGATTTCCCACAATTCCGGGAGGCAAGCTGTTCAATTTAATTGTTCTCACTGTTAGGAAATGTATCCTTAATATAAGGTTGAATCTCTCTTTAATGGGCTTTCACTCATTGCTTCCTGTCCTACCTAGATTTTTTTGAGAATAAGTCTCCTCTCTGTGACAGCCCCTCAAGTACCAGAAGATAGCCATGTCTTCTCCTGTCACTCCTAAATCTTCCCTTCACTAAGCTAGACAGACCTGTGCTGGGGATGCAATAACCATGCTGGCTGAGAATTCTGTGAATCACCTGTCCTCCATACCTATGTGGTACCAAGTTAAGGAATACTGCAGTATATCTGCATCTCATCTGCATTTGCCATCTCCAAAATTAGCAAAGAAAACATAAAACATATTAAACAGCTTTGCTCAAAATTCTCATTTCACCTGCCTGGTTGTGGACGTATAGACAAGCCTTCCTATTTTGCTGAAATATTTCTCACAGTATGCTTCATATCCACTTCTTTCTTTGACAAGGGAATGACAGCAATTGCTCAGTTGTGTCTGACAACAGAATCAAGCAACAGCCTTCTCAGAGTGCAAATCACAAGGGATACTTGAATCCAGGTTGTGAATATTGTGAAAAGGTCAAATGAAAAAGCCAAAGACAAGTCTGCATTTGCAAGAGAGAAAGAGAGAGAGAGAGAGAAAGATTTCTGTGCACAAAAAGCTCTACAGCACCCATTGGCACTGGGGTCTATGACAATTTGCCATGACGAATTCACCACAGCTAACTCGCCACAGCCAATTTACCATGGCCAACTTGCTGCAGGACAAGAGTTACAATAGTATCAAAGAAATGGTGGAATAGAATCATTAAAGAAAGGATGCAAAAGGAGGTACAGACTAAATGCCGTGTGTGTGTGTGTGTGTGTGTGTGTGTGTGTGTGTGTGTGTATGTGTATGTCTAGATGTGTTCGGGACATTTCCCATGTAAGATTAGGAGTATCTTGGCGACATTTCAGCAAGGTCCCACTTGCCATCCTCAGGCTGGTGCTTTTGGCTTCGTGCCAGTGCAAGCAGTGTGTGATCAGAGCTGCCATCTCTCTATAAATACTGGTGGTGGTGGTTGGTGTGCTGGGCTGGTTGGCTGAGCTGCTGCCTCTTGATTGGTTGATGGAGTTGATGTTGGCATAATGGGCTGTGTGATGGCCTTGTGAGTTTTGTTGTGGAGATATCCTGGATCTTGTGCTGTAATCTCCTGGGTCATTTGTTTTGTAGTGATCTTTTTCCATTAGCCTCTCATGTTTTAATGGCTTGGGTAATGGGTTGTGTGATAGGCTTGTGAGTTCTTTTGTTGTGGTATCCTGGGTCCTGCGTTGTAATCTCCTGGGTCGTTTGTGTTTTGATCTCTTTTCCATTCACCTCCTGTGTAGTAACAGCTTGGGTAATGGGTTGTGTGATGACCTTGTGAGACTTATTGCTGTGGTATCCTTGGTCTTGTGCTGTGATATCCTGAGTCATTTGCTGTGTTGCAACTTCTTGAGTTCTTGTGGTGTAATTTCCTGAGTTTTCTGATGTGATATCCTGAGCGGGTGGCAGTGATGTAGCATTCTGGGTTTTAGTCTGGCTTCGAGTTTGGGGTCTGGGTCTGTGTTCTTGGCGTGTGTCAGCTTGTTTGGTTTTGGGGTCAGGGGGTGCGACAACTGGCATGGAAGCCGTGGTCTGTTTTCTGGATGGTGGTTGTCCTTTGTTTATAGGATGGGCTATACACATATATATAAAATTATTGAATAGAATTGTTACATTGTTCTGCAGTGGTGAGTTGACCATGTCAAGTTGTCCCACAGTGAGTTGGCTTTGATGAGTTGGCTGTGATGAGTTGGCTGCATTGAGTTGGCTGTGGCAGGTTGACCCATTCCCATGACATTGACTTCTGGGTGTCACCATTTCCAGGACAGCTACTGATTGTGCAGGTTTGGGTTTCAGATGAGCCCTTTTTTTTTCTCAAGTAGAAAACCTACCCAATAGTAGGCAATCTATGAGCTCAGGCCATAGTAAGGAAGAAAAAGAATTAAAGCATTGGAGAACTCTATTTTTTAATGTATTAACATTTTTTAATAAATGAAACCGTCAGCAGCCTCGTTGCTTTTTAAGACCATTTTGATGCCCTCTTGAGATTTAAGAAGAATGGATCAAACAGTTAAAATGAGGGCTGAAATTATACAGTCAGGCGGGCTGTATGGGCTGACATTTTTACTGGCAGATGTCCCTACTTCCAGGTGTGCCCAGAAAGTAAATTCCAGAAGATAATGTCCTAACATTCATAACTGATGGCAAGATGGAGAAAACTTCTTTAAAAAAGAATCCACTGGATGGATCTCCTGAGGTTTAAGGCCACCACCCACAGTCTGGTCTCCTCCAGCTATGTTGACATTGTAGTTCCCAGAATTCCCCTATCAGCCTGAGTGGAATGGTGTAAATTTGTTCCCTGGATATTTCTCCAGATAATATTGTGGTCAGTCCTCATTCCCCAAGCCCATATAATCAGGATGTTTTTCTTTTATAAATCATAATACTTGAAATGCTAATAATTAATTTCATCCTCCTTTATGTATGTGGAAATTATCAATATTGTTAGTAATCTCCGTTCTATGCTCACCAGCTAGCGAAGAAAGGAAACCTCATGTCCTTACAGAGCAAAATCTCTGAAAAAGAAAACTGAGCAACAAAATGGCACAAGCAGACAGTGTATAACTAAGAATACTACCAGGTGACAGCTCTGTAGTTTATTAGATAAAAGCATCCAGTTGTAAATTAAATCCGATATTAGCCATTGTCAGCTTCTGCTGGCAGTCATATCAAATCTTCCTACACTTTATAATACATTATTAACCTAATTAGAGACAAAGAAGCAAAAATATTCTTTGTCAGTTTGTTCCAATAAAATCTTCACAAATTGGGCTCAACTTTCATCATGTGCAATTTGGTAGTTGTTTGTGAGTCTGATTATACATCAGGTAGACAATAATTTAGAAGAATGCAGAAGCCATTAGCAATAGTGTACTGACAAATATTTCCTCCTACTTTGCAATGTGCAGAAGGGAAGCCCAAAATAAGGACACGCTATGCAGAAATACAACAAAGCGAGCTTTTCTGATGTTGCATAGCTTCTTTCACTTGCTCAGTCACTTGGATTACTTCTTTTCTAACAGATCTTGGTTTCGTAAAACTGACTTGGAGTTTGTTTTGGATTTCTTGAAGATCCTAACTCAGCTGTGTCCAGAGTAAAACTAAGATTCCTAATACGGTAAATAAACCATGAGGTCACCTTTGCTACTTTTCTGTTTTCAGTGGCAGTGCAAAGGTTTGCTTTGCAGAACAATCCAAGCTTGGGAAGCAGAAGAAGAAAGAAGAATATACACATTGCTCAAGACAATCATTTGTCCTTCCTCTTCCAGCCTCACTGTCCCTTATTAGAGAGTTGTAAAATTTCAGATAGAGTGGAAAACACACACAAAAAGAGATTCGTGCCCCTATGACAAATAGAGGAGAAGCCACGCAATTTAGAAGATATGCGTGCTAGCCATTTGAATTAACAGCTACACTCACAGTGCATAATTCATCTAATTCAGCTATTTGAAGAAGTGTCTCAGAACTTTGGTGTCATGAGTGCATCCATCCCCCCCCCTTTTATTTATTTCTTTTTATTTAATTTAGGGTGAAACAAGATCGTTCCACGAGCCAGCACAGCAAGTTGGCTGTCTTTTTGTTCACTCTATGTTTCATGGCAGCTGAATTCATTTGCACATCAACCGTATTGCTCTGCAAGCAGGACCACTATGTAACATTATCTTCAAAAGGACTTCAAGAGCAGTGGAATCTTCAGGAAAGTTGACTTTTTAAAAATATACATATATAGAAGGGGAGCAGAGAGTGCAGAGCAATAAAAGAAAACCTCACAAACCGTATTTATGATTTGAAGAACCACAAGATTCATCGGCGATAGCTAGAGGTAGTTTTTGACAAGAGGATATGGTAATTTTTAGAGTGCACCAACTCAATTTGTCCAGTCACTTTGCTTTCAACATCCTTGATGGACCTTGAGATGTGTTTGATCACAGTAGAGGATACTGAGATTAGAGTTTGGAGCCTATTTCACTCCTATCTCCTTAGAGTTTGTTTTCAGTAATAGGTTTTAGTTGTCAAAGAATTTGACATTGATGTTGTCAAGTGCCTGTGGGAGAAGCCGGAATCTATGACCAAGGACTAGGTCAGAAAAGCAGTCCAAAAAGCAGAACTCAAGAAGAATAATTAGAGTTCAGGAAGACTTTGCTAGACAGATAAAGTTCAAATAGCCACAAACAGCTGTACATAACACCCAGCTATATAACAGCTGTACCGTTAAGAAGGGATTGTGGGGAAGCAAGAGAGTCCATAAGAGAGGGAATTGTGAAGTTTGGGGATTGTTTAGAACAGGGCTCCTCAAATTTGACAGCTTTAAGACTTGTGGACTTCAATTCCCAGAATTCCTCCTCCGGTCATGTTAGCTCAGGAATTCTGGGAGTTGAAGTCCACAAATTTTAAACTTGCCAAGTTTGAAGACCCTTGGTTTAGAAGTACCAAAAACCTATAAAGATATAAGTTTCAATTATCTTCTTTTGTATCTAAAGGAAATACTATATTTTAATGATCATCCCAACTAGGATCATTCAAAAGTCTACTTAGCTATTGTAAGGGAAGAGTTGTGTTAGTCTATGACAGGGGTATCAAACTCACAGTGTCACATTGTCATCACATGACATATCACAACATTTTCCCCCTTTGCTAAAACAGGGGTGAGCATGGCTGGTGCATGATGCATCTGGCCATGGGCATGAATTTGACATCCCTGGTCTATGGGAACCGGAACCCATCCAGTCTTTCCCTCCCCCTACCTCTTCTTGGTTTAAATCCAGCATCTATTTAACCAACTCACAGTATCTGATGAAGAAAGCTGAAGATGATGCAAGTTTATGCCTTTGAAATTTCTCATTCAGAAAAGGATTCCCATCATCCCAATCAGCTATGAAATGTGTTACTTGACTTCGGAGCAACAACTGTTTCACCCTACAAATAACTTCACCGGATTGTTACCAGACTAATGATTAGGCAATCGGATAATTTAATATACCTCCCTAGGTTCATCATCATCATCATCTTTCCACAACCATCAGCCGATAGTTAATTATGGTATTTGATAAGTGAAGCTTTCCATCTAGGAACATAAAAGTAGTTACTACTAATAAACATTGAAACAACTTTTTATTCAGGGAACATAGAATCATAAGGCTGGAAAGGATCTTGGAAGTTTTCTAGTCCAAACCCCTGTTCAAAGCAGGAAACCTTTATACCATCCTCATCAAATGGTTGTCCAGTCTGCTTATGACTGGTTGTCCAGCATTTCAATGTTTTTAAAAAATATTCTGCATTTTTTTTAAAAAAAGACTCTCACTTCTAGCAACTTGGAATTATTGCTATGTATTCCCCTCTGTTTCCAGTTAAGAGCTGGCATTGCCAATCCACAACGCTTCAATAAAGGTGATAATGGTTTTCTAAGCCAGAATGAAGTGACTGGGGTTTTAGTCCTTAGAGAGAAGTGTTCCTTAGCCCATCTGAAGCTTATTTTCCTCTCTTTCTAATCTGAGCTCAAGCAAAGCAATGAAAAGAAGAGCATGGAAGCCCCTCAAACTAGGGGTGTGATTCTACTGGTTCTGTCCACCTCTGTAGAACCGGTTGCTCTGAAGAGCAGCGGACATAGAACCAGTTCTATGTCTGCTGCTATTTTGGTCCACCTGCCTGCCTGGGCTCTTACCTGTCCTTTATTTCCTGATTTTTCAACCTCAGCTGCTTTGTGTGGCACAGCTGCGGTTGAAAAAGCAGGGAAAAGGGGCTTTTCCAACCGCTGCGCACCCCACACAGAGTGCTGCTCAGCTGTTCGGGCAGCTCAGCAGGTTGTAAATTGCACTCGTGCGACTCGCACAATTGCACGTGATGCAAAGCAACAGAACTGGTAGTTATGGCTTCCGGATTGAGCTTCTTCGGCGACAGACCGAAACCTTGTCTCTGTGAGGCTTTGATCCATGCTTGCTGCTGGAGCGCCCCAAGCCAGCTGGTTTCGGGGCTAAGCCACCCCGTAGAGGTGGTGAAGAAGGGGGAGACTGCCTGCAGTGTTGAGGAGAGCCGCATCTCTCCTCCCCAGCTGGCCATTACTCCCTTTCCTGAAGGCGGTTGTAGCGGTGATCAGAAATGGCCACCACAAAGAAGAACTCGACCGGGAAAGAATGTGCAGGAGGAAGATAAGAAGAGAAAGTTTTGGTTGACCGGTCAAACAGCAAAAGCAACAAATAAGGTACCCTGGAATTTAAATGTAATAACATTGTTCCCAAAGAAGATTTTGAAGCTGCGAAGGAGAGAGAGAAGGGAAAGGATTAGTTTTTTTCTTCTTCCCTTCTTTATACTGACAGATAAGAGACTTAAGCAAGAAATTGAAAAAAAAATCCACTTTGACATTAATAGGCGTCTAAGCTGAAAATAAAAGTCAAAGGGATAATAAAGATTTCTGGATATTTAAAAGTTTTTAAAAGCAGGAAAGGAGAAAAAAAAAGAATAAAAGGGCGAAATCTGGAAAAATGGAGGAGACTGCCTGGAACTAAGGAATGGAACTGTAACTAAAGGGAACTTACAGTGAAATTTCAACAAAATTCCTCAAAGATACATCTTAATTGAAACTTCGTAACAAAATAATAGAACCCCAGGAAGAGAAAGTGGAAAAAAGAAGCAGAAAGAAACAGCCTTGGATTAATTGGATTACTTGGTGATTTTTGGTTTTTGCATCTGGATGACTAAAATTAACTGGGTGGTTGTTTAAAAGTTTTTAAAATGGTATCACTCTTAGAAGAACTGAAAATGGAACTTAAAAAATGGAAAGAATATGCACAAGAAGGGAGAGGTTCTTTTGGCTTCGTATTTCAATTCTTAGAAATGGAGATCTGGAACTATGAAAAACAACAAGAAATGCTTGCGGAATAAGAAGATTGGGACAAAGAAGAAGCCATCTTTAATGATCAAATAATTTTAAGTGGGGGGGGGAGAAAAGGGGGGAAAGAGAGTGAAAGGTTTAAGACTAGAAAAAACAACCAAAAAGAAGAAGAATAATTTGAAAGATAAGTATATTAGAAAGCAACAGAAAGGGGGATTACAGATGAGAGAGTTAGAAGTAGAGAGACGAGGGGGTAAAAAGGGGAGGGAGAAGAAGAGGGGGAAGAAGGCAAGGAAAAAAAGTTGTAAAAGACAGAAACAAGAAATGGAGAAACAGGGAAAAGATATAAGGGTTATAACCATAAGCTTGTTTAGAGATAATAGGTGAAAATTTAATTGCAAAAGGGATTCTGCAAAGGTACATAAGATAGCACTGTTATACTATAAACAGAAATAATTGTAGAAAATGTGATTAAAATGATGGATAAAATATTTACTGTAATGTAGTTGAATGTTTGGTAATAAATAAATGAATTAAAATGATTGAGAGAATTAAATGGAAACATTTTTAATTATTAGTAATTTATACTGATAAATAGTGATATTAGTGATTTATAAAAATATGTGAGAAATATGGGGAAAAAAAGAATTAACTATGGAAAATTTATAAGTGTTCCCAAGGAAGTATGATATTTAATTGAAAAGAAATGTTAAAGATGTTAAGATTTTAATGAATATTAATGATAGAATTGAATTTGGAATGGAATGTGCTTTATTTACATCTATATACTTACACTTACATCTATATACTTATACATATACATATATGTTTGTAATATATATATATATATATATATATATATATATATATATATATATATATATATATATATATATATATGGATCTTTGGTTGTTCGGTTTTCTCCCGCGTAAGATTTGAGGTATCTAGGCAACGTTTCGATGAAGTCTCATTCATCATCTTCAGGCTTCTGTCTCCGGCTCTGTGCTTCTCAGAGTAATGGAGATTGCAGCTGCTTCCTCCTTTTAACTGCCAGTGGGGTGGGACTTGATTGGGTGGGGGCTTGGCTGTGTTCTGATTGGGTGGGGTGTGTTCTCATTGGTAGGGGTTTGGCTGTGTTCTGATTGGTTGGGGGTTAGCTGTGTTCTGATTGGTTGGAGGCGTGTTCTGTTCAGGTGGGGGCTTGGTTGTGCTCAGGTTAGTCTTAGTTGCTGGGGATTTGAGCTGGGGGTTGTGATCTTGCTGTTTGGCTTCTAGTTCGTGGTCCTGCTGCATCTTCATAGTGGGTGTCGGTTTGCTTCATGTATGGCTCAGAGGGGTTTGAAGTGGGTAGTGATGCAGCTGCAGTGCAGCTTCTGGTCCATGGTCGTTTCTCATTTTTGAATGGGTGGGAGTCTGTTTTCTACATGGAAGTGTGGTGGTGGCATCTTGTGTGGCTCTCATGGGTGTGGGTCCGGTGTCCTTCTTCATGTTAGGTACTCGTCTGTTCATGAGGCGGGTTTCCAAATGGCTGGAAGGCGGGAGGTGTCATCTCGTTTGTTCATGCTGTGTGGGCGTTTTCTATCTCTATGGCTTCTCTGATTATTCTGCTGTTGAAGTGTTCGGTTTTGGCGATAGTTCTGGTATTTTAAAATCAATTTCATGTCCTGTAACTTTGAGGTGTTGGACCAGGAAGAGGTCGTTTCTTCTTTTTGATTGAGTTCTTATGTTCTTCAATGCGTGCACTTATTCTTCTGTTGGTTTGTCCAATGTATGTGGTAGGGCAGGCAGTGCAGGGATTTCGTATACTCCTTGGTTTTCTAATTCGATTTTGTCTTTGGGGTTTCTTAGGATGGTGGATATTTTTCTGTTTGTGCAAAATGCTGTTTTGATGTTGTGTTTTTGGAGGATCTTGCTAATTTTGTCTGTAGTGCCTTTTATATATGGGAGGAGGGCTTTACCATTTTCTTGTTCTCTGTCTTGGATTTTGGTTGGGGTTTCTTTTTGGATTAGGTGGGTAATCTTCTTTCTTTGGAATCCATTGGCTGTAAGTACGTTGGTGAGAGTGTGTAGTTCGGTTTTTGGTGTTGTTCATCGGCTAAGCATTTTGTTCTGGAGATGAGTGTCTTGGCTACGGAATTGATCTGTGCTGGGTGGTGGTGTGAGAGTGCATGTAGATAGCGGTTAGTATGTGTTTTCTTCTGGTAGATGGTGTGTCCTAGGGAGCCATTGGATCTTTTGTATACCAAGACATCTAGGAAGGAAGTTGATTGTTGGCTTCTGTTTCCATGGTGAATTGTATTTTGGGGTGTAGGCTGTTGAGGTATGTGAGGAAGTTGTTCAGTTTTTCTTTCCCGTGTGGCCAGATTATGAAGGTGTCATCTACGTATCTGAGCCAGAGTTTGGGTTTGTGGTCGTATTTTTCTAGAGCTTGTGTTTCAAAGTGTTCCATGTAGAGGTTTGCGATAACAGGTGAGAGGGTGATCTCATGGGTGCTCCTTCTATTTGTTTGTATTTTTGTCCATTGTAGGTGAAGTAAGTATTGGATAGGCAGTGGTTGGTTAGATCTAGGATGTGCTTGGGGGGTTGTATTTGTTTTGGATGGCTGTCAAGGCTTCTTTTATTGGCACTTGGGTGAAGAGGGATATGACATCGAAGCTTACTAGTAGGTCGCTAGGTTGTAAGTTTTGTTTCTTTATGATCTCGATGAACTGGAATGAGTTTCTTACGTGTGAGTTGATGGATTCTGCATAGGGTTGTAGTTGTTTGGCAAGAAATTTGGCCAGGTTTTGTAGAGGTGAGCCTATGGAGCTGACTATTGGTCTGAGTGGGGTTCCTTCTTTGTGTATTTTGGGGAGACCATAAAGCTTGGGGCATCTGGATGATTTTTCTCTGGGTATGATTCCTTGCTGGATTTCTTCACTGATGGGGGAGGCTTTTATTTTGGATTTGGTAGTTTTTTCTAGGTAGGTGGTGGGGTCTGTCTTTAGGGGTTTGTATGTGGGGTCTTGGAGTAGGTTGGTTAACTTGGTTTGGTAGTCAGATGTGTTCATTACCACTGTCGCGTTGCCCTTGTCTGCTGGTAGGATTATTATGCTGGTGTCTTCTTTCAGGTTAAGTAGTGCAGTTTGTTCTTCTTTGGATAAGTTGCTTTTGGGTGGTTTGCTAGTGCAGAGGATGTTGGTGATTTTGAGTCTGATTTTGTTAGCATCATCGGGGTTGGTTTTGGTCAGGCTGGTTTCAACTCCGCATATGATGGTTTCTGTGGGGATGTGTTTGGGAGCGACAGCAAAGTTGAATCCTTTAGAAAGGATCTTGGTTTCAGCTTCAGTGAGGATCTTGTCTGAGATGTTGTGCACTGTTTGTTTCATGTGTGGCTGTGGGGGGAGGAGTTGGTTTCTGGCGTTGTTGTAGTTTCCTGAGTTTGTTGGTGTGTGTGTCTGTCTTGAGGATGGTCTGTGTTTCGACTCTCCAGACAGCGAGTTGTTTGGATTTGTCCCAAAGTAGAGGGTGAATCTTGTTGCTGAGTCTGAGGTGGAGTGTGAGGAGATCTTTGTTGATTTGGTCTAGGAGAAACCTTTTTGTGTGAAGTTCATTTCTGATTAGGGCCAGTTCTGTTCTTTTAAGGATGCGTTTGGTGGCTGCTGTGTTGGTGTGGAATTTCAATTGGAAGCTTGTGGGAATTAAATTTTGATCTCGGCAGTTGCATAGGAATGCAAGGTCACATAAAATGGAGGCTCTTTGGACTTCAAGTTTTTCATAAGTCCTGGTCAGATGGTGGGTTTCCTCCCCGTAGAGGTGCAATATCTTCCCTGGTCCAACACCTCAAAGCCACAGGACATGAAATTGATTTTAAAAATACCAGAACTATCGCCAAAACCGAACACTTCAACAGCAGAATAATCAGAGAAGCCATAGAGATAGAAAAACGCCCACACAGCATGAACAAACGAGATGACACCTCCCGCCTTCCAGCCATTTGGAAACCCGCCCTCATGAACAGACGAGTACCTAACATGAAGAAGGACACCGGACCCACACCCATGAGAGCCACACAAGATGCCACCACCACACTTCCATGTAGAAAACAGACTCCCACCCATTCAAAAAATGAGAAACGACCATGGACCAGAAGCTGCACTGCAGCTGCATCACTACCCACTTCAAACCCCTCTGAGCCATACATGAAGCAAACCGACACCCACTATGAAGATGCAGCAGGACCACGAACTAGAAGCCAAACAGCAAGATCACAACCCCCAGCTCAAATCCCCAGCAACTAAGACTAACCTGAGCACAACCAAGCCCCCACCTGAACAGAACACGCCTCCAACCAATCAGAACACAGCTAACCCCCAACCAATCAGAACACAGCCAAACCCCTACCAATGAGAACACACCCCCACCCAATCAGAACACAGCCAAGCCCCCACCCAATCAAGTCCCACCCCCCACTGGCAGTTAAAGGAGGAAGCAGCTGCAATCTCCATTACTCTGAGAAGCACAGAGCCGGAGACAGAAGCCTGAAGATGATGAATGAGACTTCATGAAACGTTGCCTAGATACCTCAAATCTTACGCGGAGAAAACCCGAACAACCAAAGATCCACATATAAATACCCCGAGAACCTCAGAAAACAAATATTGCACCTCTACGGGAGGAAACCCACCATCTGACCAGGACTTATGAAAAACTTGAAGTCCAAAGAGCCTCCATTTTATGTGACCTTGCATTCCTATGCAACTGCCGAGATCAAAATTTAATTCCCACAAGCTTCCAATTGAAATTCCACACCAACACAGCAGCCACCAAACGCATGCTTAAAAGAACAGAACGGGCCCTAATCAGAAATGAACTTCACACAAAAAGGTTTCTCCTAGACCAAATCAACAAAGATCTCCTCACACTCCACCTCAGACTCAGCAACAAGATTCACCCTCTACTTTGGGACAAATCCAAACAACTCGCTGTCTGGAGAGCAAACACAGACCATCCTCAAGACAGACACACACACCAACAAACTCAGGAAACTACAACAACGCCAGAAACCAACTCCTCCCCCACAGCCACACATGAAACAAACAGTGCACAACATCTCAGACAAGATCCTCACTGAAGCTGAAACCAAGATCCTTTCTAAAGGATTCAACTTTGCTGTCGCTCCCAAACACATCCCCACAGAAACCATCATATGCGGAGTTGAAACCAGCCTGACCAAAACCAACCCCGATGATGCTAACAAAATCAGACTCAAAATCACCAACATCCTCTGCACTAGCAAACCACCCAAAAGCAACTTATCCAAAGAAGAACAAACTGCACTACTTAACCTGAAAGAAGACACCAGCATAATAATCCTACCAGCAGACAAGGGCAACGCGACAGTGGTAATGAACACATCTGACTACCAAACCAAGTTAACCAACCTACTCCAAGACCCCACATACAAACCCCTAAAGACAGACCCCACCACCTACCTAGAAAAAACTACCAAATCCAAAATAAAAGCCTCCCCATCAGTGAAGAAATCCAGCAAGGAATCATACCCAGAGAAAAATCATCCAGATGCCCCAAGCTTTATGGTCTCCCCAAAATACACAAAGAAGGAACCCCACTCAGACCAATAGTCAGCTCCATAGGCTCACCTCTACAAAACCTGGCCAAATTTCTTGCCAAACAACTACAACCCTATGCAGAATCCATCAACTCACACGTAAGAAACTCATTCCAGTTCATCGAGATCATAAAGAAACAAAACTTACAACCTAGCGACCTACTAGTAAGCTTCGATGTCATATCCCTCTTCACCCAAGTGCCAATAAAAGAAGCCTTGACAGCCATCCAAAACAAATACAACCCCCAAGCACATCCTAGATCTAACCAACCACTGCCTATCAATACTTACTTCACCTACAATGGACAAAAATACAAACAAATAGAAGGAGCACCCATGGGATCACCCTCTCACCTGTTATCGCAAACCTCTACATGGAACACTTTGAAACACAAGCTCTAGAAAAATACGACCACAAACCCAAACTCTGGCTCAGATACGTAGATGACACCTTCATAATCTGGCCACACGGGAAAGAAAAACTGAACAACTTCCTCACATACCTCAACAGCCTACACCCCAAAATACAATTCACCATGGAAACAGAAGCCAACAATCAACTTCCCTTCCTAGATGTCTTGGTATACAAAAGATCCAATGGCTCCCTAGGACACACCATCTACCAGAAGAAAACACATACTAACCGCTATCTACATGCACTCTCACACCACCACCCAGCACAGATCAATTCCGTAGCCAAGACACTCATCTCCAGAACAAAATGCTTAGCCGATGAACAACACCAAAAAACCGAACTACACACTCTCACCAACGTACTTACAGCCAATGGATTCCAAAGAAAGAAGATTACCCACCTAATCCAAAAAGAAACCCCAACCAAAATCCAAGACAGAGAACAAGAAAATGGTAAAGCCCTCCTCCCATATATAAAAGGCACTACAGACAAAATTAGCAAGATCCTCCAAAAACACAACATCAAAACAGCATTTTGCACAAACAGAAAAATATCCACCATCCTAAGAAACCCCAAAGACAAAATCGAATTAGAAAACCAAGGAGTATACGAAATCCCTGCACTGCCTGCCCTACCACATACATTGGACAAACCAACAGAAGAATAAGTGCACGCATTGAAGAACATAAGAACTCAATCAAAAAAGAAGAAAGCGACCTCTTCCCTGGTCCAACACCTCAAAGTTACAGGACATGAAATTGATTTTAAAAATACCAGAACTATCGCCAAAACCGAACACTTCAACAGCAGAATAATCAGAGAAGCCATAGAGATAGAAAAATGCCCACACAGCATGAACAAAGCGAGATGACACCTCCCGCCTTCCAGCCATTTGGAAACCCGCCCTCATGAACAGACGAGTACCTAACATGAAGAAGGACACCGGACCCACACCCATGAGAGCCACACAAGATGCCACCACCACACTTCCATGTAGAAAACAGACTCCCACCCATTCAAAAATGAGAAGCGACCATGGACCAGAAGCTGCACTGCAGCTGCATCACTACCCACTTCAAACCCCTCTGAGCCATACATGAAGCAAACCGACACCCACTATGAAGATGCAGCAGGACCACGAACTAGAAGCCAAACAGCAAGATCACAACCCCCAGCTCAAATCCCCAGCAACTAAGACTAACCTGAGCACAACCAAGCCCCACCTGAACAGAACACGCCTCCAACCAATCAGAACACAGCTAACCCCCAACCAATCAGAACACAGCCAAACCCCCTACCAATGAGAACACACCCCCACCCAATCAGAACACAGCCAAGCCCCCACCCAATCAAGTCCCACCCCCACTGGCAGTTAAAAGGAGGAAGCAGCTGCAATCTCTCCATTACTCTGAGAAGCACAGAGCCGGAGACAGAAGCCTGAAGATGATGAATGAGACTTCATCGAAACGTTGCCTAGATACCTCAAATCTTACGCGGGAGAAAACCCGAACAACCAAAGATCCACATATAAATACCCTGAGAACCTCAGAAAAATATATATATATATATATATATATATATATATATATATATATATATATATATATATATATATATATATATATGGCATTCAGCTTTGTTCGGGTATTTTCCCACATCATTGTAGTTGTGCTTTTAAAGTTGTAGCAACATTTCGGCAGAATCTCATCTGCCATCATCAGGCTTCTGTATAGTGTTCATCTGTGAGTCAGGCTTTTACAGTGGTTTCAGATTTAAATTTGGGGCAGCCAATTGCTGTGCCAGAATGGTTTTTTCTTCACCCTGATTGGTTGGGAGTCTTGGTCTATGTTTATTGGTCTTGGAGTTTGCTGTATTCTGCTTGATTGGTGTTTCTAATATCTTCTGTCTGTTTTTTGGCTCTTTTTGTATTTTGATTGGCTGGCAACATTGTGTTACTTTATTGGAGGCCTTTAGTGCAGTTTGGCTCCGGGTAAATGGACGGCTATCATTAGTTAGGAAGCTAGGTTTCATCTGGGTGCCTGGTTGGGGTGTGTTTGAGCTGGAGGTATCAGGGGGGATCTGTCTGTGCTCAGGTGTTTGCCTGGCTTGTGGTGTGGAGATTTTTTTGTTTGTGAGTGCAGGCTTCCAAATGATTGACAGTCTGGTGGAATAATCTCTTCTATTCATGCTTTCTGGTCTTTTTTCAATCTCTATGGCTTCTCTGATGATTCTGTGGCTGGGGTTTTCTATAGTGGCTAGGGTTTTGGTGCCATTGAAGTCGATGCTATGACCTGTGGCTTCCATGTGTTGGACTAGTGAGGAAGTGTGTTCCAGCTTTTTGACTGCATTTTTGTGTTCATCCAGGCGGGTACTTATTCTTCTATTGGTCTGTCCAATGTATGTGGCCGGGCATGATGCAGAGGGGACTTCGTATATGCCTTGGTTTTCCAGGTCAATTTTATCTTTGGGGTTTCTAAGGATGGCTGCTATTTTTCTGTCTGTTTTGAAGGCAGTCTTGATGTGATGTCTGTGCAGTATCTTACTAATTTTGTCTGTAGTACCTCTTATGTAGGGCAAAAAAGAACCGGTAGTTATACCGGTTGGATCCCATCCCTGCCTCAAACACGTGAATGCACCTTGAACAAACATTTGAATTTCTCTCATTTTGGCTCAAAAGCTTTTAACAAGCAGCTTTTAGAATGGAATTTTCATCCTTGACAAGAGAAGGATCCAAAAAGCACAAAAAATGTTCTCTCAACCCTCCATTAAAATAAATACCAAAAGATTGAAGGCTTACTCATTTCTCCCACAGATGAGCTGTCTTTAATCTATTATCTGCCAACTTTGTGATTATTGTACAACATGTACTTCTCTTTATGCCAAGATATAAATGGCAGATCTATAATTCTCCAAGACCCACTCAGGTAAATAGGGGAAGGAAGAGAGGATAGAGGAATTCAATCATAATGATTTGAGAAACATCAAATATATCAGCCCCAGAATTTAATGATACAAGAGATCAAAAACAGCTGGTTCATAGCATGGTTATAAGGAAGGAGCTTTCCTTCTCAACATTCCCATTTTTCAACTGTAACACTATTCTAGGTGTCATCTGGGCATTCTTGGCTAGTGGTTCTTTTACAGTGATGTTATATTAATAATCCAAGAGCTTTTCTAAAAAGAGTTAATCTCCCGGGATAAATTCAGGATTGCTGTCAACAGATTTTCATTCCAGTTGGTGTGTCTTAGAAAAGGAGAGAGCAGAACCACAAGTTGGAGAAAAGAGAAGGATAAATGAATAAACAGCTTCCACATGAAAGATGCAAGAATTCTATTTTTTTTCTCCTCAGCTTCATGGACAAGAAAACAGCTACACCACCAAGAACCAGCACGGGCAGAGGCCAAAGATTCATCAGTGGTATATTATTTCAGCTACATGCTCTGTAGTATATCATTTCAGCTACATGCTTTGTAATTATCACAAGACAAAATGGAGATCTATCATAAAGTTTCTAAAGCCTCAGACACTCTAGAAGTGAATACTTACAGATAATTAAGAATGCACTGCAACAGAACAGTAGTTACTACCCCAGGTGGATTCTCAGTAAAGAACATTCAATTTAGCTATGGTAGAAAAATTCCAAACAAAGCAAAAAATAACAAGAACAACTTTGATAAGTTTCTTTTCCAGGGTGCTTCCAAGTTGTTTGTCCAAAGCTTCAGTCAATTAAGAGCTGTGAGTAAGGCTAAATCAAAGGCCCTTGAAAATTTTAATAACAGGTTTTTACAAAGAGCTAGCTCTACGTAGTTCAACCAATTGTATGTCAACTTTGGAAGGTCTTACTAACAAAGCATTTCCTTCCCAGTGTCCTCTTTCACTGTATATCCCCAAAACATTCCATCTGTTTGGCTCAGCTATTATTCTTCATAAAATTCTATTATATGAAGTATCACGTGGCACAGTAGCTTCAACTTTAATCATTTGAGCTTTCAGTAGTCCTCAACTTATAACCACAACTGAGCCTAGAATTTTGTGAAATATGTTTATATCATGTTCCACTCCTGTGTTAGAAGTTGAGCCGGAGAAAAATATTATTGTAAACATCAATGCCAGTTAAAAACACAAGATAAATGGGACAATTTCTGTAGCTAGTGACTCACCTTACCTAGAGTTCCTTTGAGCCCAATTTAACATGGAAATCTTAATCTTACATCTTAACAAATAAAACTTCTTGTGAACAACCTCTTCTTCCTCCTCCTCCTCCTTCCACCCAAGAAGAAGTGGATTCTTGAAAAAAAATAGTTGTTTTTGATTTCCTACAGTCCTGGGATTTCTGGTAGTCCTCCATCCATTTATTAATTAGTCTGACCTTACTTAGCTTATCCATAATTAGCCAGGTGATGCTACCTGCTATAGATTTAGATCTGCTTCTCTTAATTCCAAGAAGGAAGGCCAGATTTTGTCCAATTGAACAATAAGGACTTCTTTTTATTAGAGGGGCCCACTTAGAAAGTAGAAAGAATTGGGGGGGAAGGTTGTTAGTACAAGGTTCCATAGCAATGCAGCAGTTATATTTCTAAAACAAGTTGAGTATGCTGCTTCTACCCTCTCCCTCTCCCTCTCTCTCTCTCTCTCTCTCTCTCTCTCTCACACACACACACACACACACTTTTTGTTCTTTATATGTAGCTGTCAAGTCTGTCCCAGCTTGAGAATTTAGGAAAGAAAGATCCTTGACTCCATTTGCAGTGCAAGGTATGCTTTTACTAAAGCGAAGTAGTTACAGTGTGTAAGCAAAGTCAGATCTGACTTTACCTGCACAAACCAGGTAATTTTCTCCTCTCCCAGACCTTCCCCCCCTTGGTCATCTTGTTAGTGACCAATAAGGTTTAAACAAGTTGTTTTGGTAACAGTTCTAAAGATTAGCACATTTTCAGTGGGATTCACATTCTGTTCCCATGCTTGTGTCCTTGGATCATTCAACTGTTGTCTCTGGTTGGCACTTCTGGTTCCCTTCATCCACCTCCCTATATCCTCCCAGCCCCTCTCCCCAAACTTTGTGGCAGGATGCTATCAAAGTGAAGTAGAGCTGCAGAGGTGTGATGGAAGCTCCGACAGTAGCTCTGCCACAAGGGCTTCGGTGTTACTATTGTGCACACCTGCCGGTGCACTCTACCGCTAGATCCATTCTTCATCTGAAAAACACCAATCTGCAAAGGGAGGAACCACTGTACTGCATGTGCAGCCTGGTTAAAGGGAATAAACAAAGTACAAGCACAGGACAAGTGAGAAGGCATTCAGTTCCACATCACTGTGCACTGCACAGCATGGATGTGCCAAATGTTCTAGCTCATGAAATATTTCACCTTTCAGGAAGGATAATAGCTTTTGCAGTCTCATGAAGCATGACCAATGCTGCCTTGCATCTTTTGTTTTCAGCATCAACTAATATGCTCTCTTCTCTGGAAGGCTCAGCTCAGCCATGGAATATATATTTTAAAAAACACCACTACATTCCTTGTTCTATTTAAGGCAGTATCCTTTCTATCGCCGTTTTCCCAAGATATACACACTGTAGTCAAGAAGATTTCAATTGGTAATACAGTGCACTAGGGAAAATAGATAGGATATTTATCTACTTATTTACTTATTGCTTTTTTCTTGCACAAAAGAAGTACCTCCACTGGGAGTTTGGGGTTTTGTTGTTTTTTGTTGCAGAAGAGATAGACAGAAGGGAAAGACTATAGAACAGCAAGAGATATTTCTTTTAACTATTTAGGGACATAACTGATGAAACCTGTAAAAGAGCATGCAAAGCTAGGGAAGCAGAATTAAATATGTCATCACTTTAGAGTCCTTGCAAGTCCAACCTTCTTGAGTTCTGTTGCTTTATCTAGTACCAGTTTAGTGCTGACCATTAGTTGACTAGATTCTTAAGTACAAGTTTGAAGAAACCTTCTATGCTGCTACTTTATGAATGATCCTGATTCTTTGTGCCTAACATTAACCCATCTAAATATTGAGGATGCTGTAATGTGGCTGGTTGGTTTACCTTTGCGCATGTGTAAACCTAATCATTGGATTCACAGATATTTTTTCAAGTCATCCTCAGACATCCCTAATTGCAGTGAATCTGCTGCGGTAATACATAATTTAGCAGTTTCATACAGCCAGAGACTTACAGCACTTTAGCATGCTAGCTGAAAACTGGATTACTGGAAGCTGTTTATGGGATGCTTCCCCTTAAATTATGAGCACTGGGGATGGAGGAAGCCCAGTCATCTCAGATTTGTAGTCATTATGTTGGAGAGAAAAAGATTCAGTAGAACAGATTAATAATTCCTGATATCATCATTTGCAGCTAAAAAAAAAAGGATTGTGCATTTTAAGGACTATGGAAATTTAAATTTATAATTTTGGGGGCAAAAAAAATGAGAGAACAAAAGGAATGCCAACAAAGACTTACAGATAAAAGAAAGAAAATATGTTATGAGGGTGTTTTTTTTTTTAAAGAAATGGGAAATTGCAAGTGTAATTCATGGATGCACTTTGCCGATGGGAGTTGTTTCCATTGATTGAGAAGGAAAAAAAAAATCAGTTTTACTTTCTCCCCAGCAGGAAGACGTAGTATGAGTCCATGTAGCTTCAGAATCTTCTCTGGAGGGTACCAGCTTCCTCCATGAGCTAAAACAAAGGAAAGAGGCAGGTTATCAGGAAAAGAAACAGCTGGATGTTTTGCATGCTTTGAAGACCTGGAACTACCTCTGTGAATTACTAAACTAATCACTATACACTAAATAAAATAAAACCTCACCTGCAGTTTCACATCCTCTAGAACAGGGGTGTCAAATTCGATTTCATTGAGTGCCGAATCAGGGTTGTATTTTACCTCAGGTGGGCCGGGATGGGCATGGCCAGGGTGGGCATGGCCAGCTCAATGTCACTCGTGTTGGAGGCGCTTGTGGGGGCCCGAGCACTCTGCCAGTGAAAATGAGCTCTCAAGCTGTGTTTTCGGCTGCAACAGCCTCCTGCCACCTTCTGCCAGAGAAAATGGAGCTCCATGTGCAAAGCTTGTGAGGTCTGTTTTCGGCTGTGATGGCCTCCTGCAGCCCTCTGCCAGAAAAAAAGGAGTTTGGGAGGGCAGCACATGGCCCTCCCGAGCTCCGTTTTCACTGGCAGAGGCACCATGGGCCAGTCCTTCACTGTTCCTTCAACCAAGGGCCAGATTTAAGCACCCCGAAGGCTGGATCCACCCCAGGGGCCTTGAGTTTGACACCCCTGCTCTTGAAGGCTTAAGTATCATCTTCTAAATGCTGCTACCAAAATGAATTATTTTAATGTGATAGAAGGGAGAAGTATTAAATAGACGAGGATTAACCCTTCTTGATTATGCTTAATTGCTTTAATGTTCATTCAAAACTGAAGTTTAAAATCTATTTTGGTTTTTGTTCTACGACTTGTTACTTTTTGGAGTACCACAATTGCTAAGTGTGTGGTCCACAGATTAAAAAAATCTTAACACGTATAAACAAATAAATACATAGCGTTGCTCTTTGTGCAGTCTTGTCTCCTAATATCCTTGCAAGATGAAGCAGCTTTTCCTTTGATATTTAACTGGCATATATTTCATTGTTACATTTTTCCACCCTCTGTAAAAGAATAAGTGAGTTTTCACTCTCATCTACTTCTTAATGTATTTGAATCTCCTTCTGTATAAGACACTTTATATGATAAATGATATTACAGAATGTGATTCTTATTTCATTTCAGGCTGTGTGTAAACTCAGACAAACAATAAATGTGAGAATCATGCCTGCTAATTTTGTATAAATGAAAACTATAACAAGAGATGAAAATCACATAGGGCAGTCTAGGGAGTTGGCTTTTAAGAAAGCCAGAAAGCATCTCTCCTGAAATGGAAGTCTATTTATTGCTGTTGTTATTTATAACTGAGGCATGGATTGCAAATGGATGCAGATCCTATTAATTAAACAAATGAATGCCTTTGTGTACTTAAGAATGTCTCTACCCTCACATTTATTTGCAAAATCCTTTTGAGGCCTGCCGAGATTTTACCAGGACTATTTGCCTCTTGGTAAATGTGACTATCAGTCTTCATCGTGACAGCCATTTTATAAAAAACAAGTCTCTCATACCAGCCCTGTTGTTGACCAAAGGGCCAGATCTCTGCACTAGTAAAGATAACAGTTTCTCCTGTCCAATCATGTCTGACTCTAAAGGGCGGTCCTCATCTCCATTTCTTAACTGAGGGTTCAGCGTTATCTAAAGACATTTTCTGTGGTCATGTGGCCAACATGAGTATATGCTGAGGTGAATGGAACCTTCCTACCAAGTGGTACCTATTAATCTACCACTCTATAAAGTGATAGATAAATTGCCACTCTATAAAGCCTTAGTAAGACCATACCTAGAGTACTGCATCCAGTTTTGTTCACCACATTACAAAGAAGATGTTGAGACTCTAGAAAAAGTACAGAGAAGAGCAACCAGAATGATTAGGGGACTGGAAGCTAAAACATATGAAGAACGGTTACAGGAACTGGGCATGGCTAGTCTAGTAAAGAGAAGGACCAGGGGAGAAATAGTAGAGGTCTTCCAATATTTGAGGGGCTGCAACAGAGAGGAAAGGGGTCCAGCTATTTTCTAAAGCACCTGAAGGCCAGACAAGGAATAATGGATGGAAACTGAACAAGGAGAGATTTAACCTGGAAATAAGGATGACATCTTCGCATCTCACTATTTGAGGAAATGGCACAGCATTCTCAGAGACGCTTCCCATCCGGCTTACAATCTTTTTGAACTGTTGCCTTCTGGCAGAAGATATAGAACAATTAAAACTCGGACCACATATTTTCTGAACAGTTTTTATCCCAGGGCTATAATTGTACTGAACAATGAACTTAAGGACCACCATCAGTGACCTGTTGGACAGTATTACTTGTTCTGTTGTGTGGTTGCTTGTGTTTTTCGGGGGCACAGAAGTTTGGTGGGTGCGGTTGTGTTTGGGGATTGTGTGTGTGTGCATCTTGGGTCTGGTCTCTAGGTGTTATGTGAATTTCGTTGTATGTGTATCCTGTGTATATATGTACAATGACAATAAAGTATTGTTATTGCTATTGCTATTGTTGTTGTTGTTATTGTTGTTGTTATTGTTATTGTTGTTATTGTTGTTGTTGTTGTTATTGTTGTCATCATCGTCATCGCCATCGTCATTATTAAGGAGAAATTTTCTGACAGTGAGAACAATCAATCGATGGAACAGCTTGCCTTTGGAAGTTGTGGGAGTTTCATCACTTGAGCCTTTCAAGAAGAGATTGGACTGCCATTTGTCAGAAATGGTGTCGAGTCTCCTGCTTGGGCAGTGGTTGGACTAGATGACCGACAAGAACCCTTCCAACTCTGTTAATCTGTAATCTACTTGCTTTTGCATGCTTTTGAACTGCTAGGTGGGCAGGAGCTGAGACAAGTAACAGGAAGTCTTGAACCACATGCTGTCAGCTTTCCAGCTGATAAGCTCAGCGTCTTTATATTGCTGAGCCCTCACACCTCCTTCAATTTCTTCATTTTTAAAAAAAAATAAACCTCAATGAGCTTTATTGGCTTCCAGTTGTTTGCATATAAATATCTTCATGGTTTGGTTCTGGGCTATTTATGGTTCTGTCTCTCCCCAGTTCTTTCCACTTATCCCTCCTGGTTTGGCAGGAGTGGCCCGCTCCAGACTCTGTCAGTTGGGGTCAGCAGGCAGGGGTCAGAAGGATAGCCTTTTCTGCTCTGGGACCCTCCCTATGGAATATCAATCCCCCTGAGATTAGGTTAGCACCAATTCTGCTGGCTGCCAGCTTTGGAAGCCATATTAGCACCAGAAGCTTCCACGCTGCCACATTCTTGAGCATGGGAGGAGGGAATTTCATGGAGCGTATGTGGTTAGACATAATAGCATTCTTCCTCAGAGTCAAGGTCATGTTGTTCCTGCACCTGGCTGAGGAGTAGTACAGGGGATGTCTCAAGTTGGGATGGATGGTGATTGCGGCATGTGATGGAATGATGGGAGCAGGGGGTGGATTTGTAATATTTTACTTATTGGAGGGAAACCTGAGACTTTCAGATTCGGGATTTCCCAGATGTGCCAGTTTACTATTCTAATAAAAGGGAACTTTGAGAACATGTCTTGTTTGGAGTTATCTGTTGGAATCAAATTTTTCTGGAATGCTGACATTGGCCTTTTGCAAGCCCCTTAAAACGTGGTTTTGTACCTGATCCTGGGATCCTGGAAGTGTGAGAATGCCAATCTCTTGGCTATGTTGATGCTTGGTTTTATGACGCTCAGATGCTTTTATTTTATGTTACATATTTTATTTGCATTTACCTGTTTCATTGTAAAATGTATAGAAATCAGATTAAACAAGCAAACAAACTTCAGGGGGGAAGAGTTAGGCGGTAGACTTTTGTTAAAAGCTCAATACTACTGCAGTCGCTGTTGCTCCTGGAGGAAGCATTTTGGTAAAGTTAGGTGTCAACTCAAAAATATTTATCTGGTCTTTTAGAGTTGTCAGCAGAAAGGGAATGGGGGGAGTAATACATACTTTAACATTTTTATAGATAATTGCTAGGCGGCCAAAATTTCTGGCACGCAAGATTATTACTGGAGAGCATGATTGATGGTTCTTAGCTGTGGATGTGTCCCATTGAAGAATATACATCCAGAGGGTGGGGGAAGACTAGGGTCAAGGGTGAGATGAATGATGTGTCGGCTGCATCTAGGTAACACCGACATGTTCATTCCTAATATATGATTTTTTAAAAAAAACTCTGAAAGATGCAGCTCGAGACTCATGATTTGAATGGAGGTAGACATTAGGTATCACAAAGGCTCTTAGCATGAATTCTGATTGGTGGTGGTAAGAGAATTAATGTCGTAAAGTATTTTAAACATTTTCTTTCACTCGGACTGCACTGGAAAAGCATCCAAAAAGCTTAACAGGCTACAATTTCCAAAGTATTTCTAAATGCAGGTAGTCCTTGTTTAATGATTGGTCACTTAGTAACAGTGGTGGGCTTCAAATGTTTTTACTACCGGTTCTATGGGCATGGCTTGATGGGCATGGCAGAAGAAGGATACTGTAAAATCTCCAGTCAGAGGTGGCATTTGCCGGTTCTCCAAACTACTCAAAATTTCCGCTACCAGTTCTCCAGAACTGGTCAGAACCTACTGAATACCACCTCTGCCTAGCAACCATTCAAAGTAACAAGAGATATCCCAAAAGGTCTTTACCATCTTGTTCTCGCTCATGCAGACCCCCAGTCACATGTATTTCAGGTGTTTGGCTCACTGTTACAGTCAGTTAATGGTATTCTCCAGGCACATGACTTTGAATTACAACAGGGTTGTTGTTTTTTGCCCAATTCTGGCTTTTTCAGCCAGTTTTCAGCCAAAAAAACCCAACAACCCATAGGAATGAACGGTTTTGTTTTATGACTGCCACATTGGCTTTATATCCACTGCATTCACTTTAACAACCACTACAAAGAAAAGTCATAAATTAGGGTGAGTCACATAGGTGCCAGGACTTACAATTGTCATGGTTTATAACTGAAATTCTTAGCTCTATTATGGTCATAAGTTAAGGACTATATATATGCTCCTCCCTTAATACATATCTTTCATGCTCCACTTGTTAATACAGTATCATCTATAGTACCAGCAGTCCTCTAGACTGTAAATCTGGTTTACGTTATTTCTGCCTTATCTCATTGCATATTCATGAATATGGAATATGGAAATAGATGTCTGTAGCTTATTTAACTTTAAAAGAAAATGTTTTGCTCACAATAAATGTCACAATTTCACATTGGCAGCTTTTCTTCAGTGGCAGATAATTCTCCCCACCCCCTTTCATTCACTAACACAGTTCTCTCTAAAAGCCACAAGCCCAACTCACCCCTCCGACTTTCTGCCAAGGACCAATGGTCCATTTCAGGGATTCTTAATCTTAAATTGTGTGGACTTTAACTCCCAGAATTCCCCAGTAGAATTTCTAGAATCCAGATGAATGATTTACCTAGAATGTTCTTTTTCCTTCAGACAATGCTTGTTTTGAAAATTGATGTGCCGTTTAAACAATGTAAGAAGGACCAATCTAAATTTGCATGGCGAGGAGGAGGAAAAACACAAGTTAATATAAGGTGCTACAAGATGCAAAAGAAAAAGGAAGATTCGGCTTGAAACTACATTTTGTTCCCTGTTGCTTACTTTGGATGAGAGTAGACATTCTTAAGAAATAGAAGGCTACTGAATTTAGAAAGTCACAATCTGAAATTTGGATGGCATGGATGTTTTTATATATATATAAAACATCCATGTGTGTTGTATATACATATATATATATATATATATATATATATATATATATATATATATATATATATATATATATATATATATATACACACATACATACATACATACACACACACACACATACACAAACATGAAATACCACTCACGGCATCATCACAAAATCTCCAGAACCGTAAAGCCTACAAACTTGAAATTTGGCACGTATGTTCCTCTTGGTTTCTAGGTGCTCACTAAGAAAGGATTTTTCAAAATGACCATCAGAGTATTAGTATTTCGGATATATTATTAACACGCTCTGGTGCTAAGAATTTCTATTTCCCCTGCCCACCTGAAAAGAAATCTGTTCCAAATGCAAAACACAACCAGAGGAGAGGAGTTTCAGTGTTACTTTCACAGCAGCAATCAGCTTTAGTACAGAACAGTTGAGCTAAGCCATGCCCAGACTCTGTCTCCTTCTTGCTCACACAGCAAATACTGTTTCAGTTTCCAATCAGCCCTCAACTCTCTCACAAACTGACAGGACATTAGCCAATGAATGGATGGCACAATATTTATTGCAGACTGGAAACCCCTTGTAGACCTTTTATGTGTAACAAAAAAAAAGTACTTCTGATGTGCCGTTTAATGATTAGAAAAAAATATGGGTAATAGAAAAAAGTGAGTTTTGATGTAATTATAGAGTAGGAATTAATATTGTAACTGCATTTATATTTGCTGCAGAAGAAATTGCTTCTTCCTTTTATTTCTGTCAGTTCTTCCTTTCTGCATTTTTTCTCTTTCTTTTCTTCCTTTCCTTCTTTGCATCTTTTACTCTTTATCAATTTGTGTTAATTTTATGTTCTTTATAATAAACATACATGTGTATATGTAGAGGTGGGTAATTTTGAGCAGTTTGCCGGTTCTCTAAACTACACAAAATTTCTGCTACTGGTTCTCCAGAACTGGTCAGAACCTGCTGACCCCAGCCTGGTTGAAAATTACAGATCAATCTCCTTATGCTGCGTCACCTGTAAAGTCATGGAATCAATTATTAACCAATCCATCACCCTCCATTTAGAGACAAACATTCTACTCTCTAATAAACAATTTGTTTTCAGAAAAAAACTATCCTGTAATCTGCAATTCTTACACTGCAAAAACATATGGACTACACAACTCAATCAGGACAAAGCAATAGACATAATCTACATAGATTTCTGTAAAGCCTTTGACTCAGTGGTACACGACAAACTACTACTAAAACTAAAATCTTATGGTAACTCTGGACACCTGCATAACTGGATAGAAGCATTCCTGTCAAACAGACAACAAATGGTCAAAATTGGGAGCGTCCTATCAAATTCTGTACCTGTCAACAGTGGTGTCCCCCAAGGCAGTATTTTAGGACCAACTCTCTTCATACTCTACATAAATGACCTCTGTGATCATATTAAGAGCAACTGCATTCTCTTTGCTGATGATGTAAAGCTATTCAACACCACAGACAATACTACTACCCTCCAAAAAGACCTTGACTATGTATCAGAATCGTTGAACAAATGGCAACCTCAAATCTCAACAAATAAATGCTCTGTCTTACATATTGGCAGAAAAAATCAGAAAATAAAATACAAGCTAAATAGTTAAGATCTTGTTGAGGATCCAAACTTTATCAAGGACCTTGGAGTACTCATCTCAAATGATCTAGAGCCCACTGTAACTACATAGCCAAAAAGGCATTAAGAGTTATTAATCTAATCCTATGTAGCTTCTTCTCTGGTAATATCACACTACTAACTGGAGCATACAAAACATTTGCTAGACCTATTCTTGAATACAGCTCATCTGTCATGTATATGATATTAACACAATTGAAAAAGTCCAGAAATATTTCACAAGAAGAGTTATCCGCTTCTCTACTCATTGCAGAAGACCTTATGCCACCAGACTTGAAATTCTAGACCTAGAAAACCTAGAACTACACTGCCTCTGGTCCAATCTAAATATAGTATATAAAATCATACATTGCAATGTCCTACCTGCAAATGAATACTTCAGCTTCAATCATAACAATACAAGAGCACACAATAGATAAAAACTCAAGGTTAACCGCACCAAACTTGATTGCAGAAAATACGACTTCAGCAACAGAGTGGTCAATGTTTGGAATACTCTACCTGACTCTGTGGTTTCTTCCCCAAACCCCAAAAACTTTAACCTTAGACTGTCTACTATTGACCTCACCCCCTTCCTAAGTGTCCTGTAGGGGGCATGCATAAGCGCACCAATCATGCCTACTGTCCCTGTCCTATTGTTTTTTTATTTTTCTTATAAGTATCTATCTCATGTATTCAAAACTATATTTATTCTTATATCTCTATCTTGTAAGTGATTGACAAATAAATACAAAAAAAAACACCCACCTCTGGGGTGGAGGTTTCCAATTCAATTCAGGAAGGGTCATCAAAGGGTCTTCTGTCTCCTAACAATCTTTCCTTTCTCCCCTCTCTGCCCTCCCTTGATCAACAAAACATACTGACCAGAAACTGGAACTCTTCTACACCTGGTTGGCTTATCTAAGTCCTAGCTCATTTTCTTTTTTCCTCCAAGTTCACATCATTGAAACTAAACAGCAACAAACTGAAAATATTGGGCAGATTCATGTATTCATACACCTAGTATTGGTAAATTGCTCCACTCCAGAGAGTTGGGGAAGCTTTAATATCTACTACAAGCAACCAAGAAAACTGCCACGAAAGAACGACAATAGTTCCCTCAAGAGAACACCATCACACATTTAGTACCCAATGCCCCAATAAACATCAAGAGTGGGAACCTTTGGCATTTCTTACTATTTTTTTTCCCTAGGGTGGAAAAACACACTAAAAAAAGAACATTTTAACTATTTATGTCTGTATTTTAGGTTAAAAATACCCACTATTTTCTCAAGTGGCCAGGCAGGCAGCAATCATGTGCCTAAACAATTCATTCTTTGTAGATCCAGAAGCAATACACCAGTGAATAAGAAGAGTTTAAGCCTTATTGTTTAACTGCAGCAGGCAAATTAAACATAAACACAAGAAAGTAGAAGATACCAAGGCAGGATGATACCCAATCTCCCTTCAGGAGCTCCAGGAGAATGACACCAGAGGACACCCAAGGCAGCTTGCACTATGTCTGTGCCAATGACCCAAACTCAAGAGATAATACCAGGGTCTTATTAAAGTCTGAAACTAAGACCTTGTGACCCTGTTTGCATGGTACTGAAATTACAGGACCTGACCTTGACTAGAAGATGCATCTGCAAACTGACAGAACCCTGGGATAGGAACCAAGAGCCTGGGAACTAGACAGATAAACCAGCGCTGACCCAAACAATCCTGAGGTTCTCCAACAACTGTGGGAAGATTTCCCTCTTCTTATTTCCCAGGCAAAAAGAAAAACAAGCCAGCCAAACGTTACTATGACTCAGAATGACCTCTAAGCTTCTATGTCATTCTTCATATAAAGGAGAAATTAAAAGATGCCACACTCTCCTTGAAATGGTCTTCTGAATGGTCACTACAACAACCCAGTATTTTGCTCTAATCTTTTATTTATCTGATATTGGATAGCACTGTTGCATTGTTTGCAGTGTTGATCATTCTGGTGATTTTATTTATTCTAAAGTTGAACATTAGGATCAAATCTTGGAAGTGGAAAGGGAAGAAAAACTCAGGTGTTAAAACATTTAAACCAGAAGATGCAATTAGACAAACAGATGGTCCTTGTTTAACAACCACTCATTTAGCAATCGTTCAAACTTATAACAATGTTGGACTAGTGGTATTTATGATCAGTCTTTGTATTTACAGCTGTTGTAGCATCCCTGTGGCCATATGCTAACAATTTGTGAGCTTTCCTGCTGGCTTCCCATTGTTTCCTAAAGCCAATGGAGAAGCCAACAATGGGAAGTTGTGGTCATTTGAAATCCTTGCTTAATGACACACAGGGTTCTCATTTAATGACAGCAGCCAGGACTGCCAGAACTGCTACTGCTAAGCAGTCGCATGGTTGTTTTTTTACTTAAACCATGTCACTTAACAATGAGTTTCCAGTTCCAATTAACATTGGTAAGCAAGGACTACCTGTAGGTCATAGTTAGGGTAGGGCCCTTGCAGCCCTCTTGAAATGGCTAAACTACAACACCCAGCAACCTTAGCTAGGATGGCTACTGGTGAGGGAGGTGGAAAGACAGTTCAACATCAGGATGGATTTCTCCTACAATTGTATTAATCTCCTCCCTCTAAGATCTGACTCTATATCAGGGGTGTCAAACTCACATCGTCACGTTGTCATCACATGATGTAGCACAACTTTTTCCCCCTTGGCTAAAACGGAGGTAAGGGTAGCCATTGCATGACACATCCACCCTGTGGGCTGCGAGTTGGACACCCCTGCTCTATGTATTTATAACATTTAAATCCCACCACAATCATAACTCTATTTTTGGTTATTAAACAAATCCCAACAAGAATATAGTTATGATTGTGGTGGCATTTAAATGTTATAAATACATAGGTAGAGATCTTAGAGGGAGGGGATTGTAGGAGAAAGCCATCCTGATGTTGTTGAACTGTGCCTCCCCACCTGCCTCCCCAGTAGCCATCCTAGCTAGGATTGTTGTAGTTTAGCCATTAAACTACATTAAATCCCACCACAGTCATAATTATATTCTCGGTGGCTCAGCAAACAAAGAAACCAAAAATAGCACAGCGATACCTAACCACATAAGGTCTCCTGCTGGAGCAGAGGGTTGGACTAGATGACCTCTGAAGCATCTTCCAGCCCTGGATTGCTGTGCTGTGCTGTTTTAATGAACCAATGTTTTCAGCCCTTAAACAACGCCTGGCATCAAGCCCCAAATGCACCTCCAGAAGTTCCATTTCCAATTGTTCCTAGCTGGTAATGCTGGAGCCAATTGTATCTCCCTTGGGAAGTCTTTACAGAAAGCTGGCCCCATTACTGAGAAATGACCCCCTCCAAGCTTCAGCCCCACTGAGCACCCGCCCCCCCCCACACACACAAATGGGGAACCATTAGCATCAACTAACTACTTCTGACAGGATCAAAGTGGATGTTTTATTGTAGAGTTTGCTCTCTGGGTGCTTGAGACCTCTTTCTTTCTTTTCTTTTCAAATGTAATCCACCCAGAGTCATCTAAAGTCATGCAGCCTCTAAATTACAATAAATAAATGGATAATCATTTGCTTTTCCAACACTTTAATCTGTTTTCTTAAGATCAGAAAGGAAATAACACTTTAAACGCAGGAGTCTTGGCATTCTAATTGCTATTTAATTTAGTTTACTGTTTAATTTGCAGGTGTCTGTCTTTTGATTTTTCTTTCAAATTATACTGACATGTCAATTTACCCAAGCTTGACAAGTGCATGCCTTAAGTAAAGAAGCAAACCATCAACAACAACAAAACCCCAGCTCACGTGGCTTTATCTAGAGGTTAATACTCTAGCTGAACAAAACATTTTGTATTGGTTAATACAAAACATTTGCTAGACCAATTCTTGAATACAGCTCATCTTTCTGGAACACACACTGCATATCAGACATTAATACAATTGAGAGAGTCCAGAGATATTTCATAAGAGTTCTCCACTCTTCTGCTCACAACAGAATACTTTATGCCACCAGAAATGAAAATTTTGGGCTTAGAAACTTAGAACTACACTGCCTTCGGTCTGCCCTAAGCATAGTACATAAAATTCTTTGCTACAATGTCCTACCTATCAATGACTACTTCAGCTTCAACCACCACAATGCAGGAGCACGCAATAGATACAAACTTAAGGCAAACCACTCCAAACTTGATTGCAGAAAATACAACTTCAGCAACATAGTTGTCCATGCCTGGAATGCACTACCTGACTCTGGTCTCTTCCCCAAACCCCCAAACTTTAACCTTAGACTGTATACTATTGACCTCACCCCATTCCCAAGAGGTCTGTAAGGGGCGTGCATAAGAGCACCAACATGCCTACCATCTCTGTCCTAATGTCCCCTTTTATCCCTACCCATTTCATGTACACATAATCATGTTCCTAATTATATCTGTTATCAAAAACATGCTTGTCAAATAAATAAAATAAATAAAAATAAAACTTACTAGTTCTGTAAATGTACTCTGAAGCAACACAATCTGCTTTATTGAGGTGTAGAGATGATACTTTGCAATTTGTCTTGAACAACCTTTGCAGCTTTTGACTGGTCCATGCAAAAGCCAGAGGATGAATTTTGCAGAAGGTGACTAGAAATCCTTTTAGCAATTGCAAATGTCGCTTGGGTCTGTTGAACCAGATTAGCAAAGCAACGGTGCTGCTTGGCTTCATTCTGAGAAGTAAATGGGCCATTTAGATTCCCAAAGGCGAGAAGGTACTTAGTTCCAATCCCTCAGCCCTCTCAAAAATCAGTAGAGTCCCTTTTCACTGAATGTTTGAGACTTGGCTCCAAGTATCTATCTGCACTGCATATCAGACATTAATACAATCGAGTGAGTCCAGAAATATTTCATGAGAAGAGTACTACACTCCTCTGCTCACAACAGAATACCCTATATCACCAGGCTTGAGATTTTGGGCTTGGACAACCTTGACCTACGCCGCCTACAGTTAGACTTAAGCGTAGCACAAAAAATTATCTGCTACAATGTCCTACCTGTCAATGACTACTTCAGCTTCAACCACAACAATACAAGAGCACAGAAGAGATACAAACTCAATGTAAACCGCTTCAAACTTGATTGCAGAAAGTACGACTTCAGCAACAGGGTGGTCAATGCCTGGAATGCACTACCTGACTCTGTTGTTACATCCTCAAACCCCCACTCCTTTAACCTCAAACTATCCTCTATTGACCTCACCCCATTCCTAAGAGGTCTGTAAGGGATGTGCATAAGTGCACCATTGCGCCTAACGTCCCTGCCCTATTGTCCCCATTTATTTGTACCTATTTCCTGTATTCATACTCATGTTTATACTTATATCTATTACCTTGTAAGCGATTGACAAATCAAATAAATAAAATAAAATAAATACAGTATATAGTCAGGGAGGGTGTGATGAACCCATTTGTCTGCTAAGATCTACAGAAGAGGCCCTTTCAGAATGCTCAGGCTGTTGATAATGATGATGATGATGAAATTGTTACCCATTCAGTATCCAACTCTTGGGGATTCTATGGTCCAGGCCTCTTCACATCTTCCAATCTTGCACTGCTTTAGTTGTTCCATGCTCTGGCTGGTGTCAGGTTTGATAGTATCCAGCCCGCGTGTTCTTCGGCAGCTTTCCTTTTACTGCTAACTCTTCCAAACAGACTGCTTTCTCCAGTGAATTCCCCTGCATGCCATGACCAAAATAAATGAGTCCTAGTTGTAAGAAGACTGTAATTCTGGCACATGAAAGTGAGCCTTCTGCATTGTTACCAAGCTATGAAGCACATTTCCTTGGTTTTCTGTCTCAAGATTTTTGATTTGGTGCACTTAGTAGTCCTCACTTTTTTTGTTGTTGTTGTTCAGTTGCTAAGTTATGTCCAACTCTTCATGACTTCATTGACCATAGCACATCAGGTTCCCCTGTCCTCCACTGTCTCCTGGAGTTTGCCCAAATTTATGCTTGTTGCATTGATGACACTATCTAACCATCTCATTCTTTGTTGCCCCCTTCTCCTCTTGCCTTCAATCTTTCCCAGCATCAGGGTGTTTTCCAATGTATCCTGTCTTCTCATTTGGTGGTCAAAGTATTTGAGCTTCAACTTCAGTATCTGTCCTTTCAAAGAACAGACAAGGTTGATTTCTTTTAAGATTGACTGATTTGATCTCTTTGCAGTCCAAGGGACTCTCAAGAGTCTTCTCCAACACCACAATTTGAAAGCATCAATTCTTTACACTCAGTCTGCCTTATGGTCCAACTCACCAACTGGAGTTGGGACTGGCAACTCCATTGCTAAGAATGCAGGCATAATACTTCCCTCTCAGCCCTAGGAAAAAAGTAAGGACAACTCATTTCTGAAAATGTTGTTGTTGTTTATTCTTTTATTTCTTTTTAATAATGGCAAATGGGAGAAAACCCAAAAGATAAAATACATCCATTGTCAGGAAGGAAGGAAAGAAGAGAAGGAGGGAGGGAGGACATAGAAAATATTTTTAATACAACCAAAGAAAAAAATATAATTGATCACTTTATCTAAAATTACAATTCTATATAGAGGTATCTAATGCACTTTGACAACTATAAATTAATTGGAGTAACTGCCAGAATCCTGATGCAATTATTATTCAAGTACATATATACTGTATTTCTAACACATTGATATAACTATCATATTTGTAACCTATTGTATTTTGTTTAAATGACTCCCAAATTTCATTATCTGTGTCTGACTAAATGAAAAGTCTATATCAATCAAGAAGTGCATAACTTTCCAAAGCAATGAGGAACAAGATCGGATAAATAGCCTGAGTATTTCCAAAGGGAGAAATCTTTGGTTGTTCCAACTTTATCCCATTTATGTACCTAATGGTGGCAGAATACAGATGAAAAGGAGGATACCAGGTGATGATCCCTTCTCTATATTGCACCATGTTTTAGGTCTCTCTGGTTGGGTGACTTTGTCCTGTCATTATCTCTCAGCCCAACCCACCTCATAGGATTGCTATTGTGGGGTAAACAGGAGCCAAAAGGATTAGGTATGTTTTTGCCTGATGGAGTAAATGAAAATGGAGAAGAAGATGGAGGTGGAAAAAAAGAAGGAGAAGATGGAGAAGAAGGAGAAGGAGAATCATGTGGCAATACCAGGATATGATAGAAGACAATTGGAGAAGATTACAAAGTTTCAAAATCTTTCAAAATAGAAATTGAAAGATTATGTGATGGTCTCAGTGGTTTATCAGCCATACCAAAAAGAAAACTCGGACAAAAATCTTAGAAAATTTGTGCATTGACAAAATTTCCATCTATTAATTGCAAAAGGCCTCACTACTTGGATGTGCGCATATACTACACCGATATATTATGACATCCTGGATTCTTGGGAAGAACTCAATGTGCATGAAGCCCAACACTGGCTAAAGAACTGACATCTATGACTTCATGTTATTTGAACTGATTGTGACAATGATAATGATGATAATTAAGGAGGAGGAAACAATTTCATGATTGGGAGATGGTGCCCCAATCAAGATTCTATTGCATCTGAGATATTTATACTGAATAGACCACCAAATACTTACTCATCAGCAAAACTTACCTCTATGTTACATGTTCAAAGAAAGCTATTATTACCGAAGCTTAAGATGACTTTGAACAAATGAATGGCATCTGATTATTTTTCAGGTAAATCCAAACTAGTCTGGAATCTCCTTGAATTTCTTTGTCCTCCCAAATTTACACAACCTCGGTATTTTTTTCCAGAAGCATTCAAGGCATAATGGATCCTTTGATGAATGTAGTTTAAAGTCCATCAGGATTAGTCTGTGAAGTCAGATCTTGTGAGTACTCTGAGAGAATGAATAATTAGAATTTGAAATAAGATTGATCAAAACCAAAGAAGAAGCCAAAAAGAAGAAAGCAGGAATTGGTTTGAGGCTGCTTTTATCAAAAAGGGACATGAAGAAGGGAAGTTAAAAACTACAAACGGGTTTCTGATCTAGTGGAAGGATTAATCAAAGTACACAGTGAGAAGACCAATGCAAGTAAACATATAAAATAATATTATTTAGATTGTAGAGAATCTATTCGGCCACTGTTGCAGCCTTGGATTAGATTGTGCCTGAGTGGCCTCTCCATGACCATGGTTCCTGGAACTGCCCATGGTATACAGAGGAGTTGAGATAGCTCAAGAGGGTTAAGAGACACCTAGAGCATTACTGATAAAGACAGGGAATGAAGACAACCAAAGACAAGCTAGAGTCTCGTGGTAGTAAAGGTTCACCACCTTTATGTGATTATGTCTCCACCCTTATTGCATCCATGCAATCTCCCAGTTTTGTCCTCCTGCCTTTAGGAAAGATTATGGAGAAAATGGTTGCATAGCTGTTCAGAGGACCCTGGACAAAGTGGATTATATTGGCTCTTCTTGACAGGGTTTTGGCTGGATTATTGATCGCACTCTTAGAGGGCCTCTGGCAGGAGAAGAATGGGCATAATGTGACTGCCTTTGCTCTTGATCTCTCAGCAGCCTTTAATACCATCATTCATGCTATCCTCTGACAGGTTTGGGGAATTGGGTTGAGCAGCAGTGTCTTGCACTTGTTCTCCTTCTTTGTCCAAGGTTGGTTCTAGTTGGTATTGATGGGGGGGAGGAGAATTCCAGTCATGTCCCCTACTTTATGGGATGCTCCAGAGCTCAGTTCTTTCTCCTCTCCTAGTAAATATCTAGATGAAGTTGCTGGGTAAGATGATCTGACAGTTTGGGGTGAAGTATCATCAATATGCTGATGATACCTAGCTTTACTCTGTATCTTCACCCCAGTGTGCCTGAGCAATGCTGTGGATGTCCTGTCTCAGTGCCTGGAGGCCATAAGGGTCTGGATTGATGCAATGGGCTTCAACTGAACTCAAGCAAGACTGAGTGGCTTTAGGTAGTTAAGCCTTCTGGTGACAATTTTTTTCTACCACCATCCTGGGTGGCATGACATTGTTTCAGATGATCCCAGTGCACAATTTGGGGGGTGCATCCTCTTTGACTCACTAGAAGAGGGCCATAGCCAGGAAGCCCACTGCACCCCTTAGGGTGGTGCATCAGTTGTGTCTGTTCCTCGAATGGCAGGTTTTGGTCAAGGTTACTCATGTCCTCATGACTTCTCATCTGGACTATGGCAATGCATTCTACATGTGCCTGCCCTTGAAGAGCATCTGAAAGTTTCAATTGGTGCATTATGCAGCTGCACAAATAGTAAAGGTGTGGAATATTCAACATCATTAACACCACTGTTTTGTGAATTGCCTTGTTTCCAGGGAGTCCTAAATGTAATTGAAGGTGCTGGTTATCACCTTGAACCTCCTTGATGGGCTTACTGAAGGAACCATCTTCTCTCAGTTGTTTCTACCCATCCAATTTCGTCAACCAAGTTCTCCCCAGGGCAGAAAGTCAATATGTATTTATTTAGTATATGGCATATCATACATGGACTTGCAATATACATTAATATTTCACCTAGATTTTAAAAAAACTATAAAATATTAATGTTAAAAAGATCTATATTCAAATACCAGTGTCTAGGTCATGTAACCATTGAAGCACAGCATCGTTTATATGAAAAAAAAAATCAGATACTAGACCTAGCTGCTGTAAAAATGAAAAATCCTTTTCTTCCCTCATAGTCATTACAATCAGTAATATACAAATTCTTGCAAGTTCAGGTTCTAATACAAGAAGGGCTCCTTAGCTGTTTACTTAGCTGAGAATAGAAGAAATTTTCAATTAAATGAACCGAAGTGCAATACATTAAAGGACAATTCATTCAGCTTTTGTGTCCTAGATGTGATCTACAATTTGATGTGGGACTCCACAGTCACACTGAGGGGAGGATATTATGCTCCATTTATACAGTGAGCCCCAACAGATTCTGTGTGAGGTGCAAATCCTATTCAGGACTAACCATGGCTGACAGGGTCGTTCAATGGCCGGCACCTTTTTTGTGGGATCATTTCTATGTCTTTCTAAGTCTGAATATTCAGCAACCCATTTGGCTTTGCTTTGGGAATCAATGTGAAAGTTGAGCAGATGTCAACAGGCAACTGCCCGTTACCAAAGTTGATGGGAAACTGTAGAGCTGTACAGCTGGTTTTCCATTAAACTATGGAAAAGGGAGATGAAAAGGGTTAAACCAAAGTGATTATTGGGTAAGGTGGCAGCATGGAAATGACTTCAGTTCTTGGCTTCCAAGCAAGGTCCTTCCTAGCTAAACCCACACCCTGAAACTTCAGCCATGTTTGAATTGTATAGAAGAAGCTGACAATGCCTAGGAAAATATAATACATTGAAAAATCCATCTGTGTAACTCCCAGATTATAGAAACTGCATTCTGAACACAAGTGGTTTAGAAATTTCTCAATTCTACAAAGTCAATTCATTTGGGCTTTGCTAATTTCCATCAAACAATCAAAAGTGTTTTGGATCTTGGCTATCCAAACTTTGGGCATCTCAAGCTTAACATAGGATATCAGATCCAATTATTTCCCCCTTACCAGAATAGACCTGAATAATTATAGCCCAAATATGAATTTCGGTTTTGTTCACTGCACTTTGACAGATGAGACCTTCAGCCTCTTGGAGAGTCCTGGACATTCAGATGGTGGTGTTGTAATGACGAGGCAGTCGAGTTGTTTGATCATGAACAACTGAATCATGATGATCTTTATTGGAGTCCAATGTTGCATTTATACACATTTTTAGTTATCCTCCATCACTGGTTAACTTTGGTTACTGCTTAACTTTCGTTACTGTTTAGCACAGTAATCCATACAATTAATTATCTCTAGTTAAAGTCTAACATATGTTTACTTCCTCTCTCTAATCCTCCTTTAGATTAGTGACTTTGTTTACCTGAGTTGTATTTGCTTGGAAACATTCTTTATCTGAGGTTTGCCATCCGAGATTGGAACATTCCTGCAATTACAACTCTACATGGTGGCTGTAGCACCATGTCCATTATCACAATTACATTTACTGCAATGCATTTGCTATTAATATTTCTCAACCACAGCGACTTTAATAGGTATGTACTCCAACCTTCCAGAATTCTTCAGCCCCCATACTATGTTCTACATGGTATCTTCTTTTAAGACTATTCAAAAGCTTTTATTTGAATAACAACGTGAGACCACAGAGCTAAATCAATCTGGGTGATTGTAATTCTATCACTCAGATAGTGAAAAATCTTCTGGTGGCCAGCAATTTTATGGTCTTTATGGTGTGTCCCCCCCACCCCCAAGTTGGGTTCTGCCTAGCTAAAGTTTGCCTCATTAATGAACAGATCCAGTTAAGATTTATATCCAAAACCTTTTGAAATCATAGCAAATGAGGTGGCTACATTTTCTGAAGGCAAGAAAAATATGTTTATTTTAGTTGACTTTTTATCCCACCTATATTTTATCCCGCTTATTCTTTACAAATAACTCCAGGTGCTGAGCATATCTGATCTTCATTCTACCTCCCATTTCCCCCACAACATTGTGAGGTGTGTTGGGGTGAAAGAGGGTGATGGCCCAAAGTCACCCAGCTAATTTTTTAGGTCTAAGGCAATACTAGAACTCATGATATCCTGGTTCCAAAGCCAGCGCCTTAACCACTAGGCCAAACTGGCTCTGAATGCTCAGTATGGTCCTCAACAGCAAAATGCTTCTTTTGTTATTGGAATTGCTACTTTCAGGTGTTTTGACACATTTTTACAATGAGGCTGAGGTTTTAAAAGGCTTTTTGTAGGCTTTTAGTGTTTACTTTTTCCTCATCTATACATCAACACAACTTATTAAGAAGGTACCAGGTCACCTGATATAATGGCATAATTCCTGTTTCAATTGATACATTTATAATATTTAGGACCGACGAAATGATGTACAGGCCAGTAATTCAGCCACTGAAATCATTCATCAGCACCCACACT
Source organism: Pseudonaja textilis (assembly GCF_049901715.1). NCBI lineage: Eukaryota > Metazoa > Chordata > Lepidosauria > Squamata > Elapidae > Pseudonaja > Pseudonaja textilis. Next base: position 28,993,583 of record NC_141991.1, read on the forward strand.
CCAATCAGCCCCTACGTATTTGTAGCAAGTACTGTTTTTAAAAAGACCTTGCTTTTCTGTGTGACAATGTCTCTTTTGTTAAAGCTCCATTTAAAAACACATTGGCTAGCATTGTGTCCCCAGGGGTGCCATTCTTGTGTGTTTAGACTGCTGTAATAGGCATTTTACAGCTTCTTAATTGTCTCTTGCTGGAAAAAAAATGTGAAAGAATATTGCACAGGTTAAAAATACCAGAATAAATAGAACCATTGAGAGCCTCTTGGATCAAACACCTCTTGTTAGCCGTTTGGCTTAATTCAAAGGCTAACACCAGGAGCTGCTCAGAATGGCTAAAATGTGTAAGATGGTGGTGGTGGGCTGCATAATAAATTGAATATGGCACACTTGGGAGTGTATCAATGATGCTTTCACAAGTAAAGTAAGGGTAAGGAGTAGAGACCATATTTGCATCTCATTTCAGGGGATAGCATCTTAACTTCCCCATTCCAGATGGAAAGGATGCTGTTTTTTTCTGTCAGCTTATTTGCTTCTTAGACATATCTAGTTGGAGAAAGCTGGAGGAGAGCAAAAAATTCTGTTGTGTTTGGTTCACGTCCTTTTATAAAGTGGGTGTTTGTCCTGATCTAGCAGAGATCTGTACATGTTCCAATGGGAGTGTGAAATGCAAGGCAGTTTTTCATCAGTTGTTGCAACCACAAGCTTGTGTTTAGTACAGTGGCTAGTGTGCTATCATATATCCCATATGCTCAGTAGTTCTGTGCAATTCAGTGGCTGCCATGGACAGAGATGATAGATGCAGCTGAAATTGGTAGTTATATCCAGTGCCATTTTTTTTTTAGTAGAGATTGAAATGCAAAATAAATCTCAATCGTAAATCTGGAGAGCACTCCCCTGGGCCATTTTACTTCCTTCAAATTAAGACTTGGCTGTCCTTCCTGTACTTGAACACACCCAGCCAAAGGGAGTCTCTCTCTTTTGTAATTGTTTCCCCGCTGTTGCTTTTGTTGTTAGGGGAAAAAATACCTTGAATTGAACTTGCTTTCCTGTAGCATGAATCCATTATCCTGTCATCAATTCAAATGGATTATTCAGACTAATGTGATTCAACCATTCAAATCAACAAATTGAATTATTAGCTGATTCAAAATATTGAATCTTTGACCTAATATTGAATCTTCCCTTCCCCCCCTCCCGCCCCAGATATATATTAAATGTAACTGCTGCTTCAACCAAAGAAATGTATTTACCAATAACAAGAAGACAAACTTGGAAGGACAATATTTTTTTCTGGTAGACATTTTCTACCTCTCTTTTCTTCTCTCTCTTTTCAATACAATAGATCCAGCTTTTATGGATAATTCTTTGAATTACAGGGTCTATTTGTATGGGACTGTATGGGATCAAAGTAGCCTATTCTTCAGAAAGAAGAAGGAAGTCTAAGTAATGTATAGTTTAAAGATCAGGAGTAACAATATGAATTACACTGAGTTTTCTCCTGAGTTCAATTATGTTCTAACACTTCAGAGGCAGGGTGTCTATACTGTAGATCTGTTGAGCTAAATTGGGCTGAATAGGAACACAAGATATATCCATCAAAGAAAATACTTTAAACACAAGTACTTACTCTTTTATAAGTTATGCTACACAATCTTACCATTATGCATCAAGAATGTTATAGTTCATAGTGTAGAATTGACTACATTAAAGATCATTCCATTTAAGTGACCCTTTTCAAGTAGAAATTAGAACTATTATAGTACCATGAAAGATATTTAATTAATGCAACTGATGGTCGACATCAGGGAGTTGAGTTTACTACTTGAAACTTTATGATTGGTTTTGCTAAAGCAAACTATGTGGAATCATGAGGACTACATCCTAAAAAAAATCATGAAAGTTTAAGGAAAGTAGATCTGGAATCAAGGGGAATCTATTTCTTTTGAACAATCTAGTGAACAGGGTTTATATTACAATAATCTTTACCAGACTCTTTTCATCTGTTTGTAAAACACACCTCAACCCACAATGGGATGTCTGTGTTATTTGGTTTTTGGAAGTTTAATAATTTTCCAGAATTTACTAATTCTACTGTGGTTTAATGGCTAGCAAATCCTACTGAGATGGCCAGATACTATTCAAATCATCATTGTCTGCTTTAACTCTCATTAGGATAGTATATACAGTCCACCTTGATATTCTTAAACTCAAAGAGTCGTATGTGTAGTCACTTGTGACTATTTTACCTAGGTTCTGTCTTGTATTTTTCCACAAGAAGAAATCTTGCTGGAAAGCACGTATTCAGCTCAGCAGGGAAGCACTGACAGGGAGGAAGTTAAATAAAAGAATAACCCCAGACAAGAATGTGTATTCCAAGGAGATATGCCTGTCTATAGGAGTTACAAAATAACAGCTATAGAGTATGTGACTCATGTCACGTAAACTGGTCAAAAAAGATTAACATTGTATCTCTTTACCTTTCTGTAAATTTCCTCTTTCACCCCCTCCCTTGAATTAGCACAATAAAAGAGGACAGCAAAAAGCCTGGGAGAGGAGGAAAAGCAGAAGAAAGGAGCAGGAGAAGGAGAGAAGCCTGGATTTTTCCATCTGTTCCAGGGCAGCCAGGGAATCCCATCTCCCCCAGGCTCAAAGTGTTGCCTCATTTTAAGATCTCTTGTGTTTTGTGTGTTTTATTTCTTGTGCTTGCTTGGCAATCACTCTTGTGAGAGTCTTGCCTAGCCTCACCCTTGCGAGGGTCCCACTCTATCTCGCCCTTGCGAGGGCTATTTTCTCACCCTTGAGAGGGTTACTTTAAACTTCGTCCTTGCGAGGACTAATTCACCCTTGCGAGGGTCCCACTGTCTCGCCCTTGCGAGGGCTACTTTAAATCTCACCCTGGCGAGGGTTATTCTCTGAGAGGAATTCAGCAATCAACCAGAAAGGCGAAACAATAGACCGGTCGCTCAACGCGACAGTCACTAATGAGTGTTTTCTTTTATGTACACTGAGAGCATTTGTACCAAGACAAATTCATTGTGTGCCCAATCACACTTGGCCAATAATTCAATTCAATTCAATTCAATTGGTGAAAAAAATTGTACAGTACTGCCTACAGGTACTCTACTTACAACCATAATGGAACCTGTTATAAGTCATGACAATCATAAAGCAAGGTAAGTCAAGGACTATTTGTTTACTGCAAATAGTGAATGCTACAATGAACTCTTTGGAAGGCATTGGCACTTTAGAAATGATTATTTAAAGAAATCAGAAATATTGTCTTTTCTCTACATTTTTATATTTTGTCTAAATGGCTTCATAAGATTGATTACATACATGGTTGTAGATTCTATAACTTGTATATATAATACTCAGTGTGACCAGAAAAGTATTAATCAGTTGTGGGAAAAAGGAAGGCTAACGTTTGAATGCAGGGGAAAATAAAAGCAAATCTTCTCAAAAATTAGTATGGATTTTGTACTTGGCTGTGCACGTAGACACCCTGCTCTTAATTCTTACATTTTTCACCACTATTATTTTGCCATTGGCTCTCTCCTCAGATAGATCTATTTTAATAGATATTTAAAAATATTTATTAATGAACTAGCTGTGCTTTGCTACAAAACTATGTGGTCAGGCTTTGTATTTTTTGGGGGTGGGGGGGTGGAAAAAAAAATCTGCCTCTGTCTACCAGCATTCCTCAATATTCATCTGGCTAGCATCTTGTCAGTGTGTGAGTGTTGAGGGCTGTTTGGGAGCTGAAACAGTATTTGCCGTGTGAGCAAGGAAACAGCAAGGAGCCTGGACATAGCTTAGCTCAACTGTTCTGTACTAAAGCTGGTTGCTCCAATGAAACTGAAACTCCTCCCCGCTGCTTGTGTTTTTTACATTTGGAACATATATTTTTTCAGGTGGGGAGGGAGAGTAGAACTACTTAGCATCAGAGTGTGTAATAATAACAATATCTGAAATATTAATGTTCTGATGGTCATTTCAAAAAATCCTTCCTTAATGAGCACCTAGAAGCCAAGAGGAACATATGTGCCAAATTTCAAGTTTGTAGGCTTTACAGTTCTGGAGATTTTGTGATGATGCATGAGTGGTATTTCACTTTTATATATATAGATTTCATATAAAAATATCTTCAATAAACTTAAAATCTTTCTTTTCCTATTGTATGGTATTTTAATCATCTTTTAATTTTCCTTATTGTTTACATTACCCAATCTATTCTCTTTCTAAACATCATTTTCCCTCAAATTACTGGCCAGTCATTAAACTGTATTTATATTTTCTGAATTTAACAAAAATAACCTTCATGTACATTCTTTCTCATATAAGCTGCTATTGAAAGATCTTAAAATGTCCACACATTTACTATATTTATTTCAATTAGATGGAATTATTTAATCTCCAATTTTTTTTGCTTCTCACATAAGTAGTCAACACCAGTGATTATACTGCTTAAATTACAAGTGCCTTATGTTCCTTCTTTCCTTTGTGTTTTGCTGTGCTTTGAGCCTTTGTTTGTTTGCTGTAATGTCACTGAATTAATGCAGCGTTGCAAAGGGAGCTAATCTCCACATTTATGTAAAGTATATAGACCTGAGCTAAAACATTCTAACAGATTTCTTTATAGACAAATAGGATAGTCCAATGCTGCCAATTTAATCAATGAAAAAATAGTATCTGAGAATAAATATTGTCTTAAGGTATTTTATGTCCTTCTTACATGGTAGCTTATGATAATTAAGCTGCTAAAATTAAAGAACAATTTTGATAGTGGTTAGCACTAAAATAACAGCTACAACCCAACAAAACCCCTTTTGCACATTATCAGGTCAAGATTTGTAATCCTTAAATGTAAATGTCGTTTTATTCTCACCTCTGATATTTTTAAATGGAGTGGCTGCAAAATAAAGCAGCATTAAGAAACAGGAGGCAAAGTGACTTTGAATGCCTCTCTGGATTGTGACTGTTCATCACATCTGAGAACAGAATTGTTCTTTCTCTCCAGTGTAAAATTAAAATCAATCGTTTTAATTCTCAGGTACCCCTGGCTAAGTTTGAACGTCTTTTAATTATCTTTGCAAATCAGCAGCCTACTGTCTTATTGATTTAACTCCCAGATCCATAAGCAAATCATCAAACAATTATTGTTTTGCTGCTCCACTGATATTTCTCATAACAACTTTGTCATTGTTATACTTCTACTCCAGTTTGGCTTCAAAACAGTTGAAAAGTCTTAAATGTAGTCTTTTCCCATTCAGGTTTTTTTCTTTTTTCTTTTGTTAACAGAATTCCTTTAAGGATGTTCTGGGCTCCAAATCATTGGTAGGATTTAAACATTTTATGGCTTGGTGGGTGTGGCAGGGGAACAATACTGTAAAATCCCCATTCCTTCCCCAGCCCACTAACCTGCTTTCCAGCTCCGTTCTCCTGTGCAGGGCAATAAAAGAAGACCCAGCCAATCAGCTGGGACTCGGGAGGCAGAGAATAGATGGGGCGGGGCCAGTCAGAGGTGGTATTTGCCGGTTCTCCAAACTACTCAAAATTTTCACCACCGCTTCTCCAGAATTGGTCAGAACCTGCTGAATACCACCTCTGCTCCAAATCAGTGATGTCAGTGGTGTCAGTGGAGGGGCATCCACTGTGTTTAAAACTAATTGAAATATAAAATCAAAGAAAGGAAGATTTCTAAGACAAACCAAAGAAAAGGCTGTTCTTGGATCACAGCAGCCTATCTCAATATTACTAATTCACCAACTAGCAGGCCCTTTTCAAGGCTTTAACCAGGAGATATTTATTTTTAATCTAGCCATGCAAAGGATCAAATTGATTGCTGGCAGATTGCGTGTTTAATTTGTCAATTTGAATCTTCTTCTTTCGGCTGTTGGTGACATGATTTGCTCCAAAACTGCACAAACAATATTGATAATGGAATCCTTGGTATTCTCTGAGTTTTGTCGTTTTCTTGCAAACATTTCATTCATTATTAAATAATGTACCTAACCCTGAGCTGCAAATATTCACGATGATAGGAGGTACAAACATTTGGCCAGAAACCCAAAGCTTGTGTTGCTTTGTGAAATGTGGTGTCAAAAATAGAGCAAGAAAAATCCAGACAAATACACAGCGTTTTTTCCTTAATTGTACCACTGGAATCACGTGGATGCTTTGTATGGAAATCTTTATTTGATAATAAAAATAGCATTCAGAGACTCTTTCCTTCATTGTAGCTACATCATATACATTGTATTTTGTCCCAAGGAAAGAATCTTATATTGAGTAAAGTCCACATCTACTTAGACTATTGTCATGTATAAACCCAATCTTTCAAATAAAGCTATGAACAATGCCGTATTTATATATGCATAGGGTTTTATAAAAAAGATTGGCCCATGTATGCTTCTCGTCAACACAGAAAAACAGCACTATAACTAGACCACATGGTAAGAAATGATAATTGAAGAACAGAAACCTCATCCCGAGGCCTCCAAGAGTCATTTTCCACCCCACAAAAGGGTGGAAACATGATATGATCTCCCAATCAACAAAATCTTCCAAGTTACTTATATTGTCTTCTGTTAAAACAGCTTTACATACCTGATTCAGTTTACATTAAAATATATCCCCGTGAATCAATTTGTTCCATTTCCCCCCCAGAAATATAAACACGTAGCACATTCCTCACAACTAAATTCTGTCATAAAGTCTCTTTTATACAAGCAAAAAGGCAACAGTTTCGTTTTGTTTGTTTTCAACAGGCTCTGTTAATTACAATTTAAAGTCTGTATACACAATGATAAGCCAACTTTGTCTTTCCTTTTTCTTTACAGTACCAGGGCAATAACAGTGATAGACTTGCAATCTTATTTTCTTTATGTATATGTGTCTATGCATGAGCATATGGAGGGGAAAAAACCCAGTGAAACGGTATTACATGTACACATCAATGCACTGTAAAATAAAAAGCAGCAGTTTTTTAAAAAATTTAGTGGTCCAACAGTAACGGCAATTTTTCTTTTTTTTGGCTCAGCTAGGCAGTAATCCATTAATTCTGCTATTGGTACTACAGTATATTTACGGAACAAACTTGTTGCATGAAAACACCCAACAGAAAAGAATCCTGAATAGGTTTATTCCACTCATGACAGAGCTCAAACCACTGCTTTCTCTCAAGAACTCCATACCACAATTTTTAACTTTTTCTTTCTTTTTTGACAATTTTGCAAACATATTTCCTTTTGTCTCAAGTAAGAGTGCACCAGAAAGTGGAAAGGAAAAAAGGTAAAATAATAATAATTAAAAAAAACCCTAGAAGCCCAGAGAAACAGTTCCATTTGGCAACAAGAGTACTTAAACTGGCCTGAAAGCATTTAAACTCAGCCTATGAAAGAAACATTTGTTCCTTAAAAGGCTTCTTGAATAAGGAATCAAAGTCATGTCAGCTTCCCTTTCAAGGCAAACAAGTGATACTATTCAGGCTCCAATTTCATCTGAATGGTTTTACTGGTTGAACAAGAACAACAGTGGTGCTGCCTTTGTGAAATTTCATTAATGGTCACAATTATTGAACAAACATGATGGTTTATCCTACGCATGATGCCATGCATGATGGCTACCGATCCTTGGCCACCTTATTTCCTTTCAAAGGAGACCCAAAAGTACTTATTGTTCAATGGAACACACTATACATTCCTTAACCACTTGTGCTGTGTAGATCTGTATAAATATCCTTCATCCCAGCAGTAGTCTCTTCAAAATGCTATCTTAGTTTGAGAACTATGTTTGTTATTGGTAAAGGGAAAAAAAAATCCCTCCACAGTAGTTCAAAGTTTTACTGATCAATCCTCCATCCCATTCTTTAGACAATCATAAATTCATGTTTGCAATGAAGTAATCAACAAAAACAGTGTGGTTGATCACAAATGTTTAACTACTGTTGGCTTGCCCACCATAAAACCAAGAATGGAACAACTAAGCCACAGAAAAGTACAATGAATCTAATGTCCACAACGGTGTGTTGGGAAGGAACACAACTTTTCATCACACTTTGGGATGAACATTTGGCAAATATGATTTGAAATGCATATACTTTAATGTTGTCCACACCATGTGCAAAACACGTGAATCGGTTGTGATGATAAGATTTTAATTGGGTGGTGGCTGCGAGAGGCATTTGAGGTTTGCTACCTTCCTTCCTAGGAACTCTGAATGCTGGAAAGGCTGCAAAAGTATTGTAGGTAGGGCTTCAAAAGCCACTAGATACTGAGGTCAGTGCTGCACTCTTTATAGGGTCTCCGTCTTTGTTCCGTAGGGTGCCTGTTACTTTTGTTTGTGTCATATCTCAGGGTGCCTTCTTCCTTCTCCCAAAAGCTGACTCTGCCATTTTTATTTCGTTTATCGGGAGACCTCTCCCTTCTTCGTTCAGGGGTTCGCTCTCTCCTCCTGTCCGTTGATTTAGCTCTCCTTTCCGGAGGTGAGCTCTCCTTCTTCCTATCTGGTGATCTCCTCTGATCCATAAGTCTTTCGAGTGACCGTCTTCTTCTGCTGGGTGAGTTTTCCCGTCGGTGAGCTGGTGATCGTTCTCTTCGTTTCTCTGGAGAAAAATCTCTTCTCCTCTCATACCTGTCTCTTCTCTCCAGAGTATTTTCAGCACTTCTTGTACCTTCTCTCCTCTTTTCAGGAGGTCTTCGTTTTTGTCCATTGATGGCCACTCTCTCTGGTGGACGCTCGTGCCTTTTTTCGGGTGACCTATCCTTTTTTCGGATTGGGGTGCTATTGCTGTTTTTAGAAGTTCCATTCCATGTGTGATGCTCATTTGATTGTCTGCCGAGCTCTCTGCTGCTTTGGGGGTCCTTAAAATATATCCGCTTTTCTCCATGTTGGGGTGATTTGTGAAGATCTGGTGGATAACTGGGCTCCAATGGTAAGTGTTGTCTGTCGTACGGCATATTTTTCACTTCCAAAACTTTTTGTGAACCTGTGGCTGGGCTGCTCCTGTCACTGCTGGGGTCTGAAAAAAAGATAACAACACAATGTTTGGCAATGGTGGCCTGAATTTAAGACTTGGATACCAGTCATTATTCTGAAGACTTCATTAGTAACAAAAAACAAGCAACTGTTAAGCAGTCAAAAAGATGCTTCCTGAAGCTTTTGTTAATTTTAGCAAAACAACAAAGGATGAGCGCTCTACATTAGTATGGATGCTTCTCAAGGCAATGTCAAATCTCTAGTTAAATTCTGGTCTCTACAGGATCAGGAATGGGAAAGTTAACTTTTTTTTCCCAGCTCCAAATCAGAATATAACATAAAGCCTTTGTAGTGAACTCCTTCATAGCCTCCTATTCTTTTCATTTACTGATAAAAACTAGCGATTCAAATAATTTAAAAATATTTTACATTTTTTTAAAAAAGAAAACCACATCTGGAAGATGGCTTGTAACTTGTAACTAAGCTTTGAAGACAGATGTATTTTTAATTATTTCAGAACTGATTCTTAGAACTCTGGAATGAGATTCCTCAAAGCTCTGGACAGCTGTCACTCTGATAATGCTCAGGAAGAACAAGCTATCCTTCCAGCTTCTGGGACAGAGTAAAAGTTGAACCCCTGCTGGGTACTTTTTGGGGTGGGTCGTGTAATCAGTTGTTTTGGTATCATTCATGGTTCTTTTTTTTCTTTTTGAACCTTACACTTTCAGTTGTAAGCCACCCAGAAACATCAGACATCAGAAGACCGATTGCCTGTTTTAAATACACTCAGTGAACACACAACTTAGCCCCACTTTCATATATAACACGTGCAAGCATTGAGGACAATTTTGGTTTTGCCACAATGATTGAACTTAAACACACACAATGAGAGCAGCAGGGTAGGGGAGGATATGATCCGATCTTATCAATGCAGCAGTCTTTTAGATCTGCATTAATATCGGGTAAAATATTTACATTTATCCTGTTGCAGTAAACACAGATGCTTGTAAGCAGAAGCAGCAAATCATCGCACAGGAGCAACCTTTGTATATGTACTTTGCAATACTTGATAATGAATTGCTTTAAAAATAGCAATTCAATTGTTTTGAGGTTGGTACTGTAATTGTTTATTACTTTGGGGGAAACCCCCCCTAAATATCTTGTGTGATACCACTTCCTGGATTCTAAGCCAAATGATTACGTGCCCAATAGATGTTTGAGAACATTAACACGATAATAAGTAATCACAAAATTCCTTGGAATCCCAAATTCCTCTCTCTTTTCTCCTGAATATGAAATAAAATTCCCTGATGCAAGCTCTCTTCTGGACAGGCATAGCGAGCTTGGCTTTTCTGCAGGCTTTGGATGATTTCTGAGAGGAAACCATGGATTGCTTACACCAAAAGACTTCAGAAATGAAGGACCACTGTTCCATCTTCAAATGAGGCCAAGTCAATTTGGCATCTTGTGGTCTCTTGCAGAAGACCACAGGGTATGGGGGTACTTACAATTCTGCAGGATGCTCAGAATGAATTGCCGTGTATGCAGAAGTTTAGCAAAGTGGAAAGCAAGGTGAGAGAATTAGGCCACAGCACAGAAACACCTAGTATTGATTTTAGCTACAAACCGTAGTTTGATTATGGCCCATAAGGTAGAAGCAAGATTCCCCGAGCTTGTCATTTCTCATGCATGCAGTGAGATTAGGAGGTATCATCGCTGAGGAAGGAAGAGCCCCGGCACCAAGAAAAGTAGGAGAAAGAGAAAGAAAAAAGGTAGAATGTTTAGATTCCCTATAATAAGGAGGTAAGGGGGAAAAAAAAATCTTCATTTGTTTAAAAAAATATTAGAATAAAGAAAAGTTTATTTTTTCCCCAGTCAGGATTGTCTAGGCATCACCCAAATATAAGGCTGCAGAAACAGCAAATTGTTAAAGCGAGACAGTGTACTTTAAAACATTGGGAAAAAAAGGTGACTAAACAACCCAGACAACCAAAGTCTCAGTTTGGAGTGGGAGAGTGCAAAGGAGAGAAGAGAGACATAATTGGGACAGTGAAACAGAATGTCAGAGATAAAACAATTAACAATCAACAACGACCAAAAGAAACCCACTACAGACCATGACATTGAAGAGAAGTACAAAACTCATTACAAAAATATACAGCCTCCTCAGAGAAGCATGTTCCAATTGAGTCAGAAAAAAATACTGGAACCTCATTCTTCTTCTTTTTTTTTTTTGGGGGGGGAGCAATTTGTTAGTGACTGCAAGGGACAGGAATGAAGCAATTCACCCCCCAAAATTGCAAGCAACTGTAAGACAGCAACTGTGCAGCCCATGACTTGAAAATGGAATTGCTTAGGGGATTTCAAAAGTGACTCGCAGCCCAGACTGTTAAAAAGAGAGAGAGAGAGAGAGAGAGAGAAAGAGAGAGAGAGAGAGAGAGAGAGAGAGAGAGAGAGAGAGAGAGAGAGAGAGAGAGAGAGAGAGAAAACAAACTAACAAAGAGACAAAAAGAAGCTACCTTGCCCCCAAACCCTAATGTTAAATTTTTCATTCCTCAGGGCAACAGACATTCTGGAAGATGTGAAACACTTTTTGATAGGCTATATTTGCAATGTTTAGCATATGGTACAATACTTTACAGCCAAAAGAGCATAGGAAAAAGACAGAACATAAAGAACATTACACAGTTTTAGTCCTGCGGAAACATGGCCAATTAAGTGTACAACAGAAGTGCAAACACAGGAATTTTAATCATGACATGGATTAAAATGGTAGAGTGAGTTGGCTAAACTACTAAGTCGTCTGACTGTGTGAAGTTTTCAGGATGTTCTAAATAATAATAATAATAATAATAAAAAAGGACAAGTCTATGTGTGGCACACTAATTAAATCCTTTTAAGAAACTGGCATTAGAGGCAACACCAGAAGAACTTTAAGGGCAATGTTCTCATCTGAAAGCATGCCAAAATACTTTGCCCTAAATCCAGGGATGGGGAACTATGGCCCTTTTATGACTTGTGGACTTCCAATCCCAGAATTCCTGAGTAAGTCATGCTGGCTCAAAAATTCTGAGAGTTGAAGTCCACAAGTCATAGAAGGGCCATAGTTCCCCACCTCTGCCCTAAATGACTGCGTAAGTTTTTTTCACTTCTTATAGTACCCGTGAGGTCACTCTTGCTGACACCTTATATATAATCTCCCATTCTTTTATTTTTTTTTCTAAAAAAACCCCACTTATTAAAATGAATATAAGCCACCTTTTTTCAGATTATGCAGCTTTACAAGGAATATAACTGGGCCTTTATCAATGAGGACAAGTCCATCTTTCTCAAGACAAACTGAATTGGTATATAGATATTCACTGATTCATTTATAAGACCAGTTCAACCTGGTGCTAATATAATGGAGTGAAAAAATAAAGAATTTTTTTTTCTTTTTGGTAATTTGTGGGGATACAATTATAACCTTTGAAAGATCCCACCCACGTGTTGTTTTGCCACTTCTCCCATCTCTGGAGAACCAAAGTAGAAAAGTACAATAGTTGGAACTTTGATACTGCTCCACACTAGGAATAAAAAGAAATATAATTTATTGGTATATTATCCCAAATATGGGGAAACATAAAGGACACCTGTTCATTTGTGTGCTTATAATTCATAACTGGTTGGAAACCAATTATATTTGGGAAAAGCCCTACATCTAGGGCATATATCTGAATAGCTGTCTCAAATAAATAGGACATCATAATACAGTACTAAGCCACCCAAAACCAATACTACATAACTTAAATACAAGTGGGATTTTTTTTTAATGCAGATATATCCCTCGGCAACCAAATAAAACAACATCTCTTCTCTTATAATAAACATTGAGAATGGCAATATTAATTTGTTCATAGCTGACACAGTTGTGAACAAACAATCTAAAGGAAAAGGGCAGGAGGGGAATCCAAGTGAATATATTCTTGTATTGCATACGTTTTTAAAAATAAATTTATAAATATTTACATAAATGTACGGGGACAGTAAAAGCCCAGACACCATCGTGGAATTCATGCCTATGGTTACAGACAAAAGCCAAGGACAACAGTTTCCAAAGGATAACACAAATTTCCCAACTCTGCATTGATCAGAAGACGAGAGAACAATTCATCCGCTGAGAAAGAGTTTGGCACAGTTCAAGAAACATTCCTTGTTTGGTCGGACAGGATAGTACAGTTTTGGTTTGTCTATATGTTTTTGCCCCCTTGGATCACCAAAATACTGCTCTGAAGATGGTCTTGCCTGTACACTGTGCCCCCACAAAAGTCCACAGTAGCAAGCAAAGGATGAAAAAGTGTAGAGAAAATTCAGCACAAGCGAGGCAATTAACCACGGTTGTCAAGGTTGGTAAGACATTGGTGGAAAAAGAGAAAAAGAAAGAAAAGGAAAAAAGAAGAATCCCCGCTTCAGATCTTGGAGATATATCATTCATGGTGTGATGCCCGGAGCAAGATAAGGAATGTTTTCATAGTTTGACCCACCATATTCCGGTACAGAGCCATCTCCACGTTTGAGAAACAGGCGAACTTTGCGGCCACCGTTTTTAATTAGTTCTATGGCTCGAGCGTGCTTCATGTTCTTTGTGGTTTCTCCATTAATCTCCAGGATTTCATCCCCAATCTGTGAAAATAAAATACTCTTATGATTAGAGTAAAATGCTGGCAGGAAAATCACATAGAAGAATGTGGAACGAGCTGTTTGCCAAAGTGCAGAATTGAACATGAGCCCAGCGTTAAGATTTTGAAGTGGGAATGTAGCATTTTGGAAACTTTCTAGTGACAAAGGTACAAAAAACACATATTAAATTAAAGACGAGATCCTGAGTTATTTACTGGTAAAATTCTATTACTAAGATTTCTGTACTATTCCATTTTGGAGTGGTATGACATAGACCTACAAACATGATTTTAAAAAACCTGAAAAAAAAGAAAGGAAGGAAGAAAGGAAGGAAGGAAGGAAGAAAGAAAGAAAGAAAGAAAGAAAGAAAGAAAGAAAGAAAGAAAGAAAGAAAGAAAGAAAGAAAGAAAGAAAGAAAGAAAGAAAGAAAGAAAGAAAGAAAGATGGATGGATAATGATAGTTTGAAAATATCCATGTATCTAACCCCCAATGCGAGGATGGCAAATTAACCAATTTTGCTTATAGAACCCTGATAGAGATTTTGTTGTAAATGTGCTACTTCTAATAAGACAGTGGTATGGAAAAACAGAGCTTTTTATTCTTTTTTTAAAGCAAGCAAGTTAAAATATCCAGACTAATGTTTTAAAAAACTACATAGGTAAAAAGAAAAAAATAAACTAGGAACAACATCAATAACAAAAAAGAGAACAAAAAAGATGACCATGGATTATGTATCCTTCTCTCCTTTTCTGAAGCCTATAGATAAATGCATAACTGGATGGCCTATAGAACCACCTTAGAAATACTGCACCCACTTTTGATCGCCATAATGTAAAAAAAGATGTTGAGATTCCAGAAAGAGGGCAGAGAAGAGCAGCGAAGTTGATTAAGGGACTGAAGGCTAAAACATATGAAGAACGGTTGCTGGAATTGGGCATGTTTTATTTAATGAAAAGGACTAGAGGTGGCATGATAGCAATGTTCTGATATCTCAGGGGCTGCCACAAAGAAGAGGGAATCAAGCTATTCTCCAAAGCACCTGAGGGCTGGACAAGAAGCAGTGGATGGAAACTAATCAAGGAGAGAAGCAACTTAGAACTAGGGAGAAATTTCCTGACAGTTAGAACAATTAATCAGTGGAACAACTTGCCTCCAGAAGGTGTGAATGCTCCAACACTGGAAGTTTTAAAAAAGATGTTGGATAACCATTTGTTTCAAATGGTATAGGGCAGGGGTCGCCAACCTTTTGGACCTCAGGGACCACAAAACTTATAATGTTAAATCCCAGGGACCACTAACCGGTTCTGTGGGTGTGGCCTAATTTGTGAGTGTGACTTGATGGTCATGTGACTGGCTCGGCATGGCTTGTATGTAAATATTATAAATATTTATATAAATATTGAATTTTTTATATAAAAAGAGCAACTTTTACCCAAAAAAATCAGGCAAAGCAGGCAGGCATATTGAGTTGCTCACAGAATTATTCAGTGAGCTATCTATCTGCCATCTCAATCTGTCACATATAATTTGCTTGCCGTGAGTCTGCACTGAATAATAGAACCTTCAGTTCTAAGGGAGGTTTGGCTGTGCTTAAAAGCAAAGCCGAAGGTCTAAAGACTATCTAGAAAGCAAGAAATCCAACCATTTCCTGCTTCCTAGCTAATTTAAATCTCCTGGCAGAGCAGAAAAACTGATGGGCGGAAAAAGGAAAAATTGCAATTTAGCAGGCAAGTTTGCCGGGTAAGGGGTGAGTGGGCAGGGAAGGTTCCCGCGAGCCATGTTGGCTGCACAGCTTTGAGTTTCTGTGCAGCCTGGATTAATTGCTTTGTGGGGGTGCTCTGGGGGTGAGATTTCTCTGCAACCCACCAACATTTTCTCGTGGCCCACTGGTATAGGGACTAGAAGACCTCCAAGGTCCCTTCCAACTCTAGTATTCTATTTTAATTATTTCTGCAAAGACATATGTTTAGTTTCTATAGATTTTGAAAATGTATTTTTGTAGTGACGCGATGGGGAAATCTCTAATTAGTTTTATACTGGAGAATAATTTTAATTGAATGTATGTGTACATGAAATAAGTATTTTTTTTGTAGGGACCCTGCCTATTATTTGAGGGTATTCAATATTTGGCGTGGCACTCAACGATTAAGCACGGTGATCTTTGGTCCAGAAAATGTTGCACATTTAAGTTTGTAAGTCCTAAGGACTTCTTAAGTGAAATTCTACAGATGGAATTATGAGGCCTTGTTTAAAAATGCAGCAGTTCTAAAACAAAACCAACAAAACACTGTCACATGAAAACAGTTCAAATGCAGAGCAATTTCGAGAATGGTATCAAATGCAGAGCAATTTCGAGAATGGCATCTGAAGCAGTGAGATATCTGCATTGAATAGAGGAAAATCAATAATCTAAGCACATATTTATTTATATGGGCTAAAAGGCTTTTTCACTTTTAGACATAACAAAAGAAAAAAATATCATTTGCTGATGATTTTTGTCTGATGGCTTGAATAAGATCATCTGTATTCTGCAACCAAACAGGAAAAAAAGGAGGAAACTGAGTAGAAAGCTTGGCCTGCAGATACGGCAAAGGAGAAATGGTAGCTCATGTGAACTTGTCACATACCCTCATTTTTCCACATCTCTCAGCAGGCCCATCTTCTGCTAACCGCAAGACATAGAGATCCATGTTATATTCTCGGCCACCTCGCAGACTGAAGCCAAATCCTTTAGCTCCTCTTTCAAGTTCCACAGTGTAAAAATCTTGTTCTGGCTGGAAAAAGGTAATAAAATACAATGTGCAACCTTAACCATCAAAAAGATTTAAATTATTTACATACAAAGGCAGAAGAGCATTGATTCAAATGATCAGGCTGATTGGTATATCATTAAAATGAACACAGGACATACGAAATATGGAAAATGCCCCTGTATTAAATTAGACTTATTTTCAAACCGCTATGTTTAATCTATTTCTTAAAAATTAAATTCAATTCTTATATCAAAAACAAGATAGCTCCCATTTTTAAAGACAGAAATCTTGTGGCATAGTTTACACCTTAGTGTTCTCCAAAAGTTCATTAATTAAGTCATTCAAATCTGTGTTAAGACCACTTAGAAGTGCTGAAACAGCTGCTTCTTTCAGAAGTTTTGGTACAATTGTTTGGGAGGTATCCTAGTAGTGTAATTGGCATGTATGCATGTACACAAACTACACCACTGCTACCATTGTCAGCAAAGCGTATTTGCTCTGTATTTGTTTCATTGCTTATTTAAAAGATTTGCAAGGTCACTCAGTTTAGAGCACAATTTTGGGTGGCTCACAGTAGCACATGTGTACATACATGCAGAGACAAACTAAGAAAGCACTCAATGCAGATACACTGAACTTTATGTGGGAAATACATACATAAATACAGTTTATACAGAGATGGGAAGAATACTGTTAATGTGCAAGCTGCAGCTAATAAGGTAAAACTGTGGGCAGCAAATAGCCTTACCTGGGAGGCTGTTGGTGCTTTGAAATCAAACTGGGATTCCTGTTTTGTCTTTGCATTGTTTCTGTTCAAATTAATCATGGAAAGAAGGAGGAAAAAATAAGATCAGATTTATGGGAGTGAAGATAACGTGAGAAATACTGAATGGAGATAACAGCCCAGCCACTCTAAGGGAGGGTAGCATTAAACTAACCTGTTCTCCTGTGGCATTTGTTGAGGAGTATGTGTAGTTGTAATTGTAGCAATTTTTTCTGCGTTGGTCAATAACGTTGCATTGGAAGATTCTGGAAAATAAAACAATGCTTTTAGTGCATCAGATTATTCCTGTAATTAGCTTCTTGTTGGCTGAGGTAACCCTTTTGAAGTTATCAAATACATTTCTCAACACTATTCATGAGGGATTTGCTCAGATCTAATTCAGATTTCAGAAATCCAATAACAGAAACCATACTACTGTACGTAAGTTTTTATTTAACAATACACCTGTGAACATACTGCCTACAAATCTTTACTATGAGGGAAAGGAGCAAAGGAAAAAACCCAATGCAATTATGAAAATCACAAGAACAATTTCTGCTCTCTCACAGTAGCTGTGAACAATAGCGTGGAATATCAAATCAAGGCTACAGACTGTATAGCTGTTTTCTTCCCTACTTTTAATTTTACCCTATTGTTTAAAAGTCCTCTTATTTTCATGAATTCATTTCAATACAGTTTAATATCCTTTTGCTTCCCAAGATTCTAACACAATTTCCCAGGTTTTTTTCCCCTTTATCCCCCATGACCTTGGATTCATTTGCCAATGCTATCATTTAGTACAAGAGCTTACAGTGACCTATGTTTTTCAGCTGCCCTTGTCATGATAATCACATCAGATATTGTATTGATTTTGATAAAATTGCATAGGTCACAGTGATTTAATCTGATTAAATCAAAGAAGGGGCAATGAAGGTATAGAAATAAATAAGCAGAAAATTCAGTATTAGTCTGTGGTATTCCTAAACCAAAATATTTGTTTATTATTTCATGCTCAAGTCTGTTAGTAATCCAACACAACAGGCAGACGCTTGCAGTACCGCAAATACAATGCTTTCCAAGCAAGATTCAATTGCTCACCATTAATTGGGTGAATAATGTGCCAAATAAATAAGTAAATAACTGAATTATTATTAGCCAATCCTATTCACAAGCTTCTTAATACCGATTCCATGCTGAATGTTTAGATAAAAACATATTCAGTGAACAGACCTTTGATAAGCACCATACCTCTAACTTAATGGTAAGCAAAGTGTTTTCCTTCAGATAGGTTAGAAACTTCTATAATGACTTGTCATTATTAATTCTGGATATAATCTGAAGGAAATTAGTCCAAAACATCAGAAGAGCACCAGACTAATTATTCCTACCCTAAACTGATTCAACTGCATAAATGCTGATTCAATTCTACAGTTCAAATAGAAACTACACATACATATTTTAGGCAGTGTTTTTTGGTTCCTGTCTGCAATTTAATCTGACATTTAAACCACAAAAATGTTTTAACCTAAAAGTACCCAACACCTGTCATCAACGCATTATAGAAAATTTGAACTACATATATAAATAGTAAGAAAATGTGAACTTTAGCTTGTATCCTAAATTCCACAAGTGAATGTTTATCAGCCTTAAATTTCTCTCAAATAATCTACCCTTAAAAAAGAAGAGTTGAGGGCTTCGTGAAAACGGTTTTTTAAACTGTAGTTTAAAAATATATAAAGCAAATAAGATAAATGTTTTAAAATTTCTCTACATTGAACAGTAAGTTAAAAATGTTTACAATGTTTTACAAAGTTGTATATGGCATGTTAATTGCTATATCTGGTCTTTCACACTTGTACAGCAAAATTTTCAAGGATTTCCTAAATAAATAAACAAACAAACAAATAAATAAATGCAATAGCACTTAGACTTATATACCACTTCTCAGTGCTAAGTGGTTTACACAGTCAGCTCCCAACAATCTGGGTCTTCCTTTTACCCACCTCAGAAGGATGGAAGGCTGAGTCAACCTTGACCCTGGTGAGATTCGAACTGCCAAATTGCAGCCAGCCAGCCAGCCAGCAGTCAACAGAAGTAGCCTGCAGTACTGCACTCTAACCATTGCGTCACCACAGCTCATAGTCAAATAGATTCATATCGGAACGATATACACAATGATTAATTTACAAACTGTTGAACAACTTAGTGCCCCTGAGATTTTATAATGCACTGTGCCCAAGCCATCTGGATGTGTTAGATATACACAATGACCAATCACCATTAGCTTTTGGCCATGCCATCTGGAGATTTCAAGAGTACAGAAGACTTTTCTAGTGCACTCTTTAAATTCCACCAAGAAACTATTTCTAATATCATTATTCAGATATCAAGCTGAGTAGCCAAACACATCAAATTGTTCAAGAGACTGAAATATAGCTTTGAGGCCTATTCTCCAGGAGCTTTGCATTGTTCCCTCATAAAGAACTCTAAACTATCTGGATGAATCACACAGAAAAACTTTCAAGTTCCAACATTACGTGTCTCACAGTGGCTATTCGGAAGCCTGTGGGAAGTATATAGAGAAGGCCAAAAAGAAAATGATATATAAAAAAGAAAGATGACAGGAGGATATTTTTTTTTTTGGCATACAATAGTGTTGAGATAACATTTAAATATAACACTTAACATACATTGGTATTATCTCTACAGTTTCCAATTCTAACATAGTCACTGTATCAAATGCATATCCTTATTGCAATGCAGTTCCCATTGGTGAGATTCTAGATTAGTGCTAATGATTTGTTAACTTCTATCACAATGAGATTTTTTTTTAGTTTACTTTATTGTCATTGCACCTTGTATAATAAAATGAAACACCATCTTCAGTGCACATCATGACCATGAAAATAAACACAAACACACATCCTTCACACTCCACATATTGAACAGAAACCCCCAACACCACACCAACACCGCACTATACAATAGAATTTAAAAGAGCTACTGCCCTGGGATAGAAGCTGTTTTTCAGCCTATTTGTCCTTGTTTTTATTATTCTGTACCATCTGCCAGAGGGTAATAATTCAAAAAAAGGGTGCCCAGGATAAGATGGATCTTTGAGAATGTTTTGAACTTTCTTCAGGCAGTGGGAGCTATAAAGCTCTTCCAAAGAGGGGAGAGGGCAACCAATGATCTTCTGGGCAATGACATTAACCCTCTGGAGTCCTTTCCTAGCTGCCACTGTGCAATTGGCAAACCAAACAGAGGTGCAGTAAGTTAAGATACTCTCTATGGTGTAGAAGGTCACTAGCACTTTTTCATTCAGTTGTTGTTTTCTGAGAAGTCTCAGGTAGTATAATCTCTGCTGGGCCCTTTTGACCAGTGCTGCAATGTGAGCACCCCAGGTCGGGTCCTCTTTTATGGTAACACCCAGAAATTTAAAATTGGCCACTTGTTCCACTCGGTCTCCATTGATAAGCAAGGACTGGATGTCTGATCTGTTCCTTCTATAGTCCACTATATGCTCCTTGGTCTTATTGGTGTTGAGGACCAAGTTATTGTCTCCACACCACAAAAGCAACCGGTCTACCTCAGCTCGGTAGGCAGACTCATCCCCCATCCCGGAGATGAGTCCCACCACTGTTGTATCATCTGCAAATTTAATAATAGTACTACTAGCATGAGTGGGACTGCAGTCATGCACATAAAGAGTATAGAGTAAGGAACTCAGCACGCAACCCTGTGATGTACCAGGGTTAAGAATACCAGTTGAAGTGGTATGATTACCTAATCTGACCCTCTGTGAGTGGCCAGACAGGAAATCCATAATCCAAAGGCAAATTGAATAAGAAAGTCCAACGTCCAGAAGTTTAGACACTAGTCTATGTGGAAGAATTGTGTTAAATACAGAACTAAAATCTACAAAAAGCATCCTCACATAGCACCCCCACTGTTCTAGATGAGTCAGAGCAGTGTGAAGAGTGATGGCTATAGCGTCCTTTGAAATTCTTTTAAATAGGAGAACTGTGCTTTTCTTCAACAGAGCTCCAAGCAAAGCCCTTCTTTGAAGGTGCTTCATGTTGCTTTATTTCAGTCTGCTTGGAAAGCTTTCAGCCAGTACTATTAAGATGAATTGTTCATGGCCTTCAACCTGCTTGCCAAAAAGCTTTGGAAATGCTGCTGAAGAAGACACGTGTCAACTTTTGTGAGTGCTATGAAGGATGTGCTGCCTTCCTTCCCTGGAATGCCTCACTCCAAGCTTTGGTGAGCCATACTGGGGAACATCCATTTCAATGATGACCAGGCTGTGGTTCAAAGAATCTTCTGTCCAAATGCAATGTCTGTATTCTGGCTTTGGGAAGTGACAGGCAGGAGACAGTGAGAAGATTTGAGACCATATAAAATGCTTCAGTGAAATAAATATTTACTTTGATGAAAATAATCATATTGCCTCTTCAGCAGGAATCTTTCGTCTAAATGAATCTAGGTCACCTAGCACAGAGCTACCAAATGGTGTTATATCACATTGCTCTATTTTTACAATGCTTTATCAAATCTTGCATAAGTGTAATAAAATTACTAGGAAAAGAAAGGGTTTTTTCCCCCAATTTCTTTAGTTCTCTAAACTCCTTACTGCCAACTATGTGATTACTCAATAGCAAGTAGAAAAGGTTGTGTCTGCAATTGTCTTCTAAATATACCTGGCAAGACTGTATACATAAAAAGGCAAGAGAACCATTCTGTGTGAACTTTCAAAAACTGAATTATTTTACCCATAATACTCATGCTGATGACCATTTTAGATTGAACTGTCATACATAACTTTAAATGAAATGAGCAATTTTTAGACAAGAATTAGTTAGTTACATAACATCAGGTCACTGATTTCTTCATGGATGGATTTTCAATAGGATAGAAGATGTATAAGAAAAGGGTATATATACATTGAATTGCACAGAGAATGAAATTTAGACTATCTGAATCTAATGAAAAAACGTATTTGCAATGAACTCAAATGTCAGCTTTGGAAGCCATATTAGCACCAGGCGCTTCTACACTGCCACTTTCTTGAGCCTGGGAAAATGGGAGGGGGAATTTCTTGGAGTGTATGTGGTTTAGACATAATAGCATTCTTTTTCTAAGTCAAGGTCATGTTATTTCTGCACCTGGTTGAAAGGACATCTCAAGCTGGGACGGATGGTGATTGGAGCATGTGATGCAATGAGGGGTGCTGGGGGTAGATTTGTAGTATTTACTTATTGCAAGGAAATCCGGAACTTTATTTCCCAGATGTGCCAGTTTAGTATTCTTATAAAAAAAACAAACTTTGGAGAGGATATCTGTCTCTGAGTTATTTTTTGGAGTGGAGGTTTTCTGGAACGCTGACACCAAAAATGAACCTTAAGACTTTTCATGACTATAAAATCAGCCATCGATTTCCATAAAGATCTTCAGTATAATTGAGATGCTAGAACTGGGATAAAATTCAAATCTTGTTTAGCTTTAGACTCTTAGCAAAAAAATACAACTATGTTACTTTCGTTGATTCTTTCTGCAGTATAACTAGTTAACAGGAAATAGTTTGAAGAGAAATGGTGTGATCAACATGCTTTCTGTATTTAAAAAAAACATTTTTGTTCAATTTGATTGGGAAAAAAACCTTTTTTTTCCCAAAGAAGAAAATTTGAAGTGTATGTACATAGATTGTAGGATTCTTGGTCTTGCCTTCAATTGTAAAATGGTTGATGGAATGCATGAATACTCTCAATTTCATTCTACAACTATCTTTCATGTGAACATGCAGTTTTTTCCAACTTTAATTAAATTTCCCAAAGGTACCCAGAGGGATTCTTTCCATGGGCATTTTCAGTTCTACCATAGAAGCATGAAAAGTAGTCTAAGAGGCTGCAGCAAACTGATAAAAAGATGTGCAACAGAAAAATAGAAGTACTTAGGACTCATAAACTAATCAATATCACCAAAATAAATATGAATGATAGTAAAGAGAAATACACTCTTAGAGGCATTCTTTTTGAGAAACAGGTAGGCAGCAAGTGTATATTGAACTTGTTAAGCATTCAATACCTTTAATTTTTGATTTCCCAAATAACAGCACATCTAGTAAACATTAATTTCTTTCCTCGAAAGAACTCTGGATGACTAACAATGACAATATAATTTAATATTTGTTGTATTAGACTTTAAAATGTCATAGCACTCGAAAATCAGATAGTGTACCTATTAAAGTTGGTGTGTCAGATTGCAGAACGAAAAGACTAGCTTACAAATGATAATATTCTATACATCTGATAATACATCTGATAATATTTCTGGTTAGGGTTAGGGTTTGGGGGCATGTCCTCAATCAGGAAACATCCTTCAAAAGCTAGAAGATGAGCATTGTTTAAAATGATAATGATTTCTAAAAGCACTGTTACAGCTAAAGAAAAACCTTTAACTCTCCCTCAATCTCAGAAAAACAACAAGCTTAGTATAAGGCAATGTGCTTATCAATGACCTTTGTTTGCAGATTGCAAACATCCAGATTATACCCAGGAAAAAAAAGCAAAAGGATGCAAACCAACTATCTCCCCCTGTACTTACAGTAACACAACTTACACTTACGATAACACAAAAACAAGTTCCTAAACACACTGAACGTACACCGCCCAGAGCCCTTCCTTGAGGGAGATGGGTGGTCTAGAAACATAGAATATAAATTTAAAAATTAGATTTATTGATGGTATTTTAAGACTCCACGGATATCAACAATTTTACAAAACTAGAGTCCACTTCCCAATTTCTCCCTATAGAAAGAACCACTGGTTTAGCAATTGGTTCATAACATTTTTGTCCCCAGAAATATAGAAATAGAGATGCTGAAATAAGAGTTATTTCAAGACATGTTTAACACAGGAGTGTGTTACCTTCGCAGGGACATTTTTTAGCACCAGAAGTTGCTTTGTGTGATGTGCTGGTTTTTTTTTTTTTTTTTGAAAGATGTAACATAAGGGAGAGTAGGCCTAACCAGGAGCAAGAAAAAGAAGGCAAAGCAGAGAAAGAGGTTTACTAAATATACATAACCAACAAGTAATGAGATGAAGAAGTATTGTTCAGGAGTGAATGGCATGACAGTGGGACTCTGAAGCTCACACATCAAAGAAGTACAAGACGTTAAATTTATTTGATTATTTTTTCCTCTTTTTTGTACATTATGAAGCCAGAGGAATATTGAGGAAGTCGCTACAACTTGTTGATACTTGACAACATATATTAAGTAAGGACGAGATAAAATAGTAGAGAATGGATACTAAGATGGATATTCGTCAATCAGCTTTTCGTCAATCGTATACTTTTGCAACTTCAGTTGTATGCCTCCTCCTCCACAGAGGCTTCCCTCGAGCCTCCGGGGAGGCAAAAACGGCCTCCAATGGGCCGAAAATCAGCTGGGAGGTGCGTGCATGCACAGTGCAGGTAAGTTTGGCCAGGGTTCACGTGCCTGTACAAATGGCTCTGCGTGCCACCTGTGGCACATGTGCCATAGGTTCGCCATCACGGTCCTAGGGGATGAATGACACAGTGAGGAACTTCCATTAACATCAAAATCCCTTTGTCTTATTAATTTTGTTTTACCTGTTTTTATAATGTTCTAGTGCTTTAATATTTGTTAATGATAATGAGTTTAGTTATTTATTATTTTAATTTTGTTGTACATGCCCCAGAGTCATTGACTTGTGAGATTTATTTATTTTATTTATTAAATTATAATGCCGCTCCTCTCCCTTATATGGTGATTCTGGATGATGAGTAGTTATTTAAATTAGATAAATTAAATAAAATATACCTTACAGTTGCAGCCAAAAATTTAGCCTTAGTCAAATGTATGTTTCTAGGAATTTCTATGTGAACAGAAGCTAACAGAAGCTACACCTGTTACAAGCTTGGATTCAATTTCTTCCTGAAAATGGGAATGCATATTTATTCTTTTGTGTTGTTATTTATAAATTCAAAATTAGAAAACAACGAACATTTGGACACACTCTAAGTTAGTTATTTACTTTGGCAATCGAAAACAACTTCTAAATATTTTCTATAACCAGTGCAGGGTCTTACTATTCTTACATTCTTTCTTTCAGAGCTCTTCCAATTGATAAATAATTTTCAGTATCTTTCTGTGCACCACATATTTCAAATCTATCTGTAATTTCATGTCTGGGGTCTCACATCTTTTTTTCCCCTAAAGCTGCTTAACTGAGAAGTAAGTTTCAGGTTGGTCTCTTGCTGAAATATTTAACTTTTGTTCAGGTTCAAAAACTTCACTGACCATGCGATCCTAGTTAAATACAGGCAGTCTTCGTTTAGTGAGCACAATTAAAACTGGCAACTCTGTTCCTAAATGACATGGTTGCTATGTGGAAAATCACGTGACTGTAACTCTGCTTTCAATTTTACTTTAGCTTTCCTTTGTCCCCATTCTTCCACTCTTTGGAATGTTTACCCTGGAATTGGGATAGTTAGCAAGAAGAGAATTATCTGTATTTACATTCACTGGGGAGAAAGGGATTAAAAGAGAGTAAACAGGCACATAATGGAGAATACACATCAGAACAGTGGTGCTATTCTACTGGTTTGGCCCGGTTCTGGCATACCGGTTAGCACCAAAGATCAGTGGAGACCAAACCGGTTCTCTCGGACGAGCTGCTGTTGGGCCCACCCGCCTGCCCAGGCTCCCATACTGACCTTTATTCCCTGCTTTTGAAGCGCAGCTGCTTTGCGCGGCACAGCAGGGTGCCACACACCAGCTGTTTAAGCTACAGGATTTCAGGAGGTGAGTAGGAAAGCCTCTGAGCATGCGCAAAATGCGTGTTTGGCATGCGTGCGCACAAAGCATGCCCACCAAGTCACACCCACCAAACCGGTGGTAAACTACTCTGATGCACCGGCTATTTGTCGAGCATGCTTGTGGCTCCTAGGCGAACAGTCAGCGACAGCACATTCCTTTTGCTGTGTGTTCCACATTATATGCCTACTTACTCTCTTGTAATCCTTTTCCGTACAATCATCCCAATCTGCAAGGAGGGTGAGGTGGAAGAAAAATTGTGATAATTTGGCAGATGCTGAAATCTGCCATTCTTACTGTTGGTTCATTGCTGCGTTTTTAAACTGTGCAATAAAGTTGTCAGTAAGACTAGAAAAGGTGCAAGGCTTGTAAGGCCTACAATAGGTCTACTCATAACTATTAAATACAAGTCTGGACCTGGAAGACTGAGAAAAAATCTTTGCTGGAACTGGTCAGATCTTCCTATAGATCACTGCAAATGACCTGCTGAAAAAATTAGGCAACACTGAAACAGTTCTCCGTACTTGAACTTATTTATTAGCTATTGATATGGTCACCCAACTTGCAAATTGTGACTTTAGTTGATTAATGGAGCAAAATAGATTAATAGAGCAAAATGAACTTAAAAACCACAGGAACATCTCACAATACAATTTATAGCAACTTCACATTCCAAAACCATTTGCCAGAGAGGCTCAACCAATACTCAAGCCAAAGTGTGTGTGTGTGTGTGTGTGTGTTTGTGTGGAGGTAAGTTTTTCTACAGCGTTATGAAAAGCTAACAGGGTTGGAGCCAACCAATCCTTGATGGTATATTGTTCCAAAGAGTACATAATATGAATCTAGTTTCACAGAAGGTATTTTCCCACTCTATCAGATCTCATGTTTCATTTTCTACCATACAGAGGTAATGTAAACTCTTGCTAACTTAGGGATTTATTGATATATATAAATTGATCATAGGTACCTAAACATTTTCATGTAATGTTATATATAATGAGTCATTCAATTTTTTATGCTCATACTGCTCATTATATCATTCGGTTTTCCAAACATTTTCTGCAAGTAATTTGGGCTCGAAACAATAATGTGACTATTTGTACACACACACACACACACACGAACAAATATTTCTACCTGAATATCATATCTATCATATACCTGATATTGAATTCAGCAACCAACTTCCAACTCTGTAAGTGCACTAAACTATCCAGAGTTCAAAACTATTCACTTTATGATGCACTGCTTCTGAATCAACAAAGCTGCCATCACTTTTTTTTTTCAAGAAACTGCTGAAAAGCAGAAATCCAGTTTGTACATTCCCTGCTTGACCAGAAACTGCACTGCACTTAGCAAATTCGTCACTACCTCCTCCTAGGGCCTTTTGATCACAATTTTGCCAAATATCTTCCAAACATGCTTAGCAAATTAATACTCTACAATGTTTCCATTCACTCTTGCTAAAACCTTCCTTCAGGGAATAATAATGGTATCTCTTCTATTATTGGGCACAGATGCCGGTTTCACACACACATGTTAAAAAGTCATATTGTTACTCCATTACTATTGTTTCCC
The DNA here is from genome assembly GCF_049901715.1 of Pseudonaja textilis. NCBI lineage: Eukaryota > Metazoa > Chordata > Lepidosauria > Squamata > Elapidae > Pseudonaja > Pseudonaja textilis. The sequence goes on from NC_141991.1 coordinate 29,021,149, forward strand.
TAGAAGTAAACAATATGAACTATATGCTCATTTAACATTTCTCCAGTTCAATCCTCTATACCGGGGTGCCAAACTTGATTTCATTGAGAGCCGCATCAGGGTTGTGTTTGACCTTGCCGGGGGGGGCGGGGGGGGATAGGCATGGCCAGGGTGGGTGTGGCCAGCTTGATGTCACTTGTTGAGGCTCCGTTTTTGGCCGTGATGACCTCCTGCAGCCCTCTGCCAGTGAAAACGGAGCTTGGGGAGGCGGTGCGTGGCCCATCCAAGCTCCCTTTTGGCTGGTAGACGCACTGTGGGCCAGTCCTTCACTGTTTCCATGGCAGCCCCACGGGCCAGATCTAAGCACCCTGTGGGCCAGGTTGACACCCCTTCTCTATACTCATAACCTTACCATTTTTCAACATTCTCATAGCATGTGTGACTTCTTTTTGGTTTTTAATTTTATAGTAACTTTTACAGCATTCGTTTCAAAGCGATTCCTGACATTTCACTACCATTCCCATGTAAAAACTTTAAAATACTAATTCTAGCATCTAGCATTCAAAACATATTGCTCAGGAGATCTTTTTTCCCAAATACATACTCACCATTTTCAACATTTTCATTTATTCTAGGCCTCTGACTATCCCAATTGGTTGTATTTCTATACTTTCTTGTCTGCTCATGTATCTCATTGTCCAAAACTCCAACATCTTACATCGTCCCTAAATCCATACCTGTGTTTCCATTGTAAGAATTTACTGGAACATAACGTATTACCATTACTAATGTTGATTTCTATAATATCTGCTCTCAACAAGTGATTCATTTTCATTATCAGGCTAGGTAACATCTCCAGCAGAGTTTAGGGGATGTCACTCTTCTTCAGGTGTGGGTGTGTCAAGTGGGGTTCTTGTGATGGGTCAGGTGTGAGTCATCAGTGAACAGAAGAACACTGAAACTGACATCCCCTAAAATCTGCTGAAGATGTTATCTAGCTTGGTAATCAAACATTCAGAAACCAACCCACAAGCTCGGAGAACGAACCTTCATCCTCCACCCGAGCTACAGATATTTGCTACTATCGCAATTCAATTCATATGTTCTGAAAGATGTTGTAGCCATAGAGAAAAACAGACAGCATTGGAGGACAGAGTTAAATGTATGATCACTTCTTGCAGTCCTTGTGTTGCCACAAGAGATCCACATCCAGCCCACCCTTGAATTTTGTCAACCCTTATCCAGGACCAATTTAGTGCTGGCTGTTAGTTGACCTGATTCTTATGTATAGTCATGAACAGTAAATATTTCTGAGCTACAACTCAATCTATGGTTTTGATCCTTTGTGCCCGAGAGTAGCCCTTTAATACACAACTACAATCTTCCTTTTCCTTCATGTATTCATCAGCTCAACAATCCTAGATCAGAACATCTTCATTCAACCTTTATTATTAATCATATTGTAAGCATTCCCTCAGTTTCAGAAAGAAAAAAAATATTTTTTTCTCTCTTTCATTATTTCCTTAATTTGCATTCTTTACTATTTACTCCATGAAGGAGATGGGTTTGAAGTTTGATAAATAAATGAATATATTTACTCCCCTTACATTCCATTCATATTTCATATGGTAAAATCAGAATGGCCCCCTAGACCTCTAGCCCAAGTGGTCTATAATCAGCTGAGGTTTTCATATATTGGTTTTTAGTAAGGTATAGCAAATAGCACTCAGACTTGTATACCACTCTGTAATGAAGTTTGGCTAAGGCCCGGTTTCCTCCACCTCCTCCTCATCAAAAGATAAATTCTGCAGGGCCATCAGAAGATAAAGGGTTGACTAAATTAGTAGATTTAATTGCACCTGTGTTTTACTCCATGGATAATGACAGTAATAGCAATAAAAAGCAACCATGACAGTAATAGTTTATATGTTTGGGGCCAATTATGACACAACCCAAACCTAGTTTTAGCTCAAATATACTTGAGATAGACTATGCATCTAACTCTCTAATACAGAGACTAACTTGCAAACCAATACACTATTGTATTATATATACTATATATTGTATATATTGTATTATATATATACTAGAAAGCACATGCACTATACTGTACACCCAGGATACATGGATTCCTTATAGGAGGAAAAGAACCTTTGCTCTCATATACAGAAAGAGACACTTCTTGCAAACACTGTACCTGGTTTTCTAAATAAAAGTAGCAAGTTTTCTCTCCATGCCCAGCACACAGGTAGTCCTTGACTTAAGTTATGATGGACACTCCAAAAGTTACTTGTGACCAGGTTCCAAAGCTACAACAGTGGCCCTCATTGCCATCATTATCACAACATTTTGGGAGCTTGGCAACTGGCCCACATTGACGGCTATTTGTAGTGACCCCAAATCACATTTTTGTCAGAAACTGAGGTTTGCTTCTTCTTTGCAGCAAAAATGTGGCCCATAGCAAACAATGGGTTTGCTTAACAACCTCAACACTCACTTAATGACCCCTACAAAAAAAGCTCCTAATATTGGATTGGTGATGTAATGACACACATTATGACAATCACAACTTTGGGCCATAATTGCCAGGGTCCATTACAGTCGTAAGTCAAGGACTTACACAGAGAGAGAGAAAAAAATCAGGAGAAGAAGGCAAAACAGAGCAATGCAGCTCAGAGCAATTCAACAGCAATATTGTACTGTAGGGAAGAGGGTAGTGGAATGAAAGAGAGAATATATACTTTACCATCCCCTGGAATTATGCGCAGAGTAACCATATTTCCTGCTTCTTTAATTAGGTTGACGATGTCCGAATGTGATTTGTTGGTGATGGAACATCCATTAACGGCCAATATCCGGTCCCCGACTTTCAGCTTCCCGCACCGGTCTGCTGGGCTCCCCTCAATAATCCGACCTATTTTGTGAGGCATGGCCACACATGCATTGCCTGCTTTTGAATTGATTTTTTGTTTTTGCGCGTGTGCATTTTTTTTAAACAAATTGTTTAAATACGTTGGGAACATGGTGAGAGGGGGAAAGGAGAAAAAGGGTTGAAAAGGGAAAGAGAAGGTTAAGGGTTAATTAATTAATGCATCAAGCAAACGTTATTAAAGGAGAGCTTTTGCTGCCAGTGTTCAAAACATTGGCAATTGACTCTGTGAGTACAAATATTAAAATGTGCTAATCAGCGCTTCCTATGCTTCTCGTAGTGCTTCTCTTCTGCACAAAGGGCTCTTCTTGTTACATCGCATGGTATGTTTGAATGGGTTGCCACTGTGCTCAGCAGCCTTCAGAATAAAATCTCAGAGGATTCTACTTGTAAATCTGAAATTGCTGAATGGCAACCCAAGCCTCTTTGATTTGCCTTGAACCCAACTTTGTCTCATTCTTTATCTTAGCCAATGATGCTTAAAATCTCTGCCAATGTTTTGTTCTTTCTCCGTTTTGAAAGACAATCATTATATTGCCTACCAAGGAATGAGTTTTCTCTTAATTCAAACTCAGAAGGATAGATTCTACAAAAAATAATTTCAGCAAGGATAAAAGCAGTGGGGAGTCAGGAGTTTCTACTACAATGGAGAAGGAACTAATTGAGGCCAGGAGCAAGTAGCCACTAAAGATGGACCAAGGGAGAATATAGAGCTTTCCAAAAATGCTTACTTTCAACACAATTTAATATAAACTATCAACAAAAAAGTGGGAAATCTTAAATATACCCCAAATATACCCTCAAGAATTTAAATACAAGAATTTAAACTCTTATTTTCATAGCTAATAGTTTTAAATATGCATGTTAAGGATGGAAGATTAAATGATGACAGTAAGGGACAAGGAAAAATTTCCTTTTTACAGTACTGTTTACAGTACCTTTTTCCTAATCAACTCTATTAAATGTTTCTAGTAACACAAATTTCAGCCAGTGAAGGTAATGATGAGGAATAAAGGAAATTATTATTCATGCCTATATCATGCCTTTACTAATCTTAAATCAGTCTTTGGAGAGTTAACAGGTTTGTTGGCCTTGATCTATACCTGTAACTTTCATTATTGGGTTTGATCCATCCTAAATTTGTGTATATTTTCCACAGTTCAGAAAGCTAGATTGAACTCTTTCCTATTGTATAATGTATAATGACTTATATAATGATTTTCTGCCATACTACTGTTTTAAAATAGCATTTAGAAGTTATGAAAATGTTCTATCTTTAATAAAAAGGAGTTACTTTATGCACCAGTTTAATGGATTACATAATCTAACTTGCAACAGTGATTAGGTTAGCTACACCAGGCTGTTCCTCAGTTTAAGCTGTACCTATTTTTCAGTATGATCACCGAGTAACAGAATTACTTGTAATTATATCCATATATCTGTATCTTCATTTTTTGCTTTACATAATATAGAAAACCAGTGAATATTTTTTATTTATAAAATAAGGAACTTTTAATGGCTTTGCTTCATTCCAAATGATTGATTACTATGTATTTCTATTTTTATATATTTTACGATCAATCTAAACCATTACTGCTACTGCTTACTCTACTCTTCTTTGGACATTTTATTTTCCTGGCGTTCTGACTTGATTCCTATCTCAATTTGCCAATTTTGTTTCCACAAAAATTCATCTCTGGAATTGCAATTTGAACTAATATCAAATATGATTGTAACCTTACCTAACTTGGCTTTGTCAATGTTTCCTGCCCACATCTGGGTATGCTTCTTTAGAACTTTGCACATAATTGTGTTTTGAAGCAGCTACTTCACTCACTTTGCATGGGGCCATGATGACTATGGAGGCCTCATTTGTGTGTGTGAATGGAGATTTTATCAAGCCATCCAAATATAATATGCTTGTACTGTATTTGTATTAGTAATTTTAGAAATATGTCTATGTTGTGATAACATGGAAAACATCACAATGAAGGATGAGTTAAATGATCAGCCATATATTATCCAAAGTCCATTATAACTCCTAGAATGGATTATTTTCATAACAGATAGCAGTAGTCATGACTTATTCTTAAATATAACCACCATACAATGAAAATATTTCTTGGTTAATTTCTAAAAAAATTAGGAATGAACAAACCTAATCCACAGATCTGTAGAAAAGACAGTGTTGGCCTAGTCCAACCCACTTTTGTTGACCACCTATATAAAACTATAAAGCCTCCTATAGCTACAGGGCAAGCACTGTATAGCCAAGGACAAGGATTTCATGCAGAATATGGGAGCAGAGGAGAAGGGAGGGATTAACTTGAAGTCAAGACATAAAATTGCTTTCACATGGCCTTGTATGTCTAGCTTTCAAGAAACTTTCAGAAATGAACATTAATCACTGGTGTTCCAACCAAACTGGAAAGTAAACATTTAATTACCTTTATTTAACAGACCATCCTATCCCTTCAATAAACCTTGCAATAAAATTCTCTGGGCTTAGAACATACATTTTTACCATTTTAGGGTTGCCTCTTATACTTATGAGTTTGTACTAAATGCATGGGATTTGAGTGGTTTCAGATTATATTTGCTGCTTTATTTTATTTGTCGTTATGATTTTTTAATAGGCATTCACTATGTTACTTTTAAGATCAAATAACTATCTCACATGATTCCAAGTGCTTTTTTTATTAAATGAATGCAAACAAGAACCATATGAATTCTTCAAGGGTGGAAAAGAAGTTTGAAAACTCTTCTATTTGCTAGCACCTGGTATGTATAGGACTGACAGATGAAAATTGGAAGATGAATCTTTTTTTGTTGCTTAAGCAATAAATATATAAACAGGCCTCAGAGTCAAGAGGTGAACCCCATCTCTAATTACATTTAGATTGATTTGGATATCAGCAGTTTTAGCTAGGTGCAGGGTTAAATCCAGATTAAAAAGCTCTAGAGATAAGACGCTTCCATCGTATTTTTATTTATTTATTTTTATTCCGTAGGAATGTCTTAAGACTATCTAAGCCACTCAGTTCCATCCCTGTGCTAAGAGAGAAATATAAATGGAATAGCGATTCACCATTGATTTAGGCTTTAGATAATTTAAAATGTGTTACATGCAATGGTGGGGGAATTGAAAGAAGAGGCTGCAGGTGTTTGATCTAAAAGGATCACCTGCAAGGTCAAGCCTTACCTAGCAGGTAAATGGGAAAACACTCATAAGCAAAGAGAGGTTACCTGAGACAGGTTCTCCTCATGAATGATGCTATGTTTAAAAAGTGAATCAAAAGGAATGCCACGCCAACTACATAAACCACATTGCTAGCACATGTTTCCTTTACAGTATCTTCTTAAAAATTCCTAATCTGTTTATCTCAAGAAAAGCCATATGCTACGGAGGGTTCTTACTTTAAGCATAGGATTACACCCCCTGTTGTCTTCCTCCCCCTCTTACTGTTGCCATTATTTCTAGAATCCCAATTTCAAAATGACTCTTTTAGAAAGAAAACAAAGTCAACACAAAACAAAAATTGTAATTCAGCTTTGAACAAGACCCGGGAGGCAAACATTTCCCAAAGCCTGACTTTCCAATTAGTCACATTATTGAAATAGAAAGGGGCACATTTGTGAATTTTAATTACTGTTTTGTAATTTGTAATTACTATTATCATTGTACTCTAATGCAGGGGTGTCAAACTCGTGGCGTCAGGGCATCCTCCTGTGACGTATCGCGACTTTCCCTCCCTTCACTAAACCGGCGTGGGTGTGGCCAGAGCCTGATACATCTGGCCCATGGGCCGCAAGTTTGACAGCCCTGCTATAGTGTAACAATTTAGGTTCTGTTATTAACTTAGAGTTGCTGTCTTTTCCCTTGTTCTTATTTTGGTCATTGGTGAAGGCTTATTTCTTCAATAAACACTACAGATGCATTAAGGATAACCCTCCCAGCCAAAAGCATAACTGGAATGTCTCCAGGTCCTTTTGAAGTTAAAATATTGATAGGAGTCACATAAACCCCGCCTCCAAATCTAAATTTTAGAAGCATATTCTGCACTTACCGAAAGTTGTTCCAGCTTCTGGACGACTAACTGAAGACACAATGACAAATCCAAAACCTTCATTCTCTCCACGCCGTATTTCTACATCATAGGGCTGGACCACAGTGCTGACGACGCCACTGCCTCCTCCCCCACCACTACCAATTCCACTGGTGCTGCCACTGCCTGAACTGACAGTGTTGAGTGAGTTTTGACTCCCTTGCGGAGTGCGTTTCTCCTCGGTCAAAGAAGTTGGTTGGTTGCTGCTGTGATGAGAAGAAGCTGGAGAGGGAACCTCATTCTCTGCTTTGGGGACTGTGTGAAAAAGATGCAACCCTGGATTAACAGCTTTTCAGCAATGTCAAGTTTTTAGGAGCATTAGACCAAAGTATAAAGCTAATACATTAGGTTCCTGCTTTGTATCAATTGATTATAATGGTGAACAATTAAGGAAGATTTAAGGCAAAATATCTTGAGGGACTCAAGAGGTGGGAGAAATCTGCTATTGGGACAACATTTAGGAAGAATCTTTTTCTACACATTTCTATATTCCTAAGTTCATCTGAGGCTTTCATTTTATATATGTCTATTCAATAGTGGCACTCATCTGGGGGGACACTAATACTCAAGAACAATACCCATGATAAGTTTTTGCTAAAAGATATTCAAAGATTAAGAGCACCATTCAAATCAAAGATCAAAGATTTAGTACGTCAACTTATTTTTTCTGTCATGGAATTTAGTGGTTTGACAAAAAGTTGTATTACTCTTTGGAATGTGTACAATAATTCATTCTTTTTCTTTTATACTACATTTTACTAAGTGTGTCCCATTGTTTTTCCTAATTTGAGGAATAATTCTAAGTAATGATCACTAAGAAGATACTCTTAATACAGGCTTCAGTTAAGGAAAGGCATTCTCAGCCTTTCCATTAAGCATACTGAAGGCTGGAACTCTTGAATATCTGGAAGTCATCTACTTGCATAGATAACCTCCATAAAGTACCATCAAATCTTCATTAATTTAACCCCTGACACACACACACACACACACACACACACTTTTTATGCTAGAAATTGAGAATAAATGGTAGGGGTATGACTATCACATTAATATTAGTGTAATTTTAGAAGCATCTGCTGTAAACAGATAGTTGAGCTAAATGAATCTGGTCAAATGTAACAAGGCAACTTTTATAGGAGAATATTCAGCATGAATCCTGATCACTTCTGTAATTTTGCCAGGTTACATTCAGTACCTTTACAGTAAATTTTCTTTCAACTATTGTATTTTTACACAATGATGTATGATGCTGTTACCTAATTTAGATAATGAAACATCTGCAAGAAAACAACCGAGCTCAGAGAGCACCAAAGTCCCCTTATTGTATGTTTTCCTCCAAGTACAATACACTATTCTTCCAAGTATAGAATAGAAATAAAACAACCACAGTCACATTGAAGCTTACCTGTGAATACCACTTTGCGTCTGATAGTTAAATTGACATGGCCTTGCTTTGCAGCTTGCTGCATAAGTTGGACTACAAGCTGGTGTGATTTTCCAACTACTGGTGTTCCATCCACGCAGATCAATTCATCTCCAGATCTCAGGCGACCATCAGCATCTGCAGCACCCAATGGCACAATATGACCAATGTAAATCTGTGAAAAGGAAGTGAATGTATATGAGAAGGGCTGTCACTTGCTCAAGAAACAAATCAGGATTACCTACACCCCAAACACCTTTGAAAAGACTGCTCCAAATCAGAACTCTTATCCTAATGGATTCACGCACCAAATATGCAAAAAGATTTGGATTACCTAGATCTAACCTAGACCTGTGAAACATATTCACAAAAAGGATAATGAAACACATTGTAGTAACCAGTTGATTCCACAGGGGGGAAAATACTACTTTCCTATTTCAAACAACCAGCAGGTTTGATTAATTATTTCTGGTACAGTTTCAATTTAAAAAAAACAATTTTCAATTGGTATTTTATATCACTGAAATGTCCTTCTTTAGGGAATTGAACTCAACATGGATACAAAATTTCACCACAAGCTCATTTTCAGTTCTTGTAAATTTCTCTTAAATGAGACTGTATATGCAGATTAAAAGAAGTCTTACCTTTAACTTGATTCAAATCATCAACAGACTAAAATTGATAACATCTGTTCAATGTTTAGCTCAGTAGCTATTGTACAACTGCTTCAGGGCTAAGCCACTTGCTGGTGGAAACTGCCACTCATATTTGAGCTGGATTGAAGTAGGACCATAGCTATTCAAATTGCTTTCAATTGGTTTGGTTTTGGGTTTTTTTTTGCTAGCACAATCAAGTGCCATATCCAAGAGACAATCAAAGGCTGTGCTAGCAATACACATTAGATAAGCAGGGCCATATTTTGCTGAAGATGATCCTAGAAATTAAGAAGATATGAAAAATAAAAAAGCTAATTTTGGATACTTACTGGTTCCCCAGGCTCATTTCCACCAAGAATTCTAAACCCAAAACCAGTTTCTTTCCTCCAGAGAAATATATCCTGTTCTTGATAATCTGGAACTGTAAGGAAGTAGAAGGAATTCATGATTTATAATTAGCTGGATGTGTTTGTTTTAATCAGAGTATATTGAACAAGCGATTACAAAACACAGACATACAATGGCACTGCCCTCTATTTAGGGCAAGACGGCAATTTGATTTGCAAGGAATGACATCCATTTTCTACAATGAAAGAGATGTAGTTTGCAAAATGCACCCTTTGTTATTTATACTATTTTAAAATTAAAATGGCACAGCTTCCAAGGCCTTCTGGAAGATCTTCTCATGGTCTAATTAAATTAAATATATTTGATGCCATTTGCTCTTGAGACGATGTAAATATGATACCCATCTTCAAAACCTTGCAAAACAAGCCAATGACTTTGATCCAGATTTAATCAGGATTAGAACTATTGTAAATTTGAGTTTTGGTTTGGATCCAAACTCGTGTTTTTTAATTTACTTACGTCTTATATTTATAAACCTGTCACATGAATTTCAAAGGTTAATATCAGAAAGTAACACATTTGTCTATTTTGGAATAAAGCACAAGTAGGACAAAGCAATCGAAGCCTTTTCTCTCTGGAACAGTTGTTTATATGGTTGCCAATCATTGCTTGAGAGTTTTCAAAAAGAGGAATAACATGCAGCATATATCATACTTCCAAGATACATGTGCCAGAACTTAAGGGTATGCTGGCCCATTGTCCAGTGCATCTGGTCTTCACCAGCCAAATGAATTGCAAAACCAATATAATCCACTTCTTCTCATACTTGGTAAAAGAGATTTTTGCGGAATCCATTTTTATGACATTATGTTTCTGGTTCAATGAAAAACTACCCACTCTAAGATTTGAATATGTATGTATGTCCAATTGTAATCCATGCCATAATATGCATCTATGCACTGCATAGTAGTGCACTATGCACTGCATAGTAGTGCACTACATAGATGCACTATATGCATCCAAAACAAACTTCTTTTAAACCTAAAAGATGTTAATGTCAATCTCTGTCAATCTTTAAAACTGGATGGGATTTGAACAGAGATACAACTAGAAATATACCAAATATACAAACCACTAATTTATATGTGAAAGACAATTGCATATATAAGAAAACACAATATCAACTTGGAAAATATGATATTATCATAGATGAACAATTTCAGCAAACTCTTGAATCCATGAATTTAGATTCCCTGTTTTTGCAATAATTCAAAACTCTCTGTTATAGACAGCCTTTAATATGGTCAAGGTATTTTATTTTTTCAGTTCTCAGTAAACCTAAAGCATGGTTTTTATTTCAGATGCCAACTGACTGCCAATTAAGTATTTGCTCTTTGCCGCATTATCAGAATTTGTTGATGCTAGTGTCAGTTATAAATCCCTGATCCTTTTTGGAAATAATGAGTAGATAGTTTTTTTGTCATTAGATAAATGAGATCCTGTTAGAGAGTATAACTCCATTAGTAGTATAGTACTGTTGATTTTCTTTTCAAAAGAGAGATAAGGAATGGAAAACAAATCAAGAGAAATAATTTTTGTAATAATTAACATTTGCAAGCCTTTTTTTAAAAAAATTGCAAGCATAAATTCAGTTGACAGTACTATAAATGGCTGGAGCTACTGGGCACACTCCTTGTAAAATATCTGTTACATTGACTGAGAATATATCTTTTCTACGGTATACATCCAGGTTTACATACGCAGGTTTATATACGCTCCCCCAGGTGAGAGCTCTATTTATCCACTGATCAGACCCAGGTTCAGCACTGAAAGAAGATTAGGTGCATAGCAAAAAGACTAATGTGCATCAGCCCTCTTGTTAATGGTTGCAGCTTCAATGTCATATTGCAAGCATAATCAATGCAAAACTCATTTTAGACCTGAACATTTCTAGGATGCCACAGCCCTAATAACACACTGCCTGCCTGTGGTGACTTTCCCTTTCCGGCTGTTGTTCTGGTTTGGGAATTGTTTTCTTTCTTCAGCTTTTCCTTTTCTCATCAGCTAAATAAATGATTCTATCACGATGCTTCACTGAAATTTGGCTACAAAAATGATTCAAAATGAAGGCAATGTTTTTTGTTCATTTTGATCTCTCCCTCTCTCTCCCTCCCTCCCTCCCTCTCCCTCCCTCTCGTTCTTCCCCTGTACCCAGAAATGGCGAAGTGTGGCATGTGTATGCATTGCAGAGATTTGCAGCAACTTGAAACATTAGCAAGGCTCAGTAACATGATGCAACAGCAGCAGTAGTAAGTAACAAAATGAATGTATTGAGCAAATGGAGTATTAGGTATTCAGGGTGAAGTTTGCTTTGTTTTGATAAACATAACATGCTGGATCATTCACAGTCTATGATCTGTGATGGCAGATGGCAACCCAGGACAGTAAATTGAGCATAAACCTTATTTTGTCATTTGTGCAAGAAAGGAAACTTCTTTTCCTGAATTCTCTTCAGAAACAAGATGTACTTCGTTTCTGACCATTACATTTTTGAAACTTTTCAGAGGACAATATTGTTGCACTAACAGGATCAGAATATATAAAATACAGTATTCCACAAGGAAATTGAATCTTTTAAGAGACTGTATAAGCATACTAATGTATCAGTCAAGTACCAACAATTACTTTTAAATGCATCAAAACATAAAGTTTCTTATGCAGTTAAGAAATGGTGTTTTAAAATTGAAATATTTGAGCGGAGGGAACTAATCCCACTATTTCTATGAATGGTGAGTTCCAAGATATTTTGAAATGTTTTCTTTGAAAGCTTCCTTTGGCTTTTAAAAATTCAGTGCCAGAGTCATCCAGATACAGAAATGATCCCAGAGCAAAAGAACAGGTCAAACCAAGTCCCTATCCTTTCATGGAAGTGTTGAAAGGAAGCCGATGGCATCCAGTTTAAATAAAATGAATTCTGGATTCCGTTTGCTGTAGGTAACATTAAATCGAGCAGTTGACAGTTTGTTCTCCACTATGGAGGATGACTAAGAGTTTAATATTAAATTAGTGCATGAACTAAATAGTTGGAATATAAAAAATGCACATATGCTGTACATTGTTTTTTCTTCTTACATCTATTCTTTTCTGTCTACGTTTTCCATGTCCTATCATCTTAACCTACCAGTGTTTATGATATTAAAGTGGCTCTAAAGCTTGCGTGCATTGGTGCACTGAGCTACAGCTCCACAATTTTCTAAATATAGTGACAGAATAGTGAGATGATAGGGTTGGTCAATACTTCGCTACCTGAAAGTTATTATCTTACAGCAACTTAGTTTAAATGCAAGTCAAATTGCATAAAAAAAATTGTGAACTTTGCCACTAACTCAAGCTGAAGGCCAAACTAATTGGTCTTGGCTGCTGTCTCTAGTTCACAAAAGCCAAAGATTTCTTCCAATTAGGTCTAGGTGAAATATATTAAGAGCTAGTTTGATATATGCAAAATAGCTTCTGCAGAACATTTCAGCAGCACTTTCTCACCTATTTTAACCTGTGAACTTTAGAATGCTTTCATCCCAAATTAGAGCTTTCTTTTCTTCTATTTTCTCAAACAAAAATATGTTCTACCTATGTTACTTGCAGTTCTTGCACAGTTTAGTTAGAAAAAAGTAATGAGAATAATGCTGCTTCCCCACCCCCCACCCCTTACAGTGGAGTTATTTTTAAATAGTAAAAGTAGCACGATAGCAAATAAAGTAAAGTTGCTTTAGTCTATCTATAGTGACCATTCAAGGAAACTTATTCCTGAAAATGTGACTTACCATAAGGAAGATGACATTTTCAAGGTTAAGAAGTTTGTTTGCTCTGGTATATTATTTCAGGCTTAGTCACTTATTCCATTTATATTAATGATTCATTCATTGATTCTAATGCACTCATAATTCCATGCAATTATCATTACCTCACTGATGCTATGAATTTTAATTCCGAGGATCTCTGGACAGAGCATTAATAGAGGTTTGGATTTGAAACAATCCAATCAAATATAAACTCTAATACGTGTGACTGCTTACAATTCAGCAAATACTTCTCAAGAATCTCAATACATCCTTATTTTCATTACTGTTGACACAGTCTAACAGTGAATCTCCTTTGAAGGGAAAGGAGATAGTAATAAGATAATGGCAACATGAACTACAAACACACATGTGCACAACATAACCAAAAGTGAATCAAAACTCATCTTACAGCCTTTTGCATCAATTGATCCAAGTACATGGCTAACCTTAGCATCTGACTGAGTGGTGAGCTAAACAAAATTTTATTCTAAGTCCCTCTTGATATAGTTTCCATATCTTTGGGAGGCCATTTAATTGGTTATAGTGCTAGCTAAAGATGGCAATGGAGTTACATGGCTGGTAATCTGGAAGTTGTCATCAAACATGAAATCTCAACTATCTGATATTTCCCCTGATGCAATGATAGAAACTGACCAAATGGCATTGGTTAGAAACAAGCCACATGGACAAAATAAATGTGAAGGGGATTCCAAATTTAAAATGTTATTGCCTGATTTTCCTCCCATTAATGTTTATTTTGAAAACAATGTTTGAAGACTGATGAGCACAGTTAAGTGCTGATCAGCATAATTATCATTTCAAATTAAAGGACATTTTAAAGGACTAGAAACCTTCTTAGAGGGAGGGAACCCTCTATCAAGTATTCTGCAATGATTTAAATCTGTTTCCCATGACGTAAGGATCAATTTTCATACCAGTGGCTTATCCATACTGACTCGTTATTGCAGCCTCTCAATGATTTCATGCAAAAGTTATAAAAAGAGTTCTTAACATGGGATGAATGGAAGGAATGATAACAGGTGGCTACAGGTAAATCTTTTTTTTTAAATAGAGCAATGCTAATACTTCAGCTAGAATATTTTGTTTTCATTATGTTGGTTGACAGTGACATATTAAGGAAAGCATTAGTGACTCTTCGTACATTTCATGCTTCATGCCAAAATCTCCAACCAACCCAGCCACATGAACTCCCCCAAATCACAAACACTACTACATGATGGACAGCAAGACAAGATATAAAATTCTCAACTCATTCTTACATTCTCCAAAACTCGTTGAATTGATTTCTCTTTCTCTTTCACCCTTGCTCAGTCCAGTCGTAGGCGAAGGTGACATAGCTGTGAATATTAATTTTAAGATTTTGCAAAGCTTAATGAAATCTGTTTTTTTTTTGTTGGTTCAGTTCAATTTCGCATCTGTTTTCATATCTAACATGACACCCCCAAAATTACAGCTCCCAAGGATTACAACAGACCCACCAATTTTAATAGATTTATCTAGAGCTAGAAAATTTGAACTTGGAATAATTGTACCAAAATATAAGATACAAACATGTTCTAACTAGGTTTTAGAAAAAAAGCAGCAAGAAGCATTTCTTGCTTTTGATAACATGAATTCCTACAGGGTTAGAAAACAAAATGTACAGGAAATTACATTTAATGATCTTCAATCAAATATTGATTTATTTTACCCTTTTAAAATGAGAGGTACCCAGAAGCAGGAGGAAGTTGAATAAAACCTTGCTTTGAGTTGTTTTAGAACTTCTGCTGCAATGAAACATTTTTGTGACTTTTTTAATTATGAATACTCATTACTTGTACATGAACTAATTCTACCAGCATAGATTTTGATTATTAATATCAAACATGTAGGCCCAGCTGATACAGACACAGGTTTCCCAAATTATAAACAAAACTGTGGTGACATCAATTATATAAACTCCTATGAGAAATTTCAATTAATCTGAAAACCAGTGACCAGTTCAAGGATCTATGATCATACTATTGAGCAGTAGCCTAATAACAGACAGATTCAAGTCATTATATACTCAATGTGTAATCCTCAGTGGAACTACATCTACACAGAGGGAAGTATACAGTGGGGTACCCCAAGGTTCTATCTTATGCCCAGTACTCTTCATTATCTTCATCAATGATTTAGAAGAAGAACATCTAATCTGTGGATGACACCAAGCCAGCATGAATAGCCAACATGCCAGAAGGTGGACTTAAGATATAGAAGGATCTTGACAGACTTGAACATTGGGCACTATCTAACAAAATGAAATTCATGCTGAAAAAAAAGTAAGGTTCTACATTTAAGCAAGAAAAACCAAATGCACAGGTATAATATGGGTGTATAGTATGGCTCAATAGTAGCAAATGTGACAGGAATTTTGGCGTCCTAGTGGACAATCAAATATGAGCCAGCATTGTGCTGCAGCTGCCAAAAAAACCCCAACACGGTTCTAGGCTGCATTAACAGAGGGACAGAATCAAGATTACATGAAGTATTAATACCACTTTATAATGTCTTGGTAAGACCTTGGAATACTGTTGGGCACTGCAATATACTATTCTATCCAAAGTTTTGAATAAAAAAGTCTGGATTCAAAATGAATGTGCAAAGGAATTCTTTCTGCTGTTTTATCTCTATGTCTGTAGCAGGCCTGGTCAGGATCCTCCACCAAGTAAAGACCACTGCCCACGCCTTAAAGCCTACCAAGCTATGCAGTCCAAATTAAAGTCAAACTTTGCCTTTGACCTTTCTAGTTACTTTGCCACACGAAGGGATGTACTGCTTAGAAGCTGGGCACTTTTACAAATAGCAATAGCATTTAGACTTATATACCGCTTTATAGCGCTTTACAGCCCTCTCTAAGCGGTTTTACAGAGTCAGCATATTGCCCCCAACAATCTGGGTTCTTATTTTACCCACCTTGGAAGGATGGAAGGCTGAGTCAACCTTGAGCTTGGTGGGATTCAAACTGCCAAATTGCAGGCAGACAATAGTCAGCAAAAGCGGCCTGCAGTACAGCACTCTAACCACTGTGCCACCGAGGCTCATATAAATAGGGTCAATAGGATTTTCATATAGGATACAAGCAATCTTTGACTTGAAACCATCCATTTAGTAACCATTCAAAGTTGCAACAGGACCGAAAAAAGTGATCTTTGACCAGTTAACAGATTAATAGATAATCAGAGTTGGAAGAGACCTTGTAGGTCATCTAATCCAACCCCCACGCCCAAGCGGGAGACCATACACCATTTCTGACAAATGGCAGTCCAATCTCTTCTTGAAAGTCTCAAGTGATGGCACTCCCACAACTTCCGAGAGCAAGCTGTTCCATTGGTTGATTGTTCTCACTGTCACAAAGTTTCTCCTTATTTCCAGGTTAAATCTCTCCTTGTTCAGTTTCCATCCATTATTCCTTGTCTGGCCTACAGGTGCTTTAGAAAATAGCTTGATCCCCTTCCTCCCTGTGGCAGTCCCTCAAATATTGGAAGACTGCTATCATGTCTCCCCTGGTCCTTCTCTTTATTAGACTAGCCAAGCCCAGTTCCTGCAACCATTCATTGTATGTTTTAGCCTCCAGTCCCCTAATCATCCTGGTTGCTCTCCTCTGTACTTTTTCTAGAGTCTCAACATCTTTTTTATAATGTGGTGAACAAAACTGGATGCAGTACTCTAGATGTGGTCTTACTAAGGTTTTATAGAGTGGTATTAGTACTTCCCTTGATCTTGATTGTATCCCTCTGTTAATACAATTTAGGATTGCATTGGCTTTTTCGGCTGCTGCTACACACTGCTGGCTCATATTTAGCTGGTTGCCCACTAAGACTCCAAGATCCCTCTCACAGTTACTGCTATTGAGCCTGGTTTCACCCAGTCTATATGTGTACTTTTGGTTTTTCTTGCCTAAGTGTAGGACTTTTCTCTACATTGAATTTCATTTTGTTAGATATGGCCCAGTGTTCTAGTCTGTCAAGATCCACCTGGATCTTGAGCCTATCTTCTTGGGTGTTAGCTATTCCTGCCAGCTTAGTATCATCTGCAGATTTGATAAATTCCCCTTCTATTCCCTCATCTAAGTCATTAATGAAGATATTGAAGAGTACTGGGCCTAAGACGGAACCTTGTGGCACCCCACTGCTTACTTCCCTCCATGTAGACTTAGACCCATTAAGGACTACTCGTTGAGTACAGTTTGCCAGGCAGTTGCGAGTCCATCTAGTAGTGGTGCTATCTATTCCACTTTTTTCTAGCTTACTAAGAAGTAGGTTGTGGTCTACTTTGTCGAATGCCTTGCTGAAATCTAAATATATTATGTCCACAGTATTTTGCTGGTCTAATAATTTAGTCACTGTGTTGAAGAATGAAATGAGATTGGTTTGGCATGATCTGTTTTTAACAAACCCGTCTTCACACTTATCAAGTGTGCAAGGAGTCACAGCATCCCCACACACAGTCATGTGATCAAAATCAGATGCTTAGCAACTAGCCTGTATTTACAATGGTGGTGGCGTGTCAAGAGTCATGTGACCACCATTTGTGACCTTCCCAGACAGCTTTGCTTAATAAGCAACATGATTCAGTTGACAAGTAGGGTGATTTGCTCATCAACCATGTCCCCCCCCCCGCCCCCAAAAGGTCACAAAATTGTGAATCTTTGGTTATTAGGCAAAGTCACTTAAACTCAGCAATGGAAATTCTGGTCTCAGTTACCGTTTTAAATCGAGGACTAGCTATATGTTTAAATGTGGTTGCTTGTTTCCTAGTCACGCAAGGATAAGCACTTCGAACCTTCCCCCAACACGCACTTTGTTTTAAAGCTGCTTCATCAAAAATGTCCTATTTCCCTTGCTCTCACATTTTTCAAACTTATCTAATTATGGATTAAGGAACTGCTTCATGTGCTTTTCTGTTTATCTGATTTACAAGCCCTACATCTAGCGTTTGACTGCAAATAAAATCCAAATATTAAAAAAAATGAATGCAATAGTTGTTAAAGCTCTAAAAAAGGTTTATACCTTCTTCTGCATTGTTTTAATTAATGCTTGTTTAAGCCTTTCAGAGGGGTTCATTAACACATCTGCAATTCAGTTTAATTCATTTTGTCACTGCTGCTTTGATAGATGGCCCCTACATAGGATATGGCAGCTTTGTAAAGCATGCAGGCAGCACAATAACTGATTGCAGCAATCCTCAAGGAAATTTTAGACTAAGACACCAAAACAAAGAGGAGAGGGGAAAAAAGCAACTTCTGCTAAATCTATGTTTTTAAGAAATAGGTTACCTATTTGGATTTGCAAATAGGTACAGCATTTGCTGAATAGGTAAAGGATGGTTCTTGAAAATAATGCTAATCTAAATATTAGTTCATCACTTGTATTTTATTTATTTATTTATTTTATTTGGTTTGTCAATTGCTTACAACATAATAGGTATAAGTAAAAACATAGTTGTGAATACATGGATACGTATAAGAAAAATAAAAGAAACAATAGGACAGGGAATGTGCAGGCACTTTGGTGTGCTTATGCACGCCCCCTACAGACCTCTTAGGAAAGGGGTGAACTCAATAGTAGAAAGTCTAAGGTTAAAGTTTTTGGGGTTTGGGGAAGAAACCACAGAGTCAGGTAGAGTATTCCAGACATTGATCACTCTTGCTGAAGTCGTATTTCCTGCAATCAAGTTTGGTGCGATTAACCTTGAGTTTGTATCTATTGTTTGCTCTTGTATTGTTACGGTTGAAGCTGAAGTATTCATTGACAGATAGGACATTGCAACGTATGATTTTATATACTATACTTAGATCGGACCAAAGGCAGAGTAGTTCTAGGTTTTCTAGGTCTGCAACAAGTAGAGGAGTGGAGAACTCTTCTTGTGAAATATTTCTGGACTTTCTCAACTGTGTTAATATCAGATACGTAATGTGGGTTCCAGACTGATGAGCTGTATTTGAGTATTGGTCTAGCAAATGTTTTGTATGCTCTAGTTAGTAGTGTAATATTACCAGAGAAAAAGCTACATAAGATTAGGTTAACAACTCTTAATGCCTTTTTGGCTATGTAGTTACAGTAGGCTCTAACACTTAGATCATTAGAGATGAGTACTCCAAGGTCCTTGACAGAGTTTGGATCATCAACAAGGTCTTGACAATTCAACCTGTATTTTATTTTCTGATTTTTTTTGCCGATATGTAAGACAGAACATTTTATTTGTTGAGATTTGAAGTTGCCATTTGTTTGACCATTCTGATACATAGTCGAGGTCTTTTTGAAGGGTAGCAGTTTTATCTGTGGTGTTGAATAGCTTTACATCATCAGCGAAGAGGACACAGTTATTATTAATGGAAAGCATTGGCAATTGCTTGTTTATGTACAAAGGGACAACTGAATTCATATGCATTTAAGAGTAAGAAAGCAAACAATATATTAATTGTGGGCCACTCCTCAGATGTCATGAAGTAAGTAACTAGTTTTTTAAAAGAGAAAAGTAGCTGGTTTGTCTGCTAAGGTTGAGCTCCATTATAGTTTTGGAACTGTCTAGTAACATGATGTTGATAATAATAACTATATATTTGAAATGGACCCAGGATTACTCACCATATAACAATGATTTAGACATTAATAATATAAAATTCATCTTAGTGGTCTTATAAAGACCATTTGTATTCACATACATATGTTAATAAACATTCTAAAACATGCCATTTCCTGGAACAATATTACACAGATTTGTACTATAAATTTTTTATTTTTAGTTCTATTTGGAAATATTTGATCAATTTACACACTCTACAGTTCACAAGTGGAATGATTCTGCACTGCTATTGACATCTGCAGGTTGGCTATTCAGTGTCCTGAGTCATCCTAAATTACATTCAGTTGTACTTTTTGGTCATTACTTTTGCATGCTTCTGACTGGCACAGAAACCAACCTTTAGTCTTATGGAAAGCATACTGAAACATATCCTGCAGTCTTGACTGACTGATTGATTAATTGATTGACTGTAAACACAGTTAATGTTGTAAATGAGGTATCTATGGATTTATATGATACTGTAGTTGTTTTGAATGTATCTGGGTATACTTTTCAAACCACTGGTGCTTCCTGTTACTCAGAAAAATAGTATCACCACCATCTTCTAATATAATCACATGGTTGGTGGTTCTGTCACATACATCTTGGATCTAAGATAGGATCCAAGCAAAATAGGTTCAAATTTCAAGGCAAGGGAACACCCTAAAGAACATCTGGATTGTACATGCTATTTCAGAATGGATCAATGGTGAACACTACTTAATTAAGAATTTCTAAGTAGAGATCCAAATTGCATCAACTGCAGATTCTTTAAATTAGCAGGAGACTGGACTACATTCTTTGAGGTCCATTTATATTTCATGATCCTATGACCTGAATCTTCTGCTAATTCTTATTTCTGTCACTTTATGTATTGTTTTAATCTGTATGTTCGATAATTTTACATTTGAGCACTTTTTCTAAAAAATATAGCCAAAACATTTTGATTAAATGCTTTAAACAGGGCTGCCAAACTCATGGCCCGTGGGGCGGATGTGTTACGTGTTGGCCCCACCCCTGCCTGGTTTAGCGAAGGGGGAAAAAGTCTTGATACATCCCATGACACTGCCGTGATGCCGCGAGTTTGACACCGCTGATTTAAAATAAGCCACCTTTAAATATAGGTAGAATAAGGGATGACTGAATTTCACTGAGGAAAAAAGGAAGGCATTGCATTGCTAATAGCAGACATTTTTTGGTTGAAGGAATGGACATCAGCAAGAAAGTAAGTACTGTTTTGATTTGTTTTGCATTATTATTACTTATTAATATATCAGTGTTGGTGGGAGTGGTCTTGATGGTTCCTTGATTGAACTGTTGTTTATTGTTAGCTTGTTTGGCAGCCCCTTGTTTGGAGTATTGTTTGCTTCTTGATTGTTAGGTCTAATGGTATTAATCTATGCTCATCTGGGTGCTGATTGTTTGTGAGTTTTGGTCTTTTTGTTTCCTTTTAGTATTTTTCAATGTCTCTTGAATGGCATGTAGATGTTGTTTATGTCAATATGCCAGTTGATGGCCAATCTATCTGAGTGCCAGGTTTCCAAGAATTCTCTATGGTTTTAGACTTGGCTTGGTCTAAAATGCTCACAGTTCCCTAGTTAAAATTATGTCTAAGTCGGTCTATGTGTTGTGAAGTTAAGGAATTTTCATCATGTCTTCTGACTGGTAGTTGGTGTTCATGGATGTGCTCTGCCAGTCTTCCGCAGAGACATGGGAGATTTCATGGAGTTTCATGTGAAGAAAGACTGAAAGTTTGAGCAGCTTCAGCCATTGAAGACATTGGACAATTTTTTTTTTTTACTGCAAATTGTACTCTGCAGAAAGGGCTGGTTGCTCTGAGTCTTAGGAGCCATGGTGACAGAGTGGTTAAAATGCAGCATTGCAGGCTAACTCTGCCTACTGCCAGAAGTTAAATCCCGATTAGCTCAAGCCTTTCTTAACTCAGCCTTCCATCCTTCCAAGGCCAGTAAAATGAGGCCCCAGATTGTTGGGGCAATATGCTGATTCTGTAAACTGCTCACAGACTGCTATAAAGCACTATGAAACAGTACATAAGTCCAAATGCTATTGCTGTTTGAAAACTAAAAAATGCTGGGGCAGCCAGAAGAAACTATCTTACTACATGCAGGGAATGAACCGGCATACCACTAGTAAGATGCATGCTTTATTTCAAAGGCCGTTTCAAAGAAGACAGAATTTAGATCAGTTTGGGTTAATTGTAGGGATGTCAACTTACTATGAACATGTCATATTGTTTTCTTTCTATCTACTTGTATATTTGTATTAGTTTTATTGATTTAGTCATTTGGTATGGTCAAATGAGTAAATCAATAAAGATTCTATTCTATTCTGTTCTGTTCCCTTTAAGACAAATAAGGATTTGCACAGATTTGCTGAAATATCTCCGTGATTAAATCCTCCATCGCCAGCAACCTGAACATCAGAAGCAGCCTGGCTTTGTGAAATGCAGGAGCATTTTAGCAGTCTGCACACACAGTGCTCTGAAGAAAAAGATTATTTTTATTCTGAAAGATTAAGATACTATTGGTATCTGTCTCAAGTAAGGAGAAGCCTAGGAGTAAAAATAATGCCAGGGAACACTGCAAATTCAGGTTGAATCTGCTGAGAGGGCAGATTCATTTACCTGTATAGAGCAAATTATATTTTAAGAAGATTCACTTCTCACTGCAGATGGGACAGATTTGAAATATTCAGGTAGGTTTTCCAGATGGCTTTATCCGGCTTATTCAAAGGCTATGCCCACTGTTCTAACTTGCACTGTATACATTTCTAATCCAAAACATTCTTCAGTAGTCTTAAGCAACGTTGGGGCACAAGGGAATCATCTACTTTTTTTTTCCGGCTTAGAATTATTTTCTGAGGTCAGGCAATATACACACACACAAACATAATCACAAACAGAGAACTGGTTAAAGGAAAGCCTAGGGAACCAAACAGGTTTCTACACAATAAAAATTGTTCTGTGTCTAAAGTATGGCAAAATTTGGATGGTAATCCACATAAGAGGTGGAACATCAGCTCATTGACAAAACGCACATCAGCCCTCAGACTGCTTGCCCAAGGAGGGCTGTAAAAGATTGCGTCTCAGAAGCAGTCTACTCTCATTTGCATTTCTGGGATGGATCAAACAGAGCAATTGGTAGTCAGCCGCCCATCAGAACTTGTATGAACCAAAGTCCCCAAAACAGCTTTTATTGTTTGATGGTATTGTTATGGGATATAAGCTGTTCTGAGTAATTGCAATTGACTGTAATTAAGATGTTCCTGATGTTCAGACTGGGCACTTTTATCTACCTATCAAGTCCTTCCCAAGAACCTGGGATAGGCAGATGTGGATGTTTGATGGTGTTACAGATAGCATCACATGATGTAAACTGTTCCAAGTCAACTTGTCTTTTGCAATTGACTGATGGTGAATTTGACAATACTGATGGTGCTCTAGTTGGTTTGAGATTGTACCAATGGGCTTATTACTAAACTTATTACATATTATTACTATGATGATGATGATGTGAAAATTCCACCATTGGAAAACTTGAAGGACTAGATTAAAGACAGATCACCATGGATAAAATCTATGTGGTCACTAAGAGTCAACATCAACCTGATAACACATAATCGATCAATCAGGATTAAAATATCTAAGGTTATTCTCTCTCTTCTACCGTATTTCCCCTATAATCTTACTAATATTCAGTAATATTCTTTCTTATGTTGGCTTTTATTGTCAGTGTTTCTTCATGCATTATTATTGGTTAAAATCGAAAATATTTTAAAGTAAAGGATAATTCTGTTCATAGATTTAAATAATAATGATCAGTTGAGAATAGTCTCTTTAAATGGTAAATAACAGCAAAATTGAAATAACGGTAAAATTAATATTTCAAGGAATTTGAACTTTTCAAAGTTCAAATTTTAAAATTAGAATGTTCTAAGCTAATTCTGATTACCTCATTTCTAAAAAAAAAGTGCTAATGGTTTTAAAAATGTTATTACACTTTAAAAAGCAAATATAATGTTAAAATATGCATTAGATAAAACTCTATGCAAGTGTCAATGGTCATACAGTTTACACTACAGCATTTCTACGGGCTGCTTTTGTTCAACCCAGCTGGAACAATATTACTATGAGAAATCCCCTTTAATCCATCTACCAGCCTTTGAGGCACTGATGTGCAACAAAACACTCTTGCATTTTAAAAAAATCTCAGTAGGCATTAATATCCTAAAAGATAAGTTGATTTTGAAAATTCTTTCAAAACCCCTTTCTTTCTGAAGAAACATGGAGTGTGGAGAAATCAAACCTGGAGAAAGGGCCACATTTAATCAACTAGGAACTGAATAAACCTATGTATGAATATGTTGTATAGAATATATTTATAGATTACATTATATGTCCTCAGAAGCTGCATCCATCCTGACTTCTTCTGCTTCCATTTATACATTACATTTCAAGGAGAAACATCCTTTACTTTTTTCTTCTTTTTAAACGGGGAACTGTCAGCATCCAGGGGAGTCTTTGAGTAATGAAAACTTGTAGAGCAGGTAACAACAACATAACAGCACATTCACTGTGACCTCTAGCAATGAAGAAACCCCCTTACCCAAAATTATGGACTCCAAAACTCCTAACATGCATGTAACTTGTGTTGCCTAAATAAGTAGATGCAGAAGTTGAGAAAAACTCAGACACACGTATATACATATATTAATATATATGTATGCATGTGTGTATATAGATAGACAGACAGACAGAGAGGCAGGCAGGCAGGCAGACAGACAGATACAGATAGATAAATAGATAGCTAGATAGATAGACAGACAAAGAGAGATACACGCACAAACACACACACACACACACACACGGATGCAGGGAGAACAGATTGCAGCTG
The DNA here is from genome assembly GCF_049901715.1 of Pseudonaja textilis. Lineage (NCBI taxonomy): Eukaryota > Metazoa > Chordata > Lepidosauria > Squamata > Elapidae > Pseudonaja > Pseudonaja textilis. The sequence continues at coordinate 29,045,954 of NC_141991.1, forward strand.
AATCTGTTGCTCTTATTCTAATTAGTAATTAGCTATTTCTAATAAACTGTTTAGCTGGCAGTATTATAGCTATGACGGAGGGGGTCTTAGACAAATGTGATCTAGTGGTTACGGCACCAGGCTAGAGCCAGGCGATGGTGAGTTCTAGTCCCATTTTACTCATCTTTGGTTGTTGGGAAAAATTGGAGGAGGAAGGAGTACTAGATATATTTGCAGGCTTGAGTTATTTATAAAAATAAATAAATAAAAGAAGGATAAAAATAAATAAATAATAAATGTTACTGCAGGGATGATTGAGGGAGGGAACAGGAGATAAAAACTCCATATAATGGAAGTTGCATGATGACAATGCAAAAATTAACCAAATCTTTTTAGGCCAAGCTACATGCTTACATTAAATGTGCAACTAATAAGCTCCCAAATATTAGGGGATAGTTTCCCCTTGTAATCTGCATTAGAATTGTACTGGATTTAGAATATCAGAATTGAGAATTTCTTTAATATCACATATTAAGGATTATATTGCCCGTTTTTCAGTCAATTGCTACCTCCCTTGAGTCATTGTCACTTAACAATTGTGCAGCCAACCCTGCTACCAGCTTTCTAAGCTAAAAAAAAGGACAAGACACCCAAGTGAAGGAGGAAAAGAAGAAAACCATTTCTTCAAATCTAGAAGGCAATGGTAAATCATAAAGTCGCACTTTACACAAACTTCATAGGGCAGATTTTCCTTTGCTTATGTGATTGTTTGGCAACTAGGATTCTTGCCATTGTTTTGTAACAGCGTTTCTCAACTCTGGCCACTTGAAGATGTGTGAGCTACAATTCTCAGAGAACTCCAATCATAATGGGCAATTGCTAGTGGGAAAATTATGGGAATTGTAGTCCACACATGTTTAAGTGGTCACGGTTGAGAAATACTGTTTTACAGGATGAGAAGGGACAAGGCCTGGTCCTGCATCTGCTCTTTCTCTGGTGTAGTGTTAGATAGATCAGGTGGCTTCCCTTGGCTCTGAGGTTCTTCCTAGAAGGTAGGATTTAACCTTGGTCTTCTGATCATCAGAAACCAATGCTTAACTGTTTCTTACTCTAAAACAGTTGAACATTTTGAGAGGGAGAGGAGGAGTCTATTAATATTTTGGGTAGACAAAGGAAGGATGAACCTCGGGTATAGACTGGCTCTATAGTCCAGAGCAATCTATAAGTTAATAAGTTGACCATATTTTTATCCCAGATTTCCAGAACTGAAACACAAAAATAAATTTGTTAATATTTTATGGAAGATGTACTTTTAAGCTCAGAACAGTATTTGCCCTTTTTGGAAGAACTTTGGGTCTAATTCTTAGCCTGCAGATATCCACCCACCTGTAAAAGGCTAGTGTACAAGTTTGTTATGCTATTTAGAATTGAATGTATGGAGAAATGTCCTTTGTCGTTCTCTTAGAACAAATATGAGTAATACGAGAGGAACAACCAAGCAATAAAAAGACTTTGGCATTGTTTTACCCTCAAAATCCCTACCAATGTATTCCTACCCTTCATGCAATACATTTCACGCTGATTTTACTTTAAGTCCATTCAGTTAACTATAGCCAATACAAAATTCCCAACTCCACATGACAAATGGCAGTTTTTCATGTATGTAGTTTCAAAGCTGCTTTATCCCTAAGTCACTCTTAAATGATAATTCATGCTGTAAAAGATGCTATTTTTTAAAAAATAATAATCCATTATTTAAAATCAAAAGTATATTCAAAGACATCTATTTTTAATTTTACTTATTATTTATTTACTTTATTTGTATCACACTCTGTCCCAAGAGTATATTGGCTATCAATCTCATCATAAAATAATTCATCAATAAAAGAGGGGGGGGGAAAGGAAAAAAAGAAATGCATTAAAATAGTCAGAATAATGAATAAACAAAATCCTTTGGAATCAAATCAACTCTCTATTGAATTATTTGTGGACGGAATCTATTAATAACTAAAATAAAAGCTGCTTGCTGTATTTATTTGTTTTCTGCATTGATGGAACAACACATAATAATAAAGATAAGCATGGTTTATCAGCCATGCACCTGTACTTTTTTTTAGATAGGATTACAGCATTTTTGGATTTAAACCTTTGTACTTCAAATAGCCAACTAGGAAATGTTAACCTGACTAATGAAAAACAATGCAATAATTGAACACACAAGGGCCTGATGCTCCTATCCAAAGGTTCTTTAAGCATACTATTGTAACGTTCAATTTTAACGAATTCTTTAATTAACCCTTTGCAAGATCAAGGCTTGAGAGCATAACATTTTGTAGAGATTAACTACAAACAGGAAATGCTGACCAGTTTTGTCTTTCTGAGAAAAGTATTTGGACAATCTACCCTTTTAGGAATGGATTCGTTTTTAAATGAAAAAGAGAAATAAACAGACATTCCCCCTCCCACCCAAAGTCATAATACTGAAAATATGGGTCCTTCTTTGGTCATTGTTAAGCCCTCAATCTACCTCTTGCAAGTAAGCAATGCTCCTTCAATTACACATAATTTGCTAATCTTCCTAGTTGCAAAATATTGGTTTCTTTCCCCACCCATTTCCAGCCACAGCCGGCATCCCTTACTCACGTAGCCCACTAATACAATCAAAGGCAAATTTATTCTTTTCAGTCCAAGCAAACGTTTTCCTGGAGTCAGAAGTTGATCATAATGAATAGACGCTGCTGTCTAAAGCTGCCATTAGCATAATAATATCTCGCGGCATACTCACGTCGGCTTTCATACATGCTCCTGGACTGGGCCCAGATTTTGAATGGATCTGGCTTCTTCTGCCCTGCGTTGTCCGGCTGGTCTGTTGCTGGTGTTTCAGGAACAGGGTATTCGGGAAGCACCTGAGTGCTGTGAATCGGTGAAGCCGTGTGGGTGCTGTGGTGGCTGGAGACGCTGTGCTGGGAGCTGTTTTGGCTGTCTTTCCGTTCAAGAGGTTGCTGTCCAGGAAGAGAGCCAGAAAAGAAGGAAGAGTAGGGATGGGATGGGGAATCCCAAGAAGGTTAATGATCTGCAAGCAAGCAATTTCCCTTAGCCTTTTCCCCCGCCTCTAGCTTCAGCACTTCTGCAAGTTCCCAAATAAATACATAAGGGCACTTTGGGGCTTTGGCGATTTCCATTTTTTTTTTTTTTGCTGAGCGCAGGAAAATTCAACCAATGATAAACAGATAGAATGACGGAGGAAGGGAAAATCATCCATCACAAACCACACTGGCATCCCTCCGATACTATATAGACATATCCCCAATCAAGGATTCTGTATGGATTAGGGACTCAAAAGCGTCATCTTCTGCTGAGGACAGCATTTCAAATCCAGGAATAGGAACAAGGAATGGATCATATCAGACAGGTTCAAATAGTTTCTCTTCCATCCGTACAATGACTCAGTGGCTTTCACTCTCCCCTAAATACCGTACACAGCACAAGCAGATCCACAAAGTTTCTCTTGCCATCATAATGAAGTTGAGACTGGTACTCAAACATAAGAGTTTTTCTAGGATAAAAAAAACAGCTACCAGAAATTAAATTTGAAGGGGTGCAATATTTCTTGTTTTAGATCCTTAATCTGCTTTTCGCCAGGAAAATTGTCTACCTTACTTTAATAAACCCTTGAACAGAATCAACACATATGGGTGACAGATTCAGGGACAACTTCACCTGTGTTTCCCCTCGATAGGTTAGATAGCTAAAATCAAAGTTGCTCTGAATTCTTACATTGGTACAAAAGCAGAATTCCTTGCCAACTGAATCCCATTAGGCTCTAATAAGAACTGTAAAGTGTCTTTTCCTGAATTCTCTTTCTATTCTGTCTTACAATACATCATTAAACATGGGACAAAAAAAAAATCCAGTGTGGGGATTAGATCGGCTATCTATAATTCATTACAACGTTTAGGTTCAGTGAAATGAAATTTACAGAAGAGATTCTCATTCTAAATAAACGATAATGCCAAAACAATGTGAGAATAAATTACATCAACTTCAGGGGAACAAAGCAGTCTGTGCAACTACGTAGATTCCATTTATTTGTCATTCATCAGCAGTCATGACAGCACAAAATCAATATACATTACAATAACCCAGACCTGGAATAATGTTCTGGTTCCACTGTACATAAGAATATTCAGGTGCATCATAAATATGAAACAAATCTCAAAATAATGATTGAAACCAAATCAAATCAAATTTCCAAACTCTGAATATCATTAACCTCTTATTTGAAATATCTATGATCGCTAGAATATTTGGATTACTTTCTACATCGTGTTTTAAGATACTTGTGAGATAGAAAGCATGTTGTTGAATAAGGACACTTTCCTTAAGTCCAATACATTTGAGCAACCAATGTTAAAAGAGATAGACAATGGTTTTCAAAGAAGCTTGTCTGATCATGCTAATCTTTTCACTGAAAATACCAGAGAACTCTGAATGACAGTCTAGAAACACTGAATTAATCTATCAGTGCCAATTATTTTCATATGCTTCAAAGCACAATTTTATAACATCATCACTAACATGAAATATAAAAGAAACCAGACAGAACAACTAAAGTGTAGCTCTTACATCTTAGTACAAAAATATCTTTAAAAAGCAAGGGCTTGGTCAAAACGCATTGAAACAACATGTCAGAGACTATGCTGAAAAACAACTCCTGTAGCATGTTTCTTTGATAGAAAAACTGCAATGGTATCATCCACCAATTCCATCTATATCAATTTCAGCTTTCTGGTGGAAGCTGCAGGCAGATATTCTATCTCCCTACTATCCCTTTCCCCAAAAATCTGACTTATGACACCACATTGTAGACAAACCTGATTGGCTGCTTGTTTTTCTAAACTGATTGACAGCAAGAAAATACTGCTAGAGTTCCAAACGGTTACATCTCTAAGGTAGAATTTCTACCGCAGTGTGTGTCCTTGCTGATTAGGATCATGTTTCCAACTGAGGAAGAAGACTATAATACAATTATGAAAAATTATGCCAGCGAGAACCTGCCAAAAGGAATAGGGAATGTGAGCAAGCAGGAGAAAATGTAATTATGGAGTTGGATCCTACAATCTGGAGCTACCTAAGCTCATTTCTTTGTCAAAAATATTTAGTGTTCCAAAAAGCTTTGTCTGAAATATGTAGCATATTTAAAAGAAAATTTTAGAAGTGCTTTTCAGTAGCATTTCATAAATAATATATTTATTGATTATTGTAGCAGCATTTTTATATCACTTACTCCCCTGGCAGTTGATTAAAAAAACTGACATAAACCCATAGAAATAATGCTAAAAAAAGACATCACCCCAACATCAAAACAGTGACGTCTATTACTACAGGTAGTTCTCAACTTATGACCATAATAGAATAGAGTAAAATAACAGAGTTGAAAGGGACCTTTTTAGTCCAACCCCCCGAGGACCATTATTTCTATGACTAAGCAAGCTAATTGTTAAGTGAGTCACAACCAATTATTCAAGCTTTTTTAAAACAAGCCTGTTAAGTGAATCACTACAGTTAAGTGAATCATGCAGTCATTAAGTGAATCCAGCTTCCTTCATTGATTTTGGCTTGCCAGAAGCTGTCTGGGAAGGTCGTAAATGGTGATCACATGACCCTGGGATGCTGCAACCATCATAAATATATGCCAGTTGCCAAGTGTCCAACTTCTGAGCACATGGCAATGGGGATGCTGCAACAGTCATTCAGTGGGAAGTCTGGTCATAAGTCACTTTTTTCAGTGCCATTGTAACTTCGAACTCTCAGTAAACAAATGGTTGTAAGTTAAGGACTACCTGAACTCAACATTCATCCACTCATTTTTTAAAACAGTTGCCTGATTTGAAGGATTCTGGGTCTCCCACCATACACCAGACAACATCAAAATAATATAAAAATAATATAACCGCCACCAAACTAGAACTGAAGGGGGGAACAGAACAAGATGGTAAATGCAGCAGACATCCCAAAACATCCCGTTAAAAAGGCCTGCGGAAGAGCTAAGGGTTCACCACTCTCTGAATGACTGTTAAGGAGGCTCCATTTAGCTCCTTAGCAGTACATTATTCTAGGGAGTGGGGCCTAACATAAGAAGCAGGGCACTCATGCCCTCTCCCTTAGAACTCTTGGTATCCCAATTTGGATGAGTCAAATCTATCTGAAGCACACGGTCCTACAGTTACCTATGGGCCTTATAGGTTAAAGCGAGCATTTGGAATTGTACTCAGAAGTCTACTGGAAGCAACCATAGCACTTTCATAGCACTTAGGTAGTACTGGTGCCGCTCACCCATGACTAGGCAGGCTGTTGCATTCTGTCCAGTTGCTCCTTCTGAGTAGTCTTCAAAGACAGCCCCATGTGGAGTATTGCAGTATAAAATTTGAGAGATGATGAGGGCATGGGTAACCACTGCCAGTTCATCAAATTCCATGCTGCTGTAGCACAGCAAAGACTCCCTTCCCATGGATTCCACACACCTCTCAATTAGTAGCTGTGAGTTCTGAAAGTGGCTGCGTCCATTCGGGTGAGGGGAGCAGAACCATGGAAAATCCCAACTCTATAGATCAGGGGTGTCAAACTCATGTCATGTGATGTATCATGACTTCTCCTCCCTTTGCTAACCCAGGCGTGGGCATGGCCAGCGCATGATGCATCCACCCCGTGAGTTTGACACCCCTGCTATAGATGATATGCAAACACACCACCCATGGTCAATAATGGGAAGGCCATTCCAGAGGTCAAGTTAGGCAGTAACCATGCATTTCCCTCTACCAGGCTGAACAAAGACTGTCCATCAGAGCAACCAATGTGGTCCAGACCATCTGTTGTCTCTAGAACAGTCTGGAGTTGGAACCTTACCATTCCCTAAGAAGAGGAGACTGAAGCAGGCAGAACATAGCAAAACTTGCCACATTCAGGAAGATGGCATATAATGCCCCCTTCAAGGTAGAACAAATACTCCCTTGCTGAGTTGATATAAGATCTAATCTTCTGCCCCACATCCAATTCCTCTGGGATGGTACCTGAGAGAGAGCATGAATCAATCCTACAAGCGGCAGAGCTCAAACCACAAATCACCCTGTCCATTTTCTCAGACTTCACAAACCTAAATGAATCCCAGGTTAAACTGCTAGATTCTACCCAAGCCATTGTTGATTCTCTCCATGTGGAGCGGGCAGAACAAATAGAAGTGATTTTATGTGTAGAAATATTTGCCACATCTCATTACAACCTTCAGTAACAGCTTCCTGTTTTCTATACACCAAGAGGGCATGGGTTACCCTAAAAATTGCTGCAGGGTCACCACCTACAGTGAGAATGGAGAAGAAAGGCCACTTCCCCCGTATCACTAGTGTGGATATTCAACCATGCCCTTATCCATATATGACAACAATTTAAAGTAGTAAAAATTATTTTAACCAATTGGAAAATAAATGTCTACGGAGATTCTCAGTTATCCAGGTCATGGTTGCACACCCATTTGCATTACTCAGGTGACAGATAAGCCTCAAAGTGGCCTCAATGATTCTCTAAAAGAATGCAAATGACCAGTTGTCTGCAAGGAGTATAAATCCTTCCGTTCCCCAGCATCCAATAAGAGTTGAAGAAGCTTCTTGGAAGAGAAATGAAACATCTTCAAAGAAAAACTACAAAGCCCTGTTGCCTCTTGAAAAAGCACCTTTGGGACAATTGGAAAATAATACATTTAAATCCCAGGTAGCCAAACACAACAAAATTATAGAGGTGTATGGGTTTTTAAAAAATATAATAAAAGTAGGATTTCATTCTGCAATAGCTATTTTATGTTGAACTCTTATACTAATTATGTTATAAAGACCTAAAATATGACAATATCTATTAGTAACTGCTATGGAACGATAGCAACCCAGGCCTTGCAGTGATGAGTAAAATCTAAGAAGCACAAATGAGCATAGAAAATAAAGCAACTCTTCATATTGCTTTATATGACTGAAAGTGCGATTTTGTTTTAAATGAATACAAGTGTGTTTCTTGAGGGGGTGTGGCAATTCCAAAAGCAATAATTGCTTTGTGGCTTTATTGACACCTTGTAGGAGCTTTTGTCCCATCAGTGACATTTTTCTAAAATGATATGCTCCCAACAGACTTACAAAATTAACTTCAAATGACATTTTGAATAACATTAGCTAGCTCTCTTTTCTCAAGTACTACATTTTCCGTTGCTTAAATGTGGCCAATTTTCTCCCTATCAGGTATGACTAATTCACGCCTGTTTTTTTTTAAAAAAAACATACTGTGAAAACAACCTTTGGATGTAGACAATTGCTTTTTCTTCAAGTACAACAGCATAAAACATTTTAGTTGCCCTTTTGAGTGTTCCCACTTAAGTATGCCCACAGAAATTAAGGCACGGGAGGGAAATCCATTCCAAAAGGTGGGTGCCAAATTTAAAACTGGAAAAGCAAACGAGAAGCAAAACAGCAAACTATGGGAACTAAACTATTGCTTAATCAACTTAGCATTCTAAGCCTTTGCTCTCTACCTTGCTTTTCTTCTGTCCATTCCAATACATAGTAAGAAAGCTACAGAGAGGGAGAAAGAGAGAAAAGTGAGAGCGATTGAGATTGTTAGGGTGATTAAAAGGTTTAAGGCATTATATTTGGACTGAATAAACCCATTTAATGGCAATTCACTCAATGACTTTGTCCCCTGTCTTTCTGCTCTCTTAGCCTCAATTATCTCACAAGCTTACTGTGCCATAAACTGTAGGGGGACTACATTTTATGGTGCAACATCTTAAGGTTTCAGAGAAAGATGGATAGGACTGTGACAAACCCCAACCACTCAACTAGTCACCCAATCAAATTTATTTTTAGAAGAAGGTAGTAATTCAAGAGAGACAACTGCCAATAGCACTTAGATTTTTTCCTCAAAGGCACCTAGAGATAGCAAAAGAAAAAGTAACACATACAACCACTATGGCTGGGGCAGGATCAACTAACAAGCAGGACAACCAGTGGAAAATAGAGAATTGGTCGCAACTGTGCTAGTGAAGACAAATTTAAGAAGTAATAAATATAATAGCGTTTCATATTACCTAATGATGGTTTTAGCATAGATTTAGGACCCTTGAAAACTCTCCAAGATCAGAAGCATTTCTCATGTTCGCTTGTTCAATTGAATGATATAAAGTATGGGTGTCAAACTCGCCGCATCACGTTGCCGTCATATGATGGTTCATGATGTTTCTTCCATTCACAAAGATAAGGTAGGTGTGGCCTGTGCATGACACATTTGGCCCACGGGCTGCCAGTTTGACACCCTAATAAAGACTCAAACCGGAGTTCAGATCACACCTTACTTAACTACCGAGTTAGGTCAGAATTGGTTGGATTTATACATTTTGATGAAAAAGTGAATGGACCACATTATGCTTTGGCATGATGAATGAACTCTAACTCAAAAATATTAACAAAGTAAACACATTTGGTAATTTCTTTAGATTTCTATGTTAGAAATCTAGTATCAATGTAAAAATATCCATATGCATATTTTGACCTGCTTAAAGTAGAGAGTTTATTTAATTAGCTAATTTATATCGCTGCCCACTTACAAAATGTGACTGAGAGGTTAAAACGTCCAAAAAATAGTAGAAATAAGAGAAGAACATAGTGAATATGAGAGAAAATCATTCAAAACCAACAATTGTAGGAAGCTTCAATTCAGAGATTTGATATGAGAACAATTTGAGCGAAATCATCCATCAAATTGAATCTTTGAACCAAATCAATGAGTTAAATCAAGTATAGGTGCCTTCAAATCAATTTGATAAACTTTTGCACATACACAAATGACCCTTTTTTTCCAAAACTGCAAATCCAAATCAAAGAGAAACACAAATGCATAGGAAAACACACACTTCAAGCAAATTGATTTGAACTGCAAATCTGAATTGGATGAGGGCTGATATGTATATCCTATTACAGAAACCTTTTTTATAAAATGTCTACTTCATCTTCACTTTCAAAAATGTCTTGGGAATTTCAGCACTCAAATTTTATTTAATAAGACTAAACAGAAAGTTTAGAGGGCATATCTAGAGAAACAGAAACATTATCTGTAAAAATGATAAATGAGGCCATCACTATTATTATCATATATAGTGTCACAGCCATAACAATTAGTCGTCATAAGATCCAGCATGTTTATAGTGAAGGGGACTTTTATAGGCATGGGAAAATGAAGATATATGGTCAAAATGTAAAAATAAAGATATCATGTATGAACACCATTGCGGTTTTGAGCTTTAAATATACAATGGAGGAATGTAAAATTCACACCAAATACTGAGATTTTAAATAAGTCTTCTACCTTATACTTACTGACACAACAAGAATATTATTTATAGTATTTCCATGTATTTTCATTCCATGAATAAATCTCTTCTCCACTAATGAAAAATGTTTGCTTCCAAAATGTGATTAATGGATTTTTTTCCTTTAAATTCCTTGTTTAAGAAATCCTTATATCATTTAGTTCTTCTAAAACATATATTTACTCACTTACTTATTCGTTTTATTTATTTATCCATCAATCAAATTTATACAGCTGCCCATCACTCAAAAAGTGACTTTGGATAGTGTACAACCATTACTTAAAACAATACATATATCAAGTCATTATTAAAATGTAAAAACCACAAGGCACCCAAAAGAATGAATGTATGCAGGCAGAATTTTGAAATTATTCATAAATTATCCCAACCTTGTCTTCAGGGTGTTTTCATCCACAACAGCCTCCTGCAGCCCTCTGCCAGTTTGAGGGCCACACATGGACCCCCCCCACCTCAATTTTGGGTGGCAGACGGCTGCAGTAGGCCATTGCGGTCAAAAACAGAGCTTGGGGAAGCTGCACACAGCCCCCCCACCGTCCATTTTCACTGGCAGAGAGCTGCAGGAGTCACATCAAGCTGGCCACACCCACCCCAGCCACACCCACCCAGCCCCACAAAGTCAAACACAACCCTGATGCAGCCCTCAATGAAATTGAGTTTGATACTCTTGATCTATGAGTTTTCTTACTAAGTAGTAGTAAAATGGTCCAGTGATCAAAGCTTGAAAAGCTACTGAACCAAGTCAGGGCAAAAAACAAGAATGCAGGAGTGGGAGGAGCCTAGGCATCGTCATTTTCCTCTAGCCAAAATTGTTCTCAAGACTGATACTTTACTTTCTGATTTAAGAGTTGCACTATTCAAGTATCCCAATGCTAGGAAGCTGCCAGATTTCTTTGCCTATTGCTTTCTCTTTGAAATAATGGAGGCTACCTTGAGGTCTCAAGTCATTGACAACTGTCTACCACAGAGAGCATAGAGGAATGCAATGAGATGCTATGACTCTAGCATGTAGAGAGGGAATGCCATCTTCTAATGTTTATTTGGAAATACACTGCTTTATTTTGGTGTTATGCAAGTGCACAGAATTGTGTGAAAAAATATATATTCTGATGTTTTCCCAACAATTTTTTTTTGGTTTGCCCATCATTGATTTCCAGCAGCAAATGTGAAACCGGAGGAAAATTCTTTGACTGGAACACGAAGTTTTACAGTGTTACTATTCAATTACTATCATCTGCAAGTTTTGTTATACCTATTTGAGTGCCAGCCATTTTAACTGAAAAACTGCAGCCAAATCTCTAATGACTTAGCTATATGTAAACTGAAACCAATCTCCAGGTCTACAATTAGCCGTAAGAATTTGATAAAATGATCCAGGAAAAAATCCACAATAATAATAAATGTGCTACCTTTTATGACAGAAGAGTTTTTACTCTTAAGGCTAAAAAAGAACTTGCTTGATATTTTGATGCCCTGTCCTATGCTGCTAGTCACAAAAACTCTGTCAAGCTAAGCAGAAAAGAAGACTAAAAGGATAAATGAATGAACTGTATACCTAAACTAAAATGAGATTTGAATGAAGGTCACATGTTATATGTTACATAAGCAAGAGGTAGACTACTGGGCTTGGAGAGAAAATAACCTCCTTCCAGGCTAATTTCTGTTGTTGCCTATAAAAGCTAAGCATATCTTTAATAATGGGCAGTCTTCCTGAAATACTACTTTTTCCTCCAAAATGATGCAATGTTTTATGATTCAATCCTACTTTTTCCTTAGCTTCAGTACGTTGGTGCTTTCATTCCAAATGGAAATGCCATACAATTCAGTTTGCTGGAATGGCAGCAGTGATTTTGACTCTGGTCACATTTATTTATCTGGAACTGAAAAAAAGGCAGCTGAAGATACCAGCATCATTTGGTTATCAGGCAAATTATATTGGCTCTTTAGTCCTATGTAGGCTTTCCAGGGTAACTCTTACAATGAAAAAATATTTACATAGCATATTCAAAAATACCTACAGAAAGATTTTATCCACACCATGAAGAAGAAAATTATTAGATGTTTTGCTTCTCAACTGGCACTAGTCTGTGTTCTAAAAAATCCTGCATACAATCGAAGGCAAAGTGAAATCAATTTTGCAATTTCATTTCATGTAAAAGGTACAGCACCTCATAAATAAATGGGAAGAAGTCTTCAAAAAATGGTGTCCCTGAGAAAAAGAGTGGACGTGTATTTGTTTCCTTCCTTCATGGTACTTGCAAGTCTAGAAGACCACTTCTGTTTCAATGACATTTCCAGTGTGAATAACATGAGCATAAATGCAACACATAGACAATGTCATCGTTTTTATATACATCATTTTTTATCTTCACCATTTCAATCATCCTATGTAGTAACAGCTGTTCCATCTTTCTCTAGGCTGGTGCTTCCCAAAATTGTCAACCAACTAACGCTATTTTTTTAAGTCCAAACAACCTGGAAGGCATCCATAGAATGTTGAAGATTACAATATCCATTTGTAGTTAGAGTGCTTTCTTTATCATTGATTTTATGATGGAGATGAACTTAACTCTTTATTCACAAGCTTCTACCAAGTGGTAGAAACTACTCCAAATCAGATACAACAGCAGATTCAGAGCAGTAAAGAGAACTTCCATTTTCCACGTAACTTTTCTTCTGACTTGCCTTAAGATCTCTCCACTAGTAACAACTGATAGATACATCCTTCTCTATTGATAGGACTGGAAGTAATATCCCAAAGTTTATCTGATTCACCTGGCAAAATGGTTGCCCTTATTCATTCTACATATGCAGTTGTATCATATAGCATTACCACTTGTCATCTGAAAATGACTAAGTTGATCATTTCCATAGCAGTTACCGAGATTCCCTATTTGTTCTAGTGAGGTAAGGTATCTTCATTCCATTTAGTAAGCAATGTTAATTTTTCCTCTATTTTTATATGATGATTAAGCATGTATTGGAACGTGCAGCATCTGGCAATGAGCTGCCATTTTAATGAAATTGGTTAGCTGGAAAATGTGCTACCAAACTCCTGATTTTTTTTTTGCCACTGCAAATTAACACAAGTTTCCTCCTACAATGGCACCTTTTTGTATTTATGAAAAGCTAAGTCCATTTGTTTTTCACAAGCAGATGCATTCAGTTTTATTTAGATGACAACTCCCATCATATTCCCATCCAGTTACTCATGAAGCAATGTAAAACTGTGACCAAGCTTGAACAATGCTCAGGAAAATCACTCCTACTATCAATCTCACCAGGTAGACTAGACCATGAAATCAACTCTACAGGAAAGCAAAAACAACTTTCCTCGAGATTGGAGGAAATCTTGTAAGTTTGATTTTGTTGTACCTTCTCCTCATCCTTATGGGTTCAGTGAATTAGGGAGTGCCTGACCCACTTCTAATTGTCACTTGTGGAGTTTAAAAATGTTCCAGTCCCCTTTGCCCAGACCTTTTCTATCAAGGTCATCTTCCTTACTCTTCAAACTTACTAACAGGTTTGGATATCCTAGAATCGTAGAGAATAGAGTGGTCATTTAGGCCACTGAAGCCAACTCCCTACTCAGTGCTGGAAACCAAGCTAAAACATTGAAGTCATTCAGTGAAGTCATCAAGAACTGAAGAAGATTCTTGCACGAGAAGCGAAATGTTTTCAAGGAAAAAAAAAAAAAACTAAGAAAGTCCAGTTGTCTTGTGGAAAAGCATCTTTGGTATAACCATAACCTGGATGATGGAGAATCTCCAGACATTCATCCAGTGAAGGGAAGTCCACCACCTCTCTGAACAATTAATTCCACAATTAAATTACTCTTACTATTAGGAATCTCAACTGCAACGTGCCTTCTTGTAGCTTGAATCCCATGCCTAACCTTCTGGGATGACAGAGAAGGGATTCTCATCTTCTCTGTCCTCAGGTCTTTGTGCTTCTACGCCCCTGCTCAGTCTTCCCTTCTCAAATCTAAGTATCTCCAAGTCTTTTCAGTCTCTTTCTTCATAGGATTTATATTCTGGTCCCTTGATCATACTCCTTGTCATTCTCTGAGCACGATACTCAGGGCGGGACCTGACCAATGCAGAATAAAACGTCAACATCATGATGTCTGTTTGGAGTTATTACCCCCATAGCATAACGGATTGAGAAAGCAAAGGTTTGCGAAGGTGTATTTTTAAATTTAATTCAAACAACTGAGGAGAAGGGTGGCCATGAGAGGAAGCTGCACCTTGCTCACAGAACAACAGCTAATCTATTATTGATCAAGAAATAATTAGTGTTTAAGGGACTCCTGGAAACAAAACTAGGAAAGTGGAAGGGGGAAAAGAAACACAACTGCCAGACCATGTTAGTAGCCGCTGGGGACTTCAAGGGCAAAAGGGTTCTGTCATCCTGGAAAGCTGTCAACAAGTAGGTTTCATCCAATAACAGCAACCAACTGGATAATATTGTACAGCATTTTCAAGGATTGGATTAAGAAAAATCCCATGAGGGGTGGGGGAGAAGGGTGGATTATTACATGTCTAGAGAAAAACGCTTCAAGCATTAGCAATATGGATTCCCAGAGCATATACTTTTAATTCCCCCATACTTTAAAACATTCCTGTTACAATATTGTGATTGATTTTATCTCTAGTGACATCAAGAAAAATCTCCTGAGATCTCCCGTTTCTGCTTCTTGCTACCAGCAAAATGATACCTTCAGATAAAGCCGTTTTGTTATTAAAACACAAACACAACACACACACACACACAAATCAGCATGACATTACTGAACTACTGCCCCATTTGGAAAGTCTTTTTTTTAAAAAAAATAAAATTATATTTCCTAAAGCATTTCCCTCTTCTGAAGGAAATGAAAAAGGGAGGAAGGAGGTGTGGCATTTGGGCTCTCAGCAATGCAACATTCCAAGACTCCTCATTTATGTAAAGAATTGACGCTTGAGACAGATGGAAGGGGGGATGAATGAAAACAAGGAGCAGCTCTAGAATGACAGCTGTTTGTAAACAATCTCTTTGTTCACTCAGCAGCATGATCCAAATCCTCTCTAAATGGATCTCAAATTCCATACGGAAGATTTTGAAGCTTCTTATGAATTTCTTGAGCCCCTCACCAGGCAGGCACCTGGGACAGCCTCTCAATAAGGAGAGGAGGCGTCCTGGAACTTGCGTGAAGGGAGAAGGCTCTCGCGGCAAAGTTTTGGATCCATTCATCTGATATTTTTTTTTTTACTTAATTCCAGGGACAGGGAGAAACGGGGAGCCCTTCCTGCTTGCCTGCCCATTCCCCTCCCACATTTTGCACACCTGCTTCCATTTTAACCAAGGGCTAAATCCTTTGCTGACAGTGACACAAAATTAAACCCAGAGCGTGCTGGATTTGAGACGAAGTACGAACGGTTCTTGTTTGCCTCAAAAGCAAACCCGATCGTAATAGAGGCCTGGGGAAGGTGTGACTTTAATCAGCACAGGCTTAAGCCAGGAGAAACCACATTTATGATATCAGGGTTTGCCCTCCACCGAGCAAAGTTGCACTGAGGCTGGCAAGGGATTTCGGCACATCTCTCCCCCCTCACCCCGCCAACCGTTTGCCACACAAAGGAGCCCTAGAAGAACCGTGTGGCTGCAATCCTCTCCTTCCCTGCCATCCAAAGGCTAAATGGCTAGAGATCACCCTGTCTACTTCCTTACTCACCATCCAACAAATGAGAAAACTTTCCTCCCACAGAAGCTAACTCCCTAGAAAGCCAAGGTAATTGACATTATTCCTCTGGGTCTGCATGTGTAGGTCTGCAACATCGCCCGTTTTAATTACACTTCTCTGCAATCACCTCCACGCTATTAGCTAACACCTCAACCAGGTAACTGCTCTGCAAAGAAATGAGATTAGCAAGGACAATAAAACATTGATCCCTCCCTTCTTTCTCTTCTTGGGAGGGGGAAAAAAAAGGCAAAAAAGAAGGAAAACCCAACCTGCAGGATACTGAATGCTGCTAAATCCAAGCAAGAACAATAAAGGATGATTTCCCTTTCCAAAGAAAACTGCTTCACATAAGCAAAATGCCCGGGCAGCAGCTCGTTGCAGCTGCGGGGAAAACAACAAAGATACCCTTTTGTATGTGATCAAAAGGGATTTTCTCTGATAATACGGTTAGGCAGCCACCCCCAAGATTTCCTCCCCCCCCCCACCATGCATTATTCATAATATAGCACATTTAAAAGCTCAAAACCATAGTAGTCACTGATAGGGAGTACTATCTTTAAAGGGGGACGAACCTTCAACACCGAGAGAGAGAGAGAGAGAGAGAGAGAAAGAAAGAAAGAAAGAAAGAAAGAAAGAAAGAAAGAAAGAAAGAAAGAAAGAAGGAAGGAAGGAAGAAGGAAGGAAGGAAGGAAGGAAGGAAGGAAGGAAGGAAGGAAGGAAGGAAGGAAGGAAGGAAGGAAGGGGAAGGGAAGGGAAGGAAAGGAAGGAAGGAAAGGGAAGGATGGAAGGAAGGGAAGGATGGAGGGAAGGGAAGGGAAGGGAAGGAAGGAAGGAAGGGAAGGATGGATGGAAGGAAGGAAGGAAGGAAGGAAGGAAGGAAGGAAGGAAGGAAGGAAGGAAGGAAGGAAGGAAGGAAGGAAGGAAGGAAGGGCATTTCAAGTCTAAATTAAATGCCTCCGTAGCCCAATATTAAAAGAAGAAATATGTAAGTTACTCAACTGATTTCAAGGCAAGCCTTCCTGCCCGCATCAATTTCATTAACCACTTTCTGCCCTGCTTTCTCCACCCCTTTTCAGCAAAAGCCATGCCAAGCAATTAGTGCAGCAATAAAATGGTTATCCGGCAACTTTTAAAGGGACTGGCTAAGGTGAGGGCGGGTGGGATAAGGATTGGGAGCCAGCTGCGTAGATCTAGCTTCCCACCTTATTTTTATCTGTATTTGAAGAAACACCCACCCACGCCCCAGACAAAAATAATCAAACAGGTCTAGTAGCTGAAAAGTGCTTACCGACTTTGGGCTCTTCTTGGGGGCTGGCAATCCTGCAAAAGATGGCAACAAGGAGAAAAAGAGAGGATTAGCATATAGATCTTTACCGTCCTGAAGGAAAAACAAAAAAAAAACACACCCCCAAGCCTTAGGTGTATCATCCGAACATAGCCATCTGCAGAGTTATGTCAGATGTTGCTGGAGCACCGGAGTTGCCAGTCTGTTCATATCGAATCAAAGCACAGCTTTTTTTTTTCCCCCAAGGGTGGGGGAGTGTAGAGTTGGTGGGAGGAGAGGAATGAGACAGGGGGGTGGGGGGAGAGAGAGAGAAAGAGGGAAAGTGTGTGTGTGTGTGTGTGTGTGTGTGTGTGTGTGTGTATGAGAGAGAAAGAGAGAGAGAGAGAGACTGTGCGTGGAAGGGGAGGAGATCTATCTGCATTAGCTATGCTGACTTGTGCTGCAGCAGCCTGGAGGCTGGAGAAAGAAATTCACAGACCTCAGTGGCCTGGGAAATTGAACACTTGGATAGAATCTCAAATGCTCCCCTGGATTAAGAGAGATTTAGCTTACAATTAAGCTGAGGATATTACCTTTTGATGCAAGCAGCGTGTGAAATTTATCAGACCAATTGGAAAGGTGGTGGGGTGGTGCATAAACAAGAGGATGGTGAGATAGATAGATAGATAGATAGATAGATAGATAGATAGATAGATCGATCCTAAACATTTTAACAAAAGGCAAAAGCGTTTCAGACTTCTTTTCACCACGCATCGATGAAACAAAAGCCAAAGCCGAGAAAGAACAAAGGAGGACAACATTTTAATGAAAAGCAAGGTCAATTATTATGGTGGATGCTACAGGCAACCCCCCTAAGTTTCTTGCCAAGTCTAGTCTGCATCACTGTACGAGGAGACCCTCAGCTAGCTGTGCTGTGCAGAGTACAGAAGATTCACAATGAATGCACCACTAAGTATATCTGAATAAAGAAAGGACCGCTAAGGACAGAAGGAGGGATGAAAATGCAAATAAGAAAACCCTTTAAAACTCAGTGGAGAAGCCCAGAGGAGGTATTTGCATTTTGAATGTAGACCCTTAAAATTGCTGTGCATTTTCTTTCTTTTCTTTTCTTTTCTTTCTCTCTCTGTGTGTTGTGTGTGTGTGTGTGTGTTTGTGTGTGTGTGTGTGTGCTGCAAATGGAAAGGATGGGATGAAGAGATTTTCCACTTTTTGTACTACAATGTCCATCTGGAAACACGATTTCGCGCTTATGTGAGCTGATTGGTTTAAAAAAGAAAGAAAGAAAACTAGGTCCCTAACCTCATGGAGAAAGGTAAGGAACAAAAAATAATAATTCAAGAATTGAAGAAAAACGTACAATGGAACAAATGGGCAAAGTGATTGTTTCAGATATAGATCCTTACACTCAGCGTTATGATGTAAAAAAGCTCAACACGTTTCCTTCCTTTTAAAGAATTACTTCTTTAATATATTCCAATGACCCAATGCTAAAGATCACATGCCTGACTAAAAAAAGAGTAGCACTTGTATAAAGAATGTTGATCATGCATTAAGATACCAAACAACACAGACTTATTGCTAATAAACCACTAAGATCCATGCCACTGGGTCATCCCATGAGCCTGTAGAGTGATGCCCTTCGAATTATGGCTCCCTTTAACCAGAATACTATCCACCAAAAGAGATAAACATGAATTAAATGCTTTTAGTTCTGATATGCTTGTGTTAGGAGCAGGGCTGCTTTCTCCGCAGATTGTCCATATCATCTACACCCTAAATTGTCTATTGACAGTAATTGTAGCTAGGAAACAGTAGCAGGGTGCATGCTCAAGCTGCATTTTCTAGCAACTCCCTAGAAATCCTTTTGTTGAAAGCACTTATCTATGTTAACAAGCTGACTTGGGGTCATATGGTATCGAGAAAATAATTAATTAAACAATTAATTTGAAAGCGTCTATGCTTATAAAACCCTTCCTGTGGCAGGTTACTCAAAGGCAAATAATGTGATGGTCCCTAAAGAACAAACAAGCCAGAAATAGGTTCCCTTTTACAATAAAACCTGCAAAGTCTTCAGTGCAAGGAACATTGAAGCATATTCACAGATAGCCCATGACTTACAATTGGATTTCAGTCTATAGGCACATAGGACAGTTGTTAAATGAGACATGTCTGATTTTATGACTTTATTTGCCATGCTTATTGAATGATTCATATAGCTGTTAAGCAAATCTAGTTTCTCCTATTGCCTTTGTTGGAAGTCAGATGGGAAATGATCCTATGATCTCCCCCCCAACTCAAACTATCATAACTACATGTCAAGCTCTTGAATTTTGATCACGTGATCACAGGGACACTGCGATGGCTATGAGGGTCCACTGTGAGGACCAGGCATAAGCCACTTTTTCAGGGCCATCATAATTTCAATGGTTGCTAAATGAATGATTGCAAATTAAGGACTATTGGTATTTTTGAGTTTCTCCCTCTTTGGCCTTTGGTGGAGTATAGCATCAAAAACATTCAGAAAACAGGTCAAATTGAATATGAAAAGTGAATATTTGCTGAATAGTAAGAGTTTGGAGTCAATGTAGTTTTGCAAAATGCTAACCCAGAATTGCTGAGAATTTTGGCCTGTGGTTCAGAGCAACTTTGCTGGTATGCCTGCTTTTGTCAGTTCACTTCCTTTGCAATCTGAGGCCATCCGAAAATAGCTAGGATAGACCACTTTAGATTTATGGCAAAATCTGGGCGGTACCTTGTTGTTCCACAAGACACCTTAAATATATAAATCAGTCTAAATGTCTGGTTCCAAAAAATAATATAAATATTTTTTTCATTGTAGTCTCTGTTTGCTTCCATTTACTGGAGCAGAGAGGTGGCAGTGGCTGGACAGTGGGCATCTGAATGCTTACTCCAAATAATAAACCAGGTTTTCCAGTCATTCTAAGTCAGCATTCTTGGGCGATGAACATCCATTTCCATGGAGCAGGTGTGAGAAATGAGAGCCATAAATAAAAACATGAAGTGCTGAGCATTTACCAATGGAGATTACGTAAATTATTCAAAGCAGCTGATATTAATGATCTCAGCCATCCCTTAACTGTACTCTTCAGGGACCTTTTTCTGGATGAGTTTTCTGTAGTTGTCAGAAAATGTTGGGTGCAGCTGGATTCAATATGCCCTTATCTTATAACATCCCACCCCATTCCTTTGGGATTGATGGGGAAGGAAGGAAGAACATCGTTGGTTAACTTTTCATTTGCACTCCTAAGACAATCTCTTTTGCCTTATAGTCTCACATTCTGTCCAAGGTATCTGAAATGTGGGTTGGTTTTTTTTTTTCATTTTTCATTTTGGCTTTGTAATAAAAAATCAACAGAGCTTTTTTTTTTAATACTTCAAGAATCCTCAGCCTTATTAGGAAAGTATTCAAGAGTGAAGAGCAAGCAGATTTAAATGTAAAAACCCAATGAACTCTCTCAGTTTGTGGAAGAAATATGACCAACGAATCCACAAATTAGTAAAACTTCAGTAATACTGAATGATACACTCTGGATTGTAACATCAGATGTAGTGGAACATTACTATGCAGCAAGTTAGGTTTGGTAAGAAATCTGCATGTCAGCTTTCTTGGTTACCAAAATGTTCCCATTAAGCAGTCTAATTTCTGGAGCTTTTGTCTCCAGTCTGGTCCTTCTTGGATATTGGATCGGAAGCAATAACTCTCAAGCTAACACATGAATGACAACTTCTGCCAGGGGATTGTCTGAAGCAATACTTTTAATCAGGATTTTCCTTTAATACACATTCTGTATTCACCTTGTAGAATAGACACCCAATAATTGCACAGAACTTTGTGCATACTGTAAAGCCACATTAAAAAAAATCCAGAAACATCCAGGTAATAGGCATCATTGCACTCATGCCAGCAACCCTACCTCGTTTCTCTATCTTATTAGACTTAAAGGCAAGAGCTTTCATCTGGTCATGGAAGCTACCATGACTTGGGGAAAAAAAATCCACAATGTAAGAACTAATCAGGCACTAAGCCACAACTGCAATATGACTTTTCAGCATATTTCAGTTATTGAACAAAATGAGAAATTAAAAACTTAATATGGGGTATATATGATAGGTTTTTCAACTGAGCCAAGGAGACATTATAATTTCTTTGAATATTTGAGAGAGCATAGATGAACGAAGTGGCAGGTTTGTTTGATTTATAAGAATGGCCACTAAGACACTACCATCTCAATCAGTGTTTGTGATAACATCAATAGTTTGGAAGCAAAAACAGAAGAAGAATACAACTACTTAAGTAGGAGCCATCCGTGTGCTGCAGCCTCCAAAAAAGCCAATGTAGTCCTGCATTAACAGAGGTGATAGAATCAAGATCATGTAAAGTGTTAGTACCATTTTATAATAGCTTGGTAAGACCACACTGGGAATATAGCCTCCAGTTTTGCTCACCATATTATTAAAAAAACATGTTGAGACTCTGGAAAGAATACGGGAAAGAGCAACAGGTGGCTGGAGGCTAAACATATGAAGAATGGCTGCAGGATTTGGGTGTATCAAGTGAAAAGAAAGACTAGGGCAGGGGTGTCAAACTCACGGCCTGTGGGCCGGGTGCATCACGTGCTGGCCCCACCCTGCCCAATTTAGCAAAGGGGGGAAAAGTCCCAATACGTCATGTGGTGACGCGAGGTTGACACCCTTGGACTAGGGGCTGACATAACAGCAATGTTCCAATATTGGAGGGGCTGCCACAAGGAAGAAGGGATCAGCCTATTTTCCAAAGCACCTAAAGGCAGGATAAGCAGCAGTGGGTGGAAATTAATCAAGGAAAGGACCAATCTAGAACTAAGGAGAAATTTCCTGACAGTGAGAACAATTAACCAGTGGTATGGCTTGCCTCCAGAAGTTGTGGGTGGTTCATCACTGCAGGCTTTTAAGAAGAGATTTGGCAGCCATTTGACTGAAAGGGGTATAGTTCTCCTGCTTCAACAGGGAATTGGATAGAAGACCTCCAACCCTAACACTTCTAACTCTGTTATTCTGTTAAATCACTTCATTCATATGCTTACTAGCCAATCTCTCTTTCCTTCATGCATCAGAGGAAACAGCTGGGAAGTACTAGATATGCTTCCAACCCAACTGCAGCTTATTCCCTGCTCTTGGTCCTGGATTAGGATTTTAGGATTTATTTTTGTTGCTGACCAGAGTGCACTTGTAGCAAATAAAAAAAAAAAAACATAATACATCCAGGGAGACTCAGATGCATGGCTATCTTAATTAATAAATTATTCGTTAACATCAGAAGAATCTTACACTGCTGACTTCATTGATTCTGGCAGAAGGATGGTAAATTACATTGCAATATCAAGTGCTGAGATAGATATTAATTTATCACTAGAGAGAATGCTGTATTATCTTTCATCAAAGTTGAATAGACCTGAGTAACAAAAAAAAAGGCCAGTAGAAAAAGAAAAGATAAAGGGGACATTGTTGTATATATTTTTTTTAAAAAAAACCTAATCAGCATATTTATTAGGGATGGAGGAAGAAGTTTATTGGAACTCGCATAAGGAACAAATATTTCTGGCATAGGTGATCCATCTAAATGTGGAATACTGTCCTCTACTGGACATAAACATTCACGGTAGTTTTTAAATAAAGAAATCAAAGCCCATCCCAAAAGCAGAGGCTGCAGAGGCTATATAGAGACCCATTACATTCTTCACACACACACAAAATGTCATTTTCCAATTAGCGCTACACAGGAGGTCCATCTGAAATGTTGAAAACAGAACACATACACTAAACTAATTATCAGAAACATCAGAAGCAAAACATCCTGCTTAAAGTTCATCATTCATAAAAGTTTGTTTTTACACAGGTTGCTGAAGGGAAATGATAATTGTGAACTATTAAAGATTTTTTTTTAAATCACTGTATGGCAATTTGGAATTATTCTTGGTGCTTGCAATATTGTGCATAACTATCAATGATGGACATTATTACTGTAGTAATACTTCCTTTTTGCATAGCATTTGTGCCGAGCTATGAAAGTGGAACTATTTTTTTTCTTTTAAAATAGTTGGCTTAGGTTGTCCGTGGATTTGTGAATCATACCAGCACCACTTAAAACACCTTAAGGGCAGGAACTAATCAAGTAAACATCCATAATCAATGAGCTCATAGACGCTTCCATTGGAACCTGTTGTGCTCCCTGTACCAAATGACTCTTTTACACTTTTCATTATTTTAATCTTAAAGAACGGTAGTGGCACATTGCAAAGTAAATGCCAGCCTCCAGTGACATCTATTTCCAAGTACATCTCTGAATTCCAAATATAGCTTACCTGGAAAATCACGGCACAAGTTGCTAAGATTCTCCACATATTGAGAGAAAGGGGACATTCTCTCAATGGATCCCTGTCAGGTGGGATAACTTGCCCTAAAGGTAAAAGGGGCTGCTTCCTTTGTGATATTAGGTTTGTTAAAACTTATTTATTGTAGAAGGCCAATGTAGATCATGCAGGGTAGAAAATGAAAAGCTAGAAAGGAGCGATGCTTTGGATGTTTAGGATAACTTTACCACAGCTTTTGATGCATTGTTTTAACTGTTAATTAATTGTATATAATAATATATAATATACAGATCACTTAAGAGTCATCTCGAACTCAGGAAGGATAAAGTTTCATAAACAAACAATCAAAAGTTCTTGAAAACTAGAGATGCTGAAGAACTACAGCCTACTGCTCTGTTTGCAAACATAACTTATACATTCAAAATCTATCCAAAAGAAAGGTACTTAGTAAAGAATAATCTACAGCAGGAGGAACTAGAACATAGATTAATAGGGTTGGAAAGGACTTTGGAGGTTTTCTAGTCCAACCTTGCATAAGCAGGAGATCCTATTCCATTCTGGACAAATGGCTGTCTCTTTGTGAAAACTTCCAGTGTTGGATCACCCACAACTTCTGGAGGGAAGGTGTTCCACTGATTAATTGTTTTCACTGTCAAGGAATTTATCCTTAGTTCTAGATTGGATCTGTCTTTAATGATCTTCTTTACTTCTTATCTTGCCCTTAGGTGCTTTGGATAATAGGTTAATTCCCTCTTCTCTGTAACAGCCCCTCAAGTATTGGAAGATTGCTATCATATTGTTCCTAGTCCTCCTCTTCATTAGACTAGACATACCTAGTGTCCATAATTGTTCATCGTATGGTTTAGCCTCCAGACCCCTCAACGTTATTGTTGATCTTCTCTGCACCCTTTTTAGAGTCTCAGCATCTTTTTTGGTGTCTTGGGTGACCAGAATTGGATGTAGTATTCCAAGTGTGGTCTTACCAGTGCAATATAAAGCAGTGCTATCACTTCACACAGTCTTGAAACCATCCCTCTGTT
Source organism: Pseudonaja textilis (assembly GCF_049901715.1). Classification (NCBI taxonomy): domain Eukaryota; kingdom Metazoa; phylum Chordata; class Lepidosauria; order Squamata; family Elapidae; genus Pseudonaja; species Pseudonaja textilis. The sequence continues at coordinate 29,070,771 of NC_141991.1, forward strand.
GATGCAACCTAGGACTGCATTAGCTATTTTGGCAGTTGCAGCACTGCTGGGCCAATTCTGGTAAAGTGGTGCTTTGTAAATGGGGATGTCCTTCATGGCTGCCATTTCATGAAATGGGAAAGCCTCTGGAGCAATGACTTGCAAAAAATGTCCAACCCTTGTTTTAAGCATTTCAAAAAGTCCTCAGTCGACCATTGGGTTTGATGATTTTCTGTTTGCTTATAGACCCACAGTTGTTGAATCAATATAGACATCTGGCAATTTCAAGTTGATTCCGTGCCTCGGAAACCTAAGCTTTTAATGGGGGCTTCCTGGGGACCCAAACATATTAGAATCCCCAAATGCTCTGCCCAGCTTTTCTGGGACTTTTGAATAAGGAACATTTTTATTGTGTGAAAGATAAGCTTCACTCTTACTGTAAACAAATGGAAACCTCCAGCAATCAAACTTTTTAGTACAAAGGTGAACAAGCAGACTACTGGATAAATACATCTATTTATAGGACTTTTAAAAGGAAAAGAAGAAGCTCTTAATTATTTATACTAATGAGCAATAATATTTTTATTTGTGGAGAAAGGAGGAGGATACTAAAGTAACTGCAGAAAATTTTGCCAGCAAAGTCATATTAAAGACTAATTTAAAAGTCAAACATTTGTCGGCTTGATCTGAAGAGCAAAGAGAGAGAGAAAAAAGTCTTGATGTGTTGCTACTTCAACAAAATTACTTGTTTATAAACTTAAATATATATCATTTATGAAAAGAAGCATTGGCATGAGTGTATGCATAAAAAAAAACTTTGAATGTCATTTTCCTGCAAGAAAATCAACCTAATTCTTGTTAAATACCAAGGCAAAAATACTGAAGTGTTAGCCTTGCATGTAGACCTACAGATGACATCCTCTGATATCCAACCTTCACAATCTGGTTCCATAAAACTTCAGTTGATTTGTTTATTTATTTTATTTTTATTTATTTATTTTGTCAAGCAATTATAACATAGTCATGAATACATGAAATGGATTCATATAAGAAAAATAAAAAGAATCAATTGGACAGGGATGGTAGGCATGTTGGTGTGCTTATGCATGCCCCCTACAGACTTCTTAGGAAAGGGCTGAGGTCAACAGTAGACAGAAAGTTTTTGGGGTTTGGGGAAGAAGTCAGGTAGAGTCAGGTAGAGTATTCCAGACATTGACCACTCTGTTACTGAAGTCGTATTTCCTGCAATCAAGTTTGGTTCGGACCGAAGGTGGAGTAGTTCTAGGTTTTCTAGGTCTAGAATTTCAAGCCTGGTGGCATTAGGTATTCTGCAACGAGTAGAGGAGTGGAGAGCTCTTCTTGTGAAATATTTCTGGACTTTCTCAACTGTATTAATATCAGATACGTAATGTGGGTTCCAGACTGATGAGCTGTATTCAAGTATTGGTCTAGCAAAGGTTTTGTTTTATCCCATCTCGCATCTTGCACTCTGAATGTCCTTGGCTCAAAACATTTGATTTTAATTTAATTCAATTTAGCTATTATGAATAAAGCTTTTGTCATATTTATAATACATTAATTTGATCATTTTTAAAAAATAAAAAGGGCGTTTATACTTACCTGATAAGCCCGTTCTCTGTAAGCTGTGAAGAGCATCCAGAAGTGGGAGGTGCTTCAGTCTCTTCTGGAAAAGCTGGGCTTAAAACTCCGGGATGCTCCTCCTCCTCCATGGGACACCTCCTCAGCGTCCCCCAGTTTTGTGAAGACCGAGTGTCAAAGTCCGGGACTCATCACCTAATCTAGATCCCTGACTGGAATGGAACCCCACCAGGCGGAAAGAAATGGGTGGGGCTGGATGCTCTTCACAGCTCACAGAGAACAGGCGTATCAGGTAAGTACCAATGCCCTTTTTCCCATGAGCTGTTCAGAGCATCCAGAAGTGGGACATACCAAAGCTTGGCCTGTCCTTACAGAGGGACTCCATCTGGATTAAATCCACTCCTAAACTCTGTGGACCCTCTGCAGGACTCTTCTGCCAAATGAAGCATCTGCTGAGGCACAGACATCAATTTTATAATTTCTGACAAAGGGAGATGGTGAAGCCCAAGTTGCCACTCTGTAAATTTCGTCTATGGAAGCCCGTGTGGCCCATGCTGCTGATGTTGCCGCACTCCTTGTTGAGTGGGCTGTAATGTCTTGAGGAACTGAGGTGGACTGGCATTCGTAACTTTTAGCTATGGTGGCTCTCAACCATCTACCGATGGTCATCGACAACACCTTTTGCCCTAAAGTGGATAGATTGAAGGATAGGAATAGAGCCTCAGATTTTTGAAATGCCGCTGTGCGGTCTAGCTAGATGCTTAAGGCCCTTCGAACGTCAAGTCGATGCCATTGATGCTCCAGTCTATGAGATGGTTTCGGACAAAAATTTGGAAGCACCAACTCCTGCGCTCTGTGGAAGGCTGAATTTACTTTAGGAGTGAACGATGGATCCAATCGGAGAATCACTCTGTCCACATGAAACGCGCACAGATCCTTTCTCATTGACAATGCCGCCAATTCGGAAATTCTCCTAGCTGATGTGATTGCAATTAAGAAGGCCACCTTATATGTCAGGAATTTAAGACTAGTGGTTCTTAAGGGCTCGAACGGGCCAGTTGTAAGTGCAGTTAACACCTTGTTGAGGTCCCAGGTGGGATAGCGGTGAATTACAGGAGGTCGTAAGTTTGCAGCACCCTTAAGAAAGCTGTGGACATGTGGATGGTGCGCTATGGAACGGAGGTCACCCCAGGCTATCACCGAGGCTAATGCCGCCACCTCTCTGCGTAAAGTATTTGGAGATAGGCCCTTAGTCAACCCCTCCTGTAAAAAGTCCAATAATTGTCCTATTGATGGGGCAGTTGGATCGATCTTAGACCCCTGGCACCAGCAACAGAAGGCGGACCACGTGGCCTTGTATATACGATTTGTTGAGGACTGTCTGGATGCTTGAATGGTGGCAATAGCATCCTCGGAAATCTGTTGGGCCCTTAAATGGCTCCGCTCAACCTCCATACGGCTAGACTGAGCCATTGTGGGTTTGGGTGAAGTATCGGCCCTTGGGAGAGGGAAACCTTCGACGGTGGAATTTTCATGTTGTTCTCTCAACAGGTCCTGTAAATCTGCGAACCATGTTCGTCTGGGCCAGTAAGGGACGACCAATATCAATTCCGCTCGTTCCTCCAATAACTTCTGGATCAACCTGGGTATTATCGGGAGGAAACACATATAGAAGTCCGGGAGGCCGCTGACATTGTAGGGCATTGACAGCCTCCGCCCCCTGAGTCGGGTACCTTGAAATATACCAGGGCAATTGGGCGTTGAGAGGAGAGGCAAATAGATCGATCACCGGTTGCCCAAACCTCCGCACTGCTTCCTGGAAGACAGACAGTTGTAGGCACCACTCTGCCTGATCTATCATGGCCCTGCTGAGCCAGTCCACTTGTGTGTTTAAGGCCCCTGCTATGTGTTCTGCCTTGAGCAAAAACAGATTGGCCTTGGCCTACTTGAACAACTTGACCATTTCCAGCATCAGAAGTTTGGAATGGGTAACCCCCTGTCTGTTTACGTGGGCCTTGGTTGTGATATTATCTGTCAAGACCAGAATGTGGCGTGATTGGAAAAGGGGTAGAAAACTGCGTAAGGCCAGGTGAACCGCTCGTAGCTCCAACAGGTTGATGCTTTGTGATTGTTCGAAAATAGTCCAAATTTCCTGCTCAGTGTGGGATTGGAAGTGAGCTCCCCATCCTACCAGGCTGGTGTCGGTTGTGATTGTTGCCCTGCAAGGTTCCTTGAAAGGACACCCCTTGTTTATCGTGTTGAAACTCTAGCGCCAAACCAAACCTAATAGTGTCCTTGACCCACGCATCAGAGGTGGAGCTGTCCCATTGATCAGCAAACAATTTTAGCCACCCTCCAATGGGAACTGCTGTCAAGGACTCACTTGCGGCAATAAAAAAATCGGCCTCTGGTGCCTCTGGGGTTTCTTCTGTTTTGGCCTCCCCGCTGACCTCTATCGGAAGATTCAGACCTATCCTGTCTAAAACTGGATCTGTAGCCTGATGTTCTCTGAGCTCTGGGAACGTATGGGCCTTGATAGTAGGGCTGAAAGGAACCCCTTCGAAACGACTGGGGTGTTCTGTTTTCAGACCTCCGAAAAAGAGGGGGAAGCACTTTTTTCTTGTTTCTATTTCTACAAGGAGGGGCTCCAAGACACTGCCAAATAATTTATCCCCCGATATTGAGGCTGATGCCAACTTGCATTTATGCTTGGTATTCACCTGCCAATGCCGGAGCCATAGCAGTCTCCGTGCTGATACGTGAGATGCTATGGCCCTAGACGAGAATTTGAGTGCATTAAATGTGACGGCAGAGAATTCTGCTGCTGCAATAATTTTAGCTATGTCCTGGTGGGCTCTGACATTTGACGCCAGCAATATATCCCTCAAGTGGAAGACCCATCGGAGGGAGGACCGTGTAAAAAAAGGATGCCGCTGTAGCAGCCCTAATGGCCCAGGCGTCAGAAACGTGTGCCCTACGGAGTGCCAACTCTGCTCTCTTTTCTTCCGGTCTCAGGGCTTCCTCGGCCTCATTGGGAAAGGTTGAAGAAGAGGCCAGTGCCACCATGGGCTCATCCACCTCCGGCATTTTGAGAAAATTTGAAAACTCTGATGCCAAATTATAATATCATTTATCATACCCTGTTGGGGCTGGGTATGATGATGCTAATGCCCACTGATTTTGTACTAATTTAGCAAACATATGAGGGACAGGAATAGTTTCCGCCTCATTAGCCGGTTGTGAGAATATTAGATCCTCAGATTCATCCTGAGACCCTGTTGACAATGGATGAGGGTCTGATGTGCCTAGTTTAGCGGTGTTCTTTGCCTTGAACAGTAAGGATTTAAAGAGGTGCGGGCGAAAAAGGCCAGAAAAAGTAGGTTGGTCCGGAATGAGGCATTCCCCGTTCTAGCGGGTCAGCTTCTGACAACCCCAAGTCCATCTGATGGATCGACCCCCCCCTCCATGGGAACATCCTGATCCTCAAAGTCCACCTCCTCCCGAAGACCCTGGGCTGGTATGTTAGGAATATTGGGGAATACTGAGATTGATGTTGTCCGATATGCGCAAAGGATCGAGTGGACAGGGATCCTGCATCCGAAGCAGCTGAGAAGTTTCTGGTCCTGATGGATTGCTAAACTCCAGCCGCAATGCCCCTTTGAATCGCCATCTCCATCCATTGCCTCATTTCGATGAGGATAGTCTCAGGCAATCCCTCCTCCTGTCTTAGGCCGGCGACCGTAGGGGTGAAGGTTGTCTCTGGGATTGGCCGGGCAGTGCTCATTGGAGGAGATATGCCTATGAGAGGTTGTCCAGAAACAGTCTGCCTGGGCTGAGTAGATAAGTCCAAGGGCCCCATCAATGGGTTTGGGTTCTGATCAGATTGTTGTGTCATAGCCATCTTGTCTGCCTCCCTGGCTCATTTCTGCAATTGCCTTTCCAAAGCTAGGTGCCGTCTATGGGCATCCTTATCCGCCACCTTAGAGGCCTTTTTGGGGCCCACTGGTTTATCTCGGGACTTATTCTTTAATTTTAAATTTTCTTTTTTCTTTTTTAAATTATTATGATTATTATTGTTGTTGTTGTTAATATTTGTACTTTGGGGTGATGCCTTCCCCTGCGGTTGAAAGTAGAACGCTCCTCCAGGAGAGTAAGAATATATATATATATATATGTGTGTGTATGTGTATGTCTTTGTGTATGTATATGTATATGTATATATGAATGCCCATATACATAGACATATGCCTATATCTATATGTATAATTGTGTATATGGTAAACAGCATCTAAAGGTCCCCAACAAGGGAAACCACCAAGTGCTCCAAGTGAGAAAAACTCTGGATCCCTGGTCCCCAACAAGGGAAACCAGCTATACAGTCTCTGAGGTGAATCCTTTCCTGTCAAAACCAAACATCCCGCAATTTAAATGGCACTTGCAATTTCAGTCCGAAGAAATGATCCAAAGGCAATTGCAAAGAAATGCCTGTTTAATGACTAGCCTGGTTATCCAATGTTAGCCAGACAAGGGAGAGCTAAACCCAGGGAGAACAAAGTGGAAAGATACTGCCTCGGTCCCCAGAAAGGGAAACCAGTGAGGAATGGCGCCTGTGATAATTAGGCGCTAAGTTGAGCCAGCCGTTGAAAAGGGCGGGAAGCAGAATCACCGTTGCTAATGTCTGAGCCGTCTAATGAGCCGCTGCTGCTGAGGCTCTAACTTGCGAGTTAAATGCTTCTGTCAGACGAAACGACAAGGCAAAGTGAGCCGCAGCTGCGAGCGCTCCGATCGCAGAGAAGGTGATTGGAAAGTTAGATAAGGTAATTGCCTGAGGCGGTACCTCAAGCTGCCTGCGGAGTGGCAGGCTCTGCTATTTACAAAGAAACTGTTTTTGTTTTTTGTTTTGAACTAATCGAGGTAACCTAATAGAGGGACAAGCCTGAAAAGGCCAAATTAAAAGGGGAAGAATTTTAAAAGCTGAAATAACCCAAGAGCAAACCTGAATCAGAAAACTGTTCCAGTCGGGGAGTGCACAACCTCTTACCACGAAGGCTGAGCTGAAACTGGGGGACGCTGAGGAAATGTCCCGTGGAGGAGAAGGAGCGTCCCGGAGTTTTAAGCCCAGCCTTTCCAGAAGAGACTGAAGCACCTCCCATTTCTGGATGCTCTGAACAGCTCATGGGAGAAAGGCTATAACATTTCACAAAATATTACAGTATGGAAGATTTTATATTACATGCTACATTCAGAAAATTTATCTAAACTTGCTCTCAACTTATTCACTGAAGATCCCTGAGTTCTCATATGCTAGAGAGAGAGAAAATAAAAGTTGCCAAGTTACTCTAACTGAGCTTTGATACCAGTTATAAATATTGGGAACAATATTAATACAACCCTGAAGTTGAAGCTCCAATACTTTGGCCACCAAATGAGAAAGGAGGACTCACTGAAAAAAAAACCCATAATGTTGGAAAAGATAGAAGGCAAAAGGGGTAGGGAGGATGAGACAGTTAGATAGTGTCATTGATGCAATGAACATGAATTTGGGCAAACTCTGGGAGACAGTGAAGGACAGGCAGGCTTGGTGTGCTGTTAAGCACCAATCCATGGAGTCACAAAGAGTTGGAGATGACTTAGTGACTGAACAACAACAAATTAATCCAGCCAAGTAGAGCACTTTTATACATTGTACTAGACCTTAATTTGCTTAACTGCACTCTGTTGATTAAGTCACATGTTGCCTTAAATCACAAATAAGAATTTAGTTAGATTCATAGATCATCTTGAGTCAAACTCAAACAAACCATATTACTATTTATGTAATGAGTATGGAAACCTAGACTAAATCTATTAATATTGATCATTCTTTCTATCGAAAGACAGAAAAGAACTGTGTGGTAGATATAGAATGATGATGATGAACAATTAATTAACAGTTTCTAGAATTCAAAGACAGAGTATTTGAGAACCACTAATAACATTTGTTGAGATTTATATATTTTCAAAAACAAGGACAGACTTATAGGACATGAAAAAAATAAGGGAAAATAACCAATGGGCTTAGGCATGCCTATTCCATTAATGACTCAAGGCAATCAATTAATGAGGTCAATTCCTTTTAGAGTATTCTAGGCACACCGTTCATCCTATTTGTGTTGAATTTTGTAGCTTTCAATGAGGCTGCTTAATCAATTGCCCAGCTACAATCTTTATTTGAACCAAACACTGACGTTTTCAACCTTCCAAAATTATATATAGAAGCCACTTGTGAGAAACATGACATTGCAATCTGCTTTCAGCAAGGCAGAGTAAAATACTGTTTATCTCTCTTAGCTGAGACAACTTAATGTTTGCTTGATTTACTGGTGTGTAAGTTATAACTGGGAAAATGGAGAATCTCACCTCTTCTTAAAACATGCCTTTTTTAATGCACAATATAAGGTTCTGCTGTGCCACCTTGTGTTATATTATATCACATCTGCTAAAAAACACCAGGACAAAACTGGAGTCCGTAGGATTACTCAAAATCATGCAGTTTTTATATTTAAACTCCTGCTAGATCAACATCTTTGCTCACAGAGTTTCATACCCATAGTGATGACTGAATTAAAATCTCATTATTCAGAGACCAAAAGAAAGAGAAAGGGCATTGGTACTTACCTGACATGCCCGTTCTCTTTGAGCTGTGAAGAGCATACAGTAGTGAGCATCCAGTAGTAGTGGGAGGTGCTTCAGTCTCCGCATGTCTAGACTGGGCTTAATTTGTGGAACGCTCCCCCTCCTCCACGGGACTCCTCTCCAGCATTCCCGTTTTGGCGAAGACGAGATACTTAACCGCCCTCGTCCTCAATGCCCTAACAATTTGTTGGCTGAAACAGCACCCCACCAGATGGAAAAAAAAGGGGGTGGGGCTGGATCTCTTCACAGCTCAAAGAGAACGGGCATGTCAGGTAAGTACCAACGCCCTTTCTCCCATGAGGTGTTCAGAGCATCCAGTAGTGGGACATACCAAAGCTTGGCCTGTCCTACGGGAGGGACTCCATCTCGCCTGGAATCGCCTCCGGGTCCCTGTGGACCCGTTGCAGAACTCTTCTGCCAAACGAAGCCTCAGTGGATGCAAACACATCTATTTATAATGTCTAATGAATGGTGATGGGGAGGCCCAAGTTGCGGCTTGACAAATTTCAGTTATTGGTGCCTGTGTGGCTCACGCTGCCGATGTTGCAGCGCTCCTTGCTGAATGAGCTGTTATGCCCCTGGGCACTGGCAGGGATTGAGTCTGATACGTTTTCGCTATTGCGGCCCGAAGCCAACGGCCTATCGTAGAAGGTGAGACCTTGCATCCCTGAGTATTGGGCTGAAAGGACACGAATAAGGCCTCTGTTTTTCTGAAAGCCGCTGTGTGGTTGATATATATTTGCAATGCTCACCTCACATCAAGCCTATGCCATTGCAGTTCCATCCCTTGAGATGGTCTGGGGCAAAAATTAGGAAGTATCAGCTCTTGTGCCCTATGAAAAGCCGAGTTAATTTTGGGTATAAATGTAGGATCAGGGCGAAGGACTACCCAGTCAGCATGGAAAACACAAAGATCTTGTCTGATAGACAAGGCTGCAATCTCCGAAATACGACGAGCAGAAGTGATCGCTACAAGGAAAACTACTTTATATGTCAGAAATTGTAGACTTGATGATTTCAAGGGTTCGAAAGGGCCCTTAGTGAGTGCGACAAGGACCTTGTTAAGGTCCCAGGTGGGATAATGGTGCACTGCTGGAGGGCGTAAATTTGTGGCTCCTCGAAGGAAAGTCTGTATGCGTGGATGATGGGAAAGAGAAAATAGGCCTTCACAAGTGAGAACTGATGCCAAGGCCACTACCTGTCTTTTCAACGTATTAGGTGACAACCCCTTGTCAAGTCCCTCTTGTAAGAACTCAAGATGTTGAGCCACGAAAGGAGAGGTGGGATCAATTCGAGACTCGGTACACCATTTGCAGAAACTGGACCATGTGGCATTGTAAATGCGAGTTGTTGAGGAGTGTCTGGCGGCTAGGATAGTGGCAATAACTCTGTTGGAAAACTTTTTGCTCTTCAGACAACTCCACTCAACCTCCAGACGGTCAAGTGCAACCATTGAGTGTCCGGATGTTGAAGGGGCCCCTGAGTTAACGAAACCCTGGCTGGCGGGATTCTCCATGGAGCTGATACGGAGAGACTGCGGAGGTCTGCAAACCATGGCCGTCTAGGCCAGTAATGAGCTAATAGAAGTAGTTCCGCCCTCTCGTCTAGCAATTTCTGGATGACCTTGGAAATCAGTGGAAGGGGTGGGAATGTATACAGGAGTCCCGGGGGCCAATGACAGCGGAGCGAGTTGAAGTTCTCCGCTCCTTGTGAGGGGTACCTGGAAAAAAATCTCGGGAGCTGAGTGTTGAGGGGGGAGGCGAACAGGTCCACCACCGCTGTCCAAATGTCCTGATCACTTCTTGAAACAGGGAGGGATGGAGGCGCCACTCCAATTGATCGATGGTGGCCCTGCTCAGCCAGTCTGCCTGTGTATTCAACAGACCCAAAATGTGCTCTGCTCTGATGGAAAGTAGGTTGGTCTCCGCCCAATGACACAAGCGCTCTGCTTCTCACATGAGATGTTTCGACTGTGTGCCCCTGTTTGTTTATGTGAGCTTTGGCTGTTACGTTGTCAGTCAGTATTAGTATGTGCTGATCACGTACCTGAGGAAGGAAGCTGCGGAAAGCCAGGTGTACTGCTCGAAACTCCAGCCAGTTTATGCTGCACGACTGTTCTATGGTGGACCAGTGGCCTTGGGTTGTAAGCGATTGAACGTGAGCTCCCCATCCAAACAGGCTAGCATCGGTGGTGATAGTAAGTCTGTGTGGCTCCTTGAAGAGGCAGCCTCTGTTGATGACTGGTCTGGTCCACCAGAGGAGAGATATGAGGACCTTTGGTGGTACCCTGACCTTGTGTTTGGAGTTGCCTTGGCCAGAGCACTGGTACAGAAACAGGAACCACTGGAGAGATCTAGTGTGGAGCCGGGCCCAAGGGATGATAGAGATACATGAAATCATCTTGCCTAACAATTTTGATAGATCAGCTAGGGACACCCTCTTAAAACCCCTGATCTCTTTAACTAATTGCTGAATGCTGTTTAGTCTATCTGGTAACAGGTAAACCTTTCCTTCCACCGTATCTATGACAGCCCCCAAGGTGGGTTAACCAAGTCGATAGTGTTAATTGACTCTTTTTCCAATTTATTGAGAAGCCATGTTTTTGTAGGGATTGTAATGTGGTTTGAGTGTCTTTGACTGCTTGATGGGCGGAAGATGACAAAATCAAGATGTCATCAAGATAACACTGGAGTCGTACGGGGATGTCCTGGAGATGAGCAGCTAGCGCTGCGAGAACCTTCGTGAAGGTCCTAGGGGCAGAAGCTAGTCCGAAAGGGCCACATATTCAAACTGGTGGTTATTATAACAGAATCTCAGAAATTTATAGTGGGAAGGCCGAATAGCAATATGCAGGTACACCTCCATCAAGTCTATGGACATGAGGACGTCCCCCTTTCTGATGCCAAGTAAGATAGATTGCAGGGTATGCATCTTAAACTTGCGATATACTAAGAAACGGTTGAGACGTTTCAGGTCTAATATCGCTCTCCACCCCACCCCCCAAACTTTTGGGAACAACAAAAAGATGTGAATGGAAACCTTGCCCTCGTTGAGTGGTAGCTACTGGTTGGATGGCTCGTATATCCAGTAGGTGTTGGATAGCCAATTCCATGAGATTACATTTAACCAGGTCTCTGGAGAGAGGGCATGACATGAAAAAAATCTGGGGGAGTGGATTGAAACTCCAGTGCAAGGCCAAATCTGATCGTGTCTCTGACCCGCCAATGGGGGTCGGGTCCCGGGAGTTATCTTGGATGCCGAAAAGGCCTGTTTCCTTCTCCCGAAAGGATCTTTTGGATTAGCCACCCCTTCTGCTCCTATCCCCGAAGCCAGACCTGTCTGGCTGCTGCCCTGGTCTGAATGATGGGGGTCTCTGATATCTGGGTGAAAAGGATCCCTGGTAAAAGGGTCAAAAGGATCCCCACCGAAAGGACTGGGGGTTTCTAGGATCTGACTTCCGAAAAAGGGAAGGAAGAATTTTCTTGTTACGGGTTTCGATTAGTAGCAGATCAAGGGAAGGGCCAAACAGTCTGTCTCCCACAATTGGGGATGAAGCCAGCTTGCATTTGTCCTTAAAGTCGGCTTGCCAATGTTTTAACCATAACAAGCATCGCGCTGTGACACATAAGGTAATGGCCCTGGATGAAAATTTGACTGCATGATAAGTTGCATCAGCTGAGAATTCAGCAGCTGCAATAAGTTTAGCAATATCTTGGTGCGCTCTAAGGTTAGAATTAGGGACATGTTCCTGTAAGAGGCAGAGCCATCTGAGAGATGAATGGGTGAAGAAGGAGGTGGCCGTGGCTGCTCTGATGGCCCACGCGTCAGGCTGATGGGCTCTGTGTAGGGCTAGCTCGGCCCGTTTTTCCTCCAGCTTTAATGCCTCCAGTGCATCACTTGGAATGGGGGAGGATGCTAATCCCACTATAGGTTGATCTACCTCGGGAGTATTCAATAATTTTGAGAAATCAGGGGCCAAATTGAAATATTTCCTGTCATATCCAGTGGGGGCTGAGTACGCCGCTGCAGAGGCCCACTGCTTCTGTACCAGGTCCGAAAACATGGGAGGAACTGGGATCACCTCTGCTTCAACTACTGGTTGGTCGAAAATCAGATCCTCTGGTCCCTCTTCCGAAGGAGTTGGTGTGGTGGAAGGGGTCGACTTGTTTAGGCGTGCAATATTTTTTGCCTTAAACAAGAGAGATCTGAAAAGCTGTGGGCGGAATAAGCCTGTAAAAACAGGTTGGTCAGGAACAAGACCCTCATCCTCAGACATTCTCCTTTCTAAGGGGTCTGCTTCTGACAGCGGCTCATTGTCATGCATTGATCCTGATTCAATCTCTTCCATTTGATCAATTTGATCCAATTCTTCCTCCTCCTCCTCCTCCTCCATCGGCCCTTGGAGGGGGACCTCCCCCTGTAAATGTACCTGGGTATAGTGCTGCTCCGACCCGATCAGTGACCTCAGCGATTGGGAATCATGATTGGTGATCACAGGATATGCCCTGGTCATAACAGCGTGCTGAAGCCCCGCTGTGATCCCCTGGTGGATTGCCAGCTCCATCCAGGCTTTCATCCTCTCTGGGACCTCCTCAGTAAAACTATCGCCCTGACGAAGACCAGCAGCCATCGGAGTGAATGTGGCTTCAGGAGCCCTTCGCGTGGTCAGTGTCCCAGGCACTTGGGCCTGTTGGCCTTGGGGAGCCAAGCTGCGCCTGAATGAGAGGGAGAGATCTAGGGGAGGATGAAGGTGGGAAGAGGTAGACGGACCTGGGCTGGAGGAGGGGAAGTCCTTTGAGACTTTGTGCACCTCCCGAGTGCGCTTATCTATCTGTTTTTGTAAAGCATAATGGTGCCTGCTAGCGTCCCTTTCTGAGGCTTTAGAATTCCCCTTAGCCTGCTTAGGTTTGTGTTGAGATTTGGCTTTTGCCTTCAAGGATGAGGTCTGAGAGCTGCTACCATCTGCCATTTCGATTCAAATTGGAATTGCAGTATGCTTTTTATACAATGCAATACTGTGACGGCGGTTGGCATGCCCAGGGGCCTGATCTGAGGATAGACCAGTTGCCCTGATGATGATTTTATTGCCCCCTTTTCTCTCTCTTTTTTTTGGAATAATACTTATCTAAAATGAATCATATCTAGTAATAATATTTTATTGAAATTAAAATATTATACTGAAGAGAAAATTATTATTATTATTACACACACACATATTAATAAGTATAAGAATGTTAATTAAGTGGCACGATGTTGCGTGCAGAGAAAAACCAAACAGCCAAATTGCGAATGCCTAAAGGCCCAGATTGATAAGGGTAGAGGCCTTCAACAGCTTCCCTGCACAGGCGGATACAGGCCTGGGTGCTTGCTGTTGTGCCGCTGGGTTGATTGGGCTGTGAGGGTTAAGCCAACAATTTAAATGTAAGAATAGCCTTGAATGGAGAACAAACCAAGACGAGGATATAATGGTTCCCAGAATATCTGAAGGGAACTTCTGTTCCAAGCAGAGCTACCTTACACAGCATGAGAAGGAATACAGGCGCGTGGCCACGGGTTCTTGAAAGAAAAGATGGCCTCTGGCTATTAATCTTTTGGTGCGCTCCTCAGCAGCAAACTCCCGCCTTGTAAATGAATAGCCTCCGATGGCTTTTTTCTATGAGGCTAAGCGGCGGGGAAGGGTGGAAGGTACCAATCCACTCTAAATGGCGTTCAGAGGCGGGGAGAGTGATACGACTCAGTTTGGAGCGAGAACTCATGCCGCTGATTGATTAAAAGAAAACACTGCAGCAATCACTCGAAATGGCAGGGGTAGAAATATCGCTGTGGGGAGGGGGTGCGGAGTAGGGCTAAGGTTCCCGCCACTTTGAGGTGCGAATTGGTGCTTCCCTAAGTTGGACCTGTCTGGCTGCGATCTCTACAATGCGAGCCAACTTGAGAAATCGGAATGGAATAGAAGGCTAAAGACAAGATGATTAACTGTCAAACCTGCTGGCAACGAAATAATTTTTCGTGTTTCGGCCAAGGAAGAATCACAAGCACTGCCTATCTCTCACGAGGCTGAGCAAAAACTGGGGAACGCTGGGGAGGAGTACCATGGAGGAGGAGGAGCGTTCCACAAGCCCAGCCTAGACATGCAGAGTCTGAAGCACCTCCCACTACTACTGGATGCTCACTACTGGATGCTCTGAACAGCTCATGGGAGAAACTAAAAATTCTTTTAGCAGATTAAAGGCCACTGTGTGGATTTATTGTACCATAAGTCTTAGTAGATTGAGTTTTATCAGGTGTAGCTGTAGAAGTCAACTCTACTTTATGAAAGCTTACGCCACAATAAATTTGTGACCCCCTGCCCAAGCAGGAGGGGTTGGACACCATTTCTGATAAATGGCAGTCCTATCTCTTCTTGAAAGTCTCAAGTAATGAAGCTTCCACAAATTCTGAAGGCAAAGTGTTCCACTGGTCGATTGTTCTCATTGTCAGAAAATTTATCCTTATTTCCAGGTTAAATTTCTCCTTGTTCAGTTTCCATCCATTGTTTCTTTTCTGGCCTATAGGAGCTTTAGAAAATAGCTTGACCCCTTCCTCCCTGTGGCAGCCCCTCAAATATCGAAAGACCGCTATCATATCTCCCCGGTCCTTCTCTTTACAAGACTAGCCATGTCCAGTTCCTGTAACTGTTCTTCATATGTTTCATATGCTTCTTGAGCCTATCTTCTTGAGCCTATCATCTCCCTGAATTTTCCTCACATTTGCACAACAGTATCACTATGGGAAACGCAGTCAAACAGTGTTGTCAATTCTGACAATGCCAATCATTTATCACATGGGAAAACACTCTGTCCAGTTGGTAATACTGTGCCTTATCCTGTGGAATTGATTAACGGATGAGAAGTACCGTTACCATTGAGGGAGGGTTCCTTAGGGATTGATGAAAGGCTATGAGATGCAGGCCTTGTGACTTTTTGATAGCAAGGATCAGGAACATTTTCAAAGAAATGCAAGTGGGGAAATGAAGTGACTGGAATTTTTAAATATTATAAAACCTAATAAATATTTTCATTTAAGAACTGGGATACATACTATCGGTGAAATTCTTGTCATGCACATGTAGAAAATTTAAAGGTGAGCTTCAATATTCTGTTTTGCATTCTGAAAAGACTGGGATCGTGTGGGATGGGGAAGGAAAGATAATTTTGAAAAGATGTACATATAGTCATGTTGTCAGTGGATATAGTTTGCTTCCCACAAGACTCCAGCCTAGGAACAGAAAGGATTGTTCTCATTCTGAAAGTGATCAGATGGCAAGCCTTGACATCAGTACTTATATATCTCCACACATTTTTTTAAAAATGTTATCTTCTACACATTTACCCATCAAATGAATCTATACGTTAATTTAACTACGATTGTATACTGAAACTTCAGTATATGTTCAGCTGAGATATAGGTACAGAAAAAAGAAAGAATAACTGACCACACACATTAACAAAAGTCTAAAAGGCGTTTGACAAAATAAACAATACAAGTTTGGTGGTTGATTCTTTGAGACATGAACTCAACCTGTGATGTGCAAAAATAAAATAAAAAAGTACTTGACTCTTCAGGGTCAATATCTGGTTGTATTCCTTTTAGCTACATTGACTACAAGCAAAACTTACAACAGGTGGTGACTGGTTCTTAGATTACTTGTAAGAACTACTGCCTACACTTCCAAGGCTAACTCCTACAACTTAGTAATATTTGAAGATTTTCAAGCATCCATTGCTTATTTCAGGTCTTCCCATAATATTTATATGGTGTTTCCATCCAGACATTGTCCTGGAAATTCTAAGAGTTTCTTCTTCATTCACTCTCTTGTAGATATACCTTCATTCTTGGGTTCATTGTCTTGCTATCTGACCGACTTGCCCTTGACAAGACAGATGGCTTAATATTTTCCTGCAGAATTCTCTCACATAAAGCAAAAATTAATCCTTCCTTCAATGATGGCAAATAGTCCAGATTTTCAGACAGCAAAGCATACTTGAAACATAATGCTCTACCTCTATGCTTAACACGAGAGATGTTATGAGAGTCCAATTGTTGATGGCAATGTTTGCTGATCATCAGACATAATTGTAGCCATACAGTCTGAAAATATGATATATCTGTCCACAGAATATACCTCCAGAAGTCTAGAGAGTAATTGAAAAATGTTTGGGCAACTTTGAGAAAAGCATTAATTTTCTTCTTAGTAAGCAATTGCTTCCATCTTATTTAATGAACGTATTTTCATCCAGATATTTTGTTTATGGTAGAATCACAGAATAGTGTCTTAAAGACCTTTGGATGTTTTGTAGGGGTTCTCTGTGACTTCCTGGATTTTATGCTGTACTTCTAGTTATTTTGGCAGGACAATCACTTGAAAGAAGATTCACAGGAGTTCAAATCTTCTCCATTTCAAATCTATTCATCTGACCATGAACCAATGGAGACCCAGATCTTCACATTTGCAATTAATTCTCCTTTCTCTCACTTCACTTCTTCAATTAGTGAGGGCATTTCAGTAAATTGTAACTTCCTGCTACTCTAACCTAGTTTGTGGATAATGAAGACATGGCTAAGGTTTGCTTCCAAATCTTGCCTCATTTGGAAGTAATGAATTACAGCTTCCACTTTTGACAGGAGCACTCCTGCCTTCTTCACTTGATTGTAATAATGGAAAAACAAACTGGAAGCTAAGGGGCTAGGGTTAGGGTCAGGGTGGTTGCAATGGTTTTAAGTGTGAATAAATGGTCTTAAGTTATTTTTTTCAGTGACGTAACTTCAAACAGTCACTAAATGAACTGTTGTACCTCAAGGACTATCTGTAATTTGTTTATACAATTGTGCTTTTTGTACTTTGTGTATTGACACCCTCTGAAAGTAGTGAATGACGTAGATCTTACCCAGTGGTCCAAGTACCTATCCCAAATACATAATAAAATTTCTTACAGAAACTTAGAAATTGACTCTATCAGAACTGACAAGCTTATTTTATTGGTTAGCTGAGAGGAATAGTATACCTGATACCACACTAAAGGAGTTTTCAAAATGCTAATTTACAAAAAGAATTCTTCATACTGCTTTCTCCTTCATTCACTTTCTCTTTGTTCCAGTGGTAGCAGAGATAAGAATCTGTCAGCACAAGTGATCTAATTATGGGGAATCAAGATTCTAATGGTGGATGCATTATCGTAAATATTTTACAGGCTATCCTCTCTCTGGATGTGCGTCTTGAATTTTAAAAGAGAGGCATAATTGTGAAGAAATACCAGTGGCTTGGAGCCTGGCTGAACTTGTCACATCTACTACACGTACATTCCTGATATTTTTCAGCCTGATTTGTAATCATGACCAAAGAATCTTTGACGCATCTCTGCTACATTGAGGAGGCTTACCTGAGCTTGACCGGGCAGAAATGGCATGTCAGTAAAATCACGACCTAAGAACTGGGATGGGCAACTATAGCATCTTTACAACTTATGGACTTCAACTCCCAGAATTCCTGAGACATCAGCCATGCTGGCTCAGGAATTCTGGGACTTGAAGTCCACAGGTTGTCAAGGTGTCATAGTTGCCCACCCTGCCTAAGAATAAGGCATTTTCCCAGGTGCTGTTTCCAAAGGGACATCAGAAGGAGAGGTAGCTCAAACAGTGTGTACTTCAAGAATGATGAAGAGTCTGATTCTAAACCAAGAGCCAGAAATCCCTCCCAGAAGGAGCCCAACAAAAAGGAGAAATTGTGTATTATATGAACTTTTGGTTCTGGCAGCACAACTGAGGAAAAAACAGGGTGGAAGTGAAATGAAAAAGAACAGAGTCATGTAGAAGGAGGAGTTTTCACAAGAGATGCTCTCCTCACTGACAGAATGGGGGTGATGTCTGCCAAAATTTCCTCTCTAAAACAACTACTAAAAAAATTTATACTGGAGCATTACTGTTGCATTTTTGGTTATCTTAGTTACATAAAACAAACAGCTCTGGAAAATTCAAGGATGCCCTTAAAACTTTGTGTGTGATGTTAATGTACTTGTTAAAAAAACCCCACTCATTCTTTTCTATACAGGTAGAGTCCTGGACCTGCAACCATAATTGGGACTGGAATTTCTGTCATTAAAGGAGACAATTGTGATGTGAGTTATGCCCAATTTTATGACCTTTCTTGCTGCAGTCATTAAGCAAATCCCATGCTTGTTAAGTGGATCACACAACTTTTAAGTGAATCTGATTTTGATCATTGATTTTGTTTGCCAGAAGCTGGCTGGGAAAGTCACGAATGAGGATTGCATGATCTAGGGATACTGTAACTGTCATAAATACATGTCAGTTGCCCATCACCTGAAGTTTGATCATGTGACTGTGGAGACGCTGAAATGGACAGATGTTTGAAGCCTGGTTGTAACTTTGAACAGGCACTAACCAAATGGTCGTAAGTCGAGGACTACCTGAATAGCACTGGTTCGGACAGCATGCAAATATCATGGTACTCTAAATCAGGGCCTCCCCAATCCCAGGTCCGTGGACCGGCACTGGTCCACAGCATGCCAGAAATTGGGTCATGCAAACAAGCGAAGCCCCATCCGCGGGATGCATGCAGCACGTGAAACCACGCCCCTTTCGGTCTGGGGAAAAACCTCTCTCCACGGAACCGGTCCCTGGTATCCAAAATGTTGGGGGCTGCTGCTCTAAATCATACCCTGGATACTCTTTTCCTCTAGCCAAGGCTAAGCTGTCTTGTCCATCTGTCCTTATACTAACAACAAGAAGAAAACAGGCAACTTTAGCCAGTCTGCCATAATGTAAGCTTTCCATTTTGGAGTTGGAACTATCAAATTAGGGATTTTCATCCCTTGTTCTTCATGCATCTTTTTTAAAAAATTACTCTCAAAAATAACATAGAAAACTAAAATGAGACAGCTCAGTAATACTGGATTTTAAATGTGGCAGCTGCAACATCTTTTCTAAAGTCTAGGGTAAGATTCTTACTTTGCGAGTAGATACTGAACAACTCAAGCTATTCAAGAACAACAATAAGAAATTCGACAGTGTTTAAGTAGAATGGGATAGCCTTTAGCATAATCTATGACACTGAAATGAGAAATCCCACTATGCAGATGGAAACAATGAAATGCATAGTTATTACACATACACAAATAGTGAAAATCAGAGATAAAGAAACGATCAGCATTTCCAAAGATCTGCTTGTTATTGTGGCGCTGCAGATAAGAGAAGGTGATGATCGAGAGATGTCCTAAAGAGAGATGAAGTCAATTTTTTGAGTGATTACACCTACCAAGGGCTTGATGAATTATCAATACAATGAATAGAAACTGAGAAGCTTTTATTACAAAGTCACTTGAACAGAAGGTGACTAACACCCTGGGGTTTTTTTCAGTCTAAAGGCTACACTTTCTACTCTACCTGGAGGCTCAGGAGGAATGGGCAGAAATATTATGTGATAATTAGCAGTTATTTTCAGACCCATGTTTTACTTGTAGAGTTTAGATTAAGGGGATGAAATGCATGCATTATAATTTGCACTAGCTATATTTTATCTGATTTTGTCTCTTGGCCTCTCCTAATGGAAAAATTGATCCAACATCTGTAGGGATTTGTAGATTTCAAAGGATGAAATAAGTGCAATTAGATTCTGCAATGTTTAAGGCATCATCTAATCCATTAGACTCTCTCAGCCAAGAAATGCTTCTGAAGTATCAGCCCTACCTGTCATGAGGTTGGGGACTGCAGCCACAAATACACTACTAGATATAGAAGATGACCATGCTGAGGCCGAAGGAGGGGTTAAATGCATCATCAGTCATGAGTCCTTGCATACCCACAAGAGCTCTAAGTCCAGCACATCTTGCATTCCTTTCTATTCTTCACTCCCGCTAATTTTCCTTGACCGTTAGTGGTTCAGAATTTTATAGGGAGCTTAAGTTTACAATAAATCTTTATACACATTTGAACTGCAGGGTCTCCTGACTTCCCTAGTGCTTGACACTAAATGACTACATGCAGATCCCACAGCGAAAATACCCACCTTTGCTAAAGAAACTACAACCAACGTGAGGATATGCACATTCTTTCCAAGGCCACCATTGTACAGACTAGGCACTGTGGTAACCATAGGTACTCTCATGCTTGTGAATCGTCCTCTGACAACACATCAGATTCAATATGCACATCATAAGTTATCCAAAATTGCCTTTAAGTTGCAAATTGGTCCCTTTGCTTTCTTGGAAAATTAAAATAATAAAACAAGATAACTTGGAATACCATAGTACAAATATTCTAGTAGTTTCAAACTAGAGAAGAGGCAACCCCACTCCTTTTTGCCTTCTGATGAACACATAATTTATAGTGGTCACATCCATGCTAGCAGCCATTTTGTAAATCAACACCTCCCTGAAATGTTATCTTATGCGAAGATCTCTCAATCACACAAATATCCAATTGAATCCACAGGCCTAAAATATTGTCTGTTTTTGATTCTGGACAACTTGAGAAGTACTCTGTGAAAAAAGATAGATGAAGTCCAAGGGATGAATGGCTCTTCCTCTATACATTAAAACAATGGAGAACATGGAGAAACAAACATGTATTTAAGTACCAAGAATTAAATGAATTTTCTGTAGTAATAGGAAGGTGAGCATAACAACTGAAGCAAGGTGATAGCAAACCCCTTGTTATGATTCTGTAATAAAATCATCAACTGAAATGTACTAAAAAATTAAGACAGAAATGAGACACATTATGAATCACCTGACTTCGAGAAGTTCAATGTTTCCATGAAAAAAATAGATATTTTAACTTTTCAATAAGCAAACAAGCAAACTCCCATCTAATCATATTTAGGTCAAGAAAGTTTAAATGCCATCTATGCCTGTAATATAGCCATCAATTTCTAAATACAGGTAGTCCTCGGCTTATGACCACAATTGAGCCCAAAATGTATATTGTTAAGTGAGACATTTGTTGAATTTCATCCCATTTTACAAGCTTTCTTGCCATAGTTGTTAAGTGAATCATTGCAGTTGTTAATTAGTAACCTGGTTGTTAAGTGAATCTGGCTTCCTCATTGATTTTGCTTATCAGAGGGTCTCAAAGGGGGATCCAGTTGCCAAGCATCCGAATTTTGATCACATGACCTTGGTGATGCTGCAATGGTCAAAAAAGTGTGAAAAAAGGACAGAAGTTACTTGCTTCAGTGCCATTGTAACTTTGACTGGTCACTAAATGAAATGTTGCAAGTCGAGGACTACCTGTAGTGTTTATATCTTAAAAAAATCAACACATTAAGCAAACTTTCTAATGCATTTATGTTCATTACCTTGAGTTACTTGTAAAAATAAGAAAGCGTGCGTGTGGAGAAGGGTGAAAGATACAAATAGATAGAGGCAAATACAAGGACCAGGGCTAACTCAAAATAATATCATGCCATATTTTGTTATGTTTTCACAATGCTGTTTAAAAATATTTAAATTAAAAGCCAACAGCTATCTTTTTTTTTTTTAAGCCAAATTAAACTAGTTATGTATATTTAGACACCAATGTTTTAAGTAGAGTACTTTGGTATTAAATTTTAAAAAAACCTACCTCCTCGCTGTACCAGCAGTGTCACCTCACTTCCTTTAGGACATTCAATCAGCATATCCACAACTTGGTTGTGAGTTAGATTCTGCACATTCTTCTTGTTGACTTCAACTATAAGGTCCCCTTCTTTTAGACCACGGCACCTTGGACTGTCGACAATTTGCTTCACTCTCTGTCCCCCACCCCCGGGACTGTCTGCTATAGTGAAGCCAAAGCCCATTGGCCCTTTAATTATATGTACAGTTATGAGTTCAGGTTGCGTTGCTATAGAAGAAGCCAAGGAGACTGTGTCATTGGGGTAGCCGTGGGATCCATTGGAAGAAACCTCGGCGGGACTGCTAGGTCTCTGCTCTTTCATCCCGTTGACTTTCCCTGTTTTGCTACCATGGCTTGCCGGAGAGTCATAGCTTTCTTGCCCATTTACAATGATCGGTTCTTTATCCAAAATGGCCACAGACGTCACCAGGCTTGTGTTGGGATCATCTGGGTCAAAAGGCAGAGGATAGCCTCGGCACAGTTCCAGGTCCACGCTGGCACCGATAGGAATTGACTGGAAGATTTTGACCACTTGAGCATGGGTGTGGCCCAGGACACATGTGTCATTCACGCTGACAATAACATCTCCTACAGAACAGATGGTTGAAACTCTGTTAGGTTATCATACAAACTTCTTGCTTCATTTACTCCATAGCAAAAGGAAGGAGGCGGAAGAGGAACAAGAACTATTACTAGTAGTTTTATCAAATATAATATTTCTATGTATGTATGTATGTATGTATGTATGTATGTGTATATGTATGGTATTCAGCTTTGTTCAGGTATTTTCCCACGTCATTGTAGTTATGCTTTTAAAGTTGTAGCAACGTTTCGGCAGAATCTCATCTGCCATCATCTGTATTGTGTTCGTCTGACAGAAGCCTGATGATGGCAGATGAGATTCTGCCGAAACGTTGCTACAATTTTAAAAGCACAACTATAATGACGTGGGAAAATACCCGAACAAAGCTGAATACCATATTATACACACACACACACACACACACACACACACACATTGTTCAAGGAAATGTATCCAGGTTTGTTCATTTATCTCGGCATCAAATAACTCAAAATGCTATGTAACAGAGACAAAGAGTGATTTTAGCTTATCAATTATTAAAAATTATTATAATAATTTTTCTTTTTGTGAAACTAAAACTTGCATAGCCATCTTTCACTACAACAAATTCAGAGATTATGAAAAAGGAGGTATTGAATCCAAAGCGGAATATTACATATATTAAAACTATTATGCTTATGTTATATTAATATTTAATATAGCATTTTAAAATTCAGAAATTACCTTACATAACTAAGCACATGAGTTCCTGGGGACAAGATAATGGATTTGGATCTGTGTTTAATGCCGTGGGTGATAGAATGCAATGTTTTGGGTGCGTAATTGTATTCATGGCATTTTTTGAATATTTGTTGTAACTCCAAATGTTCACTAAGTGAGTGGTTGTAAATTAAGCACTACCTGTAGCTTACATTCTAAAATTCCCCAGGAAAGGGAACAATAATAGCATGTCATATAAAGCGGAACAAACACTGTTATAATAGTAAATATATTCCAACATGGAAATCATCAAATATTCCTGTAGTAATATAAATTTCATTCTTGAATGAGAATAAACTAATTTACTGATAAATACTTTTTTAAAAAAAGAATCATTTTGTTGACTGGAAAAGACTACACTGGTTTCAGCAGTCAAGCTTCACTTTTAACCAATAATAAAGATGAAGGAATTTTTGCTTTTAATTGTTTTAAAACATCTCAAACATAATTTTTGATAGATTGGGTTACAGTTCAGTTCACTTGGAAAGAAATATTTTGATGTTTTTATTTTTGAAAAAGAAATTGCTTACATAAAACTCTTTTGCCTATATAAAATGAGGTTTGTAGCAGATATGGGATTATCCTTCAGTGTCCTGGAAATTTACTCTTTGCATTTTTAAGCTCTAATATGTTTTGTCCCTTCAAAAGGTTTGTTAAGTGCAGCAGTGCTACATTGTGTGTGCTCAATTATGACTCACACAGTGAAGGACTTTGTTTTGAATTATATCCAAAAAAATGGCAGAACATTTCGGCTTTGACATAGCACATGTTTTAAAAATACACACAAGTCCTTTAGATTTAATTCTCTACTATTAAGAAATTCGGAAGATTGTAATATTTTGCTTCTACAATGTAATGGCTTTATGCCTGTGTGGTTTGACAGTATAACCTATTTATAGTGCTATATATAGACGTATTATAGAGAGACACTATAACCTCCTTGACATTCTTTTCTTTTGCTTTTTTGGGGGAAAAAGTCCTTTGGCCAGAATAGAATAATTGAGGTTTAGATTCTGGTAGACTACTAATTTTTCTCTAGCGTTGTATTAGTTAAAGGGGCTCTTGATTGAATATTTTATTATTTTCTTTTTGTTTAAAAGACAAGTGGATGTATAGAGGGTAAGTTATTAACTGTAGGACTGCTGCTCTTTTTTTTAAATCAGAGATTTAAAAAAACTTTTGAATCAACTTTGATTCCTGGTGATTGCTTGAAGAAGTCTCGGCAGTTTTCTTGGCCAGATTTGAGAAGCTTACTGTTGTCTCCTTCCTAGGGCTGAAAAGGTGACTGGCCCAAGCTTTGTGTCTATGGTGGGACTAGAATTCCCAGCCTCCTGGTTTCTAACCCACTACCTTAACCACTACACCAAACTGTCCCTGTCTCTCCTCTTTATTTCATCTAGTTTCCACCAACGATAACTCTCAGTGGATTGACATGAAATTTTATAGGAGGCAAGACAATCATGATTTTTAAAACAAGGCACCCACATCACCCAAACAGCTGGCAAACTGTACTGTAAAGAGTGTGGAACAAAACTGTGGAATGGAACTTCTAGTTTTATCCAGAGGAATGTGTTATTTCCCTTCTTTTGCTTTGAGACAGAAATTAAGGCAAACTTAACATGATTGAACTCCAGTTAACTACGCTACTTTTCCGTGGCTGATCTCCCATTAGAGCAGAGAATCCAGGAGTTTCCTGTCAAGCTACCTGTTTCCATTTTGCCATCCAGTGCTGCAGGCCCATCAAGCACCAAACTCTTTATCTGAAGAAATTCATCTGGTTCGTCTCCGCCGACCACAGTGAAACCAAAGCCTCTGCTGCTTTTCCTCAGTTTGGTGTGAATGAACTTCCCTTTCAGTTCAGATGGGTTCCGGGTGAAAAATGGCTTCCCTGCTGTGAAAATTCCAGAAGTTTATAAATCAGGAAAAATAAATGCACTAATTTCTCTGTAGTATCCTTCTCTTCTCTAACTTCTGCCAGCAGAGCAATTAACTAACCTCCCATCAGCACTGATGATGTTAGTTTGGTAATGAAATGTCTGAAAGAAAACAACCAAACTGAGAAAACACCAAAGACCCCTTATTTCAACTACAGATATTCTCCTCTATCAATGAGTTAACCCTCAGAAGGACTAAATGTTAGAACTTGATTGAGCTTTCCTCTTCTGAGAAGTTTGCCCACACCCAAACATTGAAAAACACAAGGGGTATCAAATGGGAAAATCTATAGTGTAAAACTTAGGACAAACCCATGGGGTTCTGCTAAATAATTCTGAGGTGGTCATACCTTAACAGAACTGAGACCCAGAAATATTGCTTATTCCAGGTTTCAGATGAAACAAATTCCAGTCAGGAAGAGAAAGTCAAATCTGATGTGCACTTTTCATTTTCTGAATTCACAGCATCATTTACTATTTACTATACCATTTACTTCTCAATTTGCTTACTATCTTTCTTTTCTTATGTTGGCTTCTGCCATTGATGCCCCAGTACAACACCTACCACAGGTCTACTCACCATTTAATTTTTCCAGGCCTCTTTCCCTCCCTTCTCTCAGATACCAACCAAGATTGCTACTATTCTAACATGACTTATTCCAATGGCCTGTCAGCTGATCTTCCCTGCACCTTATCTTCACCCTACAATGGTATGTGGAAATAACCTTGGGAGACATTAGATAGAGACAGGAAGGAAGAATAGAGACAGTAGACTTGAGAAAGGACTATCCCTGGTTTTCAGAGGAGTAGAAATGAGGGACAGGAGAGATATTTTCTGACTTGCAAGATTCTATTAATAGAATCTTGCAATGAAGATCGAATTAGTGTTCATTGTCATGCTTCTTATCTGGACTAAAATCAATGTGTAACAGCCACTATGAAGAGCAGATAGGCAGAAGACCAGTAGGCAGCATACGTGAACACCAATTAGCAGCCAGAAGACATTATGAAAACTCCTTAATCTCACAATAGACAGACTCAACCATAGTTTTAAGTGAAAAATTGTGAGCATGCTAGAGCAGGGGTGTCAAACTCACGGCCCGCAGTCCGGATGTGTCATGTGCTGGTCCACCCCTGCCCGGTTTAGTGAAGGGGAAAAAAGTCCCGATATATTACATGATGCTGCCATGACAACGCAAGTTTGTCACCCCATCCTAGAGCAAGCAAAATTAAAAAACACTAGGGAATTTCTGGATGATTGACATTCATAAAAATCTGCCAGAGACATATAGAAAAACCCCCCACATAGATTGCCTTTTGTTTTTAATTCCTCACCTGTTCCACCATTAAAAAAAAGGATATACCATTCAAAAGACCCAATAATAAAGTAAGAAGGAATCACATCCTCTCCAGCAACCAATACCCAGATAAGGAGGAATTAATACTAGACAAACTATCAAGCAGGAAACAATACTCTAATCAAGGAATTACCAAAGAAAGAACCACACTGGCAAATCAAGCTACCAAATACAAACATGAACCCTGCACTCACTCATACAGATGATATTACCTAGTCAGATCATGAAAAATCTGGAACAACCGAACAACCAAGATCAGGGAGTACCAGGGACAGCACAATTCAACCAACCTACCTTCCTTCCTTCCTTCCTTCCTTCCTTCCTTCCTTCCTTCCTTTCTTTCTTTCTTTCTTTCTTTCCTTCCTTCCTTCCTTCCTTCCTTCCTTCCTTCCTTCCTTCCTTCCTTCCTTCCTTCCTTCTCTTTTTTTCTTTCTCTCTCTCTCTCTCTGTCTTATTTACCTACCTACCTACCTACCTACCTCTACTATCCTCCCATCTATCTATATTCTCTTCTATTGTAGCATTAGAGGAGTCTTCGTTGGCAATGTAACATGTACTTCTTTATGCAATTAATCTCAAGTTGTTGGAAAATCAAGCAATTTGCAGCACATGTTCGACAGACTACTGTATAGGATACAATGAGAAGCATGGATGTTATGTAATACATAAATGGTGAAAAATTAGAGCAAGTGTATCTTGTTAGAAGGGTTAATAAAAACATGGGGAAATGGATAATAAGTGTTTAAATTTCCAAATGCTGGTAGAAAGGTAGCGAGCAGAACAAGGTCTGTGCAAAGAATGTTTGTGGAAAAAAATGGCTGTGCATAAGAGTGTACTACTATCTAATATATTTTATGGAAGTGATAGAAAAGAAAAGTTGAACGCAATAAGAATTAAAACTATTGATTGATTTGACATGACTTGATTTGATTTATTTGTATGGCCTAAGTGACTCTAAAGAGATAGAGGATGGTCCAGGACAATAAAGCCAAGGAGGGACATGAAGCAATAGGAACTATATCAGTGTGGACTGAACACAGAAATGTTTGTTAGCACAAAAGAGGCAAGATTAAGTTGCCTTGTCCCATGGAGTAGAATTGAAAGGGATTGAAACTGAAAGCTTATGAAGGAGGAATAAATAAAAGGAGACCGAGAGTAAGATTGAGAACGTTATAGTTGGACGGAGTTGATGAGATTTTCAAAAAGCAAGAAGTGAGGAGTTAAAGAACAGAAAACATCTACAGCGTGATGTATAAATGGGACAAAAAAAAGTTTGCTTGCAAGGCTGCAATTGTAT
This sequence comes from Pseudonaja textilis, assembly GCF_049901715.1. Taxonomy (NCBI): domain Eukaryota; kingdom Metazoa; phylum Chordata; class Lepidosauria; order Squamata; family Elapidae; genus Pseudonaja; species Pseudonaja textilis. Next base: position 29,098,608 of record NC_141991.1, read on the forward strand.
GAATGGAATTGCTATTAACTAGATTTAATTATGTTTCCATTTCCTTTTCTTTTTATCATATACCTTTAATTTATTATTTCTTACTTCTTAGTTAGGCTCTATAGAGTGCTGTTGACCCTGAAAGCAGGGGTGGGATTCAAATTTTTAACAACTGGTTCTGTGATCATGGCTTAGGTGGTGGGTGTGGCTTGGTGGTCATGTGACTGGGTGGACATGGCTTGGTGGTCATGTTATTGGCTGGGTGTGGCCAACTCAACATCACTCACATCGAGGCATGCATCTCCTCGCCTCATGATTGTGGGAATGCTGCAACAGTCGTAAGTGTGAAAAATGGTCATAAGACACTGTTTTCAGTGTCATTGTAACTTTGAATGGTCACTCCACACAAGCAAAGTACCAGCAAAGGAGGGGGAAAAAACTCCAGAGAAGTTCCTGAGACAGGAAGTCTAGTCATGCCAAGAATGTAATAAGGATTAACGGAGAGACAGTTTCTGTAAGCAACACCAGAATGTTTCCTTCCTGCCTTCCTTACAGGATTAGGCCAGTAATTTCTTCTAAAACCGGTTCTCGGAACTGCTTAGAATGTTAACAACCGGTTCTAGCAAATAGGTGCGAACTGGTAGAATCCCTCCCTTGCCTGAAAAGTATGTATATACATATATGACCATTTGCTAATCTATGTAATATCAATTAAAATAAAATAAATTTTGAATTTTGAATAAAAGAGGTGTATTGCATGCCAGCTTTGCATCATTTTTGTATATATTAATTCCTTGTTGTATTTCTGGTGCACCATCACAGGCAATTAAATCCCCAGTTTTTATCAGCTGAAATCAAAAGGCCAGGTATGTGTTTAACTTGGCCTATGAATGGCTCACACATGCTGAGACTATGATTCAGCCTCTTTGACAAAACGGTGGGTGCATTTGAGATCAATAAGCTTTCCCTAGGTTTCTTTTGGAGTAAAGCTCTCCAAAGTAGCTGCAAAGCTTTTGAAATTATACATTACAGCTTTTCTAATTAATGGGCAATTATATATTGTGCGTTAAGTACATTTTAGAGGAACAACAATTAAAAGGCAGAATTTTCCACGTGAATAAACTACCTTTTTTTGAATTGGCTGCTATAGCAGAAAATCTCTCCAAATATTTTCATAGTTCCAAAGGAACTCAGGAGGAGTTCTATGGCCTGTTTTAAATTATTCAATCACAAGCGTGATTGAAATGAAACAAATAATAAAGTATAGCAGGTCTTGATTTGTATGTGCATATTAATTCAACAGCAACAGAAAAAAAATCTTAAATTGGTTCTTCCCAAGTATTCTAAGTCAGAACATCTTCAATACTTTCTTCTTATGTTAATGCTAAATAATCCAAAACAGAGTAATATTGTACTTCTTCAAAAGATAAATCTGTCCACAAAAATTAAACCAAATCAATGATGTATTTATCCTCTGATTGCATCTAGGAAGACTTTAAGTAGGGGATGTGGCAATGCCCATAGCTTCTCCCCAGAGAAAGTCTCTTGCCACCCGGAATCTGAATTCCCATCCTTTAGTCATAATTTCTTGTTGCATGTTATTAATAACATACTGTATATACAATAGCACAGTGAGCTTCTATACTGCTAGTACATTTGGTTGGTATCAAGCTGCAGATGCCCAATGTTCTCTAATTCTCCCTTTCCCATTTCAGCTTGGCATCCTCAAACATGTTGAAAAGGGTAGACTCAAGTGCAGCTTTTCACGAGAATTTTTTAGTAGAAAAGAGAGAGTACAAAGCTTCCTGCTTTAATGGCTTCCAAAACTTGAATCTGAGCATTTCCTTGCTACTCTGAACACCTCAAAGAATGAGCAGGTAAGAATGTAACGTTATGGAAAATAATATTCTTCTCAGAATAGAGGGCAACATCAATTTACACTAAAAAAAAAAAAAGTATTATTACATCATTCTGAATGTCTGCCTGAAGTTTGGTAAGACCTTAGACACCCTTGTCTGGTTTAGTTTAGACACACTGGAAAGGAGAGATTAGATATGAAAATTGTATATAGTCTTGTACAATTATGTTATACAACTAGGGCATTTTCTATTCCTGTTATTCTAGATTTTCAATGATCAGAAAGTTACTTCCTTGGATGAATAGTAGGAATTAATAATATTGAATTAATAAGCATTACAAGGTAGTCCTTGGCTTACAACCATGACTGAGCCGAAAATTTATGTTGCTAAGTGAGACAATTATTAAGTTTTCCCCTATTTTATGACATTTCTTGCCACAGTTATTAAGTGAATCACTGTAGTTCGGGAGTGGGATTCTACCAGTTCACACCTATTCACTAGAACCTGTTGTTAACATTCTAAGCAGTTCGGAGAACCGGTTGCTAGAAGAAATTACTGGCCTAATCCCGTAAGGAAGGCAGGAAGGAAACATTCTGGTATTGCTTACAGAAACTGACTCTCCGTTAACCCTTATTACATTCTTGGCAGGACTAGACTTCCTGTCTCAGGAAATTCTCTGGAGTTCCCCCCCCCGCCTTTGCTGATACTTTGCTTGTATGGAGGGACCATTCAAAGTTACAATGGCACTGAAAAAAGTGACTTGTGACCATTTTTCAAACTTATGACTGTTGCAGCATCCCCACAGTCATGAGAGGCCAGGCGAGGAGATGCATGCCTTGATGTGGGTGATATTGAGTTGGCCATACCCAGCCAATAACATGACCACCAAGCCATGTCCACCCAGTCACATGAACACCAAACCACGCCCTCCACCTAAGCCATGCCCACAGAACCGGTTGTTAAATATTTTGAATCCCATCCCTGCTGTAGTTGTTAAGTTAGTAACTCAGTTGTTAAGTGAATCTGGCTTCCCCATTGACTTCGCTGTTCACAAAAACTGTTCACATGACCCCTGGGCACTGCAACCATTATAAATAGGAATCAGTTGCCAAGTATCTGAATTTTGATCATATGACCATGGGGATACTGCAAAGGTGGTAACTGTGAAAAACCATCATAGGTCACTTTTTTCTGTGCTGTTGTAACTTTCAATGGTCAACAAATGAACTGTTGTAAGTCAAGGACTACCTGTATATTCTTATTTGGAGATGATGATCTGGTTGTGATAATCCCAGAAGCATCTAAACCGACGAAAGCCAGTGAGGACAGCAAACAATTTTGGAGGGAGGTGTAAAGTTGGGATGAATGTTCCTGAAGGTCCTACGGTCTAATTTTCGGATAAATATTCTTCTTTTGACACTTTAAAAACAAAAAACCTTTCATTACACTTATAGCAACTTACTTTGTACTGGAACATCTCTAACTGCCTCCTGGTTACTGGGAATATGGTTTGGAACAGGAGGAGGAGCAAGGGGAGGATTCTCTTCAGCCCATTCTGAAAAAAAGAGAGAAGAAAACAGAGATTTTATTTATTTATTGAATTTATATTGCCGCCTATTTGCCCATGGCGACTCGATGTGGCTTACAGAATGTAAAACCATATTTTTAAAAAAACAAAAAAAACCAATAAAAACTAACAAAAAGAATCAAATAAATTAATAAAGTACAATAGAACAAAATCGTTTAAAAAAAGGCACCTCCCAACTCCCCTCCCCCACCATGACGACAGCAGATCACATGAGCCATTTGATGGGCCCCATCTCGCTCTGGGTTCCCCAGGCCCGCTGGCAGAACCAGGTCTTCAGTGCCTTCCAGAAGAGTATCAGAGTATTTTAACTGTTTTCACCATTAAATAGCCCATTGCTTCTACAATCCAAAGGGCATTTAACATGCCGACTAGAATATTCAAAGCACATTTGTTTTTGAACTGTATCATCTGGAACAGGAAGTGCTATTGGAATATTATATATAGTAGTGGCCCCCCAAGCTTTTTGGGCATCAGGGATCGGTGCCGTGGAGAAAGTTTTTTTCTGCAGATTGGAGGGGTTGCGGTTTCGTGTGTCGCGTGCATCGTGTGGAGCTTTGCTTGTTTGCGCGGCCTGGTTTCTTGCATGCTGTGGACTGGTGCCAGTCCATGGACCAGGGGTTTTTTTGGGGGGGAGCCCTGATATATGGGATCCAGCCACACAATGAACCACTCTGGTTTTGTACATTGTTAATACAAGCCCATTGTGTCTCTAGGCACAGTCCCCTTCCTTTGACTTTCCTCAGAAGGCTTGTCACGATAGATTTTATGGGCATTTCTCAAAGTGTTCTCGGGAACAAGTGTGGGCAGCACCATTAGCCAAGCAAAAGCTGGAAACCTGAGTGGGAGACCAACCAGTGGATGGAACATATTGGCCACTATGAGCTGCACCATTGCCTATCACTGCAGGGGTAAACAAGATCTTAGAATACTTATGTTATTTAGACTGCCACCTTTATATTCATTTATTTTGCGTATCAGAAGAGAAAACTGATTACAACTTAAAAAATGATTAATGGAAGAAAGTACTGAGATATAACAGATATAATTTATCTATTAAACAAATTTGTCCCCCAGAAATTATTGGAGTAATAAACAGCTGGGCTGTGTGGGTGGGGCGAGCTAGCCAGAGAGTGAGATAATAGGATGGGATACACGGGGTGGGGGTGGGGGGCAGCCAGTGGTCGAAACTATCAGTATGGATGAACTGGTTTGAACTGGCAGCAGCCCACCTCTGATCTGGAGGGATGGAGTCAAGCAAGGGCTAAGCTTAGACTCATTACGCTGCTGTAAACGGCATAAGCATGAATCCATGAAGTCCTATCTGGTCATTCCCAGGGAAAGCTAGCAATTTAATGATAAACAATAAAGTTTACACAAGTGGTTTTAGTTGCTTGTGCCTGACACTTCCAGACAGTACTTTTACATTTTGATCATTTTTAGCTTTGTATTTTTAGTTATTTTTTTCTTATTTAATTCCTGCACTCTGTAAGCCACCTAGAGTTCAGTTGGTTTCAGGTAGTCAGATAAGAATATTAAATATATATATACACACAAACAAATAATGCTACCTTGTTATAATGAATCACTCTAGTTTGAGATGATATCTGTTTGCTTTGGAACAATTTTAATATAATTTTATGACAATTTGTGCATACAGAATGCAATTGTATTAGCTTCAAGCTCTGTACTCAAAAAGTTTTTGCAGTCTTATCTTTTTGTCTTTCATAAGTGTATATGTGTCCTTGTGCATGTGTGATTACAAGAACTGTACATGTAATTTTGTGAACTAAACATGTAGAATACCTATCAGGCTCCATTTCTTCCACAAATAGGGCTTTACACATGTCTCAAGCATGCATGTTTCAAATTCAAGTTTCAATAGTTAACTCACAACTGCATAGGATTCTCCATAGAGACCCTCCATAGAGTCCCAAAGAGATTTTTCATAGTGGCCACATAACCATTTGGGTGAGCAGATTATTTGTCTTAAATATTCCAGTTAAATAACCTCACGTTCCCTGTGTCTTCGTGCAGGAAGGAAGCCAGGACTGTTCAGTCATTTATCAAAAATATGAAACTTTAGAGAAGTGTGTATGTGTGGCATTTGGCCATTTGTTCAACCCTGGTCATTCTATTCAGGAGGTGCCAACCTTCAGATGGTTGCGGTGGAGGCTGTGCTGGCGGGGGCTGCTGTTCAAGCTGCTTTTTCCTTTTTGCTTCCAGAACTGGATTCTCATATTGTGTTTTCCTGTTGATGTGGCTAAAACAGAGAAGCAAACAGAGCCATTAGTAAGGAAACTCTTGGTGCAAAGTGCAAAAATGATAGGGAGACTTAAGATTTTTTAAAAAACAAAACAGGGCAAACATTAGATGTAAAATCTGCAGGAGCAATGCTCCTTGACTCCGTGCCCAATGTTGAACTATGAATTACAACAACTTATCTGACATAGCAACTTTCAAATATTCTAAGAAAAGTACAAACCCAGGTAGGTTTCAGTATGGTTTGGCTTGGCGAAGTTTCAAATAATTAGCTTCTCTAAATTATCTGATCAAAATACGGAATGGTCTTAAATTACCTAATTTGTGCTTCAACTGCTAAGGAAACAAAAAATTGGAAGTCTGTTAAAAAAAGCCCTATGGATACAGTCCTGATTTAAAAAAATAGAAATTGGAACTTCTCAGATATTTCACGTGATGACCCAGGGTGGGATACAAAACAAACACAGTCACAAAAAACCGGTGAAGCCCCTTTTATTCCTTTTTTGTTTTAATAATGCTTTATTGAATTTTTTTCTATTTATACATAATACCAATAGTTATTAAATAGCACTGTGACATTATATATACATTTATGTGTCCTATCAAAACTTACAATGCATAATACTATTATACCGTCTTATTTATTATATACATTATTTACATTTTCTATTTTTATATCTATTATTTATCCAAATAAACCATGTTTCCCATACTGCATTGTATACTGTGTCTGTTTTCCCTTTTAATTCCATAGTTATTTTAGCCATTTCCACACACTCTAAATTTTTTTTTTATTATTAAGCCGTCAGGTGGTATAGAGTTTTCCTTCCAGTACTGAGCATATGAAATACTTGCTGCTGTTAATATATGTAATATAAGATATTTTATCTTTCTATTATAGGGTTTTTTTTTATTATTCCTAAGAATAATAATTCCGGGACAAAATCAATTTTGTTTTTAGTTAACTCTTCTAGCCACGTTTGAATCATTTTCCAGTATTTTATCGCTTTGGGGCATGTCCACCAAGAATGAAAGAAGGTACCTTGTTGTTGTCCACACTTCCAACCATTTGGTTTTAAGTTTGGGTAAATCTTAGCCAGTCTTGAAGGTACCAAATGCCAACGATAGAACATTTTATGTTGGTTTTCCTTATATGCCACCAATTTTGTTATTTTATAATTCACATTCCAAATCTTTTCACATTCTTCCAGATCAATAGTATGTCCAACATTCCTACCCCATGCAATCATCGTTCCTTTCACAATTTCTTCCACTCTTTCAAATTCTAATAAATGTTTATATAACTTCGATAATAATTTCTCCTCTGGGCCAATCAAGATTTTACCTAGTTTTTGTATTTCATTATCTATTCCAAATTCCCCACTGTCTTTGTGATATCTTGTTTGAATTTGCATATAGGTCCACCAATCCAGTTTTATTCCCTGCTCTTCCAATTTCTGTCTGCTCTTTAAGTTCCCTTGGTCATTTAGAATTTCCCTATACCTAGCCGTTTTCTTAACCTCCATTATATTGGGGTGGCCCTTTTATTCCTTCACTTTACTTTTAAGCATCAAATATCCTTGACAGAAAACAAAAACCTCCCACACAAACAGTTACAAGAAGGAGGAGAAAAGCAACACAAACCAGGCAAGATAAGGGCTGGAGGACGTCCGCAGATAACAGAACACATACTGGGAAAGGCACCAGACTCAGAGAGGAACCATTAACTAGAGATATTTCAACGTTTTGTTTCCAGCGTTCACCCGTACACAAGTCCGTCCTCTTATTCAGTTGTCACAGCTGCAGCCCATGAAGAGGATCAAGGCCCTCTCCTCCCGAGTAGACCACGTCTCTCCCTTATCCTCTCCTCCCTGTGTGCCCTAGGATGGAGAGGGGATGGGCCTGGGTCCTCCTCTGGCTGCTCAGCCGGTCTCTGCCCTTCCCCAGGTTCCTCCCCAGCTTCCAGAGCCACACTTCCGCTGTTCCTCCTCTCCCTCAGAGTTAGTCTCCACCAGGAGCATGACATTTCACCATAAATTCAGGTCAGAAGACTATGTAAAAAAATGGAAACATATTCTTTATTACAGGTAGTCCTCAACTTACAACCACAACCGAGCCCAAAATTTCTGTTGCTAAAATAAGTTCTGCCCCATTTTATGAACTTTCTTGCCATGGCTGTTAAGTAAATCACTGCAATTGTTAAGTTAGTAACAGGGTTGTGAAGAGAATCTGGCTTCCCCATTGACTTTGTTGCCCGAACGGCACAAATGGTGATCACATGATCCCAGGACATTGCAACCATCATAAAGACATGCCAGTTGCCAAGCATGCAAATTTTGATCACACGACTATAGGGATTCTACAAAGGTTGTCACTGTGAAAAATGGTTGTAAGTTACAATGGTTCAGTGCCATTGTAACTTGGATGGTCTTAACTTTAGTGAATGGTCATTAAATGAACTATTGTAAGTCAAGGACTACCTGTATTGTAAAATTAAACTGCTACAAATATCTTAATAGAGAGGTTCCATGTCCAGAAATTGATACAGAAGGAGTAATCTGTCTCACTTGTAACCTGCATCAATATTAACAACTCATATTCTCCTTCCTCCTTCCCCCAACCCTATCCCAATTTAAGTCAAGCTATTTTCCAAGGCACCCGAAGGCCAGACAAGGAATAATGGATGGAAACTGATCAAGGAGAGATTCAACCTGGAAATAAGAAGAAATGTTCTGACAGGGAGAACTATCAACCAATGGAACAGAAGTTGCCTTCAGAAGTTGTTTGAGTTTCATTACTGGAGACTTTCAAGAAGAGATCGGACAGCCATTTGTCAAAAATGGTGTAGGGTCTCCTGCTTGGGTGGGATGGGGAGGTTGGACTAGATGACCTATAAGGTACCTTCCAACTCTGCTAAATCTGTAAATCCTACATCCCTCAACCTACTCTATGCATCGCTTTTCTTTCTTTTTATTAAAACAACGACATCCTTCTCTTCAAATGCAAGCATAGTACTTGGGGCCCTTAACACAATATTAATCATAGCATTAACCACTATTAACATGACATAATTAATAAATCAACAGAGCAACAACTGCAACTACGGTCTAATTAAAATTAAATATAATTTCCCAGTTGCTTGGACAAACGTGATCCTCACATCTGTAATGTGAAATAGATTGTCCCTAAAATCAAAATCACAAAGTTTATTTCTTTATTTATCAAATATATTGGCATTATGTTATATAAATATTGAGGTAGATTATTTGCAAAGAATAATTTTATTGTATGCTTATTAGTGTACGCTCGAGGTGGCAATAAAGTTATTCTATTTTGTTCTGTTCTATTTTTCTTTATATCTATATTTATCAGGAAAAAAACCGAGTGATTTTTGTTCCATTTTAAAATGCCAAATTTGCTCTATAAAGTTTGTTCTAGCTCTACAGCAAACCATGCATGAAATTCAACAGCTGCATGAAACAAAGGCATATTTGTTTCTAAACAAGTATAAATGAAATAAATTGGCTTATGTGTACATGAAACTCTGTCCTGCATGGACTATGTGTAGATATGTATAACCACTTTTGCAGCATAAATATTGAAGGATTACATCTTTAAAAGATGTATATAATTTCCAATGGACAATTTCTTAATAAGGTTACTACTTAACTATAGAAACGACTTGACAATTTTATTCATCTCCTATTCCCAAAGAAGCTTCACAGATGACATTAAAAAATATTCAAGAAACTCTTCCAATTTTTGAAACAGGTTTTGGGAGGCACATGAAATGGAAAAAAAAAAGAGATTCTGATAGGCAGGTGTCCATCATTGATCTCAACTCAGTATCCCTCCAGAGTTCTTGAATTCCTAGCCATGTGACCAATGGATTCTAACAAGCTGTGGTGCCCCATATATTTGAAGAACATCTTAGTTAATCTCTCACATAATATATAAATGTAAAAGAAACAGCCATTTGGATGTGCTCAATTCCTTATCCAAACTGTGGTCCAGAAAATAGTGGTGAGGTTTCCTATCTATCATAATTAATTATTTTCTCTTGATATTTTCTACAAAATAAATTTCATATTTTAATAATTATCCAATTGTGTCCCTAGTACCAAGAGAGTATAATCTAAAACAAATGTACCCAATTATTAAATGTTATTATTATGGAGGTGAGGGGTTTTGAAAATTATCCTTTTACTTTTCTTCAAAATTGCTATAAGTCACTTATAAATAGGAACATACTTATATTTAAATGTGCATTTTTATCAAGTGAGCAATATGGCTAATGCTGAATACAGATTATTAAAAAGGATGAGGTTATTGCCATCCAGATTAAGCTCATTTAAAAATGATAATAACATAGAAGCTTTGATTTGCTCTTTCATTCTGTATTGAACAGCTAAACATTGCAGAATTCCATGTGACTAATATTGATTTTATACATTTAAATTAGTTTTTTAAATTCTCCATTATTAAAAGTAATGATTGATACAATAGGAATTTGTTCTGCTAGAATGCATTTTCTTGCAAAGTATCTTTTTTTAAAGAACCCAAATATAAAACTTCGGGCAATATTCCTTAACTTTGTCATATTTTATTTCTAGAGTACAGCTTAGTCAGAATGTTTTATTTCAACTTTGTATTTAGGTACCCTCATTTTTTTGCTTTTGCCGGCTGAAATACTGATTTTTCAACAAAAGATCACTAGGGGGAGCTCAAGAGCAATAAATCACGAATCTTTCTGCCTCATTCTTGGAATCTTTCCTATGGGATACAAGCAAGTGTATGCTGTTAACAAAATATAGCACTAGAATAAACAAAGGGAAACACAATCAAGACTGCTAATTTGTTTGAATGGCAAATGTGAAATTAAGGTGAAATTCCATGGCAGTTGAACATTATTCTGTGGCATGTGTTCCTACAAAGTAATCTGTACAAAAGACTTACTCTACATAGTAGACACCATATACAGGATCTTCAATCTTTTCCCAACCAGCAGGTAGTTCTAGAAACAAACAAATAAACTTTTCTTTAAGCATATTAATTTTGCACATAGAAAAATTCTGCACACCCCCCACTATTTTCCATAAAGCTGCAATGTTCCTTATTTAAAACATACAAAAGCACGAATGCAATGACAAAACATTTTTTTCCAGGAAGAAAATGATTCCATTTAAGGCATACCCACTTATTCTTACTTTTTGATTTAACCAAGCATTCAGACAATGGAATTAACATTTATGGATCCCTGGGTCTTATTTTGCTACTTAAGAGTAAAGAGCATGCAAATCTTATTCAGAAAGATAGCAAAGTTGTAGTAGTGCAAAGAATGCAGATTAAGAGAAACTTTTGTGATCCAGGAGCTTTTGTGTAACTCTTTTTTAAATATAAGAACCATGTTACCAATTACATTGAGGTTTGTGATACTGCTATGTAAGTTACATTTGAACACTTAAAACATTACAGTGTTATCCAAAAAGACAAACAAAGAACACAGTGGTGGGATTCAATTTTTTTTACTACCAGTTCTGTGGGTGTGGCTTGGTGGGCGTAGCTTGGTGGTCATGGCAGGGGAAGGATACTGTAAAATCTCCAATCAGAGGTGGTATTTGCCAATTCTCCAAAGTACTCAAAATTTCCGCTACTGGTTCTCCAGAATTGGTCAGAACCTGCTGAATACCACCTCTGAAAGAACACATTAAAAGTAAATTCAAAATGAACAAATAATGATTTGGTGATTCACTGAAGAAGACAAATGACTTCCAAAATCTTTCTCTCCAAAACTTTTCTAAAAGTTGAGCTCAAGTTGTAATTTTTAATGTAGCAAAAGGAGAACATTATAGAATCTTCCGCAACAAATTCCATTACATTAATGTAATAAAGTTTAAATGAAATCACATCAAATTCTGCCTGGAGTGCTGGGACTACAAATCCCAGGATTCTCAGCCATGATGATCCAAAATATTTGGAAGGCCTCTGATTGAAGAAGGCTCCAGGATCTAGCTGATGAGGTCTGACTTGTAGCAAGTACCTGTTAGCTATCAAGGCATTTCGTATTTCTATCACAACTGAAATGACTTAGAATCCCAGAGCTGACAGCGCAAATCTCTGTGCACACACCGTCATTTTATCATGTTACAAAACTTGTCACTGAATCATTATCCTTTAATCACACCATAAAGTAATCTTCACTGTTATAACAACTGCAGGGGGAAAGAGTGCACGAATAAGAGGCGGAGGAGTGCAGAGAGAAAGTAAAGAGCTCTGTGTCTGAAGACTTGCTAACTGAAGGTGTAAATACTTCTATAAACATAGGTTAGTTTACAGAGAGAAAGTGTGGGAGTGTGTATCCGAATTCACCTTTTTAATTTCACTCTTTTGTTTTCTTGATTAATGAAAAATTCACTGTAAATCCTGTGAAAGAATACTATTTGAATGCTGCATTGTCACAGGTGTGGCAATTGCTCTCGCCTGTGCTCTGTCTACAGATTTCAAGTTAGGGATAAATGCATTGACAGTGCTTGTGTTGCAGAAGGGGGTATGTGTATGTGAATATGAGAGAGAGAGAGAGAGAGAGAGAGCACTAGCCAGCCAGTTCAAAATGGAGGAAGGGAGAAAGGCAAAATTAAAAAAAAAATATGGCTTCATATCTTTACCTTACTTAAGATTACCAGAGAGTAGAATTTTACAGAAATATGTATTATTTTCAATAGAGTATCTCTACTATACGTAAGGATTTTCATTTTTCTACTGGCACACTAATAAGAAAGAACCCCAGAAACATTCTAGGCTCATATTACATGAGACTGCATAAAGAGGATTATATGAGGAATTCTTCCTTTCAAACAAATCTATCTTCTCTACCTTTGTATCTTTGTATCTCTATTTCTATGTTTTTCTATCGCTATCTCTATTTCTCTCTCTCTCTCTTTTGAGCCATCCATCCATCCATCCATCCTCCAAAGCGCCTGAGGGCAGGACAAGAAGCAATGGGTGGAAACTAATCAAGGAAAGAAGCAACCTACAACTAAGAAATTTTCTGACAGAACAATTAATCAGTGGAACAACTTGGCTCCAGATGTTGTGAATGCTCCAACATTGGGAGTTTTTAAGAGGTGATTGGACAACCATTTGTCCAATCTGAAACGGTATAGGATTTCCTGCCTAAGCAGGGGGTTGGACTAGAAAACCTCTAAGGTCCCTTCCAATTCTGTTATTCTATAGTGTTGGAATTCATTCATTCTGTCTGTCTGTCTGTCTGTCTGTCTATCTATCTACCTATCTATCATCTACACACACACACACACACACACACACATGTACACACAAGGAATAGCAGGACATGATACAAGGGAAATGGAACTAAAGTATGCTGGCTTATGACCAGGTGGACAACTGAGCAGCGATCAATTGCCCTGTTGCAATTTTGATATGGTATAACACAAGAAAAAAACTGCTTTTCTTTCCCTCTGAACTAAAACTATAAGCATAAAGTTTAGGAAAATATCCCCCAAAAGAGATAGTTTATTAGCTGCATAGTGGGGCACATGGGTGGACTGGAAGGCAAATGACAAAAAAGAAACCTTTGCCACGGCATTTCAAACTGTGCTCTTTTTCTACGTAGTTCAAGATGCCAGATGCAGGTAGAGCCCATCATGTTGCTTGTTTCTTCATTTTGGCAAATCGTTGTATTTTGCGGGTGCACTGCTTTTGACATTTAAAGGCATCCATGTGCAAAATGGAGGGGGCGTATCCTAACATACTCAACCGCAGGATAAGTATTCAAAGATGATCAGAGATCATATTTTTTTTATTCATCAGGAAATACACAGTAGTTAACAGCGCAATCCTTTGCGCAACCAAGGAGGGGGGGAAAAAAAGTAGCTAAGCTCAGGTAAGTACTATTGTATACAAGAGAAAACCTTGCTGTTTATAGAATCAGGCGCTTGCACATAAATCTCTGCGCTTTTCAATGTGCTAGCTGCAGGCTCCAACTAGTGTGCCATACGGACACAAACAGTTCCAGACTGAAAAGAAATTAATCCCTTATAAACACACATGGGCTAATTACTCAAAGTTTATATTACGAACCCAGAACTGGCTAAAAATCAAGGAAAAATATTGAACAAGTTTTACTCCACATGTTCCTTGTTTGCAAATAAAAACCAGGTTTCCTCCAATTTCTCCCACCCACATGCTTTTCATGGCAACTATCTGAAGATTTTTTGGATTTCCTGAGAAAACGAAGAAAGGAAATGTGGGGCTAATTGGCAATAGGTGTGATGAGAAAATATTTGGCAACAGAGTTTTAAAAATATTGGCCTCTTTCAAGTCCTACACAAATGAGGAATCTCTGAGGATAAGAGTCTTATGTAAGCTAGTGAAACAAACTAACTCAGGATAAAACTTGTATAACGTACTTTGGTCATTCTCCAGCCACAAATCCCTATCAATAGGATATTTTAATTTATTTAGGAAAGAAATTCCAAGCATCCCCTTAAAAATAAAATAAGAGTGCCCTGGTTAGATCCAATCTACTTCGAAAGCCATTTTTTTTTTTATGTCATGCTTTGCTTTCCATAAGAACCTTTGGTCCACTTCTATTTAGCTTTTTGAAAAGTTTTAATAGATACAGGAAACCCATTCCCCCCTCAATCTATAGAATTTATTTCCAATATTCTACTTGGCTGTAAAAAATAAAAAGATTTTGTGGGGGCCTGCAAACTGGGAAATAGGTTCCATTAATTAATTAGGAAGTGAGGATGGAGGATGGAAGAAGATATTTTCTCATCTGCTATGACCACACGCTAAAGCCAGTTTGAGGTAATAATCTAAGGCAGATTATAAACTCAGGGACAGTGAATTTTCATCCTGCCTCAGGCTGTCAAAGCCAGTGGGATGACTTTGGACCACTCTCTCTTAGTCCCAAAAAGAAAGCAGTGGCAAACCACTTGCAAGAACTTGCCAAGAAAACTATAGGGACTTGTCTGAGGCAGTTCTCTAGGAGTCAAGACAGACTTGGAAGCACAACAACAAAAGAGACCACACACATTTTTTAAAAAATTAATAATAGTAGTAAAATATAATCAACGCTAAGTAACTTCCCATTCCCCTTCATCCTACATTCTTTGTAGAATATTTCTGTATTCCACACTTAAGGCAGAAATCTAAACAGATAAAAATGTGTGCCTATTGAAGGAAGTGCGCACCTGGCTGAATACATCAGGCTGTCGGTGTTTAGCTCATAAAGGTAAATTACTTGATAAAGTGTTTTAAGAATACATAATTATAAGAATCGTGGCCAAATTCTCTAAAAGAATTATCAAGTAGATCATCCTAAGTGATCATATGCTCCTGACCCTAATCCACTTCTGCCAAGTAGATCCCAGCTCTTATTTCATTCTTTTTATTTCTGGTTTTGTATGTGGTGCTATTTTTTATAATACCTCTCAGGGTTCAGTGTCCTCCAGAGGAACTATGAAGAGTTACTTCAATAAATGAAAGTTGAAGGTCCTCCAGCTGCCCAACCATTAAAACCGAGTGCAACCAATCAAAGCTCTATGCAAAGCACACTCTCTGGTTTTGCGCAATGCAGCTGCTATTGATAATTTGCTTAAAAAATGTGTGTGTTTTTAAAAATATATACATCTATTTAAATTTTAAGTAAACAAAATATATGAATAAAGAAGAAGGGTGGGGGAGAATCTCCACATAGCTACAATCATACAGTAGTTAAAATGCAGTACTGCAAGCTACTTCTGCTGACTGCCTGCTTCCAGCAGTTCGAGTCTTATGAGCTCAGCCTTCCATCCTTCCGAGGTGGGTAAAATAAGGACTCAGATTATTGGGGGCCATATGCTGACTCTGTAAAACCACTTAGAGAGGGCTGTAAAGCAGTGTGAAGTGGTATATAAGTCTGCTATTGCTTTCTGCAAACCTTCAAAAGTCTCAGATTTTCAAGGCATATGCCATCCAGTCACGATCAGGTCTTGCAAGTTTCCTGACCATAGCAAGGCCATGAATTCATGATACTGGGTTGTAATTAAAAATATCGGGGTTGTTGTTGTTTGTTGGGAGCTTCTGCATAAAACCTAGCACTAGGTACTCTGGAAACTGGCCACTGTGGTTTACCTCTGTTGTGGTTATTAAAGAATTCCTGAGAGCATGTAAGAGATAGGGGCATCATCATGCTTGATATGTATGTTTTTAAATGATGCTTTTATAACCATTTGCTTGAGCTAATAACAAAGTCTAAAGCCCTTTATTTATTGGTGTGCTCATTGTCTCTGGACCCAAAAAAGCCAGTTGCCTTGGCAGCTGATCACTGCCATGACATGTGGGAAAATATATAGAGTGGTACTTCAGTGCTTGGGACTTGACACATTTTGACTTAAAATGTTGTTGTGGTACTCATATGTTTGGTACTTGACGCACTTCGACAGGAAAAGGGGGACGGACATGAAAAATGGACAGGAAGTCAGCCATGCCGGGAAGTTGCTACAAAGGGAAGAAGGGGATTGCTGCAGAGAACAGACAGGAAGTCCCCCATGCTGGGAAGATCATGGAAATATTGGAAGTCCTTCCCGGCTGAAACAGAGTCACCTGGCAAGTCAATGGTTTATTTGGAACTCATCATTTTTAGTACTCACTGTGCCTTCCAGAACTAATTAATGGCAAGTACCAAGGTAACACTGTAGCAAAAAAACCTTCAATAAATGTGTAATTGTGAGAAAGAGAGGACTACGAACAGAATGGAAAGAGGTGCATTAACAGGCATGTCACTATTTTTATATGTTGAAAGGCAAGCCAGGAAACATAATTTTCTTTTGCAACTAATTTGCTAAACTTTTTCCTTACTTTTCCCCAGAAGGATTGCAAACATATAGTTAAATAAGTTCATCTTGCATCAAGTAAATTACACCTTCCATTCAAAATGTAACTGATGCTTTTTGAATCCCACAGAAGGAATAAAATTCAATAATTGAGCTGCATCGTTTTAGGGTTTCATGGTTATGTCGCATGATGCCAGTTACATGTTTATTCTAAGTATGCCTAAAAATACTCAGCAACCAGAATTAGGATGGCAATTTAGATGATCTCAAAATGTCAGTTTCAAATTCTAGGTCTTTGCAAGCACATTTTATACTTTAAGTACTGTTTAAGCCATATGGCATCATATATATCCCACAAGAAAAAAAATAAGAACTTTTTGTACCAAAATAGCATAGTCTTTGTATGTATCCTGGAATCCTAATGCTGCAGTATTTCACAAAGTTTAACTCAAAACTCAAGTTCCTAATTTAATATCAAAACTAAACAGGAAGGAGCCAATAATTAGAATTATCACTCAGCTCATGGAAAAAGTCCTTTAATGTCCTATAACTATATCCATGTCAAGCAGAAAAAGTTACAATAATGCCATGGGGGAAGAAGGGCAAAGATCCCAAAATAACGGGGCATTCATTGATCCCAAAATGTTATTCCTATGCAAATGCTGTTCAGTGCAGAAGCCAAGCTACATGTTGTTATTGCTTGAAATTAAAAAAAAAAAAAAGGAAAAAGTGATACAAAGAAAAAAGATGCTAAGTGGTTAATACGGCAGTCCAACCAATGAAGCAAAAAAAAATGAGAGATGGATGATTTACCTAGTTCACTGTCCAGTTCTTCCGTGTGTACCCCTTCTTCTCCAAAGGAAGAGCAGTGAGATAGAAAAAAAATTAAAAGAAACATTCAGACACCAGCAGCAAGCAAGAAATTCCTTCCAGTAAACAGCAGAACCAACACCATGTTTCATACCAACTTAGCCCAAACCCATGCCGCCACAACACTCTGGTTACTATAAAGCATGTAGCTTTTGGCAACTGTGCTAAAGACACATTTGGCACTGCAAAAGTAAAAGCATGGATCTCCTCTTCAATCCCACAAAGGGTAGAGAAGATTGCAGGACAATCAAGAACGTTCAAGGATTACAAATGAACTGTACTGATCGAGGGCGTTGGGCATGGCGAATTCTTGCATGTTTGGAATTTCCATTCATTTCAGGGAATGGCGGAAAGGCTTAAGTGGTTTCCTGCATGTTATTTTTATGATAATTTGTGAACATATTCAAATCAGAACTCTTCTCTGTACAAGGAACCAAAGTCTCATACCAGGTGCAATTCAGCTGTTTCCAAATCTGGTAGTCCTCAATTTACAACAGTTCTTTTAAGTGACCGTTTGAAGTTACAACGGCACTAAAAAAAATGACTTATGGCCATTTTTCACACTTATGACCTTTGTAGCATCCCCCATGATCATTTGATCAAAATTCAGATGCTTGGCAACTGGTTCAAATTTATGATGCTTGCAGTATCCCTGTGGTCATGTGATCCCTTTTGTGACCTTCTCACAAGCAAAGTCAATGGGGAATCCAGATTCACTTAACAACTGAGTTACTCATTTAACAACTGCAATGGTGATTCACTTAACAACTGTGGCAAGAAAGGCCTTTAGAAAAGGCAAAACTCACTCAACAAATTTCTCACTTAACAACAGAAATTTTGGGCTCAATTGTGGTGGTGAGTCAAGGACTACTTGTACTTCCATTCCACAATAATTAAAATAAAAACCCTCATGACCAATTATAACTTCCTATTAAATAAAACCATTAATGGAAATGATTAATTACAACTCCTGGGTCAACTTCATTGGAACGAGTTGACACATCATATAATGCATGCTTGCTAGTTGGTGTCATCTTAGGACTGCATTTTTAGCCAACGTACATAGCTTCAAAATGGGCTAATTGCATGAATTTCAAAGCAAATGTCTTTTAGTCTATTCTAAGAAACTCTTTCATGTGAAAGTACTTGCAAAGAATGTACTCCATTTAAAAATACCACTAAAGCGTAGAATTTTTATCTGTAAATGATGGCATGAATGAGAGTGTGTGGTGTTGTTTTTATATTAAGAAACAAAACTGTAATCAGCAAATGAGAAATGATAAAACTTGCAAGCAAATTATAGGACAGGCATGGATTCATTTGAGCACATCAGCCATGTCTTCTAAAAAGACATGACTTCTCAGCATCAAAACACCAAAAACAAAGTAACGTTCCCAGCTAGATTAATTTATATTTGTAAATAATCTATCAGTCACAATGCAAACAGTATTGATTAAGTATGTTTTTTTTTCTAACAAGTATAATAATGTTTTCTCAATTTCAGATAGAGCATACTATGATTCAGGTAGTAGACACCACTTTTAATATAAAAGAAATCGGAATCAATAGAAGGCAATTTTACTGGTAGCAAGAACAGGAAACACTTACCAAAGCCATTTGAACCAAAGGTGCTTTTGAAAAGGCAACTGTGCTGAAGAAGCTTCTTGGATAAGAAACGAAATCTTTTCAAGGAAAAGGAAAAAAAAAACAAGAAAGCCTAGTTGCCTTTTGAAAAACATCTTTGGGACAACTATGACCTGGATGATTTGAGAATCTCCATAGGCATTTAAAGCCATTTGCAGTTGAAGCAACATAAAATTTAAATGCTTATGGAGATAATGGATCTGTTCAGGTTTGTGCAGTATTCAAGTCCAAATATGCCAACCAATCCCTGCTCGCATGGTCAACAGTGAGGAATGCTGGACTTATCATTCAGGCACATCTGGATGGCTGGATACTGATTAGACAGGACTCAATGAGCCAACAGGTCTAAACTAAGACGTGGAAAGCTTCCCGGATTAAAGACCACCCAATTCCTTGGACATGATGTCTCAGAACTTCAAGCACTTTGATATATTTATGCATTATGTTTATTACTGAAGTTGTTGTAACTGCTGATTGGGAGCCTCCAGAATTCAGTATAAGACAGGTGGCTATATAAATGGTTTCAATAAATAAGTAAATGCCATACTGACAGGGAGTTTTCCATGAATTTGGATCTGGTTTATAGGTAGTCCTCGACTTACAACACTTTGTTTAGTGACTGTTTAAAGTTACAGAGGCACTGAAAAAAGTGACTTATGACCGTTTTTCACACCTAGAACCATTGCAGCATCCCCATGGTCATATGACCAAAATTTGGATGCTTGGCAACTGATTCATATTTGTGACGGTTGTAGTGCTCTGGGGTCATGGGAACAGCATTTGCAACCTTCTGACAAGCAAGATCAATGGGGAAATCACTTTAACAACCCAGTTACTAGACTAGAATAACAGAGTTGAAAGGGACCTTGGAGGTCTTCTAGTCCAACCCCTTGCTTAGACAGGAAATCCTACACCACTTCACAGTTTAACAACTGCAATGATTCACTTTCTTGCTAACAACTGTGGCAACCTGAATTTTGGGCTCAATTGTGGTCGTAAGTCAAGGACTACCTCTACAGGTAGTCCTCGTCTTACGACAACAATTGAGCCCAAAATTTCCATTGCTAAGCAAGGCAGTGGTTAAGCAAATTATTCCTATTTTACAACCTTCCTTGACACAGTTGTTAAGCGAGTCACTTCAGTCGTTAAGTAAGTAACGTGACTGTTAAGTGAAACTGGCTTCCCCATTGACTTTTCTTTTTTTGTTGGAAGCTGGTCAACCATCATAAATGCATGTCAATTGCCAAGCATCTGAATTTTAATTATGTGACCACAGGGATGCTGCAATGATCATAAGTGTGAAAAAAGGTCACAAGTCACTTTTTTCCCCCAGTGCTGCTGTTAATTTCAAATGGTTACTAAATGAATGGTTGCAACTTGAGGACTTACATGTATTTGAAGAACATCAAGTCAGGGATGGGTATCATAAAACCATCACTCTATGTGTTCATACGTAGGAGCCATGTCATGCAACCAGTACAGTTTCTTGAGTTTGAAAATAAGCGTGATAAACTCGTTTTAAAAGACAGCAAGAACGTTCTCTCCGAAAAGTTAAATCGAAATGGAAGTTGGCAAGGGTTTTTCTGAATTTACTCACTTTTCAAGTGGTTGACGTGCTTTTAGCGATTGTCTGCCAAAAAGATTTTGTCCATCTCTGCAGCCTTATTCTCAAATCAAGATATATTTGAAAAACATGCTATGGAAGTACCTTCAAAGCAGAAGTTTATTATTCCTGATATGTATGTATGTATGTATGTATGTATGTATGTATGTATGTATGTAAAAAATATTTGGTTTTTCATGTCAATTTAGTTTATGTTTAAAGAGGGAGGTGGCATTTAGCTTTTTAACACCATCAACGATGTTAACATCCTTCTAATTTGTTGCTTGAATATCTGTTTGCCCACATCTATCATTCCTAATTCTATAGTTTAAGAAAATCTTTTGAACCATAGAGAATCCATCACAGTGTTACATTAAGAAAATATTTCTTTATATATGTAGAACTAGCCTATATTTGCATGCTCAAAAGAGAATTTTGAAAATGCTTTAGAACTTTAGAACTCGGAAAATGATTTAGGCTTAGCCTTTTTTGAAATGTTTTCAAATGACATATATTCTGCCTGCAAAAACAAATTGTTTTTTTAAATACATCCCCCACCCCCCCATTCTCAATGCATGCCTAACAAATTAAGGTAGTTTGGTTTCTTAAAGTGGACACTAATTTCCTTCCTTCAGTGTTTCAGAAACAGTCAAAATTAAATCTTTGCCAATATAGCATTGCAAAAAATATACAGAATATATATTGCAAAATATATTTCTGCAAAAAAGAAGTACCAGTATACATTTGCCTTCAATAACGTTAATAAAGTGACTTTGGCACCAAATGCATAGGATAATAAAAATACGTGATTTCATAACTCTGATGTCTAGTGTTCTTTTACCCAGAGTGGTTTTGAAACTATACCTACTATAATTGTGATTCCAGTAGTTTAAAAAAAAATCTAAGAGGACCAATGATGATAATAACTAAAACACTACCTAGCTTGGAAATCTGGTTTTATCCTTTAATCCTAAAATAATTTTGACCATCTTCCTTATTTTCTTGCCAAGACCCTGTAACCATAATTAGATGTTTCAACTAATGAGATGAGACAAGGTTGATGGCCATTAAATGAATGGTTATTTTGGTACAAGGCCTTATTCATCAAACACTCTCTCTAGAGCAGAGCTGTCGAACACATATTCTGGCCATGCCCACGCCCGGTTTAGCAAAGGGGAGAAAAGTCCCAATACGTCACATGATGCCGCCATGATGCTGAGGGTTTGACACCCCTGCTCTAGGGGGTCTTTGAGTATGTGCACTGTGCTCTTTTAAAGGTGATAATCTTGTTTTCCTTAACATTTTTACTAATCTTAAAATGTGCACTACTTATTTTGCTATTGTTTTCCTTTCATTTACGAACAGCTAGTCCTTGACTTATGACTGTAACTGAGCCCAGAAGGTCATTCAGAGGGTCACCATGTGACTGTGGGAAGCTGCAAACTGCTGTAAAGGTAAATTGGTTGCAAAGCCCTCCCCCCTCCCCAGTGATGATGTGACTGTGGGGGAGAAAATGACAACATAAGTTTGAAATTGAATCATAAGTAGCTTTTGGGGGAGAGGTCTGTCGTAACTTTGAATGTTCACAAAACAACTGGTCATAAATCAAGGATGATCTGTACCAATTTTTTATTACTACTATTGCTGCTGGTGGTTTTATCTTTACTTACAAAATTGTTTCCAGGGTGGGTGTTGGCTGGGTGTATGGCTTCGTAATTCCTACAAAATGTGAATATTCTTCCCCCACTTCCACGCCATCAAAAAAGAATTGTTTCCTATACAGACACACCCAACCAAAGACCTTTGTGTGCAGCTGCTACGGGTGTATGTTTGTCTCACTCAACCCACATCTGAGCTTCACTGAGCTGGTGGAATATTTCTTCGGATAAAGATCAAGGAGAGGCAAACAGTAAGATATATGGAGCTCCCCAGACTCTTCTAAGTCTTGGAGTACCATATGATCGTACTGCTGAAACTATGTAGTAAACAAAACAAAATTAAAATGGCAGTGAGGAGAACACTAAAAATCTCCCCTGTGCTCCTTCTCTTACATCATGTCACCAATGGTCTTCTGAAACTCTTAGAGGCCTACTAGACATTTTTAAAAGGGGTTTTTCACTAGCTACAAAAGCATTGCTCACTCAGATTTATACACCACAATTGTATTAAGACTACAGGCCATGCTGGGATATTCTGTGGACTCTCGTGACCCAAGACTTCTTGAGGGCTGCCAATTGCTGAAGATGATTACAGACCAACCTGTGATTCTCAGATCGCTTGTCATTAAGGCATGATGACTTGTTAAACAACTGAAGTTTGATTGCAGCCAGAGAATCAAGCCTGAATTGTAAACTACTGACTTTCAAAACAAGAAAAGGTTGACTTCCCAAATTATTTAAGCACGGATTGTCTTACCATCATCTTCACATTCTTCTAGAGGCTTTTGCTGTTTGTTCAGGCACCTTGGGTCTAGCCAAGACGTTGTTTTAGTATTATGACTATAAATAAAAAAATAAAAAATGAGGTTCATAAAAAAACATAGTAAAAAAAAAAATAACATGTCGGCATAATTTTTATTTTCAGAAAATGGAGAGAACCAGTCTAGAACTAAGGAGAAATTTCTTGACAGTTAGAACAATTTATCAGAGGAGTGGCTTGGCCCAAGAAGTTATGGGTGCTCCATTACTGGAGTTTTTTAATGAAGAGATTGGACAACCATTTGCCTGAAATGTTAGAGAGTTTCCTGCACGAGGAAGAGTTGGACTAGAAGAACCCTAAGGTCCCTTCTGTCTTTGTTATTCTGTTATTTTGAGCTGTATGATTGGATTGTGAACCATATACAATTATGTTCTTTATTCCCCATTCCACTGTTGTAGTTTCCTATGACTTTTAAAGAAGATGTCATTTTAATTCTTGGTGTGTCTACAACCCAGCTGAGCCCTATGATTTATTCACAGTTCTTCATTCAAAGAGCCACAATGTATTTGCCTGTATCCACAAATAAATAGGAAAACACAGAAATTCTACATTGTTGAAACAGAATACCATGGTTCCTTCCACAAATCTCAAAAGGATGATTTAATCATCAAAGTGATCTAATCCTCCTGTGACATTATGTGAAGGAGAATATACATGTTCCTTTGAAGACTTACTATTAAATAACAGTTCTGCTTTCAAAGGAGAGTATTCACATCCCTGCTATCCATTACTAGTGATGTGAAAGCTGGAGTGGAAGGTCACCATTTCGCATACTACATTACCCACCCTTGCAATGCAAGAAGAATCCATCTATTCAATTCTTTTGTGCATTTCTAGGCAATTAATCACCGGTTGGTAAATTAAGCCATAGAATTCCAACAAGCAAAGCAAATTAACAACAATGGAAAACACTGGGTTTGCCAAGGTACAAAACAATTTATACCTCAAAATCATAAAAGGAAGTTGTAAAATGTTTGAATATCCTTCCAAACTGAAGGTGAAGGATATATTTATGGAGGCAGAACAATGCAAATTCTGGGCTAAGTATTGCATAAATGAAAATTAGGTGTTTTTTTTAGTTTGTCATCCTATAATTTGTTTTACTGTAGAAAATAAAAATGACTAATTGTGAAGACCGTAAAGCAGTTACCACTGAATGTTTTTAATAACTTACCACACGGTAAGAATTCAGATTCTAATTTACTCTATCAGCAGCCAGAGTGCTATCAATGAAATGTTTACTATCAGCATTACATGAAGAAATGTCGCTACATGAACAACTCTATATGCATTTGCTAGAAACAAACTCTACTGGATTCAGTACAATGTATTTATGAATTGATGCATGATGATTAATTGCCGAATAAAAGATCCAAAGGCTGCCACCATGATGCCCATTGCCTGAAACTGCTAAACTGAGCAACACTTAGTCTGGATGAATCATTCAGTCATGAGACCTAGGCTACTTGGAGGTTGTGCTTCCAAATAGTCAAGGAGCATCATTATCATACAAGGAAGAAATAATCTTGCCCTAGTCATTATCACAAGCTTAGTTTATCTCGCCTGTAACAGAAGGTACTTTATACCATTTGGGAGTGACCTCCAAAGTTGAAAAGTAGCACACTATGGTACTTACTCAATGGAGCAAGGGCTACTAGACTAATTACAATGCATATATCAATAGAAGATCTGTCAGCATGGAAGATCAGCCTGGCCCCATCTAAATGCCTGTGTAAATCTCTTCACTTCATCCAGGACACTGTCAAATTATTCCTTTTTTATTCTCTTTCCTTATATAATCTTCTCCAAAAACAAAATAAAAAAACACAGCAACTAAGATGATTAAAGGCCTGGAAACTAAAACATGAAGATCAGTTGCAAGAATTGGGTATGGCTAGTCTAGATAAAAGAAGTACTTAGGGGTAACATGATAACAGTATTCCAATATTTGAGGGGCTGCCACAAAGAAGAAGAGGTCAACTTATTTTCCAAAGCACCAGAGGGTAGCATAAGAAACAATGGAAGGAAACTAATCAAGGAGAGAAACAACCTGAAATTAAGGAGAAATTTCCTAGCAGTGAGAACAATTAACCAGTGGAAAAGCTTTCCTTCAGAGGTTGTAGGTGCTTCATCACTGGGGTTTTTAAAGAAAAGTCTGGACAGCTACCCGCCTGAAATGGTATAGGGTCTCCTGATTAAGCAGAGGGTTGGACTAGAAGATCTCCAAGGTCCCTTCCAGCTCTGTTTGGATTATTATAACTTCAAAGCTTGAGATGGGGATCTCTTATAAGACTAAGATTTTACAAAGTTAAGGCAGATAAATAGTTTATACCTTCAGAAATTCAATGAAATTTCAACTCTTTTCCAGAATTCTTCTCCATGTTCAGAAAACCCAGAAAGTCCCAAAGGTGCTTTTTCAAGAGGTGACTGGGCTTATCTGTTTTTTCTTTGGAGACATTTTGCTTCTCATCCAAGAAGCTTCTTCAGGTCTTCAGCAAGAAGCCAGAAAGTCCAGTTGCCTCTTGAAAAAGCACCAACTGTCTGATTTGGTTCTGCTACCCAACAAGGCAGACACAGACTTCAGAGAGTAATTAGGACTGCAGAAAAAACAATTACTACTAACCTGCCTTCAATCGAGGACCTGTATACTGTACGAGTCAAAAAGAGAGCTGTGAAAATATTTACAGACCCCTCATATCCCGGACACAAACTGTTTCAACTCCTTCCCTCAAACGAGGCTATAGAGCACTGTACACCAGAACAACTAGACACAAGAACCGTTTTTTCCCCGAACGGCATCACTCTGCTAAACAAATAATTCCCTCAACACTGTCCAACTATTTACTAAGTCTGCATTACTATTACTATTAATCCTCCTATCCTTCTTTCCTTTCATCCATCTCCTCCCACTTATGACTGTATGACTGTAACTTTGTTGCTTGTTTTTATTGGCTGCTTCCTAATACGATTTGATTGCTTATTGTACCCTATGACTATTATTAAGTGTTGTATCTGATGATTCTTGACTCTTGACAAATGTATCCTTTCTTTTATGTACACTGAGAGCATATGCATCAAGACAAATTGCTTGTGTGCCCAATCACGCTTGGTTATTCTATTCTATTCTATTCTATTCTATTCTATTCTATTCTATTCTATTCTATTCTATTCTATTCTATTCTATTCTATTCTATTCCATTCTTTGGAACAACCATGACCTGATGACTGAGAATCTCCATAGACAAAACTCAGAGAGGTTTATGGAACCTAAAGGTTAAAAAAGAAATGAAAATACACTTTACTCTATAAAGTAGACTTCTCCATTCTCTGTATAAGCCATCTCCCAGTTTTCAGGCAGAGGACCCAAGTTTTCCTCTGCACAAGGAGGTAGGTATTGAGGGAGCTTCTCAGATGGTTCCGTGGTGGAAGCAGTGGTGATGCTACTATTCAGAGATGGGAGAGCTGCATCTCTTATACTGTGTATATTGTGCTCGTCTTGTTCACCGGATTCTGCTGTAGAAGAACATAATAAATAAAAAGAGATTATTACTTGGAATATTTATAAAGCCCCCTTTTTTTTGTTTCCATCCCTACTTGGTTTAGACCAGGGATGTCAAACGTCATGCACTGGCCACGCCTACACCCGATTTAGCGAAGGGGGGAAAGTCCTGATACATCATGTGACGCTGCCGTGACGCTGTGAGTTTGACACCCCTAGTTTAGACTCTCCACTCACTAACTCAGAATGATATAGAGTTTTAGACCCTTTTCACTGAATGAGAGACAGATCAGTTTTCTTTTCTTTTTTTAGAAACAAATTATCACCAATGACGTGGCATTAACGAGCAAATAGCTAAGAGGGACATACATTATTTATGGACCATAACACACACATACATTTTAAAAAGAGCTTTCAAAATTGGAAAATGAGTCTTAAAATAACAAAGACAATTTCAATATAAAAATCTGTACTGAGATACAATCCCCTCCCCCCAAAATCCTAAACTTTAAATATATGTTTATGGACTCTGACTTAGTAGTGAATAAATAAGAACCTGATACATACTTCTAAATGGCTGAAAAAAATATATAAAAGTACAATTACTAGAAAGCAGAAAACATAACATTGTAGCCTGGAAAAGCTACAGAAAATAGAATGGAACTAAAATGATCAAGAGTTGATATAACTGTCCTAAGTACAATATTTCTGGTTGGATTTCTGAAACTTAGGAAAAACTTCAAGAGAAATTGGAGGAGAACTATAATGCTGATCTGGACCTCAAAAAAATCCAGTTTGACGCCCCTGATCTAGAGAAACTTTTTCAAAGCTATCAGAAAAATCAGAATATCGGACTCTATTCTCAGTCTTGCTGGTTTCCACAAAGCAGCTGTTCCTTAAAAGCATGACTCATTTTACTTGTTATGAAAAGTAGGGATATGCAGCAGTTTGGAATTCTGTTGTCTCCAGCTATTGCAATGTCCACTATCCAGATTTTTTTTTTTACTTTCTTATCAACAGTGGTTAGGTCTGATGTGTTATGTAGCAGATGCTTGTCAGTGGTTAAGTAAATGCCATGGTTGTTAAGTTAAACAAAGGTTTGCTATGGGCCTGTTGAAATAAATGCCACTTTTCAGCAAAATTGTGGTGAAAATGCAGTCATGCAATCATGGGTGAGCACAAATGGTTGTACATACAGGTCAGCTGCTGAACTCCTGACATGTGGAGGGCATGTGACTGTGAGGGAGGAGAGCTAGCAGTGGGAACTTTGGAACTGAGTTGTAAGTACTTCGAGGAGGTCCGTGGTAACTTGAAACAGTTGCTAAGTGACCAGTTGCAAGCCAAGGACTTTGTGTACTTTGTCTATTTTGTGGTCCCAACAATTCTTGCTTATAAGCAAGTGGCATCTCCTGCTGGTATTCCAATGCATCACTGTTGCTACTTCGACATTCTGTTGGCATTTTTATCTATCTATTGAGTTTTTCCCAAGAAACTGTCGTCCTCTTTGAAATAGGATGTAGACATTCCAATTATGCTCCATCAGGTGATTTTTTTTTTAAAAAAAAGGATTGTTGCTAGCAGCAACAATCTTTTTCAATCTGTCAATGTTGTCTTATGTGTCTTACCACACATTACAGTTAATATATTACTCTGATACTTGTCTAATTGCAGTAATGCAATTACTTTAATTCCCCAGCAATGCTGGCTGGGGAATTCTGGGGGTTGAAATATACATGTCTTAAAGCCACCAAAGATGACAAACACTAATCTGACATATTAAATAATATACTATCAAGTAAGAAATACACAGGGTTATTGCTTAGGAGCCAAATTCCAACCAGTGTAATAGCCTTTGGTGACCCCCATCTGATAGCTTAAATTCAAAAATTAATAGATTGTTTCCTCAGGATTGTTCTGATTACTCTCATAAAAGCTGCAATGCATATCTTAAATTTGAAATTAGAAAAAAAAATCATATTGTTAACCGAATGCAGCCAATCCCAGGAAATTATCTCATGAAAAAATACTGATTTACATGGATCATGATTCTCCTGATCTTCCAATTCATCAAGGGAGAAAGAGAGACCGAAAGAGATGGGGGAGACAGAGAAATTAAGAGATTTACCTGTAAAGCTACTGTTCATTTCAGGGGTGTCATCCTCTTCATTCTCTGCATGTACTAAACCAGCATTTTGCATATCATTGTAGGACTTGGTTCGTTTGGGAGTTGTCTGCTTGGAACTTGAGGGGAGATTTTGCAAAGCATCAGCATTATTCACTTTCCCACTGAGGGATTGGCTGGGAGGTTTGGGTGTTCCATAATAGTTACCTAGGAAATAGAAACACTTTTTATTTATTTGATTCAATTTAGGCACCACCCAATTGCAGCTGGCGGAGGAGGCCCACAATATAAGTTTAAAAAGGGAAGGAAAAGAATCCTGCCACTCTACATAGCAATAGCATCATCATCATCATCAACATCATCACAACAACAATAGTTATTATTATTATTATTATTATTATTATTATTAATAATAATTATTATTAGTAGTAGTAGTACATCCTTTTTTGGTAGCCTCATTTTTCTGGTTCTGCTTTGTAGTAGCATTTCATTACAGTGCGGTTCTCTGACATGGTGTATTTCTGCCGTTTCTGAGGTTGTTCAGCTTCCAGTAGCCCTGCAGGCCCATGCCCTGGTTGCTCAGCTATGGGACCCGTGGCCTGTAGCCCACTTGTTGACAGCTGCCCAGGTTCCCCAACACCTGAAGCGGTCCTTGTTAACCTGGGCAACGACCAAGCCGGTATAGGCTTCGTTCGGTTGTGCTTCATCATGATTCACTGCATGGGTTGTTGGGTGCACTCAGTTCTCCTCCTTGGCTGAGACCTCTTTGACATGGTTGGACCTGCTGGTAGTTTGCACTACTAGCAGCACAGCTCTCAGCTTCATTGGAACAGTTAAGCCCTACCCACCCCCACTATGTCAAGGCGGCACCGCTGAATACAGACTGACAAAGTTTTGGAACACAATACCTCAGATATCACGACTGTGGAGAAGAAAAAAGTATGAATCGTCAACATTGCCATACCTAGTGACAGCAGAATCAATGAGAAACAACTTGAAAAAGTCACCAGATATCAGGACTTGAGAATCGAACTGGCAACAGACTTGAGACTTTGGCATAAACCAATGCAGGTGGTTCCAGTGGTACTCGGCACACTGGGTGCTGTGCCTAAAGACCTAAGCAAGCACTTAAAAACAATTGGTGCTGACAAAATTACCAAAATCAAGGCCTTGAAGAACAACCAGGTTATTAGGGAAAGCCAGTATGAATCTCAGAGGGGATCTTGTTTTAAATTTGCAAGTTTGTATGTCATCCCATTCAAAGTTTTCCTTTTCTCCCCTTCACTAGCTGCAACAATAGGCATTTCCCCCTTATTATTTATTTAGCGTATGATATACAGGAAAATCTGCAAAATGCTAGAAACAATGCAGTCCTGGCAGCCTAAATTCTTTTATACAGGTATGAATAAGTTGTGGACCCTGACTTCCCATCAACTGGAAAACTTTAAACAGATGTCTGCAGCAGCGAATCCACATCTAACAGCCTGGGCATATGCCAAAGCCTCACGTAGGCAAAGGAGTTTTGATATATGCCAAGCCTCACGTAGGCAAAGGAGTCTTCGATACCTGCAAGGCCTCACGTAGGCTGAAAGCAGGTATCAGGAACAAAAGGATGCTGCCCACCTTGGGCTACTGGCTGGACTGCAGGCGCGGATTGGTTATTTTGTATCCCTTAAGCACTGTGATTGGGTGCTACAATATATCCACTGAGACCCCCAACCCTTTTAACATGTAAAGTAGGCTGAACTCTCTTTTGTGACGTTTTTTGTTCAATAAAAGGGCTTCCCTGAGCGCGTGCTCGGGGCTGCTCATCCAAGACTGAACCGGCTTGGTGTCTTTCTTGATGCATTGGACTCAATGAGAAGCCCTCCTAATGCGGAACAAAGCCGCATCTGGTGACCCCCGACGTGATCTGCTGAAAAGAAGCAGATTCGCCTGCCTTCTACCTCCCATCTCACCCGGCCGGACGAGCCAGTTGCAACCCAGGGACGCCGTCTAGTCACGGATCCTTCCCCAGGAGAAATCCTCCCTTCAGGTGAGTATGGGCGGGAAATTCTCTAAAGTGCAGATGGTGCATCTGCAAGAATTAAGGAATTAATGAAGAGCTCAATTTTGATTCTTAGGAGTCAGGGCAAAAAGCTCCTGGCTCCAACTAAAAAGGACCTCAGAGCCCTTTTAAAATACATCCACAAGCAATGTCCGGCTTATCCGGAAAAGGGGTCCTTAAAAGTCTCCACATGGCAACGTTTGGGTGACTTTTTTCATGATACTCCCAGGGCTCCGCCAAAGATTTTAACCACTTGGAGGGTGGTAATGGAATGTTTGATAGTTCAGAGCTCAGCGCTGACTAACGCTGGCAGCCCCCTCTTCGGGAGGTCCCCCTCCCTATGCTGCTGAGACCAAAACCAAAGATGCTCTCCCACTGGAAGCCTCTTCCCCACAGCTCGTGAACCCTCGGTTCCTCCTAAATTAAATCCTGTGGGGATCAGACACCCATGGAAGCAGTTGCACAAGCCATGGCACAGGGGCGCAAGGAGGGCTCTCTTACCCTAGAGGAGCTCTCCTCTGCCCCATAGAATATGTAGGGATAGAGCTGGGAATTTGGTGCCCAGGCTTGAGCCCTTATCCATGAAATTAATTAGAGATTTAAAACAAGCTGTGGCCATGTATGGCGTTCAAGCACCTTATGTCAGAGGTCTCATTAACACCAACAGCAGCTCCTTTTTCTCCAAAAGGCTGTCCAGAGGCAAATTTCAAATGGAGAGGCCTGCAGAGAGCTTCTGTTGAAATTAGCCTTTGAGAATGCAAATGAGGATTGCAAAAGGATTCTGCAGCCCCTGGCTGCCCAGTGGGGTTTCCCTCTCGGACTATCTAAAGGCTTGCAGAATCGGGGACTGTTTCCTACAATATGAAACACCTGGCAATGGCCCTGCAGCACGCAAATTCTCAAAACAGGCCGGCTGGGAATTGCTTCAATTGTGGGAAACCAGGCCACTTCAAAGCACAATGTAGGGCTAGGGACAATCCACAAAACAACAACAAGCCAAAAACAATTTACCCAAGGTGCAAAAAAAAAAAAAAAAGGGTACCACTGGGCAAACCAGTGTTGCAGCACCACCCCCAACTGCAGGAAAACTAGAGGGGGGCAGTCAGCCAGCCCCACTCCAAAGGCTGACACCATATCTTTCCAATTAATTGCTTCTGAAGATATGGAAATTGACATCCCAGGAACTGTGTACTTTCTCCCCACGTGTCTGAAAACCATTCCTCCTGCCATGACGCCCTCATAATTTATCCCATCCGGGACCTCATGGCAAAAGGAATTATTGCATCTCCATTTCTGAGAGATTCCGATGACTTTTCCTCAGTTGCCATAGCAGTAATTGGAAATACTCCCACAAAACTTAGCAAGGGAGAACTAGTGGCAACTGCTGTTCCAGTACCTGTTAAAACTGAAGATGCCTGGGCATTCACTGTTCATCAATCTATGGAACGAGCCAGGCCTGTATTACAATTCACAATCAATGATAAGGTCTTTTCGGGTCTCTTAGATACTGGAGCTGACGTTAGTGTCATCCGAACGGCTGAGTGGCCAGACGCATTGGCCCCTGGAAACTGCCCGGCCGCTCGGGAGTGGGAGGAGTTCAGCACGCCCACCGTAGCAAACACTGGCTACCGGTGAGTTCATCTGACATCTCTCGCACTGCCTACCTCCAACCCTTGGTGCTTCCACTACACACTAACCTGTGGGGCCGTGATCTCATGTCTCAACTTAATGCAAAACTCATCATAGATTAATGGCATCCTCCACTGAAACCCCACTGCGGCTGCAACTAAAAACCACAGAGCCTGTTTGGGTGGATCAGTGGCCCCTCACTATAGACAAATTAGAAGCCTTGCAATCACTTGTCCAGGACCAAATTGTCAAAGGGCATGTTGAACCATCTGTCAGCCCATACAACACCCCATTTTTGTTGTAAAGAAAAATCAGGCAAATACAGGCTCCTACAAGATTTGAGGGCCTTGAACTTGATTATAAAACCAATGGGGGCATTACAATGTGGTCTGCCAAATCCCAATATCATCCCTGAAAAATTTGATCTCATGGTTGTTGACTTAAAGGATTGTTTTTTCTCTATCCCACTGCATGAACTTGACCGCGCCTTGTTCGCCTTTACTCTGCCTCGCTTGAATAACTCCTCTCCTCCTCTCGCTTTCAATGGAAAGTCCTACCTCAGGGCATGCTCAACAGCCCCACCATGTGTCAGCACTATGTAAATAAGGTCCTGTTACCCTATCGTTCTGCCTATCCACAATTTCTGGTGTATCATTACATGGATGACATCCTTGTTGCTGCTCCTGGACCCCCAGGTACAGTGTTTGCTTCGTTCTCTTTCCTGAAAGCCATCCTTGCAAAGGGAGGCTTGCACATAGCACCTGAAAAGTGCAAGTGCTGACTCCTATGCATATCTAGGCTATAAAATGCTCTCAACTACTGCCTATCCTTCACTCCCCTCACTCTCTCTGCCTCCTCAACCTACCCTGGTTCAGCTTCAACAATATCTGGGCACCATTAATTGGGCCCGACCTTTCCTGTCACTAACCACTGACACTCTCTCTCCACTATTGAAGCCCTTACTTGGGAAAAGGGCCCGCTGACAAAATATCCTTGCAGCAACCTCAGCTTCAAGCGCTGACCCATATAGAAGAGAACATACGTAGAATATGGGTGGATAGGGCCGCTGCCAATACTCCTCTAGATATGGTCATTCTAGCCACCCCAAGGCTCTTGACTGCGGCAGTGACCCAAAAGGACCAAAAGCTCCACATCTTAGAGTGGATCCATCTCTCCCACACACCCGATGCTCCATCACTTCCAAACCAGCTCAATTGGCTCAATTAATCATAAAGGGCAGGAGCGCACAAAAGCACTCATGGGGATAGATGTCTCCACACTTTTATCCCCTTCTCGCTGCAAATTTGGGAACCTCTATTCCAAAACTCCCAGGAGCTTCAGTTGGCCTTATCCGACTGGCCTGGGCTAGTCTCCTGCCACCCACCCGCTGACCCACGTTTCAGATCATTAGAACCATACCCATCTCCTTCTCCTCTCCCATCAGCAAACAACCTTTGGTCAGTGCCCTGACTATATTTGCTGATGGCAGCAGGAACGAGGGGCATGTGCAGCAAAAGAATGGAGCATGGCACACCAAAACCACCCTGTGCAGACTTCACCACAAAGGGCTGAGCTTGCTGCAACCATACTAGTCCTCCAAAATTTCAGCGAACCCCTCAACTTGATCTTGGACAGCCTGTATGTTACCCAAATAGTCTCTACCATCCACGACTCTTACCTCTCTCCTGCTATTGACAAGAACCTTCTCTCTCTTTTTGTTACACTGCAACAGCTTGTTGCACAACGACAACACCCTCTCTTTGTAGGCCACATTCGCAGCCACCAGCCTTTCCCAGGAATTCTCCAGGAAGGCAATGGCGCGGGCCGATCAAGCAGCTGCAGGTATTATGACCACGCACCCTAACTCCCTGGGAAAGCCATTCTTACTTTCATCAAAATGCCAAAGCCCTCATGAAACATTTAACCTTACCATGGCAGAAGCCTCAGCCATCAGGCAGCAATGCCCCACCTGTAGTCAACAAGCCAATTCCATCCCCTTAGGAGTAAATCCCGGGGTTGAAAGCCTGTGAAATATGGCAAATGGATGTTACTCAGTTTCCCCCATTTGCCCCCTGGAAGTATCTGCATGTCACAATTGATACTTATTCAGGGTTCATAATGGCAACCCGCAGAGAGGAGAAGCCTCTAAACATGTCATCAACCACTGCATTCGCACCTTTGCATCGTTGGGACGCCCAAAGCGAAATAAAAACAGACAATGGTCCTGCATACACTAGTGTGGCTATGTCAGAATTTTGCTCTAAGTGGCAGGTCACCCACAAATTTGGGATCCCTTACAACAGCCAGGGACAAGCCCTGGCAGAGAGAGCCAATTTAACTTTAAAGACAGCACTAGAGCGACATCTGGCCAAAGGGAAAAACCCTTGGCCTCCGGTCATGCAAAACACCCTTAATCTTTGCCTTTATCGCTTAATTTCCTCAATCCCTCTGGCACCCCTGCTACAACAGCAGCGGAGCGGCACTTTTCCTCCCCCCTCTCCTGATTCTCCCAAACCACAGGTGTACTACCGCCAACTGCCAGACCCTGCTTGGAAGGGTCCTGCTGATCTCCTCACCTGGGGTCGTGGCTACGCAGCTATCCAGCTTCCAGATCGTGTCCTGTGGGTTCCTGGACGGCACGTCAGGCCATACCACCCCAAGGTAGCAAAACCACCAGCTGCAGACATATCAACATGATCTGCCCTGCTGCTTCGCTGGCCCTCCTCCTCCTCCCTCTTCCACCTTGCTGCGCACGCCTCCAAAGTTTCCATTCCATCCAGAGTAACATACTTCACGCCAGACACCCCCTCCTGCTGACCTGCACTGCATCCTGGGACATTTTTCCTCCTTATCTCAGATGGTCAACGCTTCCTCAGCCATGGTCCTACATCTCCAGCAACGCCTCTTTCCGGGTCAACACCTTTGAACAACCCCCTCGAGCTACACTCCTCATATCCCATCCTACTGCAACCATCTACTATTGTTCAGGTCGGGCGCCTCCATGATTCTACGCGCAACACCTACAGCTCCTGGACAATCCTCAGACCTCGCTCATCTCATCATCATCACAGACAATTAGTGAATCCAGCCTGACACTCATATTCAGAACCCCCTTTGCTGCATAGGATTAAAAGATCACCAAAACCCTCCAAACCAGATGACTGCACCCCCTGCTTGACCAAAACCACACAAGCAGGCTTCACTCGACTGACTCTCATTTACCATACCCAGCAACCTCAGAGATGCCTTTCTACTGGGAAAACTTGCCAGAATAACGGGACTATGTATCAGTTATGCAAAATGAACTCAAAAACTATTTGCTATGACCCCAAGGCGGCTGTTCGCCTCAATGTTACTTTGTGGGCCGGACTTCCAAAAGCCTCTGGCAGAGCCGATCCTGAAGGGGAGGAAAACTTTACTACCTAAATCACACCACTGTGCTTAAGGATGGTACTGACCCAATTGTCTTAACTTTTGATGTTTGCATTGCTTGTTCCAAACCAGGGGATATCCTTGTGGGTCAGATGATTGGAAAACCAAATATGCTCATGATCATAAGTATTTGTGTCCCACGCCCATCAATTGGGCCGTAGAAAACCCTAATCATTGGATCCCTTGCGGGGCTCCATTGAATGCTCGGGTTGGTCTTGTGTCTGTGATTACACTGGGGAGGATACTCAGGTTGCAATCATCTGTCACATTTTAAACGAGTATCAGGGTCTACCAAGGACAACAAGGTAGAGATCACTATCTCCAGACAACACCCTGCCATGGATACCTATGGTATAGGGATCGATGGCATAGGAGCAGACCCAAACACCTAC
The DNA here is from genome assembly GCF_049901715.1 of Pseudonaja textilis. Lineage (NCBI taxonomy): Eukaryota > Metazoa > Chordata > Lepidosauria > Squamata > Elapidae > Pseudonaja > Pseudonaja textilis. The sequence continues at coordinate 29,134,850 of NC_141991.1, forward strand.
ATTACTATAAAAACAGAAGTGATATATGAGGGTAAGGAAACATCATTAGGCTGGTCAGTGTATAATAATTTAAGGAAGCTAGATAAAGCCCCTGATACCAGCATAATAGCAAAAAACCTATTCATGGACATGGCAGAAAAAATTGCAAAACAACTTGCAATAACCAATTGCTTTGTCTGCGGGGGAACCACCACAGGAGAACAGTGGCCATGGCAAGCCTTAGAAGCCTCGCCATCACTGTTCAACAACATGTCTTCTATAGGAAACATAACAGCCAGAACTGCCCCTGACCCCCTTATCTGGACAATTACTACCAATCTAATCGGTAGAAACTGCTTCTCCCGAACGGGTCCATTCCGGTAGGACATCTCCTTTGTTTAGGTACGTGGGACATCTCCTACCAGAATTGGACAGCACCTGATAATGCTACTACCACACCCACAAAATTCAACACAACCCTCCTCCCTTATCTCAGGGACACTTCATCCTCCCAGAACTGGACTGCACCCAATGACATGTATTGGATCTGCGGTAACCTAGCCTACCCATCCCTCCCAGCAGATTGGCAAGGGTCATGTGTATTGGGATGGATAAGACCTTCCTTCTTCCTCCTTCCAATCTCAGTGAAGCAGGAACTAGGCATCCCTGTTTATGACATGTTGTCTCTCAAAAAGGAAGCCGACAATACTTTTGTAGGCTTCCCCTGCCAATCAGAATACACAGGGGACACCTGGACCTCACAGAGAATCGTCTGCACCTATGGCATGGCCACTTGGGCCCAAGACGGGTCTTATGGGTACAGGACCCCCATATATATGCTTAATAGAATCATTCGCTTGCAAGCTGTCTTAGATTTAGCAGGTCAACGAATAGATAAGGCTCTAAACACTCTTGCAACTGCTACAGACAAATTACGCACAGCTGTCTATCAAAATCGCTTGGCTTTGGATTATTTATTAGCCAAGGAAGGGGGTATGTGGAAGGTTTAATCTCACAAATTGCTGTCTTCAAATTGACAAGGTTGGCAAAGTTGTAGCACAGTTAACCACTGAGATGCGACAATTAACCTACAATCCGGATCAAATATGGCGGTATGGACCTCAAAAATATCTTTGGCTCCTGGCTCCCAAAACTGCCAGGATTACAAGCTATAATAGCGCTCATAGGTATTATTGCTGCTGGGTGTGTTATTCTTCCATGTATATTACCAATCTTTGTTCGCACCATCTCTAATAGTCTGTCACTGCTAGCAGAAAACGCGCCATTGCACAGGTCAATGCCCTCTGGGAAAAGAATCTCTGTACAAAGCTATACCCTCAGAGGACCCGATGAGAACATGCGCAGGGGCTTCTGTATGGACTATAGCGAAGAACCAGAAGAAATCCCTCTGCGTAAAACTAAAACAGAGGAGATGCAGCAGCGAATCCACATCTAACAGCCTGGGCATATGCCAAAGCCTCACGTAGGCAAAGGAGTTTTGATATATGCCAAGCCTCACGTGGCAAAGGAGTCTTCGATACCTGCAAGGCCTCACGTAGGCTGAAAGCAGGTATCAGGAACAAAGGATGCTGCCCACCTTGGGCTACTGGCTGGACTGCAGGCGCGGATTGGTTATTTTGTATCCCTTAAGCACTGTGATTGGGTGCTACAATATATCCACTGAGACCCCAACCCTTTTAACATGTAAAGTAGGCTGAACTCTCTTTTGTGACGTTTTTGTTCAATAAAGGGCTTCCCTGAGCGCGTGCTGGGGCTGCTCATCAAGACTGAACCGGCTTGGTGTCTTTCTTGATGCATTGGACTCAATGAGAAGCCCTCCTAATGCGGAACAAAGCCGCAGATGTCTGCTGTTTTATTTTGCAGCAACTTAACCATTTTTATTTTAAAAGGAGAAACAAAGTCTGCATTTTTAGGGGCACCACACATATAAGATCTAAACAAAATAAAAGGCAACTGAGACTAATGGAAGAAAAAAGGGAAGAAAAAAAATTACGTCTGAATTTTGATTAGTTATCTCCAAAGAAAATGCACACTAAATTAACACTGAAACATACTGACAGTGAACTTCTCACAAAATTCTATCATCACCTGGAAAAATAAGGGAAGGCTGAGATCATGTTCTTTAATAAATATCCTCAGCAGATGGTAAGTTCATTTTTTAAAAGCAACATTAAAAAAAATGCAACCTACAGCCTAGAATTTAAAACCATGTCACCTGCTTTAGAAGGATAAGCTTTTAATGGTTGCAAATAAAAAAAGAGAATCAAAAGACAGATCAGATACATCTAATTTCAGCAACAGAAAATGCATGTCAAATGTGGAAGCTGTTCTTCTCAAAAACGGATGTCCAGGAAAAGCTCTTCCAACTACGTTAGAGTCATTTTATTTATCTCCCATCTTGGTAGCATATGCTTGGAGATTTTCAGGATGGCACCAGGAAAATGTTACACATTTATCCCACTGCAATTGTTGAGCTTCGTACCTGCCAGGAACTGTTAAAATCCATGGGCTTGGCATAGCTCAGATTCCGAGGGAGAGCCCTCGGGGTGTAGATTTTTAAGAAAAAATATTTTTTAGATGTGTTAAATCTATCTGACAGCTGTTTCCTGCTCAAAATATTCAGAAAATGACTGCCAAAAAAAAAAAAAAAAGTGTAGGGAGCAGCATTTGAAATCTCATGAAGCTCATGGGCTGCCCACTCTTGTTTGAAATAACTGCAGACTCTTAATTAAACGCTTCCCCGGATTCAGTAAACTCAGTCATGTAAGTTGATTAATTCTTCCTAAACAGAAAAACTGAATTTCCTAGGCATTGTTAACAAAGGAATGACAAATGCCATATCTGCAAACACCAGGGTATCAGTCACTCTGCAAATGTCACTTATGACAACCCCACTTAAATTAAAGCTTTTTTTAATGGGCACTTTTCTTCTTGTGGGTCCAAATTTGGAGAGATTTTTGATATCACTGTGTGAGGCCTTGCGGATGTTGCAGTGAGAATACTGAAATCTTGGGAAATGGAGATTGATGACGGTGGTTGAGAAATGCCAAGCCACCCTTCCAGTTTCTGTAATAATGTTCAGTGCACAGAAATATGCTAGGTGCTTTATAGAACAAAATCTATCCAGGAATGATCTAGTTTCAGCTAAGAGCTAAGCCTTAACACTGCAATCTAGCCCAACATCAATTTATTAGTTTTTTTTTAAAAAAGTCATATATTGAAGTACAACCTTAAGATGAACCATACTAGAATTATATGACTAGTTTATGGAAAAGGACCAGGAGTGACATGATAGCAGTCTTCCAATATCTCAGGGACTGCCACAGTCAAGCTATTCTCCAAAGGACCTGAGGGCAGGACAAGAAGCAATGGATGGAAACTGATCAAGGAGAGAAACAAGAACCAAGGAGAAATTTCCTGACAGAACAATTAATCAGTTAACAATTAATCAGACTTGCCTCCAGAAGTTGTGAATGCTTCAACACTGGAAGTTTTCAAAGAAGAGACTGGACAGCTATGTCTGAAATAGTATAGGGTTTCCTGCCCGAGAATCGGGTTGGACTAGAAGACCTCTAAGGTCCCTTTCAACTCTGTTATTCTGTTATAGAAATACCTCTAGAAACAAGACTAGACCATTAACAGGGTGCTACTTTCTAAATCTCTCTGGATCAGAGAGATGGGAAAGCCCATTTAAGTTTTCAGTGGGGTGAACTTTCTCTCACCCGTACCCTGACTTTCGCCTTCTATAATTCGCTTCTGGAGGAGACTGAAGCTGAGGAAAATTACTCAAAAGAGTGATTCCTTTTCAAAGGCCTTGCATAAATCAGTTCTAATGAACATAAAGGCTTTAGCTTCAGTGCAGATGCAGGACCTTTAAACTCCTTCTTCATTTTGGATTTGAAACGCACATGTATACATTATTGATACAGAGGAAATGGCTTCTTCTAGTAAAAGCATTAATGGGAATAATGAGTGCTCTTACAGCACATCCTGTCTCTCTTATTTGTATGCTCTAAATAATGCCAGGGTAGCAGGATGATGAATGGGGAAGAAGATTGAAAAAGATTGGGGGGGGGGGGAGAAATAGGAAAAGAAAGCACTTCTTTAGACCATCTTCCTGTAGCAGTTGTGTTGAAATAGTTGACAAAGGTTCCATAAACAACACAGTTTCTTCTGATAACTTCCATGATGCTGTAATGCCCTCAAATTTTTTTTTAAAAAATTCCTTTACTTGGGAAGAAAGAAAGAAAGAAAGAAAGAAAGAAAGAAAGAAAGAAAGAAAGAAAGAAAGAAAGAAAGAAAGAAAGAAAGAAAGAAAGAAAGAAAGAAAGAAAGAAAGAAAGAAAGAAAGAAACTGGGCATTTCTTTCTTTGCTAAATTTATTGGCTGCACACTTTTTTGGAGGAATAATCCTCTGTTCCATAAAAGTGTCATGTCAACTGAGGTGGACAAAGAAAAATCAGAATGAGGTAGAAGGTACAGAGATTGGGGAAGTTTCCTCTTCAGCTTCCTTTCTGAAAAAAATCATATTTCTCTGATTATGTATGGCCAGATGGAAACTATTTGGTACATTCGTTCGTGACATGTTTTCATATTTTTGAATGTACCTATCAGCCAAAAAGATTGCCGATCCTTAACGGTGGCATACCTGGCACATTTGACACCAGAGTGGCCACCACCCCTCACTGAACAGCACCCTAAGGGCTTGGAACCATGGTCTACTTCATCTCCATCCCTGTGCTGCCTAGCAAACAATTGATCAGATAAAATAACTTTTTATTAACATTTTTTACTGTGAGCCCACTGGCCCAGATTAAAAATGAAATTCTGTTGCCTGCTCTGAAAAGAAAGTATGCATCTACCCATACATAACACACATATATACATGCTATACACATACACATGCTACACACACATGAATGGAATGGAACGGAACAGAATAGAATAACAGAGTTGGAAGAGACCTTGGAGATCTTCTAGTCCAACCCCCTGATCAGGCAGGAAACCTATACCATTGCAGACAAATTATTGTCCAATCTGTCTCTGTCTCTCTCTTTCTGTGTGTGTCTCTCTCTCTGTCTCTCTCTCTGTCTCTCTCTCTCTGTCTCTCTCTCTCTACACACACACACACAGACACACACATATATTTATATAGTTTTCGTAGATTTTCATGGGTACAGATATGCAGGTCTTGGCATGTTCGGGTCTTTTCCCGTGTAAAATTGAGAATATCTTGGCAACGTTTCGATAAGGTCCCACTTGCCATCTTCAGGCTGGTGCTTTCAGCTTCATGCTTGTGTGAGCAAAGCGTGATTGGAGCTGCTGTCTCTCTATAAATACTGGTGGGGAGATTGGCTGTGTTATTATTTCTTGATTGGTTGATGGAGTTGATGTTTGCAGATTGGTTGGGTTTTTTCGTAAGAATACGTGTAACCTCCTCAGTTTCATGATGTGATATCCTGAGTGGATGGCTGTGATGTGACGTTCCGTTTTTTGGTTTGGTTCCGAGTTTGAGGCCTGGCTATGTGTTCATGGCGTGTGTCAGTTTGCTTGGTTAGGAGGTCGGGGTGTGTGTGGCAGCTGGTGATGCAACTGTGATCTGGTTTCTGGATGGTGGTTGCCTTTCATCTATGGGGTGGGTTTGGGTTTGAGTCTGATGAGGAAGATTGGTGGTGGCGTCATGTGTTGTTTTGGGTCCGGTGTTGGTTTTCGTGGCTGGGACTTGTTTGTTGATAAGGGCTAGTTTCCAGATGTCCAGTAGGCGGGAGGTATTAATTAATTAATTAATCTCCAATACAGAACACTTCAACAAGAGAATAATCAGGGAAGCCATCAAAATAGAGAAAGACCCCTATAACATGAATAAATGGGACGATACCTCCTGCCTGCCAGACATCTGGAAACTAGCCCTCATCAACAAATGAATCCCAGCCATGAAAACCAACACTGGACCCAAAACAACACATGACACCACCACCAACCTCCCTCACCAGACTCAAACCCAAACCCTTCCCATAGATGAAAGGCAACCACCGTCCAGAAACTAGATCATGACTGCATCACCAACTGCCGCACCCCCTGACCTCCAAACCAAGTAAACTGACACACGCCATGAACATGTAACCAGACCTCAAACTTGGAGCCAACCAAAACCTGGAACATCATATCACAGCCACCTGCTCAGGATATCACATCACGGAACTCAGGGGGCTACACCACCAAACCCCAGGATGTTACAACACAGCCAACTACCCAGGAGATTACAGCACAAGACCCAGGATGTTGCAACAATAGAACTCAGAAGGTCATCACACAGCCCATGACCCAAGTCGTTACAACACAGGAGGCTGATAGACACACAGCCAATTTCTCAGCCACAAGTGTTCTTACGAAAAAACCAACTAATCTGCAAACATCAACTCCATCAACCAATCAAGAAATAACAACACAGCCAATCTCCCGACCAGTATTTATAGAGAGACGGCAGCTCCTATCATGCTTTGCTCGCACAAGCATGAAGCTGAAAGCACCAGCCTGATGATGGTGAGTGGGACCTTGTCGAAACGTCACCAAGATACTCTCAATCTTACACAGGAAAAGAACCCAACACGCCAAGACCTGCATTTATTGATTGATATACATATACACAAATATACATATAAATATTAGTCACTATCCATTTTGAATACATAGTGGAAAAAGGAACCTTGAGAGTTCACAAGATTGATGCTAGGTGGAACCAAAATGTGGCAGAATCTGGATGTTCTGCTTCCGATGTTCTGTTTCATTACCTCCTCCCAGAGAGTAACAAGGATGTATAGCGTCCCAGACAATCCTGCGGACTCTGTTCAAGCATCACTAATATGCTATGTCCTGGGTAGAAGGGAGTGAATTGCCAATAATCTTTTCTTCTATCTGTTACTCTACTCCACACATGTCATCCACCTTCCAGTCAGCCTCCTTGTCTTCAGTAGCACCTTCCTATTACCTACTCCCAACATTCTGCCCTTGGGATACTACTTCCCTTAAAAATGGTTTTATAAAAGTCTCCAGTTTTGTAGACGAAACAACTGGTGACAATCTTGTTATGGTGTCATTCCATGAACTGGTGCAATCATTCATGTTCTGCTTCAGTTCATCTCCCACTCAGTTTAACAAGGCTGTAGAACAACTGCCAGTTTAGTATTCAAAACAGAGTATTGTCACTCTTATGTGGAAACTATTCACTGTTTTTAGGTCTCTAAATTCTTGAGCCTACGTTGGTTGGAAAAGATTGTGTTCTGTGACTTGTAGCAGTTTTGCAGACCAAAAGTTCATCCCTGATGGATGCCTTTAAGGCTTCAGGTTTCCTTTCTTTGCCTTGGACTGGAGACAACTAGGACATAAACTGACACCAAGCACAATTATTTTTCATGGTAAAATTCAACAGCAAATGGAGTTTGGGCTGTCACTTACAATCCATAATTCCCAATCTAGGAGCACCTCTTTTACCATGACATTTATATCCTGCTTGTCTTAGGGGGAAACAAGGCAATATAACTGAATTCTGTACGATAAGTTAACCTGAGAAGTTGTGAATGGCTTAAAATCACAAAGTGAATGGGAATTCGAACCTGAGTCTTCCTAATCTCAGTCCAACGATTTAGTTACTACCTTAAACTGCATTTTTCTATCTCACACTGCATTTTTCTATCTCATTCAACACAGCAATTAAAAGGGTATTAGGCCAGATATTAAGAAACTATGCACAACTTCTTAAACATTTAAGTTTACAGATAATTTCCCAAGAACTACCTTTTTCTTGTACAGAAAGGATTTTTTAATATTCTACTTTCTACCTAATATCCCTTTTCTCGGAATCACAGTAAAATCACACTGTCCTTTGGAAAATGTCATTTATACCTGGTTTTAGTTGCTGATTGTAATTAAAGGTTACATTTGGTTCTCCCACAATGTGGAGAAACAAATGCCAAGACAGTTGTGAGACATTTCACAGGGGTACATATGTTTTACACCACAAGTAGAAACAAATAATTCACTGATAACCTTTATAAAGGCTTCCTGTTAATTCAGTTTTCCCCTGAATATTAACTAATAGAATAAAATATCCTTGTTTCTTTCTAAAAAGGTAAAGCCTGAAAACTTTCATCTGCATATCCATAATAGAGGTTATAAAACTGGGTAGGTCAGTTTAAAGTTAACTATTGAAATGTGGGCATTCTCTTAACTGCAATAGCTTGCTCCATTAATTTTTGGAAATATTTATAATGTTTATCTGATCCAGTGGTCTTAGGTGTATGTTGATTTTCATTTTTTTTTAAAAAAAATATCCCGATTTCCGAAGCTCTTCAATTGCACCCCATTTGTTCTTTTACCTCCTAATGATGTAAATTACTTTAGTCGTCGACTCAAGAAAGCCCTACCCTATGATTTAGCACAACACACCCACTGCAAGTAATGAGAGCAGTCAAAGCAAAGCTTATGTAGAACAAATCAACCTCTAGTCTGCAGGCTATTCATTGAAAGCAAAGGGAAGGAATGAGGGGGTGGTGGGAAAGAGAAGGAACCCTGAAGAAAATGCATCACAATTTTACAAACTATTTGGGGAGCCACCAGAAAGGGGGCGGGGAAAGTCTACTTGTAATTCCAATCAATGGTTGTCTAATCATCATAATCTTCGCCTAAGCCAGGATCCTGTTTACATAACCTTTTACATTTTGCAGTGAATTTATGCAGCCACCGTAATTTAGTGTTAAAAAAATACACATTTAATTAATAATGTGGTGGCTCCCACAATGTGCGAAGAGGAAAACTTCCTTGCCTCATCAATAGTAATGGATGAATGAAACAAACGAAGAATTAGGCAAGTTTGTACTGTGGTTTCTATTTCTGTGACTAGCAAAGCGTGGTTAGAGGTTGTTGGTTTTTTTTTAAAAAAAAGATGAGAAGCAGAAGATAACCAAAAGAAATACAAGATTTTTAGTAGGATTGCTTCCTATTGTAAGGTCCCTGTAAAAGACCAGAAAACCGAGGTTGCTAAAACAAAGCCTTAAGGATATCTCAATACTGCTAATTTATATTTCTAAATTATTGTACTGAACCTCAAAGCGGGGGTGGTCTTCAAGCATTTTAGCAATGGGTTCTCCGCCCAGTTGCTGGGTGGGCGTGGCCATGGTGGGCATGGCCTAATTGGCCTCCTGCACCACAGCGGGGAGGGGATGTTTTCGCCTTCCCCAGGCTCCGGAGGCTTTCCTAGAGCCTCTGGGAAGGTGAAAACTGCCTCCCCCAGGTTCCGGAGGCTGGAAACGGGCCCATTTTTGGACTTTCAGAACTTTCAGGAGGCTCGTTTTTTCCCCTCCCTGAGCCTCAGTGCGGGCCCAGCACTTATGTCGCGTCCCAAATGGGTTGTGTGGAGACTCCTGGGAGGGGCAGGGCAGGGCGGGGTGGGGTGGGCAGGGCCAGCCTGGGTTGGGGTTTGGCAGTTTACCCAACTGGCCATAACATTAGCTACATTAGCCTGAACCCAGGCGAACCCATAGAGACCCACCCCTGCCTCAAAGTAATGTTTGCTTCTGGATCCAACTCAAGGTGTTGGTCATTACCTTTTAAAGCTCTTTAAGGCATGGGTATCATCAGAGAAGCTATCTCACTTCAGTGGGATTAATCTGTCCCATTCGCTCCACGAAAGAGGCCTATTTGGATCCCATCTGCCAAAGAAGTTCAGCTGGTCCAGGAAAAGAGCCTTTTTTGCTGTGGCTCCTGCCCTCTGCAATATGGTGAAGTCTGTACCCAAACTCCTGGTTTCTGAGTAACAGAATAAGAGAGTTGGAAGGGACCTTGAAGGTCTTCTAGTCCAACCCCCTGTGAGGCAGGAAACTTCCAAAAGAGCCTTAAAGCCTGGCTCTGATGGCTGGTCCTGAACATTATGATGGGGCCGGCTGGCAGCGTTTCTTATTTAATGCTCTTTACATATCTACTTTAATGATAAGAACGACTAGGAAGAGCAGTTGAGGGCCTGCCACAAGGAAGAAGGAGTCAGTCTATTTTCCAAAACACCTGAAGGCGGGAAAAGAAGCAATCGACGGAAAATTATCAAGGAGAGATGTAACCTGGAATTAAGGAGAAATTTCTTGACAGTGAGAGGAATTTACCATTGGAACAATTTCCCTCCAGAAGTTGTGGGTACACAAACACTGGAGATTTTTACGAAGAGGCCGGACAGCCACCTGTCTGAAATGCTATAGGCTCTCCTGCTTGAGCAAGGGGTTGGGCTAGAAGACCTCCCTTCCAACTGTATTATTCTGTAAAAAGACTCAATTGTTTTTAGTAGCAAGATGAAATTTCTACCTGTGTCATAGTTCTTTTCCCTATGGACCTTCCCTTTAGTGAAGATTTGCATTTAATTTATTTTTAAAAGTTTTGAGTCAGATTGAAAAGAATTTCCGTATGCAGCAAAAGAGGGGAAAATGATAAAGATCTATTATTAAACTTGCAAGAAAACAGACTTGATGAATAGTTCTTAAATTTGTAAGAAGGGCCACTCCCCTTCTTTTTAATGGAACATTTCAGTCATTCTTTTTAATATACAGCCATTCATCCTCCTGATAATCTGAGAAAAGGCGTTAGGATAATTGCTATAAGACACCCAGAAATATATCAATTATCACCTCTTGTGGCTGGATTGGCATAGCAACCTCTTATTTAGAAAGCCTTTGCAGAATGCCTTTGTATTTGTTATTATAAGAATTATTTCCTATTCTTTCAAAAAATCTCCAACTAGCAAAATCTTTGTTAGCTTAAAAAGAAAGTTAAGTAAACTTGAGAGAGTTTAAACATTAGCCAAATGAGCAGTAGAGGAGCAGGAAAAGAGAATACAAAATAGCCCTGAACGTATTTGACTCAATTCTGTGAAGCTTTCTTCTAATTAAGAATGCATAGCATTGCAGCTAAAAGGGGCTTAAATGGCCTGCAAGATCATTAACAAATCAATGGAGTTCAATGTTATTTTGGCTCATGTGTCCAGCTATCCAGACACCCAGACATTTTCAAATAAACAAATTACAGGAAGCAATAAGTAATTGTTCACCACAGCACACAGTAGGATGTAGGCTGAAATAACCTCAATATCACAGCTAGTCCTTGACTTATGACTACAACTGAACCCAAAATTTCCGCTGCAAAGCAAGGAGGTTGATAAATGAATTGTGCCCATTTTACAAATCATGGATGGGGGGGCGGTTGGGAATCCCTGCTCTATGGCTATTGTATTCAGATGGTCCTTGGCTTATGACCATAATTAAATCTTAATTATAATTATAATTGAGTCCCCATTTTTTGTTGCTAAGTGAATTATTTGTTAAGTGACTTTTGCCCCTTTTTTCGTGCCACAGTTGTTCCACGAATCACTGCAACTGTTAAGTTAGTAACACAGATGTTCAGTGAATCTGGTTTCCCCATTGGTTTTGCTTGTAAGAAGGTCACAAAAGGTGTTCAGGTGACTCCAGGGCACCGCCACCATCATAAATATGAGTCAGTTGCCAAGCATGCCAATTTTGATCATGTGACTATGGGGATACTGCAATGGTCGAAAAATGTGTGAAAAAACCCAGACATAATTGTTTACTTTATTGTCATCGCACCTCGTACAATGAAATTAAATACCATCTTTAGTGTACAATTTATGACTGTGAAAGTAAACACAAACACACCACCTTCACATTCTATACATTGAACCGAAAACCTCCGACACCGCACCAACACTGCATTCTACAGTAGAATTCAAAAGAGCTACCGTCCTGGGATAGAAGCTGTTTTTCAGCCTATTTGTGCTTGTTTTTATTATTCTGTACCATCTACCAGATGGTAATAGTTTTAAAAAAGGGTGCCCAGGATGAGATGGATAAATGACTTTTTCAGTGCTGTTGTAATCTTGAATGGACACTAAGTGAACTGTTGTAAGTCGAAGATTACCTGCATACATTGGACATAAGGTTCACCAATGGAGGAAAATATACAGTCATATATTTTTGTAGGCAACTAATGTTAATACATAATGTTAAACTTTAATGGATTCTTTCTATTGCTGATTTTTTTGCGTTGTGGTAGAGGTCTACTTAGACAGATAAGATTTCCTCCCCCCACCCCTACAAAATATTTCAATGGATTCCTTATAAACCCTCAGGAGTGTCACAATGTCCTCTTAAAATTTTCCAAGATGTTCTCCTTTCAACATTCAAGGTGTCTCAGAACATACCTTCATAGGTTCCTACTTCAAGAAGAGTTCCACTTTTCTCAAGTTCAAGAAACTCTTGTACGCTTAGAAAGTTATAGTCCACACCAGGCACTTCTCCTTCTCTTGGAGGACGTGTGGTGCCTAATTAAAGAAAAGAAAAAAAAAACAGATAGAACAAGGTGAATATTGATGTTACAAGAGTACTATTGGAAATAAACAAATATTACATTTTGATAATGCTGAGAGAAACAGTGGTGGCCAGGTGGAATCTTCTGTGTTAAAAGTCAGTGTAGAGAAGCCAATAGAGTTTAAAGCAGCACCTCTTTGCCCAAGTATGGATAACTATCACTATTTCATTTGCTCTGCTCCCTGCTTGTCAGAGGGGAGAGGAAAAGAGGGGAGGAGAAGGGAGGGGAGAAGAAGAGGAGAGGAGAGGAAAAGAGAGAAGAAAAGAATTTTCTCTCTAGAAATTATTTCTTAAGTTCTTTCTATTTGAGTGGTTATTTAGGGAATACCACTGGTTCTCTTACTGGAATCTTTCTGTAACGTGAGCTTATTTCCATAATATATTCACATTTTTAACTATGCCATTCTTCAAGGGATATTGTTTTGTGCATCTTCTGTTTCTATGATAGTCTAACGGTTTTTCTTAATCTACCAAGTACATGCTGAATAGCAATATTTCTCAGTTTACTTATACTTTTTCATTCCTTTCAAATACCTAGCCTACTTATACAAGGAAATATGAATTAATTTCACAAAGCTTTCCCAAATAGGATAATACTTGCATAAAATAGAGTGGGAAGGGGTAGGGAGAGCTGTTTCTCATAATCTTGATACAATCAAATAAAAATTGAACATTAAGCACTCTGAGTGATGTATATTTAACTTTCTCCGGGTAGAGGTAATTCACTGTACTTTATTCTGAGTATCTCTTCAAAACACAGTTCCTGTATCCTTGGAGACTCAATGAGGAGAAAATAAATCTATATCTTATTCATATTAGGGAAAAGATACACCCTATGAGTGAGACACCAGCTGTAATGCTTTGAATTCTATACAAATGTGATTTTAGTAGTATTTTTTTTGTTCCAAGTGCTGAGAACTAACACATCTGACCATGTCAAATGGGCTGGTTTGTATCAGCTCACTGCTCTTCCTGAGCTCTCCGCACTGACTGAGCTAAAGGTCCATTGATTTACCTTCCTTCAATTTTATTTGGGCTCCAGGCATATCTTTTTGCCAAAAGAGCCCTCAAGAAATAGGCAACTTACTACAAGGCCATGGTCTAACTTTAAGATACAAGATCAGTGACACTGTGTAACTTCTCCTTCCATGGAACTAACCAAGCTATAAACATCCATATTTTGCATTCTGAAGAGCAATGGTTGCTTCTGGCTTTGTGGCTTTAAAGCAAACGTTCCCCAACTGCAATTCAGAAACAAACTAAGGGAAACAAGAGGTAAAGGAATTCCCGCCTTCTCTTTTCTTGCAGCAAAACGACAGGCTGCTGGCTGGACACACGCCTGACAGATGGCATTTGAAAAGGATTTTATGAACCATCTGGGGTGTTTACAATGAGTCTAAACCACAGTTACCACCAACCTAGGGACATTTTCCTCCTCAATGTGGTTTAAGCAGAGAAATACAAACAGGAAAATCGAAAGCAGTACGTTTTTCTAGCATTGTTGCATTAACAGTAAGTGCCAAATTCTTAGTTGAATTCATGAGCTGAACATGCAGCAAATGGGTTGCTATCATGTCGGTAACAAATTCTGAAAAGGAACTGATTTTATGGAACCACACTCAGAAAATGTTCCTGGAGTAGAGATCCAAACATAAGTTTTCTTTTCAACATGCACAGAATAACAACCAACATAAAAGGGTTAGTTTTGTAAGAGGAGAGCTGGGTTCGTCTATGTTTTGCCAAAAAAAAAAAAAAAAAAAAAACCCAGGAAAAATCTGGTAGCATCTTTGCAGACAAACCATTTTTATTAAAAGGCATATGCTTTTATGAAGTGCAGCTCATTTAATCAGATGTTAGCATTAGAAATCACAACAATACATGAAGAATTTCTATATTTGGGGCAAAAAATGAAGCAACCAAGAAACAGTCACAAGAAATTACTGAATTCTGAATAAATTTCATGTAAGCAAATGTTGATGTGAAAATGCTGTAATGCAAATGTAAGTTTACTGAAAATCTTATCAAATGTCTGCCAATATTTGTAAACAAAGAACTTTTAAAATTTATGTGTATTATAGTATCTTCAAAAAAAACTCTTACTGTTCTAGCATCTTCAAAAAAAAGTCTTACTGTTCTATAAAATCTATTGCAAGTATGTTAGATGTGAAGAATGCCATTTATTTGGCAGAGAAATCGAACTTGCTTTCCTTGGTTTTATTTATATTGCAAAAGCCTTTAAATATGACAAGTTTCAAATCTGTCACAAAAACAGAATGACTGGTTTGAATCTCCTAGCTGTAAACTCTTTTAAAGAATCTTAAATTATATCTTAAATCAGGAAGTTAGTATGAAAAATCATGGTTCTTGTTATCTTTTTCTCCTCTTCTCCAAGGGATTTTTGGATGTGCAAGGTTTCCTCTTATACTGCTTAATAAATGTTGACACTCAGCGGATAAATTATTCCAAACTTGCTTACCATAGTCTTAGAATGACACTTCAGAACTCGCATTTGGTAACCTCAATTGATTTTCCATTAGATTCAAACATTTATCTAATACTACAGAGCAATTAAAACATATGCTAGTCTTAAAATGAATCATATGGCTTGGAAAAACCATTACAGATTCAAAACAGTCTACTTTACATTATTGTTATTCTATATCAATCCAATATTCTCTGATTTGAATCTAGCAAGGAATCCTAGCTTATTACCAATAAGAATAATGATATAATGCTTGATTGGTGGAATATTTGGTCTAGATACTTAAGGCTGTTTTTTTATGAGGTGCAAAAGACCAGGTCCACACATGAAAGTCCAATTAAACTGATTTATTACTAAAGTGTATGTACAGGCATTTGTTTCAACTAACCATCAATACCTGATCAGAGTTAGGCACCTGAGGGAATTTGGATTTAGTTTGCTTGCGCCTACATAATGATTCTAGGATGATTCCCCTTTTCATTCCACTCCCAGATTCTGACATTCCTTCTCCTACAGCAGGGGTGTCAAACTCACGTCATCGCGGCTGCATCACATGACATATTGGGACTTTAACCCCATTTGCTAAACCAGGGGTGGGCCTGGCCAGCGCATGACACACCTGTCCTGTGGGCCGGGAGTTTGACAGCCCTCTCCTACAATTTCTTGGCCTCCCCAAAACTACTGTCCATGCTTTCTTAAATATGGTAATCCCAAATTTACATTATACCATCTAGATGATCTTGCCAATTTATACTTGCATGCAATATCATGAAAGCAGTTTTGCTTTGGAACCCTCTGGCACAACCCCATATGCACATGCATTTAGCTCAGAACAAGAAAATACAGCCTGGTCTCTTGATCAAACCACAATTTAGCATTCTCCCCACTCTTCCTTCAGTCCTTATCACATTTATTTATTTAATTTATTTATTTTGTCAAGCGATTATAGGATAACAGGTATAAGTATAACATAGCTATAAATACATGAAATGGATACATATAAGAAAAATAAAAAGAAACATTGTTAAGTCATGTTTCTCAGCACTATGGTGTGAAGATGGGTGAATCTGAAGAATTTTTCCAAAAGACGCGAGTTTAAAAAACCCTGATGCCACTCTTTTTTGCAGATGTTCAGTGGCATTTGTCCTCAACCTATGCTTTCCACAACATTAAACTTTCACTCCATTAACCCCAGGAGCTTGGGCATTGACCTTGCAGGTTTAGAGAAGTACTCAAAGAAAGATAGAAAGTATCACATTGCTGATGGCTTCTGTATATTCCTTTTATTCTGTTTAAAAATAAATAAAAATAGGAAGGCATAATTCTATTCAGATGAAATATAAATGTGATTAGTTGATTGATTACATGTAATTAAGTCAGTGTTGATTATTAGCTACCATGTAGATAGATTTTTTCCAGAATGATCTGTCCTCAACCTGGTCTTTCAGGTCTTCCGACAAAGCACCAATCCATCCACCTCACCTTGTTGCTGGTCATCCTAATTTTTAATTCATCTACCCTTCCCAACATTATGGATTTCTTACGAAAGCTACAACAGGTTTCCACATAATGCACTCAAAATATGAAAGTTTGAGCCTAACCATTTGTACTTGAAGTGAAAACTCTAAACTGATGTGTTCTAGTATCTATTTATTTATTTTTTTTGGCTACCTAATAGTATTCTCGGGAGTTGGTTCTCCAACACCAACATTCAAAGCATCTATATTCTTTCTATTCTGCTTCTTCAAATCTTTTGTGTGTGTGTGTGTGTGTGTGTGTGTGAGAGAGAGAGAGAGAGGGGGGGGTGAGAGACAAGAGACAGGGAGACAGAATTTCTAGGGCAACTGGTTCACCACAAATAATAGTCTCTTTGTATGTCTCATACCCTTTCTAAATTGGAATGGCTCTCTTCCATTTGCTCCCAGCAAATGTTACGTCATGTACAAAGTGTGAGCTTAAAGTTAAGCAGTAACTGTGACCCTGTTCTATTCTTCTCAAATGAGGCCATTTTAAATGGACCCCTCTTTCCACTCTGAACTTTTGAACTAAATACTGAAGTCATATACTTGCCAACTTTAATATCTTCAGCAACTAAGGGAGCCTAGGTTACTTAAAGGTCATCTTCTGCCGATGACATCAGCTGACAAACGCAGAGGTCTGCTTCCTTCTGCCTCTGTCATCTAAATCACAGTGGACAGCCAGAGTTCTGCAGATCTGCTGAAGGCAACAAGGCAACTTGTTCCATCTTCAGAAGGGGCAACCTGGTTATTGACTAGGCAAAAAAGTATAACCATATATGACATATAATTAGCAATTTCCCAGTCAATTGTGATTAAAAAAAAAAGTCCGATAAAAATTGCACCCAGTCTTTCAACACAATCAGGGCATCTAACTTTTCTACTTCTGACGTACTGCCAAGGTACTTTACCTGGCTGAATGATTTGAGAATAAAGTGCCAAACTGAATCAGAACAGCAACTAAAATATAAGATGCTTCAAGAAAGATGTGGCTTGACTAGAAAGCAGGTGGAAAATAATACCTATTATTTTATCCTTGACCTCTAGATGGCAATTCCTATACAGGCCATCTGCAAAGCTTCATTTGAGCCGATTTCTTAACAAGAAGATACGTTTAATAAAACCTGCCATACTGAGCAAGGCAATACTGAAAATCACCCCTTGACATCCACTGGAAGGGTGGGGAGGGCAGAGAGAAAGAAAGTATGCATTGTGACTTCACAGTGTAAACTCAGCCTCTTTACATACTTGCCCCGAATATCATAATGTAAGTACAAAAGGCTGCAACTTGTGACATCGTAATATCTGTTTTGTCAATTTGTCACCCCTGTAGCTAGCTGCAGACTCCAATGCTTGAGATACTAACAGAATGAAATGGAATAACGGGTATGTTTGTGTGCATATGTGTGTGTGCGTGTGCGTGTGTGTGTGTGCGTCTGTGTATTTTTTTTTTTTGCAAGTTCTTTCCTTTCCCAGGACGGCTATATACATATGAATGCCTGCCTTTGTATTCTAAACATTTATTTCATTTAACTGCTTGCTAATGCAGCAGGCAGGAAACATTACTGGAGCAGGTTTACAACCACAGTAGCTATAGGAAGGGCCAAAGTCTCCAAATTCTCAGTCACTTCCTCCCTTTTCCTCACACACGTCCTTGGTGCAGGTGGGAAGTGGTCTCTGTGTCTGCCCCCTTCTCTCTGCAGTGTGGTGTGCTAATGAAGGGAGGGACAGCTGCTATCTGGGACAAAAGACTTTTGTTCCTTCTTGACTCCTGGCTGGGCTGCGAGTGGGGGTGGGGGGAAAGAGAAAAAGAAGAAGGGGCAACAGCTGTTGCTCTAAGCAATGTTGCTCTAAGCCATCTGAAGGAGGTATGCACCACATCCCTAGTTACTGGCAGTCTAGTTCCTTGCAAAGCCCCATGACTGAGCTTCAGTTCCCTGAAAGTGGAGCGCATTGATGGCAAAGATGGATTTTAAAGACCAATTACTCTAGCAGAATACAGCACTTGCACATCCCTGGAGAGATAGGCATGTATAGGTGAGGAGTATATACTAAAGCCTCACTTTAGCAATAAAAGCAATTAAGCTCTGGTTGCTTTTTTTGATTTTCTTGGATATGAACCAGAACTTCCTTTCGGGGAAAAAAAAGCCAGATCTCCTGCTGTCAATCCTTTGAGATGAGCCAAGTGAGGAAACAAGCACCACAAGGTCTGTAGAGATTCTTAGTCATTCAGGTCATGGTTGTCCCAAAGGTGCTTTTTCCAGGAGGCAACTGGACTTCCTTTTTTCTTTTGAAGACGTTTCGTTTCTCATCTACGAAGCTTCTTCAGCTCTGACAGGATTGTAGGGATTGGAATGGAATATAAATCCATCCATTCCCCACTATCCTATCAGTGCTGAAGAAGCTTCTTGGATGAGAAGAGAAAGGTCTTCAAAACAAAAAACAAGGAAATCCATTGGTTACAACTAATCCTCAACTTACAGCCGTTCATTTAGTGTCCGCTCAAAATTACACCGGCACTGAAAAGAGGGAGTTATATGATTGGTTCTTGTACTTACAACTGTCACATAATGAAAATCTGGCCTGGGTTTAGGGATTTATGATGGTTGCAGTGTCCCAGGATGTGATTGCTATTTGCACTCTTTCCAACCAGCTTCCAGAACAAAGACAATGGAGGAAGCCAAATTTGCTTAATAAATGTGTGCTGCACTTAAAGACCAGTGATTCGCTTAATTACCATGTCAAAAAAAAGATCATAAAAAATCAGGTGTGACTCACTTAATAATGGCCGTGCTTATCAATGGAAGTGGAAATCTATACATGAATGTTACTGTATCATTCCTGGATATAAAAGCAGAAGCTTGAAAAATAGTTTTCCTCTGTTCCTCTTGTACCAAAATGAATCAAAGCAGATTATGTTGAATCTCTTTCTCACGTTCCCTCCTTTTCCGGGGCTGATGTGTGGAAGTTGGGGAGTTGCCACTTATTTTCCATTTAGTTTCTCTTAACAATTCCCCTAAGGACTTTTGCACTGCTTTCTTAAGGTTATCTCTGTGATCCTCTGCACCTACTGATTGATACTGGGGAAAACAGCAAGCAGCTATTAATGCTTTCTTTCTTCTTTCAGCAGGACCAGGTGGACTTTGCAATCATCTCCAAGTCGATGAAGTCTATTTGAACAGGACCAATCTGGTGCAGTTTTATACCATTCCTTTCTTTTGACTGTGCTAATTCCAAGAAGTATGGCAAGGAGCCCTGATCTAGCTTTTAAAATCTTTAGATGAGCTGATCCAAGAGGTTTTACAAAAAAATGACTAAAGACTGCAATTGATTGAGAAGAGAACAGAAAAAAACAGAACAGAAGTTGGAATCGGTGGACCAGAAAATGAAAGAACCGAATAAGGAAGTGGAAAACTCTTTGATCCACCTGGAAATGGAGCAAGCCTCATTCTACCTGAGATTTCAGAATATGGAAGAGATGAAGGAAGAAGACTTAACAGCAATAATGGCTGAAATAATAGCAGAAGCTCTCCAAAGAGATCAGAGCAAAATAATTAACGAATTGGACAAAGTTTACTGAGTTTACACAAACTATGCCAGAAGATTTAGATTGCCGAAGGAGGTTCACATCCATTTTGTGCGGAAAAAAGTGAGGGATATAATCTACAAAATCACCAGAGATGAGCCTATGTCCTATAGAGGAAAAGAAGTTATTACGCTAAAGCAAATCCCGAATGTGTGAACAACGGAAAGAATATCGCTTCCTGGCTGCTCAACTTAATAAAAATAACATACTGTTTAGATAGATAACACCTGAGTGAATGTTGGTGTCATGGCAAGGGAAGAAGATTAAGATAGATGCCTTGGAAAAGGTGCAAGACTTCCACACCCAACTGGTAGGAACAGAAGAAGCGGGCAGCAGCAGAGAAGAATTGGAATTGAGCAGCCAAGAAGACCAACAATTAGAAACGAAAGAAAAAGAGCAGGAAGGAGAGGTGGAGAAAAGAGAAGAAAGACCACAAGAAGAGAACAGAGTAAGAACAAGGGCACAAACAGAGGCAAAGAACAACAGGAACTAGGTAGTAACAACAAAGAAGGAAAATAATTGGAAAATATTGTCAGTAAACGTAAATAGACTCAATTCTCCATCTAAACAAAATCAAACCTTAAAGAAATTGGTAAAACAAAAAATGGATATAGTGTGCCTCCAGGAGGTAGCTTTTAACATCTTTAGATGAGCCTCCAGACATAACTATCTGTGGTGGCAAAAGTTAATAGTTAATGTGACAAAAGAGCAAAGTCAAAATGAAACAGCATCAGTTTTGGTTCTATCCTGCCTTCATGTATTCCTGTGAATGTGATGGTTCTCTGTGAAGGAAAAGTTCTAATTTTAATTCAAGTAGAGGTCTCCTGTCCATGTTTATCATGGTTAAACGCTTCCCGTTTTCTGAGTTTGCCCACTACCTTAAAATGATAAGCCAACCACATGGCCTGATTAATCAAGATAGGCTAATCATTAGACACTATGGGCACCAAAGGTCTCTGGTACTGAACAATTAATCAGTGGAACAACTTGCCTCCAGAAGTTGTGCGTGTTCCAACACTGGACGTTTTTAGAGAGAGATTGGACTATGATTTATCTGAAATGGTATAGGATCCAGCCTGAGCAAAGGGTTGGACTAGAAGATCTCCAAGGTCTCCTCCAACTCTGTTATTCTAACAGAGTCAGGGTTGCACAGTGGTTAGAGTGCAGTACTGCAGGCTACTTCTGCTGACTGCCAGCTAACTTTCACCAGGCTCAAGGTTGACTCAGCCTTCCATCCTTCCGAGGTGGGTAAAATGAGGAACCAAATTGTTTGGGGGCAATATGCTGACTCTGTAAACCGCTTAGAGAGGGCTGTAAAGCACTGTGAAGCAGTATATAAGTCTAAATGCTATTGCTATTGCTATTGCTATAAGTGTGTCCTATAAAACCAGCCATGATTTGGAAACCATGCTTTATGGCTTAGCATGTTGTATGTACCTGGCTTGCATTTTATTCATCCAGCCATGGTTAAAGTTATCATGCTTTAGCACAAAATCATAATGTAATGGCTTTAAAAAAAAGTTCCATTCAATAGAGATTTGAAAGTAGAAAGTTTGCTAATATCTGACAAACTAAATGAAAAATGACTGTTCATGGGACTTAACTCTAGTTGATAGTGAAATAAGATGTTGGCTTTTTGTCACAACAATAGGCATGTCAGATTCATTATCCATTTTTTCCCTCAGTCTAGCTGCAATAGGGTTGCTGCAAAGTGTTCCCTTGAGAGCTCTAAAGAAATTTATTTCGCATGAGATGTGGGCTTCTATTTTCTAATCTTTATATAATCGATGTGTTCAAAGGAAAACAGTAAAGATTTAATCTCTTCATATGGTCCTATTGCTACCTGCTGCAAACCAGCATTTATTTATTTATTTATTAGTTTATTTATTTATTTTTATTTGTCAATTGCTTACAAGATAATAGGTATAAGTAAAAACATAGTTATGAATACATGGATACACATAAGAAAAATAAAATATATAAAAGAAACAATAGGACAGGGATGGTAGGTACATTGGTGCATTTAGGCATGCCCCTTACAGACCTCTTAGGAAAGGGGTGAGGTCAATAGTAGACAGTCTAAGGTTAAAGTTTTTGGGGTTTGGGGAAGAAACCACAGAGTCAGGTAGAGTATTCCAGACACTGACCACTCTGTTGCTGAAGTTGTATTTGCTGCAATCAAGTTTGGTGCGATTAACCTTGAGTTTATATCTATTGTGTGCTCTTGTGTTGTTATGGTTGAAGCTGAAGTATTCATTGACAGGTAGGACACTGCAATGTATGATTTTATATACCATACTTAGATCAGACCAGGTTTTCTAGGTCTAGAATTTCAAGTCTGGTGGCATAAGGTATTCTGCAATGAGTAGAGGAGTGGAGAACTCTTCTTGTGAAATATTTCTGGACTTTCTCAACTGTGTTAACATCAGATACGTAATGTGGGTTCCAGACTGATGAGCTGTATTCAAGTATCGGTCTAGCAAATGTTTTGTATGCTCTAGTTATTAGTGTAATATTATCAGTGAAAAAGCTACGTAAGATTAGGTTAACAACTCTTTTTTTTTAAACAAATTTTATTAATTTTCAAAGACAATACACAAACAAACAAAACATAAAACATAAAACATCTTTTTGAAAGCTGCTTATTAAGTTTTAACAAAACAAATAAAACATCTTGAGTACAGCATAGTTCCAGGTTATCACATTTCCATACAGACACAATTTCATATGCGTATTCATCTTATGTATTCAACTTCATATCTTTTTACTCTTTTTCCAACTTCTCACTATTTCTCCCTTTACTTCTCTTAATTTTCTTTTATGGTTATCTCATTTTCTTCTTATTCAATTATATTTCTTTTACCTAGATTTCTATATCTTTTTATTCATTGTACTTATACTTTCGTCTGTCTTATTTACAATTTCATATGTTCTCTTCCAACATTCTTCCAAAATTTTATTAATTTTCAATAAACAAACATAGACAAACAAAACACAAAACATAAAAACATAAAACTTCTTTTTGGAAAGCGGCTTAGCCCCGGGTTACATCTTTTTGTACAGACATAAATCAAATTCAGGCTCACCTTATATACCATTCCATATCTTATTTAGCATTCTATATTTTCTATATGTCTTCTCCCCTCTTTTCACTCTCTTAATTCTATGTTATTTATTTCATCTCAATTTAAATCATTATACTTGTATCTTTAGTCCGTTCTTTTTCAATTATCTATTTATCTTTTCTCTTTAATACAAAGTTTCTCTTGTAATCACTGGTTGAAGTGTGACACCTTTCTATCTTTCCCCTAAATTTAACACTTAAAATAATATATAATTTCCATTCTGATTGTGCTTAGTACATTCTATGTACTACATTTTAAAATAAGAAAATAATAAGTTTATAATATAGTTAAAACAATATTCCATAGCAAATTAAACTCTATCATTAAATCTTAAGACATTTTACACATTCCCTTTAATATTTTATTAACTCATATAATATTCCAATTTTCTAACTCTATACTACAATACAACCTTATGTACTTTTGCAGAATCTCTTTTTTAATTGTATTTTACCCTTTATCTCTGAAAAAAACCTGTTTTTTAACATCTTGTTTCAAGCCTTTATAGCTTCTCTTCCCTTTTTCCCTTCCTTTGTTGTCAAATCTAGCCTTTTTACCCCCCCATCTCTTAATCTCCGCCCTCTTAGTCTCCCCTCTCTGTTGTATTCCTCTTTTCTGTTGCTTTCTGACATTGTATCGATTTTTCACCTTATTTTTCTCTTTCCCCTCTTTCCCTTTTCTTCCTCAACTAAAATTATTTCTTCATCAAAGATGGCTTCTTCTTCATCATCCCAGCCTTCCTGTTGTTGTAATTCCTGGTAGGTAGAAATCACCATTTCTAAGAAGTGAAAAACAGATCCAGAAGAGCCCCTGCCTTCTTGTTCCTCTTCTTTTAGCTTTTTGAATTCTATTTTCAATTCTTCAACCGACAATGCCATTGTAAGATTTTTTTAAAAAACAACCCAAATGTTTTTAGTTTTTTCAAAAAATAGTTTCCAAAAGTCCCAAAGTCACCAAGCAATCCAAATCAACAGAAACTGTTAGCACTTTCTTCTTTTTATACTTTCTCTTCCTGGGGTAGGATTCAGTTACAAAGTTACAAAATGTATTTTTTAGAAGTCTTATTGCAGTTTACCTCTGATCTTATAAGCTCCAAGCAGTCTCCTCCAGCAAAGTTTTAATATAAATTCTTTACCTCTCCCTTCCCACTTATAGCAAAAAGATTTTAATTTTTAATTCCAATGTTCAGGATTAGGTTAACAACTCCTTTTGGGCTATGTAGTTACAGTGGGCTCTAGCACTTAGGTCATTTGAGATGAGTACTCCAAGATCCTTGACAGAGTTTGGATCACCAACAAGGTCTTGACTATTCAGCCTGTATTTTATTTTCTGATTTTTTTTTTGCCAATATGTAGGACAGAGCATTTATTTGTTGAGATTTGAAGTTGCCATTTGTTTGACCATTCTCCTGGTAAGGAAGAAAGGTTAAAGCAATCTCTGTTTGTCAAATGTGGAGTTTCTGTTAGCATTCATATTTTAGTATACTGTATTTTAGTCTTAGTTTATTTTTAGTTGTGTTTGAAGCCAAGAGTGTTGACATATTTGCTATATACTATTAACTATAGTTACACTGGTTAGAAATCTAACCAGTGACACATATCTATTTTTTGTAAGTTTGCAGTCTGCATGTCCTTTGCAACCGTAGATTGAACAACTGGATTTTATAAATGTGATACCTTTTTGTTGTCCTTCAGTGGTAGTTATTAGTTGAAATAAAAGTGATTAAATATTACAATAAAAGTGATTAAATATTACAATATCTGGCTACCCTTACTTGATAAGGCGTACTTCTAAATAAGTATCTCTAGAATTGCATTCTTCTAGCTATAGAAGTTATATACACTATTATGCTTTAATTCATTTTTTTATCAGTCCTTCCCCCCCTCAGTCATGAAATAAATACACACACACACACACACACACACACACACACGTATTGAACACAGATGCAGAGTATATTTTTTCTGAACTGGTATTAGTAGTGATATGACATGTGGCTTCAGTATGAAAATATGTTGAAACACCCTTGGTGGTCCCTGGATAATATTTATTAATATTCTGTCTTTAAAGTTATTAAAAGTTGGTTTAATAAAATTTAGCAGCCAGGGGTATGGAAAATGAGTGTAAATGATAGACTCAAGAGGGCACTGAAAATCTGGTTCTCAAACTAACCATGATATTTTAGAAGTATAGGTAATCCTCAACTTAAGATGGTTGCTTAGCAACTGTTCAAAGTTATCACATATCTCCCTGGAGGTACTTATGAACCAGATTCAAAGTTATGACCCCCTCCCACGTGGTCACATGGCCACATTTATGGCTATCTGCAGCATCTTTCCAGTTCTTGGGTATAAGAATTTGAGATAAAACTATAGGGAAGAAAACAGATTTCTAGAAAGGTCATGCAGAAAGAAAAGGAAGGGAAGAAGTTCTGGATTGCAAGACATCCAAGTAACAATAGCAATAGCACTTAGACTTATATACCGTGTCGTGCTGCTTTACATCCCTCTCTAAGCTGTTTATAGAATCAGCATATTGCCCTCAACAATCTAAGTCCTCATTTTACTGACCTTGGAAGGCTGAGTCACTCTTGAAGCTGGTCTGGAATCGAACTTCTGGCTGTAGTCAGTGTTAGCTAGCGGTACTGCATTCTAACCACTGCACCACCATGGCTCAACAAGGTGCCATCTGCTCTCAAAATGGAGAATGGAGCCTCCAATCTTACCCTTTGTTTCCTAGGAATAAATCTCTGGTATATGATGAAGGGACATCATGATTTTCACTGGAACTGACTGTTGCCCAATTAGAAAACACATTTGTATATGTGTGTTTCCATTGGTACTGGAATGGCAGCTATCATAAAGAGAGCATTGCTCATCAGCCTTTTGTATTAGTCACATTATGGAGATTTCCATTCTTTACTTACAGATGGTCCTCAATTTATGACCAGCTGCTGAGTGATCATTCAAAGTTGTAACAGACCACCCCAAAGATACTTAACAAACTGATTCAAAATTATGATAGCTATTTTCCCGTTCCTTCCCGTGGTCACTTGATTGCATTTTGGGCATATGGCTACTGGCCTGCATTTTACGCCATTTGCAGCCTCTTGTGAGTTGCATTTTTTGCCAGAAACTGGCGTTTATTTCCGGTTCCTGGCAAAATAGCCTGTTGCAGACAATTGGTTCACTTGATGACCATGGCATTTGCTTAATGATCATGAATTTGCTTAATTACTGCCATAAAAATGTCATAAAATCCGAGTCAGTCATATGAAGATCTGCTAAATGACTGGCACGTCATACAGGTGTAATTCCAGGTTCAATTATGGGCCAATTATGGTTATAAGTCGAGGAATAGCTGCATTTAATTGTACTGATCAGATCTCAAATCTTGGGTCTAGCACTGTGCCTTCTAAACCTTCTGACTCTTAACAAGGAAAAGCAATCACTTGGAAAAGATCTCTCAAACCTGATTTTGGGTCTAAAGGTGAGAACTCAGCTACGCCCACCCTAATAAAACAATAAGATTACATTAATAGTGAACCTATACTCTTGCTATTGTTTATCTTCACAGAAAGATCTGCTGAATACCTTCAACTCAATGCAGTTTTTCTGGTTCACTCATGAACACGCAAGATTTCTAGCAAGTTAATTGATACAGCACATACATTACCACACAACAAATTGTAAATTACATTAGACTAGCAATCCCGTATTAGCATCAGAGAAGGGACAGGGCAGAATATTCCCCTTCCTAAATGGTAAGAAAATGCCATGATAAAAGATGGCTTCTTCTTGATCTCCATTTACTGAAATTATAGGAATGTAAGGGGATAACTACCCATATAAATCCGAAGAAAACACACAAACACACACACACACACACACACACACACACACCCTGTAAGAAAGTTACTTGATCTCATTAGGTTGGGGAAAACAAAAACAAAAAGATTTCCCCTTTTATTTCTTCCTGGAATATAATACCATCATCTTCTCAAGAACCTTGTGCTTCTTGAAGTTGAGCTGTCTAACTATGATTTAAACATCCCTGTTGTATACCAATTCTCATGTTGCATAGTAACATAGGAAGTAACAATATCCATCAACTTTTCTTTAGCATTTTGTGGAATGGAGTCACTTAACTGTTGGGGGAAAAAATGTAAGCTCTCCCTTGGGGCAGTAAGCAATTCAGCAGATTTTTCCGTTAGCAATATAGAATTGCTTTTAGAGTTGGAGAGGTCATATCAGTTTATTCACTTTTAAGGAAGTATTTCAAATGTAGGCTTTGATTTTCCCGTTCCTTACTATTATTTCGATCACACTTTTGGAATCTGCGCAGGATAATCAGACCAGATTCTAAGCGGTCACTTAGATGCAACATATCAGTAACTGAAGAGCAATGACTGCCTAGTGCGTCAATTAAGAAGTATATACCACCCAGATTAGGAAATACCTTGAAGTGTATACAATCCAGAGATGTCTACAAAAAAAAGAGAGAAATGATGAAAACAGCATTGCATCATCATGATGCAAGCTCCGCCCCTCGGGAATATACAAGATAACATTGGTCACACATAAAAAGAGTGGAGCTTGCAATGGGATGGCTCATTTTGATGAAAGCCCTGGATTTTGTGGTGTCTCTGAATTCTGACCACTGCTTTCAACTTCTAAAAAGATGTGAAGATATAACTTTTATGGGCTAAAGGCCTGTTACTGAAGTACATGGTCTGAAAGACAAACTGCTAGTAGATATGCGATAGATATTTTTGTAAACAGCTAAATTTTTAATCAAGAAAGAATAAGCAACTTGCTGGATTGAACCAAAAGCCAACCACCCAGCTAATGTGATCCATAAAAAAAACAAAGATGAACAAAGACCTCTCCTCTACTATTGCTTCCCACAAAGGGTAATAAAGTTCAAAAATAATAAACTAAACTAAGAACTAATAAAAAGGGAAGGGAAGGGAAGGGAAGGAAGCTGCCCATGATTCTGGAAGCAATAAATGGCCACCAAGTCTCATAGCTGTTGAAAATTTGATATTCAGCAAATTTGTCCATCAATGAAAATATCTCATGGTAGCAAATTTACTTCCTAATTTATTTAATGGGTAGAGACAAATTGTAAAAAAAATTAAAACAATTAAAAACAAGTACAAAAATAAATATATACAGCAGTTAACATAATATAATAATTGTCACTATAGCCAAGAAATGGACTTAACATATTCAGGGCCTCAGGCCTGGGCACATAGCCATGGTTTTAAAGCTGTGGGTCAGGGCCATACTGAAGAAAGGATGTTTCAAAGAGCAGAGGCTACAATAGAGAAGACACTTCACTTAGTCCCTACCAGATTGTTTGGTGAGACACAAGCATGCCCAAACTGCTGGACAGAATTGAGTTGGTAGAAACTACTGGGAAAAGACTTAAGTAACCCGTAATCAAATTCCAGTTGATTTCATTTTCAATCCTTATTTATAAAGCTATCCACATTTAATGTTCCTTGTTCAGCAATGAAAACCACAAACATTTCTATGAATCCCCCCAAAGTACAGAAGCCGTGAGATGCTTGAAAATTAATGGACCTCCAACTGGGATAACCTCATAGCATTCTTACAAATATATGGCTTCTGTGACGTGCCAATTTTTAGCAAAAAAGACACTCTGCTCACTTATCTTTAGCTTAGATAATTCTTGTTCACAGGAAAATCATGATATGTCTTGGTTCAGAATGTTTTTTCTCAGATATCCATGACTCTGGAAGTTATTTTACTTATTCAATAAACATTTCCTTCTTAACAGGCATCAGAAATAACTGAGTTCTCAGTAGTATTCGGAGGCTAAAATGTACCTCTACTTTCCTACAGAAATGTTATTTCTGCATTTGGACCTTTGTCGTATTAAGACATAAGCTGGGTTGTATACCACATTAAGCCACAAATGTGTTTAACTATGATTTACTGAGTAACCAAAACTGGGTTTAATCATACCACACACTAAGCAAAAATAAACATCAATACAGCACTCTTTGAGAACTGCTGCTTTGTTAGTATATCCAGATGAATTAATGGTTGTTGGAAATATGGGATGGGGAAAATGGATTTCCCTTTCTCTCTTCTATTAGAAAAATCCAGTGATAGGCAGTCTCTCTGTTGTTTTTATTATGCAAACAAACAGGAAATGAAAGAAATCAACCCAGAATGGCACAGCATCCTCAGCATTCCACCATCTGTGGACTACCAAAGATTGAGACTGTCAAAAACTGTGGTCAATATGGCACCATTTTGGGTAGTGGTGATGAAGCTGGTTTATGTGGAGATAGGTGTGGTTTGTCTCAGACAGGCTGCCTGCTTCCATCCCTACCTATAACTATTTCCCCAAAGAGGTGTGGTAGCTCAGTGGCTTAAAGATGCTGGAGAAGGTGTATGCTCCAGCAGCTCAGGTCCTAGCACAGGGTGACAGGGTGAGCCTGCCTCACTTGTCTTGGCTTCTGCCAACCTAGAAGTTCAAAGCATGCTACATGCAAGTAGATAAATAGGTACCATTTAGGTGAATGACATTGACAGCCAATCTATTGTGTATTAACACTGTAGTTTCCTGGCTAATGTGCCATTGCTAAATAAACAAATAACAACTATTTCCTCAGAATTGAAAAGGACCAATAAAATAAAAAGTCTATCCCAGATTTGCATTTTGGATCGGCTCAGAAGATTGAAAGGCTGAGTTGAAGCCGCAGACCCCTCAAATTTTGTCTACCCCATCCAGTCCATGAGGAGCACTAACAAGAGAGATATTACAGCTGCCTAATGGCGACTGGACATACAAAGATTGAATTAATCCATTGGATGGTAAATCCGTATACAAAAAAGTTGAAAGGACTAAATATGTAGAATTAAATCAGAATTGTGATATTTTGTCTCATCTGAAAGATGCCTCTAAGAAAAGAAGTTTACTTTTCTATATTCAGTGAAAAAGAGCCATTTATTTCTATGTGAGCACTGCTTTATCGTTGTTTGTTAAGTAGGCTAGAACACAACGGAAAATGAAAAGAATAATTGGTCAGTGGGTTCTCTTGGCATTACATGGAGAATAAAATGAATCAGAAACCAGATCATCAGCCCAAGCCTTTATATTCTTCCTGGAAGAACATTAAATATTCAAACAATTAAGTACTAAATTCCCTAAACACAAACAGGAGTCTAGAGTTGTGACGTTTGTTTCTAAGTGACACTTGGTATTTCGGTGGTTCTGCTAGTAAGAATTGGAGAAAACAAACATTTGTAATAGGGCTGCATCAACATTCCAGCATTTAGCTCAAAGACCAGATTTTTTTCAAGCATTTCCTTAAGTAAAATGTCATTTAATCCCATTGCATTTAATCGCAGGGCACTCCTCATATGTAACACCCATGTTCATTTTGGAAATGGCAACTCGGACAAAGATTTGGGGCTGGAATGCAAGAAGCCTCCAGAAAGATGGGCAGTCCCCACTTTGGTTTTCACCATTCCTAATCACTCAAACAAAGGTGGGCTCAAAGCACCTTCCAGTCATTCAGAAAATACATTTCTTAGAATGCATTTTATCTAGAAAAAGCAGGTCTGAGACAACATCCAAGCATTCTGAATTTATCCATTGTATTTTGGGGGGAGGAGGACTTGGGAATTTCATTCAAATATAGCCTTAATTTAGTTCAGCCATAGAACTATCGTTTTCACTTTCTTAACCATCAGGGCCAACGTTCTAAAGGAACAACTTTTATACTTGGCTTCTGGAAGTCAAGCTTAAAATGGAAGATCCCACTTCCCACTCGCTTTGGGTCTATTTGTAACAGATGCCTCAAGACATATCCTGCATGAATACGCACATGGACAACTCTACAGTTTGTTCAGTACACTTTCCTGTTAAGATTCTACTCCCCAAGACTAAGTTAAAAGATTAAAAATAAAGAGAAGCTGTCGTCACTTGTTAAGAAATGCATAACCCCCCTCCAACTTTGTCAAAGTGACATCAGTCTCCTGTGGATATTCACATGCTGAGCATCAATGTCTGATGGAGAGAAGCTTCATGCATATATGTGCATATGCACGACAGATTCCATGTGAGCCAGCATGAATATTTCTAAGAGAGAAAAAAAAATCCTTTCAGCAATGTTGTTCAGGAGGATTATAAAAAAATTTGCATAATGAGCATTCCAGATTGGAAGTTAGATGGAATGCTAAAATTAAGAATTGACTACTCCTTAGCAAATCTTTCCTGATGAACAACATATATCCATATCTATCTGTCTGCCTGCCTGCGTCTCTCTATCCCTATTTATTTATTTATTTATTTATTTATTTATTTACTTACTTACTTACTTACTTACTTATTTATGTGTGTATGTATGTGTGTATGTATGTATTCATTCATTCATTCATCCATCCATCCACCCGTCCATCTGTCCGTCCACCCATCCATCCATCCATATGGACAAATTCATTGTGGAAAGCGTGAAAAATGGATGCATGAAGTTACATCTGGGATAGAATTCTCCTTAGCTATAGTAACTTCAGTTTCTCTGTAAATAAGAATGTTACTTACTTACAAGTAGAAGGTTAAGATAACCCTGCAAGTGCCAGAACGTGGGTAAGAACAGGACTGAGCAGTAGCTGGTGCTAAGCCCTAACTTCCTGATTATAGCATAGGAAAGATTGAAACTGTCTAGATGCTTGTAGTAGTCAAAGCACCATCTTTCTCTTTATATCCTTGTATCTGAACTGTCTACATATGCTTGACCATATGCTCAAGTTTTTGTTCAAGGAAAAGTTGCCAGACTTATCCTTTGTGTGTTTTGACCAGACTCTTTTGTTGTGTGTGCTTCTGAGTCAGTGTTGATTGCTGACAATGGCCTAAATAAATACCTGTGGTTTTCTTGGCAAGATTTTCGGAAGTGATTTACTCTTGCCTGCATCTTACAGCTAAGAGGGACTGGCCTAAGGTAATCCAGCTGGCTTTGTGCCTATGGCAAGACTAGAATTTACAGTGTCCCAGATTTTAGAATACAATAGAATTCTTTATTGGCCAAGTGTGATTGGACACACAAGGAATTTGTCTTTGGTGCAAATGCTCTTAGTGTACATAAAGGAAAAACATTCATCAAGAATCATAAGATATAACACTTAGTGATAGTCATAGGTTACTAATAAGCAATCAAATCATACTAGGAAACAAATCAAACTATATAAATTGTAAAGATAAAAGCAACACTGTTATAGTCATAAGTGGAAAGAGACAGCCAACCTGAGTTTTAATAAAAGTAGTGGAGACTTCACAAATTGTGGACAATTGAATAACAACAGCACTTAAGAGTTATATACCACTTGAGCGTGTTTTACATTCCTCTCTAATAGATTTACAGAGTCAGCCTATCCTATTGCCCCCAACAATCTGGGTCCTCATTTTATTGACCTTGGAAGGATGGAAGGCTGAGTCAACCTTGAGCCACTCAGAATAAAACTCCTGGGGTGAGCAGTGAGTACTGCATTCTAACCATATAGAGGGATAGACCTGAATGTCACCACTTAGGTGACTAAGCAGGGAGAAGAGTTATAAGTTTTTCTTCATCAAAAGAAAAGTGCAACACAAAGAGGTCTGAAAAAAGACAAAACGAAAGTTAACATCACGTCCCACCATTATTTACCACTTACCATTCTGAATCTCCTACAGATCTCAAGTATAGCAGAGTCATAATGCAGTTTAACTGGCTGTCATTATACTTTAAGTTTAGTATAGGGTGCCCAATTCATACTGATCAGTGTGCAGACCTGTGAAGTTCATTCTGAACAGCACAGAAGGTCAGAAATAATGGGCAAGCTAATTTCCAGGGAGACTTGTCTATTATTATTCACCTTCACCTTAATAAACCTCTGCCAAGGAATTCCAGGCTTCCCAAGAAATCCATTTTAAAGCTCCTGCTAAAGGCAGAAGGACTATTTAAGGAGGACATATCCCTTCATTCCAGACTTTCTACCTACAAGCGGCAGTCAGAATTCATTCATTTGAAGAGTCTCACGAAAAGGATCAGATAGATGCTCAAAAAGACTTTCTTTTCCCTTTCCAGCACAGTAAAAATCCACAAAGCTTAGCTGCACATTCTTCATTTCAATAACAGCGGAATTGAATTGAATAGATCAGGCCTTCAAGACTTTGGTTCATTTTGTTTCTAATTATAGCCATCACAACTGTAAACATTAGAACAACAACAACAATAACAGACCAATGTGCCAAACTTCAGAAGTACTTAAAATCCCCTATTTCAGGGGTGTCGAACTCACGTCATCACGGCAGCATCATGTGACGTATTGGGACCTTTCCCCCCTTTGCTAAACCGGCCGTGGGCATGGCCAGTGTGTGACGCATCTGGCCCTTGGGTCGGGAGTTTGACAGCTCTGCCTTATATCTTCCTAGGTTTTGCTGGTAATATTAACAAAAGCCTTCCACAGGGCAGTGAAAGCAAAATAAAGGGTAAATTGGTGCCCTTAAGGAAAGTGGCTGTTATTATACATTTGATTTACATTAGCTGGGTTCCCCAGAATTACATTAGTGATGAATTACTTAATGAACTTCAATAGAATAGGAAAAGGACAGAGAATAGAAAAACTTCAATAGAATAGGAAAATACCCTTACTTCCCAGGAGATGGGCAAGTCTTTCCCTGTCTGTGTCTTCCTTCTTCATAACTCATCCTGGTACAATTTCTTTAAGATGGGGTGTCCAAGCTTGGCAATTTTAAGGCTTATGGACTTCAACTTCTAGATTTTCCCCAGTCAGCATGGCTTGCTGGAGAATTCTGGGAGTTGAAGTCAGGGGTGGGATTCTACCAGTTCGCACCTATTCGCTAGAACGGTTGTTAACATTCTAAGCAGTTCGGAGAACCGGTTGTTAGAAGAAATTACTGGCCTAATCCTGTAAGGAAGGCAGGAAGGAAACATTCTGATGTTGCTTACAGAAACTGCCTCTCCGTTAACCCTTATTACATTCTTGGCAGGACTAGACTTCCTGTCTCGGGAAATTCTCTGGAGTTATTTTTCCCTTCTTTGCTGGTACTTTGCTTGTATGGAGTGACCATTCATAGTTACAATGGCACTGAAAAAAGTGACTTATGACCATTTTTCACACTTACGGACTGTTGCAGCATCCCCATCATGAGAGGCCAGGCGAGGAGATGTGTGCCTCGATGTGAGTGATATTGAATTGGCCACGCCCAGCCAATAACATGACCACCAAGCCACATCCATCCAGTTACCTGACCACTAAGCCATGCCCACCAACTAAGCGATGCCCACAGAACTGGTTGTTAAAAAATTTGAATCCCACCCCTGGTTGAAGTCCATAAGTCTTAAAGTTATCAGGGTTTATGGTGGATGGACACTAGATGAACTGGTATTATTAACAGAGCAGAATATTAATACTCTGTACTGGTATAATTATAGAAAATATGTGCATCCCTGGATTGATAAGTATACAAGTAATCCTCGACTTATGACTTATGGCTGCTTAGTGACTGTTCAATGTTACATCAACACCCCACCCCCCCCAACAACAAAAAAAGCTATTTATGAGCTGGTTCCAAATTACTAACAAGCAGGATTCTCCCCATGTTCATGTGATTGCATTGGGCACTTGGCAACTGACCTGCACTTATAGCCATTTGCTTACTTTTGAATAATTTGCAGTTCAGTTATTAAAAGCAAATTATGAATCAAATGAGTTAAAGAATAAATAAATGCAAGAGGGGTATTAAAAGCTTTATGAACTCTAGCAAAAAAATCCAAAAATGAAAGAAACTAGAAAATACCTGGGAATACATTTCTCAGCAGTACTTGATGTAGCATAATGTTCCCAACTAAGATTTATTATGGTTTTAATTAAAATACTAGAGACTACTTCGAATGTCATATGGGCTGAGACCTGAAAACTTAAAATTTAACATCTCATTTATGTAAGTGAAAAATAGTTTGGATGAGGAATCACTAATACTTCTTTATAGCACATTCCTTGCTGAATTGCTATATTAAAGGTCAATGACACCAAAGATGTGAACATAGAATGAAATGCTGATACAGTTCAACCACTGAAGTGAAGAACTTCCATTATTCAATGAAAGGTCAGAAAAAACTGCAAAGCAGCAACGAAAGCCACAAAGTTTGGGTTCAACATGAGAGGATATAGAAGGCAACACAATCCTTTATGATAGCTAGCTTAGGATATAGGACTCCTCCACTGCTATTTGATTAAAAAAAACAACCTACCAATAACAGCCCAGAGTCCCCACACAAACTTCCTTGAAAATATAGTATCTATAAACTATGCAATTAAATAGGGCATTTAAGCTATTGGCCGCTAAAAAAAACTTGAATATAAAATGATAATCCCGAGATATGCCACCAGTAACTATTTTAAATTGATAAGAGAAATTCTAATTGATAAAATCAAAGATTCCTTTAGTCCAGGGTCTCCAAACCTGCCAACTTTGTGAGTTCCACTCCAAGAATTCCCCAGCCAGTACCCTGCTCTGGTCCTGCAATGGGATAATTTGCCGCGGCTGACTCATCATAGTCGACTCACCTCAGAGTTCCCATCACAGGTAACTCGCCACAGTGGGACAATTCAACTTGTATAACTCAAGAGGTGTACAGATGTTCCCAGGAAGTTCACAATCAGACATGACTCCAATACAGTAGTACTTTTATGTTCTTTCTCATGAACTATTGATATTAAAACATATAAGGAAAAATCATGGTGGGGAAAAGGAAAAACAAGAACACTTTCACTAGATATTAAATGTATCTTTTTATAGGACCTACACAAGTACTACATATGAGGCATTTACAAGAGAAGGAACTAACTAGAAGCCTTTTCTTAATGCTACTCTTGGAAATTTCTTTACTGACTTCATATTTTTTATTTATTCAATTTCTTTTGCCACTCATTTCAACCAATGACTCTGGGCGGCTTACCACTCCAAAATGATCAAATCAATTAAAAGAATGAAAACTATTTAAAACAATAAAAATACCAAAAATAAATATCCTTCTATATGTTTATAAGTAATCAGCATTTAAAATGCAGACTTTTCTAGAACTTGAGCACTGAAAGACTATATTAAGTTACACAAATTGACGCATTTTATAGATTTTCCATACTTTATGCTGCTTTTGTTCATCTATGGTAGCTGCAAGGAGCTATATGACATAGCTGTAACAATACCTTCTTAATTATCCAGCATATTTTTAGTTTCTGAAATTAAAAAGTCTATTTGTAAAACGTCTAAAAATAATAACTCTTAAATAATGAAATGGCACAATGAGTTGTACAAAAATACCTGTCAAATTCACTCAAGTGGCAAGAAATGTTAAGTGTAGACTTCCAAAGGAACCAAAGCTCTAATAAGTTAATTTATTGTAGCAAAGATAATGAAACTATTTCAGAAACTGCTGTATATTACCTGCAAGTCCTATTTATACAGATATTCTTGTGATTCTTTCTCCTGAATGCAAAATGTGACAGGCTAAAAGTCATTCTTTTGTATGAAAGGGATATTTTGTCCTTGTATCTTGATCTGGTAGTGGTCTGACCTATTATCAGTTGTTTGTTTATTATTATTACTCTACAAGAAGATACTCTCACAAAATCTTTTGTATAACACGGGCATTTTTAAATAAGATATTAAAGGTTCTTTCTTCAGAGAGACAAATTGTGACAGTGGAAACAGCATGTTTATCTGAGATAAAATGACATTATCTGAACTTTATAAAAGTAATAATAGCATGGAGAATTGCTTGTACAAAACTGAAAGAAATTTGGATTATTTACTCCCTTATCAAATAATAATTTAGGAACAAAACCCCCTATTAACTTTGTAAGCAAGGTAAGATAATGCAAATTCTGAGGGTTTATAACACATGCAAATTCAAAAATGTAACAGATTTTCCAGTAAAATGTACAGGAATATATAATATATATATATTATATATATCTTTTACCTCCCTGTCTGCCCCCCAAAAAAAACCCACACCCCCGATGTAAATATATTAATGTTATTTTCCGAAGAAAAAGGCTGTTATTATCTGTTATCAAACCTCAGAATAATGGCAAGGATATTCTTTGGGCTTTACTATTTTAATAAAAAGAGCTGTTTCATCTTTATCATTTCAACCCCAAGACAGACCCAAATCTCAAAAAGAAATTAGCTTTTGCAAAATTAATACACAAATAGCAGATTACGTACAACCACAAGTCAGGACCTGTGCTCCAGAGAATCTGCTAAAGTCCCAATTCTTACCAGATTTAATAAGCGTGAACCATAGCTAGATGCTCACTAGTAATTTCAACCTTGTGGTAGATGAATTAAACAGTTAAAAATGGGAGACAAGGAATAACTTGCAGGTATATGTTCTTAAATCCATCTGGCAGTATAAATAAATCTAGGCTGTACTAGAAATAGGGAGATCTAGTCTTCAATTCCAGCATTTCATATGTTCAGGTCATTTTTTAAGGATATTCACAAACAAGCCAGCAGCTGTTATTTAAAATATTTTTTAAAATATATTAAAAATATATTTTTAATTTTTAAAATATTTTTTTAAAAATTCAGTTTCAATATTATAGCTAGAGATTTGTCTGGAATCCAGTGTTGCTATTGTGGAAGGAAAAATAGGGTGGAGTGCTATCTATAGCATTTTGAGCCCCTGAACCAAAAAAGAATAATAATAATATACATCAAATCAATCAATCGATCGATCGATCAAGGTTGGACTCATACTTCAAAAAACTTGATATTTTTAATTATGATTTATTTTCAAATCAAACCTTTACCAATGTTAAAGGACCAGTATAAGGAGGGTGGGGTGCAAGAAATTAAAGAAAATAAAGACAACAAAAGTACAGGGATATAAAAAGGTAAAAAATGTTAAAACAAAAGCCTAAAGAGAATCTCTAAAAAGTTTAAAAGGAGAGTAGGAGCAGTAGCTAGACATAGGGGTACACGGCAAAGTAAATTAGCATAAATCAGAGTATTCTAGGTGCTCATTAAAACTGGCTTGTGGCATAGGTCATTTTCTGACAATTGTTAAGTGCAGCTGCATAGAACCTGGCAATGTTATATATTGTGGCAGGGTCAGTATATGAGATCAGTGGGGAAGTGAAGCAGTGTCCTGTGCATTCTGCATATTTATGCCATAATGGTGAGATGAAGTGAGCATGAATCTCTCTGTAGTACAGGCATTGCAGAAGTACAAGTTCTGTAGTTGCTATGTGTTCAGAGTCATAGGGACCTTGTCTTTCTGGATAGGGGAATCTTCTTGTATCAGCCTTCAAGGACGGCTGTGCTAGAGTAAAGGCCGCCCAGTGATTAGGTACTTCAAGATTAGAAGTCAAAGAGGATCTGATGAGTTCACTGGCAATAAAGTTTGGGCACTTGGCTAGGAAAAAGGATAGACTGAAACAGTGATTAAGTATGGTCATCCATCCTCTGGCCTCTACTTTCTTGAGGCCTGTCTATACTGTAGTCTCAAGGTGGCATTAGAGATATATTTAGCGGCTTGAAGGGCCCATCTTAGGAAT
Organism: Pseudonaja textilis; assembly: GCF_049901715.1. Classification (NCBI taxonomy): domain Eukaryota; kingdom Metazoa; phylum Chordata; class Lepidosauria; order Squamata; family Elapidae; genus Pseudonaja; species Pseudonaja textilis. Next base: position 29,173,584 of record NC_141991.1, read on the forward strand.
TTGGATTGAACATGTTCTAATAGTGCAAATTTGGAGAAGGGTTCCAGCTGGGCACCATAAAGAAGTTGTGTTAATGGTTTGGCTTCAAATAATGGAGTGTTGCACGAATGCAGTGGCCACCTATTGTCTTGAGGAACTTAGAAGATGGCAGAACATTCAGCTGATGTCAAGGGAGATGGGAGGATGTAGATGTAATCTTTATAGAGGACAACCAGTACCATGAATTGAATCTGGAAGGCCATTGGGAGCCAAAGAAGCTTGTGGAAAAAGGCATCACATGGGCATAATAAGATAGACCTGTAACTGCTCATTCTCCCACATTCTAGACTGTCACAAGTTCTTTTAAACTATACCCAGGTTAGTTGTCTCCAAAACCCCAAAGAGCCAACACAACCACAAAGGTCTCTAGGGTAGGGGTCTCCAACCTTGGAAGACTTGTGGACTTCAATCCCAGAATTCTTCAGCCAGCAAAACTGGGAGTTAAAGTCCACAAGTCTTAAAGTTGCCAAGCTGACCCCTTAAAGTTGACCCCTGCTCTAGGCAACAGCCACACCAGCACTCAAAGGCTAGTATTTTACTGCTCAATATTCCACTCCTACCAAATTGTACTCCAGCTCCTACTATTGCTTCAAGGTTCACGTTTGGCACATGTATGCACGCAAAGTGTGTGCACACATGCAAAGCGTGCCCACCAAACCACGCCACTGAACCAGTGGTAAAAATATTTGAATCCCACCATTGAGCTACACCATGATGCAGTGCAGGTAGTCCTTGACTTACAAACATTCATTTGAAAGGTACAATGGCACTGAAAAAAAGTGACTTGCAACCAGTCCTCACACTTATGTACTATCCCCATGGTCACATGATCAAAATTGGGACATGTATTTATAGAATTGCAGCCTGCTAGGGCATTGTGACTTTCCCTGTGTGCTTCTGACAAGCAAAGTCAATGGGGGAAAGCTAGATTCACTTAACAAAAACATGATTCATTTAACATGATTTGCTTAACAGCCATGGCAGAAAAAGGTCATAAAATTGGGCACAACTCATTTAACAGCTGCCTTGCTTAACAATGGAAATTCTGCTCCCATTTGTGGTTGTAAGTCAAGTACTACAGTGGCACCTTGATACTTGTCGTCAATTGATTCTGGGAGGTGTGACAAATATAAAAAATGAGTACCAAATAAAAAATTTCCCCATAAGGAATAATGTAAATAAATCTAATGCAATCCCAAACCAAATAAAATGCATGTTTTAAGGCAATATATAAAGATGGAGTTGTATATCATTGCTTTGCATGAGAAATAAATCTAAAAAATCAATAAATATTTAGATTAAATAAAATAAAAATTTCACTTTAACTGAACTGATGAGAAAAAAATGGGGAAAAAATACACAAAATGACCATAGAAGCTAAGATAAGGCTGCTAGAGATATATGCACAGGGCAAGAGCTACCACATGTCTAAGATGTGGCCCTTTGTTTTGGTTGGAAACGGTAGCGAGTTATGAGGCAACCAACACTGACAAGTTCTAACTTGCGCGTTGAGTACCAAACAAAAAACAAATCATGGGATAAAATTTTCTAATCAAAATGTGCCAGGTACCAAATTCAATGAGTAGTTGAGTACCAAGATATGACTATACTTCTAATCCAACTGGGAGATGGTGATTAAGGCACAAGTAAGGATTCATGATCTAGGAACAGGTGGCATTGGGCACATAAGATGGACCTGTGTAAAAGTCCAGCTCGTGTAGCAAGAATGACTCCAAAAGGAAACCTGTGGTGTGCATCGGCTTTGTCTGAGGAGATACAAACTGCATTTAGGCGTATATACTGCCCCATTTACAACACTCTTTGGGTGGTTTACAATGTAAGCAGTATTTGCATATTGCCCCAAACAATCTGGGTCTTCATTTTACTGACCTTGGAAGGATGAAAGGCTAAGTCAACCTTGAGACTCGACAAGATTGAACTCCAGGCTCTGGGCAGAGTCTGCCTGCAATACTGCACACTAACCAGGGCTCTTCATTCAGGACTCTGAATTGGATGTTTCCCCATTCAGAGATAAAGATTGGAAAATCAATTAATCTGGGGCAGCCTCAAAACTCACAGCCACCCAATCTTGAGACGAGCTCATTCTTCCCCATCCAGAGCCCGACTGTTGAGGCAGAACCTCAACAGTATCACTTGGTCAGCCCAGGTTTGAACCATTGTTCAAAATAAATGTACTAGAACAGTAATTATTTTATGCAATTTCTTACATAAATATTCATTAGGCTCTTCCCTTTTAGGGTAAACAATGTTATGCACAACACAGAAAAGGAGTAGGCCTGAAGCACAATCACAGCCTAGTTTTATGCCAGGCTTACATATAATATTCCATGCAAGGTTGAATTTTTAAACTATAGACTAGCTTGAAAGCCAAAATATTGCTGGCTGAAGCCCACAACTAAAATGCACATAGACAGTCTCAAGATCCATTTCTTAAAAGTAATGTTGCCATATAGGCATACTGAAAACACTTATGTTTGGTTATCCAGCAATACATTTAAAGTAGAAAAATATTTCTGACAGTATTGTGAATATAAGAAATGGGGAAAAAAATAGAAGTAGAAGTAAGGTACATAAAAATAATGTCAAAAGGAAGGATTTTTAATAATTATTTTTTTAAAAGAATAAACTACTTGCAAATCTGACTATAGTAGATGCAGAAGATTCAATGAATATCACTGATAACATCGAAACTGACACCTTTTCCAATTTGGGGAACAAAAAATTGTGAATATCTACAGCTTTCAAAATTTGTACTTCTAGTTCTTAATTTTTCTTTTATTCTTTAGCAAAAAGAAATGGAAAAGATAAAATACAGGCTGCTAATAAAGCATGATGACAACACTTATATGACCATGAAATTATTGCATCTTTGCAAAGAGTAACCGGGAGTATGTGGAAATATCTGCCTGAAAGTATCTCACTTTCTAATTACAGCATATAATTTGGGATATAGTATCCATAGCAACATTTCATTGCTCTACATTTTGAGGGGGAAAATCCTACAAAAATGTATTTTTTAGAATATAGACTAGTGTTCTCAATGCGGTAGATAGTATTAAGCATGTTTCAGAATTCTAAATCTGATTTAATGCAATTTAGTAGAAATATAGCTTGTGTGTATATTTTTAGTGGCTTCCTAATTGTTGTATTCTGTTGTGTTGTCATGTGGGTGTCAACCTGTGCAGGAGTTGTGGGGTTCACACCAATCTTTAGACAATGACACTTGATGAAGAAAGAAATGGGGAATTCAAACAAAAGTCACATGACATTTGCTAAACAATCATTTCCTGAATCTTGTTATTTATGGAGATGTAGTATTAATAAGATATCACTTAGATTCAGGGGTGGGATTCTACCAGTTCGGACCAGTTCAGGCAAACTCCTAGCTCTGATGATCAGCTGGCAGTGAACCGGTTCGGTCCGGCAATTATGTGGGCCTGCCTACCCGCCCCTGCACCGTACTTACCTATAGCCTCTCAGCTGATTTGCGCTGCAAAGATTGCTGCTTCTAAGCTGTGTTACTCCCCAGTAGTAACATAGCAGGTAAGTGTTTTTAGAAAGCTGTTCATGTGCGCAAAGCACATGGTCACCCTTCAAAACATCCTAAGTAAACCAGAAGCCCCAGGGGGGAGGGAGGAAACTGTTGTCATCTACAATATACAAATATAAGGACTGCAACAGCCACTATGTAGGACAAACAGGCAGAAGAGTAGCAGAACTCATCCATGAATACCAACTAGCACTCTGAAGACATGATGGAAACTCCTTAGTTTCACAACAGATGGACAGATTTTACTATAGTTATTGGGAAACTGTTAAATCATCCTACACCAAGCCAAGTCCAAAAACACTAGGCTAGAGAATACCTGGAAGCCTGGCACTCTGACTAATTGGCCATCAATAGGCACATAAACATAAACAACATCTACATACTGTGCAAATGAAACAATCAACAAGCCAAAAAGGAAACAAAAAGACCAAAACATCTCCCCACCACCAATCATTTCTCAGATGAGCAGAGATTAACACTGAGATTAACATCAGACCAACAATCAAGAATAAACAATACCCCAATCAAGGAACTGCCAAAACATACTAATAGGAAACAGCCCAACAAAAGGACCACCAAGTCCATTCCCACCAATACTGACAGGGCAAGACACTAGAACAGGGGTCTCCAACCTTGCCAACTTTAAGACTTGTGGACTTCAACTCCCAGAATAGGAATTCTGGGAGTTGAAGTCCACAAGTCTTAAAGTTGGCACGGTTAGAGACTCCTGCACTAGAGATGGACCTTGACAGACTAGAACACTGGGCCATATCTAACAAAGTGAAATTCAATGTAGAGAAAAGTAAAGTCCTACACTTAGGCAAGAAAAAACAAAAGTACACATATAGATTGGCTGAAACCAGGCTCAATAGCAGTAACTGTGAGAGGGATCTTGGAGTCTTAGTGGACAACCAGCTAAATATGAGCCAGCAGTGTGCAGCAGCAGCCAAAAAAGCTAATGCAATCCTAAGTTGTATTAACAGAGGGATACAGTCAAGATCGAGGGAAGTACTAATACTACTCTATAAAGCCTTAGTAAGTGCAGTACACCTAGAGTACTGCATCCAGTTTTGTTCACCACATTATAAAAAAGATGTTGAGACTCTCAACAAAGTACAGAGAACAGCAACCAGGATGATTAGGGGACTGGAGGCTAAAACATACAAAGAACGGTTGCAGGAACTGGGCTTGGCTAGTCTAGTAAAGAGAGGGACCGGGGAGACATGATAGCGGTCTTCCAATATTCGAGGGGCTGCCACAGAGAGGAAGGGGTCAAACTATTTTCTAAAGTGCCTGTAGGCCAGACAAGGAATAATGGATGGAAACTGAACAAGGAGAGATTTAACCTGAAATAAGGAGAAACTTTCTGACGGTGAGAACAATCAACCAATGGAACAGCTTGCCCTCGGAAGTTGTGGGAGCGCCATCACTTGTGACTTTCAAGAAGAGATTGGACTGCCATTTGTCAGAAATGGTGTAGGGTGTCCCGCTTGGGCGTGGGGGTTGGATTAGATGACCTACAAGGTCCCCTCCAACTCTGATTATCTGTTAAATCTGTTAATCTGAATACAAAAAGGAGAGAAAATTCCACTCCTTACTAGCACTGATTCTGTTAGCTATATTGAATAATGAAACGTCTGCAAGAAAACAACCGAACTCAGAGAGCACCAAGGATCCTTCATTTCAGCCTTGAACTATTTATTCTTCTCTATAGATATTTACTCCAGTATTCAAAATGGAAACAAGATTTTAAACTAAGGATGAAAAGCAGATCTCAGAGGTTGTACAGAAATAGCCAAGCAAACATTCCCCAAAGGGAAATTGATTCTAAAAGTCTAAGCTTCGGTTTCAACCTAGGAAAAGAGAGTTTGGCAATCCCTAAGTTTATCTTTCAAAGTAGTGTGAAAAGGCTGCAGCAGTGGTGAACGCTTTCCCTGTAACTTTTGACCTCCCCTTATGCGTCAACTTTGAGCCTGTCAGGGTCAAATTCCAGGCTGTGGGCAGAGTTTGCCTACAATACTGCATTCTAACCACTGCACCACCGCAGCTCTTAATGTAAATGCATCAATGATCATACAAAGCAATATACTAAGATACTCTACTACAGCTATTCCCCAACTTTCAAAATTTCCATTGCTAAGCAAGGCAGTTATTAAGTGAGTCACACAACCTTTCTTGCAGCCGTTGTTAAGTGAATCATTACATTTATTAAGTGGATCATGTAATCATTAAGCAAAACTGGCTTTACTTTTTGGAAGCCAGTTAGGAAGGTTGCAAATGGCAATCACATGACCTGGAACACTACAACCCTCGTAAATACGTGTCAGGCGTCAAGGTCTTGAATTTTGATTGTGTGACAATGGGGATGCTGCAACAATCGTAAGTGCAAGGACTGGTCATAAGTCACTTTTTTAGTGCTGTTGTAAAACCAAATAGTGGTTAAACAAATGGGTGTCAGTTCAAGGGTTACCTGTATTTTGCTAAAATCTTTAAGTCAAGCTTGACTCTTGGGACTACATGCAAGCAACCATGGAAGAAATGATTTGTTATGCTGTATTTTCTTAGGATTTCCTGATAGCCCCTCTTCCAAGTACTAGTTAGGCCTGACCTTGTTTAGCTTTCAAGCCCAAGCATGTTTTTTCATGGGGAAAAAAAACCAACATTCCTGATAATTTGCCAAAAATGCCCTTAACTACTGCCTCACTTCTAAACTGAACCGAGGGATACCCTTGTCACTGTTGCTGAAGAACTAGTTGAAATTTTCCCCAAACTCTATGAGAAATTCCATTTTTTTAAAAAAACCAGTACTAAATCCCAGACATTTTAAGTACCTTTAAGTATGCCTAGTTACAAACATTTGAGCGCTTGGAACACAATTATCCTTGTTTAGTGACCACTTGAAGATACAATGATCATTTTCACACTTAACAGCTTTGCAGCATTCCCACAGTCACATGATCAAAATTAAGGTGCTTGGCAGCTAAATCCTATTTATGGCGGTTGCAGTTCCCAGGGGTCACGTGATCGTCTTTTGCGACCTTCTGGAAAGCAAAGCCAGTGGGGAAGTCAGATTCACTTAACAACCCTGTTACCTACTTAACAACTGCAGGGATTTTACTGTGGCAAGGCAGTTCGTAAAATGGGGCAAACCTCGGTTAACAACTGTCTCAGCAACATAAATTTTGGGCCATAAGTCGCAGACTACCTGAATACATAGCTCCTGATTTATGGCCCAGAATTATGGTCATAAGTTATGCCAGTTGAAATGTGGGTCATCATGTGACTGATGCAGTGTGACATTTTTATTAAAACAAATTACCATAGTCATTAAATGAATCCGCAGTAATTAAGTGAATGCCTTAATTAAGCTGTTATGTAAATGGATTGTCTGCAATGGGCATATTTTGCTGTAAGCAAATGCTGGCTTTCAGCAAAAAAAAATGTTGTAAATCAGGATCATGTGATCACGATTGCTAAGCCCACAAAATGCAATCACTTGACCATGCGGTATAAGGGTGGGGTGGCCATTGTAATTTCATATCCAGCTTATAAATAAACAAGTTGTTGTAAGTCGAGGACTATATATGCAGAGATATCATTTTGGTTCTTTTGCGCCAACTTACTTTTTTTTAACAAAAAGTGCTCATGACATGATCAATACTTTACCAATAATTCATCACTTGTGTGGCCTGAGTAGCTTTATTACTTGTAACCTTCTTGCACATTTTTAAAAATTAATATGACTTAAGATATAACCTAGAATCTTTTCTATGTCCATCATAATGCAAAAAAGAAATGCTTCCTATTTCTCTGCCTAATTAGTCTCAAAAGCACATTTCCAGCACCAGCTTCGATTCATAGCAGTAGCATTCTCTGTGCAATGTTGTAATTAAACTACTAAGCTGTCAGGAATTCCTTATCGGTATGTAAATTATTTTCACATGTTATATATTAGCACTCATGGATGCATTAAAAAAGAAATGAATCAAAACCTTGTAATGCAATAATTGTACATATGCCACCTAACCATCCCACCTCTTCTGCTACTAAAAGACTGAAACAGAAGACATTAGATGGGGGTGGCAATTAAATAACAAAGAAATGCATGATCAGGAAAACCATATTAATTTTAGGAGAAATTGCAGAGGTAAAACTTTTTCTGTAATATTGAACTTTCTATGAATGGATTACAATAATAGTTTGTTAACAGAGTGTTTTGAAACTTTAAATGTGTTTTGTTTTTAGTATTATTCATTGAGTATGATTTATTGCTGTATTTTATGATTTATGATCTATGATTCATCACTTTATTGTTTGTATGTACCAGAACACTAGAGACAAATTCCCTGTGTGTCCAATGACACTTGGCCAATAAAAATATTCTATTCTGTTCTGTTCTGTTCTAGTTCTAGTTCTATTCCATCCCATCCCATCCCATCCCATCCCATCTTATTCTTCCTGTTAACTACTTTGTCACTGATATAATTGATAGAAGATGGTTCAATAATTTACAAAAAGATTTAGTAGTTTAAAATTTTTGGGAGGGCCTGTTTCGCAAGGGCTGGGAACTAATGTGGTACTAATGTATTAATCAGTATTCAACTACTAGTAGTAAAACGTGTTTATGTGTTGGCCTTTTTTATGAACCTTTGTCTTTTTTTAATGTTTTGATTCTATTGTGTTTTTTGGTGGGTTGTCTTTTTTTGGAGTTTTGTATTTTAACGTTTTGAATAAAATAAAAATATATGATTAAAAAAAAAACAGTAATATTGCACAAAATTCCATTAAAGATTACAAGATGAGCAAATATATCCATATATATGCGGGGAAAGTTAGAATTAACAATAAGATCAGCAGCTGTTTGCTCCAAGCTCTGACATCGGTCATCAGCTGTTGTTGAACCCAACGTGGACAAATGGAAGGAAATACATAAATGTGGCAAAGAAAGGAGAGGGTTCATTAGATCTGCAGCCCACTGCAAAAAAAGGGGGGAGTTATGGGGCAGGAAAAATACATGGGCATGTTCCATTCACCTAAGATATTATAGGCAATTAAAAACTGATTATCTCCTAAGCTTAAATGCTGATTGCTTTTACAAAATTGTTAGACAGAAAAGGCACTCAACTGTATCTCTACAGCTTTCTTAGATATTGTATCTCATCCAGTCATCTGGAGACAGGGTTGGAAAAGCAATATAATAAATCTTTGTGTATGTAGCCTCTCTTTCTCTTTTCTTCTGGTGATACTTTAATATCAAAGAATAAACACATTTTCCCCTTCCAAAACACACAGTAGTATTCCACAGCTTATTGGTACAATTTTTTAAAAAAAATCTTTGCAACTCAGAATATTTGAAACATAACTGACTTCAGAATAAATTATTTGGGTGTACATGCAGAGCTTATTCTTTGCATAGACTTACTCTCTTCCTTGCTCTTTCTGTGCATAATTTTGTTCTCTGTATCATTTTTGTTACATTTCTTTTTTTTCCTTTGAAAAATACCTCAGAAAAGCATGCTGCACATTGAGATGTAAAAAAAATAAAAGGTAAGTTCAACTGTGAAGTCCCCTTGAACATGGGTGAATGGAATACATTTGGAGAGCAACCAGGTGAAGTGGAAGGTTGAAAGTAGATTGTCCAGAAATTTATTTAGATCCTTTAAGTTAGAGAATGTAGATTCCATCCTGGAATCTAAAATATCAATGCATTACTGAATAAACTTGGGATAAAATTATCAGTGTTCTTATCCATAATTTCCATTTTCATTTGGGCATTCTACAACTACGAAGGGTTTTGAATTGACCAATTCACAATTAAAAACAAAAACAAACTCTTTTTATGCCTAATTGTGAATTGGCTTTATAAAGAACAACACATTTCCAAGATCCCATAACGGGAAAGGCTCATCAAGATTATTCATCCTGCTATTGAGCCACTTTAGCTGTTAGCTGAAAAAATTGGTTTTACCTATGCAGGCTGGAATTTCCATTCTTTATGTCCTACACTGTCATGTAATACACACTGCTCTAAAATTATAAAGTCTTTTAGCCTCGGTTTACACAGTTCTTTGTTATTCTCTCCAGTCAAGGCATATATACCTGCACACTTAGGGTAAAATTATAGATTATAATAATTGTGTGGGTTGTTTCTTTTTCTTGGCTGTTCCTTTTCCTCTCACATACAGTATGATAGCCCTACACAGTCTGAAACCCTGAACAATTGCTATGAAGTAATTACAAAGATTGCCGCTTCTAACCTGTGCACATGTATTTGTTAGGCTTGAAGCTTGATGCAGTGGAACGTGGACCAGAAAACCTGAGTTTAAAACCATGTTTTATTGGAGAAATATACCAAAGGCAACTAGCAAATAATATAACAAATGAAATACTCCCTGTAAGCAAATATGTGGTGGTGCAAGGCAAGGATATCCCCTCTCACCTTTACTATTTGGAAGTAAAATATAAAGAGCCTTGGAAGCCCTAGCAAACCAGGTGAGAACAGATAACCAAATAAGATTTAAATCTGAGGAGAGGAATGCAAGATGAAACACTATGCAGACAATAAAAGTACTGGCAATAATATAACCACAAAGTTATATATGACATTTGATGCAAGTAGTCAAAGACTTTGGCTGCCTTTCTAGATGTAAAATTAATGAAAAGAAAACTAATATAATAATGAGACATTTAACCTCTGAAGTAGATGACTTTATGGAAAAACAAACTGGCTGAGAGATAGCAAAAGATTTGGCAAAATACATAGAATTCTACAGTATTTGAAAAGAATACACACAAACAAAATTAAATTATGGAAATAAATATAACAAGATATTGAAAGGTGTAGTATTCCAAGAGAAACTTTATATTCCAAATGACATCAATTTTGATGTCAGAAGAATATCTTGTGGACTGGCAAGGACAAAAAAATATTGAGAGAGAAGATAAAAATTGAAACTTTTACACAAAACTAATATGAATTATTAGGATGTATTTACAAATTGCTGCTGAGTCTATACTGCTATTACAAAGATTCAACAAATCAAATTCAGCAAAAGTTGCATGTTAAATTAAATGGAAAACTTCAATTTACTGCAATTACAGTAAATCAATGGGGAGGATTATGGGGGGAGGGAGTCCATTACATTTACTCCCAAATATAATTTAAGGGAGAATTGGTATACGATGTTACAGGAACATTTTTCCAGAAACATGAATGAAAATTATCACAATTTACTAAGATACATGTTGACAGCTTCAAGAACAAACTTGGCAAAATGCTGGAAATGAGAAACCTTGCTGACAATATCAGATTATGAGACTAAAATTGAAGAATATGCTGTAGTGGCAAAATTGAATACACAGAGACACACATATACTGTTGTTACCATTTTCTTTCAACTCCTGAGAGTGGTTTATGTCAACAGGCCACAACAGAGTGGTGATGTGTATGAGAGAGAACAGATGCCATGTGTAACACCCTTTTTTCCCCACCTTTCCTCAACTAGTGCAGCCTTGAGTTTTTTCACTTGGCATCTGAGCTCTCTCATCAGTGGGGCCCACTTCAGAGGTATGTCTTGCTGTGCCCAGACAGCTTAACAGATAATCAGAGTTCGAAGGGACCTTATAGGTCATCTAGTCCAACCCCTGCCCAAGCGGGAGACCCTACACCATTTCTGACAAATGGCAGTCCAATCTCTTCTTGAAAGTCTCAAGTGATGGCACTCCCACAACTTCTGAGGGCAAGCTGTTCCATTGGTTGATTGTTCTCACTGTCAGAAAGTTTCTCCTTGTTCCCACGTTAAATCTCTCCTTGTTCAGTTTCCATCCATTATTCCTTGTCTGGCCTACAGATGCTTTTAGAAAATAGCTTGACCCCTTCCTCCCTGTGGCAGCCCCTCAAATATTGGAAGACCGCTATCATGTCTCCCCTGGTCCTTCTTTTTACTAGACCAGCCAAGCCCAGTTTCTGCAACCATTCGTTGTATGTTTTAGTCTCCAGTCCCCTAATCATCCTGGTTGCTCTTCTCTGTACTTTTTCTAGAGTTTCAACATCTTTTTTATAATGTGGTGAACAAAACTAGATGCAGTACTCTAGGTGTGGTCTTACTAAGGCTTTATAGAGTGGTATTAGTCCTCACTTGACTTACCCCTGTGCTTCACAACACAGCTGTCAGGGAAAAGTGGAACAAAATGCTTGGGACTAAAGCATTCTAAAATGAATACAATGTACGTAAATAAAATATATATATAATCCAAATTGCCTGAGATCATCTGAGGAAATTCATCTAAAGCTCTTGTGCTCTCTTTCCATAGGGTCAATCTATGTTGTTCCAGGACTCTATGACCAAAATTGGGACCAGAATTTTGATGGCTAAGGAATGTGGTCATTAAATGAGTCACCATATAACCAGACCCAATTTTATGACCATGCTTACTGCAGTCGTTAAGCAAATCACAGCAATTGTGAAATGAACTGTACATTCATTAAGCAAATTCATCTTTCCCCATCGACTTAGCTGGGAAGGTCACAAAACATGATCATGCAACTGTAAGATGTTGCAACCATGGTAAATATTAATTGGTTTCCAAGTGCCCAAATTACAATCACATGGTTATGGGGATGGTGTGATGGTCATAACTTCAAGGATGGGCCCTAAGACACTTTTTCTGGGACCACTGAAACTTTGAACAATCATTAAATGAATATCTTAAGGATTACGGTAGCATATAATCCCTGGTGTGTTAAGGAATTAAATCTCTTTGCTGGTTTCAAGATTGACAGGCTTTACATTATTATTTTAGGATATTCTATTTTGTCTTTTTATAACTTTGGATTTTTAATAACCCTGGTTTCAGGTTATTCCAAACCATAGAGAAACTTCCGCAATTTGCAATTTAATAAATGAAGTATTGAAATATGTAGCAGATGAAAAGTCAAAAGGAAACGCTGCTGAGACCTGACAAGTCAATTGTCATAGAATTGTACATAACAAACCTGATGAAAAGTAAATGAGTTTTGCTTTGTTCCATGGGAATACACACTTTTCCAAGGTGTGCATCCTTCATGCCATTGTTTAGACCCATCTTTTATAACTTATTCCCAACCTTCTATCGGTGTCAAATGAAAAAGGATTTTTAAAAAATCTTGCCTGAAGTACATTTGCAGATACCATTTATTTTAGAAAAAGCAGCTGATTCTTGCATTAAAAGGTGAAAGCTACAGGTGCAATAAAGGGACTATGCTGGAGAAATTACAAGTAGCTAGAATATAAATCTTACTCTATTCAGTTTGAAAGGAAGACAGATGTTCTAATCCAGTTAAGATACCTTATTTAGTTACAAAGGTACAACAATTTCATTTACAATGCATTTGGAGTCAAATGTTCAAAAGGTAGATGACATATGGGCTTAAGGAGACATTTCTTGTAAACCATGAAGGTGAATCAAAACACAATTTGCTACTTTTAGAAATATACAACTTTAAAGCAATATTACTAGAAAAAGATTAATTTGGTTATACTGATTTTTCCAAATATAAATCTGATTCAATTCTCTGACATTTCTACAATTCTGTTTATCTGGTTATATATTTATAATCGACGAGAATAAAAAAAATCTACCATGAAAAGAGAGAAGATACCTACATAATTGATTATTCTGTTAGATTTAATCAGTTGCATTATCCGTTTGTGGCATTTTAGTTAAGAGTAATATCAGTATTTCTCAACTGTGGGTTTCTGAATTCGTTTTTATAGAATAAAATATATTTTTTTTATATGACCATGATCTGTTGCACTAATGTTAATGGCATATTTACTAACAATCCCAAGAATTTCAGAACTATTTGTTTTTATTTTATTTATTAAATTTATTTGTTGCCCATCTCATCCTAAGGTGACTACCAATCCAGAAAGAAGAGATATACCCAAAAAAAGTATGTTCAATTCAGCTACTGAGATAAGTTTAGGTATCTCTATCATGGACATATTAAGTTTAGGATTTTAAAATGTCTCAGGAACATCTCTTTTGTAGCCTAAGGCCAAAGATTTAGATTTTCTTTGCATATTTAGCTAGTTTTGAACAGAGTTGAAAATGCTAAATCAGGGTCTTCAGCCTTGTAAATGCTTGGGGTACCCAATTCATTCTTTAAAAACTTAGACTTCTTCTCAGAATGAGCCCTAGTTTCATCTGTTAAGTAGGGAGTGTGACCTTTCTGGAGTATATGCTGTTGAAAGGCATACACCCTGATGTAAAAGATGCACAAACCAGAGACATTAACATTATCTTTCTTATACATCATTTTTGGCATAAGAATCCCCAGTTTCCTAAAAGAAATTGTCAACTCAGTACAATACCAAGACTCTTATCCCATTCAAACGATTATGAATGAAATTGTTGGTCGACTGGCTTAAATATTCCGAGTTGAACATGGAGCCAATCAGAACCCAGCTTTCTTGGATTCCCATGACATGGGCCAATCAGAGTTCAGCTTGCCAGGTTCAAGTACAAGAGCCGAGTCAGTTCCTGTACAATTGCCTGAGGGACACCACAAGGTCCTCTTACCTCTGAAGATGCCAATCAAATCTGCTGGCAAGATGCCAGAAAACTGGACCATTTAGTCTGAAAGATAATCTCTACTTCATTGACGCCATGAAAGCTTATACCAGTATATCAAAATAGGTTTTATCTACCCACGAACAAGAAAGAACTGAGTCCTTATTAAATGACGAGGATTCGTTTGAGTTTTTGACTCCCTGAAGATTTACTGGAGGAAATCAAGAGACTAGGAATGCAATTTCGTGGTCACTTTAAGAATTGATTATGCATAATCTTAAAACCTGGTTTCAATGTGCCAGGTTCCTCCCCCCCCCCCATGATACAGAAATTGGCCCAGACACGGTAGGCAGTTACTGACATTCAAAATTGTTTTCCATCACCTTCAAAATATGTGAGGTACATGCTCCCACATTAGCAGCTGACTTTTTCTCAACTTTTTCCGTCTTTCCTTATTTTAAAAAATGAATGCAACCAAACTACCTTTGATTTAATTCTTTTGCATGATTCAGCCATTTAGTTCATATGTTTAAAGGGGAAAAATCTGGAAATCACTTCATCTTGTAAACTTTCCTATGTAGTTTTGTTGTAAAGCAACTTTTTAAACACTGTATATAAGAGAAGAGAGCCCAGGTTCTCCAAGCTTTGGTTAACCATAATAATTTGATTGTACTGCATTACATTTCTAACAAAGCACAGAACCTTTTGTTCACTTATGTACAAAAATGCAGTTTGTATCATATTATATACATTTGTGGTAATTTCATTTAAAAAAAAATTAAAAATTCAATCTAATGATTTCCACATAACTCAATTACAAGTGGTTTTAAATAAGGAAAAAAATCACAGTGATCTGCTTTAATATGTTCAGGACAAGGCAGGGCCAATTTGAGAAACTATATCATCGGCTGCATATTATGCATCATACATGAATTCTCATGAAAAGTAGACAAGAGGCAACTTTGGTGAGTAAAATCATTTGCCTAAAAGCTGTCTGTTTTAATGCCTTTATATCTTTGGGTGTAAATTTGATATGGATATTTTGCTTTTGTAATGCAAAATTCTATTATACTGAGACCAACAATACAAGGACCTTTGTCTTTTAATGCTGCAATTGTTATTTGAGGAGGTAGTTTATGTATTGTATATAACTCTATATTATATTGTTTTAAAAAGCACTGCATTGGTACTCCAAGTAAGTTGGCTTGGATCATCTTCTAATACATTATATTTTAATGGTCGTAAGGGATGATTTTGCTGAAAACATGAAAAATTGCTTAAATCTAATTAACATTTGAAAGACTGCTTGCAAAAACATTATTCATAAAGTTTGAATTCTTTTTTTTTTAAAAGCAATATTTGCTTATTCTCTGGCCACACCTTTCCTAATTAGTTCTAGCAGTTCTAGACTGGTAAAGTATCTGAAAAAGCAAAAATAAATCGGTAAATTATCTCATATGTCTTTACTCAGAACCAGAATCACTGAGTTTATGAACAAGTAAATGGCTATAGCACCAGGCTACAAACCGGAAGATTGTGAATTAACAGATAACAGATAATCAGTGTTGGAAGGGACCTTGTAGGTCCTCTAGTCCACCATCACCCCGTCCAAGCGGGAGACCCTACACCATTTCTGACAAATGGCAGTCCAATCTCTTCTTGAAAGTCTCAAGTGATGGCGCTCCCACAACTTCCGAAGTCAAGCTGTTCCATTGGTTGATTATTCTCACTATCAGAAAGTTTCTCCTTATTTCCAGGTTAAATCTCTCCTTGTTCAGTTTCCATCCATTATTCCTTGTCTGGCCTACAGGCACTTTAGAAAATAGTTTGACCCCTTCCTCTCTGTGGCAGCCCCTCGAATATTGGAAGACTGCTATCATGTTTCCCCTGGTCCTTCTCTTCACTAGACTAGCCATGCCCAGTTCCTGTAACCGTTCTTCGTATGTTTTAGTTTCCAGTCCCCTAATCATCCTGGTTGCTCTTGTTCTAGTAGTCCTGTCTTAGGCACAAAGCCAGCTGGGTGACCTTGGACCAATCCCCTTTCTCTCAATTCTAGAAAGAAAGGAATGGCAATCTTGCAAAGAAAACTGGAGGACCAATCTGGCAGTTGCCAGAAGTCAATGGTATCTTGGAAGCACATGCACACAAACACCCCTAATAGTATGCAGTTGCTACCTTCTAATCTTTGTTGCTAAATTTGTTGGAATACATGTCAGAATGCATTCTGTATTGCAACAACTACAGAAGTATTCAGCCAGTAGATGGCAGTGTTTGTAACTTTGATGAGTATAATCTATGGTTATATTCTATAGTCTTTTCGTTCTGAGGAGAGTTTCCTGTGATAGTTAAAATGGTTAAGCAAGAGCCATTGTGACTGTAGATTTTATTTGATCTGTAGGGCTATAAGGCTATGCATAAACAGAATTTCTAACAAAATTATGTTGAAAAACTACATTGCCATCCAATATGGATCTTTTTTTATTCCATTTGTGACAGAGGAAAGCTCTAATAACATGTAGCAATTGCTATCTCCCCAGATTATTGTGTTTATCCTTTCAAGAAACTCAGATTTAGTAAACTGATCTGTGGTACCTTATTTATCACTATTAATTTTGTCAAACTTAGTCACTTCCTCCAAAAAATATCTTGCCACAATTAGCAAATCATTTAGCTAAAACACAATGAAATTTCCCATTAACTACAATTTTATAAATGTTGACCTTTTTAAATTATGCTTAACATTTCTGTTCAAGACCACTCCCACTTATACAGTATATGAACCACTGATCTGTCAAAGGAATAAGCTGCTCTTTAAATGAATCATGTTTGAGCAAAATTATTCCAAGCATCTTAGGATAGCACATTTCAGAATGAAAAAGCAATTATCAGTACATTTTATTTGTAATGACTGCAGTTCTTCTCTTTCAAAATTCCCTCATGAATTCCATTTACTGCTCTGTTCAGATCTCCCATTGCCAAAAAATATGTGCTGTTAATGGAAACCACCAGTTGCCAGTAAGGTTGGCACTGTGGCTCCATTGTGAGTTCAGCTCATCACAATGTTTGTTTGACAAAGTTCTGTGGAGTTATTTATAGGCACTCATTATTTTGGGAGCATTCAGTCTTGAATCCTATTCATATTCTTGGAAGCAAGATCTTCCCAAGTGTGAGTCACAGAATTGCAGAGTAATCTCTCTGGCTGTTCTAGGGCAAGATTATTATTTTGTCTGAGAAAAATATAATAGGAAGTTCTGATACCTCTAAAATGCTAAAAGCCAAAAGCACAAATGTATATTGTCTTCTTTCCAATGGAAAAAATATTAAAAATTAATAAGCATCAGTAATAACAAAGAAGTTCTAAGCCCTCTTAGCAGTTCAAAAAGATGCAAATGCGAGTAGATTAATGGGTACCACTTTGGTAGAAAGTTAACTGCATTCCATGCACTTTTGGCACATAGTCATGATGGGCACATGACCACAGAAATTGTCTTCGAACAACACTTGCTCCTTCGGCCAAGTAATGGAGACAAGCAATGAGTCCTAGAGTCAGAAATGACTGGCAGGCTAATCCCACAGCTCTCAAACCTGTTAAAGAGCACTATGTCATTCATTCCAGCAATGCTGGTTAACTAGTCACTAATAGTTACCAAACCATGTTTGCTATTCTGTAAGGAAACATATATCCAATCTGATTTTACAGAATTTACCTCAAACCAAATGGCTGTTCTCTCATTTCTTATATTGCTTTCAAGGAATCAAAAGTGTTGGAAGTAAGATCTATGAAGCTTTACCATGGGAGAAATGTACTTATGCATGTTGGCAAAATAAATAAATAAAACCAAGCCCAATGCTTAAATTAAAGGAATAAAACATCTGGATCTGAAAACTGATCCCCCCCCATCAACTTCAGAGATAATGAGAAATAATGGAAGGAATAATTCTATAGTGTCAAAAGTTAATAGTTACTGTTGTTGCTATTACTAATCATTATTAGCTCCCAATGACTGATAAAACAGGTAACATACAGTTTTGATCAAGCACTGTCATCTTGTCTTTCTCTCTTGGTGCTCTTTTAATTTTTTGGCTCAGAGTTTTTGTTGGTCTGAGTGAAGTGGCTTTTTCTTATCAGATTGAATATTTGGAGTGTACAGATGGGCCTCCAACACTGGATTCTCCCAGAGACAAAACCCAGATGGTTAGGTTTTGGGGTTATGTCAATGTCAGGGATTATAATATGCTTGGAGTGTACTGGTTAGAAACTGCTGTTAATTTAGTTCAGACATATTGTTGTGTATTTTCCTCTGTTAGTACTATTTTTTTTTCATTCAGGTTCAGCATTTAATTTTATGTCTTTATGTAATTAATTTTATATTAATTATTGAATGGATTGAATAATGTAGTTATGATGCTTCCATTAGTAATCTTTTATAATGCTAATAGTTTTATTTCGGTTTAATTTTGCTATCATTTAAATTCATCATCATCATCCAATTTCTCTGGAAACTGAAACTGGCTTATGTGGGGCTCTCTCTTCATTTGAACATCACACCAACAATCCAGTGAGATATAGATTTGAGTACATATCCATGGCTCAGGGTGTCAGGATTCCGGCAGTTATTCCAATTAAATCAACATAGATTTTAACATTGGCTTTCCCTGAGCCTAAGTCTAGTTCCTTAAGCATTCTCTCTTTCCTTAACCACAAACCTCCACCTTAATTGCTTTATGAAATCTGCTAACACAGTGTTTTATCGTTTTATTTTCTGCGAATCACTCAAAGTAGTTTGCAATCTACTTATCTCATGCCCAAGCAAAAGTATTGGGTCCCTGCTGAATTTCTCTCCCTCTTTATCACTCACAACGATTTCATGCAATATTAATCTATGTTTTATGAAAGATGCAATGTATAAATAAATCAACTATAATAAAATTACTTGGTGAATATCTTATTTGACATTCCTGAATCTTACCGGCTCTATTGACTCTAATTATATTAGAATTGGTAATACTCAGTGTTGTTTATCCCTCATAATTATATATGTGCTGCTCCAGTTCTACAACTAGATGCAACGTTATTTTCAAAAATCCCCGGAAAAAACAACAACAGATAGAGTGATGCTGTGTTGGTGTTGGACTAGCAACAATGAAACCCAGATTCTAGTCTACCTGATGAATAGGATTCACACCTCATGAAACTGTAGATCATATCGTAATCAGCTGTAAGCTGAGGGCATATATTGATCCAGTATCTGTTTTTTTATATATATAAGCAATGCTGCACTTCAATTGTTAGATGGCTCCTAAACATTAGTACTTGAACTAGATCATTTAACATTTATATTTTATTGGCTTCTACTAATCTAGATGAAATTATATGTGTGTGTGTGTGTGTGTATTCTTTCCAGGTACCAATGACAACCTCTTCAAGCTAAAAAGTGAGATTATGTGAGATAATTCCAGAAAAAAAGGATCTTGCTCTGTTGCCCTTCTACATGTGCAAAATAATAAAAAGTAATTTAAAGCCATAAACAAAAAATGAACGTAAATGAAGTACGTGGCTGAATGAGATCGTGTACACCTTAGTCCTATTTATAGCACCAATCCTTTTGAACGCTTTCAATATACCCAAATAATTTGGAGTCATGGGAATTAAAACCACACCACATTTGGAAAGCAACAGGCAGAGAAGGATGTTTTAGAAATAAAAAAGGGAGAAGATGGCCCTCTTACTTATTCTTAGCATTTTGTAATGAATGTTTCGGTGTATCAAGATTTAATTAATCTTCTAGTGCGTGAGAGGAATGCCCTCAATAAGTTTTTCTAATCTTCTCTGAAAAGCCTTCTAACATAATCCCTGCATTTTATGGCAGCATATGCAAACTTATGCTCCACGAGAAAACTATAAATAAGAGACAGGTTGACAGTGCAAACCCCAAGGGGGTATTGCTTAAATCACAAAATACATTTCCTAGTACTACTGCATCCTAGTATAACTTTCTGCATCCTGACAAGTCATTTGTCATAGCTGCCAAACTTGGAAGGAAAATAGCTATGTTTATAACAAGCTGGCTTGCAAGTATGGATGTCAATGGTCTTGCATTTCGAAGCTGTCAATGAAGGTTGCCTTTCTTAAAATATTGCCATGTGTAGGTGTCCTTCTGTGCAAGTATAACTGTAATCACCCAGCTGTTTCTTCCTTATTAATACTTTGGCTGCACTATACACACAATTTACAGCAAAGAGTGAAGAAGTTAGGAAAGTATATCAGGTACCTAATGGCAACACCTCAAGATGGTTGATCTTATTAACTGAGAAAACTGCAAATAAAAAAGCAATATAAAGACATCACAATGAAAATGCTTAAAAGTCACTTGAAATTATAATACTCCTTCACGTCTACCAATCTGGGTTTCATTTTCCAATACAGTAGATACTCCTTGACTTATGACCACATTATGAAGACCAGAATTGCCATTGCTAAGCAAGGTGGTTGTTAAGTAAATCACACCCGAGCTTATCACCTTTTTTCCACAGGGCTGTTAAGCAAATCACTGAAATTGTTAAGTGAATCATGTAGTCACTGGGCAAATCCAGCCTCCTCCCTTGAGTATGCTTGTTGGAAGCTGACTGGGAAAGTTGCAACTGGAGATCATATGACCCTGGGACTCTGTAACTGTTGTAAATACATGTCAGTTCCTAAGTGTCCACATTCTGATCATGTGACTATGGAGATGCTACAACAGTTGTAAGTGTGAGGCCCAGTGTAAGTTATTTTTTTCAGTGCTGTTGTAACTTTAATCACTTGCTAAACAAATGGTTGTAAGTCGAGGACTCCTTGTAGCCATATCTAAA
Organism: Pseudonaja textilis; assembly: GCF_049901715.1. Classification (NCBI taxonomy): domain Eukaryota; kingdom Metazoa; phylum Chordata; class Lepidosauria; order Squamata; family Elapidae; genus Pseudonaja; species Pseudonaja textilis. Next base: position 29,194,600 of record NC_141991.1, read on the forward strand.
ATTTGGGAGAAGATAATGGTACTTACAAGAGGGTATAAAAGTCTAAGCAGTTATGTGTTTTAATCAGAAATGTACAGTTATTTTACTTCCAAAATTTAAAAGCTGTCTTAGAATTCTTGATATTTATGTATCTTTGGTATGAGGAATGATGATACTCTGAACAAAAAGGTGTGAATCGCAGCATTTGGCTGAATATGTTATTTGCGCGATGCAATATTATTTTGAATGGTTACATTGCTTTCTCTTGCTGGGATCAGCACTATTCTTTGCAGTTCTTCCCTGGGGAACAAACATGAAAAATATTCTTGCCTGACCAAAACTAGTATCCATTACAAATAGAAGGATGGCAAGCATAATGATTTTTTGCTCATTGGGGAAGAAGGTCTCCAAATATGAAGAAGTGATTGAGATGGATAGATAATATTTCAAGTAAGTAGGAGTGATTCTCTTTAATTTAAAGGCTAGTATTGGTTTGAGATTTGGTTTACATATGTGCAATGGAATGGGGTCCACGTTAAACCTTTAACTGCAACGTCTTCATCAGGAGCTCATTCAAAATATTTTTTTTAAATGTTAACAGCTCAATTTAATGTCACTAATTCAGCAACACATTGTTTGCCAGAGTGGAAATGTATTCTATCCCTTTCACGGGCTTAGAAGTGGACACTGGACTTTGATGAACTGAAGATTGTCATGCCACTCAAACTTTGAGCACTTCTACACCTAAAAGTGTATACAAACTAGCATCCAGGATTACAAACAAGGATCAAATCATGATTTGTAATGTTGGAGCAGCAAACTGTAAATCAAGACATAAAGTGAAGTTGGACAAGGTGCCCCAAAAGAAGGACTGTAGGCGGAGACTGGAGAAACTTCCAATCTGACAATCTATTGTTAGCCGGAGCATGAAGTAAGACAGACTATCCATCATATCCTCCATCAAAAATGTACAATTATTGGTTTTCACTTCAATATGCTATTCTGTATGCAAATCTGCAAACATTACAACAAATAGACCAAACTAAGTTGGAAAAAAAAAAGATGCAGACACTAGGTCCAATATGTATGTGTGCCCACAATGATTGCTCTGAATATAAAGGGAGTAATAAAAAAGAATTTTAGTGCAAATGGTAACATAGTCCTATTATTAAAGTTCAGGAGAAGAATTCACAATTCTACAGTGATGTTTGATTTTTCTTTATCTATCTTCCATCACGCTGTGAAGCTTAGAAAATATGTAATATATATTTTTCTCTTCTGTATACCTCTAGGAAAAAAGAAATGAAAAAGGGAAACAGATAGGTTTATGGGAATCCATAAGAGAACATTATTTAGTTTTATAACCCTCAAGAAATTTGATTTGTAAAAAAAAAAGCAATATAACACATTGTATCATAAACTACTTTATATTTTGGAACATAACCAGTGCTATGGCGGACCATCACTGAATATAATTCCAACTCCACTGGCAGAGTGTTTTTCAGAAAGAAGTAATGCAGTGCACTCCTAAGCAAAGAGAACAGTTTTGAATACTCCCTCAGCTAATTTTGAGTCAGAATATCTAATGTGAGAACATCACAGTGGACCCATGGTGTCTTGAAGAAAACTAAATCAAGGAAGGAATAAAGAAGGGTAAAAGCAAGGAAAATGAATCCATAAAATAAATCAAATAATACTTCAGAAATTCTTCTCTGTACAAATCTGATTTCAGGAAGTGATATTATTAGAGGAAATTATTATTAGAGGAAATCTATTTCAGGATTGCTTATAATGATAAGACAGGACAAAATATTACAAATAGGGCAAGAGTTATTCATCAAACCTTCTCCTAAGAGGAACACTGATCCAGGTCAACACTTCTTGGTATATGGGATTAAATTTTGCCTGTTTTGCCTCAAAAGGAAAAAAATTAAACCAGCAAAAAAGTTGGTTTAACTTCTGCAGTAGTCTTGTTTATTTTCTAAGGTTTCAATAACTGAAACTTAAATCATGGAGAGTAACTCCATTGCACCTGCTAAAATTGCATCTAAACTATTATATCCAGTTCTGATTATAACATTTTAAGAATGGCAAACAAGTGTGTGCAGAGGTCATCAACCATGCATAAAAGGCCTTTGAAGGAAAAAAAACAAAACAGGAATAGTTAGATACGATCGCAAAATTCTAACCAAAAGGGCATTCTTGTAAACCAACATATTTTGCAGTAATGCATTGTTATTATGGGGGCACCTGAATCAAGATTGTATCACTAGAGGGACTTCCGGTTTGAGCTTCTTTGGCAACAGACCAAAACCTCATCTCTGTGAGGCTTCGATCCGTGCTCACTGCTGGAGCGCCCCGAGCCGGCTGGTTTCGGGGCTAAGCCACCCCGTAGAGGTGGTGAAGAAGGGGGAGACTGCCAGCAGGGTTGAGGAGAGCCACATCTCTCCTCCCCAGCTGGCCATTACTCCCTTTCCTAAGGCAGTTGTAGCGGTGGTCAGAAATGGCCACCACAAAGAAGAACTCGACTGGAAAAGAATGTGCAGGAGGAAGATAAGAAGAGAAAGTTTTGGTTGACCAGGTCAAAGAGCAAAAGCAACAAATAAGGTAACCTGGAATTGAAACTATTAAAAAAAAACCAATAATGTTGTTCCCTAAGAAGATTTTTAAGCTGCGAAGGAGAGAGAAAAGAGAAAAGATTTGGTTTTTTTTTCTTCTTTCCTATACTGACAGCTAAGAGACTTAAGCAAGAAATTGGAAAAAAATCCACTTTGACATTAATAGGCATTTAATGCTGAAAATAAAAAGTCAAAGGGATAATAAAGATTTCTAGATAATCAAAAGCTTTTGAAAACAGGAAAGGAGAGAAAAAGAATAAAAGGGCAGGATCTAGAAAGGAGGAGACTGCCTGGAATTAAAAAGAACTTACAGCAAAATCTCAACAAGACTTCCAAAGAAACATTTTAACTGAAATATCGCAAAAAAAAACCCAGGAAGAGAAAGTCGAAAAAGAAATAAGAAGAAATAACTTGGGACTATTTGGATTACTTGATGATTTCTGGATTTTTGGTTATTGTATTTGAATGACTAAAATCAATTGGGTGGTTGTTTAAAACTGTTTAAAATGGCTCCACTTTTAGAAGAACTGAAAATGGAACTTAAAAAGTACAAAGAAGATGCACAAGAAGGGAGAGGTTCTTTTGGCTTCGTATTTCAGTTTTTAGAAATGGAGATTTTGAATTATGAGAAACAACAAGAAATGCCTGCAGAACAAGAAGATTGCGACAAAGAAGAAGCCATCTTTAATGAACAAGTGATCTTAGGTGGGGGGGGAAGGAAAGGGGGGGGAAAGAGAATGGAAAGTTTAGGATTGGGAAAAACAACTAAAAAAAATAAAGTGAAAAATAAGTATAAAATCAGAAAGCAACAGAAGAGAGAAATGCAGAAGAGAGAATTAGAAGTAGAGAAACAAGGGGGTAAAGGGGGGAGGGAGAAGATGAGAGGGAAGAAAGGAAAAGAAGTTATAAAGGACAGAAACAAAATATAAAGAAACAGGACCTATTTAGAGATAATGGGTGACAATTTAATGGAAAAAGGAATTCTCCAAAGGTACATAAGATAGTATTGTTATATTAGAAACAGAAATAATTTTAGAAAATATGAAACAATGTATGATTAAAATGTTTGATAAAATAGCTATTGTAATTCAGTGGAATGCTTGTCAATAAACAAATGTAACAAAATGAATATTTAATGATTTACAAAACATATGTGAAGAGAAATAAGGGAAAAATTAATTATGGAGATTATATGTGTCTTTAAGGAAGTATGAAAAGAAGTGTTAAGGATGTTAAGATTTTAATTATTGATAGAACTGAATTGGAATGGAATGAAGGTTTATAATTACATATATTTATAATCTTTTTAAGAATGTACCAAGCAGAATTCGATTGGAAGTTATGTATTATGTATTATATTGAAGGTCATAACCTTAAGGTATATATTGAAGTTTAAATAAGAGTTGAATGGATGTAATGAAAAGATATAAAGGTGTCATACTCCAATTAGTAACTACAGGAGAAAATTTGTTTAATGAGAAAAGATAATATGAAATTGAAACAGAACAGACAAAAGTATAAATATAATGATTTGAATTGAGATGAGATAATCAAAATAAAATTGAGAAAATTAAAAGATTAAAACTAAAGATTAAATTAAAACTATGTAGAAAATGTAGAATAGTATAAGATATGGAATAGAACACAAAAAGGAGCATGATATTGAGTTTTGTGTCTGTATAAAGAAGTTCAACCTGGGACCATGCTATTTTCAAAAAAGATGTTTTACTTGTATTTTGTATGTGTGAAAACCCAAATAAAACTTTATTAAAAAAAAGAAAAAGATTGTATCACCAGTGGTCTTCAAAAAGAGACTGGATAGCCATAAGGCAGGGGTGTCAAACTCAAGGTCCATGGGCCAGATATGGCCCTTAAGGTGTTTAGTTCTGGCCTGCAGGGCCATCCTAGAAACAGTGAAGGCCAGCCTGCAGTGATTCTGCCAGCAAAAATGGAGCTTGGGAGGGCCGCACACAGCCCTCCTAAGCTCTATTTTCACTGGCAGAGGGTTGCAGGAGGCCATTGCAGCCGAAAACAGAGCTCGGGAGGCCGTTTTCACTTGCAGAGCACTCAGGGTACCACAGGTGCCCCTGACAGGAGTGACGTCAAGTTGGCCATTCAGGGCATGCCCCCCCCAGCCCCCCCGAGGTCAAACACAACCCTGATGAGGCCCTCAATGAAATTGAATTTGAGACCCCTGATATAAGGCCTCTTGTTTGAGCAGGGAGACCTTATGTCATTAGCAGATCTCCAAAGTTCCTTCCAATCCTATTATTCTATGTTCTATATTTTACGTCATTTTATATTCAAATGGTTTCAGCTCTAATATATGTGTGTTTAAATGTGGACCCAATCCAATCATGTATGGAGCAAAACAGGATGGGATTGAGTGTAAGAAGAAATAAGACATGCTGATAAAAAGTAGCCAACTCTCTGCTTACATCTAATCCTTCAACCTTCTGTCTCAATCATTTGTCTTTCAGATGGGAACATGTCCAATTTCAAAATCAGACCAAAGAGAAAATGCACTTTTAAATATAGAAAATGTTCAATTGGAATGGGGGGTGGGGATGGGGAAGAGATCCTAAATTAAATCTCATTTGGATACTGTTGAAGCAGATTCCAGTTAAATATAGAAATATTCCAGTATGATTCCATATAAAGAATATTCCACTATGGTTTCATATAAGGAAACAAAGAAAATGCACTGCGTTTACATGATGAGCCCCAGAGGAATTATTTTGCCACTAATAACATAGTTATACCTAAGTGAAACTGAATTGCTCTCTGGAATAATTTCTTTTTCAAGCACATGACAACAGTACACATAATCCACTTAATAATTCACCACAAGTCTTCTGAGACTAACCAAACAGTATCCCTAGCTATCCAAAAAAAGCTGTTAATAAGGCATCTCAGGAAAATAAAAGAATAATGGCTTTCACAAATATTAACTTTAAAAAAATATGAATCCCAAACACAACATGATATAACATGATATGTTAAAGAGCCTCAAAGACTCAATAAGAAAATCTGGAAACCTGATTATTTACAGTAGCCTGATAGGATTCACAAAACACTTCTGATATCTTGGTTTAAGGAACAACCAAGTAGGCTACTGTTATGCCCAAGTAATACAAAACAATACAAACAGCAGAAGAAATAACATGGAGGTGATTGATCCAACCTCTCTCTTCTTCTTCTCAAAGGAAGCCAATATCACAATTTAAAATGATATAAAGTCAGGAAAGAGTTCAAACTTTTCCTAAGTATGAGAAGCACAAAGGCGGCCGACTTACCAGAGAACTTTCACATCTGTTCTCAGTACAGACAGAAATCAGAAACAAAACAACAGTCCCAACCATCTGTATCATGACACAATAATCCTGGGACATTAGCTGCTGAGTTGCAGTAAATTACAACTACCACTCTATCTTTTACTGATAGCAAGCACGAGAGAAGACGGTCTCCTATTAATATTTAATCAAGTATGTGCGTGTAAGAGACGCAGCTGGGCAGATTCGTAAGATGCTTTTTTGCTACACCATTCAGCAGAATCATGGTCATTTGTCACCCAAAGCTCAACAGTAACTACAGGCATTTTCTAATTTTAATATAGGGCTCCCATCTGTTTGAAGACAACACTTATCACCATGTTTCTCTCCCTTTGCAAAGAGCAAAACAAAAGACTCAGCTTCCAATTCCGAGACACAGGCAATCAACATTAAAGTTTTCCAAAGGAAACTAAAGCCTCATTCCTTTAAAAGGCTTTTCACAATTATGTCAGATCTTGTGTTTGTGATACAAAAGGAGGTTCCCTTACACATCAGCTAAAATTAATCTAAATCATCATGCCTTTACACTTTTTTTTATCTCACCCAGTTGCTTTTCTTGCTGTATTTATTATAGGTTACAAACAGATTATTTAGCATTTCAGGATAACAGCCAAACACTACGGAAGCCCAACAATTCAATGATAAGCAGAATCATTCAAAACAAGAAGGTGATATGAACAGATTGTTATAGTTTTGGAACAGTTCACCAATTAAACGTGGGATTCTTTCAGTCAATGTTGTCTGAGTACATCACACATATCTTAAGCATATGTGAATGTGTGTGTAAGCGTGTGCATGTGTTAGGACGTCATCCTCAGCATTTCCGAATAAAGGAGAAAGTATGCCTCTTCCACCATCTACACATTATTTCCACCAGGTTTTATTAAATCCAGTCTATAAAACATGACAGCCTGCAGTTGAGAGCAATTTGAAAGGCATATCAACCACTTAAGGAGTCAAAAGTGATAGTGGGAGAATAGCTTGTCCACAAATGGGTGGAGGAAAACACAGGTTTAGCAAAACGCACAGCCTTCTCTAACAGGGAGATTCTAAAACACGTTTAGGATGCATGATTATTATTTTTTTGGCAAACCTATTTCTGCAGGCAAGAGACAGTTAACTAAGAAGGGCTGCTGGACTACTGGATTGCAAAAAGGTGGGGGGGGGTTGTTAAGAGACACAGAGAAAAGCACAATGGCTCTTAATACAAAAGGCCAGCCTTTTCTTCCTCCCAGCCTCTCCATTTTACCTCAGCTGCAATACAGCCTTATTCCAACGTTTTAAAAACACAGCATGATGGAAGAAAATGATTTTCACTAACAGAAACAATAAACAGAACGAAGAAAGCTGGGGGAAGGGAGAGGAGAGATTTTCACTGCTGCCTACAAGTATATAATTTAAATATTCCTACCTCTTCACTATTCCATTTGGATGGGGGGGGAAACCCAGTAATATCAGCCATCCAGCACCAGCTTATTCTGTTTCTTCACCTTTGCGTGAAGCTGTAGTAGCATTGCCTCTGAAAGGACTGTGAGCATCTCAGCAAGAACCAACATAGTAGAATAATCACATGAAAAACATGGCTGGCTGGTGCATCGACAGATGCAAACAAGAACTTACTGACTGAGGCTTATTTCTAGCCTTGCACAGTTCTCCCCCTCCCTTTTCTTTAATGAGAGCCAGGTCTCCCTTTATTAACCTGGCAAAGCAACTCGAGTCGGCTGAAAAGGCTTGGCCAATATAATTGGATTCTTTTTTTCTCTCTCTCTCTCTCAGCACCGCTTCATTCATTCATTCGCTCGCTCAATTCATTCCATCATTCTTCTCTCCGTCAATCAAATAAACCCAACAAAGATATTATTCGAAAGAGAACGGAAGATCCTTTTACCTGATTCAGCGCAACTTCATGTGTGAGAATCAGAGAGAGGGAGGGAGAGGAGCAGAGATTCTGGAGCTGATGTAGAGGAAAAAAGTCTTTTGAGATTCTACCCACCCCCCCTTTTATTTTATTGCAGTCCACAGTCTCATCTACATGCATCAGAGCAAGCAGTTACTAGCAGCTGCTTCTTTTTATTAAGCCCACAGGCACAGAAAATTAGTCCCCTGCCCAGTTATCCAATTCAGTTCCGTGCAAGCTATTCAGGCACCAAAATCCTGCACGAGGCCAGTCCCTTCTGTCCCCCTGGTCAGCCCCCACCCCATCTCCACATGGCCTTTGGATAAACAAGAGTTTCGCATCGCTCACTAAGCAAATCACATGACCCTGGCACTCAGCAGCAAGAGAGATAGAGAAAGGCTAGCTGGATGTTGGGTTGAGCGCTGAAGGCCCTGCCTAAAATGATCTCCTGCCCCGCAACTTATTTCATCTTCCTAAAATATCTAACTCTTGGGTGTAAGAATCAGAAAGTTCAACAGAGATCAGCATTTAAAAGAAAGGAAGGTGGAACAAGGGGCATACGTTGTACTCTGAGGAGGTCTCAACAAACACAATGGTTGTTTAATACTTTGCCATTTTTAATTGATAGGGCACTTTTACCCAGTCTCACATGTAGCGTGCAACTGCATCATCATTCTGTCTCCCCCTGCCCTCCCCTCCTCCCAATTAAAAACCTACATCTGTTCAGTCACGCCATGCATTTGATGAAGTGAGCTGTGGCACACCAAAGCCCATGCCTTTAATGAAATTTGCTAGTCTGATATATTCTGAATTTATTTTCTAAGAATGCTAGGTAGAAATATCGGAATTGGTTAAACCCAATCTCTGATCGGCCCTTCAAGGGGATGCATGCCCAATTTAAAGTACTGAGTATAAAACATCAGCCAGTTCTCTTTCTTGTCACCCTCTCTAGATGTAAGCAAACAACCAAAAATTCTCTCTGAATTAGAAGAGCTATTAAATTAAGTGGAAACAAGATTCATTGTGAGATTTTAAAACCCATTAACCATTAAGTGTTTTGGGGGGAGGGTTAGTTACAGGGTTATTAAACTTGTCTTAGAAGTCAATCCTGCTCATGCAGAATAAATAATACAAAGTAAACATCTATTTGGAAACAAAAATATGTAGTAGGGAGATAAAGAGACAAACCAAGATAGAGTTACTTGCTGGAGAGTTGAAATATAGGAAGTTGCTTTATGCCAGCTAACTCTATTGATCTATACAGGCCAATGATGTCTACTCTGACAAATAGCTACTGTTCAGAGTTTTAGGAAGTAATCACTCAGGGCTGTTTACCTGATTTATTGACTGAATTTATATCCCATTTGCCACCAAAAATAGCATTCAAGACAATCCTTTTAACCTAATTATTTTCACTGGGACATCACACAAGGAAAACATACTGAAGATGCTCCCTAAATAAAAATACAGAAGAGTCCCTAACTAGAATGGCAAAGCTTAATTTTAAAAACTTGGTGAGGTCATCTTGAAGATCATATGCCCAACTTTCCATGAATCAGCAAAGAAAAGTGATAGCCAACAAGACAGCTTCAGGAGTGTACTCTATATACTATTTGCAGAGAAAAAGTATACCAAATTTGTTGTGATAAGATCCACTTACAGTCTTTATAATTTCAGTAAAAGTAAGTGAAATCTAGAAAAAAAAAATCTGAGGAACTTGCAACAGAATGCTAAATTTCCAGAAGTGGTAAAAAGTATTTTCAGGGAAAAATGATAAAAGCAATGAGTCTGTAATAGGCTTCCACGGATACACAGATATATTAAACTGTGATTCCCCACTAGGGAATTTTCCATTGGGAAAACTCCCACACTGCAAATTCACCAAAGCAGAGATACACTGTGACTGAATGGATAAGACAACGGTGGGTTTGTACCATGAGAAATTTCTGAAAGAAGAATATATGGATATGGATATTATAAGATGTCAAAAACATAATAACAAATAATTTCTGCCACCAATAAGGAGTGAAGAAAATGCATTATACTGGAAAGTGACCAAAAGTAACAATACCAGACTCCAAAAATCTACAATATTTTACAAATAGCTTTAGAAAATGACATCCTTTGCACATGCGCTCAAGAATCATTAATATCCATCATGAACAACTAATATCCATTAACTATGAGATTAGTTCCTCTTAGAAATAAATGGCTTTCCCAAAAGAACTAAAGAAAATGGGATCAATAATATGCCTTTGGAAATGTGGCCCAACATTCATATTAACAGTTTGGTCCAAGGATTAGCTTGTTCCATGAAAAATACTTTTAGTTTGACTTCTGAGTAGAATATGTAAATGACTAATGCATGTAAGAAACTACAAAACATATTCATTAATTCATCAATTCACTTATACGGTCATTTAAGACTTCTATGTTAGTCTAACCAATCAGCAGGTTACCACCTAACATATATTAACAAGATCAATAGCCAAAATAACCAAATGATAAATGACAATACATAATATATTCCAATGATAAGGAATCATAACATTTATAATCATATTCTCTTGTACCAAAGAAATCACTTTCAAATTATTTTCCCTTCAAATGCCAATTGAAATGAACAAGTTTTTATTGTCTTCCTAAATTCCATTAATATTGGAGCAAGTTGAATCTCTACGTAGGTGTTCTTCCAGGGAAGTGGGACAATGCTAAAAAGGTTCCATCTTTGAGAACTTTGTAGAAGACATTTCTGAAGACAAGGAATTTAAAGGAAGCCTACTTTTCTCAATCTAATTGGGTGGGCAGAAACTATTTAGACATTTTAGCTCTCAGGAAATCTGAGTTTACTTCATTCTGGTGAAATTCTACAATATTTATCTTCTCAACTATAAGAATGTAGTTTATTTAGATAAAAGACAGGAGAGTCAGTGTGGTTTTAGAGTAAAGAAACTTCGGGTGTGATTTTGAGCCATGCTCCCACAGACCAGCTTCCCTCACTTGTTTTTTGTGGGGGGGATAAAAAGAAGAAAAATCCCTGCCTTGAAGTGAACTTAAACTTTTAAGAATGTACAAAAGCCTCCATAATATTAATCAGTACGCAGAGAATAGCTTTTGGTGTCTAATTTAGGGGAAAATAGATCATTTTTCATTGGGAAAAATCCAAATAAATGACTAAGCAGTACTGAATGACCACTTTTTAATGAACTATTATTATTAATAAAACATCTAATTCTCCATTCTAGTGCTTAGACAACAATCTTGAATTTGATGACCAGTGTCTGTTCTTCACAGATGGTTATCTCTAACCAGATGACACCGAGAAAAAAAATATGTTGCTATCATTAACTTTAAAACAGTATCCCTTGCTTAAAAACTATACTGAAATATAGCAGCATTTATTAACACTGCTCAGTAGTTAATTAACAAATATATTGACTCCATTCAGATGCATTCATATTTGAAGTATCGTAACACTTTATGAGCATATATAAATGGCTTCCATAAAGGCTCTTACTTAGAATCTGGAAATTTAATTTGTGACTTTTCCCTCATTTCCAATGTATTTTAGAGTCTGGTGTTGATCCAAACAAACATTCCTGTGAGAAGCCTATTTCAAGCATCCAAGGAATTGATTCCATTATCCATGATCCGAAAGATGCTTTTTCAAAAGGCAACTGGATTTTGTTTTGGAAACACAAAGTTTTGAAAAAGCATCTTTGGGACAACCACGTGGACGTGGATGACTGAGGATCTCCACAGATATTGATGGGATTCTCTTAAGATTTTTTTCTGTAATATTCTACTAGAATTTGCTTTCTGTTAATTTCAGGTGCTGTATTCTGCAAGGCTAAAGGAATAGGTCATAACCCTCTTCTACCAGTGATACCAATTTTGATTATTTCAAAACAGCCCATCTTCTCTTTCTTAAGTTAAACATACCCAATTCCTACATATTTCTTCTTGCTGCACTTCATTTCTGGTCCTGTGATCATTCTGGTTTCTGAATACATTTCAATTTATCTATAGTCTTTCTTATACTGGAGCACCAGTTGAACACCATCGGCATTAACAAAATCACCATCAGTCAATTGCAAAAGGCAGCTTTATTTGGAACACCTACATCTGCCTATCCCAGGTCCTTGGGAAAGACTAGATAGGTGGTCAAAAATGCCAAATCCAGTCTAAACATCCGCCTGTGCAATCCAAAACTGAAATGAACCGAAATGAGCAAGTAATAAATACATTTTAAATACCTTAGATGGATTTATGGATCTCCTACATTTAGAAGCTGGATGCCACACAAGTCACTGTATTTTCTAAATGCACCCATTTAGTGACTTGTAGCCTTGTAGCATAGCTAAAATTCCTGCCCAAATATAATGCATTAAGACAAACCAGTCTTCTCATTATAACTAGGTTGTTAAATTGCTTCCATTTTTGCACTCCTGGAACCTTGTTCCTCTTCCCATGTGTAGCAATAGACATACAGTTTGCTATCCTTTTGATAAATTCTGGGCTCTTTTTGAATTTCAGTCCCAGAAACCAGATGAAGTCTATGGTTAAAATTTTATCGGCTATTGCTTGTACAATTCACCTATTGTTCAATACAATTCTAAGATGAATTCTTCACCATCCTGTTGTTCTCATTGTGAATATGAAGACCAGCATTTTGAAACTATCCACTATTGATAGTTGTAAATATGACTGCTTCCCTAATTTGGTTAATCTGACATCAAATTAGTTTGGCTAATTATATGTATCCCTCTTTTCCACAATATTAATTATCATTTTGACTTAATGAAGCATTAATTTCCTGTAGAGCAGGGGTGTCAAACTTGCCCTGTCAAGTTGTCATCATGTGACATTTTGTGACTTTTCCCCTTTGCTAAAATGGAGGTGGGGGTAGCCAGTGTGTGATGCATCCGGCCCACAGGCTGCGAGATTGACACCCCTGCTGTGGGCCGGATGCATCACACACTGGCTACCCCCACCCCCATTTTAGCAAAGGGGAAAAGTCACAATATGTCACATGATGACAACATGATCATTAGAAATAATGATCTCAAAGAAGATACCGGAAATCTTTCTAAACACCAAAAACAAAACTATTATATGTGTTTAGAAAGATCTCTGGTATCATCCTTGAGATCATTATTTCTGGAAGAGACCAAAAAAGAAAAAAATGGTCTAGACTGTTCTTCATGCCCAAATCTAAACTAATCCAACTCCTTTTGAAATAGGCCAGTGGGTCAATACTCTTTTATGACTCACATGGGCCTGATTATACTTAACAATAGCTGTTATATTTGTTATAAAGCCTCCTATGACATCTCACCACAAATTGTATGATGTATCTCGGTGTAGAAAGTAGTCCTCAAAAGATTCCAGCCGTCCTTTTTTTAAGCAGAGTTCTTGCTGAAAACCTAGTTCTTGCCAATTTGAAATATAATAGTATTTCAATCCAAAAGATCCTTCCCTTTCAAACTCCTTTGAACAGAATAAATGCTATGGTTGGCAGCAGGTGAAACCAGAAAGTGTTCATTTGGCTGTCAGTGAGGAAGATGGCAGAACATGGGCTCTGAAAGTTTGGGAGGGGAGGGGAAGAGGAAGGGGAAGGGGAAGGGGAAGGGGAGGGAAGGATAAATTGTGTATCATGTCCTCTCCTTAGAAATATTTGCTCTACCTTTTCCATCTTTGCTTAGGAAAAAAATGATAAACTTAAAAGAGTTGAAATTTAACTCCATAATACCCAGAATATTTTTTAAATTGATATTGAATCTTACCTTTAAAAATTATCAACGTAAACCACAGAATAAAATAAAAGGCTAGGCTCCATTGGGTCAAGTTTAACTCCTGATGGCTAATCAGATGTTCCTATGCAATCTTCTAGGGGAACAATGCAAATATCCCTTCTCTTTGATTCTTTCTGGGATTTTATTTTAAATTATTCAATACCCTAAAACTGTAATATTTTCTAGTGGTTTCTATCCAAGTAGTAACTGCCTGATCCTGCTTTGTTTTTGTGGCTAGAAAAGGGCTGACTAGGTACTTCCATCTATCTGGGTCACAGAGTAATCCTGTGGTATTATTTGAGATTATAGGTTAATTTCTTGTTTCTTATCATAGATGTTGTATTGTTTATTATTATTATGGGTAGTTGCACAGCCAGCCAGATGTTTAGACGAATTTGACATTTTTGTCCACCTATCCAGTCCTTCCCAAAAACCTGAGATAGTTGTTTAATAAAATTAAAGCTATCGTCACAGAATGTAAGTTGTTCCAAGCAAAGCTACCTTTTGCAATTGACTGATTATGATTTTGTCAATGCCAATGATACTCAAGTGGTGCTCCAGATGTTTTGGGATTCCACCCAAGGTGGCTATTATTATTGGTACTATCTTTGTTTTCTTTTGCTACAATCTTTCTACTACTATTTGCAGGTCTTGATATTTTGTGGTTTTCTTTAGTTTGTTTAATTAATTGTTCTATTCAGTTACCCCCCAGGTATTACAATGTCCACTATCTAGATTTTTGATCTGTCTTACCAACAGTTGTTAAGTCTGGGCTATTATGTAGCTGCTTGCAGGCAAGTTTTATTTATTGCAAATATTCCAATGTACCATTGTTGCCACTTTATTTATTTATTTAGATTTGACAATACATTGGTGGTTTACAGTGATTAGAACATGTGATTAGAAAGCAGAATCAGTTTTAATTATAATTAACTGGCAAAGATGTTCCCAACCAGAAGCCCAGAATGTTGGAAATATAAAAACAGTCAAAGGTATCTTTTTTCACATGTGGTGGACATGCCCGGAAGCTATTGAACTAGAATTTAAAAATGGCTAGAGGAAATAATGACCCAACAAATTGAGTTTAGACCTGAACTTTTCTTCCTAGGGATAATAAGAGGAGACTACAGCAAAAAAGATAAATATATTATTTTGCATATAACTACTGTGGCCAGAATTGTATACACACAAACCTGGAAACACGACACTATTCCCACTGAAGGGATAGTGATAAAAATATTTTAGACTACGTGGAGATGGACAGGCTTACACTAGAATTAAAAGATAGAGGTGAATCGGAATACAATCTGGTCTGGGACACATGGTACAGTTGATTAGATTATGAAAGTAAAGATTAGTAATGTAATTATGATGTATATACGAGTATCTGCGATGCTGTAGTGTGGTAAATAGTGTATATATGTTATAAACTGTTGAGAAATGTTCAATAAAAATATTTTTTTTAAAAAGAAACTAGAATTAGAACTAGAACATGATTAGAAACAAGAACAAAAACCCAAAATACAATATAAAAATCATTATGCTGTTGGAGAGCCAGGCTGGTCTAACGGTTAAGGTGCTCAACTTCCAGGAGATGATGGGTTTTAATCTTACCTTAGGTGTTTAATCCTGGGTGACTTTGCCCAGGTATTCTCTCTCAGCCCTATAAAGTTGGTCCTGCCAAGCCACTTTTGAAAACTTTGCCAGGAACTTGCCTGTGTAATCACCAGGAAACAGGGTTGAACTGATGGACTAAAAGAACATTATTGTAAGCCATCTTGAAAGATTTGGTGGCATATAAAACAAATCAGCTTGCAAGTGTCCTACTAAAATAATTATATTCTACTTTATTTCAGCTCCATCATATCCAGCAATGCCAATGCATTTGCAGTGACCTATCACACACCCCATCCCTGTGTCTCCTCCTGTTCTCTTCACTCAGCCTTGACTGTGAGCAGATTATGTTCTGGTTGATTTGATTTGGACCCAATTTCCTCCTGTCCGCACTTGCTGAATTGATTTATGAAATCCATTTTTAACTACATATTCAAGCTGCAGGGTTTAGCATTCTGGCTCATGCTAAAGGTTTAAACCCAATCTTAGCATTATGAAACAACTAAAAGACATACTGTAGAGATACATGCTTGAGTCCACTCTATTATTGTGAATGTCTCTCCCCAGTTTTCTCTCAAAGATGGTTTCTCCTTGGGCTATGGCTCAGGAGTTGTTTTATTCATGATTTTGGGAAGATAGTGGTGACCAGGTGGGCAATAACAAATTATATTCCCTTGAACTGCATTATTTTGGTGACTGTAAACAGTTTTGAGATTTCGTTTAATGAAAATCATATAGCAATTTTGTAAATCTATAATATCCTCTTTTTCATCATATCAATCCCCTTTCTCATCCATCTCCTCTATTATCATAGAGAGCAGGGGCAGAGGGCAAGAAAGGGTCCTCAATAGTGCAGTAGCAAAGTATCTGCTAATAGCAAGGCAAATGACCATTTCCTACTCAATTTCCTGGTCTGTATAGCTAGAAGAGATGATTGGTCAAGGATTTGCAGAAAAGAGGAGGAGTGGGAGATAAAGTTATGTGTGTGATCCTAATAATCAGAAGTGCATGTATGTAAATAACATGTCTCTAAACAAAACAGGAAGGAAAAATGACAAGGACTTATTTTAAAGATGGGTTGATCCTGCTTAATGCACTTACATTACAACAATTATGTTTATACTTTGCATTACTTTTAATTGATATAATTATATCAACTTAGATCAGTCAATTAACTTAATGCTTATTAGTTCAAGGGGTTTCTTTTTTTCTCCTTTCCATTCCACCTTTGCTTTATGGGATGTGGATTTTTAGCTAGAGCCCTTATTCAGTTTTTTTCTCACATGATCGAAACCAGACTGCTACTGTGAGGCTGATTTAATATTATAAGTTATTTCAGTAATAAATATGGGATATTCTGCTTAGCTTTTGATTGCCTAGTTATATAAGTGGTAATGGATATAGAGGTTTAAAAATAATAATGTATATAAATATAAGGACTGGGAGGAAAAGGGAAAGAAGAACCTAGAGATCTTAAATTGATTGTTCTACTTTCTGTGCACAATTCAGTGGCTCTGTTCCCAGTTGTGTGAAAACTGTAGGAAAAATATCAAGTTGCCCACCTAGGAACTACTATAAAATGTGTGGTATTACTGCATTTTTGCAAGGCTTTCTTCTCTGCTAGTGCCTGTCTATGCATAAGCAGATAGAAGAAAGCATCATTCAAAGAACTTTGGGGTTTCCAAATATTGCTCGGAACAAGAGCTCAGATTCTCTGCTTCACAATTATGGAATAAATAACAAAAGATGGCCTTGATTAAAAACAAAGAAAATAATTAATCTTAAAGCACAAAAAACTCAAAGATTGATTAAAAACTAGACCTGCTTCATCTATAACAAGCCACATACAGATGTTAACAGTATTCTTTCCTTTTTGGTTTCACTTTGTTTTACTTAGTTGTGGGCCATTTGAAAACTCTTATCAGTATGGAATACTTATCAGCAATCATGGATTTGGCAATTTTATTAGCTGCCTTTTCTTTAGGACTGAGATATGAAGACTGGTTTCAGTAGGCACCCTATATATGGGAAGAATTCAGAGTGATGAATGACATAGCTTAGCTAAAATATTTGGTTTGCTTTACAAGCAAATATTCATCTTGTATCATGTGTAATGCTGAAAAAAAAGAAAACCAGGTTCAAATCTAGCCCGAGTACAGAGTAGTCCACACTGCTTTAGGCAAGTTATTAAATCTTATTGTTACTAAATGGTCATGAAGTCAAAATGCTATTCTGAGTTCTACAAAGGAAGCAACCAACCAATCTATCTCTTATTCTTAAGCAGTTTAGAGACTGACAGTAATACAATATCCTCTATTCAGGAGTAAAATGCCCCACATTTTTATTGTGTACATGACAGATTGATATATTCCAAGTTATATTTACTGCTAAAGTCATTTATAAAGAGTATAGAATGTACATAACTCTTTCAGAAATAATTTCGGCTATAAACATTTCTTTGGCTCAAGAAATTTTTACCCGGTGCATTCATGTCAGGAAGAATCATCATAGATTTGGACTAGGAACAAAATTTTGAATTCATTGTAATGTGGAGATTATATCAAGGCTCCTGATATGTTGGAGCAATTGAGAAGGAAGTAAAAAAAAATTCTACAGACTGATGATATGAGTTTTCACGTTGAAATATTTAGGGACAGATCTATACTTCAAGCATCATGACCCAAGAATTAACCTGACTCTGTTAATCAAGACAAATTCAGCTATTTATTATAAATACTGTAGAAAAAGGGCTGGGTTCATCTATGATGGCCAGTTGCTATGTTGTGTCCGATTCCTCAAGACCCCACGTACCACAGCATGCCAGGCCCTCCTGTCCTCCACTGTGTCGAAAAAATGTCCCAGTTTTAATTGTTTATATTGCATGTTAGTTACCTATAAACCAAGGATGCCAACTTGGCAACTTTAAGTCTTGTGGCCTTCAACTCCCAGCCCTGTGGGATTTCTAGGCATTTGACTGCATTCTGAAATGATCGTCTTTGTTCAAAGATAAGCACAGAGTCTTTCTGGGCTCAATTAACAAGAAGAGCATAACACCTGATTCTCCTCGTGCCAGACTACTATAAATTCTTGTCAGATCATTCAGAAATATAGGTTTCCCAGATGAGAACGTTCTCTCACATAAGGAGGGTAATTAGAGCAGACTCTTAGTGAAACCACTACACATTCTATACCCATCCAGGTCTTCCTTGAGGTGAAAGTCAGAGCTGGTTATTCCCAATTATGCATGAGATTCCATTTACCAAGAGATGTTCATTTAGCAAAATGGGCATGGAAGCTTTATTGCTCACAGACCTGGCTACAAATCCTTATGGATATTCAAACTGCGAATGTGTTTTTAAAATGTGTTTTATCATTCATAACTGAGCAATCTGAAGATTAGTTGTTGGTCTACTTATCATAATTCAATATATATTTGCCTATTTATTGTAATTCAATTTTGTATTTTGAGTTTCTGTTTCTTGCAGCTCTTTGGCAGTTTTCCTAACTTTGAGTACTACGGTGTTTTCACAAAATTAATTGAATGAGCAGGTTTTGAGGCAAATCATACCCATTATCTCCCAGGCCTTATACATCAAAACATTTACAATAAGAAAATACCAAGGCTTGTTCTGCCAGAGGCTCCCTAACTTTATGGCATTGTATCATATATAAATACATAGCTGAGATACAGAAGGAAAACTGCTACAAAACACTTTACAAATAGACAATATGATCAAAACTATCTAAAAGTAATTATTCTATACTATCAGAATAAAAAGGCATTTTTCAGCTTATTTGAGCACTCTTTCGATGCAAAAATTACCAGAACTTTCTCATAAACTTTAGCAAGATGGGCTGCCCTATTGTGACTCACTGTGAATGAAATCTATGAGAGTGTACCCACATCAATTATCCCTATTTTGTTCCTTCTAAGAAATGATTTGCTAGAAGAAATGTTAACTTTTTATTAAATTCAAAGCTATGATTCCAATGTGTTATTTTCCCGAAACAAAAGCTAGCATCCCAAGCCCACAACAAGCTATGCTTATACATTTCACTTTGTGAAAAACAAACCTACACAGTGAATGCAGAACTAACATAAATCAAATGTTTTTGATTTGTTTACTCAAAGTACAAAAATAAATAGGTGACATACAGTGGTGTATATGTAATTCACAGGAAAAAAATAACAATCATTGTTGTTTCCAAACTTGGTTTTGGTTGGTCTTGGCTATTGGTACTGTTATTGCTTATCTTTCTCTTTTGAATGCCCTGTATCATTTAAATCCCATTTTTTTTCTTGATGCATTTTTAATAGCATTTTGGTGTGAATAAAGACAAAAATATAGATTTCATGTGTATAATGAAAACATGCCATCCACTTTGTGCCTTTTAGATGGACTTGAACCATATGTAGGATGGTTACATGGAAGTACAGAGGAAGTCCAAATTTGTAGTATTACACAAAATAGTTTGTGAAATCATCTATCCATAATTCTCACACTAGTTACTTTCAGAGTAAGCTGAGTTATGCAAAATGTAAGGGAAACATAACCAAAAAATAATAATTAAAAGTGTGACAGAAACAAGAAAAGGCCAGTTAAATAAAATTATCTTACATCAAAACACACATCTCGCCATATTTCTGTACTTACTATTTATTCCTTGTTCTCCAGAATGGTTTGACAGGATCCATGCATGCGAAGTATTCAGTTCTGTTTGGCTATAGACTGGATAGAAAAAACTAATGACACACCCCCTTTGGGCCACCATCTCCAGTTCTTCTATTCAGTCTTGGCTGATCTAGACTGCTGCTTGATAGCTCCTCTGTTATAAATAGAGAAACGCTGGTAGCTTAAAATTACTTGATTTTTTATTTTGGAAATAATCCACACAACAGTCCTAAAGGGACTACAAGCACGACAGGCTTTAAATTGCCTTTGTGCTTCATTCGACTGAACAGAAAAGCTACAATCTCAGCTAGTGCTTGCCTGTTCTACAACGGAGCCTCCATCTTACGTCCGATTGCAAATTCTTCCAACTCACTCCCAGAACCTAGATAAAGGAACTGGAAGCATTTAAGACTCATCTGCCTGCTAGGTACCCTGCCCGCATTAAGGGAGAGCTACATAGGAAGAGCACGGGAGATCGAGGTACGGAGACAAGAACAGTTTAGCGCCTAACAGCTGACTGGCAGAGACCCATTTGGTGCTTTACTCGATGGAGGGAGTCACGATCACAGTGGAAGATACTGAGGGGCTCCTGAATCAACAAGCCTGCTAGGAAGCCTGCCCAAATAAGGGAGCGCTGCCTAAGCAGAGCTGAGGTTCAATGGGTGCGCAGTTCCAGGAATGGTAATTTCAGTGCTATAGTAATTAAATTTGGCGGGAGTGCCATTTTGAAGTAGACGGCCATTTTCCAAGCCTGGCGTTTCCTCCCGCTGATCCTTTCTGCCTTTTCAAAGCCAAACTGCCTGGTGCTCTTTTCTGCTGATCAGTCAAACAGTCTGGTGATTTTTTTTTATGCTAATTTTTTGTTTTGCTGTTACCAAGTCACAGTCTGGTATTTTTTTTTTTCTGCTGACTCTAACAAATGTCAGCTTCAGCCATTGATTGACATCATCTAGCTATTTAGGGAACTAATCAATCGTAGCTGGTTTATTACTGCCAATAGAATAAAGCCAAAAGTTTTCAATCACCTTTGAAGGTATGCTCACCATTAGCAGTTATCCCATTGGAGTTGAACTATTTAAATTACAGGGACTTCATTATCAGATAGAGTCTCACAAACACATCCAGTAAAATAATGAAGGATTCTTCCAGCACATTGTCTCCACTTCAGGCTGTTGACACCCAGCAGAAAGGAAGGGGTAAACGAACCTGCAAAACCAGAGGTTCTGTTCAGGAGGCGCCAGACAAAATCAGGGCTAAGGCCACAGGATATAGGAAAACCAAGGCAGATGAACAGGCTGAGTGTCGGCTTCATAACGCCTTGGTAAAGCAGGTAGAAAAGAACTCCAGAGAGCAAGAAAAACTAATACAACTCAGTCCTCCCAGGGAGGATCAGGCAAGTCAGCCAGTTCAATCCCAAGAAGGTTCAGACATAGAAATTCAGGGGCAGACAGTTAGAAACGATCAGGCTGCAGAAATTCCATGTTGCTCTCATTGGAGTGGGTCACACTCATTGGTGCCTCCCTTTCCACCACAGCCGGTGCCAATGCAACAGGCTAGGGCAGCCGGAGCAACAACATATACAATCAACTGCAAAATTTAGGAGGGCACTTAATGCCCACAGAGGTATAACAATGGTTCACCCAGTTAATTAGACAGGGACTGACAGGGGAAACATACATAGCAGATGCAACACTGAACTCCGTGAAGTTCACATCTATGCCCTGTCTTCGGCAGTGGCTGCTCGTCATTTACTCTGGCTCAAATATTGGCAGGCAGATACCAAAAGAAAATGGAAACTTGCGTCAGCACCGTATAAAGGAGGCAAATTGTTTGGTGTGCTATTAGATCCTGTTCTCATCGAGTCAAGGGACAAACGTAAGATCTTGCCGTCAGTCTTGAAGAAGGGAGAAACCAGGTTCTTACCCTTTTATAGATGTTCCTTTCGTGCATCTTTCTACAGGGCAACTAATCAAAGGAATCAAGGAAGTTTCGGCCAGAGGCAAGACACCCAACCTGTGCAAGGGAGCTGTTACAAGGCAAGATTGCAACCAAAGGCCAAACAGCCATTTCAAGGGTCCTCCAACAGGGCCTTTCGCAAATACAAATAAGCAATCAGTGGCTCCTGTTGGCAGCAGACTTGAGTTTCTTGCAGACCAATGGGAGCAAACGACCTCGGATGCTTGGGTTAGACATACAACAAGGCTGGGTCTTGTCCTTGAATTCCGATCCTGACCCCTGAGATTTTTCATCCACTGCCCAGTGTCAACAAACACCTCTAGACGAAAGCTGATGAGGAGGCAATTCAGCACCTCCTAACAATCCAAGCTGTGGAAGTGGTCCCAGACCCTGCAACAGAGGAGATTCTCCTTGTGGTACCGTACTAGCCCAGGAGGCTGTGGTTCGTGGACTTGGTCAGTCTGTCAGTATCACACCCATGGAGGATACTCCCTGACAGGATCTTTCTCAGCCAGGGGCCAATCCAACACCCAGAGCCTCAGTGGCTCCACTTGGCCACCTGGCACTTGGGAGACGATTGCTGGGGGGGGGGGAGCTGATCTTTCATTTCAAGTTATTAACACCATACAAGCAGACAGAAGACAATCCACTACCCGAATTTATGAAACCACTTGGATGGCTTTCTGTACCTGGAGCAGGGGAAGGAACTTTGACCCCACAGAGGCTTCAGCCTCCCAGATGTTAGAGTTTTTGCAGCAGGGACTGGACAGGGGCCTTGCTCCAGCAACACTGTGTAGACAAGTGGTGGCACTTTCATTGGTGCTATCATGTACAAGCCTAGACTCATTAACATGGAACGCGTTAATTCTCCAGTTCCTCAAAGGAGCATCAAATTTACGACCATCAGTCATACATAGATTTCCCACCTGGAATCTCTCTAAGGTGCTGCAAGCCCTTACGGTTCCACCTTTCGAGCCCTTGAGAACCGTTAACCTACAATACCTATCTTATAAAGTAATCTTCTTGGTGGCCATTACATCAGCCAGGAGGATATCGGAACTGGCTGCCCTGTTGGTAAGAGCTGAACTCTCTATATTCCACCCCAATCACGTAGTCCTGTGATTGGATCCGACCCTTATACCTAAGGTCAATTCATTTTTCCATAGGGTGCAAGAACTTATTTTGCCAAATTTTTGCCCAAACTCATCTCACCTTAGAGAGACTTTGGCACACGCTAGACGTAAGAAGACCCCTTCACATATACATGAAAAGAACAGCTTCCTTTCGAAAGACAGAGGCTATGTTTATCACTTTTCATCAGAACTCCTTCGGTCAGAAAGCTTCCTCTTTTTCCAGAGGCAGATGGATTAGAGCAGGGGTTCCCAACCTGGGGTGCTCGCACCCCCTGGGGGTGCAAGACGATATTCCAGGGGTGCGAGAAAAGTCCAGGTAAATAATAGGATATTGGCTATATGTTGGCATTTTTTATTTATTATTTATTTCAGGGGGTGCGAGGTTCGAGTGAAATTTCTTTAGGGGTGCGGGGCGAAAAAAAGGTTGGGAACCACTGGATTAGAGCAACCATTGTTAGGGCTTACGCAGCACAAGGCTAACCTGCTCCGTCACATATTACACCTCATTCTACATGTAGTGCAGCCACAGCAGCTTGGACTTCTCAGGCTACAGTGGAAGAGATATGTTGGACGGCGACCTGGTCCCTTTGCCATTCATTAGACACTATAGACTTGACTCATTTGCCTCCCGGCCTTTGGACGAAGAGTCTTACAAAGGGTCCTACCAGAAGGGCAGCCTCAATAGTGGCCAGAATCCTGCCCATCGGACATTTGCTTTGGTATGTCCCATGCATGGATCCTGTTGAAACCATTCCGGAGAAGGGGCATTGGGACTTGCCGAGAATGCACCTTCTCAGATGGTGTAGACAGGATCCAGTCCCACCAGTTTTTCCTGGCCAGTATGGTCAGGGCTGTACAAGAGATAGTAGTAACTATAACTGTTATGTAAAGATGGGACTCTTACAGCAACTACAAGAAGGCCTCGCCTTCATCAAGAACTGGAGATGGTGGCCCAAAGGGAGTGTGCCTTCAGTTTTTTCTATTCAGTCTATAGCTGAACAGAACTGAATACATCCCATGCATGGATCCTGTCTACACCATCTGAGAAGGTGCATTCTCAGGTAAGTCTACCAACGCCCCTTTTCATCTTTTCTATAAATTGCTTCATATATTGCATTTGTTCTTTTAACTTCTCACTACTTTTTTTAGGATCTCATCAACTCTATATGGCTCTGACTTTCCCATTTTTTCTTTCCTCTGGATCAATATTTTCTTCCTTCATACATTTATTTTGCAATTTGATACTCGTTCATTCTCTCTAGCTGACTTACCATCGCAATTTATTTCATGGTAGTCTGTCACTTTTGTATTCCATACAACAGACTACAATCATGACCTTCTACTTTACCAGCATTTCTTAAAATCTCCCATTTTCCCAGCTTTAGTTGAGATACATAAATAACTTGCAATCATTTCATTTTCTCAGACACTTCCTTGATCTTTGTTGCTTTAGCTATTAGATTCATGACCTCTGTTGCATCATGCAATCTATCTAGCATTCAGTGCAAATCATTCAGATTGTAAACTAGTAAAACAGTATTTGTATGCAAAAATACACATCCATTAATATTCCTAATCAACACACTTTCAATGTCACTTTAAACATACCTTACATGCTTACCCACATCTATATTAAATATATCACACAAACTTCAATCTTCAATATCACAAAATCATTTCCATAGAAATACCTGAAACTCCTTCTTCAGTATTTCCCTTTTTTCAGCTTTATCCCAAATCATCCCATCACTTTTATTTTTTAATTCTGTTCCATGTGCTGAGGACTCCTTGCTTAGTTCTCTTCATCAACTTCCAAAACTATTTTTATTTCCACCAAAACCATTCCATAGGTTTTTGGGGAGGGGGAATGGGGGAGCTCTTTTAATCCTAACTGTACTTTTTTCTCTTTGACTAGATTTCTCTTTCCCTCATTCTCATTCTTCTTAGCAAGGATAGGCATTATTTCATTTCTTTTGTGGCTGATTGTTATATCATATTCAATTACTATAATAAAGATATGTATATATGTATGTTTTTTCCTCATTCTCAGGTTCTTTTACTTCCTCATTTACCAAGGAACCTTTTTATACATTTGGACAACCCAACACTCTTTAGTGGTGCTTTTTTTAAATCTAAGCTGCAATCATACCTTTTCTTTTCATCTATTTTCCATTTATTCTGTTGGGAGATTCATTTAATCACTTAGCACTTGGACCTTCTCGTCCTGCACCAGAAAGGTCCTTCTGGTCCTTTCTTGTAGTAATTTTTCTAGTTTCTTCCACATCTTTTATATCTATTGCTCCCTGCCATGAATTCATTCTTACGAAACATATGATTTGTCCCATATTTAGAACTTTTCATCACCTTGATGCCCCAAATTCTCCCAGTCTTTCATAACAATTAGATCAAACATGATTGTTAGATTTATATTCGTTCATTTTCCTTGTGTATATGATAGATTTATAATTAACTGTGTATTCAAAACAGATATTTTTAAAGTATAAAGTCATTACTTGTCCTCCCATTTCCAAAGAGCCCAATCATATTTTCTGTACTGCTAATCCATTTACATCACTTAGCAAAAAAATTCTACTCTCTAACTCCAGGTCACATTTATTCTGGATATTGCATTACTTTTTCTAGTATTCATAACTGCTTCTTTTATTATTACCATTCATTTTCCTTCCTGACATTAATTTTTTGCTATGTTCATCATGAGATGGACTCACATATATTGACCTCTGTTACCCTTGTTACCCTCGGCTTTGATCAATCAAGACCTTCAAATAAGACTAAAGCTAAAGAACAAGGTTGGGCAACTATGGCCCCTTTACTACCTGTGGACTTCAAGTTGATGTCCACAGGTCATAAAGGCACCATCATTGCCCATCCCTGGTACAGAAGGTATAGATTATGTTACCAAACCTAGTTGCAGCTAAATTAAGAATAAAGATATTATCTGGCATATTCTGGCACATTCATACACAATTCAAAATTGGATTTATCACAGACATGCTCACACAATTCAGTGCTATCTAGGATTTCTAATGTAGTTAAGATAATAAAGCCAACATCCCTCTCAAGAGTACATGTATGCAGGTCACTAACTTAAAATCAACCAATCAGTTCAAATTATCAGGTAACCCTGGAGGGAAAAAAATCATATTAACTTCATTTGCAGCAACTACAGTTGAAGGATATAATTTCAAAAAAGGGATTCTCATGCACACTCACAGAGAAAGGAATATTCATTTTTCCTATCTTATCTTTTGATTATTACTATTATTATTGGTGTGCTTTCACTGATACAGTTCTTTTACATATATGTACAACTGTGAGAGGATAGATAACATACAATTACTTAAGTATAACATGGGTGAAGTAAAATTTAAAGTGACTATTGCTTTCTCAAAGTGCTCTTTTAAAGCTTTACAAATTAAACATAATAGCCCTTTCTTCAGAAGTTCCTGCTGTTATCTATTGCATCTATGAAGTCTCATAGACCCTAACGTATCCAAAAGAATTCTTTCAAACATGAAATAATGTTCACAGACATACATAGAAGTATAAAACAATCCATTTTCCTGTCATAATACTGAATCAGAGAAAGACAGAATGAATTATCAATTCATTTTTCATGTTGCAAAAATGCATACATGGAAGATAGTAATTCTTTTCAAAATTTGTTTCAGCTCTCATTAGAATCAAAATTAATGATGTCATTATAGAAACTGGAAGTAATCACACTATTTTATTACGCTAAAGAAAAATCTAATAAAGTTTATCACCCAACTGTCTTTAATGGGAAAGTGAGTTATAAATTAACGTAGAATTTTATTGCAAAATAAATTGCATCGAGACAAATTCCTTGTGTGTCCAATCACACTTGGCCAATAAAGAATTCTATTCTATTCTATTCTATTCTATTCTATTCTATTCTATTCATATTCTGTTGAAAACTGCGAATGAATAACCTTGCTGTTAACGCTTGGGAAACAGTGCAGAAAAATGTTTTTTGAAAGCTATTCACATTCCTTCATAAGCACCCCTGCTCTTTTTCAGAAGTAGATAGGATTCTCAGTAAGTGAAAATGCTACTACAATGCACAGCTAAAATATATTAAGTGTACTGGATGCTTGCTGAAATGTTTTTTGTACTAAGATATAAGAAAAAGGAGCTGAATTATGAAAATTATGTTTTACTGAAGCATCATGAGATATTAATCAGCTATCAGATACTCAGAAACTGAGGAACAGGATATTGTCTGCATTTTAAGTGGATGACATTTGGGATAAATAATTCTCCATTTGAATTAAAGACAAAGCCAATAACTGATAGGATCAATTATACCCTCTGTGATAATCCAAGTATTTATGACAAATAAGGAAATAAGATCTTTCATGCTTCATGTTTCTATGGAACAAAGAAATATACTCATTTTGAGTTTTTATCCTACTTTCTCTTGATTTAATGATTCCACTTCTTACTTAGCCTCACCATTTCTACAGTGCTCGTGCTACTTATTTAACAGAAGTTAGTTCTGTACCTCAGCCTTTCTCTAAGCCACAATGTTTCTCAATCTCAACAACTTTTAAGATGTGTGAATTTCAACTTCTAGGATTCCCCAAGGTAGGGAATTCTGGAAATTAAAATCCACACTTGTGAAAGTTGCTGATGTTCAGAAACACGATCCTAAATCTACTGTCCTCAAAAATAATGAGCAAATCCAAGCACTAGAAAGTTGGTATAGATCCTTCTCTTCAGTAAATCACTTTGGAGTCAAGTTTGGAATAGTCGATATCAAGATAATTTTCCCTATTGCAAGATCCCAAATTAATTGGAGCACAGTATATAGTCTGCTGTATGTACCAAACTTTGGGGGAATGTGTTTTTCACAATATATATTAATTTTTACTTGTATGAATGAGGATATATCATACTATCCTAGCTCAATTTAAAGCTGCAAATATGCTCTAAAAAGTTGAAAAGACTTTTTAACACATTTATCTCACCCTCCGGTACATTACTCCATTTAACACAATGGCTAATTACTTCTTTATCACATATCTGTTCTTCACCTTCACACTCATGAAATATTAAATACTTTCTGGACAATTATGCTAGTCTATTGAGCAATGTCTACTACATGAGGAAGATGCTCTGTTGTTATCTTTAAAAGATAAAAATCTCCAAATGAGGCCGCACAGTAGGGCTAGAGCTGTACAACAAAAAGAACATGAATCTAAATTAAGCAAAGCCTATTGCCACTCTATCTCCAAGTATTATATACAGGTAACCTAAAATTAGACCAGCTAGTCACCTGATTTCCAGCAGTTAATTCTGTCTCTAAAATACAAGCTATGTCAGAAGAAGAGGCATCACCTCACAGGACAGATTTTACTCATTTTTCAATGGGACATCAGGTCACTCTTAAATTCCTGATCCAGAGAGACAAGTATATACTTAGAGGTGACCCTAATTATGTCTTCATCTGTCCCAGGATTGGATTCTACCCAAGGTTGATTATTACTGTCCTTTTGGACTCCTCTGTCTGTCTTTGCTTTGTTTTTGGAAACAACCCAATATAAAAATTTGACAGCTATGTTTTGTTATAATTAAGGGAATCAGAGGAACTAAAAATAACTTCTTATACTCAAAGAGTCCACAACCACGGAATTTTTCACACAGATCAAACACTCACTCATGAATTAGGTATGTTTAGTCTAATGAAGAGGTTTAGGGGAGACAGTCTTGTTACCGAAGGGCTGTCACAGGGAAGAACACATCAATTTATTTCCCTAAGCACCTGAGAACAAGTTAAGAAGCAATGGGTGGAAGCTCGTCAGATAGAGACGCAACTTGGAAATAAAGAGGAATTTCCTGACACCAAGAACAATTAATCAATGGAACAGCTTGCCTCCCAGAGTTATGGGTTCACCATTGCTGGAGGTTTCAAGAAAATATTGGACAATCATTTGTCCGGGATGATAAAATAATCCCTGGCTTGGTTGCACAATGGTTGGACTTGAAGTCTTGCAAGATGCCTTCCAGCCCTATAATTCTATGTATGCCTCAGCCACCCAAACTTTGCTGCAGACACTCAAGTGATCATTAAATGGCAATTATTTTTCTCAACTGCACCCTACTGTAGCTACCTAGTGGGTGTCCAGAATTTTGCAGTCCAAATCTGATAGTCTTATGACGATAGTCCAGATTAGTAAAACTGTTCATCCTATTCAAATCATTGTTCTTCTGTACCTTAGTTTCCACGTACTATGCTTGCTTTCCAATAAAGACACTATGTATTAAAACCTGGTGTCAGGATAATCAACTATATATTTTGCTTCAGGAAATCTATTAAGTAATTAAGTAGTTAATTACTTGTTACCAGGCAAGAGAATACTCATGAGTTTGATCCAGGTATCAAAACCTAAAAATATTCAGAGCACGGACAAGGCCTCCTTCAGAGTTCATTGCTATCAAACTGTGGACAAACTATTCTGCTGTGTAGCTTTTATTACAAGTTTAAGACACTCAGGGCTGAGCATTCAACCCAATAACCTACAAATTAGCTGCTTCAGTCTCTCTCACTGTTTCTACTTGCTGTACATATTTCTCCTCCTCCTACGAGGTTTTTATATAGATGTCAGCAAAGAGAGCAGTCATGCAGAGAAAAAGGGGAAAGCTCCTTACAACTCTCAACTTGTTTCTAGCCCATTTAATTAGACAGAGTGTATAAATAAATGAATAAGCAAACAAACAAATGCCTAGGACTAAAAATATTTTGCTCAGGTGCCGTTCTACAAAAGTTGTGGATAGGAGGCAGTAGGAAAAAAAAAAGGACAGGACAGTCTCTTTGTTATCTTGTATGGACCACTGATATTTGCTTTACATGGAGTTTCTTTTGAAGATCATTTGAGAATTCAGTTGATGCAAATTGTAGGTAGGCCTACTGACCAATCTCACTATTGCCACAATATATCATTGTTACGGAAGCTGTGTTGGCTGGTGTGTTTCAAAATATAATTCAAGATGCTGGTTATCACCCATTAAGCCATATGTGGGTCAGAGTCTCAGTATCAGTAAGGACGCCTTTCCCAGATGGATTCTGCCATCCAGTTCAGATGGTAGGTTGCTTCCTATCTTGATGTACAAGAGGAGAGGACTCAATAGCAGGCATTCTCAGAGGAGTCTCTACTCCTTCTCAGTAACAGTAACAACAAGTATCTCCTACTCTCAGTGTGAAGGTATCTCCTGAGGTGAAAGTATCTCCTACCCTCAGAGCCTTACTGAGCTTATAAAGATATGGTTTTTGCAAAAAGTCCTGGAATGGTTCACAGGCTTACAACTGGTTACTTAGTGACTGATCAAAGTTACGAAGACTGCCAGGTACAAAAGACCACACATAAAGTTGCAATTAATTTGATTTATTACTAATCAAGCCTGTACA
This sequence comes from Pseudonaja textilis, assembly GCF_049901715.1. Classification (NCBI taxonomy): domain Eukaryota; kingdom Metazoa; phylum Chordata; class Lepidosauria; order Squamata; family Elapidae; genus Pseudonaja; species Pseudonaja textilis. The sequence goes on from NC_141991.1 coordinate 29,225,047, forward strand.
CAAGAATCTACTTGACTAAAGATCTTTAGCACTATCTTGGCATTAGGTAAGGGTCAACAGAATTCAAGAGCGGTTGGACTTAAACCTGTTTTGTGACTACATAGACTCTAGACTGCTTCCTCTTTTGACTCAGCCTTCAGGTTTTGCCACTCTGTCTCCTGAAAAATCTTTCAGGTATGTTTCATCCAGTGGAGTCCCTGCATTGTAAGGGTTCCATGGGGGACTGGAGGCCATACAGGTGCTAGGAGGAAGGGGAACTAAAATCAGATTCACATGGGAAAGGGGGGAGGGGGTCTGGGAGAGGTGAGCTGAGAGTCATGCTGGTACGCTGGAGTGTTGGAAGAGCCTGCAAATTGCAGAGCCCCGAATCCGCCCCTATTGTGGAGTCTATATTCTATTCTCTATATTCTATTCACACTTACACATGCAAGTAACGCTATATAAACATTACACTTAATCACAGACACATCCCCCCACACACACTTTCCATTCTTCTCTCTCTCCAGAACATGCTGTCAGAACCAAGGCTCTGGAGCCACCCAATTGGTCCGAAAGCACAGCCCCTTTAAAAAAAAAACTTGTGGAGCATCCCTGGAGCTTTAACAAAAAAAATCTTGCATTGCACGCTGCCCCTCTCACAGCCCCTGCGTTCATCCTGCCCACTGCAAATCACACGCTGTCCCTGCAGCACCATTGCTTCTGCCTGCCATCTGATTGGATGCAGTCTATTTGTCCTGTGTAGCAAAATGTCTGGGTCATACAGTGCCTGGGTGAAAGGGCAGGGACAAAGGGCAGGGGATAGAGGGCCAGGAGGCCATTTGCTGTGGACAATGGCCAGGGAAGGGTCAGCAGAGGAGGAAAGCTGGTTTTGAATTGGCTGAGGTGGGTGGCTGGGTGCAAAGTGAGCATGGCTGGTGCCTAAACATCCTAGACCCACATTTGATTATCATGGCCCTGGAGGAATAAATGCTGCCCTGTTTAGGGGAACAAAGTAACATTATTTGAATTTACATTTCATTAAAATTCAGCTCGTTAAATATTGTTGATACAATGTTTGCATATATATATTTGATGCGAAGTCAAATATTACACTGCCAAAATAAAATTAGGTGCAACATTTAAAATGCTGGGAAGCAATGAGACAGAGCTCTCTTTTTTCCCTCCGAAGCATGTTTTCACTTATCTATTTTACGCTCTGTAAAAATGTTAAAAACTACAGCAGAAGGAAGCTGAGCTGGCCTAAATGAGAAAAAAAATATCCCAAATCCTGTAATTAGAGGCAACCATTTGGGCCATCAAACCCAACAATTCAGGAATCTCAATTAAAGTATAATTTCTAGCCTTAACCTGAATACATATTGTAAAAAAAAAATCTTCTGCTTCTCTGCCTAATTGGCTCGGCTGTCAAAGTGCTTTATTCTTCAGAAAATCAGGATCTGTGCCTTTCTGTAACTTAAAGCCATTATTTCATATCTTGTTCTTGGAAGCAACAAAGAAAATGCCTTTGCCATCTTCTCCTTTACATCCCTTCAACTATCTAAAGAGCACTGGAATGATATAGATGAAAACAGTAGTTCGGTCTTCGGATTCTAGAACTCTCTTCCTCAAATTTCAAAACCCTTGATGCTGCAGGTCTTCCCAGTGTTATTTGCTCATACAGATTAGCAAGAGGATAACAACTGCGAGGCCACATTTCAAATAATCAGCCCATTTTCTCAGGCAATGGATCCAGATAACATACTTCTGTACCGGTTCCTCATAGTAGTAAGTCATCAAAGACTATGACTCTTCTTTATCTTCACATAAGGAATTGCTGCATCTCTTTTCCTCCTCAGATTCTGCTCTCATATTTTTTTATCCCTATCGTCCCTTTTATTTTAATTAAATTCAGACCCCATGTCTTCTACAGAGATATCAACTGTCCCAAGGTTCAGCAATGGACATCTCTTTTACATCTCTTGCTTGTGGTATTATTCTTATTCAAAGGCATATTCTTTTGTTTGATCCTTATAGTTTTTGTCTCTATATTTCTCTGAATAAGTATCAGACAACCACAACATACACAAGAACTTCTCCAGCAGATTGTGATACCCAAACAGTTGTGTAATGTGTGTAAATCTATCAGTGAATCTTATCTTAGTCTATTAAGTGTTTTTTAAAAGTCAATACTAGTATATTAAACTGTGCCTAGTAAACAGGTAACAAACATTTTAACACAGCCATCATGTGATTCTTGTATCTAAATTGTGTGTATTAATCACAATGATTTGCAACCTACATTTGAAGATGACAACTTCTCAAACTTTACTAATAGTTCCACACAGATAATACCAAAAGTTACAACTAGTTGTTTTTACATATATATAATATATAATCATATATTAGATTCACATTATAATTAAACTGTTTTAATTTTTAATGTGAAACAATATGTATATTTGACTTCACTGTAATATGGATGGAACTTAATATATTCTAATTAAGTTGTGTTTACCATTTCCTGAATTTCTTCTTCATATTTGGCTTCAAAACATATCTACAATCTTAAAATGTTTCAGGACAGTTATATAATGTGTATAACCTTATTTATACATTTTTAATCTCTTATGGTTAAAAGCATTGTTAAAAAACAAAACAAATTCCAAAACAGGAGACAACAAATTAAAAGTAATAGTTCAAAAAAGACATTTATAACATATTTGAAACCAAGATCAGGTGAAAAATTATGAAACAAGTTAACCTCTTAATAATATAGGGTAACAGAACACAATAAGCAGGTGCATCTTAACACCAAATGTTACTATGTTCAGCACAAATTCAATCTGAATAATATAAATGTATAGCAGTATTAGTTTTAACCATGAAAATTAGTTCAACTCAGACAATCTATTGTGAACTGTGGACCATAATCAGCCTCCAAAATCTTTTGCATTTTCTCAGTCCAAGCAACTTGCCATTAGTGAAATGGTTGGCTTCCACGGCACAATCTTTGTTTTCTTCTTTTATTTAGGATATATAGTACTTTCTCAAAATTGGCAAGCAGGATTTCAATGTTGACAAATGCAAATACAATAATGCTAAAAGCTAATTATTTTAAGCAGGGTGTTTGATTATATCTATGCAAGACTGTGCGAACTATTCTTTTTTCTTGGCAACAGTATAAATGTGTTTTTATTACCTTTACTTACTTACTTACTTACTTAAACTGTATACCTTCCAAATCTAATCCATATCCCTGGAATTTCTCACTGCCTCCAACACAAATGTTAACTAGATCCCATCCTACATTGGTTTTCCAAGATCACCCAAGTCATCTAAATCAGTGGTTGCCAACCGGTGGGCCATGGCCCACTGGTGGTCCGCAAGAAAATTTTGGTGGTCCGCAGAGAAATGTCATCCCCAGAGCACCCCCCAAAGTAATTAATCCAGGCTGCGCAGGAACACAAGGATGGCCCGCGGGAACCCTCCCCGCCTACTCACTCCTTACCTGGCAAACTTGCCTGCTAAGTTGCTATTTTTCCTTTTTCTGACCATCAGCTGTTCTGCTGTGCCGGGAGATTTAAATTAGCTAGATAGCAGAAATCATTGGATTTCTTGCTTTCTAGCTAATCTTTAGATCTTTGGCCCTGCTTTTAAGCAGAATCGAACCTTCCTTAGGACTGAAGCTTCTATTATTCAGTGCAGGAAACCGATGGCAAATCATTTATCTCTAAGTGAATCTGTGATTCTGTGAGCAACTCAATCTGCCTTCCTGCTTGGCCTGATTTTGGGTAAAAGTTACTTTTTATAAAAAATTTAATATTTACATACATGGTGTGTTGTTAGTTGATTTTGTGAGTTTGCTTGCTAGCAAATTTAATGAGTTTGCTTGCAAGCAAATTTTATGTGACAGACACAGATAGCCAGTGGCAGAAAGATAGATCTCTGGATCTGTGATTCTGTGAGCAACTCAATCTGCCTGCCTGCTTTGCCTAATTTTGGGTAAAAGTTGCTCTTTTTTAATAAAAAAATAAATATTTACATAAATATTTATAATATTTACTTACAAGCCATGCCCAGCCAGTCACATGACCACCAAGCCACACCCACAAATTAGGCCCCACCCAAGAACCAGTTAAGAAATTTGAATCCCACCCTGCCTCTCTGTCTCTCTCTCTCCCACCAACGTCAGCAAGCCACCGTCAGTCAAAATTCATATTAGTGGTCCCCAGGATTTAAAATTATGAGTTTGGTGGTTCCTGAGGTCCAAAAGGTTGCTGACCCCTGATCTAAATGGCAGTACCTGAAAATACCCTTGATTCAAGTTCAAATGTGGACTAGATCCATGCTAGACAGTAGAAGTTACTTGTTAGATGGTTTGTATGATTTAGTTTGTCACTGTCGTCTTTGATAAATTCTTTGATAATTCAGCTTAGCTTCTGAAATCAGCCAAAGTTGAATAAGTGCAGTCATTTGCAGCACAAATAAGATTATGCAATATATTATTAAGAGACACACAACTATCTATAAAAACTGTGCTCTCAGTCCCATTATCTATATATATTTTTTTGAAAAAAAGTAGCTATCCAAACTTTACAGATATTTTACAAATATTACAGTTTTTATGCTGTCAGAATGAATAGCTTATTCCCTCTCCAAGTGCTTGACAAAGTAACTAGGACCTTGAATTCTTCCGTAAAACTTACAAGAGAAATAAAAGCCTTGGAATCCGCCATGTTTAGGCTACCAATGTTATAAGCAAGGTTCTTTTGTTAATGCTATGGAAAGGAGTTGTAATCCAAAAAGATCTGAAGAATAAAAAGGTTGTTTAGCCCAACTTATATTGTGTTAAGAGAATGCATTAAAAGAAGACGCTATTCTGCTATTAAACCTAGGACAGTTAAAGTGATAAAAAAATCTGCTGAAAAGCTACTTTGGTCATTTATTTACTGATGCATAACACCTTTAAGTAGCTGCTCTTCTGTCAAAAAGAATAGCAGCATGACTTTTGTATTAAGAAAATAAACTCAAGAGGACTGTACATTGTCATTACCTTTCCCAAATGACAGAAACGTTTATTTCATGCCAGACTCACAAACACATATAATTTAGCAGTAAGACAAAAATATATGAATGAATCCATGTACATAATTATCCACACATGCTGGGAATGAGAAATTCTGAAAAGCATCTAAAGCAATTGCCAATTCTTTAGACTATGTGTCTAAAGAAGCAAATTGCATGTACTGGACTTCTTTTGCAAACTGTGGGTCTTTCTCACTCTTGGTCCCACACCATTCAAAAAAATCCCCAGAAAAAAATGTGCCTCACCTTTGCAGAGGTAGGGAAGGAGAAAAGCATTCAAACTTAATGGCCATGAAAATGATGATGCCAGAAATGGAGCTGCCAAGGGCTTGCCATTACATTACCTAAACAGCTGCAAAATCCCAAGGTAGACAAGTGAATCTGACAAGCATCACTAGTTTTACTGCTTTTTTTCCTCTTTGAAGTTCCTTTATTATTACTATTACCACAATAATCCTACTAAATGAGTTAATTCTTCCCAATCAAAATATCTTGATGAAATGAAAGAATTAACTTTGCAGCCTTTTTCAAATATAGGAAGGGTTGACATATCTCAACAAAACAGAAGGCTTAGTATGTTATATAATGTAGTTCAGAAATAATAAACTATTTTATAGATAAACCTAAACTCCAACCAACTGTTGCTTAGCATGATGTGTGAAACCCCAAGTCTCATAGATTGTTGTTGTTGTTATCACCAAAATTAAGATTCTTGCAATTCATATCAGTGATATTCCTAAAAATTCTATACGTAGTTCTCGACTTACAACCATCTGTATAGTGACTGTTCAAAGTTGCAGTGAAAAAAATGACTGTTTTTCACACATATGAAACATTTCACAGATTTTCACGCAGCTTCGCCATGGTCACCTGATCAAAATTTGGACGTTTGGCAACTGGCTTGTATTTACTATGGTTATAGTGTACCAGGGTCATGTGACCTATCTTTTGTGACCTTCTGACAAGTAAACTCAATGGGTAAGCCAGATTCTCTTACAACCGTATTACTAACTTAACTGCAGTGATTCACCTAACAACTGTGGAAAGATGGGGCAAAACTCATTTAGTAAGAGAAATTTTGAGTTCAGTTCTAGTTGTAAGTCAAGGACTGCCTGTATTTGCTCTTTCTTGTTCTTAGCATACATGGTTTCTGTACACTTAGAGTTGAATTTCTGAGAGAAATCCAACTCCACATTCAGAAACAGCAGAAACTTCAAAGGTTCAACACAACTCTTGTCTTGTTAGGGAAGAAGTAAAATTAGAAACAGATACAGACACAGTAGGTTTTTCCACCTGCCCTTTCAAATGATTTTGATCCCCCCACCCCCCTCCCTTTGGTCTTCCAAGTTTACATATTAGTTCAGTCAGGATTCAGTCAGAATAGTTGTTTCCTGGTGTGCCAATTTTAATTCTTGCCTAACTTTGTTGCTACATTTGCTTTCTACTATAAGCCTCACAAGCCCTACTTCAACTTGAAAGACAGAGTATAAAATTATTAAATAAACAAAATGTCCCATCTTTATGAACTGTTTCCATCAGAGACCACAGTATATGATCTTCGCTATCTAAAGAACTATTACAGTGCATTGGGGTTTTTTGGCAACTTAAAATTTAGAGTATAATAAAATAATAAAACAAGATTATACAGAAAAGCAGATCAGAAAAAAAGAAATAAAGAAACAAATTAAAAGTGACAAAAATTATACATCAAATGAAATTATAACAACAATGACTGCAGACTTCCTTTTAGTACAGAAATATAACAAAAGCTACATCTCTAAATTTAAATAAATAACACCACTGTAAAATGTGTTAATAAAAACCAAAATTCATAAAAATCCTTCTTAATTTTATCTAAGGCATAGCAAATTATCAAATATAAATAACCTTGTATTTCAAAAACTACAATATTTCTCTATAAACCACTTTAATCTTCAGATCCAAAAATATATTCTTGTTTTCTTGTAAGTACTCTGTGTTGGTTTGTATTTCAATGTTTGTTGTTGAAATTTAATAAAGATATTATGAAAAATAATATTTCTCAGTCTATATCTTTAATTCTCAAAAAATTCACAAGAATTTTCAAGGTGTTCCGAGAAAAAGGGAATAACTGCATTAAGCTAGTCAGACATTTTAAAATGTCAAAAAAGTCAACAACAGACCGCTATTTAATAACAGGGAATCATATGCCACCTAAAACAGGTAATTCAACAACAATGCATTATTTCTAGTTTATATTAAAAGAATCCCATTAAGATAAAAAATTCTCATTTTCAAACATGTCTTTCAAGATCATATAATAATATATATTGTTTTAATTTCAAATGAATTTTATTTAAATAACCCCTTAAAATGATGAGAATTATATCTGTAGCCAACAAAAAAAAAGCAAGAGTATCTATAAAAGATCTTCATATTCTATAGAAGAAAAATCTGTTTCAAGTTGGATGTTTAATTAAATTAAAAGATAAAAGATAATAGAAGAACCCTTTTATGGTAACTAAAATCCCTATTAGCATATTCATTGCAAATTTATTTTTTGAATGTGCATAAGATTCTGAACTCCTATATTCATTGAAAGATTCTGAAACTATTCCAAAACTCTGTTCAGGTATCCTGACCCTCTGGTGCTTCTTAGTATGGTAGGAAAGATATCAGGTCCTGTCAATCTAATCACAGTCAGTGTGACCGTGATTCCCAACATTTCCTGCCAACTTCCAACAAACAAAGTCAGTGGGGAACCTGGCAGGAGTTAGTAATCACAATAGCTTCCACTACTTTTTTGCCCAGCCATGGTCTCTGTATAGCCAGGGAAAACCTCTCTGAGAAGATGACCCAGTGGGTCATAGGTCATCTAGCAATCCATAATTTCCGGATGAGTCCAATTCCTTTGTAGCCTATTCCTGTATTTAAAAAAACCCGGTATAAACCAATTAAATAAAATTTAACAAATTAACTTAAGAATCTGATAATTTTGGGCAAAAAAGAGGTATAATTTTAGAACATAGCACACATTCATTATTTTAGATGTTGCTTCCCCAGAAACAGTAGGGAAGGGAACATTTGTTAGAGTGATGGTTGACACCTGTATTTCCCCTCAGTCCTGGAAAAACATCTACCTATCAACCTACTTTGAACCAGCATGGAAGATTACAGTCCATAACCTTTAGTGATGAGGGCTGTATCTGGCAGTGGATTGATTGAGCTAGTAATAAGAGACCACTGCACATACACGGGGAGGGGACCCTGTAATGGCACAACAGAAGACAGAATTATATCTCTGAGAAGAACCTGGAGCTTTTAAAAGGAGAAAAAGGGAAGAAGCTATATTCCTCCCTCTACTCAAAAATCCAGAAGCAAAGCTGCATGTGCCTAGGATGGTAGGGAAAAAAGAAAGGTGCTAGGCAGCTCACTCAAGTAATCTAGGCAGAGCATAAGCTGGATTCATATTGTACAAGTAATCCTCGATTTACGACCATAATTGAGCCCAACATTTATGTTGGTAAGTGAGACATTTGTTAAGTGAATTGTGTCCCATTTTACGACTTTTCTTGCCACAGTGGTTAAACGAATCGCTGCAATCGTTAAGTTGGTCACACAGTTGTTAAGCAAATTTGGTTTCCCCATTGATTTTTCTGGTGAGAAGATCACAAAAGCATAAGTACATTGCAACTCTTATCTTTAAAAGATTGTAACTAAAATTTAGTTTAAAGAATAAACAATAACTAGACTTCACACTTCTGAAGTGAAGCTCCCTAAAATCAACCATTCCAATACTTTTTGTGCAGCTGACTTTGAAAAGCAAAAATTTACACACAACCATGAATGTCAGATGCTCACAGGAAGAATTTGTCTGACTTGTTTTTCTCTTTATCATCAAAATATCTTGGAAACACCAGAAGGACGCATCTGAAAAGTGTGCAAACAAGAAATCAATGTAAGACCATCCAAAATGGCAGTATGTCAAAAGAACTGTGTGAATTTGATGCTGAGTATTCACAAGCTGTTCTCTAAGTATTCCCGTTTTTTACAAGACATATTATCTGTCTTTGACAACTGATGTTTAAATATTTGACTGATATTTGATAATCTTACAAATTTGAAGCTTACATAACAATATCTACTGTTTTATAATTGACAGCTTATAACATTTCATATTCAACATTACCAAAATCAAAACGACCCACAGATGCCAACAAGTGTAAAACAACTTTATTTTAAGACAAAACATCATTTGACATTTAAATTTCAAAGTCTGCATTAGGGCTCTGAATGGCAGAGTTGCAAATCTAGGTGAATGTTCTGTTCTAATTAAACATTAGAAGCTTAAATTGAAGACTTGAATCTTGGGCGTGAACAGCAATTATTCCATTATGATATGGTGATGAAAGAATATTGGTCAGTTTAATAGCTCATCCATCTGCTAGCACCCACCTTTCATGTTGAAATTAAGTTAACAGTTTAGTCAAAGATACATCTAGCAGAGGTGGATTAAGGTTTTCTATATAATGAATGTTAAGAAGATTTCCAGTCCCACTCACCCTATGTGGAGCTGCTGCTATCCTCTGGAACAGATCTTACTTGCAAGATCTAATCTGGGTTGCTCACCAGGACCAGAGGTTTACTCTCCCGAGCTTTCAGACTCGTTCAGGGAACTTCTCTCAACTGGAATATGTGCTTTGTGCTATTCTGTGAGTCATATTCATGTGGTGCCATGTAAGGCTGACCCAGATTCGATCTTGCAACATTATCCTGGGACATAGTACATTTGCCTTTATTCATGTGATCTTACTTGTCACCATTTGGCCTGCCACATCTTATTCTTATACATTCTGGAGTTCAGCAGCACCAATATTGAATTAAATTAATAATTATAATAAATGAAATTATTGGCACCTATAAAGCCTTACATGGCATATTAGGACTGCCTTACCACCATTTGTCTGCTTGTCCCACCAGAATTGGCAGGATTGGTGTGCACCACATCCCAATGTCATATTGTGGGACCTTGGAGCCATGCCCTTTTTATCCCAGCACCTGCTTTATGGAGCAGTGTCCACCTGGAGATTTAGATGCCCCAATCCCTTGGTCTTTTCTAAGGTAATGAAGATGTGGGTATTACCTCAGGCATTTGTGCCATCAGAGTAAACCAGCATTACTACTACTACTACTACTACTACTACTACTACTACTACTGTTTTGAATTAGTGGTGTAGATGTATACGTTTATACAAAATGTGGTTGTTTCTCTATTGTCTTAATCTTCTATATATCACCTAGAGTCACTGTAGCTGTATATTGTTTTAACAAACAAACAAACAAATTCAGATGCTTCTGAGAATGACATACAAGCATAAACAAATAGCTGACTACCATCTGCTCTGTCAGCTTCTTAAAGCAATCTGGGGGCTACCTATCTGCAACAGGGATACAACAGAAATATTTGACAAATGCGAAGAAGCAAATGACTTTCTCCTATCAAAAATCAATGCTTCTTTGAATAAGCAATAGTACAATGGAGGTATATAATGCTCTAAATTGTTAAGTCCTATCTAGCCCTGTTTTATTACCTTCCCATTTTGCAGAATAGGAACAGAAGCTCCGTTCAGAGCTCACCAGGCTTAGTGCCATGAAGTGTGGTGAGAAACAGCTACCATACATGTAGTCCTTGGTTGATAAGCATTTGCTCAATTCATGTAGTCCCTGACTTATATCCATAATTGAGCCCCAAAGTTTTGTTCCTAAGCAATGCAGTTATTCACTGATTTGTGCCTCACCTTACGACATTTTTGTCACAATTTTTAAGTGAATCACTGCAGCTGTTAAGTCAACCATGTGGTCCTTAAGTAAATCTGGCTTTCCCCATTGACTTTGCTTGTCAGAAGCTGGCTGGGAAGGTATTGGAAATATACTCCTTTGGTAAGTTTAGTGAGGAATTTATAGAAATTCAGTGTTCCTTTTTGCCATACCCAGTAATGACATTTTCCAATGCCTTAAAAAAAGAATAGCGGTGATGGAGGAAGTGCTAATAAACTCCAGGGATCTGCAGTTACCAATGTTACCATTTTTGGAAATACTTAATTAGAGCCTTTGACATTTGCTGTGTGGATTTGCTGGCAGAAAAAAAAAATAACAAAACCAACATGGAGTGGAAAATGTGGGATGCAAAATCTATTTTTTATCCCTGGTTCTTCCAACAGCGAATTCAATGCAATGGTCCACAATTCTTTAAAAAAAAATCTGCAGCTGATTAGACAATGGCTTGCAAATGTGCCTCCCTTGCTTCAAATACTAAAGCCACAAACTGAGTCAAAACAGTATGGGGGAAAATAATTTTGAAAAGCCACACTTCACTGGCGATACAGAGGGCTAACAGACACCAGTGTACAACTCAAGTGAATGAACCAAAAAAGAGTTTTGGAAATTATTATCTGAAAAAATGATGTCCCAATTGATTTAAAGGTATGAATCAGGAATGGTAGAGAAACAGTGAAAGAAAAGTCACATCAAGGATTTCTTTCACTAACGTTTTATCAAAAACCTTAATATAATTAGGCTTTGAGAGATCAAAGTTGCAGAAAGGATAAAACTGGAATAGCACCAGGTATTATTAGAGAGTTGTATGGTTGAAAATTCTGATAAAGAAAAGCTACTATCGTGCTTAAAGATAATGGAATTAAAAGTTCTTTCCCAATAAAAATAATGCTTAAATATTAAAAGAATCAGACTAATTAGAATGTCAATACACACTTTTTATGCTCACTTACCCTGTGAGGTTTCACCAATAACTCTTTTTTTTCTAATTGGGTAACCAAATAACATGAGAATCTCACAAGGCTCATGAAATCCTTGCATAAGCACTGATGGGGTTCAGTGCTTTATTCCAATTTCTCATTCAATTCACTGGTCTGCTTCAATACTAATATTAAACTTCCATCCCCTTCTACAAAATATTTGAAACAGAACTCCTGTACTTGACTTACAACTTAAAATCTATTGTGCTGTTTAATAGTATTTCAACAGTTGCCTTAAGTCTGTAGAGATTCTCAGTCATCCAGGTCACGGTTATCCCAAATATGCTTTTTCAGAAGGCAACTGGACTTCCTTGTTTTTTCTTTAAAGATGTTTTGCTTCTCTTCTAAGAAGCTTCTGTCTGCAAGGAATATAAATCCTTCCATTCCCCACCATCCAGTCAGGGCAGAAGAAGCTTCATAGGTGAGAAGCAAAACATCTTCAAAGAAAAACAAGAAAGTCCAATTGCCTCCTGAAAAAGCACCTTTGGGACAGCAGTTGCCTTCTTCGACCAAGTATGGGATTTCACTAGAATTTCCGCAATTCTATTTTGAGTCCCCAAAGTAAGTGTATTTAAAACTTTAGGACAACTTAAAAACTTCAGAACAATAAAATTAGCCAAAGAAAAGTTTACAAGGAGGAGGAGAAAGAGGCAGTAGCAGGATTATTCACTTGTTGTCTCTGTAAATATAACAATGTACAGCTCTTTTCTTTGCTTCCTGATGCTGTGATTTTGGCTGGAAAAGAGCTTGAGAAAGGGATGGACATTAAATTAATTTCAAAGAACATTGTTAAAACACATCCACCGGTTGTCATCTTGAATGCAAACAGAACTTAAGAATAATTATTCCTGTAAAAAATAAGGAATTAAAAAAAAACTTATTTAAAAAGACTAGCTTCATCTTCTTTAGTAGGAAATTTATGCCAAATGCTTTCTCATAAACATTCATTCAAGAAATAGCCCTATATTTTTTTTCTCCTCTTTCTCGGCAGTTATTTGCATCTACAAAAAACAAACATGAGGGGGGAAAACTATCCAAGAGACAGATTTGAGAGTAACTGCAAATATTGGTTGGCTAGTAAACTAAGCTAGAATATAGGGGCTTAATTCAAGCTGTTCAAGTGTAAATCCTTGTTAATCCTCCAAGGTTTTCTTCCCATCCTTTCATTCCCTTTCTGCCCGAAATTCATCTAATAACTATTTAAGAATAAAGTGCTGAAAATATAAGTGTTTGCGCTTCCCAGAAGGGCAGTAAGGGATCAATGAATCCTACGTATAGTCCATACTTCTGAAAAAGATAATTCTCTGTTTATTGGTTAATGAAAACCCCATATGGTTATTTTGCATTTTTTAAAAAAATATTTTATTTATTACATTTTCCAACCATTTCCCTGTGAGGAGAATTCAAATAATGAACTTATGATTTATGGTTTTGATTATTAAGTCATGAGAGATTTTAGAAAGAAGAGGGTTGTGATATAACTTTAGAGAAATGTCTAATTATAATTGTATTTATAATTTGTAAAACAGATCAGAAGCCAATCATTAGTTTATGTCTTTTTTTTCTTTTGTTTCTATTTTTCTGCAGTTGTTTCATTCATTTTTTTCCTTTTTATTTTTGCTCCGTTTTGGTTTGTATTAGTTTTATTCTTCTGTTCAAAATTTTCAATATTTATATTAAAATATATATTTCTGAATCTAGGGCCAGGACCAATCTGTTTCTAAAAGGGTTTTCAATTCACAAAGTAAACACACAATTGATTTGAGTTTGCTTCCTTGTAACCACATCCATGCAGGTTTTTTGGAAACAGGATTTATTTATTTCTTTATTTTATTCCAACTCTAGTATTTCCAGGTGGCCCTCAGAAAAGTTACCAACCAGAAACAACTCTTCTTAGCTTCCAGGATTAGCTATGGCTGACTAGTTATTCCCACCCACTGAGGCAAGTATATTTAATTTATTGTGGCCAGAAAATAGAATAAGCCTTCTGTGTGGCTTATTTTCCATCCATTACAATAATCTGACTTTCCAACTGCTTTCAATCAACTCAGCTAACGATTGGATGGAAAGAGGACAATCTTCTGCTCTTGAGTAAATACTGAATTATTTTATCAAAATGTGAAGAAGAAACTAAACTGATCCTATAGAAACAATGTTTATCTCCTCCTTTTGAAGGGGAAAAGCATGACATAGTTAAGAACAAAAGAAAGCTAATTATGACATCATTCCAATTACTTATCTCTTTAGGATGTCATGGAAAAAGAATATGGTCTTTTTCAATTATGAAGTCATTCTACAGGCAAAGAACAAATGAAAGACTGTATGATAAAATGGGATAAAAACTGATGATAATATACAACTGGAACAGTGGAAGAACATGTGACTGAAAGGACCGAAATTTACACTGTCTTAACAATATTTTTATAAAATGATATATTGTTTGTTCATGTAACCAAAATGTCTAGAATGTACAAAGAGTCTTCAGACTTATGATAGAAACATTACCAAAGAGAAGGAACATTTTATTATGTTGTTATGTAAAAAAAGGCAAAATTCTGAGATCCATTACATATAAACAATACAAGATTTTAAAGATTGTAAAAATCCATATACAACTGAAACCAGAGACTTGCTTTTTGAAATTGGTGGATAGGCATCTGGAAAAAAAATCACGGAATTTTGTTTCTTCGCTTCAGAGATAGGACATTGTCTAAAGTTAACAATGACTGGAAATCCGTCATTGACTCTGTGTGAAACAATGAAAAATGAAGCTGATAATAAGAATAATAGCAATAGCACTTATATATGGCTCCATAGCGCTTTACAGCGCTGTTTGAGGTTTTACAGACAGTCTGTTTACAGTCTTTTCCCAACAATCTGAATCTTCATTTTACCAACCTTGGAAGGCGGAGTCAACTTTGAGCTGGTCAGAATCAAACTCCTGGCTCTGAACAGTGAATTAGTCTACAATACTGCTTTTTAACTATTGTGCCACCAGGTAGAAAATGTTAACAATTCTGTAATCATAAATGAAGAGGTTAATTTACTTATACTTATAATTCATACTTATAGCTGCTATAAAAGAAAATCTGGTCATTTCTTTATTTTTTCCAGAGCCTAGCCCTGGTGGCGCAGTGATTACAATGCAATATCACAGGTAAACTCTGCCCACTACCAGGAGTTTGATCCTGACCAGCTCAAGGTTGACTCAGCCTTCTAGCCTTCCAATGTGAGTAAAATAAGAATCCAGATTGTTGGGGGCAATATGTTGACTCTGTAAACTGCCCAGAGGGTGCTATAAACTAAAGCTTTATGGAGCGGTATACAAATGCTATTGCTATTCTTTCTTTGCTCTTTTCTTTTTTCTTATCTCTTTTTCAGTCTCAATATTAATTCTTGCTAGTTTTTATTCTGGCTTCAAAATTCTAATAGGGTTTATTTAAAAAAAATAAAGTCATTCTATGTGCTTTTCACTAAAACTGCTGTAATCTGATTTAATCCATTTCTCTTTCCCTATTGCATAAATTGTCAGTTATATAATATTCCAGAACCTAATTTTCCCTTTACAATTAAGAGTGTTTCAGATCTACACGTAGGTACAACTTTAAAATCTCTACAATGAACAGTAGAGCAGAATACCCTAAAGGCACTGAAGATAGGTGTAAATGAATTTGGCGTCTGTTTTTCCTGCCTTGAAAATATTCCTGAATGCAAACATTTGGTGAAATATCAAATTATTAAAATGTTACATTTCATAATATTTTTTTCAAAAGGTTAATAACTACTTAAATGGATAAGGTTATTACACATTTAATCATATTTAACTCTCTTCAAATGTTCAACAAAGAAAAAATATGATTGAAATGAGATTGTTGATGCTGCTGAAGATCAAGGAGAAAGGGGGTTGTTTGATTTCCAATTTAAAGTTACAAACCATATTAGATAACGGAAATCCACATTTGCAACCAGCTATGATTTACAAGCCTTTAATATAATTGTCCATTGATTATATAGCATTATAATGTTATAATAACATTGCTCTTCACTTTCAGAGCTAAGTGTGAAAAAAAAAATCATCACTTATTTTCATTTCTACGGCTCACAGGGTAAATACAACCTTAGAGATCTCAAAGGATTAGCAGAGCATATGGTACAATCCATAACCTAAAAGCAGAATTCAGATGCAGACTATATATAGAACTGGGAGGATAAAAAAAACAATTTAGTCTGGGTTGAAATGTTGCCTGCTTTTAAATACTTGAAAGAAAGGTAAAACAAAGAAAACAGTATTTTCATTGAAGATGGTAAGGGAAAACCATTTTAAGTTAAATGAGAGATTTAAAAAAAATCCATTGAAAAACTATTATTTAGAACTGCAGCTGCTGCTTTTCTCTCATTTCCAAAGGTCATTCCAAATACCGTTACATTAACTGAGTTCTTGGATCATACCTATGAACAATTTTCAAGTTGTGATCATTAGAAACTTCAAAGCTTTTGGAAACTTTTTTACAATTTGAGATGCGTGTACAGTTTCCAATTAGTGGTCCCAATTAGTTGTTACAGATAATAGTCCATAGACATTATTTAGGCATTAAATTATGGATGGATCAGGAACCCACCATTTTGGCAGAATACAACATTCCTACTCTGACTCAATTACAGCTAATAGGAAGCTTCATATTTTGATCATCTAGAACAAGAACCTATATCTGATCATAAGTCATCCAGTTCATAGCTAGGTAATGCCGAACTCTGCTTTGTGGCAGTTCACCAACCCTGAAAACTTTCATTTCCATAAAAGCTCAACTGATATACTGTCCTCACAAAGACAAAGAAATCACAATTATTTTCCAAGTAGAAAAACTGTTCCACCTCCAATGTTATATTCTTGGACATATAAAGTAGGCTAATGATTACTAAGCCTTGTATCAAATATTATCAAGAATATTTGCTTCTCACAAAGCTTCATGATTGCTCTATCTTTATTTCTGGATTATTCTTTTGAAATCATTCGTGTTCTCTTGCAAGTTTTATTTTTCAGTACAATATTATATTGGGTGATCAATATATAGTGCAAAATTTTATTGATTTTAATATATTAATGTTTTTATTATATAAAACTCTCTTTTCACAATCCTGTAGTTTCTTAATTTGGAGTAGAGTCAGGATCTGAGCATTTATTGGCCGGATGCCCTTCCTGATGCCTACACAGAGTTCACAGTAAATATGTTTTCTTTGCACCCTAAGAGCCCAGGATTGAACTCTCAATCTTCCAGGAGGGAAGTGAGAATCTTCACCAATAGGCCACCACACTGCTCAAATATTATATTATATTATATTATATTATATTATATTATATTATATTATATTATATTATATTATATTATATTATATTATATTATATTATATTATAATATAATATAATATTATATTATATTATATTATATTATATCAGTGTGTGTGTGTGTGTGTGTGTGTTTTCTTAAGTTTTCACGGGTACTTACATGTATGGTATTCAGCTTTGTTTGGGTATTTTCCCATGTCATTATTTAAAAGCACTAAAAAAAGTACTAAAAGCATTAAAAGCACAACTATAATGACGTGGGAAAATACCCGAACAAAGCTGAATACCATACATACATACATATGAATTCAACAGGAAATCCAGAAAAACTTACAGCTTATAAAATGCAAATTGTTATAATAATGAAAATATTGAAGGAGATTTTAAAGAATGGAGTCAGAAATTAGCAGCCACAGTATCAACAATGTCTTCTGCTTCTAGGGATAGACTGCTATATGGCTGTAAGATATCATTAATGAAATGACAAATATAGAACAAATTTTATCTGACAAGATAGGTCTTGAAAGTAGATTTACAACTAATAGGCCAAGAGAATGGCTTACAAAAAGTCATTTCATTGGATCAACAGAAGAAATTGGCTCATATTTTGAAGTTCAAAATAGATTACAAATGACAAACCAAAAGAGTGAACTGATTTTTTTCCCCTAAAGACACTTGTTTTAGTCTTGAAGAATTCTGTGTGACAGGACAGAGAAAAGACAGAAAGAAATCAAATACTACAATAATAGTTGCATGAACAAAGATAAAGATTGTTAGAAATAAAAGGATGGAATATAAAGTGGGCTTGTTTAATCAAAGTTAAAACTAGGTACGTTGTTATTTCTGGCAACCCTTTAAGGACTTTCTGCTGATTTAGGGGCTGACAAGATTGATGCTTTATGACTAAGGGGATATATGGGATTAAGAGATAATTGTTTGCAACCTTAGAGAAGGTGAAGAGCCACCAAATATATTTCTCCTTGTGAAGAAAATTATATTTCTTTTGTCTTTATTATATCCTTACTTTTTTCCCTTTCACGTTTTTCCTCTTCTCTTTAAGTTTAGTTTGTATTAGATGTTATATTATAATAGAAATTCTTAATACAATTATATATAAAAACATTTTTCTCTGTCATTATTTTTTAATCTGCAAAATATCCATTTTTCTTCATTCCATCAAACTTGTACAGGTATTAAAGGTCTTCTAAACCTACTCAAATACAAATATTTGAACAAGAATTAGTAACAAAATGTTGCCAGAAAGGAAACTGCAACCAAGGACAGAGGCATCAACAATTTTAATTAGCATACCTCCAAGGAATAAAAAAAATGCCTTCAAAAATTCTGGGTATTGGCAGAGTTCCACAGCAACTTTCCCCTTCTGGGAACCATTCCCACTTCTTAAGTTAGCATTATAACCTAGATCAGGTTCCCTGAACTTGATTGAAGCCTTTAAAAAGTGTACTTTGGAGAGAGAATGATAATATAAACCACTCAGATTTACTTAGGTGAGATGGATGAGGTAGAAATGATAGATAGATGATAGGTGGATGGATGGACGGATGGATGGATGGATGGATGGATGGAGACAGACAGACAGACAGACAGACAGACACAGACAGAAGACATGGAGGAACAGACAAACACATAAAAAAGAGGAAGGAAGGAAGGATACCCTTTGACATAAATGACTCATAGGGACTATATTGTAGCAAATACGCAGGGCTGGGAAAATGTATCTGCTTTAATGTATTCTTAAATTTAACAAACACCATACAAATATGTTGCCAGTCAGACCAGACAATTATTCTCTAGATCAGGGTTATCAAACTCACAGCCCACAGACAGGTTCGTTGTGCGCTGGCCACATCCATACTCAGTTTAGCAATGGGGGGGGGGGGAGTTGTAAAACATCACATGACGCCACCATGACAGTGAGTTTGACATCTCTGCTCTAGATAGTTCAAGAATCTGAATTCTTTAAAAAAAAAAATGTTTATAAGACTGTAAGTCTTCTTCCTGAATCTTATTATGTTAGCCTTCTTTAATTCAGTTGCACTTGCTGTATAGCTTGATTATCTATAGATTATGCCACTAATTTTACAGCTGCTGTATGATGTATGCCTAACCCACTGTTAGCGTGTCTAATCCACAGTTAATCCTTTATTCTTATTTTGAAAGAAAACAAGAATAACTTTTGAGGAAAACTAGGACACTCAAAAAGGTGCCAAGAGGCAAGATCAGAATATCTATTTCCAACAATAATTTCTATATAGCCCTGAATTTGGTAATTCAATCTTCAGCTTGAATGAAAATCTGAATCATTGTCATCACGGAACTTGCTAGATAAAAAATCTTCATGTAGTCATTAAGAAGCATAATATATTAAGATTATTTTCTGTGGCAGACCTGCTCTGTGGAATGATCTTCCTGTTCCCACAGGCTTTAGATAACCATGGCCTTGTTAGTTTTCTGGAAAGATTAAAAAAACCTGATTTGTCATCCAGGTGTTGTGTCAGGACAAGAAAAGGGCCTGCCTTTTTGGAGGCTGAATTTGCATTGGGTTGACTCCAGTCATATGATATGTTGTTTGATATGTTGATTATATATTTTATTTTATTTTTTATGTTCTGCTTAATCTGCAGCCATTGTTTTTCATTTAGTTTTATTTCATCTACACCACCTAGAGTTATGATTATGTGAGCTGGGTGGCAATGCAAATCTTCTAAATAAATATAAATGCTGATGAAATTCTAATGGATATTAAAAATGGACAGCAGCTCAGGATTAAGAACTAAGGAGTCTATGCCGGATTATCACGACGCCTATCAGAATATTTAAGAGCAACATACAAGTGACGGTTTTTAAAAATAAAATAAAGACATCTGAATGATAAAGAAATTAATGCACCATTTTTCTCCAACACAATTACATCCAATTATCTTATTCCAACAGCTCAGTTTTTTCATACATTAATTTTGCAAGCATTCATATCATAAATTATGTTGAAGTTTCCCTGGTAATGTGAATGGAAGGATAAAAAAGAATATCAATGAGATTTCTGAAGTATCAGCACAAACCTTAGTTCAGGTACTTGGTTTCTTTGTGGGAGCATTTTAGGGAACAGATATATGACTGAAATTCAAAGACAATTTTTTCATTGTAAATAAAATAAAAACCCTGAGCAATTGGTCTGTGCTTCTAAATTAATGCTTTGAACAGTTGCATTTTTTTCTTTCCACTATATGATCCCACTTGTACTCAACAATGTAAGATTGAGTATGTGAATGTATGTTTATTTAAGGTTAAGCTTTTAAATCAATGTTTTTGATAGTTGGTTAATATAACAGAGCCTATTGTTATGATACAGAGTGGGACTGAGAACAGCACAGTTCTCACACTATATGTTCCACATTTAATCTTTTCAGAATTTTAGAAACATCAACATTCTGCAGTGGTGTTAGAAGTTCTGAATGAAATTGCCTATGAAACAGTTGTAGTAGAAGTGCTAAGGATTATTAAAGGTTAATTCAGCTCCAGCATAATTATAATTTATGTTGTTTTTTCTTCCAGCTGGACTCAACTAATAGAACCTAGACTCCCTTGTAATATTTTACTTTTAATAGTTAGCTCCCTTCCACTGAAGTCAACAAAAACTCTTTAGAAATCATTGAAATTTGTAATAAACCAATCTGTAGGAAGCCAATTGTTATGCATTTCATCCAAGAAGTTTTTTTTGACTCCAACAATTCCTCAAAAGGACAATTACTTAGAGTAAACGAACAATCAGGAGTCTGATAGCACCTTTTCTAACACATTTTATCAAAAAGAAAAAGTCTTCCTAAAAAAATATCACCATAGAGTAATTCAGCTCTTCTTGTACAACATCTAAAACAAGAAGCGTAAAGTAACTAATGTTACCCCAAACTGAAATATTCTCACATATTTGATACACAACTCCATAATATGTAAGCTCTGTCCCATCTTTTCTAACACTGCTGATCCATAAAGGAGTGTTACATTTTCTAAATCATCATTACTTTTTGGGATGTTATTTTGCAAAGCCCCTTTCATGATGAAGACTAATCTAAAAATGTAAAGATGAATTACTTTAGCAAAGAAAGCTATTGTAGATATGGAAAGAAATACAGAATGGTTCAATCAAAATAAAGAAGGTACTGGAGCAATTCCCATATATGAATTATACTTTTAATGTTTTTTAAGAAGTTAAAAATGAGCATGAAGATTTACATATCAAACATTCTGAAAAATAACATTCTGAAAAAACCCCAATGGTTTGAAAATTCCAAATTTAGTCACTCATCCATAGGGTTGAGGATGCCTGCCATTCATATCTAGTTGATGGCCACTGTCAAAATCAGTGCTACATTGCACAAGGATTGGTTTGATTATTTATGTTATAAATCTTGCAGGAAATATTTCTCTAGCAAGTTCAAACAAAGAGAAATACCACCTGATGAAAGAGGGAAAACAAGCTTATCTGTTTCAAATGCAAGAAAATAGTTAAAACTTGATCAATATGATACTGCATGGAATTGAAAAGCTGTTCTCAAGGAAAGCCCTAGAAGAATTACCAATTAGCTAGAAGACTTCCAAGAAGCCTTCTCTATCCTTCTCTATCTTGCCCAAGAAAAGTTATAGAATTGTTTCCTCCGAGATGCAAAATAGAGGGAATCAATAACTGAATGGAAGTCTTGTCCTTACTGAAAGGAGAGGGATCAGCTCAGAAGGTATCTTGCTTGAAGTACAAGATACAACAAAAGTGAAGTATCCCTCTTATCTCTGGACACTAACAGTGATGGGAACTTGACTGTGATACCTTTATTACAATTGACTTGGGAAAACAAAATTCCTCTACTTTATAAAAATTCTCAAAATGACAAAAAGTTGATGCCACAAAATCTGGCTTGACATGACTAGAAAAAACTGAATTGAGGACCATTGAAGCAATAATATCTTAGACTAACTGTATGCCTGATCTTCTACCGTTCTCTGCCACTACTACCTCTCCACTCCACAGAATGGAGGCCATCCAATTGAAAGTTGGCATTTAGTCCCCAACTTAAATAACATATTAAGTTCAAAATCTCAAACAAACCAAGGAAATGTCAAAGGCATAATTATCAGATTCACAGAAATCAGTATTAGTTGTACTATAGAATGACAGGAGATCTAATGGCTTAATAGCAATGGAAAAAAAATCTACTGTCAAATAAATTTCCTGATGTGGTTGTAACTAGCTAATACTACTCTACCCTACTGTATCTTTGGCTCTTCCACTGAGTACTAGTCCAACTGAATGAGATGGCGAAAAGGTTGGTACCAAGAAGATCAATGAATCTCTGAGGAAAAAAACACTAATCAACCTCTGGGGAAGAAAAGCAACAAAATCAAGAAGAGAAAACTTTTAGAAACAGAGTGGGCATTAGGCATAATCTTGATGATTTTATGACTACTGGAAGGAGGAAGTTAAAATTAAGTACCCCAGAAAATTAGAAAATCGTCTGAAGGAATATCAGTTCCATGTCACTCTATGCTTGAACAGAAGTTTGTGAGGATTAGGCAGTTCAAATTGGAGAGTCCATTAACATTGTGGAGGGAAACTCAAGGCAGCTGGACCTGGAATTGGAAAGAATAACATCGGCTTTGTCCCTTTTTTTCCATTTATTTCTGTTTGGAATTGAATGTGGTAGATTCTTTAGAAGACTTTGACCTTTAATGAGTATTTTCCTCAGTGCTGATAATCACACAGCAGAGACATGAGAATCTGGAGAGCAGTGAAAAATAGGATCAATAAGATCTCTTCTTTGAAGAGACAAAGAAGCTATCTCTCAATTTTGGTAACATTGTAAGAGGCTTGAAGGAAAACGGAGGGAGGGGACTACAATGTCTTTGTAGTCTGCCACCCTTAAAAATTGCTCCCACAGAGAAAGAATGATGATGATAAGCTGTTTAGTGCTTACAAGCGTCTATACTGTGACCTAGGCAAAATACACGCAATTTGTGCCCATTGAAGAGACAGAGTTTGGCCATGTAGCATTGTTGGTTAAGCACCAAGTGGTCATAAGGCTGAAGGCTAGATTCCTGCAAAGAAGAACATGATCCAACAAATAATTGTAAAGAGTTTTCAAGGAAAGGTGAAGAAAGAGTGAGTAAAATAAGAAAAAAAACAAGAAGGGAAAAACGCAAATTATAAAGAAATATGATCAGAGTTAGGGATAAGCTATACTAATGCTGTGGCAATAAAGAATGAAGAAAAGGAGTTTGGTGGGAGCTAATGCATAGCAACAGAGTTCCCACCAACAGTTCTATAAGCTTTGGAAAATTATGAACAAGGTTTGCAGAGGCATATAACCTGGGTTATATAAACCAGAGAGATCATGATGTAGAGGCTGAAGTACATAATAATAGAACAGAATATTTGTAGTTCAGAGTTGAACGGTGAGGTTTTTGGTACTCTCTGAGCTTTGTTGTTTTCATCAGTGCATTGATGATGTTACCTAATTTAATAATGAACTGTCTGAAGAAAACAATCAAATCATGACCTCATGGAGCTTAAAGTTTTAAATTAAATGCCTACACATTTTATCATAAAAATGTTTTCAAAACATTTATTTAGCGTAAGAAAGTTTTTCTTAATTCAAGTTAACATGCCAATGCAAATAGTATGAAATATCGTGTATATATCCACCCATAACTGGGGGTGGGGGGATGGGGAGGATATCATATATGATAAGCCACTGTAGGCTTTTCTTTGATGCTTCCATTTTATGGCCCGTTTCCTGCCATTCCTACTTTAAAAGCAAATCATTTAAATAGTAGATAGTTAATCTTGAGATACTCCTGCCATCGATGTCAATATTAAAGACACATTACACTTGTAAATATTGCCTGCTGGCTCAGAATAGTATTTAAGTAGCTTAGCAGACTGATAAATAAATAGCGTGAAGCTTGGTAAAATGAAGGGAAATTGAATTAATAGGACTGGATTGAGGAGAATCTCAAATGGCTTGCCTGTCAACAAAATCAATGTCCTTCACAAATAAATCCCACATGGGCAGGTGGACTTGATATGGAATTCAAATCACTGTTACAAAAGGTATTGCTGTTCATCAAATTGGTCTACTGTAAACATCAATGAAGTTAAGATTAGCGATGGTCTTCTAGTTAAAACATCTACAAAGAATGGGTAGCATCATGCAACTTCACACTGGTTATGAGTGGGAAATGATATCCTACATGGATCCTACTGGTGAACCTGTATGTGGCTGAACAGTATCTGAACTGAACATTGGACATGAAGGAGCTTAAATTTGGTCCAGCAAGACTCTTTTTGTATTCTTTGAAATACTGTATATACATATTCCCAGGGGGAAAAACAGAATGCAAAGGGATATTCTAACTTTTTAATTCATAATTACATATTCACTAATTTCACATCACACTTAAAAACATACCAGGTATAACATTAAGTCAAACTAAGTCAAACATTAATTCCTCAAAGAAACCAAAGTATCCGGTTAGCTATACCAGCTCTCCGCAGTACACACTTGATGTTACAGATGTTCTGGTTTACAGCCGCCACCATCCCACCCTCTTCTATAGGTTGAAGGAGACTGCAGTCCAATGTGCCTACAGAGCATCCGCCTGGAGGGACTAAATTACAGGCATCCTTAGCCCAGGGATCAAATGAAAAGTAGGTCCCTGCAACAAGTACATCACATTTAATGTGATGATTTTACAAAGGAGGCACAAGGCTTATGGCCATTCCTTCCCTCCATGTCAACAGGGGGATGCAATTTGACACACAAGACATCTCACCCTGGCAAAGTAGATCTTTGTGAAATGGAAATAGGATACCTTAACAAAAGCAAGGTTAGAGAGATAGCATTTTTTTTACGACGACTGGTTAACGTCGCTCTAATGACTGGGGGGAAATGTAGCAGAATCACAACCCGGCTATCGAAAGAACGACCCCCCCGCAATAGGAAATCAAATTTAACCTTTTATTTAACGCCACTGTAAACCTTCCATATTTCAGGACACACACACACACACACACAAATACCTCACCGGCAATCCCAACAACGGGTTAACGGAAAAACGCTCGCCAAAGAGCCAGACTAACGCTTCAGCCAATGCAAGCGCCTGACCTCCCTCCGAGGAGCATCTGCCGTCCAAAGGCTCAGGAGCCAACCCGCTTTCCCTCCGCGAGGCGAATCCCCTTCGTTCTGCCGTGTCCCTAGGGGCCGTTTGGAGGAGGAAGGCTCGCTTCCGCCGTCCCCTTCCTGAGGGGAAATTCTCCGGCTCCGACTTCGGCGGGCCAGCCTCGGGCGCCCCCCACAAAAGTGGGCCGTTCCGGGGCGCAGCGCGCAGCTGTCGGTTTCAGGGAGCCCCGCGCTCCTTTCCGTGCGGGCGCCGCTTACTCACATGCTTCGCCTCCCCCTCCCCACCCCCATTCCTAGGCTCCGGGGATGAACTGGAAATGGGGTTGACAGTTCCGCCTTCTTCCCTCCCCACCCCCAATTCAAACACGCAGGAATGCCTGAGGAGCCGCTAAGCTCCCCACCCCCCCCACCCTTTCTGTTTTTTAAAATTCAGAGTGAATTGCTTCGGGCACAAAGATTCTCTTTTGCAAAGCCAGTACGTCGCCTCATCCTTTGGCCAGCCACCCTTCTGGCGGTCAGAGCGACCCTCCAAGGCGGGGGTGGGGGGAGAGAATACTTAGAGCAACACCTGCCGTCCCCCCATGAATATGCAAGGGGAGACCTTGAGAGATTCCCCCACCGCCTTTTCTTCCTCTTCCTCTTCCGCCCCCACCCCCAGCCCAAGCACTAAGACCGCCTTTTTTTCTCCCCTCAGCCAGCCATCAGCTGCTTGGCTGCCCTTCTTTCCACTCTTAGACAAGTTGCTTCCCCCTCCTCCCTCGGAAAGGGAGGGAGAGCGCCACCCCACCCCCCACCCCACCCCCCGGGAACGACCCCCTTTCGTCCTCGCTTCATTAAAGCGGAGCGGCCCCTTTCCAACCTGCAATGCGGAGGCAAGACAAAAACCCCGCGCCACACGCTTCACCCTCGCCGCGCTCTCAAAAGCACCCATTGTGCGCCCGGCATCTGGTCCCGGCTCCCGGCTTATTCGCCTCCACTGACCCCGCTCTTTCACGGCGCGCCCGGGGCCAGGCACGGGCCTCCCGCAAAGTTCGCTTCTAGGGACCCCCCGAAAAGCCTCCCCAGCGGCCATCTGGCCTCCCGGACTGGCCAAGGGGCGAAGGCAGCCGGCGTGGACCCCCGCCCCTCCCGAAGCTGCGCGGGTCGGGAGGGAAAAGCGACACCGAGTCTTCTCCAGATGAAATACATACACCCCCCTCCCCCCACACACACATACACTTCGCCCACTTGCCTGCTCCCTCCAAACGCTGCCCGGTCCGGATTAATCCTCGTTTTGTGTCGCCTTCGCCTCTAGAAAGTCGGGGCACTGAACGATCCCCGCCGCTGCGGTTAAAAGAGAGAGAGAGAGCGAGAGCGGGTGGGGGGTGTTCCCCCCTCCAGAAAAGAGAGCGCCAGAGGAAAGGCTGGCAAGGCTGAGGAGTGGAAGATTGGGGGGCGGGGGGTGGTCGGGGCTTACCGCATCAGAGAAGTTGCCACATGACACACATACAAAAAAAGGGGGGAGACGCAGAGGGGGAAAGTGATGGTGAGGCTGCAGCCGGCAGCACCGAAAGGGAAGAAGAGGCAGGAGCCAGGCTTTTTTATGTTATTGGGGACATTTCTAACACATGACAACAACTTCCATCTGGCTGGAAAGCTAGGAGTGTGAACTAAGGCAGCCTTGCAACACAATTCCTCCAGGGACTGGAGATGTAGGCCAACAGGACCCCAACACCCCAGGGACTTGTTGCCAAGTGAAATCCCAACAGATGGGTTTGGGAATCCCTTTCCTTCCACGAAAACCTTTTCTCTGCAGCTTACTACAAAGCAAATTCCCAGAGAAGAGCCAAAATGGTACTGCAAGGCAACAGAACCAAAGGCTGAATTATCTATGGATGCACAATGTGTGCCTGTGCAAATGGAGTAGTTTGTTTTTAATGGTCCCTGCCTTTCCCCCAGAAGCCCCAGATTAATTTTAGAACAAAACCTGGAAATCACACTGCTTGAATCTTGCCTTCATCCAGGTCAGCTTCTCCCTCCAACCTAAATACTGCATCTGAATCTCTCTTCGAAAATGCCACTTGACTTAGCCTCTACTATTAATTCAATCAGATAATATCTAATTCCTTTCATATTGGTTGTAAAATTAGTTGTTCTTTCCTACTGAACATTGTCATAATGTCTCTCCTCAAAGGAGGCAGGGGTACTTGGGACCCTATTTTTAAAAAAGTGTGACAAAATTTCATATTAAAAATGTATTGACCAACACTTTAAATACAGCTGAAACCTTTATAGAGATTCTTGGTCATCCAGATCATGGCTGTCCCAAAAGTGTTTTTTTAAGAGCCAACTGGGCTTTCTTGTTTTTCTTTGAAGTCGTTTCGCTTCCCATTTAAAAAGCTGGATGAGCTGAAGAACTGAAGAAGCTTCTTAGATGAGAAGCAAATCGTCTTCAAAGAAAAACAAGAAAGTCCAATTGCCTCTGGAAAAAGCACCTTTGGGACTACAGCTGAAACATTTCCTGTCCTGCATATCATCACATTGCCTGTTATACCTCTAGGCCCAATGTCTTGGAGTTAGCAGACAGGACCTCACAAACCAGATTGCTACTTGCTACATTGCTTTCTGTGTTCTCTTCTACTATCAAATCACACCACTTTGACTAATGCTAATATGTAAGTGTCCTAATTACAACCAAGACCTGTGGCCAATTATGGGAATGTGAGTCTGGATGTGGGCCTGGAAATAAGGAGAAACTTTCTGACAGCAAGAACAATCAACCAATGGAACAGCTTGCCCTCGGAAGTTGTGGGAGCGCCATCACTTGAGACTTTCAAGAAGAGATTGGACTACTATATATATATATATATATAGACACACACACACATCTATATGGTAACATTGCCAATTATGGCTTATTCAACAGAATATGATCATTGTCCCTTCCAACTCTGATTATCTGTTATCTGAATTCTCTGAATAAAATGGGTTAAATCCTTGCTGATCAATTTACTCTTATTAGGTTGTATCATCAACTATCAGACTCCATCTAAAGTACTTTCAGGTGTTTCTATGACTAGACTCCTGGGATGCCCTTTCTGGCTCAGCCTTCAACCTCACTAACTGTTGTCTTATCAGTGCAGCCAATTCCCCGGAAACCCTGGAAAATCAAGGCCCATTTTGCATAAGGCATCCAAGTTGCCCACACAGTGAAATTCTTGATACCGGTCTACAGATTTCATTTGTGTGTCTGGCTCTCCTGCCTTTTGCCTGGAAGGGAGCCATTTCCCTTGCCTTGCTTGAACTGCTTTCACTATCAGCTTGCCAATCCTGGACAGACTGTCTGCCCAGAAGGCCGGATTTCTGCTGTTTGCAAGAGCCAAACTATACATTCCACACCTCCATCTGCTTGTGGGTTATGGATTTCACTGGAGGAATAGATAAGGCAGCTCATGTTTGGGACAGGAACAACAATCTTGGACCTTCAAGGATTTTTTTTTAATTCTATTTGGAGCCAATGGACATTTTTTCTAAAATTATTAGTTGTGCGGGAAGAGCAACTGAGGATATTTTCATAGAATGAACCTCTCATCATACCATGGGAATCTTTCACAGACTTAGAAGTAATTAATCAAAAAAGCAGACAAAGACCTAATTCATATGCTACATTCTGAGTAGTTTATTCAGTATATTAGGTTATTAAACTATGGTACAGCAAAAAGTCAAATGATTCTAATGTTGAGGTGCACCACAAATACATACAAACACAAAAATGAACCTGGGGGAGAGGAGGAAACTCTACCCCTCCTATTGTATTCTGAGTGAATCTAAATAGACATTTTACTATGAGGTGCTCTCTGACCTTGGCTGTTTTCTCACAGTACCCAAATAGGTAACATCATCAATGCTAGAAGGGAGTGAGGATTTTCTTCTAGTCAAGGTAAGTCATTGGAGGAAAAGACTAGCTTTCCTTTTAAGTAAATATGGTATTTATTGCGCCACCAATAATTTGTAGAAGAATGTCTGGTGCTCCAGAAATTCATTCAAGGTCTCCTAGGATGCAGGGAGATCTTACATGCTCTTCTTGAGTCCTGGCCCATCACTTAGCATTCAAATCCAAAAAACAAATCCAGTTGATTTGTTTTCTTGTTTAACAAAGTTTATTTGGCCATCCATCTTAAATACATAAATCTAGATGGCTAGCAACCAGTTTATAAAGCAAAACAAAATTCATAACGAAGTTAAAAGCAATCCAGCACACAGAAAGAAAAGGACAAGGTGCCATATAAGCAATTCATCAACAGATAAACTTACATTAAATATGTTGTGAGTTTTCCTATGTTTTAATCCTTGTAAGTCACCCAGAGTCACCTATATGACTTGGGTGGATATTTATTTATTTTTATCCTGTCTTTACTGCTTTTTTTTAATAAATAACTCACATATGATGTTCCTTCCTCTTCCTCCTCTTTTCCCCATTACAACAATCATATGAAATAGGTTGGGCTGAGACAGAGTGACTGGCTTTCATGCCCTAGGGTGGGACCAAAACTCTCCCACATCTAGGCTAGCATCTTAATTTCTACACCCAGCTGATTATATAAATCATATCCCTCCTTGGTGCTGCAAGATGACCCTGTTTAATGGAGGCGATGTGGAGTATAATCAACCTGACAGATCAGGTAGAATAGCAGAAACCCTTGGAGATAGGTGGTCCCACATATAATCTGGTTCATGTCATGAAGGGCTTTAAAGGTGATAACCAGGACCTTGAACTGTACCCAGAAGCATATTGTAAAGTTCAACTTAATTGGAGAAACTCTGAATGCTCAAACTTGCACACATCGTTGCATTCTTAGACCAGTTTAAGGTTGCAAGTGCTCTTTAAGGGCAGCACCATGAAAACTCCATTGCAGTAATCGAATCAGGAAATAACTAGAGCCTCTCAGTCCAGAAAGTGAGCAGAGCCTCTCAGTCCAGACTAGGCACAACTGATACACAACACAAATCTGTGCATAGACCTTGCTGCCAGGGGAGGACATGAGCTCAGGAAGAACCCCAGATTGTGCACTAACTTTATTTGGAGGAATGCTCCAACTCTACAGAGTGAAAGATGAAAAATCACTCAGGGAACCCAAAAGTCCAAACCACCCAATCTTGGTATGATTTAGCTCTGCAGCCTCTGTTCTCCACCTTAACCAACTTCACATGAATGGCCAAGTGTGGAAATAGACAGATAGTCCTTGACTTCAACCGTTTGTTTAGCAACTGTTCAAAGTTACAATGATCCTGAAAAAAAGTAGCAACAGGTCCACTTAAAATTGCTGAAGCATCCTCATGATAATGTGATCAAAATTTGGGTGCTGGGCAACCAGTATGTGTTTACAACAACTGCAGCATTCCAGGGTCATGTGATCACCATTTGCAACCTTTCCAACAAGCCAATAGATCGGGGTGTCAAACTCATGTCATCATAGCAGCGTCACTTGATATATTGGGACTTTTTCCGTCTTAGCTAAAGCGGGTGTGGGCGTGGCCAGCAAATGACGCATCTGACCCGGGGGCCAGGAGCTTGACAGCCCTGCCATAGATAATGTCACCTAGGAGTTTCATGTAGAAGGGAAATATTCCCAAGTGAGATCATTTTTCCATCCTTTACATTTTAAAAATAGTAATACTCTTCAGTTCAAAAAGGAAAGCCTTAGAATAGCACCTCAAAGACAACAAAGGCTTTGGAATGTATCAGAAGGAATCTGGGATTAAGGATACGTTTCTTGCAATTTTTCTGTGGCTCCTTTGTTTTTGGAGAAATTAATCTTAAATGATGCTGAGCTGTGCATTTGGCATACTGAATGAACATCATAACAACATAGACAGATTTCTACTTATTCAGCAGTAGGAATCAACAATTTAATAAAAATCAGGATTTGGCACTAAATGTAACTCTCTAATAAAATAAATAAATAGCATGTGTGTCCAAGTGTACTGTGCAAGACTTAGACTGGAAGCTGATAGTAATCTTTGTTCGAGAAGGGAAAATCTGGTATCTATATAAATAAGGATCCTCTGGAGCAGTGATGGGATTCAAAAAAAATAACTGGTTCTGTGGGCATAACTTGGTGGGCATGGCAGGGGAAAGATACTGCAAAATCTCCATTCCCAACCCACTCCCGTGGGAAGGTTACTGCAAAATCCCACTCCCTCCCCACCCCTCTATCCTGCTTTCCAGCTCCGTTCTCCTCTGCAGGGTAACAAAAGAAGACCCAGCCAACCAGCTGGGACTTGGGTTGCAGAGAATAGATGAGGGCAGGGCCAGTCAGAGGTGGTATTCCAAGCTACTCAAAATTTCCGCTACCGGTTCTGCAAACTACTCAAAATTTCTGCTACCGGTTCTCCAAACTACTCAAAATTTCCACTACTGGTTCTCCAAACTACTCAAATTTTCCACTACCTGCTTCTCCAGAACTAGTCAGAACCTGCTGAATACCACCTCTGCTTTGGAGATACCCAAGCAAAGCTGAGCAAACTGAAGAAGCTTCCAGCCGTTTAGTTTCAAATTGTGCATTAAGTCAAGATGTATGGTATAAGGTCCACTGTTAGAGAGGTAAATACCATACTGATGGAAACAATGTGCCACAGTTATATACAGTTCAGAAGAACATTCATTCCATGCTGGAAATTGTATATGTAATCTCATCTACTGTCATTTAACTGAAAGTTCTTAAACTGAAGCACTCGTGTTTCAATGCTCATGGCACAATGAAAATGTGATGGCTTTCAGGATGAAGCCAACGTCTGCATCAGTACATATTGGAACCAATTCACTTAGCATGTGGGAGCAACAAATGGAGAATCCAACTGTGAAGTCACATTAACTGAAAACTCAGCAAGATGTGAAAATCAAACACAGATGGTTCAACTTCAGATGAAAGGGTCAGTGTTTTGCATTCTCTTTTCACTTTGCAACCTCTCTGATAATATTTAGCAGTTACTTTACTTTTTTGTTCTGACAGGACTAAAATTTAGCACACAGCCACTGGAGAAGTCCCTCAACACATTTCCATTAATATAGAAATTAATTCCATTAATATATTAGACTATGATATGGAAGATACTTCTGGGTGCCTCCAGTGAGTTCAACCTCATTCAACATTAAACTACAGTTTATCGTTCATCCAACATTAAACTTAGCACCACGGAGATAAAACTTGGCTAGTGCATACTTCCTTCCCTTCTGTAATCTCTATGCAGCTGTGAGGAGAACTTTAGAACATTTCATCTCCAACTAACTGGAGCTAGTCAAGGTAGAATTTGGCTTGTTTTTCTGTTCTGTAGATAAGACTAAAAATAGCCACAGTCCATCCATATGTGAATATAATAGTAATTATTCATTTAATTTTTTTTTAAAAAAAACCAAGATCTTCCAATCTCCTGCTCACAGTTGTAGTTTTAAAAAAAGAAGTTTAATCATAGTTTGTTTTAGTATTGTTTGCAAAGTTGTCTAATATCTACTAGATCCATGATGACGAACCTATGGCATGCGTGCCACAGGTGGCATGCAGAGCCATTTGTGCGGGTACGCAAGCACCAGGAAAATTTACCTCACTGTGCATGCATACGCCTCTCAGCTGATTTTCAGCCTGTTTGAGGCCTTTTTCGGCCTGCCAGAGACTTGAGGGAAGCCTCTGCAGCCTTTGCAGGCCAAAAAGGTCTGTTTCATCACTTCCTGTATTTCCGGAAATACCAGAAGTGAGAAAATGGGCCCATTTTTCAGCCTGCAAAGGCTGCAGAGGCTTCCCTCAAGCCTCTGGCAGGCCAAAAAAAGCCTCAAACGGGCCAAAAATCAGCTGGGAGGCACAGTGCAGGTAAGGGGACAGTGGGGGCGGAGGGAAATCGCATACGCATGCTCAGGGGACATGGGGGAGGGTCCGCGTGCATTGTGTTCTGGGTACTGGCACTCGAGTGCACACGTGCAAGCACACACACAATTTCTGGCACAGGAGCCCAAAAAGATTAGCCACCACTGTATTAGATCATCTTACCATACCAGTTCTCGCTTTCAAGATGCAGTTGCCCTTCAAGGGTCATTGGTTATACATTCTCAGTTAAATAACAATAATTTTCGCCATTTCGCTCTTAAAATCACACATTAAGCTGCAGTCTCTGACACTAAAATGCCTTTTAAAAGCTGCAAAAATGAGAAGCACCTCCTGCCCACTCTTAAACAATCTGCTTTGGCAACTTGCCAGCAACCTTGATTTCATAGCTCAAAGCTGTAATTCTTCCTGGAAGACAAACCTTTGATTATTGATACATCTAAAGTACCACTTTTGAAGCAGAGAGGGTTTCCCCCCACCTTTTTTTTTAAACAGAGTAGACACCAAAGATATTTCATCTATGTTATTTCACAGTACAGGCAGTCCTTGACTTATGATTCAGCGTCTATTCAAAATTACAATGGTGCTGAATGAAGAGACCTACGACTTGTGCCTGAGGTTATGGTTATTGTAGCACCCCTACAATCAGGGGATTACAATCTGGGAACTTGGCAACCTGTTTGCACTTAACAACCAACTGCCAAATGCCCACAAACATGTGATCACCATTTGCTATCTTCCCTGCTGGCTTTCCCAGAAAATCAATGGGGAAGCCAGTGGCAAAGGTTGTAAGACTCTGCAGCCAGCTGAGAGGGCTTTTTAAAAGGTCCATGCTGAAATCCAAGCAGAATTTTCAGGTCTCTCAGAACACATCCCTCCACTCAGGAGTTCAAAATCTTACTTGGATTTTAGCAGAAATACTGAAACCAATTAGAACGGAGAGGCAACACAGTAAGGTAAAGGTATTCTGGATCCTTCACCCCACACAAAGTTTCTGAAAGATATAGCAGTATCGTGTAATCTGCAGCAATGTGTAAAATATTTAAGAATCTTGATCGCAGGAGCAGCCTGAAATCCGATATGTTTGATTCCACTCTGTCACAGGAGCCTAATTCTAAGAACATTTATTTGAAATGTAATCCCACACAGACCAGTGGGACTTTTTAAAAAATATGCTTAGGACTGCAGCCAAAATATCCAACTATGCAAACACAGTTTATCAGCAGGTCCAGTTATGCTGTAGCCCAGAATGGGAGATGTGAACATGAAAATAGATGGAGGTTAAAAAGTGTAGTAATTTTTTTTTCAAAGATGGCACAAAGCTAAAAAAAAGGGGGGGGGATATTTAAAAAATTGAGGATATTAAGACAGAAGTCAACAGTATTTTAGAGTACGTTTGGCATAACGAGGGACTCAGAAGTGCTCTCACAAAATGGCTATCAGAAGTGGGCCTACTTATTCATAAAATGGCTGCAATGATGAGTATGGACATTCAAAAGCCATGCAGCAGACAGGCAACATAGTGTAAGATGTTCATTCCCAATCTTCAATTAACATACCAAGGAAGGTGCCTACCAATCCTTCTATCTTTGTCTTTTTTTTTTGAAGCAGCAAGCACATTTCCATGTCACATGATAACAGTGATCCAATATCTAAGGGGCTCCCACAAAGAAGAAGGGATCAAACTATTCTCCAAGCACCTGAGGACAAGACAAGAGGCAAAGGTTCTAACTAATCAAGGATAAAACCAGCCTAGAAATAAGGAGAAATTTCCTGACAGAACAATTAATCAGTGGAACGCCTTGCCTCCAGAAATAATGGGTGGTTCAACACTGGGGGGTTTTAAGAAGAGATTGGACAATTATTTATCTAAAATGATATAGGATCTCCTGTTTGCATCTAGTTGGACTAGAAAACCCCCAAGGTCCCTTCCAATTCTGTTATTTATTACATAGCTCCTCTTTGTCAGTGAGACCAGCTAAACAAACATGGATGGACCCAACTGGGGCTTGTTTAACACAGCAGAAGTTAAGACTAGAAGACTTCTAAGATCCCTTCCAATTCTAATTATTCTGTTAGTCCAGGAGAAACATTTGAAGATTGGCTTTTGAACCCATGTGAGATCCAAGGGCATTCTTGTAAATAGAAATGAAACTAGAAGTTGGAGCCTGACTTCACACCAGGTCAGCTTCCCATGAATTTATTTATTCTTACAATAAAAATAGAAGGGAAGGCAAAGTGTGTGATGGTGTCACTGGTGGCATCTTCATACCTATTGAAGCTCTGAGTATCACATTGTTTATTCCTCGGCTATTGGAAGAAAGGCAAAAGGAATGTTAGCAATAGAAACATAACTGACAAATACCGTGGGCTGTTTTCAACTATTAAAGCTTCAGTTCAGAGAAGTCCATTTTCCCAGATGGCTATCCAGGTCTACTGAAAGGAGGATTCATAATAAGCCTTAACTCTTTTAATTTTCTCTTAATGGCGTTGCATCATTAGAGTTTGGTAGAAGGAAGAAAAACTCCCATGGCCTTCTTCCACTTGAACTCATTGTTCCTCTGAGGAAGAGACATCCATTTGATTCAAAAAATATTCCAGTGACTGGGCTTTAGACTTTGAATGCCCCAAGAACAATTAAGTACACTAATAAATCTGCTAAAGGCTTCAACTTCTTCCTTGTTGGTTCCTAACTTTCTATCAAATACTTTTTGGAACTATTTAAGCCCCCTAGTGCAGACTCCTTGCCATAAAGAAACAAAACCATTTTCTGAACCTCTTTGCTCTTTAGTCAGGATGGGAGCAAACTGAAGAGTGCTAAGAATTAATAAAGAAACAAGGTCACTAAATCATTAACTCTCTTCCCACAATCTCTATTAAGAAACTTACTGGCAAAAAACCCCATAATAGACATTGAGCTAAGCAACAGAGGGAATTCGCATTTTCTATTAGTCTTTGGCCAATTTTAAGCAGAAGCAACTCTACAGTGTTGGCCAAAACATAATGTAGAAGGAAAAAGAGTCCCTTTTCTCTCCAAACCTGGAAAATTAAATTAATTAATCTTCACCTAGTGTGGAAGATACATTGCAGTACAGGTCAGAATAAGAGTCAAGTACACAAAATCCCCTTGCCTTACTTCAAGAGAATATTTCTCAGAGTGAGATACTGTGCTGGATGCATGTTGTAGGAAGACATAATAACCTTCCTACTCCAGCACATCTCATTTTAGGGATACAGTCAGTAGATTCATTGCATCTTCTGCTCAAAACCTTCCCCACAGGAAGACCTCTCCAGAGAAACACAGTGGTCCCTTTCCTACTGCTACCCATCCAGCATCTTCAATTAAATCTTTCCCAACTGGTCCATGATGGCAGCTTTACAATGCCCAAGATGCAGCAGCAGCAGCAGCCATCATCACTTCCCAATTTGTATCCAAAAGCAGTGACCAATGCTGTATCCATGGTTACAGTCTTTTGCAGCAAATGTGACTGCTATATTCTTATTGCATGAGTTTCCACAGATTACAGTATCCCCGGGACATTAAGGGAAAGGGGATGCAATCAATAACCAACTTTCCCATTTTTTTTTGTGGGGAGACCTATCCCCAATTCTGCATATCAGAAGGCAGAAAATCATTAGTTTGCATGAATTATGCATTGGATAATGAAGCAGACAATGAGGAACAGAAATACGGTGGCAATTTTCTCAACTTTAAAAAAGAAAAATCGATAAGTTGTTTACACATTCTAGATCAGTGGTTCTCAACCTGTGGTCTGCAGACCCTTGGGGGGCTGTGATGTCATCACAGGAGTTCCGTGAAGGCTTGAAGAAATGTTACGATTTAAATTTTAAGTTAGTTAAGTCTTTGGGGTCCATGGCCACAACAGGTATTTAAAGTATGTCTGGTGAACATGTTGAGATCACTAGAATATCACACACAGAGAGTCAGGTAACAACTCATAGAAATTAGAGCTCTTTAAAAAGCTCTTCGTACTTTAGTTCTTGTTTCTGGTAACTGCTGGTGTTCTCCAAAGTCCTATTTTGAGTGACCCCAGAGAAATCTTTCTGCATCATGGGATAACAGCTATGGAACAGTCTTTGGAAAGGAAGATATAATGGAATGTAGTCTGACTTCTCAGGAGGAAGAGGGTGCATTCCAGAGGATCAACATACAACTCAGTTCAGATAGTTGTGTGAGAGAAAAAGGATGATGATAGCTGCTCCCTAATAGTTCCTAGAGTTTATACTTTATGTGGCAAGATTATGCTTTGTGTGGCAAGACTATGCTTTAGTCTAGCAAGATTCGGTCTATAGGTGAGGAACAATAAAGAAATCTCCTTGGAAGAATCACAATGTGTCTTTCTTTGGTTTTGGAGCCTGACAGGAAGGGTACCTGAACTATCTCAGTGACTACGAATCTGTGTGTTAGCTCTGATGTTATTGTTAGTGTATTCCTTTACCTCTTATTTAGAACACTTCACAACATGTTGCTGATTTATGGGCTACTTTTCTTGAGCATGATTTTTGAGAATTTTTTTTAAAAAAATCCCTTCATATAATTTATATGTGGC
This sequence comes from Pseudonaja textilis, assembly GCF_049901715.1. Lineage (NCBI taxonomy): Eukaryota > Metazoa > Chordata > Lepidosauria > Squamata > Elapidae > Pseudonaja > Pseudonaja textilis. The sequence continues at coordinate 29,262,865 of NC_141991.1, forward strand.
ACACACCGTAAGGACTTCCTGTGTGCTGGCAAGTTACACAGTCTTCAACATCTTTAGTAACTTCCAGAGAGGGCATAGTGTAATTAAAATTATCTCTGAAAATATTAATGAATGATAAAGATGCCACAAAAATGTTCCATTCCAATAAGCTGATTAGAAACCTAGGACAAATTGGGTGAAATAATTACCTTACTTGCCTAAGATGCAGAAGAATTGGTAGATAAACCTTTAGTATTTCTCCACAGAATGTGCTTTTTTTTAAGAACTGGAATTGACAGAACAGGAAAGAGCCAAAACCATCATAATAACCCCAGAACACTTGGGAGAGAGAATGCCTTTCTGAAGAAGATTCGGAAGGGAACTCTCTCCAGAAAGAATTTTTAAAAAGCATGAAATGTATGTTTTATTTCCACCTAATCTGTTTTTCATATCGACTCTCAGCCCACCTTGCATCCTTCCTAGTTGTTTTTCTTTTTATTCATACTGTACAGGGCCTCTGTGAAACTCACACAGGAGTGCAATAATGCTTATTTATTTACTGCTAGTTGTAGATTTATCTGATTCAAGTTTTGGTGCTGCTAAATTTTAGCTTAAGGTTCATGTACTTCGGGGAAATTGGCTGAGGCTTCAGATTTTGTAGACCATTTTTAAACACTTCCTCTTTGAATGGTAAAGTGGAGTAGGCTATATAAAGATGGGACTAAAATTAAGATTTTGTATTGCTTTCCTTTTGGTGTTCATTTTTGCTTGATACACCATTTCCAAATTGCCTATATATCCACAAAAGAAGCCACCAGCCAGTGCACGAAAGGAAGCCTAGCCAGTGTAAAGAAAAACTTGGCCAGTGGTGTATATGGCCAATACACATTCGTTTGCCTATAATTTTCACCTGATGATCTATGGGATGTTTCCGTGGTCATATCCCGGACATGACTGGGATGAGGAACCCAATGAAAAAGAGACAGGTGAAGACAATGATGAAGGTAAGCTGGGCAGATCATGGTATCCTTTTGAGTCAACTGTAGGAGTTGCAGGTGGACAATTTAGGGTTGTGCTGGTTCTTCTCCTTCCTCTGTAGCTGGTTCCGGTCAGTGATGAGGGTGTGTATGGAGAGGTCAAGCCAGAACCCTCCTTTCCAGATGCTGTAGGGGACTTTCTCCCCATCTATTTAACATCTACATGAAGATGCTGTATGAGTTCATCTGATGGCTTGGAGTGAGATATGATCAGCATGCAGATAATATTCAACTTTATATCTACAAAGGAGAATATCTGTAGCTCAAGGTTGGTGTTGACTAGCATTGATGATGTTACCCAGTCTGGGTAATGAAACATCTGCAAGAAAACAACCAAGCTCAGAGAGCACCAAGGACCCCATCAACTTTCTATCTCCATCCTAGGCTACCAGAGTGATGCTGGGGAGGTTCTATCTCAGTGCACGGAGTATACGGGTGTCTGAATGGGGCACAATAGCTTTTGATTCAACTCAAGCAAAACCAAATGGTTCTGGAGATCTTCCACCTTCTGAATGGGATACTTCTACTTCAAATAGATCAGGTACACAATCGTGAATTCTCTTGGATTCATAGCTCCTGTTCTAGAAATTTGCACAGTGTTATGCATAGTTGCACCTGTTCCTGTACAAGGGTTCCTGCTCATGGTCTTTCATGCCCTTATTGGAAGCTTCAACTGGTACAAAATGTGGTGGGGCAGGCAGTTAATGGCACCGGTATTTGAAAAGCTGACACTTATAATGGTTTCTGAGAATGACCTTGGGACATGGACCAAAGAGATACAGCCTAGGGAATGGTCATATAATAGATAGTGTAGCCTGCAGCTGCATAGTGGAGCTCAGAAGGGATCCTGCTTAGATTCTCGGGCTGTCAAGGTGACGGTGGGATAACTGTACTACCAAATATGCAGGGAAATCTCAGACTTGGGTGTGTGACAGAACCAGTCTCCTAGCTATGTTGATAGCTGTTTGATAGTGCTTGGTTGCTATCAAACAGCTATTTTATTTATTTTTGTTTTATTTTTTATACTATGTATTTTATCTGTTTTATAGTACACTACCCAGAGCCCCTATGTGAGATGGATGGCTATATAAATCAATTTAGTAATTTAAATAAGTAAACCAGTATTATGAAAACCCACTGAGACCTAAAAGACTTAAGATGAACACCCTTTCACCATCCATGACCCAACGAAGGTCTCCCACTAGTGTAACTAATGCCGCCTCCTTTTCATGTCTAGCCTTGAACCCTGACAGTGGAAGGCAACATAATCTATTTTCTTTAGGTGCTGGGTAGTTGATTCCACATTGCTTTCAATAAACCTTCCTGAAAAGGTTGGAGACTGGGCAATAGTTGTCTAGTATTCCTGATTGAGAAAGAGCCAATTAAGTTGTAACCACACCAGATCAGTGCTTACATCTCTTCAAGATCAGTACTTACATCTCTTCCCACGATGAGGTATTAACTATCTCCCAAGGAATTACCTTCCCATCTCATAATCAGCAAACCAACTGCTTATATAATACAGAATATCTGTGACTGTCCAACTCTGACATTAGCTCTTTCTTCCAAGCAAGTTCTCCCTATTTCAGAAAACAAGAGTAATGCCTAATTACAGGTCTTCTAGATAAATTACCATGGTACCAGTGGTGCCTGCACCCAGCAAGATTTCTTGGGTAGAAGAATCTTTTTATTAACCTGATATGTTTTTTAATGTGGCTGCACAACATGCAACTGCATTATTAGATTCAAATGCACAGATTTCTAACAAACTCACCCAGGATGCTGAGGCAAGAAGCTGATCTACATATTCTGGGCCATTAATCATCAATGCCATAAGTCCTCTGGTTGCAGCAATAAACAATCAGCAGGCAGCCAAAGTCTGCTCTGTGCAAGCGACCTTGTGAGCCTTTAACATGTTTACTTCATAATCAGCAGGGAATTCCATTTTAAAAATGTTCGACCTCATAATCCACTACCAATAGAGAGACTGGCCCAGAGCACTGGATTTTCTGGTCACATGTATCAAAGGATTAAAACAAAAATAGTATGCAACCTCTAAGAAAAATCCCTCTCTTCCTTCTCTTGTCCCACCTACCACCAACTCCCAGCTGCAGACAATCATATGCATAGTAGCTTAATACAAGCCTAAGCATGTTTATCATGGCTGAACCCTGTAAAGAAAAGAAAGACAGGAAAGGCAGCATAATATTTGACAAGTAGCTCAGTCAAGGTAGCATTAAATGACTATTACTTCTCCTCCCTAGAAGTGAGTTACAAATACATGCATTCATATTCATGGGGAAAAACTGAACTGTTTCTTGTTCAGCATCATTAACTCCTTTTCCTGTTTTGGGGAGGGGTGGGAATAAAATAGCATCGGGCCCTTTTCCATCTCCATCCAACATGCAAACACAAATCTATTTCTATAATCGTGGCCCTGGGTGAGATTTAAAAGCAACCAAAGGAGTTTAGCTCCTAACCATGCCCAATAAATCACAGAAAAGAATCAGATCAGAAGCGTTTCAAAATGTAACCTTGGCAACGCAGGAAGAATGGAACCAACAGAAAACTTAGCTTCTTTTGCTTTATTTGTCGTTTCTGAAATTGGAAAGGAAAATAAATGTTCTCAAGGAAGTCAGCAAGAGATATACATATACAAAAGATTTAAAACGTTTCCTCGCATACGCATTTTCATGTAGCCCTTCCCAACCTACTGCCTTCCAGATGCATTAGAACTGAAGTTCCGTGTGTGTGTGTGTGTGTGTGTGTGTGTGTGTGTGTGTGTGTGTGTCTGTACACACACACACACATCATGCTATTCCCTCTCAGGATAAGCAATGTTATGCAGAGGATAAAATTGGAATTAGAAATTGTAAATTAGGGCATGAGGGAAGAAAATTAAAGGGGAATATAGGTAGTCTTCAATGAGAAAATTAAAGGGAAATGTAAGTAGTGCTCAACTTATAACTGAAATTAAGCCCCACAAATATAATCGTAAATCCTGATGGACTTAAAGCAGGTTATCACATGATCGGATCTGATTTTATTATCTTTTCTGCAGTGGTTGTTAAGCAATCCCATTGTTTGCTGTGGACATATTTTCCTGCCTGGAAATCTAAGTTAATGCAGATTTCTAAAAAAAAAAAAAAAATGGTATAAATCCCAGTCAAAAATGACCCAGTTGCCAAGTGCCAAAAATATAGTGCCCTTGGATAACTGTAATCATTTAGAGCAGCTGTTGCCAACCGGTGGGCCATGAGAAAATTTTGGTGGGCCGCAGAGAAATCTCACCCCACAGCGCAACCCCCAAAGCAATTAATCCAGGCTGCACAGAAACACAAGGCTGCTTAGCTCACATGGCCTGCGGGAACCCTCCCCGCCCACTCACTCTTTACCTGGCAAACTTGCCTGCTAAATTGCTATTTTTCCTTTTTCCGACCATCATCTGTTCTGCTGTGCCAGGAGATTTAGATTAGCTAGGGAGCAGGAAATGGTTGGATTTCTTGCTTTCTAGCTAAGCACAGCCGAACCTCCCTTAGGGCTGAAGGTTTGCTTGCAAGCAAATTCAGTGCAGACTCACGGCAAGCAAATTTGAGAGACTGTGCTAGCCAATGGCAGAGAGATAGATCACTCAATGATTCTGTGAGCAACTCAATCTGCCTGCCTGCTTTGCCTGATTGCCTGATTTGGGGTAAAAGTTGCTCTTTTAAAAATAAAAATTCAATATTTACATGCATGGTATGTTGTGAGTTAATTTTGTGAGTTTACTTGCTAGCAAATTTTATGAGTTTGCTTGCAAGCAAATTTGTGTGACAGACTGAGCTAGCCAATGGCAGATAGATTTCTGAATGAATCTGTGATTCTGTGAGCAACCAATCTGCCTGCCTGCTTTGCCTGATTGCCTGATTTGGGGTAAAAGTTGCTCTTTTAAAAAAATAAAAAATTCAATATTTACATGCATGGTATGTTGTGAGTTAATTTTGTGAGTTTACTTGCTAGCAAATTTTATGAGTTTGCTTGCAAGCAAATTTTGTGTGACAGACTGAGCTAGCCAATGGCAGATAGATTTCTGAATGAATCTGTGATTCTGTGAGCGACTCAATCTGCCTGCCTGCTTTGCCTGATTTTGGGTAGAAGTTGCTCTTCTTTATAAAAAATTCAATATTCATATAAATATTTATAATATTTATATACAAGCCATCCCAGCCAGTCACATGACCACCAAACCACACCCACAAATTAGGCCACGCCCACAGAACCAGTCAGTGGTCCCTGGGATCTAAAAGTATGACTTTGGTGGTTCCTGAGGTCCAAAAGGTTGGCGACCCCTGATTTAGAGTCTAAGTCACCATGAGATCAGTGATTACACCTGGAATATTCTGTATACCATCCATACTTTCTTGCTTCTTGGTGTAACAAATCTACTGGAAAAGCAATCTCAATGTTTTTTTCACCAATGTGAGAATAATAATAGTAATAGTAATAATAATAATAATAAAAATAATAATAACTTCCAACAGCAGTGCCATTATCTGCGGTTAAAACGATACCCCTAAACAGAACTTACATTTTGTTATGCCAAATATAATAGAGATGTTAATTACTTACAAGGCACAGCATGGCGATAAAGGTTATCTCTAATAGTTTGCTGAAGCTCATGATCTGGAGATCCTTTCTGAAATCTCTGGTTGAGAAAATGTCTCAGGTCTTTGTTCAGACGACTTCCTGAAAAGAATGAAAGAATGAATGAATGAATGAATGGATGGATGAAGGAATGAAAAGAAGGAAGGAAAAGAAAGAAGGAAGGAAAGAAGGAACAGAGGAAAGAGAGAGAAAAAAAGAAGGAAGGAAGGAAGGAAGGAAGGAAGGAAGGAAGGAAGGAAGGAAGGAAGGAAAGAAAGAAAGAAAGAAAGAAAGAAAGAAAGAAAGAAAGAAAGAAAGAAAGAAAGAAAGAAAGAAAGAAAGAAAGAAAGAAAGAAAGATTAATGTCTTCTTGTCTGGTGAGTATTAGATTTGTAATTTCAATTATTATATGTCCCTTTCTTCTATAGATGGCTGATTATCAGAAATGAATTTGTCGCAGAGATATGATGCCAGTGGCTTTGTAACCCATCATTCTTTTTTTCTTATCATCCCCTTCACATCACAGTTCTTTTTGGTTAACACAAAAATGACATGGTAATCCTTTCATTTGGAGTAAAATTGGGGGCTGAATGGAGCTGAACTTTTACTGCCTGGATGCCCTTCCTGATGCCTATATGGAATTCACAGCAGATATTTTCTCTTTGCACCTTGAGAGAGAAACATCTGTCACTGAGTAGAATTGAACTCTCAACCTTTGGAATGAGCAGTGAGCGTCTTCACCACTAGGCCACCACACCACTCTAGATAAAATGAAAATGTTGAAAAAGGCTTTTTTCCCCTTCATGTCTCTACTCACCAAGCTAAACAAAAAAAAATGTGATATTTTTTTTAGATCATAAGGATATAGAAATGAGAAGTTGCTTATTAACAAGATCTTCACCACAACGGGGTCTAGCTACAATGCAAACATTAAGTGCTACCTCTATTTACATATATTAGAGAATAATCTACTGTTCCTACATTACACCCATTAATCCATGCAGATTTCAACCCAAATGATGGATTTCTTACATGTAAATATAATTCAATATCAGTGGGTACAACTGTGAATCTAGGGTTTAAAATGTTAGTTTATAAATCAACATTAAGCCTATGTGGCATAATAGAGTATCTGGTTTAAATGAACCAGTTAAAGCCAAATGTATAAACTGAAGTAAAAAATATAATCATTTAGGGACAAGGTGAGACACATAGATTCCTATTCATTCTTGGCTTATATCCAAGCTGGAATAAGTAAACTGGAATACCAGCATTTATTGTCAGCTCTTTCTGGCTTCCCCAGTCTAATAAAAACATGTATGAATGTACAGTAGCTAAAAAGAATGCGTTCTCCACTTTAAATCGTCAGGTTTCTATATTAGAATGAACCTTACGTCTAGTCACCAAGAAAGATACAAGGAATTAGGTCAAATTTATTATAGGGTAATGAAATGTTTATACGGGTAAATAAAATATTATGGTAGAATATTCTGCAGCATCAGCACATAAGATCGATGTAGAATATAAATCATATATCTTCTTCTGTGTTCATAATCATATACATCAATAAATGAAGTCATTAGTCATCTGGTCACAGGCCAGTAGGGATTTAACATCCAGTAGTTAAAAATGAATTTGAAACACTTAATTAAAAATTATAAGTGAGAAACCTCTAAGTCTTTTTATAGAAGCAGTTCTCCATTTAAGACCGATCACTGTTCTAAGGTAGATAAACAGGCAGAGATGGACAGAGGGAGAGAAGGAGGGAGGGAGTGGGAGAGAGAGGGAGAGAGAGAAAGAGAGAGAAAGAGAGAGAGCGCACAACTGAATTCCCACTATTAGACCCTTCCAAGCAAAGGAGCAATCTTTTGTTTACTTGTTTGTCTGTTTAAAGATGGGAACCATTAAGAAACGTTTCTCTTTGCTACACAGTCATCTATTTCTCATAATCCCTGAAGGCCAAGGAAATTTATTCTCCAGATATATAAAATGATTATAAACAGGAACAAAACTGTTCCAGTAGGGCAAACTCCCACAGGCCTGAATACACCCTTTCAAATTCCATCATCATCATCATCGTGTTTCAATTTGACTGTATATCATTCAAACATTTTCATGAAACAAAAAATTCTACCGGTTTTGCATTACATGAAAGACCTATATCCTTTACAAATAGCTACAGTTGCCTGGAAACAACTTATATATTTTTGATTTTCTCTTCCCCACTTTATAAAACCAAAAAGGGGGAAGAGAATGTTTTTTTTTTTTAAAGGAGCGGGGAGTCCTTATTTTACCGTCCTTGGAAGAATGAGTCAACCTTGAGCCAGTAAGAATCAAACTGCTGGCTGTCAGCAGAATTAGCCTGCAATACTGCATTCTAACCACTGCACCACCATGGCTGTTCACAAGAAGGGTACAAACACATTTATTTTTAAATGTATTATTAAATTGATATGCCGCCCCATCTCATCATCCAAAAAATAAAATATTATTTTTAAACCAATTGTCATTATTTTATTCCCATGCCTTGTTTTAATGTTTTAAATTTTTAGATACCACTACGATGGAATTTTTGGAAGCAAATCCAAATATAATACAGTAGATATTTTGTTTGGCAGCAACAATACAATTATAATTATATTGTATAATTATACAATTATACAATTATATCCTGTTTCTGAAGACAGGGTGGTTTGTTCTGACTCAAACCCTTTTCCAATAAAACAAATAATAACCAAAGGAAACAGAAACCTTTTAATGAGTCTTAGAAATCCCCAGTTAAAAGGCTGCTGCAAACTAATTAATTTTGATAAGCACAAACCTCACCAAAACTGTGTGAGACTGCCAAGAATAACAGATAAGAAATATTTTAAAACACAAGAGTCTTCAAATACCAACTTAAGATACTGTAATGTCCATGAGGCTGAGTTTCAAAACATCTTTGCTCCCTGCAAAGAACGTTCACTTCACAGCTGGCTTTTATCTTCTTGAAGGAGGGACCATTACCTTGCAGCCTTACTCCCGAGTTGCCTGTGCTGTTGCAGCTGCTCTTTCCTGCGAGCAATCCTGCATGCATGTGCACTTGGCATAGGCTCCTCAGGAACCTCCTCATTGCTGCTGCCAGCCCACACAATCTCTGAAGGCAGCAATCCACTCCCTAATGGTCCTGGCCCCTCATCTGAGTCCTCGCTCTCTTCAGCTGTCCGCACCTGCTGTTGGCTAACTACAACAGGGTGGGACTGTAGAACTCAATATTGTTTTGGTCTTCTAAAATAAAAAAATAGCCAGTGGTTATTATATAGGCTTGAATATTGGTAGTAATCACTGCAACTGTTATGAAATAGCAGAATAACAGAGTTGGAAGGGATCGTGGAGGTCTTCTAGTTCAACCTCCTCCTCAAGCAGGAAACTCTATTCCATTTCAAAAAAATGGTTGCCCAACCTCTTCTCAAAAATCTCTAGTGTTAAAGCATCTACCATTTCTGGAGGCAAACAATTCAACTGATTAATTGTTCTAACTGTCAGTAAATTTCTTCTTAATTCTAGGTTGCTTCTCTCCTTGATTAGTTTCCACCCATTGCTTCTTGTCCTGCCTACAGGTGCTTTGGAGAACAGTTTGACTCCCTCTTCTTTGTGGCAGCCCCTGAGATATTGGAACACTGCTATCATGTCACCCCTAGTCCTTCTTTTCATTACACCAGACATACCCAATTGCTACAATTGTTCCTCATGTTTTAGCTTCCAGTCTGCTTAATGATCTTCGTTGCTCTTCTCTGCACTCTTTCAAGAGTCTTAACGTCTTTTTTTAAACTGTGGCGACCAAAACGGGATGCAATATTCCAAATGTGGCCTTACTAAGGAATTATAAAGTGGTACCAACACTTCACATGATCTTGATTCTATCCCTCTGTTAATGCAGCCTAGAACTGTGTGGTTGTTGTTGTTTTGGCAGCTGTGGTACACTGCTGGCTCATATTTAAGTGATTGTCCACTCGGACTCCAAGATCCCTCTCGCAGTTACTGCTTTTGAGCCAGGTATCACCTATTCTGTATCTGTGGATTTGGTTTTCCTTAACTAAATGTACAACCTTACTTTTCTGACAATTGAATTTCATTTTTTTAGATAAGGCCCAGTGTTCCAGTCTGTCAAACTACTTCTGTATCTTGAGCCTATATTTTGGTGTGCTGGCTATTCCTGCCAGTTTGGTTCATCTGAAAATTTGATAAGTTTGATAAGATCTTTGTTTCTTTGATCTCTCTTGTCTAAATCATAGCTGACATTTTTGAAGAGTACTGGGCCTAAAATAAAGCCTTGGGCTACGCCACTGCATACTTCCCTCCATGTAGATGCAGTTCCATTAAGGTCTACATGTTATGTATAATTGGTCAGCCAGTTATAAATCCATCTAGTGGCAATGCTGTCTAGCCCACATTTTTCTATCTTATCAATAGATTGTGGTCTACTTTAAAGTATTTGTAATATCTTACTGAAATCAAGTACATTATATCCACAGCATTTCTCTGGTCCACTAATGTTGTTACATTGTCAAATAATACAATAAAATTTGTCTGGCATGATCTGTTTTTGACAAACCCATGTTGGCTTCTGGTTATGACTTTGTTTGCCTGTAAGTATTCACACATTCGATGCTTGATGATCTTTTCCAGAATCTTTCCTGGTATTGATGTTAGGCTGATAGTTCTGTAGTTTCCTGGATCCATTTCCCCCCGCTTTTTTAAAGATGGAAACTACATCAGCTCTTTTCCAGTCATCCCAGTGCTCCAGGATTGGGAACTGTCAGAAAAGGGCTGATGTAGACACCATCTATATCATGGGAAATTTCTGAAAAAGATAATCAAGCAAAAAAACTGAGAAGCCCTAGAGGCAAAGTCATAATATTCCCTTTTCTTCCTATATTTAAATAATCAAGATCATTAACTATAAAGTAAGATAGAAAACTATGATCTGAGCAAGCCAAGATCAGCATACAACGATCTATGACTTACATTAGAACTCTTACAATGGGTATGCTTACTACATGATTAAGTTTCCTGGATAAAGTAACAATTCTCAAATTGTTGTGGGAAAGTGAATTACATGGCTTCTAAGAGCTGGCATTGAAAAGTAAAAACTGTATTTTACCAATGTTTTTTTTTATGAAAAACAGCAGATGCCTTTTGAGTTTCTTACAGTATTTCTCAAACTAATAATCAATAGTCCTATTAACACTAATATCAGAAATACATATCAACTTCCAGTGCGCCTTTAGAAAATCCCAGAATGGAATCTCTGAAACATTGACATTATTTTGTAACTGGCATAGAAGACAATGTTTAGAGAGCAGGCCGATCAAATACTTCTGGAAATGATAATTCCTCCTATTAAAGAAAATCTGCAGAGCTGAAAGCTCTAAACACCTATTTTATTGAATTCACTAAAAAAAAGCTATTTTTGTAACTGCTGACACTACATATTTGAAGTGTTGCTTAGTGCACAGCAGAATATTTACATTCAGTGCACATGGGAAATCCAAGTTCAAATGTCTCAACAATTATTCTGTTTTAATTAACACGGAAAGCCATTGTCCCTCAGTGTTTCTATAAAGGATCCCTTTAAGAGGATTCTTTTTTTTTTTTTTTGGATCTTCATAAATGCAGGAACAGAAAAAGTCTTCCAGGGCACAGGTCATTCAGTCTTTTTTTAATTCAACAAGCATCCTCACGTGAAAACAGTGATGGGTAGAACGCAAGATTAACTGCATCTAGAATGCATTATAAAATGAACAAATGTGTTTCTTAGACCTTTTTTACCTTCCTTTCTTTCTTTTAAGTACCTTTTATTAAACATTTTCCAACAATTTATAACATATCAACATTTTCAACAACGTTACAGCATCATCAACATTCATATTCATACATTAGTTACCGTGTTACTTTTGTATCTATTGTCTAACCAGGTATACCAGGCGTCCCACCTTTGGGACATTTTTTCCATTTCACCTCTATCCTTTAACTCTAAGGTCAGCCTGTCCATCTCCGTGCAGTCCAAGATTTTTCCTATCACTCTCCCCTCAGATGGTATATTATCCTGTTTCCAGTTCTGTACATACACAATTCTGGCCACAATTGTTATATGTAAAATAATATATTTGTTTTCTTAAGTTTTTGCGAGTACTTACATGTATGGCATTCAGCTTTGTTCGGGTATTTTCCCACGTCATTGTAGTTGTGCTTTTAAAGTTGTAGCGACGTTTCAGCAGAATCTCATCTGCTAATATATTTGTCTATCTTAGTATAATCTCCCCTTATTATTCCCCTTATTATAGAAGCAGTATAATCTCCCCTTATTATAGAAACAGTTTCAGTCTGAATTCAATTTTTTGTTTCATTATTTCCTCTACCCACTTTTTAATTCTTCTCCAATAACTCTTGGCTTCTCAACATGTCCACCACATACGGAAAAAGGTGCCCTGTTTACTTTTACATTTCCAGGCTTCTGGGCTTCTGGTTGGGAACAGTCTTGCAGGAGTACCTACCCTTCTTTCAATCTGCTGGCAGTGAAAAGAAAGCAGTGACTTTCTACAAATACAACGAATCATTGACTGATTGATTGATTATATATAGTGACAACTCAGTAAGTACACAAATCAGGGTTGCCCAAAATGATCACTATCAATCCCCAAGAGTTCATGAGACTATTCATTGTTGTTGTTTATAATATTGTTATTATGGAAGACAAAACCTCTGGTCTGGTAACCAACCCAGATCGGTTCCTGCATAATACTATTAGTTATTAAATTATTTTCATATAATGAATGTCTTGGGGTTCATGAACAATGTGAAATTGACCACATAGTTTTTCTCAATTATGATCTGTCTCCAAACTGGTCCTCCAGATCTTCCAATGGTGCATCAATTGCCATTGTAACTGAGTCCATCTACCGTGCTAGGGGTTATCCTCTTCTCTTTTTCTTCAGCCTTTCCAGATTAGAGCCTTCTCAAAAGACCTAGGTCTTTGCATAATGTGAGTGGAAGATGATAATTTGAGCCTGGTCATTTCTGCCTGAAATGAGAACTCTGGGTTGATTTCTTTAATGATCCATCAGTTTGTTTCTTGGCCAACTGTGGTATTCTCAGGAGCCTTCACCAAAAGCAAAGTTTGAAAGTGTTAATACTCTATCTTGCTTTTCCAAGGTCCAACTTTCAGTTCCATAGAGTGTCACAGGGAATCCCATGGTTTGTACTATTCTGATCTTTGTAAGTCCAGAAATAGTAGCATGTGAATATCTTTTCCGAAACCTGTGGAGATTTTCAGTCATCCAGGTCATGGTTGTCCCAAAGGTGCTTTTTCAATGGCAACTGGATTTTCTTTGTTTTTCCTTGGAAGGAAAAACAAAGAAAGTCCAGTTACCTGTGAAAAAAACACCTTTGGGACATCTTTTCCAAGGCCTTCATGGCTGCTCTGCCAAGGATTTCTTGGCTGCTTGTTCCTTTACTGTTGATGGTTGAATCTAAATGGCAGAAGTTATCCACCACTTTGATACTTTCATTGCCAAGGGTAGTTGTCCTACCTATTGGCCTTAGTTTGCTCTTTTTTACATTTAACTTTAGTCCTTTTTTTACTGTGCTCCTTGATATACTAGTAGATATTTTGCAGATATTTTGCATTTTCAGCTATCGAGATAGCATCATAAATACAGCACAGGCTATTGATGTTTCTTCCACTAATTTTAAAACCATACTAATCTTTTTCCAATCTGGTTTCACTCAATACAAAACAAGGATACTGCTGCTTAAACATTTCTAACGACTTCTGATACTTTTCCAAATATTATTTCAGACCGCTGAGGGGATAGAGTAATAATATCCCATGAACCCCTGGGAACCAACCATCCAGGTTGTAGTAAAGTTCTTTCTTCAAGTTGTAATATATAACATCCACACCATTATAGTGTTCTAATCCAAGACATATATACAACACATATGCCTTTATGTATATTTCAGTTTCAGGTAGAGCAAATTATTTTCTCCAGAAAAGTTGGTTAAACATAAATCTGGTGTACATTTCTAGCAAAGTGAATAGCTTCAGGTTAGCACATCAAAATATGAGGGATCCTTGGTGCTCTCTGAGCTTAGTTATTTTCTTGCAAATATTTCATTACCCAAAGTAGGTAATATCACCAATGCGAGTTTGGGTAATGCAGCATCTGCAAGAAAACAACCAAGTTCAGACAGCATCCTTCATTTCAACCCTGAGCTACAAATATCCTCCTCTATTGGTAGATAAAAATAGTATAGTATGTGCAGTACAGCACATACCATCAAAGTATTTAAACTGTTGGGTCCAAATACAATCTATAGTTATTTCGCTATTGATTAATACACCAGAGCTGTCTAAACTATTGTTTCTGGCATATATCTAATCCCAGGAGCTGTTACTGACATGACAACATTTTGTGCTGTATTACTTTGTATTGATCCCTTCCAGTCTTCTTAGTGAAGCCCAAACTGGTAAGTTATGGAGCTGTTAAAATGGTGCAATCATCAGCAGTCTCACTGGCCAAGTGCCAAAGTGATGAAAGGAGACTTCATCCCACAGTTTGCAAAGTTTTTCCTTCTGCATTACAGATTAACTGTTCAGAGATATGTTTCCCACCAACAAGCATAGGCTAATGCAATTAATTAACATTGGTCAAGGCAGTTTGTTACAATATTGTTAAGGGTGAGTTATTATTTGAGAGTATTTTACTTCCCGAGCTCCATTCACCGCAATTAAAATCAAAAATAGATATTTTCACATATATCACTGACCATTCTTCTATCATCTTGTTTGGGCTTATTAGATACAAATCTTTTAGGATTGTCCAGATTTAGACCGTGACTATTACTATTACGACTTCCGTGTCAGAAGCACTGAAGTATTTCTGTGGCAAAAGGATCTGCTGGTGACGTCATTGTTGCCTGGGGGATGCCGAGTTGGGGGCTCCTTTCATGTCCCTTTAAAGTTGCCCACCAAAGTGGTACCCATTTATTTACTCATTGTTGCCTGCTTTCGAACTTCTGGGTTGGCAGGAGCTGGAGTGTGTAATGGGAGCTCACGTCACTCTGTAGCATAACTGGATCTTGAAAGTAAGCTTAGCCCAGCATCCTAACCTAGTGAGCTGCCACACTCCTTCAGACCCATGACTGAAGCCAATTTAAAAACATATTCCCCCACCTCTGAAGAGAACTGGTTCTGCCTTTATTTACTATGAGAGATAGTGCCTAAGGAGATGTGATAGATAACAGTGAATTAGCAGCATCCCAAGAAGGAGGGAACACATTCTAGAAAATGGAACCAGTCAAGAGGCTGCACAACATGGAGCTAGATAGGAGACTGAGGAAGAAAGTAAAGATACCCACTCTTTAGAGCAGGGGTCTTCAAACTTGACAGCTTTTAGACTTGTGGACTTCAACTCCCAGAATTCTTCCTCCAGTCATGTTAGCTCAGGAATTCTGGGAGTTGAAGTCCACAAGTCTTAAACTTGCCAAGTTGGAAGACCCTTACTCTAGCATCTCCCAGGTTACATCTGTTAGAGTAAGAGTAATAAAGGTTTAGTCTGACAAGATTCTATCTACTGTACTGTATATAAGCAAATAAAGAACTGAATTCCAGCTGATTTGTTGTGCTTGGACTTAGCTTGACATTTATTTGGAATGAGTTTCATGGAGTTGGCTAGGGCTACCTGCCAATTAAATGTGCAGCAGACAGTAACTTAAGCTATTAGCACTGTATCTCACATTTACAGAAGAGATGAAATGCAATGACGAAGGGAGCTGATATCTATTTAATAGTCATTGGATATTGCAAACTAACAGTAAAAATACTTAGAACTCAACTTAGCAATCAGCAGCAATATATCTATGAACCAATCTTTCAGTATCCAGACTTCCTACCCCTCCCCGATTTTTATTTTGTTTCATTTCATTTTTATTATATAAAAAGAAAGGAAATCTTTGGCCCTTACACAGACCTCAAATGAAGAATTTTATTGTACTTCAAAGTAAGTGACAATAATAAAGAGCTAGAAGAAACAGAATTACTTGACCAGTTTTTCTTTTCCCTCCCAACAAGTGGAAGTTTTGTAATGGGCAAAAAATCAAACTTTTCATGAATAGGCGAATTCACCTGAAGCAGGAGTGGGATTCTACCAGTTAGCACCTATTCGCTAGAAGTGGTTGTTAACATTCTAAGCAGTTAGGAAAACCGGTTGTTAGAAGAAATTACTGGCCTAATCCTGTAAGGAAGGCAGGAAGGAAACATTCTGGTGTTGCTTACAGAAACTGCCTCTCTATTAACCCTTATTACATTCTTGGCAGGACTAGACTTTCTGTCTCAGGAACTTCTCTGGAGTTTTTTTCCCCTCCTTTTCTGGTACTTTGCTTGTATGGAGTGACCATTCAAAGTTACAATGGCACTGAAAAAAGTGACTAATGACCATTTTTCACACTTACAACTTGCAGCATCCCCACAGTCATGAGAGGCCAGGTGAGAAGATGCGTGCCTTGATGTGAGTGCTATGGAGTTGGCCACGCCCAGCCAGTAACATGATCACCAAGCCACATCCACCCAGTCACATGACCACCAAACCATGCCCACCAACTAAGCCACACCCACAGAACTGGTTGTTAAAAAATTTGAATCCCACCCCTGACCCGTAGCAACCATTTTGTGGGACTGCCCAAAGCATGCTATGAAAATATCAGATAAACCCAATAGGTCAAAAATAGTTTTATATTTTGTATTGATGAATTGATGAAATGAATTAAATTAAACTGAAATACAGGTAGTTCTCAACTTATGACTGCAATTGGGACCAGAATTTCTGTTTCCAAGCAAGATGGTTCTTAAATGAGTCACATCCAAATTTATGACCTTTTTTGGCCACGGATGTTAACTGAAATCATGCATTCATTAAGCAAACCCAACTTTCCCCACTGACTTAGAAACTGGCTGGGAAGGTCCCAAATGGTGATCACATGACCCAGGATTCGGGGGAAGAACTTTGAAGTGGGTGTGGCAAACCCAGGGAACTTCAGAGTTGGGTTTTCACCAGCTGTACCAATATGACATGGCTAATAAATCTACACTTTGAGGAAACCTCTGGCCTTGGAGTTTTGATTTCATTTGGGCTGTTACTTAGAACCCTGACATGACCATTGTAAAGAGATGTCAGTTGCCCAGTGCCTGAATTTTGATCACATGAACATGGGATTCCATGATTATCGTAAGTGCAAGTGCTAGTTATAAGTTACTTTTTCAGTACCCATTGTAACTTTGAATGGTCACTAAGCAAATTGTTGTAAGTGAAGGACTACCTATACATCATCTATCTGGCCACAAATGAGCAAAGCAGCAAATGATTTTTTATAACCCTAGGTGTACAACTGTGGCCCTTTATGACCTGTGGACTTCAACTCCCAGAATTCCTGAGCCAGCCTAGCTCAAGAATTCTGGGAGTTGAAGTCCATAGGTCGGAAAGGGCCATAATTGCTCACCCCTGCTATATTACCTTTCAATGGGACAAAAAGCTTTCTCTTAAATGATCACCATGCCTGAAAACAATAACGGGCAATTGGGTCTGATTCATTTGTCCTTCTCTGTTGTCCCTGAAGAATACTCATCAAACATTGAGGTTAGTGAAAAAGAGAGAAACATATCATCAAACCTGCCTGACCTGATGCCAAAGATTAAAGGTGAGGAATGAGCATCTAAAGGATCAAATGTAACAGTGCATTTATCTAAGTGAAATGAAATATTAAGACCAAATTAAGAATCAGAATGATTAATATACCCATTAAAAAGAAAACATTTGTATTGGTGAGAAGTTCCTGGAGAAAGTAAGAGATGGAAAAAAAAAGACCAATCAACCACAACCAAATTTTATGAGAAAGAAAAATTATAATCATAAATTTATTCTTTCTCACTGTAATTGAAAATGTCAAGAAGTTAAGCAGCATATATTTCACTACTGATATTTTTGCCTGCATTATTTCTAGGGCATTTGTGAAATTTGTAAGCTTTATCTTAAAAATTATTTCCCTAGTTAATAGTCATTTTTCAAATTACATTTTTTTTCATTTGGTGATGTAGAACAACTTTTTCTCCCTGAAGTCTTACCAGAAATTCCAAATCTAGGATATAGAACAATTTTTAGCAGTAAATGTAAGGGTACCCCATGAAAAATATTAGGAATTTTTATCTTCTTAATACATTAGAAAAAAATATTTGTAGTTCAGGGTTAAACTGTGGGGTCTTTGATGCTTTCTGAAGTTGGTGGTTTTCTTGAAGACATTTCATTACCAAACTAGGTAACATAATCAATACACTGATGCACCTAATTTGGTAATGAAACGTCTGCAAGAAACCCACCAAGCTCAGAGAGCACCAAGGACCCACAGTCTTAACGCATTAACAATGATCAAATCATTTCTCAAATAGGATCCATTGTACTTGGATGGTTATAAAGTTCTCTACAGAAGCTCTTCCAGGAGGTAAAAATTATTTTTCCAGAAGTAAAAATAGGCTGATATGCTGGCAAAAACACAGCTGAAATTTTAAAGCCTGAGGAAAAGAAAGCAATTTCTGATAAATTAAATTGGATTTAGGCTATTTTGGCTGCTGAAGGCAGGTTCCAGAGTGAAATCTTGAAAGATTGTTGAAGAATTTCTGGATGAAGGGAAAAATCTTTGAAAATTCGTGTCTAATTATTCACAAATGGAGAAAGTGTTCCAGAGAAGACCCAAGAAGAAAATCAATGTTCTGTTAGCCACAAAATATTGCCAGTCAAACTTAATTAATGCCCTTGATTGACTCTAAAGGGTAAATTTGGTAATGGCTGTATGCACAAGACGTTAAGTTAAACACACTTTTTGTAATGGTAATGAAAGTAGATTATTGGAGGCAGAGAACTAATCACTAAAAGGAAGTAAGACATAATTAATTTACTGCTTGATTGCATGTCACAATTTTTCAAAGTCAAACACTGGGAGAGGATACTGCAGTTTAGCTACCACTCACTGTATATTATATACCTTACATGGCTGATGAGACTTATAGTTGTTGTTGTTTTTTAATTTAAAAAGCTAGCCCACCAGAAAGTCTTTGTGTGATGTGAGTTTTGTTTGACTGCATGCTAAAAACCCAACTCCCTGGGACAATTAGCATAAAATAATACATAATGCAACATTTTTTTCATAATTTATCTAGAATTCTACAACATAATCCCAATAAAACACCTAAAACCCAAGCACCTCATGAGCTCCAGTTCTCGCCTGAGCTCCTGACAACCTAATAATCTGAAAGCATGCAAATGCAAGTAGATAAATAGGTACCACTTTGGTGGGAAAGTAACAACGTTCTGTGTGCCTCGGTATTCAGTATATACTCATGCTGGCTACAAGACCATGGAAGTGTATTTGGATACCAGCTCCTCCAGTTAGGAAATTTAGATGAGCACTGCCCCCTAAAGTCGGACATGATTGGACAGGGGAATCCATTAATTTTTCCTTATCTTCACAGTTATGGATAGAAGTGTGATTACAGCACAAATGTGTAGTACAGTAAACAGTTCACTGCTTTCTTACTTTTGTTAGGCAATAACACATTTGATTTATATTATGCAAGTAACAAAAACAATATAAGAGTGAGCAAATTAAGATTATGCCCTTTTCATATGGCACATCTTCTGGGACTCTTGGATATGGCACAAAGTAAAACCAAACATTTTTACATTAAAATAAAAAAAAATGAATATAAATTCCAAGAAATGATACATGGGGAGAATATATATCTCTGCACTACAGTCAGAAGACAAGAGTTGTGTGATGCAGCAAGAGTTATTAATGCTATTGCTGCAATTGTGAAATTCTCTGATGGCTTACTAATAAATCCCCGAAGTCATTTGTAAGGTCAATAGCTTAACTTTTACATTTTTAGTTTACATTGTTCTCATATTAAGCTTCCTAATTTTCCAATTCAGGCTGCATGTCAAACTGCTAAGACATGACTTCCCAAGAAAGTAAACAAATCCGAGCATAACATATTGTCAGAGATGACAATAAAGACCAGTACTAAGATTGAAAAAAATAGTACTGGCTATTAAAGCTGTAAACACAACAAGCAATCTGTAAGCAGAGCAAGATCTATTATTAAATAGAGTTTTCATTCAGTGAATATGTTGCTAGGAGTAACAAATTAATCCTCTGCAACATTATAGGGAGTAAATTCCACTTATTTCAGCATGTTTTAGTTGAAATTGCAGGCTTACCAATACTACAATCTAACAGAAGCCATGATGTCTTGTTCTACTGCCGGCAACACATAAGATTAGCCACTAGATTCCTATTGTAACTACATCATGCGTAGGGCTTGGAAAACAAATGAATTTCCTTACTGTCCTTAGAAGGAAACAATGTGATTTATGAAGCCATTACATATTGAATGACAATAACCTGCATGCCTCAAATGAATAGAAATGACATATTCAACTGCCAAGTCTCAGATACACAAAGCTAAACTTGTAATAAGTCCACCAAAAAAAGTGTGCAGTTTTAAGACCTGCCATTCATTCCCTAAATTCAAGCATGTGCTATTTCAACACATAATTTAAAAAAAAACAACCACATACAAATGTATATGTGGCATGGAAAATAAAGGCTTATGTTCTGTAGTGTCAAATCATAGCATATAATGAAGAGGAGTGATTGGATTGTTTTGTAAAACAAAACGTATCAAACCCTTTTGGTAAACAATAAATGACAAAGATGCAAATTACTTTTACATTTTATTTTTAAAAGCACTCAGACTTGCACTGATGGGATTGATATCTGTCCCTTTTCTTCATCAACTTATCTTGATATGGAATGCTAGAGAAGATTATCTACTCAAATTCAGTATTGAGTTATTGGGCATTTGTAGAGGTTTGAACATATAAATAAACAAAACATTTCTGATTTGTGGGGTTGTTTGGTCCTCTCTGAGTTTAGTAGTTTTCTTGCAGACATTTAATTACCCAACTCAGTAAGATCATCCATACTAGTTCTAAACCCCAGCACAGATGATGTTACCTAGTTGGGTGCTGAAACGTTTAAAAGAAAATAGAGACCAAGGACCCCATAGTTCAACCCTAAGTTACAAATATTGTCTCCTGTTTGTACTTTTCTGATTTCTAGGACACATGTGGTTTATGAATGTCCATCTTTAAAAGGCCACATTGTTTGTCTTAAGGTGCCCTGTACAAAAGCCATCATGTCAGAGAAAGGGGTGCTTATTCTCACGGAGACAAAGTTGAACCTTGGACCTTCAGCTATTTAAAACATGTTCAGCCTTTTCTCTCCAACCTATCTTCTTGGTCAAGATGCAGGAAAAGTTTGCCAGCCCTTTTGCAATCAGGAAAGGGGATGAAAGATGTTGGCTATTTACAGATTCCAAGGTACAAAGTGGTACCCAAAGACATTTTGAAAGCCAATGATCTCAGTATTAGGCAACAATAGGAAAACACAGGATAACAGAGCAGTTTTTAAAATGAGAAATGTAATAATTGAAAATACTGTAGTAGCAGGTTTCCTAATGGTGAACATATGTAAGAATAGGGGTCACATTTTATTCACCATTTTTCCACTGGAAGCAGTTAATAATTCATAATTCATTATGAACAAAGCCTTCAGCAGCTTTAACTGCTGGCTTACAAAATGAGTTGCCTACATTGAGACATAATAGAATTGGCAAAGAAGATAAGTAAAAAAAATGTGTGTGTGGGGGGGGGGAAACCATCTCAAAATACAAACACGAATGAGAGAAAGCCCATGCCAGTAAAATTAAATGAAGCAAAATTAAAGAGAAGCACCCCAACGTAAATTTTTACTAGTGTTAAACGACTAGACAGAGGGCTGTTCTATTTTTTTTTATTATCCATTGTAAACATAAAATGCATTTGGATTTAAGAGGCTGCCTCTCTCTAATGTACGCTGGCTGGGTCTGTACAACATATTAAACCTAGTTAAGGATACTTTTGCATCAGTGTTTTACACCACTTTGCGATCGACGCTAGATCTGATTGATTTGACAGTATTACTACCAGGGGGTATTAAGTCCATTTATTTCTACCTTGGCTCTAGTGCTTTCCTTTGATCCTGCAGGCCTTGGGGCAGTTCGGTTTTCCCACTATTTAGTCTCCTTTCTAGCCTTCTGTACAACATAGCTCCATTTTCACCACACAGCTATGCATCAGCATGCTCACTATTGAGGAAAAACAGCTGGCTTTAAAATTACCAAGAATTTGTCTTCAGAAAACACAGAGATCGTTAATGCAACAGAAATTATAACTAGCAGAAAGAAAGGCTTGTTGAATTGCAGTATTCTTGCTTATATTTTTATTAGGGACTTTGTTGTCTTCGAAAGAGTGACCTGGTCTTTTGGCGAAAGGTCTTCAAAGAAAAGACAAAGTCCAGTTGCCTCTTGAAAAAAAACATTTTGGGGATAACCATGATGTAGATGACTGAGAATCTCCCCATAGACATTCCAGCAAGTACTCTTTTTCCAAACAGACACCCATACTTAGGTAATTTGTAATGCCAAAATTCTTGTCTATTTAATTTCACAGAGGAGGACAGGCTTGCTTGTTTTTGTGAATAGGCTCATCTTTGTCTGTTCATTGTTTTGGTAACTGCTATTTTTATCTTAGCTAGGAGGATGAGTTTGCATAATCACAACATAGAATCACAGATGGTAGAATGACGTTTCAGAAAGCTCATCCATTTAGGAAAAAAAAATATTCACATGCACAGAAAACAAGCATGACAAGAAAGGTTTAAGTTTAATCCGTGGCATCTACACTTTGTGGTAAAATCAGTTTATGCTTAATGTATTATACATGTGATTAGGCATTTGAACTGGATTTCAAAATCAGTAATGGACAGATACAGTACGTAATGATTGTGTGAATAGACGTTTTGCATATTACATGATTTAGTAATAATTTCAACAAGGCAGAAACAAACAAGAATGTGCTTTTTTGCAGATAAGCACAACGAACATGTTTGAATTTGTTTTTCTTCTGTTTTGATCCTCTTAGTTTATACATCAGTGAAGCTGGAAAGGGTCCATGAATAAGCCAGAAATAAACCTGAAATGTGTTTGTGTTTGTGCATCATATATATCAGTTAACCATAAACCAAGAAGCTAAAGTTTCAAACTGCAGACCATTGATTCCTAAATTAAAAAATGAGTTCTAAGAATGTAACCTTTTTGTTCAAAGTTATGCATAGTATTAACTAAATGTTTAATCTAATTGCTCATTTGTAACATTTACTTTATTTATAGACTTTCAAAAATTGAAATTAATAGTCACAAAATTTTATTTTTATTTCTTTATTAAATGTATATGCTGCCTATCTCACTATCCAAAGCGACTCTGGGCATTCATAAATATATTATATATATGTCATACATATATAAGCACGTTTTGATACATCCATACATCCAGACACAACCAACAAAATGTTTTTGCTTTTCATTGTAAGCCTTTTCCTTCTCATGACCCCAGATTTTCAAAATTGTACCTGAATTTAAAACCATATATTATATTGCCACTTGCACTTGCACTTACAACTCAATCAGTTGTAATCAGTTCAAGGTAGATATTCTGCTCAAGTGTGAAATGTTCAATCTATCAAAATACCATTCATACTTAATTCTTGTTCAGATATCTAAGATTGGAAGTGTTATGACTAACACAGATATGTCACTCATCATAAGAGAAAATAATTACAAGATAAGAAAAGGGGTGTTGGTACTTACCTGACATGCCCTTTCTCTGTGAGCTGTGAAGAACAGCCATTGTTTGGGATGATGCTTCTGTCGCTCGTTTGATAGGCTGGGCTTTAATTGAGAGGACACTCCTCTTCCTCCACGGGACTCGTCCCTAGCGTCCCCAGTTTTGGCGAAGTCGAAGTGATGAAATATTTCTTCTCCTTCACCCTTTCTAATACTTGGTCGGAATATCATCCCACCAGACGAATAAGGGTGGGGATGGATGCTCTTCACAGCTCACAGAGAAAGGGCGTGTCAGGTAAGTACCAAAGCCCCTTCTCCAGATGAGCTGTTCAGAGCATCCATTGTTTGGCACATACCAAAGCTTGGCGTGTCCTACGGGAGGGCTTCCATCTGGTTTGGATTCCCCTTTTCTTGGTCCCTATGGGCCCTTTGTAACACTTTCCTGTCAAAGGCAGCCTCCGTAGAGGCAAAGACGTCATTCTAATAGTTTCTAAATAAAAGGCGATGATGAGGTCCATGTTGTCGCCTTGTAAATTTTCGCTATTGGCGTTTGTGGCCCATGTTGTCAACATCGCAGCGCTCCAGGTCAAATGAGCAGTGATGCCCCTGGGTACAGGAAGAGATTGTGTCTCATAGGACTTGGGAATTGTGCTCTCAGCCACTTACTGGTCATTGAGGAAGGGGTCCTGCACCCAATGGTGGGTGGTTGAAAAGAAACAAACAGAACCTTTGTTTCCTAACACACATCGTGCAGTTGAAATATATGCAGAAAGCTCGCCTTACATCTAGATTGTGGCATTGTCGTGCTAGATTTTATGTCGGTTTCGGACAAATGTACAGGAGTATCAGTTCCTATGGTCTGTGGAAACCCAAAATTATCTATGGGTGAAAGATGGATCTGGACTAAGGACCACTTTGTCTATGTGAAAAATACAGAACTCCTGTCTAACTGACAAGACTACTAGACCCAAGATGTAACTGTCCGATGTAATGGCAACCAAGAGAACCACCTTGTACGTTAGGAATGGAGACGCATGGTCTACATGGGCTCAAAGGGAGTTTTCTTGAGTGCAGTAAGGACCTTGTTGAGGTACCACATGTGATATCAATGCACTACAGGAGGCTGTAAGATTGTAGTCCCGTGCAAGAAAATGGCATATGCATGGGTGATGAGAGATGGACTGCAAGTCTCTCCTAGTGATGACCGATGCTAAGGCCTCCCCTTTGCCTGTTTATATGAACAAGATAATAATGAAATGTCATATAAATAACACTGCCATCTAACAGGTGTTCCCCTGAGATGAACAGCCAGAGCCATCAGAACCTTTGTAAGAACCTTGGGCAGATGACAACCCAAAGGACAGTGCAATGTATTCAAAACGTTGAGTATTATAACAAAAACTAAGAGTTTTGCTATGTGAGGATCTAATTGGAATGTGGGGATGGGCCTCCATTAAGTCAATGAAGGGTAGAAAATTGCCCCTTCTGAAGCTCAGAAGTATGGAGTTCAATATACTCATCTTAAGCCTCCTATGAACTATGGATCAATTAAGTCATTTTAAAACTAAAATTGCCCCTGCTGATCCGGTGCCACAGGTTGGTTGCCTGGATCTCCAATAAATGAACAATAGCTGTCTCCATCATGCTCCCTTTGACAGGATCCCCGGGGAGAGGGCAAGTAATGCAAAGGTTCCGGGGAGAGGATGGAAATTCTATAGCCAGGCCTAATTTTCTGATACCTCTAACCCAGGAAATAGAGGTAGAGGCATCCCATCTCTCCGTGAAAGGCTTGAGCCTTCCACCAATAGGAGCACAGTCGTGAGGCCTATGTTGTGCCTCGGAGACCTCTATTTCATGTTCCTCAAGAGATTCTTTTGCTCTGCCATCTCCTTCAGTATCTATCACCAGATCGGAAACTATCTGACTGTTGGTGATTCATGCGTCCAGACAGTCCCTGGAGTCTGGAGAGAAAAAGTCCCTGGTAGAGGGAACGAAGGAACTCTCCAAAAAGCTGGGAAGGACTAGTTTGGGGTCTATGAAAAGAGAAGAACTTATTTTCTGCTTCTAGTCTCTATCAGTGATAGCTCAGGGGCACCACCAACCAAATTATCTTCATATATTGGGGAGGAAGCAAGCTTCCATTAGTTGTGTGATATCTGCTTCTCAATGTCTGAGCCATAACACTAGGCGAGGAATAACCTGAGATGCCCTGGCTTGAGCAGATAATTTAATAGAGTTTTGTGGCGTCCTTGTATGCCCTGATATTGAAATATGAGATAATCTCCCTCAGATGGCACAGCAACCTGAGAGACAATCTAGTAAAAAAAGGGGGGGATGAGGCCGACTCCGCTCTTATGGCCCTCACATCAGATCCACATGCCCTACATGGGGACAACTCGACCCTGTATATCCTTTGACTTGAGAGCCTCTTTTGCTTCCATTGGAATTGCAGAGGAGGAGGATAATTGCCATTATTGTTTTATCTACTATCGTGGTGATGAGAAATTTAGCAGAATGAGAAAACCAAATTAAAAATTTGCTATCATATTCTGTAAGAGGGGTATACGCCACTGAAGAGACCCCTTGTTTCTGGACGAGGTCCAAGAACCTCTGTGGGACAGTTATGACTTCCTCTTACATTATTGGTTGGGAGAAGATTAAATCATCTGTCCCCTCCTTATAGTAATGATTGTTGGGCCGAGGGGAAATGGAATATCAAGGCAGGAAGTGGTTTTTTTTTTTTTTTTTGAAACAACAGAGACTTGAAAAAAGTCTGTGGACGAAACAGACCTGAAGGTCGGTGGTCTGGCTTAATGCCTTCAATGTTTGACATCCCCCCACTTTTTAGGGGATCCGCCTCTGACAGATTTTGGTCACTGTTGTGAGTAGACCCTTCCTCAACCTGTTCCATTTGGTCTCTAGTTCTCCCTCATCCTGTGCATCATATGAATGTGTAACTGGATTATATAATACTCCCCTGAAGGAGGTACCTGCTGGTAATGAAGGTCTATTCTGCATAGTAACTAAATCGAGTGAGAATCGAGGTCAGATTGTGGAGGCTGCCTAGCCATCAACTTCTACTGTGCCCTGGCTGCGATGCCTCTTCAAGTTGCCATGTCCCTCCAGGCCTTCAATTTGTCAGAGATATCCTCTGGGAGGAGGAATTCTGGTGTGGTCCCACAACTGTCTGTCAGGCAAGTAGCACTGCTGAAGGCCTGGGTTGAACCGGTCTCTCTGAGGCTCTCCTGGATGGCGTTGAGAGATCCAGGGATAGCGGCAAGGTGAAATATGGAACACTTCACAAATTGTGTGTCATCCTTGCGCAGGGGCCATGCTAATCTTCTCTGTATCATTCCAATTTTAGTATATGTGCTGCTGAAGCGAGCATTCTGGAACTGGGACCAGCCTGGCTGGGGAAGAGGACTGAGACTTCTGTTCAACCTCCCTCATGCATTTTTTAAAAAATTTAAGATATGCTCATCTAATGCATTTTGGTGTCTCTTGGCATCCTTTGTTGCCTTAGAGGTCTCTCTAGGACATTTTTACCTTCTTTGAGTTGGTTTATTGTCCTCTGGGGGTATTCTTGGTTGCCCTTGAAGATTCTGACCTAAAGCCCACAAGGTGAGATAGCTATATCTATGTATCTATATGTGTATGAGATATTAATGGACTGTTGACTGGTTCAGCCGACTGATATAAACAGAGGCAGGGAAACCTCTTGATATTTGCTCTCCTCTCCCCCCATTTTTTGGTAAATTCAATTTGTTATTATGTTATTATTCATAATAATATTGATATCATTAATATTGTTATTATTCATAATATTTTTGTTATATCTGTGCACAGCTACTAACATAAATTGTTGTGCTGTTACCAAACTTGTAATTAGATGACTGAATATGGAATCAAATTGTGAGGCCAAATAGAGAACACCTTTCAGGACCTGTATTGGAATTGGGTGATACTGCATTGACTGGTGCTCAACAACTTCCTGCCCAGACGGACACAGGCCTTGGTGCTCGCTGTTACTGCGCTGCTAGAATTCTGTGAGGGCTGCCAACTGAAAAAGGAAGCCCAATAGTCAACCTCAGAAAGAGGTCCGTAATCGGCATAAATGTCCCCAGGACCCTCACGGAGATCCTTGTGAGGGGAAGTGGCTTCTCAACAGATAATGCCATGGGATTCTTATAAACAAAATGATGCCGGCGTTGTTTTAGTCATCAAGATGTAGCATCAACCATCACCTTTTTATGTGAGCCGATGCGAATCTAACTAGAATTTGAGAATTTGAGCAGGAGAACTCAGAGTCCTCTGGCTCCACCCGATCAATAGCCCTTGCTTCTTCTATGTACCTTGAGGGAGTATATCTGAAACTACAGAATCTCCTGTGGTAAGGATGCTCTGTCCTGCTTAGTGACCGGAGTTATAGGGAATTCCAGTCAGAAGGAGCGCTCTGTTGTTCAGAGCAGTATGCTGCACCTCCACAGAGATACATTGGCGTATTGCTAATTCCATCCACAGTCACATCTTTGTGGGGATCTTTTCCAGTAAGTTATCAGCTTGACAGAATCTGGCCGCTGTTGGAGCAATGTGGCCACAGAGTCATTTCGAGCCACTTGTACTGATCTAGATGGGCTACCTGATCTTGTGCAGCTGTGCTGCATCTGGATTACACAGACAGATTCAGAGGGGGATTGGAGCCGAAGTAGGCCTGGAGGAGATGAGGTTTGAGAATTTTCTTCATCCTCCCATATGAACTTCTTCATGTGTTTTTCTAGTATCTTATGGCACTTGTTAGCATCTTTTTCTGCTGTTTAGGAGATACACTTTGAATGCTTCAATTTGTTTTGAGAATTTGACATTGCTCTTGAACTACTGTTGCTTGCCATTGTGACCGCTTATTAAATTTTACTGTTAATGAGGCTGAAATGTTGGGCGGTTGGCACGCCCAGGGGCCTAAACCAGCAATGGCCAGGGAACCCTAGAACAATGCTCCCCAGTTTTGTATAATCTTATGTAAGAATACTGAATTCTTATTCTTGTTCATATTATTATTATCGTTATTGTTATTTTGTTATTAATATTATTATTTCTAAATTAGCCAAATTTGGAACACCTCATAGGCCTAGAAAGGAGGAATTGTTGAAATAAGATATAGGCCTGCGACAGCTTCCTGCACAGGTGGACACGAGCTTTGGTGCTCGCTGTGGTACTGCTGTTTAATTCTGTGAGGGCATAAGCCAACAGTTTCCTCCTTAATGAATAAGGGTCCAAAATAGAATAATTATATCTGAGTATGTATGTATGTATGTATGTATGTATGTATGTATGTATGGCATTCAGCTTTGTTCAGGTATTTTCTCACGTCATTGTAGTTGTGCTTTTAAAGTTGTAGCAACGTTTCGGCAGAATCTCATCTGCCATCATCAGGCTTCTGTACAGTGTTCATCTGTTCGGAAAATACCTGAACAAAGCTGAATGCCATACACACACACACACACACACACACACACACACACACGTATTAGGTTGATTTCTCTCATGTTTCAGGAAGGAGACACCTGCTTAGGGAAAGAAAAGCCTCTCACAGTTCCAGAAATAAAATGCAGATCACTACCGCATGGTTAGTGAGTCTGCAATGGCACCAGCCGTTATCTCTTTAGGTGTATAATGAGTTAAATCGGCTCAGCAGCACTTCCACGCCTTGTGGGGAGTCGATACTGCAGAGTTTCCCCTTGAATAAAAAGGCATGGTGGGGCAGATGGGCGCTGATGCCCCCACCCCAGACGGTGTTCCCAGGGGAGAGAAAAAAGCCTCGGACCCTTTTAAAATGGAGCCTCTCCCATCAGGCGCGGGCAGCGGCGATCGTAGCGGCTCAGCTTGAAAAAATCATAATGTGAGTTGTTAGCCATGCAGCTGAGGTGTTATCACCTCCTATCATCCTGGGGGCGAGAGATCATTATCTGAAGCTATGGTGAGCTCCCTTGGCTCGAGTTATATATCGTAGGGAGCTGCTTGACTCATTGAAACTAAAAGCCTTAAAGGAGTTGTTTAGAGTTTAAAAGCAAAACTTTTTGTTGACTCCTTTTGAAGCCTTTGCTATTCCGGCCAAGGGAAAGGAAATTAAGCTGCCTATATCCACGAAGGCTGAGCAAAAACTGGGGACGCTAGGGAGGAGTCCCGTGGAGGAGGAGGAGCGTCCTCTCAATTAAAGCCCAGCCTACCAAATGAGCGACAGAAGCATCATCCCCAAACAATGGATGCTCTTCACAGCTCATCTGGAGAAAATCATGAATACGTTGTTATTAATACATGACAAAACACTGGGTATTATTTCTTACATATTTTGACAGAAGATAATGAGATACCCGCAGCTTTCTGGCATCTGAAAGAGCAAGTAGAGATACAAAGCATCCGACATTGGAACACAACTATGTAATGGGAGGATTTAGGTTGTAATATCACCACACATGTGATATCATTTTGATATAATCTCAATATGCAGCCGATACTTACGAATATACAAAAGAGCTAAGCACTCAGTTAATAATTGGGCTGGGTAAAAGTAGTAGTGTACTGTTTTACTGCAAACAACTTCAAGATTGCTTTTTTAATGAGAAACAGTATAAAATTTCATTAAATACAATAAATGTTTTGAAATATATCAACACTTATTTCTTCCATTAGAACATAATGAAATGTTCACCTTTATTTAATTAAGTAACTTTTGAATATTTTCTACATAGACCAGTTGCTATCAAATTTATCACGCTCGTGTTCCTGTTAATACATTTGTTCCTGCTGATAAATTTCTTGCCAATTTAACCGATCTGAATTTAAACAGTATTAGTGATTCAATCTGGATCGCCTTATCTTAACTTGCAATTAGGCATTAATAAAAAATGTAACCCTAAAGAAATCTTGCAATATGTCGATTGTTATCTACAGGTGAAACTCGAAAAATTAGAATATCGTTGAAAAGTTCATTTATTTCAGTAATACAACTTAAAAGGTGAAACTAATATATGAGATAGACTCATTGCACGCAAAGCAAGATAGTTCAAGCCATGATTTGTCATAATTGTGATGATTATGGCTTACAGCTCATGAAAACCCCAAATCCACAATCTCAGAAAATTAGAATATTACATGCAATCAATAAAACATGGATTGTACATAGAACAATATCGGACCTCTGAAAAGTACAAGCATGCATATGTACTCAGTACTTGGTTTGGGCCCCTTCTGCAGCAATTACTGCCTCAATGCGGCGTGGCATGGAAGCTATCGGCCTGTGGCACTGCTGAGGTGTTATGGAAGACCAGGATGCTTCAATAGCGGCCTTCAGCTCTTCTGCATTGTTTGTTCTCATGTCTCTCATCTTTCTCTTGGCAATGCCTCATAGATTCTCTATGGGGTTCAGGTCAGGCGAGTTTGCTGGCCAATCAAGTACAGTAATCCCACGGTCATTGAACCAGGTTTTGGTGCTTTTGGCAGTGTGGGCAGGTGCCAAGTCCTGCTGGAGGATGAAGTCAGCATCCCCATAAAGCTCATCTGTGGAAGGAAGTGTGAAGTGCTCCAAAATCTCCTGGTAGATGGCTGCATTGACCCTGGACTTAATGAAGCACAGTGGACCAACACCAGCAGATGATATGGCTCCCGAAATCAACACAGACTGTGGAAACTTCACACTGGACTTCAAGCATCTTGCAGTGTATGCCTCTCCATTCTTCCTCCAGATTCTGGGTCCTTGGTTTCCAAATGAGATGCAAAAGTTGCTCTCATCAGAAAAGAGGACATTGGACCACTGAGCAACAGACCAGTTCTGTTTTTCTTTAGCCCAGGTAAGATTCTTCTGATGTTGTTTGTGGTTCAGGAGCGGCTTGACAAGAGGAATACGACATTTGAAGCCCATGTCCAGGATCCGTCTGTGTGTGGTGGCTCTTGACACACTGACTCCAGCCTCAGTCCACTCCTTGTGAAAGTCCCCAACACTTTTGAATGGCCTTTTCCTGACAATCCTCTCCAGGTTGCGGTCATCCCTGCTGCTTGTGCACCTTTTTCTTCCACACTTTCCCTTCCACATAACTGGGGGAGGGGGAGGGAAAGGGGAGGAGGAGGAGGAGGAGGAGAAGGAAGAGAGGAGGAGGAGGAGGAGGAGGAGGAGGAGGAGGAGGAGGAGGAGAGGAGGAGGAGGAGGAGGGTGTACACTACAGTTGCGATGCAATGAAAGAACCCTCCCACAGTGGCACGTTCTAAAAGCAGCCTTTAGTCTTGCTTCCATTTTTTTTAAATGGATAGGGTGGCTCCATTATCAGCATTTCCCGAGCAAATTAAAATAGCATTTAAGACAAGAAAGAAGATGCTCTACTGCAGGGAAGTCAAATTCATGTTGTCACAGCGGCATCATGTGACCTATCAGGACTTCGCTAAAGCAGGCGTGGGCATGGCCAACGTATGACGCATCTGGCCCATGCGCCTGGAATTTGACAGTCCTTCTCTACTGGGAACTGAGAGGAACCACAAACAAATGTTGCCTGAGATTAGGAATATCTTGATTGCATTTCTGTTTATTTATTTATCAAATTTAGAAACAGCCCATCTCACCCACAGAGTTACTCCGAGTGGTATACAATTAAAAACATCAAAACTGTATAAAAACAGGTAGTCCTGGACTTCCAACCACAGTTGATCTCAAAATTTCTGTTGCTAAGGGAGACTTTTGTCAGGTGAGCTTTGCCCCATTTCAGAGATTTTCTTGCCACCACTGTTAAGTGAATCACTGAAGTTGTGAAATTAGTAATGCGGTTGTTAAGTGAACCTAGCTTCCCCTTTGACTTTGCTTGTCAAAGGGTAATCACATGACCCTGGGACACGGCAACTATCATAAAAATGAGTCAGTTGTGTTTAAATTTTGATCGCATGACCCTAGGGATGCCACAACAGTTGTAAGTGTGAAAAATGTAAGTCTCTTTTTTCAGGGCTGTTGTAACTCTGAACGGTCATTAAACTGTTGTAAATCAAGGACTTCCTGCATTATGCTTCACTAGGGATCAGGTAAAATAGAATAAGTGTAAAATTGAAAAGGAAGGAGTATAGGGGGTCTTCAAGGCCAAACCCAACATTTACTTATTGTAAATCACCTGGAGTTGCTTCTAGGCAAGTTGGGCAGTACATGAATTCCATAATAAAATAAAAATATAAATTCATTCAATGAATTTTCTTACTGGAGCAGGACAGTCTATTATTATTAATAATTGACAGAGAACTAAAACTCTTTATTTCCCAGTACACATGTACACACAGGAAACTTCATTACACAGGAGCAAATGCAGGTATCCTTTACCTTCTGCTAAAAAGGTTGGAAAATATCCCACCCATCCCTTGCTCTGCTTGTTTCCGTATCCCTAATTTTTGTTTATTTGCTCACATTAAATTCAGGTGTTCCCTGGGTTTACAGCCTCAGCAAATCCAGTAAGTATTCCCAGTAGCAGGAATTACCAAAACTATCAATCATTTCTTTGTTTAGGCAGGGGTGGAGAGAGAGAAAAATCTGACCTTTTCATCTCAACCACTTTCTGCACAGAACCAGGAATGTTTTGCTCCAATGCCTGTCCTGAAAATCAGTTGGGGTTACTGGAGAATCCCAAGTGCACGTGAGCAAACTAGTGGTGGGATTCAATTTTTTTTTACTACCGGTTCTCTGGGCGTGGCTTGATGGGCGCAGCAGGGGAAGGTTACTGCAAAATCCCCATTCCCTCCCCACCCCACTAACCTGATTTCCAGCTCCGTTCTCCTGTGCAGGGCAACCAAGGAAGACCCAGCCGATCAGCTGGGACTCAGGAGGCAGAGGACAGATGGGGGTGGGGCCAGTCAGAGGTGGTATTTGACGGTTCTCAAAATTTCTCCTACTGGTTCTCCAGAACTGGTCAGAACCTGCTGAATACTCACGTCTGGAGCAAACCCACTAACATCATCAGTTTGTATTTAGATTGTACTATAGCCTGTTGACTTCAGAATCAAAGTAACAAATGCAAAATGGGAAACAAGGGTCCTTTTCAACCTTCAAAAGGTGAATTACAGGTAGCCCTCGACTTAAACATTTCGTTTAGTGACTGTTCAAAGTTACAACACCACTGAAAAAGTGACTTACGACCATTTTTTATCCTTACAACCACTGCAGCATCCTCTTGGTCACATGATCAACGTTTCGATGCTTGGCAACTGGCTCATATTTATGATGGTCATAGTGTGCCGGGGTCATGTGATCACCTTCTGTTGAACGTCCCACCAAGCAAAGTCAATGGAGTAGCCAGATTTACGTAACAATTGCATCACTAAGTTAACAATTGCAGTGATTTACTTAACAACCGTGGCAAAAAAAGGTTGTAAAATGGTCCAAATTCACTTAACAAATGTCTTACTTAGATATAGAAATTTTGGGCTCAATTCTAGTCATACGTCAAGGGCTACCTATATAGATTTTAAAAATAATAATAATTCCAAAGTGATGACAACCATCTCCTTAAAATAGTACCCAGGAACGCTAGATGATCAGACAGCAGAGAAACAAATATTACAACAGAGCTATGAAAAGACAACCATTTCTGGATGCCTCAGGATGTTCTAACCACCCTGTTACCTAAAACATAATTACAAAATCCTGTGCTAAGATTGGATCTGAAACAAGAATTGAATATCCGCATCTAATTTTGTTATCAGAAAGAAAATACTGTTGCATAAACGTTAAAAAAAACAAACCACCTGACAAGGGAAAAAAACAATGAAAGCAGGTGTTTCTTATAAAGTAGGAATCTTAAATGATTATACTGAAATGGAACTTGAAAATTCATTTCCCTCTTTAAATTCTTCACTGCTTTACATTCTTTTTAAAGTAAATGTTATTTTTACAAAGAACATAATAACTAACACAAAGTGATCAAGAGCAGAAGAAGAAGAAAAAACACAGAAGGAAAAAAAGAGATGAACAAAGTGCAGAGAGCAAAAACAAAAAAATTTTTTTAAAAAAAATCAGTCTAAAAGAATTCCAACTTTAACTGCTGGATCAACAGTGGTAACCTTTCTAATCTTTCATCACCTGATAACAGAAGAGCTATTGGAGAAATTAGACTCCTTGTGAACAAAAATCTGGCCAGAGTTCCTTCTCACCTTCCAAACGTTTTCCTGGATGTTATGAATTAAGTTGGAAACCTGGAGGAGCCCTGGTGGCGCAGCACTTAAAATACAATATTGAAGATGAACTCTGCCCACAGCCGAGAGTTCAATCCTGAGAGACCCAAGGTTTGACTCAGCCTTCCATCCTGCTGAGCTCGGTAAAATGAGAGACCAGATTATTAAGGGCAACACGCAACTAATGCTTCTATGGTGTAAACCATCCAGAGAGTGATTTAAAGCTCTGGGATGGTACATAAACCCAAAATGTTGTTGCCATTGCTAGTAGCTCTGCACACAGGAAGCTTCAGGCTTCATCCGTGATATCCCCCGAGCCACCTTAAAAAGTTGAAGAAGCCAATTTCAGTCAGCAGGACCCAGACCTGAGGAAGAAGGTCCAACTTAGGGCTTGAAGAAGGCCTGCTGGCATCTTTCTTCTTTTCTTGGGCCCTTCTCCAAACCCTGCTGAGCTTGGTGTTGATTAACTCCTATACCATAGCCAGGGGCTCTCTTTTTCTCAGCAGTTATCTCTGACCAGTTGCTGATGTGAACATTGTTTTTGAAACTATTTTCTCCACATGAAACAAATAGAGAACAATCAGTTCCACTCTCCTACTTTATGAAGAAAAGCAATTCTAGCAAAGAAAGGCCCTCATCAGATGCCTTGTCCACATCACAAAGCCTGATGGACTAATTTCACCTGCTTCTGATAAGCATGGATTTGATTGGTGGTTGGCAGTGTAGTTAGTTCAGTAACACATCAAAAACCCATGCATAAAAAAACCTGGGAAATGCAGATCAAAGTAATGTGAAATTAAGAAACCAGATCAAAATCCGAATGTATGAACTAAAAAGCAGGAGCTTTTTACCAGT
The DNA here is from genome assembly GCF_049901715.1 of Pseudonaja textilis. Taxonomy (NCBI): domain Eukaryota; kingdom Metazoa; phylum Chordata; class Lepidosauria; order Squamata; family Elapidae; genus Pseudonaja; species Pseudonaja textilis. The sequence goes on from NC_141991.1 coordinate 29,298,364, forward strand.
ATGTCTAACTTTGTGGGATATTTTTTATCTGAGGGGTCCTTGGTGCTCTCTGAGCTTGGTTGTTTTCTTGCAGATGTTTCATTAACAAAACTAAGTAATATCATCAGAACTAGCACTGATGATGTTACCTAGTTTGGGTATTGAACCAAGGACCTCTCATTTCAACCCTGAGTTACAAATATTCTCCATTATTTGTACATCTTCATCTAGGTGCTGAGGAGGCATTCTAGGGGTTTTTAAAAAAATATTTGGACAATGACTTCAGTCACCAAATAGAAGTTTAAAAGCTTCATACGGGTAGTCCTTGACTTACAACCATTTATTTAGTGACTGAAGTTCTAATGGCACTGAAAAAAGTGACTTAGGACCGCTTTTCACACTCACGACCACTGCAGCATCCCCAGGGTCATGTGATCAAACTTTGAATGCTTGGCAACTGGCAGGTATTTATAGTATATTATATTATAATATAATAAACCCAATAAATAAATATTATACTATACTTTATTATATTAAACTGTACTTTGTTATAGTATATTTTATTGTATTAATTTATTTCATTCTTTTTATTAGTTTTATTGTTTTAAATGTGGTTTTTATATTCTGTAAGTCACCTTGAGTCGCCATGGGAGAATAGGCAACAATATTAAATCAATCAATCAATCAGTCAATCAGTTGCCATGCCGCAGGGTCATGTCCCCACCTTTTGCAACGTTCTGACAAGCAAAGTGAAAGGGGAAGCCAGATTCACTTAACAGCCAGATTACCAATTTAACAATTACAGTGTGTTGTAGTTTGCCAGCAGCAGGTGCGGACGGCTGTGGTCTCGGAGAGCGAGGACTCAGATGAGGGGCCTGCATGTGATAAAGGGATGCGGCCAGGACCATCAGGGAGTGGAATTCTGCCTTTGGGGATTGTCGAAGCTGGCAGCAGTAATGAAGAAGTCCCTGAGGAGCCTGTGCCCAGAGCATGTGCGTGCAGGGCTGCTCGAAGGAAAGAGCAGCTGCAGCAGCATGAGCAATTTGGGAGTAAGGCTGCAAGGTAATGGCCCCTCCCTTAAGAGATAAAAGCCAGTTGAGAAACTGAAGTTCTTTGCAGGAAGCAAAGAAGTTTTTGTATTCAAGCCTTGTGGACATTCGGAGTATCTTGATTGGTGTTTGGAGAATCTTTGTGTTTGAAATATTTCTTAGTAACTTTAAATAGTTTTCTTGGCAGCCTTGCACAACCTTGGCAAGACTCGTTCTTATCAGGGACAATTAGCTTGAAACGGCCTTTTAACCATGAAGGAACGGAATTCATAATCACTAAAAGGTTTTGCTGTTACTTCTGTTTCATGTTTGTTTCTCGGAACAAGGTTTGGGTCAGAACACAGTGATTCACTTAACCACTGCAGCAAGAAAGGTCACAAAATGGGTCAAAGCTCACTTTAAAAAGTCTCTCGCTTAGCAAGGGAAATGTTGAACTCCATTGTGGTCATAAAGTCGAGGACTACCTGTATCTGACTCAAGATAACCTGATCTACGCCCACGACAGTAGTTCTGCCTGTTTCCTTTCCCTTTGTCAAATGCATATTTTCACATTTCGGGTGTAAACCTGAATCTGTACTACAAGGAGCAGCTTGATTAAGGGCGGTACAATGGTTGGGACACCCAGTATTTTAAAAAGCTTTGAATCCTCCAGCGCCCGATTCTTCTCTCACTCAATCAATGTAAAAGAAAGCTCCAGGCAGCAGAGAGATTGCCTTCTGTTGCTGGGTAGAAGGAACTCAACAAGCATTTCAGCTTTTCAGCCTCTCCAAGCTTCAGGGCAATTGCACTGACCATAATTGCAGCTGGATTCTACTACCTGATTTTTTATCTTTTATTTTTTGTAACTGAATTATCCAGAAAGAACCTGGCAGCTAAGTGTCATAGAACTACCAAGAGAGAGGCATTATATGCCAAAGCATATTCAGCGTCATTACTTTTAGAATCAAATCAGTTTTAGCTGACACATTTGTGACTCTGAATCTTTTGAAGACAATGAAGCTCTGGCTGAAATTCTTAACTCTGTCAGTTCACCTCCCTTCCCGCCTCCATTTCTATTGCAACATATAGGTCTTTCTTCCTCCTATGGGACAAAATGTTTAATATTAATTCCTTCCTTCTGAATGTATATGCAAAGTTCATTTTCAGATATATATGCTTAAATAAATGAAGTTCTCTCGTGACAGTGGAAGAAGAATGCTGAATAAATACTGAGCTAAGCTGCCATATCAAAAACTCAACTATGTGCAGGTAGTCCTCAACTTATGACCACAAGTGAGCACAAAATTTCTGTTGCTAAGCTGTTAAGGGAGTTTTGCCCCATTTTAAGATCTTTCTTGCCACAATGGTTAAGTTGAATCATTGTGCTCGTTAAATTAATAGCATGGTTGTTAACTAAAGGTCGCAAAAGGGGATCACAAGACCCCAGGGACACTGCAACCGTCGTAAATACGAGTCAGTGCCAAGCATCCAAATTTTGATCACATGACCATGGGAATGCTGTAACGGTCGTAAGTGTGAAAAATGGTCATGTCGCTTTCTTCAGTGCTGTTTTAACTTTGAAGAGTCACTAAACAAACCAATGGACAAGGTGTCTATTTTAAACACATGGTTTAAACATTTCATACATAGGAAAGAAAAAGGAATTACACATTTTAAAACATGATTGAATGGGTTGATAACGATGAAGAGTTAATCTACAAGCAGGTGTGAAAGGTGAGTCAGACTGTATTTTGGTAGTGTCAAGAATGAATCTTGGTTGAAAATGGACATGGAAGAAAAGGGAAAAAAATAGAATGATTGCAAGAAAAGAAAGTAAAAGTAGCACTTGAAAAAATATTAGAACCTATATTAACCTTCTAACAAACAGGAGCTAAATGTGTACTAAATATTGAAGTGAGTTGTCAGTACAAAAGAAGTGTCATTATTTGGTCATTTAGGCCAAGTGACTGAGAGTCAAAACGCAGACCAAAGATATGAAGAAAGAGACAATGGGTAGAAAGGAAGGGGGAAACTGAGGTGGCAACTTTATGGAATAAAAGGCAGTTTATATATTTAATGGGAGAAAATATAGAAAAATACAAAGAGATCCAATGAATGGAATTTCTATAAAGTATGTGTAGCTTTACTCCCTTTTTCTTATTTCACAGTTTTGATTTATTTGGCTTTGTATTTTCCCTTTCTGAGCTTTCCATAAGCTTGTTTCATTCGAAAGACAATAGATTGTTGAGTATGTGTGTGTTTTGGTATAGATGGACACACTCTCTTCTCATCTGCAAGACAAGTTAAGACTTAACAAATGTTATTTTACTGGCCAATGCTTCAAGACTTTACTTTTACTGGTTTGAAGCAATTCTTGCACACATGCTGCTATCAGCACCCTTCCACTTTAAATTTCAGTGCAAAAATACTATAGGTACATCAGTTCCTCTATAGCAGTCTCTCAAGGATTTTGCCTCTCTACTTTTCAATTTTTCATTTTTTTATTACAATGGCATCAAACTGACACTGACACATTTCTAAAGGTTTGTGAACCAAGATCATTTATATTCTTGTGAACCAAGACATATTTATCCTTTCCTTTCCTCTCCTCTCTCCTCTTAGCTTCCCCTTCCCTTTTCCCTTCAACTTTCCCCTCTCCCTCCATGTCCCCTTTCCTTTGTTAAGCTTTCTCACCTCAAAACTTGCCTTTATTCCTCGATTGCTAAGTTTAGCTCATGAACTAACACAGCAATCTCCTCCTCTGAGAAGCAAGTTTCCCTAATATTCCACTATGTGCAGTTTGGAAAGGGCAAGTTTATTTTCAAGAGTAAGTCCTCCCTGCCACAAAAACATTGAGAGGGTTGGGGAAAAAAAGGCACATTTCATGTTTTTTATTTACACTGTTTATCCTGCATAACAGTAATTGCACTGAGACATGGACTACTATCTAACTTTTAAGTTCCTGCAATGAATCTTCATAAATATATTGTAATGGCCCTTTAATGTAAGGAGCAGTAGAATTGGCACTAATACACATTACTTCTCAATGCTAATTGCAAACCTTGTTTTCTTCATGGACAAATAACTGAGATGAAAGGAAATGTAACATTTTTCATTCAAAATCACATGATGGGGCAATGTCAACTTTTTAAGCTTCTTGACAACACAAGCCTGGTTCTTCATCCATTGTTGTCAATGAAAACCTCAACATCATTACTGTTACCGCATTATGGTGTGTCCAGAGATGACTGATTGAGGCCATTTTGTTTTGTTTTGGTCCGCGCATGCGCAGACGGTCATGCTTCCGGTCACAACCAAATCTGGTTGTGAACATAGTCCTGGAATGGATTATGGTCGCAACCCGAGGTTCCACTGTATGTTAGGAAATATACATTCACTAAATAAACCCATGTGAATGTCTTTCCAGTGTTCCCCCAAAAGAGGCTGTTGATTATGCACTCATGATCTGCCCCTTGGGCTCTCATCAGCAATGTATAGGGTGATGGTGGACACGCGGTAGATAAAAACTCCCAAATTGGCAAACAGACCAATTTCTCCATTACTGTCCTTTCTATTGGTGAATTTTCAACACAGATTCAATGAACAAGGGCCTCCAAATCAATGAACAATTTCATCACAACTGATGGTTATATCTCTGCTTTCCTCTCTTAAGTTAAACTGGGATGTATTTAAAAAGATTATAGTCAAAGCTATGGTTTTCCGAATTGCAATATATGGCTGTGAAAGTTGGACCATAAGAAAGGCTGAGCACCAAAGAATAGAGGCCTTTGAACTGTGGCGATGGAGAAGATTCCTGTGAGTCCCTTGGACTGCAAGGCCGGGCAGTCATAGAGAAGATCAACCCAGACTGCTCTTTAGAAGGCCAGATCCTGAAATTGAAAGTCAAATACTTTGCCCACCTAATGAGAAGGAAGGACTCGCTGGAGAAGAGCCTAATGCTGGAAAAGATTGAAGGCGATAGACGAAGGGGACAGCAGAGAATGAGGTGGCTGGATGGAGCCACCGAAGCAGTTGGCGTGAGTTTAAATGGACTCCAGAAGATAGTAGAGGACAGGAAGGCTGGAGCAATATTGTCCATGGGGTCGCGATGGGCCGGACATGACTTCACAACTAACAACAACAACAATTTAAAAAGATAGGTTGTTAAACAAAAATGGCAAATCGGCCATTCATAATAAGAGCCAATATTGCTACATTGATAAATAAATACATTGGTATGAAATATATAGTGGAGAGCAATCACCTGTCTATCCATAAGCATGGTAACTTGAAATAAGAATTCTATTTCATTCAATGTTTTTATTTCACAGGCATTATTTGCTTTTTCTTAAAGTTCAAGGAATACATAGAATAGATATAAACATAGACAGAGACAGAGAGCCTTTGAATTATTATTGAATCCTGGTAACTGCTGGACTAGATGACAAGATTTCAGAAGTGGTTTGCCATTGCCTCCTTCCTAGGGCTGAAAAAGTGCATCTGGTTCAAGGTTACCCACCTGGCTTTGTATCTAAAGGGAGACTAGAACTCACATCTCCCAGCTTCTAGCCAATGGCTAATCATTACATTAAATGGGTTCTCTTCATAGAAACAGTAGTCCCAAATTATTTATGCTATTTTTTTTTCTAACTATATCATTAATAAAGTCTTCTTGTTCTATGGGGCATAAGCATATAAGAATAAACACAGGTATATAAATATACATTCAGACACAGGAACACATACATACAGTGATTTTGAGTTAAACTAAAAAGTTTGTGGCATTAAAGAAAGCTAGACTGGAGAACAAATCCATTATCACAAAAATCTGTGCATATATGGCAATAAAGAGAATAAACAAACCATCCAATTGCCCATTGTTGCACAGACACAAAATAAGTTGGGTAGGCAATCAGATGTTTTCCTGATATTCTGAACTACAATGCCCGTCAATCCCAATCTGTGAAAAGGGATTGTGGGGAGTGTAGTCTTAGACATCGGGAAGGCAAAGGTAGTGTACATGGAGTCTATGAGGCACGGAAATATTTTTCATGCAGCAACCAACTTCATGCTTCCTTTACGACAGGGTTTTAAAAAGTTACCCTGTTCTTTTGTTGGTATTTGAGTGGAATTTAAATCTGCCTTTATCCATCATGGCCAGCCACTGACAGACCGTTGCTTCATGAATATGCAAACCAATGCCCATTTCATCTCACAGGAGCCGGTCCAAAAAATTAATTAGGAACTGTATGAAAGAACAGATTCTTTTGTCTTTTGTCAGTTTTGCACCAATCATATTCCTTGGATGGTCATGGATTAAACTATAATTAGTCTAACACAAAATTATTTGTAGCCCAGAATGCCCCTCCAGAACAGAATTAATATTTATGGCCAAATCTCTGGAATTTGACATTCTGAAGGAAAAAAAAACAGGGAAGAACCATTCAAAACAGCATTTCAGCTTATGTCACAGAGACGTACCCTGTAATTTGTAAAGCTGCATTTCCTTCAAAATCACAAAAGCTCTCTGTAATAAATGCATCTCTCTGGGACATATTGCCCCTCGTTCTCCTGGGTGGTCTGACTAGCTGTCAAACCCTCATTAGGAAACTCTGAACCATAATTACTTTTAGTCAGTGGCTGTTAGGAAAGAGGTTCATAATCCTTATTTAGAACCATTTTTTCCTGTTTTTTCCATTCCAAACGATACAAAGATATGAATGTTTCATGCAGAGTTTATGTTATTATTCAATTAGGTAAATATTGTGTGGAAAGAAATGTCGATCTCAATTTCAGTCTGCACTTCTGAAAAGAAAACATTAACATCTAAGATAACCTTTGTCGGTCATTTCAATTTAAGAGGAAGTTGTGAAAAGCATCCATAACAAACAAGAAACACATTGCAATAGAAATTACTTCTGCATTGTTGATGTGTTAACAAACACCAAGAGTTAGACCTGCTTTAATTATATCTTTACTATTATGCTCTATAGACACCTCCAAGGTTCTTTCTTAGTTTTGCATTTCTGACCTTGGTGGAGCTTCTAAACACAATAACTATGTATATTCCTGTTCTGATGCCTTTGGAATCACATGAAGTAAATTTAAGACTGAGCTTTTTCTGAGTGCATATATTTTCCTGCCTACCATCCAATCTCACAAAGGACTTTTTTTTGTTGAAAGAGAATAGTAGAAGCCTTATTTGGCCATGGCAAAAATATCAATTGGCATCTACAATGTTTGCTGTCAAGTGACAAAGTTGGGTGTCCACTTCCTCCAAGTACATTTTCAAGTTCTGGTGACTACCCTAGATTTCTGGTTTGTTTCTACCCTGGAAACAAACTTGAAAACAGGTAATCCTCAACTTACAACAGTTCATTTAGTGACCATTCAAAGCCACAAATGGCAATGGAAAACGTGACTTATAACCATTTTTCACACAGCTCTTGTAGAATCCCCATGGACTCATGGACAAAATTCAGATGCTTGGCAACTGACTTATATTTATGATGGTTACAGTGTCTCAGTGTTATATGATCATCTTTGGAACCTTTATGACAAGCAAAGTCAAAAGGGAAGCCAGATTCATAAATCATAATAAGTCTTACCTCATTCTATTAACTGTGTTAATTTAAAAACTGCAGTGATTCCCTTAAAAGCTGTGGCTAGAATGGTCGTAAAATGAGGAAAAATTCATTTAAGAATTGCCTCACTTTGCAACAGAAATTTGGGGCTCAATTGTGGTTGTAAGCCAAGGACTATCTGTATGTAAATGGTGGAAATATATGGATCATTACTGCTTCAAATACATGCTTATGATTGCATGCTTTATAATTTTCCTGTGGCAGGATGATATGATAGCAACACAAATACCTTAATCTCTTTATACCCCATGTCATTATTATTTTATTATCTTTCATTAACACTTTAGTATTGTTTTTTTCTCCTGTGCAAATAAGAGGTGGCATACCTGGGAAGTTTTGCTCATTTTGTCCTGACAAAAAGAACCAGGTGAAGTTATTGAATTAGCTGGGACAAAACCCATGGTCAATGAACGGTTAAATCCAAATCCTTCTACAACTTTAACACTCTACTATATTATGTTCAAAACCTTCTCAGTTCATTGAGTTGCTAGAGGGGGAAGTGTGTGCTGGGGTGGGGGGGAGATGAATGGGATTTTACAAATCTTACATAATATACACAAAATGCACAAACACTGTCTACATTAAGTCCTCCAATGACCAAACTGTGTTCACCGATTGGGGTGAAAGCCACCATTGCCTAAAATCTAGACTGTATCCATTACATTCAAAGGTCCCTGACAAAAGATCCATAAAATTAAGGGTATATTGTGGCTCTAATTTACAAATCCTGGGAATGAATGAATGGGGAAATCACTTATGTCACTCTCTGCTCTTGCTGTATTCTGATTCTTACAGCGGTTGTCTGAACCCTATGAGGGCTTAATCTTACCAGAAAATGTAGAACTATGCAGTCTACATTCTTGTATTTGCTTCCACATCCATTCAACTTATTACTCCTTTGGCCAGTTCCCTATTGTTGCATATGTTTATTTTAAACTTAAGGACAGTAGGAGAATTGTACAGGTAGTCCTCGATTTATGACTTCAGCTGAGCCCAACATTTCTGTTGTTAAGGGAGACACTTGTTTAGTGAGTTTTGCCCCATTTTGCAACCTATCTTGCCACCGCTGTTGAGTGAATCCCTGTGATTGATAACTTAGCAGCCCAATTGTTAAGTGAATCTGATGTCAGCATTCCAGAAAACCTCAACCCCAACAAATAACTCCAAGACAGACATCTTCTCAAAAGTTCTTTTTATTAGAGTAGCAAACTGGCACATCTGGGAAATCCTGAATCTGAAAGTTCCAGGTTTCCCTTCAATAAGTAAAGTATTACAACTCCACCCCCTGCACCCTTCATGGCATCACATGCCCCAATCACCATCCGTCCCAACTTGAGACGTCCTCTCAACCAGGTGCAGAAATAACATGACCTTGACTTAGAAGAAGAATGCTATTATGTCTAATCACATACGCTCTAAGAAATTCCCCCCTTCCATTTTCCCAAGCTCAAGAATGTGGCAGTATGGAAGCTTCCGGTGCTAATATGGCTTCCAAAGCTGACATCTGACTTCCCTATTGACATGGCTTGTCAAAAGGGTCACAAAAGGTGATCGCATGATCTTGCGACACAGCAATGGTCATCAATACAAACCAGTTGCCAAGCATCTGAATTTTGATCACATGATCATGGGAAGGTGCAAAAGTTGTAACTGTGAAAAATAGTCATGTCATATTTTCAGTGCCATTGTGACTTTGAGTGGTCACTAAATGAACTGTTGTAAGTTGAGAACTACCTGCATATAGAGATAGAAAAGATATCCTGTACTTCTGGTGTATTAATGATAAGGATCCATTACATCTTTAGAGAAGATTCCATAATAATCTTCCTTCCTTTCTTCTTCCTCCCTCCCTCCCTCCCTTCCTTCCCTTCCTTCCTTCCTCTCTTTCTTTTATTCCTTTCTTCCTTCCGTCCAAAGATACTTAAAGAAAATCAAAAATATACTGTAGCCTTAGGCATTGCAACTGCACCACTTCAAGGAAAGTAGCACCTTGGACAGCATCCCAAGGTCTTCTGAAGGAGTCCCAGTGCTTCAGCAGTCAATGTTCCTTCCCCAGAACATTGAATAGAAAGAAGAAATTAAGACTGTGAATGGCAGTGCAATGGAGAAGTATACACTGCTTCACATTGCTACTTTACGGTCCTGCCACTGGAGTGTGAACATTTAGTGAAGGTTCCATGGCTGTAGCTACTGCTGAAATGTCAGAAATATTGCTAGCAGATTGCTGACTTGCTCACTGGTGATAATACGGATCACTGAATTCAGGACATACCATGCAAGCCAAAGCAGCTTTTCCAATTGCAAACATTAGGAAATTAAAGGTCTTATCCATAAAGGCTTGACATTCATCAACTGATATTGAATGCTGTCACAGAGAATAGAGTAATTTGCAGGAGGGGAAAAATTACTTCAGCATTCTGTTAATATACACTGGAGTCAAAATTTATATACATTGAAACAGGTGGCTGTTTACAATACAGGAAAGAACAACCAAGCAATTTTCACTCTGTAGCTTAATAATGAAAATGAAGGCTGTTAGTGTATAGCTCAGCATTAAAATCAAATGAAAAACATATTACATATGAACCAAGAAGATAAAATCTCTTCACTTACTTCTATTTTTATTTCCATTCAAGGCTGCAAGAAAAAAGAGAAGCTTATATCTATGCATGTCCAGGCATTGCTGGTTTTAATAAGTTAACCTTAAAAGTTAATAGATTGCAAAAAAAGAGCACGAATGGAAATGGCAAATAGTAGTAGACTCCCATGATTTAAACAATGCAGCCTTTTGATTTTCTTAAGAACAGGACAGAGTATATTCTCAGTCCAACAAAAACAATCTAACTTTGCTTTCCCATCCTTTATACTGGATTAGCAACAAAATATTAGATATCCATAAAGGGTTTCCAGTCTTTTATAAAAGCCCTTATTGTTTTGTCCTGATCAAATAGGTCATTTTTCCCACCTCTGCCGATTCTGCCATTGCCGATTTCCGGTTAAGGACCCATTAAAGACCTATTATACTGACCTGCAGTAAAAAACCTTATCTGGGATAACAGATTAGTCCAGAGAGGACTGTAAAATTGTATGTACTGTATAGATTCTGAGTGTCTCCTTGCCACTTCTATCTCCATTATATTTGGCAAGAACAATTCGAGCCAGAAAATTGGAAAGGCACAGTGTACACAGGTGTAATACAAATCAAAGACATTAATTATTATTTATATAAGCAACATGAAACTTCCAAAACAGACACTTTTACCCTCTGCCAGATTGCTAACACAATCAAATCATCTAGGAACACCTCTTTAATTGGCAGTCTCATACTTTCCACTTGGGAGGTCCTTACAACAGGACCATTTAATCTCCCATTGACACACAGTAGCGTTCTCCTCAAAGAGGAAGTAACTATTTTCACAACATACAATTTCTCCGATCAACCTTGAGTTTCACATCAAAGGTTTAAACAGGGACTGTTTCCAGGTAGAATGAAAGATAACAATCATGAGGTTCTTCAAGCTTGATCAAGGTTCCTCTTCTCTATCAAGAGAGAAAGCATATTCTCGTGATATCCTGGAAGATTCTGGCATAAACACTTCTGTTTTCTCTGAGTTTCATATTACGTTGGTCTCAAATGTATAACAGTTTGTAATACAGGTAGTCCTTGACTTATAACAGTTCATTTAGTAACAGAATAACAGAGTTGGAAGGGACTTTGGAGGTCTTCTAGTCCAACTCTCTGCTCAGACAGGAAACTTTGTACCATTTCAGACCAACGGTTGTCCAGTCTCTTCTTAAAAACTTCCAGTGTTACAGCACCCACAATTTCTGGAGGTAAATCATTCCACTGATTAATTGTTCTGTCAGTTCATTTCTCCTTGTCTCTAGATTGCTTCTCTCCGTGATTAGGTATCCATTCATTGCTTGTTTGTCAGAGTATATTCATTAACTGGCAGAGACATGGTTAACGAAGTAAGCATGGCAACAGACCAGTCAATAGGAGCTGACAGCCTGGGTGTGCTTTGGCTCTGTGTGCTTTGCTGAGAATTGAAAGTGAAACTAGACTTGCTTGCTCGCTAAAACTGATATCTGTTCTGAGCTGCTGCTGCTTCCGTTTTTGCTTATGTTACATTGAAAGAATCTACTAATGGTATTGTAAACTTTACTTCAATATGTTAACATGTTTATAAAGAAGTTAATGATCCTGCTGAATCAGTCATCAGTGTGTTTTCTGGACATGAATTTATGCTGCAAACTCTTAACATTGTTGCCCTGCCTTCGGATGCTTTGGAGAATAGGTAAACCTCCTTCTTTGTGGCAGTCCCTTAGATCAGGGGTCCCCAACCACCAGGCCGCGGACCTGTAGCGGTCCGTGGATCATTTGGTACCGGGCCGCAAAGAAAATAAAAATAAAATAAAAATGGCGGCTTTCTTCGCCTTCGGTGAATGCTGCTGGGATCAGGGATCAAGGACATAAATGAAAGAAGGGGAGGGAGGAAACAACCAAAGCCTGTCCTGCTCTCCGGCTCAGCGGCTTCAGTTTCCTCCCGCCTCGTTCCTCTCTCAGTCGCTCTCTCGCTCCTCCACCAGCCCAGGAAGAAACTGCTTCAAAGAAGCCGGCAGGTTGGCTTTTCCTGTCGGCGCAGCTCCTCCGAAGCGCCCTTTCACCCCCACCCCACCGCCCGCAGTTCAATCCAGTGCTCCGTTCTGCCTGCCTGCCTTCATTTCTGGTTGTTTCGGAGTAGCTTTGGCTGAGAATAATAACTATTCGCTTCTTTTACTCAGCCAAAGCTGCTCCGAAACAACCAGAAAGGCAGGCAGGCAGAACGAGCACTGGATTGAACTGCGGCGGCGGGTGGGGGGTGAACGGGCGCTCGGAGGAGCTGCGCTGACAGGAAAAGCCACCCTGCCGGCTTCTTTGAAGCAGTTTCTTCCTGGGCTGGTGGAGGAGCGAGAGAGCGACTGAGAGAGGACGAAGGCAGACACCTGAGGGATAAGGCTGAGGGAGGGAGGGAGACACCTGAGGGATGAGGCTGAGGGAGGCAAGGCTGAGAGGCGGGGATTCTCAGCCATCCTGCAGGGACTTGTCCTGAGCCTCCCTGAACTTGGTGGTTTGCTGGCAGACGTTTTATTACCCGACTAGGTAACAACATCAGATGTTATCTAGTCAGGTAATGAAGCGTCTGCAAGCAAACCATCAAACTCGGACTCCTCCCCCTCCTTGAAAAAGTGTCCCGTCCCCACGCCGGTCCTTGAAAAACTGTTTCTGTGTGAAACTGGTCCCTGGTACAAAAAAGGTTGGGGACCACTGCCTTAGATATCGGAATGCTGCCATCCTATCACCCCTAGTCCTTCATTTCATTAAACTAGACATACCCAATTCCAGCATCCTCTTCTTGCCCATCTCTTCCTTTTCTTCTAGCCTGTCAGTATTTCCTCTCCCAAGCTCTCAAAACAACAGTCTTATGAAACCTGATTGCTTCCAGATATACTGAGCCATTAGCTTCCAAGAGTTAAGAAGGCTACACTATGAACTATAGGAAAACTGTCCATATTCTTTGGTCCTCCCATTCCTCCTCCAATGTTTTATGTGTATTTTTTGTAAACAGATAAATGCAGAGGGGAGAGGATAGGGTAGGGTAGAGTAGGACTTATGACCATTTTTAGGGTAGGGTAGGACTTATGACCATTTTTCACACTTCATGATCTTTGCAGCATCCACATAGCCACATGATCAAAATTCAGATGCTTGACAACTGGCTCATGTATATGACGGTTGCAGTATCTTGGGGTAATGTAATCACCTTTTGTGACCTTCTGACAAGCAAAGTCCTTCGGGAAGCCAGGATTGCTTAAAACCTTGTTACTAACCTAACAATTGCAAAGATTCACTTAGCAACTTGTAGCAAAAAAAGCTGTAAAATCGGGCAAAACTCACATAACAAGTGTCTCACTTAACAACGTACATTTTTAGCTCAATTGTTATCGCAAGTCAAGGGCTACCTATTATACACATACACTCCTACATACATACATACTGTTGGGTATATGGATACTCCAACTGGTTTGGGTTGAATAAATATGTAAACCTAGGATTAAGTGCTATGTAGCTTTAAGCACAAGAAACTGCAATGTCATTGTGGGTGCGGTTGCAGGCAGCCATATAGGTAGGAGGGGAAACGTAATAGCCCCGGCTTCTGGATGCAACTGTCTGAGTCCGGCTTCTGCATGCACCTGGTTACTGTTCCTGGTCTGCTGCCTACTGTTGTTGGAACGTCTATCTGCTTACTTTTGGAGGCTACTGTGCCAGATATCAAATTCAACTGAACACAAGGACTGTTTATTGGTGAGCTGAGGATTCAGCATTGTACTTGAGAGAAAGGTATCTTAAGAAGAAGATATACAAGCAGATAAGGACATTGTATTTACTGTTTAAAAGACTTGATAACTGGATTGATAAACTGGATACTGACATATGGACTGAATGACTATTCTTAATCTCTGTATGAATTAAATAATTATTTAAAACCACAAACAGTCTTTTTGTCTCAAGTGTGTGTATACTCTAGGGCCCAGCCTCTCTCTCATTTGGCTGCCTGGCTTGACTGCTGCTGCACACTCTGCTAGGGGGTTTATCCCCAAACACTAACACATACATACATGACACACACACACACACACACGGTATTCAGCTTTGTTCGGGTATTTTCCCACGTCATTATAGTTGTGCTTTTAAAGTTGTAGCAACGTTTCGGCAGAATCTCGGCAGAATCTCATCATTAGGCTTCTGTATAGTGTTCGTCTGTGAGTCAGACTTTTACAGTTGTTTCAGTTTTAAATTTGGGGCTAGCCTACTGCGGTGCCAGAATGGTTTTTTTCTTCATGATTGGTTGGAGTCTTGGTCTGTGTTTATTGGTTTTGGAGTTTGCTGTGTTCTGCTTGATTGGTGTTTCTGATATCTTCTGTCTGTTTTGTGGCTTGTTTTGTGTCTTGATTGGCTGGCAACATTGTGTTCCTGTATTGGAGGCTTTTAGTGCAGCTTGGCTTCGAGTAAATGGACAGCTATCATTTGTTAGGAAGCTAGGTTTCATCTGGGTGCCTGGTTGGGGTGTGTTTGAGCTGGAGGTATCAGGGGGAGTCTGTTTGTGCCCAGGTGTTTGCCTGGCTTGTGGTGTGGAGATTTTTTTGTTTGAGAGTGCAGGCTTCCAAATAATTGACAGTCTGGTGGAATCATCTCTTCTATTCATGCTTTCAGGTCTTTTTTCAATCTCTATGGCTTCTCTGATAATTCTGTGGCTGGGGTTTTCTATAGTGGCTAGGGTTTTGGTGCCATTGAAGTTGATGCTATTACCTGTGGCTTTCATGTGTTGGACTAGTGAGAAAGTGTGTTCCAGCTTTTTTACTGCATTTTTGTCTTCATCCAGGCAGGTACTTATTCTTCTATTGCTCTGTCCAATGTATGTGGCCAGGCATGATGCAGAGGGGACTTCGTATATGCCTTGGTTTTCCAGGTCAATTTTATCTTTGGGGTTTCTAAGGATGGCTGCTATTTTTTCTGTCTGTTTTGAAGGCAGTCTTGATGTGATGCCTGTGTAGTATCTTACTGATTTTGTCTGTAGTACCTCTTATGTAGGGCAGGACAGCTGTACCATAGGTCTGTTCATCTTCTAGGTCTCCATTATGTCTCAGTGTGTTTTTGTGGATCAAGCCTGGGCAAACACCTGGGCACAAACAGATCCCCCCTGATACCTCCAGCTCAAACACACCCCAACCAGGCACCCAGATGAAACCTAGCTTCCTAACTAATGATAGCTGTCCATTTACTCGGAGCCAAGCTGCACTAAAGGCCTCCAATACAGGAACACAATGTTGCCAGCCAATCAAGACACAAAAAAAGCCACAAAACAGACAGAAGATATTAGAAACACCAATCAAGCAGAACACAGCAAACTCCAAGACCAATAAACACAGACCAAGACTCCCAACCAATCAGGATGAAGAAAAAACCATTCTGGCATCGCAGTAGGCTAGCCCCAAATTTAAAACTGAAACAACTGTAAAAGTCCGACTCACAGACGAACACAATACAGAAGCCTGATGATGGCAGATGAGATTCTGCCAAAACGTTGCTACAACTTTAAAAGCACAACTATAATGACGTGGGAAAATACAGCTGAATTCCATATACATATATATGTGTGTGTGTATGTGTATATGTATATGTATATATTCATGTACATATACATAAACACAATGTATGTATATATTAATCAGTCATTTTGAATGCATAGCAGAAAAAATATACTTCCATATTTGCATAACAAGCCATTTTTAAAAAATTACTGTGAACTCTGCCTTATTGTCTACTTATATTCTGCCATCTGGATCGCCCAAATTCTGCCCAGACATGGATGGCAGGAGGCAACCACCCCTTTCACATGTTGTCTGATGATTGGTATACCTGAGTATATCATAAAAGTAGAGTAACAACACAATTTTCACAACAAAAAAATGGGTAAAGTATCTATGAATGTGAAGTTCCAATTTCATAAAGTTTCTGGCATTTCAAAGAGAAGGACGTATAAATTTGTTCTTTTCTCCAGAATCCGTTAATTTTAAAATATTATTGTGGCGGAGGGAAAGCAGAATGATGTTTACTTCAATTTTGTGATTTACAACCACAATTGAATCCAAAATTTCCATTGCTTAGCAAGACAGTTTTAAATGAGCTTTGACCCATTTTATGACCTTTCTTGCCACAGTTGTTAAGTGAATCACTACAGTTGTTAGTGTGATGGCCTGGGAAGCGGCACACACAAAATAAATTCCCAAACATAAATAAATTTCCTTTAATACCTCCAACTTGGCCTCACTGTTCAATTGTTCGCAGTTGGAGATTTAACTCTTTCCAAAATAATCTCCAAAATACAGTCCAAACTCAAAGAACAGATAAAAACCAAAAAACCAAAACAAATCGCACTGAAGGAATTTCCACAACAGGCCAGGATAATTAATTACAAACTTTGAGAAGATAACAAGGCACAGTCCATTGGAAGAACACCAACCAAGATAAACCTCAGCCAGAAATAAAACATGCTTTGCTTCTAGCAACAATGTGTTTTAAATGCCCCTCCTATATACTATTCCTCCCAGCTGCATCCAATGAGGGGGATCATGACTGCTTCCTCTCCCATAAGCCATGTTGTTCCCTTTTCCATTCCTCCCTGCATGTCCTAGGATGAAGAGGGGATGGGCCTGGGTCTTCCTCTGACTGCTCAGCCGGCCTCTGCCCGCTCAGCCGGCCTCTGCCCTTCCCCAGACTCCTCCACAAACCTCTAGAGCCACACTTCCACTCCCTGTTGGCTGTTCCTCCTCTCCCTCGGAGTCGGTTTCCAATGGGGCATGACAGTTAGGTTAGTAATGTGGTTGTTAAAGTGAAACTGGCTTTCCCAGTGACTTTGCTTGTCAGAAGGTTACAAAAGATGATCACATGATCCTGGATCATACAACTGGCATAAATACAAGTCAGTTGCCCAACTGTTGATCATGTGACCATGGAGATGCTGCAACGGTTGTAAGTGTGAAGACGGGTCATAAGTCACTTTTTTCAGTGCCACTGTAACTTTGAATAGTCACTAAATGAATGGTCAGGAACTACTGTATTTTTATTTCTGATCCTCCAAAACAGAAAACATTTACTTCAGGGATCCAAGTTTATTCTCAATAACCATGATTAAAACATGTCATGTTTCCCATGTGCAATGGTTGCAAAGTTTTATACAAAATCAGAAACTGAACTTTCTGATTGCCTCCTCTGAGGGACAAAAGATATCGGGAGAGGAGACAAGGGTTGCTACAGTTCATTCACGCAGCAGAAAGTCAAATTTTACCATTTCATCTACATCAGACTAGAAACAAAAAAGGTAAGCAATGTTTTTGACCTCTTTCTTCTCACAAGAAAACATTACATACTTATTTAAAATAATTTCCGGCTACTCGCTCAACTACTTTGTGCCCTGAAGGAACCGCTGTATGATAGTTTTTGTTATCTGGAGTAAAATTCAACTGAAAAATAATTGCCACTGAAAAGAGATCAAATGCTACAACAAAAAGGCCACAGTGTCGGACATAGCCGGAGTCTGAAGCTGGCTTTTACATTTGGATAAAAACAATTTCTTTTGCCTTAATAACTACTGCTATTATTAGAGACAGAAGATAAAGTTTTGTCTCCAATAATGGCTTTTTATTAAAGTGCTTCACCATATAAAAAAAAAAATCCCTTGCAGCTTGTTTGATCAGTCAACTGTGCAAAACCTTGCTTTTAATTGACAGCTGCTGCTGAAGGGATGGAGAGGAAGGATGAGACAGTTTATACACCAAGACAATCACCAGATTCACATCTGGCACTGAGGCTTCAGATGGTCTGCATCAGGATTGTGAAACTCAATTTCACTGAGGGCCGCATCAGGGCTGTTGTTGATCTCAGGGGGATGGGTGGGTGTGGTCAGTTGGGTGGACGTGGCCAACTGGGTGGGCGTGGCCAGCTTGACGCCATTCTCGAAACTGCTGGCATGTTTCTTCTTTGCATTGGGTAGACCAGGCCAATACCATGCTGGCCTGATCTTTCCCCTTCACAATGGTAGACTGGGCCAGAGCTACGCTGGCCTAATTGTTCTTCGCACTGGGTAGACCAGATCCAGCCAGTGGGCCTTGAGTTTGACATCTCTGGTCTGCATGAATTGGCTTAGGGGGTTCCATTAACCTATCCTGTACTTTGTAATACAGATGGTTCTCCATTTACAACATTTTGTGTAGTGACCATGCAAAGTTACTGCAGCACTGAAAAAAAAGTGACTTGTTACCATTTTTTCACACTTACTGCTGCATCCCCATGGTCACATGATCAAAATTCAGACTCTCGTCTTGTCCTGTCCTGTCCTATTCACCACTTAATGGTCACTACGTGATACAGTCATTCTGAAATTATATTTGTGTACAGTTTAAAAAGGTCTATCATAATCACCAAAAGAAATTTTTTTTGGGAAATTGCCCAATGAAATCCGAAGTATTAGTTTTCAGCAAAGCCATCATAATATGTGATCGGGTAATTATGGGATATTGCAAATGACCATAAATGCAGCTGTGTTGCCAAGTATCCAAAGTTTAATTATATGACCAGCTCAGGGAACATCTTCAGAACCTTGAATCCAAGTTGTAAGCGGCTCCAAGATAGGTCTGTCATAACTCTGCATGGTCATAAGTGATGTGTTGTAAGTTGAGATTACATATACAGCCTCACTGTTAAGGTTTTGGGAACATACCTCCAAAACGTTGACTTTAGAAATCAAGGTTCACCTATTATTTCCTGCCTAGCTGGAGAGAAGGTGTTAGGATTTAAAGACATTTAATGCTAGGGGTATTGACGTGCTACAACTACTAGGCTTTTTCTTGGAGAAAACAGGGCAGGGAAAACATGACACTTTTCATGGGACCACCAGTGAAGCAGCTGTTCACATATACATTCACAAAAAAGACAGCCTGGCTAAACCCTCTAAAGATACAGCTACTCCAGGGAAGGATGCTTCATTGATATAAATAGATTTATGAACATCTCTCTTAAACACTTGGCCCAGTCTAAGTATACTATGTGGCTGAAAGGTGCATCCCACAATTCGGTGCTACTGGATACTGAACACTTCAAGTCAGGATGTAAGTAAAAAGGGAATCTTCAAATAGCATTTAATTCCTAACATAGAATCAATGTGGAACACTATAGTACTGAAATATTTTGCATAATGAATGAAACAGCCTATAGACCAATTTCTATTCCATACGCCTTATTTCACCTCCTTATTTTCACATGGTGTTTTAGTTTATAATCCGAAAAAAGTATTTCACAAGAAGACATTTAGAATAATTCTGGCATTTGAATCTGATCTGGCAAATCCATCTAATATTATCCTTCTTCCCACAAATACACACGGTTAAAAAATATATAGAAAATATAAAGGTATATATAGAGTATTTGGCACTTGTTCTCCACTGCATACCAGAATGAGCAGCAGATGGAGTTCCATCCCACTCCACTAACTTTTTTTGTGCGGGTTCTGTACTCTGTTAAAAACAATCCATGTTAAAAGTAATGCCACACACACTTCCTTTCCATCTTTCTTTGTTTCTTATCCTGGTTAATATGATTTCCATTGGGTCATGAAGAGTCAGAGAAGGCTGGCAACTGAGTAATAACAAAAAAAAAAATCAAGATTTCACAGGGGTGAGGTGAATCTGATCAATTTTTTCCATTGGAGATGCATGAAATGTAATTTAACCTAATAGAATTTTACTTTGAAAAGGGAAAGGCATTTTCTAGGATTTTGTAGACTTGGGCTTAAATATTCTAATCCTCCCACAAAACAGCCTCAAATGGGTCATCGCAAAGTTTCTTTTTTTACTTGTGGTTCAGTCAAAATGCAGGAGGTGAAAAAACGTATGACTGGAAGACTCCAAATGGCTTTAAAAGTATTTAAATTAAATCTTTGGAGGAGGGGAATTTGTTGATTGTCAATATCTGATCAAACCTGATTCTAGTTTTGACACTACGCAAGGTCACACTTTCCATAAAACATCAGGTCTATAGTTGAGGTTCTCCTGGATTTACAATTCCAGATGAATTAGTGGTTGACTAGAAGTCAGTTCATCCAGCATTGGTTGATTGTGCTAATTATAGGTGTTTCCTGATAACCCTGACTCACATTTACATGTCTTCTGTAACACTACGTACATGAAGTAGTACAGTTAATCCTTGAATTGCACCCACAACTAGAACCAGAATTTCCATTGCTAAGCAAGGATGTTGTTGAATGAATTAGACTTGATTTTTCCACCCTTTTTTGGCATGGTTGTTAAGTAAATCACTACATTTAAGTCAATTATGTGACTGTTAGGCAAACAGTCAATACTCTCACAATCTAAGCAGCATAACTGTAGTTGTTACCTAAGAATTCCTGTTGGTAGACAGCAAAAAAAACAACAACAGCCCAGCTAAAGACAATGACAAATCATTTCCATAAAGTTACCAAGAAAACTGGTTGAATATAGTCGCCCAGAATCAAGGTTGCTTCAATGTTATTTTTATCTTTACTTTAGAAAAAGATTGTATTTGGGGACACTCATTTGATGAAGAAAAATCTGTCCTCCTGTCCTCAGCAAAATCTTGCTGGATGTGGCAATGTTTTAATAGCAACTCTTCCTTCTACAGATGACACAATTATACCATATGCTTTCCAGCCTTATTCTACCGGAAAAAAATTATTGGATGTTACTTCAAGGTTTCTTGGGTTTTATAAATAACCAGCAGAACCTAATTAAATATCCCCTATATCAGAGAAAAATCTGCAAACTAAAATCCTTATCCATAAAACCACTCTGCTTCCCAGAATGTTCTTAACATTCATCTGAAATGGACCATGGACTGTTATTTTCTATACAGCTTCTTGGTGAGGCCATTATAAGACTGGTGACTACTGTTTCTCTCTGGCTGAAACTCAAGTGTTCCCAACTGCAGGAAAGTTGCTACCAATCTTAGTGCAGAAAATATGCCAAGGCGCTGCTTGTAGTTTGCAGTCCTTCCGCCCAATCATTTTTCTTTCTTTTACAAAGGACTACAAACTCTATTAACTGGCAACATAGTGGTCAGCTGGTTTTATGCAAGCCAGATCCAGCTGCTGCATACATATTGTTGGAACCAGACTCCAAGAAAGGGGCTTTGGTTTTGTGTGAGAAAAGTGTTCAGCTATGTAGTGGTCTACAGGACATCTACATCATTTTCCAAAAAAACCATTTTACATACAGTTGTAGTTACTCTCAGGGAAGAAGTAATGACTTACTGTGTTTTAAAGCCATATCTGAATATTCCATTTTATGAATGAGTGAATTTTCTCTAAAAAATGTATGTTCCATATAAGTGAGGAGTCAGGACTTCCATAACAACAATATGAGATGCTACTTTTATTCCTAAACACCTTGGACTAGTGTGCACCAACAATGGATTATTTGTGATACGGAGCCTCAAGTGTGACGACATGTGGTCATGTTTATATCCTAAGTGAGAACATAACCGGATCCTAGCATTATAGTCTCCCTTGCACTCAAAAACAGGACTGCAAATCATCTTCTATCTTCTGAGAGAAACTTCGCTATTTCCATGCCAAAATACTTGGGTATGTCTAATTTAATAAAAACAAGGACTAGGGGTAGCAGTATCCAATATTTAAAGGGCTGCCACAAAGAAAAGGGTGTCAACCTATTCTCCAAAGCAACTGAAGGCTGGGCAAGAAGCAATGGGTAGAAAACAATCCAGGAGAAAACCAACCTAGATTCAAGGTGAAATTTTTTGGCAGTGAGAACAATAAATCAGTGGAAAAACTTTCCTTCAGAAGTTTGTGGGTGCTCTGACATTGGAGGTGTTTAAGAAGAGAATTCTCTGAAATGGTATAGAGTTTCCTGCTTCAGCAGAGGGCTGGATTAGAAGACCTTCAAGATCCTTTCCAACTCTTATTCTATTTTGTTTTGTGGGTGAGGGCAGCAAGGATGGCTATGGGCTTTGAGACGGGGCTCCGTGTCTTCTGTGGCATAGTCAGTGGTAGAGAGCAGGTCTTCACAATAGGCAGATTATATGGATTAACAGTAAATATGTTTAGGCAGCCATTAGAAGGTTGTGTTGTAGGCCACACATACTATGCCTGTGATTATTCCGTAAAAGAAATCTAACATAATTTAAGAATTGTCCAGGTATAATACAGTATATCTTTTCTTTTTGGTTATTATAAGAGTGATTACCCTACCCTCTGCTATCAGTCTAGCAATCAAACATGACAATTTTTTTTGATAAGGGTTCTCTTAACCCATTGGGTAAATAACTGCCAAAATGCACATCAACAAAGGAATTAGCCTTGTTACCCTAAGTTTATTATTAAGTATAATAAATGTAGTAATTAGTTATGACAATATATTCATTCTTGTTGCTGGGCATTTAATTCATGGCAAACTACTATCTGTGCATAAAAACAAGCCATTCTGGGCAGCGTTATAATGAATTCATATCTTTAAATACCATTAAATCAAAAATTAGGACATTTACTTACTGAATATGAATATCATACATATTTATGACTTTTTGTGAAGAGTAAGAAAGAAGAGCAGGTTAAAAAAACAGACATAAAAAGACAAATGAAAAAGGTCAAAGCTTCAAGGAAAAATAGATTAAAATGCCAGGATCAGAAACGCAAGATGTGGAGATGAAACAAAAATTATGTAGTTTTTGTAATACTTCCCAGCACAAAAGAAAATACTTCATCTTCACCAATAATGCTTTGTAACGCGGTGGGCAACCTGTAACCTCAGGGGCAAAGGCAGCATTCAAAATCCATATTTTTATGCATCCTGACATCCTCCTGCATCAATTTGCAAAAATTGGTAGTGGAATTTCCTGCCATTTTGAGGCAGCCAATACACTACCCTGGTCATTGTCCATCATTCTGCTTGGAATATATGAAAGATATTGCACAGATCAGGGACATTTCCTGGACACAAGAGGTGCCCCATGGGTCAAGAAAAGCACACAGGGGAAATGTGTGGGAGGAGGAGGCTGCTTGGGGCAGAAAAGGTATGCTGAGGATTCATTTCCTTCACTCCCTGCCTTCCACCATCCCTATTCCTGCCTTCATCCCTTCCCTTCCATTTCTAGCAGGCAGGTAAGTGGTTCCTGCTGAGTGGCAGAGGGACCAAGGGATTGCAAGACTGGCTAGGAAACTGTCACAGAACACTGTAAACGAAGATCATGTGATTGCAACAGTAGTGCTGCAGCAGCCAGTAGCCTGAAGCAGCCACAACTTTACCAAATTTCATCTCCTTAGGAGTCATGAGTCTGAATTTGGAACACATTCTGAAACTAAGCCCATTTGAGGTACCTTGGTTCAAAAAAAAAATGGTTGCCCTATGATGCACCAATTTACCTAATTAAAGATAATGACAAATTACCAAATTTCATCTCCTTAGGAGTCATGAGTCTGAATTTGAAACACATTCTGAAACTAAGCCCATTTGAGGTACCTTGGTTCAAAAAAAAAATGGTTGCCCTATGATGCACCAATTTACCTAATTAAAGATAATGACAAATGGGGTTTTAGTAGTATATATATGTTAAAATATGTCTCTTTTAAGCTGTGGTAGCTCAGGTGGGGAAAGGGGAATCACAGAACATAAGAGCAGAATATCTCCTGTATTTTTCTCTAGTCTTATCCCTCCTTTCTTTAAAGATAGCTTCTTTCATAAAAAGAGAGATTGTGGGAAGTGGTGGCGGTGAGGAAACTCTTGATGGAAAGCTACTCTTCAGGTACCCCCATGCTTCTTTCAACTCAGTTTTAATGAACTATCAACCTCCTCCAGACTCACAACCATCAAAGCTGCAGTGATCACCATGGAAACTAGTTTCAGAAAAATAATGAAAGAGGGAGAGAGGGAGGGAGGGAGGGACAGAGAAGAGGAATTAGATCAATGAAGGCTTCCACAGCTAATATATTGCCTGTCACCGCCTGAGAATTAGTGTAAGAATGTCTTTGGGTGTAGGTGGTTAAACATACAGCTCTATACAGACACAATGCATATTTAGTTAAGTTTTTGCATTTATTTTATGATAGCCCCCGTTTTGGATGAACAGAAATGAAAGAAACTGTTCATCTGCATTGATGTTGTGCAGAAAGTGATGCTGTGAAGAAAAAAATTATTTTATTTTAATCCCACTTTTATTATTTTTACAAATAACATAAGATGGAGAACATAACTAATACACCTTCTTCCTTCTATTTGCCCTACAATAACAACCTGTGAGGGCTGAGAGAGGAGGACAGGCCAAATAACACCCATCTGGCTTTCATGGCTCAGGCAGGACTTGAACTCACAATCTCCTGCTTTCTAGCCTGGTGCCTTAACCACTAGACCAAACTTGCTCTATAGGAAAAAATCAACTTAATCTGCATTAGTTACCCTATCACAGAATTCAAAATTCTCTGTTTACCTTGGTTGTTTCAACAAGGAGCTTTGATGACATTTATCATGCAGTAAAATCCCAGAGGATGCCTGGCCTTGTTACTGCATTAAATATTACCATCACCCTCACCTGAGACAAAATAGTTGTGCAATTCTTTCACTAGAACTTTTGAATTCTTTGTCACAGTCAAAATCCTAGTTGTGGAACTACTCCCCACACCCTTTTCTACTGTCGCTTGCTGTGTGATTTAATTGATTTTATGGCATTTTTTTCTAATTTCCATCTGAAGGTGTTTAATTTTGTCATAAATCACAAGAGAAATCATCCCCAGATGAACAAAGTACTATAAAGAATTAATTAGCTTGAAGGGTTTCTACAACTCTCTGTCAATCTTGAGCAAAGTTGAGATGAGAAAGAGAAACTGATACAGGTAATCCTCGACTTGCGACCACAATTGAGCCCAAAATCTTGTTGTGGACATTTGTTAAGTGAGTTTTGCTCCATTTTACAACCTTTTTTTACCACAGTTGTTAAGTGAATCGCTGCAGTTGATAGATTAGTGACCTGGTTGTTAAGTGAATCTGGCATTCCCATTGATTCAAAAACTGATCATATGACCTTGGGACACAGCACCAGCTGTAAGTATGAACCAGTTACCAAGCATCTGAATTTTGATCACAGGTCATAACTGTGATCAAAGGTCATAACTGTGAAAAACAGTCATAAGTCACTTTTTCAGTGCCCTTGTAACTTTGAACTGTCACTAAATGAGCTGTTATAAGTCAAGGACTACCTGTACAAACTGAAGCCAAGTACAGAAGATGAGAACAGACTTTATTCTGTAGCAGCTATGAAGTTTCTGAGCAGATGAGGACAGAACCTAGGACAGATGAACCAAAGGCATCGATATATTGTGTAAATCCATGAAGAGCTATCAAACTACAATGACTAGATTCCCTCATTTCTGCAGGCCATAATCAATGGTTTACATTTTATAATAACTGACTGGATTCATGTAGCACACTAAGCCAAAACTAAAAACACTGAATCCAGTCAATGCTCAGTTTTAACCTTAAACAAAAATTGCAAGTATCATCTAAAATGCAGAGGAGATGTAAAAACAAGTAACATCGATAAATCTTTCTTTATCTGCTGTGAAACTTATTTATTACTAAATAAATTTATTTGCTGCCCATCTCATTTTGAAGTGACTCTGGATTATGTATTTATTTTTTATTTGTTTATTTACTTGAAGTGGTAAGGACCCTATTTCTAATGGGTAATAAAAGGAGATGCAATAAAGTTTGATTTTTTAAAAAATGAAGGAAGAACAAAATAGTAATAATATACAAGCGCGTGTGCGTACAGATGAAAGAAACAAACAGAAACAAAATATGACTGCGTACATTTTTGTTAAGTGTTTCAGAAGGTTTATTTTTAATGCATTAATTAATTTGCTGCAGATTAATTTAGGTGGCTGGTCTCCAATTTGTGCTCAGTTGCATTCCAAAAAGTCTCAATATCACAATAATTTTAAAACGTAAAAATCAGACTGTTGAAATTTCATTAATATAAGATAGGCATTTTGTCTGTGTTTTTAATCTGTGTTTTTCACACAGCTTCTTGTGTGGTTCACATTTTTATTCCATTTCATGTCAATTAGTTTTATATTTATACACCTGGTTTTAGAGAGATTCTGAAAAGCTGGCTAGACATCCTTTAAATGTATATATGTCTGGCACAGAATCATTTCGAACTCACATGCAATTACATCAAGCATTTATACAGAAACTTGATACATATAAATACCTCCCTCATTCCAGTCTTTTTTTAATAACAAACCAAAACTACCAGATTGAAACCTTTAAGTAACCAGATTCAAACAGCCATAAAATCATTAGAAACACTACAAACCATTTTAGTGCAATCTCTAACTAGTTAATATAAATATCCAGCCTTTAAGTTTTCCCAGTTCGTTTAAGTTCAGCCCTAGAGAATGGTAGTTAGATCACTGCTGGGATACACAACACTGTCAGATTTTGTTTTAACAGGGGCTGCTCTCTCTTTGCTTATGAAAAGATAACAATTTTGGTTTTGGGCAATCAATTTCTTTCAAGTAGGATTCCCCCTTCTGTTCAATCCTAACTGATTCTCAAAGATAGCCAGGACAAATTCTTCCAGTTTTCTCACCAAGTTTTTTCAAAAGTTTTTAGCCATTGCTTCCTTTCTATGGTTTTAGACAAGAGAGAGTGGCTGGACCAAGGCAGCTCAGCTGGTTTGGTGCCTAAGGTAGAACTAGAACTCAAACTCCTGGTCCTAAACTGATGCTTTCATCACTATGCATACTATCTATCTGTTCTAGAAGTCTGTAGAGATTCTCAATCATCCAAGTCATGGTTGTCCCAAAGGTGCTTTTTTTCCCCAAAAAAATATTTTTTATTGTTTTTCCACCAGTACAAATTGTATTTACCTTTTCAACAGCATTTTGCATCGATATACAATATTATCTTATATTTTCTATCATCTATTCATATACATCACCAATAATTATTGTCCTTACTTATACTTATTAATATCTATCTTTATCTATTTTATATATCTACATATCTATATATCATTCCCTTAAGGATTCTTCTATATAATCTTCGCTTTTCATTCCTTATCTTGATTTTTCTAACCCTTTCATACCATCTATGCCAAATTGCGTAATAATCGGATTCTTCTTTTTCCTTCATTTTTAATGTAAGCATATCTATTTCTGCGCAGTCTATTATTTTTTGTAAGACTAATTCTTCTGTTGGAACATTAGGCCCTTTCCACATTTGCACATAAGCTATTCTGGCTGCTATTAGAATATGTAAGATTATGTATTTTATCTTTTTCGGGTATTGGTCTTTAATTATTCCCAATAAATAGAGTTCTGGTTTGAGTTCAGTTTGATGTCCTGTGATTCCTTGTATCCAATCTTTGATTTTGGTCCAATAGATCCTGGCCTTGGGGCATAGCCACCACATATGGTAAAAGGTAGCGTCAACTTGTTGGCATTTCCAACATTTTAGGCTGGTATTTGGGTATATCTTGGCTAATCTTGCCGGGCCTAGGTGCCATCGATAAAACATTTTGTATAAATTTTCTTTATATTTTGAGGCTGTTGTTAATTTATAGTTTATATTCCATAATTTTTCCCATTCTTCTAAATCTATATTATATCCAAAATTCTGCACCCATGCTGTCATAGTATTCTTAACCGTTTCCTCTTCCATTTTAAAGTCTAACAGGTATCTATGTGTTTTGGATATAAATTTTTGTTCTTGTCCAATTAAAACTTTGCCTAATTGATTTTGCCCCTTATCAAATCCAAATTCTTCTGAGTCTGTTTTGTATCTGTTTTGAATTGGAAGATATGGCCACCAACTGATTGTAATTCACTGTTCTTTAAGTTCTTGATTTGATTTTAGTTTCCCTTGGGTGTTTAATAATTCATTATAATTTATCATTTTTCCTAAGACCAATCTATTTTGGTATATTGTGGCCTCCATGGTTGACAACCAACGTGGTATTTTTCATATAATGTTTGTTCTTAATTTTTCTCCATGTCTGTATTAATGAATATCTTATTAAGTGTCGGTTAAAATAGGCATGTGTTTTGCCTTTTTTCTCCCACAAGTATGCGTTCCAACCTTCCTGGAGGTCATGATCTTCTATTGTTAATATTCTTCTGTCTTATTTAACCCAATCCTTAACCCAATGCCTGATAATAAAGTTCCCATTCTGGTAGCCCAAAACCACCTCTGCTTTTACTATCCTGCATCAGTTTTAATTTAATGTGTGGTTTCTTGCCCAGCCAGACGAATTCGGTTGTTATTTTATTTAATTCAATAAAAAATGGTTTTCCTAATTTTATCAGGATCATCTAAAAGAGATACATCAATTTTGGTAGGGTATTCATTTTCAATTCTGCCTAATATTGATAATTGTAGTTTCCCCCATAATTCCAAATCTTTCCTAATTTGTTCGATTAATTTAGTATAATTGTCTTCTTAACTGACGAACACCTAGTAGATAGCCATATTCCCAAATATTTTTTTTCACTCTGTAGTCCCATTTTATTTTTAATTCTATTTTCTGTTTTGCAGTGCAATTTTTAATTATCATTTTACTTTTATTTTTATTTATTTTCAATCCTGCAACTTCTCCAAATTTTTCTATTTCTTGAAGAAGTACTTGTCCATTTTTTATTGGTTCTTCCACTATGAATACAAGGTCATCTGCAAATGCTCGGACCTTGAATTCTTTTTATCTGATTTTGATCCCTTTTATTCTTGAATTTCGTCTGATTGTGGCAAGTAACACTTCTAAGGATAAAATAAACAGCAGAGGTGATAGTGGGCACCCTTGTCTCACTCCTTTGCCTATCTTAAACTCATCTATATGATCTCCATTCAGTGTTTTGTTAGGAGGCAATTCTCCATTTTCCATTCCCCACTATCCTGTCAGAGCTGAAGAAGCTTCTTGGATTAGAATTAGAATTAGAAGAACTTTATTGTCATTGTACAAGTACAACAAAACTATGGATGCACCCCAGCTGTAAAGCACTATAAAGTGGTATATAAGTCTAAGTGCTATTGCTATAAATCCCATATTTAACAGTAAGAAGAAATTCCTTTTGTCAGTTATAAAGAACACATTAATAAAACCAGAAAAAGTAATATTCATGAGCCTTTAAATTCATTTTTCAGATTAGATTTTAAAAATATTATTATGGAGATGGGAGGAGCTTGCGCCGTGGCGATACGGTCTGCAATCGAGCTCCTCGATTGCAGCCGATATCTCCGCCACTGGCCGGTCCACGGACCTACGCTGTCCCGTAGGGACAGCCATCGTGAAGAGCATATCCTGAGGATTCCGGGATACCGCAAAATCCCTGGAGAGCCCGGGTGAAGCTCTTCTTGCCAGCGGCGGAGAGGCAGCCCCCATGCTGCTGAGGCCGGGCGACTCCAGACGGAAAGAGTTTGAGAAAGAGTTTGTCGGTTGGGTGAGAACTTCTTTTTTTATTTAATTTTTTGAATTTGGAAAGTTTACTCTAATTATCTGAAGAAACCTGTGTGATTTTTGTTTTGTTTTTTGACAAAATTGATTTAGCGCGTTTTTTAGGGAAACGTCAAAGAGAGAATCCATTTTTTTCTTTTCTTTGCTTCCGGACTCTATTGTTACTTATTGGATAACTGGACTGTTTTCTTTTTTCTATATATTCATATGTTTTATTCTTCTTCTGGACTTTTTTTTTTTTTTTTTCTGGGCTAGAGGCTTCTCTTGATTTTGTTTGATTTTTCGGTTTTTGTTTTGTGTATTGCAAGTCGGCTTTCCTTAAGAGAGGAGGGGGAAAGTGAGAACTATGATACTTTGTAACACTGCCACCTAGAGGCTCGGAAATATTTAAAAAAAGAAAATAGACTCTTCTTCTCAAGGACATCCCCTGATAAGATAGAGGAAAGCACTTTGTGGAATATTATTACAGGTGTCTTTCTGGATATACATGGCTCAGCTTTGAAGCTTGTGGGAAAGAGAAGGGAGTTATAATTAGAGCCTTGGATAATTAAATAGAGTGCAGTGTTGTTGTTTTTTTTGAGTTCTGCCAACCCCTTCACTAACATCAAGGTCCTGACTTTTAAGCTTGATTTATTTGCAAAGGGAAGCCTCTGAATTTCTTTTTTCTACTTATATTTTATTTTGATTTAACTGATTTTATTTTTTCTTTTGCCTATTTGGATCCTGTTTTCTCTTTTTTCCTTTTTTTTTTTTTTAATCTACATTAGCGGACTATTTCTTTTTCCTTTTTTAATTGAGGTTTTTTCTTTTTTCTTTTTTTTTTTTTTCTGGCTGGACTAAGGTGTGGAATCTGAAGAAACTTATTTTTCTTGGTTTTTGTTTTGTTTTTTGTTTTTTCTCTTTTCTTCTTCCCTTCTTCCTTTTTGGCTTTGTCTTGTTTATTATTATTATTGGGTTTTTATTTTTACTGTTACTTTTTTTTATGGTTTTTTTTTCTTTTTTTATTGGACTAAGGTCAGGAAGAATTTGAAGAATTTTTTTTTTCTTTTTTTCTTTTTTTCTCTCACTTTTGGCTTTTTTATTGTTGGCCTTTTTACCTTGGATTAAAATTTCATATTTTTTTCTCTTTTTTTGTGGATTAAAATTTGAAAAAACTTGAAGAGTTGGAACCACTTAAAATGAGTAAGAAATTTATATCTTCGGGTGCCTCTATGTCTGCTTCTGCCTCCCCACCATCTGGACAGCGCTCAATTCAGACATTGTTAAAGCAAGATAAAGAGAAAGAAAAAGAACAAGAAAGAGTATCCTTCCAGATGATTATGCAAGGAATTCAAGATCTTAAGGTAAAAATGGATACTATTGAACAAAGAACAGGTAGGATGGAACAGATGATGGAAAAATATGAAGAGAGACTCCAAAATGTTGAAGAGGGAGGCAAACAAAGAGAGGAGAAAATTGGAAATATCGACAATAGATTAACAGCGATTGAACAAGAAAAAGTGAGATGTTGAAGTGGGAGTTGGATAGATCAGAATTTTATCTTAGATTCCAAAATATAGAAGAAGAAAAAGGACAAGATTTGGTTGCGATAATGGTAGGAATCTTGGCGGAGGCGCCGAGATAACAGAAGAGAAGATGATGGATGGAATTGATGAGATATATCGAGTTTTACAAGATATGCGATGAGAAATAACCTACCCAGAGAAGTTCATATTAGATTTATTAAAAATCTTTGAAGACACAAATATTGCAAGTAGCAAGAGAGAAGCCACTGAAATACAAAAGTAAAGAAATTTTGGTTTTAAAACAAATACCTAGAAGAGTGAGAGAGATGAGAAGAGAATACCGATTCCTGACTAAAAGGTTATTGGAAAAAGAGGTGTCTTACAGGTGGTTGATTCCAGAAGGATTGATGTTTACGTGGCAGGAACAGAGACATAGAATTGATTCAATTGAGAAAGCAGAACTGTTTTGCGTAGAGGTTTTTGGAGGCAGAGAAGGAGGAGCAGGAAAGGAGGTCCCATCAATTGAATCTCAAGAGGAACAAATGGAGGTTGGAAAAGAAGAAGGTGCAGTAGGTGGACAAGTGGATATTAAAGATCAACGTGAGGCAAGACCCACGAGAGTGGTTAAATCTAAATATAAAACATAATTATGGAAGAAAAAAATTGATTACAATGAATATAAATGGACTGAACTCAGCTGCTAAGAGAAGGAAGATTTTCCATAAATTAATGAAATTAAGGTTCGACATAATTTGTTTACAAGAAGTTCATATTAAAAAGCAACATGAACAATTGTTATTACAACCAAAATTAGGGAAATTGTTTACCTCTTTGACACAATCCAAGAAAAGAGGGGTGGTTTTATATATTAAAGAGGCCATTCCAGCAAAAATGATTTATACAGATGATGATGGGAGAATATTAATGGTAGAAATAATGGACAATAATAGAAAGATACTTTTGATTGCAATTTATGCAACCGAATGATAAACAGGAAGAATTCTATAGAAAATTACATACTAAGACTGCCGAACTTGACTATGCTAATGTAATTATGATGGGAGACTTTAATGGAATTGTGGATAATAGACTTGACTATATTGCAACAACAGTAAAGCATAACAGGAAAACTCTTCCTAAATCCTTTTTAAAATGATAGATGAATTAACTTTAAAAGACATATGGAGAGAAAGAAATGATAAATCTAAGCAATTTACGCTCTATTCAAATAGGCATCTATCATGGTCCAGACTGGATATGATTTGGATCTCAACAGATTTAATGTCTAGTATTCAAGAAGTAAATATTGAAACAAGTACTTGGGCTGACCATAACCCATTGACAATTGAATGGAAGGGACAAAGGAAAAGATCGAGATGGACATTAAATAATTCTATTTTAAAGGATAAGGAATTTATACAATGGATGGAGAAAGAATTGGCCTTCTTCTTTAAAGAGAACAGAAAAGAAGACACCTCAATACAGAATGTTTGGGACACAATGAAGGCCTATGTTAGAGGCTTGATAATAGACTATACAAGAAAAAAGAACAACAGGAAAAGGCGAACTCTTAAAGCCTTGGATGATGAATATAAGGGACTTGAAAAAGAATTACAGAAAATGCCACACAGAAAAGATGTTAAAATGAAACTGGATATAACTAAACATAAAATGGATTTAATAGAGAAAGAAGAACTGGCACAGAAAATTAGGAATGCTAAACAGAATTATTTTGAGGATGCAAATAAGCCAGGTAGATGGCTAGCATACAAATTGAGAAAGGAGAAAGAGTCGAGGAAAATACCGCAGTTAATAGACGACCAAGGTAAAATTTGTTATGGCAGCAAAGAAAAAAAGAGATTATTTATGATTTTTATAAGCATTTGTATAAGAAAGAAGACATTGATGAGGAGAAAGTTAAACAATACCTACAGAATGCAAATCTACCTAAGATACCTAAAGAGATTGAAGAAATGCTAGAAAGTAATATAACAATGATGGAGTTAAGTCAAGCACTTAAGAAACAAAATAATGGAAAGGCACCAGGTCCAGACGGGTTTCCTGTAGAATTTTATAAAATCTTTCAAGAATCACTGTGTATTCCACTGTTAGAAGTTATGAATGAAGTTATGTTAAAAAAGATGATACCTAAAACATGGTCAGAGGCTTACATTACACTTATTCCAAAAGAGGAGGCGGACCTACTGCAAATCAAGAATTATAGACCGATTTCTTTACTAAATGCAGATTATAAAATTTTTGCTTCAATATTAGCAGAAAGACTTAAAAAGTACTTGAATAACTTTATCCACCCAGACCAAAATGGGTTTTTGCCAAAGCGACAAATCAGAGACAATATGAGAGTAATTCTGGACACCCTGGAATACTATGAGGCACATCCTGAAAAGCAAATGGCTTTGATATTTTTAGATGCTCAAAAGGCATTTGATAACGTGAATTGGAGATTTATGTTACTTTTAATGGAACAGATGGGCTTTGCTAGAAGATTTATTCAGGCAATAGAAGCAATTTATAATGAACAAACAGCTAAGGTAATGATGGAGGGAGAATTCACAGATCCTATTAATATAAGAAAAGGCACAAGACAAGGTTGTCCTCTTTCTCCCTTGATATTTGTATTGACTTTGGAAGTGTTGAATAGAAATATCAGAGAAGATAAAACTATAAAAGGAATGAAAATTAAAAAGGAAGAATTTAAACTACAAGCCTTTGCAGATGACCTAGTCTTTATCTTGAAGACCCTATAGAAACAGCCTCGAAACTGTTGGAAAAGATAGAGGTCTATGGGGAGGTGGCTGGTTTGAAAATAAATAGAGATAAAACAAAGATTTTGTCAAAGAATATGTTGCTGAAACAAAGGGAAGAGTTGGCAGAACTGTTAAAAATTCAAGTTACAAACAAGGTTAAGTATCTGGGGATATATTTGACATCAAGATGTAGTACATTGAAGGAGAATAATTATATTAAACTTAAACAACAGATAGCTCAAGACTTGAAAAATGGGAGAACTTACAATTGTCATTAATAGGAAGGATTTCAACAATTAAGATGAACATTTTACCCAGAGTCTTATTTTTGTTTCAAACAATACCAATTAGGCTTGGAAAAGAATATTTTGAGGATTTAAATAAAATTGTTTTGAAGTATATATGGCAAGGTAAGAA
The DNA here is from genome assembly GCF_049901715.1 of Pseudonaja textilis. Taxonomy (NCBI): domain Eukaryota; kingdom Metazoa; phylum Chordata; class Lepidosauria; order Squamata; family Elapidae; genus Pseudonaja; species Pseudonaja textilis. The sequence goes on from NC_141991.1 coordinate 29,332,801, forward strand.
AGCAAGAATAAAGTTAAAGCTTTTACAGGATGCTAGATTTAGAGGAGGGTTTGGACTGCCTAATTGGGAGTTGTACTACCAAGCTGCAAACTTGACGTGGGTTAAAGAATGGATAACATTAAGGAAAACCAGATTGTTGACATTAGAAGGTCATGATTTGTTGTTGGGCTGGCATGCTTTTTTATGGTACAAGGGAACTAAAACACAGGGGTATTTTAGAAGGCATTATATACGGGAGTCTCTGTGGTTGAATTGGGAGAAGATAAAAAAATAGTGTTATTTGAAAATTCCAGTTTGGTTATCGACGATAGAAGCGTTTTCTTATCCTATAATCTATAAAAAGGAACAAACAGTTAACTATGGGGAATTATTAGATGAAAAGGGTGAACTTAAATCGATGCAAAAATTGGAAGAACAAGGTATACGGATGAATTGGTTTTCATATTTGCAAATATATTCAAAGTACTATGAGGATTCCAAAGCAGAGGGATTTTATGATAAGCAAACTGACTTGGATAAGATTTTGATGGGTACTGATGAAAAGGTGATTAAAAAATTGTATGGTTATTTATTGCAAATTAAGCTTGAGGAAGAACAAGTTAAAGAAACTATGATTGCGTGGGGGAGGAATTTTGGATATGGGATTGATTTAGAGAAATGGCAGAAATTATGGTCGCAAAATTATAAAATGACAATGTCTACAGCCTATAAAGAAAACTCGTATAAGATGTTTTACAGGTGGCATTTTCCCCGACAAGGATAGCAAGAATGTTTAAGAACAAATCCGAAAAATGCTGGAAATGTCATCAGAAACCTGGTTCATACTATCACATGTGGTGGACTTGTGAGGATGCTAGAAAATATTGGACTAAAATCCACATGTGGCTGGAAAAAATGACAAAGAAGCATATAGACTTGAAACCGGAGTTTTTTCTATTGGGAATACTACCAGATACTTATAGTAAAGAGTTGAAATATTTGATTGTAAATGTATTGACTGCTGCTAGGATTGTATTTGCAAAAAATTGGAAAAATGAGAAAATTCCATTGCAAGAAGAAGTTGTAAAGAAAATTTTGGAATGTGCTGAGATGAGTAGATTGACTTTTGAAATTAGAGAGCAAGAAGATAAACAATTTTATTTAGTTTGGGATCTTTTCTATCAATGGTTGAATGATGAAATATTAAAATATAAAAGTTAGATAATAAGGAATAATAATGACTTTATTTTCCCTTTCCTTTTATTGGTTTTTGATACTATATTTATATAATAGTTTTCTTTGTTTCTTTCTTTTTCATATTTGGGATAGAATTGGTATGATTATAAGATTTGTTTTAGAATAAAATATTTAAAATATAGTTATCTCATAAAGGCATGACCGAATAAAAGTTTAGTCAATTTTTTTTTCTTTAATAGAGATACTAGGATTTATAAATTTGTATTGATAAGAGTATTATATAAAGTAACTGTAATTGTGACTATGAGGTGAATGCACAAAACCGATGGACCAACCGACTTACGGTGTGTACAAAAATATGGGGGAGCTGATACTTTTATGTTTTGTTGTTGTGTTTTTTATGTTAAAAAAATAATAAAAATTTATATATATAAAAAAAAAAAAATATTATTATAGTATCATTCTGTATTTGCTTTGCCTAGCTTTTCTGGGCCAAAACAAAATACGAAATATAGACAATAAGCAACTGACATTTATTAGGAACATTAATTTCAGATGCTCTGACCCACAGTTCTGGACTGGAGAAGCTGTAATGTAATATTAGTAATATTATTTCCTTTGCATTAATACTTCCAGATTTCCTGAAGTCTTAATAATTAAAAGAGACATGCAAATAATAAACCTGATGGGTGACTTGGATAACTTTCCTATATTGGATTTCCAAAAGAGTCCCATTGAAGTTTTGAAGTACTTTGTCAGAAGGGACAAATTAAAAAGGAAAAGAAATTGTTCTAGAACATTATTTGAAGGGCCAAGATTGTTAAAAGCAAAGGGAATTTTGAAAGTTTGAAGTTTGAAAAGTAGAATAAAAGTGTGTTCCCACATTTAACCTCCGAAGCCAGTCTAAAAAGATATGCCATGATTATAGAAAGCTATTGAGAAGTTAAAAAGAACAAGAATTCTATTCTGCAAATCGTTTTGCACCAGTGAATTTACACTATCACAGAATGTCAAACTTTAAACAACTTCCCACAACCTTAATTGATATATTTTAAAATCTTTCGATTATATTCATATAAAAAGGAACATATTAGAATAGAATCTAAACACCTAGGAATTTAGTTATCCTTTAAAACTTGGTATCTAGATATTCACACATGTTGGATTTTTTTTAGTCTTCGGATCTGCCTATGTAGAATGTGTTTTCCAAATGAACACATTGGTGGTATTATTGCCACCTGGTGTCTGAAAATGGTACGTATTTGGGCCATTTTGAAAGAAAAGGCAAAATTAAGTAATCATTCTGAAACTTTAAAAGCTTCATTTCCCACCGGTGTATTGGTTGACTGTACTGAAATACATGGCTACTGCAGCCCATTTAGAGAAACTCACTGGACAGACGTTTGAATCTTGAAGCATATTGGCTGTGGAATTCTGGAGTTGAAGTTTATGAATTTTAAAGTTGCCAAGTTTGGAGTCCTTGATATAAGTAAGTAATAAGTTGAAATCTATATTATATGCATAAAGAGAGAAGCTGGTATGTAAATTTGTAACATTTACTGCTTATACCAGGAGTCCCCAAACTTGGCAACTTTAAGACTTGTGGAGCATAGCTGGCTGGAGAATTCTGGAAGTTGAAGTCCACAAGTCTTAAAGTTGCCAAGTTTGGAGACCTCTGGCTTATACTGCACAATGCCTCTGCCTGAGCCTTATAGGGCCAAGTATATCCCTCCAAAGATAAGTAAGCTGTGCTCTTCTATGATTCAGATCTCATGGTCATTAAAACTACTACCTCTAATTTGATGATAGACAATACTCTTAATGGCACTAATAAAAGATTCAAATATCTGTCTGGTAAATTTCTCTAAATTGACTGTAGAAAGAAGCCATGAATTTCCTTCTTTCCCAGGACATAGATAATAATGTGTACATAATCAAAAACTATAATAGATTGAAAACATGCTAGGTATCATGATGAGCCATTGTGTATCGGACCTTTCCTTATAAATACAAGTAATTAGATCTAACTATATTCACAGTGAAATCTTTTCAAATAACTTTAGTGGTCACTCTATAATTTTATTCAAGTAGCAGCTGAAACAAAACAACTATTTTAATTCACCTTTTCATTTCTTTTCCCATTTTTAAATTTATCCTCCCAAGTCTGTCATTCTGTAATTCTGTAAAAGGTTCCCCAAATGTAAAACATTTTTTAAAATTTAAACATTAAATATTTTACATATACAGACACATATGCTTGTGTAAATTAATATTCTGCATACAGGCTTTACTTCCAACATGGCTGAAGTTTGTCCATTATATGTTATATTTATGCAAAAATATTTATTAATATGCCCAGAGTTCTGTGCTGCCAGATATTTTCTGACCATCTGCTTAGATGACAGCTTGCTAAACATGCCAATATACTGGCTACCAATTGAAGAAGTATTGACTAATCCAATATCTGTGAATGAATGGTGGCAAATGTCTCACAGAAAACAGAATCCACAGCATAAGGCTATTAGCAATTCTTCTGAACAAGGAACAGCTTTGAAAACATGCCAGAAAGTTAATAGTGGCAGTCATATTTCCGTAGTCTAAGCTCTCATCCCAAAGTGAATTTCTTATCTTACAATGTTACATACCATTTTGATACATGAAAAAATATGCACAGGAATAAGTTTTAGTTAGTTGTTCCTATCAGAGGAGAATTAGAATCTGGAATAATGAAAGTAGCACCATTTTTTATTTTAGCTGGTTATATCCATCTACAAGGTACAGCTCATCTGTATAAAATTCAGTGTCTTATACATTGGACTAAGCCTTAGTTCAGCCATTCCTGGGTCCCACCAGGAGACATTATTTATCTCCTGGATACATGTCAACTTTTGTCAAAATGTGTGGGACAAGCAGAAATTACTGCAGGTAGGGAGTCCCTCAAACAACCAGGGTCTATGCCAGGGGTCCTCAAACTTGACAGCTTTAAGACTTGTGGACTTCAACTCAAGTTGAAGTCCACAAGTCTTAAAGCTGCCTAGTTTGGAGATCTCTGGTCTATGCCATGAAGGACACAGTAGGTAATAAGGCACCCCTCGCTTCTCACACCCACAGGTCTTGGGTCTGCTTTCCCTGCTTTCATCCCCCTGGGTCACACACTTTACTTTCCATGCCCCATCACAACTCATCCACTTATCTTTTTCATAAATCTTCATTGGGAAGCAACTACTCTGCCACATAGCAATAGCACTTTGATTTATACACTGCTTTATAGTGCTTGTTGTATTATATATAGTACTTATATAATTGCTTATTGTACCCTATATTGTACCTTATGATTCTTGATGAATGTATCTTTTCTTTTATGTACACTGAGAGCATATATACCAAGACAAATTCCTTGTGTGTCCAATCACACTTGGCCAATAAAGAATTCTCTTCTCTTCTCTTTTATTCTTTACAGCTCCCTCTAAGTGGTTTACAGAGTCAGCCTATTGCCCCCAACAATCTGGGTCCTCATTTTACCCACCTCGGAAGGATGGAAGGCTGAGTCAACCTTGAGCCTGCTGGGATTTGAACTGCCAAACTGTAGGCAGCTAGCTGGCTGCAGAAGTAGGTTGCAGTACTGCACTCTAACCATTGCACCACCACAGCTCAAAGCCTTCTTACACAGATTGAATTGTGAATTACAGCCACTCTTAAATGGCACCCACTTCCGGGACAGCATCATGTGGCCTCTGTATTGCACAGGGAGACCAAGGGCCAAATCGGCCAGTTCTTCTTCCCAAATGCTATCTCCAAGTAATGCTATCTCCAAAGTTTACCATCTCCCAAAACCCAAAACAGTTCACATGCCTTGTGATCTAGCATGTGAACTCTGCTGAATGTTAGGTCCACTGTTTCCAGGAACACCTGAGCTGCTTCTGACTCCATACCCGGAAATACTCAGGTTCTTCGTTTTGGGAAATTCCACTGCTGACCCAGCCAAGATCATCCCTCTACCCCATCAGTATTTATTTCAGATTTTATCACACATGGCAAGTCTTCTCTCACACCCATGGAGGAGGATGGGCTTATCACAGACCAACCTGATATTCAGTAGAAGCAGCCAAAACCGAGATCCATGACCTCATCCTGGGTCGGAACACACTACAAAGTGTGTTGGTATAGATTTAAGCTCCCCATGAACAGTTTTCTGCCCACTACTGTAGAGATATTACTGCTTGCCCTACTCCTGCCCCCAATATTGGATGTCCCCCTTCTCTACCCTTTCCCCAACCAGAGAGTGCCATCCAGCCTAACTAATACAATAATCACTACTCAGAGAATGCAGCCAGTTGGCCAAGCTTCTACAAATTGCTTCTGACCTGGCATTCAGTGGTCCTAGGAACCAGATCGTGAACAACCCCATAAAATATTCTACAAAATATGCCATATACATTATAGAAGTATATACTAGCATTATTTGTAGAATACAATTATCTCATCATAAATATATTTGCTACTTTATCTGATCAACAATATCTGAACTAAGAGAAGAATTAGTCCATTTCCTTAGTACTAAAAGCTTCCTAGAATCTATACTTCTTGTCCATGACAGCAATTAAAATTGGGATACGTGCCAACAACAACATGAATCCTTCCTGGTTGTTCAAACATTTAAGGTGTTGGGGTGGAGGGAAATAACCAGAATCCTTTTCTTCTAGAAAGGAAGAAAAGTGATGAGCTGCACTAATTTCTTAGGAAAAAGTTGTAATGTACCTTCTATGTTTATTAGCCTGCTGGTTATTCCCAGAAGATGGAAATGTTTGTTTGCTTATGCACTTTTTGTCTCTTCATTACAGATTATTATTTTTTAACCATGTGTTTAGCTGTATATAAAGCAGACACGGACATTAAAAAAAAAAAGAGAAGATTGTTCTCTTAAGGAATCATGGAATGATACAGCTTTTTAACTGGAACCAAAACGATAATCTAAGCCAATCCTTTGCAACATGCAGGAAACCATTCATATATATAACAACAGGAATTGTCCAGCAGTTTAAAAATATTTCATCAAGAGGATTTTTAAAAATACTTACAAGCGGCTCCCTAATTTCACAAGCTAGAACATTTTTGCATGATTTAGAAGCTTACAAATGACAGTAAAATGGAAACATCTGTCAGGTTCGAAAGGCATCCTGGATTCAGTGAATGTAATTCCTTACCTGAAAAACATAAAGAGGAGATTCGCATTTACACTCTATTCTGCAGAAGTTAATGGCATATTTCCCATTTTTAAATATATGCACAATCAGCCCCTTCTGCCAACCTTGTAAAAGATGTCTACATCAAACAGTCAAAACATGATTTAAAAACTGTGCACATCTTCCTAATATAATATTGTGAAGCAGTGACAGATGGGACAGCATAATCAATACACTGCCACTGGAGATGCCTTTCTGCATTGCCTCTAGATGTCAGATATCAAAATAACTGCACATTTTGTTATATATATATATATATATATATATATGGATCTTTGGTTGTTCGGGTTTTCTCCGCGTAAGATTCAAAGTGTCTAGGCACGTTTGATGAAGTCTCATTCATCATCATCAGGCCTCTGTCTTTGGCTCTTGCTTTTCAGAGTGAAAAGCAAGAGCCAAAGACAGAGGCCTGATGATGATGAATGAGACTTCATCAAACGTGCCTAGACACTTTGAATCTTACGCGGAGAAAACCCAACAACCAAAGATCCACATACAAATACCCGAGAACCTCAGAAAACAAATATATATATATATATATATATATATATATATATATATATATATATATATATATATATATATATATATAAAAACGAACACAATACAGAAGCCTGATGATGGCAGATGAGATTCTGCCAAAACGTTGCTACAACTTTAAAAGTACAACTATAATGATGTGGGAAAATACCCGAACAAAGCTGAATACCATACGTGTAAGTACCCGTGAAAACTTAAGAAAATATATATATATATATTCATTTTTATAGAAAATAGGTTTAAGAATATTCATGCAAATCACCCATACAACTAGAAATAAAATAAAAATATAAGAATATATATGCTTTGCACAAAAAGTTGACAGTCCAGGTTCCAAAGAAATTATTATTATTTTTTTAATAATTTGCATTTTTTTAAAAAAAGAATTGATTTTAAGATCAGAGGCCAGAGTTTGGAAACTGCACATGAATATCAAAATAAAAATACACTACATGGGGTGGAAAGAGACCACAAAATCTAAGATGTTTATATGCCAGGAATGTCTTTTTCCACAAATTTCTAGCTTCCATACCTTACTAGGTAGGGTGGGAATCTGTAGGTTTTGGCACCTCTGGGAAAAAAAGGAACTAAAGGCCCATGATAGCCAGTTTGGTGATGGCTAATCTTTTTGTCATCGCATGCCGAAGGTGCGTTAGTACGCATGCGTGCCTGCACCCATAATGCAATGCACGTGCAACCCCCCCTGCGCTTCCCCATACCCAGAGCATGCGCACACGACCCCATTCATGCTCTCCTCACCCCTTGCACATGTGCACGTGAACCCACTGTGCTCCCCTGCCCCCTGCACATGCATGCGTGACGTTCCCATGTTCCTGAAAGAAGTAGAAGAAGAGTACATATGAACAGTGTTACCTATGCATCATTTGCTTGTTGCAAAGAGTCAGGCCTTGTTGTCCAAAGCATAAAGCTTCTTGAATGGTCTGCAAATCTTACAATGGCTACTTCATATACATCAGCTTTCTTCTGCTAGTAGAGAGCTACTCTCATCAAGTCATTTGCAAAACAATCCAGAGTGTTTTATAACAGGGATCACCAACCTTTTGGACCTCAGGGACCACCAAACTCATAATTTTAGATCCCAGGGACCACTAGCCAGTTCTGTGGGTATGGCCTAATTTGTCGGTGTGGATTGGTGGTCATGTGACTGGCTGGGCATGGCTTGTATGTAAATATTATAAATATTTATATAAATATTGAGTTTTTTATAAAAAAGAGCAACTTTTACCCAAAAGCAGGCAGGCAAATTGAGTTGCTCACAGAATCACAGATTCATTCAGAGATCTATCTATCTGCCATTGGCTAGCTCAGTCTGTCACATAAAATTTGCTTACAAGCAAACTCATAAAATTTGGTAGCAAGCAAACTCACAAAATTAACTCACAACACACCATGCATGTAAATATTGAATTTTTTTATTTTAAAAAAAGAGCAACTTTTACCCAAAGTCAGGCAAAGCAGGCTCACAGAATTATTCAGTGATCTATCTATCTGCCATCGGCTAGCTCAGTCTCTCAAATTTGCTTGCCGTGAGTCTGCACTGAATTTGCTTGCAAGGAAACCTTCAGCCCTAAGGGAGTTTCGGCTGTGCTGAGCTGAAGTTCTAAAGACTAACTAAAAAGCAAGAAATCCAACCATTTCCTGCTCCCTAGCTAATCTAAATCTCCCAGCACAGCAGAACAGATGATAGTCGGAAAAAGGAAAAATAGCAATTTAGCAGGTAAGTTTACTGGGTAAGGAGTGAGTGGGCGGGGAGGGTTCCCGTGGGCCATGGGCGGTGCAGCCTTGTGTTTCTGCACAGCCTGGATTAATTGCTTTGTGGGGGTGCTCTGGGGGTGAGATTTCTCTGCGGCCCACCGAAATTTTCTCAACCAGCCCATCGGTTGGCAACTGCTGTTTTATAAGCTTGGAATGCTTCCAAGCAATAATCCAACAATCATCAGACTTTAAGTATGATGCTAAGCTAGCAATGACATGAACTGATCAACTCATTAAGTTCATAATTTTTTTATTCATCTTGTAAAATTCCTTATCATGACATAGCAAATGTATTAGGTGACTATTAAATATCACAAATGAGTAGGATCAATTTCTTGTCATTATGCATTACCAGGATATGGGGCACAAGGAAGAGGATGCATAATAAACTTAGTGAGGATCTGTAAAATTTGCCATTTAAAATTACCCTGGGTTATATTCCACCTTTTCTTTAAAAAAAATATGACTGGAAACATCTGAGGACTCCCTTTTTCCTTACAATAACCCTATGGAGTAAATTTAATTGAGATATATTGACTGGTCTATGAATACACAAGAGAGTTTTCGAAACTTGAGGTTACTGGATTTGGATGGAGTCTCTCCAAACCTAGTCCAGGTAAATCACTAGAACACACTGATTCTCACTGTAACAACTGGCTTTACTAACTGCTGCATTATTTTTGGAAAAGCAAGACATTGACACACAATATTAATCTAGGTAACCACTTACATCATGTTCTTCAACAGCTTTTGCAGTTGAATTCTTTAAACTGTTTAACATTGTGTTGTACTCTACAGAGGGAATTCATTTAACATGATACACCAAACATAAGCTAACTATGGACATGACCCTAACTATCAGATAGCATGGCAAATCACAAGCATTCATAGTTTACTGGTTATTCTCCCTTTTAGGCCAATATCTTCACCAGGACTGGCCAACCAACCAGCCTTATACTTTTTTTTTTTAACAGCTCCATTTTAGAAAAGAAAATGAGTATTAACCCACCTTCCTATTTTATGTCTATATTCCCCTTGTGAATACACACTGTGTGTGGGTGGGGGGTGGAGGAAGAGTAGAGGACACTATAGCAGAAAAATCATTAAAGTTAAAACAAACCCGTTTGGATCCATTCAACCTTCTATCTTTATGTTCAAAGATATGAAGCTAGGCCCAATCATTAAATGCATTAAAGAGAGGCTGCAAATAAAGCATGCAGGATAATTCCCTGATAACGAGAATAATCTCAGGAGCGGATTTATTTCTCTAATAATTGTGTGAGAAAGGCATTATCTTTACAAATAAAACAATCCACTAAATCCAGTTGTTCTTGCTTGTTCTTGTGGTTATGCCTAGATTAAATTAAATTAAATCCAATCAATTAAATCAAAAAAGAAAAGAAGTAGGGGTGACATGATAGCGGTGTTCCGTTATCTAGGGGGCTGCCACAAAGAAGGAGTCAAGCTATTCTCTGAAGGCAGAAAAAGAAGCAACGATGGAAACTAATCAAGGAGAGAAGCAACCTAGAACCAAGGAGAAATTTCCTGACAGGATAATTATTCAGTGGAATGACTTGCGTCCAAAAGTTGTGAATGCTCCAAGACTGGATGTTTTTAAGAAGAGATTGGTCAGCTATTTTCTGAAAAGGTGTAGGATTTCCTGCTTGAGCAGGGGGTTAGACTAGAAGACCTTCCAACTTCTATTAAACCCAATTATGCAGATAACAGATAATCAGAGTTGGAAGGGACCTTGTAGGTCATCTAGTCCAATCCCCCACCCAAGGGGGGGGACCCTACACCATTTCTGACTAATGGCAGTTCAATCTCTTCTTGAAAGTCTCAAGTGATGGCGCTCCCACAACTTCCTAGGGCAAGCTGTTCCATTGGCTGATTGTTCTCACTGTCAGAAAGCTTCTCCTTATTTCCAGGTTAAATCTCTCCTTGTTCAGTTTCCATCCATTATTCCTTGTCTGGCCTACAGGAGCTTTAGAAAATACTTTGACCCCTTCCTCCCTGTGGCAGCCCCTCAAATATTGGAAGACTGCTATCATGTCTCCCCTGGTCCTTCTCTTTACTAGACTAGCCAAGCCCAGTTCCTGCAACCATTCATCATATGTTTTAGCCTCCAGTCCCCTAATCATCCTGGTTGCTCTTCTCTGTACTTTGTCAAGAGTCTCAACATCGTTTTTATAATGTGGTGAACAAAACTGGATGCAGTACTCTAGGTGTGGTCTTACTAAGGCTTTAGAGAGTGGTATTAGTACTTCCCTTGATCTTGATTGTATCCCTCTGTTTATACAACTTAGGATTGCATTAGCTTTTTTGGCTGCTGCTGCACACTGCTGGCTCATATTTAGCTGCTTGTCCACTAAGACTCTAAGATCCCTCTCACAGTTACTGCAATTGAGCCTGGTTTCACCCAGTCTATATGTGTACTTTTGGTTTTTCTTGCCTAAGTGTAGGACTTTACTTTTCTCTACAATGAATTTCATTTTGTTAGATATGGCCCAGTGTTCTAGTCTGTCAAGATCCACCTGGATCTTGACCCTATCTTCTTGGGTGTTAGCTATTCCTGCCAGCTTAGTATCATCTGCAGATTTGGTAAGTTTCCCTTCTATTCCCTCATCTAAGTCATTAATGAAGATATTGAAGAGTACTGGGCCTAAGACGGAACCTTGTGGCACCCCACTGCTTACTTCCCTCCATGTAGACTTAGACCCATTAAGGACTACTTGTTGAGTATGGTTTGCCAGCCAGTTGTGAGTCCATCTAGTAGTGGTGCTATCTATTCCACTTTTTTCTAGCTTACCAAGAAGTAGGTTGTGGTCTACTTTGTCGAATGCCTTGCTGAAATCTAAATATATTATGTCCACAGTATTTTGCTGATCTACTAATTTAGTCACTGTGTTGAAGAATGAAATGAGATTGGTTTGGCATGATCTGTTTTTAACAAACCCGTGCTGACTGCTAGTTATTACTTTACTTATGCAAAGTGGCCTCCATTCCAGGAGGAGAATATGAAGTTGAAAGATAAGAGTGTGTCCCTACTACAGGTAGTCCTCAATGTACAATCATTTAGTGATCATTCAAAGTTACAATGGGACTGGGGGAAAATTACTTACCACCAGTCTTTGCATTTATAACCTTCATAGCATCCCCATGTTCAAGTGATCAAAATTTGAGTGCTTGCCAACCAGCATGCATTTACGAAGGCTGCAGCGTCCCAGGGTCACGTGATCATCAATTGCAATCTTCCCAGCTGGCTTCCAATAAGCAAAGTCAATGGGAAAAGCTGGATTCATTTAACAATCGCATGATTCATTTAACAGCTTAACAATCCTGGCCAAAATGTTGTAAAATTGGGCATGGCTCCCTTAACAAATGCCTTGCTTAGCAATGGAAATCCTGGTTCCAACTGTGCTTGTCCATTGAAGACTACCTGTTTCCTGGACTACCAGTGTTTTCCCCCAATCTCATCCAGTTGATTTTTTTTTAAAAAAGCCATACATATCCATTAAAATGATTGTCTTAAAATTTTTAGGGAAGGATAGAGAGGTTCCAAAGAGACAAGGTCTTTGGAGAATATACCAAATCACAATTTATTCCGTTTCTCTGAAATCTGCTTTTGCAATCTGGTATGTGCCATATGTCCTGGACTACATCCAAGACATTATGATTAACAACAGACAGCTGGAGGGATTTCCTTAAAAACCAGCTACACATTTTCTGTGGTTGGATACCATCACCTCACCCCACAAAAACTCAAACCATTGCAAGATTTTGGCCATTTCACATTCTTCTTCTTCAAACCTGTGTATGGTTTGCCAATTGCACAGTGGCAGGTAGGAAAGCATCGCCCAGAAGATCATTGGTTGCCTTCTCCCCTCTTTGGAAGAGCTTTATAGCTCCCACTGCCTTAAGAAAGTTCAAAACATTCTTAAAGATCCATCTCATCCTGGCACCCTTTTTTTGAACTATTACCATCTGGCAGATGGTACAGGATAATAAAAACAAGGACAAATTGGCTGAAAAACAGCTTCTATCCCAGGGCAATAACTCTATTGAATTCTACTTTATAGTGCAATATTAATGCAATGTCAGGGGTTTTCAATTCAATGTATAAAATGTGAAGGATGTGTGTTTGTCTTTATTTTCATAGTCATAATGTAGACTGAAGATGGTACTTAATTTTGTTGTACGAGGTGCAATGACAATAAAGTAAACTAAAGTAAACCCACAACAAAATATTTACAAATTTAAGTTTTCTGCAAACTCTTGAGATTCCAATTATTCCTTTGAATTATTATTATTTTAATTCAAATTAAATTAATTTAGTTTTAGGGTTCTGCAGTACCATATAGAGGGGATTAGGGGCGCTGGGTTGCTAAAGTATGATCTCCACTGACAGAAAAAAAAAATGCAGACATGAGTAGCTTTAAAGTGAGCCATATTCAGCCGTGTGCCCAATCATCAGATTCATGGCATTTTCATTGTTTTTCTTATGAATACATTTTCTAAAAAAAAAAAAAGATGCATACTTGTTAACAGACCAGAAATCACAACCCTAGGAACTTCCAACTGCCCTACCTTGGAAATTACACATCAGACACTTAGCCCATTTGAATAGCATTCTCAGATGTCATCCAGTCAACTTCCACTAGGTTAACTACTAGAAAAATGCACAATTCAATAGTTTGTAAAGTAAAACCACAGTACTATTGCTCTTGACTTTGATAAGATACAGTCGAGATGTATTTAACATGAGGCGAGATAGAAGATGTAAACTTAAGGTCATTTCTAAAAGGTGCTCATAAAAATATATAACAATGGGACACCATTGTGTACTGTGAACTATTTTATCTTTTCAGCAAAAAAAAAAAAACAGCATTCTGGAGAAATTGCCAATATGTTATTGCTAGCACTTTTCATTTTTATTAAGTCCCCTACATGAAACACACAGACACAAGAAAGCTTCTAAGCAAACAGTGTGGGAAAATTCTTATTATAACAGACAAGGTCCCATCCTCCCTTTAGCTGGAAGGAGAGCGATGCTTGAAATTTTTTATTGAATTATTAGCTTAACATTTGTTTTATTTTACTATCCTCACTTATCGAACACCCAAAACAAACCACACCATAAAATCAGCAATAAAAACAGAATTCCTAGCTGCTCATAAAGATTTGTCTGTCAAATGTGTAAAATTCATCCAATCAGAAAATTTAAGTGGGAAAGTTTAAGAACAATGATTTCAAAAAGGAAGCAAATAAACAGAAAGTTTAAAAAAAAACATTTTCAAATATCCTGGTATTAAGCCATGTAGGGCTTTAAAGGTGATAACCAGCAATAATAAATGTTAATTTATTACATTAAATGTAATTAATTCAATCAATTTAAATTTTAAAACAATAGTAAAGATGGAAATAGAGGGGATTGCTTTGGAAAGTCCTTTTTTCCCCTGAATTACATAAAGTAATTTAAAAACTAAAGAGATATCCATCATGGAGCTTGGCTGGATTAAATGATAAACATTGTCCTGTTGACTCCTGAGGTATATAGGGAACATTTTAAATAGTAAAGTAGTAATATAGGGCATTTCCCTATGTAGTAATATAAATGCTGGAACATCTTACCCCTAATCTCTGCTATGTTGGCGTTAAAAGTTCCTAGATAAGTAAACTGCAGAAGTAGTAATTTTCAAAACCTCAAAATTCTCTATTTATGAAGAATATTTCATTAAACTTTACAGCAAATAATTTGTTAGGCTGGTTTTTTTTTTTAATCTAGCTAGACTTCCAAATTCTAGGGCACTTCTACTTAGAATGAAAAATACACATCTAAACATGTACGGGTACAAATGGATAAGGGGTTACCCTATTTCATCCTCCTTTTAAAATGAATAAAAATTGTGACAGCAAGTGCCAATTTAAATTAGGCTAGCTTGTAATCTTATACTTTTTTCAAATAACTGAGATTGGGCTCTTAATGTACAGGTTAATATTCCTCAAATGGAGTAGGCGCTATTCTCGATAAGGATATCTAATGAGCTTTTTTTTTTCCTACTGTAATACCTAGAGTGCTCCTTTCCTCTTTATTATTGTAATTATTGCAGGTTAGCACAGCTCTCATTTTTCTCCTCTAATGGCTTGAAGAATGCTATTACATTCTTTCTGGAGAGAAAATGTGGGTGACTTTAATGGTACTATTACCATTTCCTAGTGTTTACCTTTCATATCAAAACTGGTTAGAGACAATGATCAGCCTTTTGAAATTCCTTTGTAGCAAAAGGAGTACAATGATTTATTATGCAAATATCAACCTTTCACAGGACTTGAGAAAAGGAAACTCTTGCAAATCTGGTAGTAATGCTATTAAAATATGACTATTCGTTTTCATCTAAAACAAATTTGTCTTTGATTTGGATCCATTGGGCAGGTAGTGTAATTCTTCAAATGATCTTACATTGTTAATCAAGTAATCAAGTTTTAAGGAACATCTTTTTGGTAATGTTATACAAGCACGTTGCTCTTCTATCAAGATTCATTTGAAAGCTGCAACTTAATATAATAACAACAAAGAGAGAAAAATCAAGAGAGAAGATGATATATTATAACACCACCACAGATTTGAGAGATACATAGTTTGATCATACAGATTTTAGAATTTAATACCCAACTGATGGCAATTTTGTTTAATATAAATGCAACCATCCATTGAAAACTAAAGAGGTTCTTAAAATGACCTGTCAAAAAAGAGCAAATTAATAGAGGCCTTTAATTGGGTGAGTGAGGGGTGGTGGTGTTGCATAATGACACACTTTTTTTAGGGTAAGTTTCAATCCAATTTCTTAAAGTGGATTTTACCTATAACTGCAACTGCAATAATAATTGTATTGTACTCCTCATCTGGTTGTTGCTTTTGGAAAAATCTGAGGAGGAAGAAATATTAGTTATGTTCAAAATTATTTATAAAAAATAATAAAGGCAGAAAATAAAGTAATTGATTTTGAATACAGTACCATTGTTTAACATTATTTTTGAATTTCAAAATATTTGACTTCAGTCGTTTTGATTAAACAGATTAACAGAGTTGGAGGGGATCTTGTAGGTTATCTAGTCCAACCCCCTCACCCAAGCAGGAGACCCTACACCATTTCTGACAAATGGCAATCCAATCTCTTCTTAAAAGCCTCCAGTGATGAAGCTCCCACAACTTCCGAGGGCAAGCTGTTCCACTGGTTGATTGTTCTCACTGACAGAAAATTTCTCCTTATTTCTAGGTTGAATCTCTCCTTGTTCAGTTTCCATCCATTGTTCCCTGTCTGGCCTTCGGGTGCCTTGGAAAATAGCTTGATCTCCTCTCTGTGGCAGCCCCTCAAATACGAGAACACTGTTATCATGTCTTTCCTGGTCTTTCTACAACCGTTCATTGTATGTTTTAGCCTCCAGTCCCCTAATCATCCTGGTTGCTCTTTCCTGCACTTTTTCTAGAGTCTCAACATCTTTTTTTATAGTGTGGTGACCAAAACTGGATGCTGTACTCTAGGTGTGGTCTGACTAAGGCTTTATAGAGTTGTAATAGTACGTCACTTGATCTTGATTGTATCCCTCTGATAATGCAATTTAGGATTGCATTAGCTTTTTAGTTGCTGCTGCACACCACTGGTTCATATTTAACTGATTATTGCTTTACAACTTAGGATTTAATATGGATTTTCTGATTTATTTTATCTGCTTTGTTTTTAGTATCATATGATGTCTTTCAAACCCAAGTTTCTCCAGGGCAGTATATTTCTGAGAGAACTCAGTAGTCAGTGGTACAGCCAGTTTTATCAAATTCAATATTTTAAATGATCTGTAAACCACAATGAGATTTGGAGTTAACAAGTCATCTAGATCAGGGGCACCCAGGTCTGCAGAACACTATCGGTCTGCTTCCCATCGACAGCCAGGCTGCACAAGCACTGGGCAAGTGTGGAAGCTCCATTTGCACAAGTGGTATGTGCACATGCAAAACCATCCCAAACCCTCACTGCTGCCAGTCCACAGAGCCAGAAAAGTTGGGAGACCACTGATCTAAATATATAATAAATCACTATCCTATAGTATCCACACAAGAATTTAGAGTGAGCTACTAGGCTTAATATTTGCCATGAATGTTGGTTTCAGCAAGCCATTTTTAAGCGATCCAAATATATTACATATATTGTCTCAATATAATTCTTTAAAACAAGATAAGAAGCTTCTAGATGTCACTGGATATCACTGGGTGTCTGAATGTTATTGAAGAGCGATACTTTATTGCCCCAATCAGTGGTGAGAAACAGAGAAGCACTAAGGTTTGCCGATGAATCCACAGAATCACTTCCTTGCCTGCCTCACAACTATTCGCAAAGCAAAGGGACTTCCGGTTTGCGCTTCTTCCGTGATGGACTGAAATCGCATTTGTGCACGGTTTTGATCCGTGCTCGCTGCGAGAGCACCCCGAGCCACCCAGATTCAGGGCTGAAGCCACCCCGTAGAGGTGGTGAAGACAGGAGAGCCATCAACCAGGTTGAGGAGAGCCACATCTCTCCTCCTCCGCTGGTCATTACTCCCTTTCCCAAAGGTGGTTGCAGCAGTGGTCAGAAATGGCCACCTCAAAGAAGAACCCAAACGGACAAGATTGTGCAGGAGGAAGTTTAAAGGAGAAAGTTTGACTGACTGCGTTGAATGGAGAACATCTATTTAAGGTACCTGGAACCTGAATTTTAAAGACTAATACTATTCCTAAAAAAGATTTTAAGCAGTGAAAGAGAAAGGGAAAGGAAACAGAATTGGCTTTTTTTCCTCTCACACTGACAGTTTTAATTGACTTGGAAGAAGTAAGAAGAAGAGATTCGAATAAGAAATTGATACTAATCCACTTTGACATTGATAGGCTATTTCTAGCTGAAAATAAAGTGTCAAAGGGATAAAGATTCTTGGATAATTTAATTTTTTCTTTAAAAAAAAAAAGAAAGTAGCGGAGGGAAAAAAGGAAAGAGGGTGGAATCTGGAAAATGGAGGAGACCACCTGGAACTTTAAAAAAAATCAATAGTGGAATTTTAACAAGGCTTGCAAAAGATACATTGTAGCTGAAACTTTGTTACAAGATAACAAAGCCCCTAGAAAGAGAAAGTGAGAAAAGAAGCAAGAAACAGTTTTGGATTATTGGATGATTCCTGGAACTTTGGATGGAGGATCCTAATGAAACAAAATAAAATCAATTGGGGGTTGTTTAAATTTTTTTTAAATGGCATCACTCCTTGGAGAGTTAAAAATGAGACTTAAAGAACAAAAAGAAGAAGCACAAGAGGGAAGAGGATCTTTTGGCTTCATATTTCAATTTTTAGAAATGGAGATCTTGAACTATGAAAAACAACAAATGACATGATTTTTGTTAAGCCATCAGATTATTACAATGGATTTATATGACCTCACTTCCCCCATGGTCATTAAGCAAATCATCCACAGTTGTTAAGTGAGATACCACAAGACCATAACTTTTCCTGCTGTTTTTTTCCACTAACTCTGCTTGGCGGAAGCCAGTTATGAAGAACACAAATGCCAATCATGAGGCCATGGAGATGCCGCAAGAAAGACCAGTCATAACATGACTTTTTCAGCACTATCATAACTTTCATTCATCACTAATCAAGATAGCCATTAATCAAGGACTACTGTATTCTCTATTATTGAGCTACCTCTCAGAAATAGGCTTTCTGGAGAACACTGGGGAAAGTAGAAGGAAAGAGAAGGCAGTGACAAACAACAGCAAGGTGGATGGACTGAGATAACAGTGCCGATGAGTGCACCATTGGGAGACCTGAAAGACTAATTATGGACAGATCATCATGGAGAAATCCTTGGGGTTGCTAGGAGCTGAAAATGACTTGATAGCACATAATCAATCAATCAATTTAATGAAAATGTCCAAGTGGCGCAGATTCAGGTGCATGATATCTTTTTCCAAGGTATAATTGTTGAAGTTCATCAGATGACAGATTCTCAAGATCCTTAATAGGGAAAAAGGAAGCACAGTCAAAACCAGTCTCTTCCGAAGTCACCCAGCAAGGCAACTGTGTTGAAAGACAGTCAACTGTCAAATTTCTAGCAAAAGCTGTCATCTCTCTTCAAGGACAGACTCAATTATCCAATAACCTTCTGTCACGCAGGGTGAGAATGAGAAATGAGCTGACTGCTTTTACACACACAAAAAAGCCACAGTAAAAGAAAAAAAAAATAGATAATTTCGATACACAGACTTGCTGCCTTTACATACAATAATAATCAGTCAATTGGTTGCAGCAATTTGCAATCAACTCTATTAACTGAGAACATCAAACACACATCTGAATCAAATCATGTAGGCAAAACCAGCGTTGTTTAAATAGTTTAAAATGTTTTTATTGCTCCTTAAGATCATGTGTATATACGAAAGAAACAGAATATGTAATTACTTACTTACACACATACACACACACACACATTTTATTTCTTTTTTTTTTAATTGCTTTTGTCATTGGTTGATTTTCCTTTTTAAGGTTCTGTATTTTCAAAATAAATACTAAAATAGAACTTTAAAAAGCATCAAATCATTGTCAGCAGTAGTTCTTACAAGAAAAAATGTTCATTTATATATACTTTTAATTAGGCACTATTAGTTTACAGTGTCCTTAAGTCTTGTAACATACTCTTGCAAATATTTTCTAAACCTGCGCCCATGTTTGCTAATAATTGTTGTCATTCAAACTAAATTGTAAGGGCCAGGGAAGGCGAAGCTTCCATTATTACCTTCCTGTCTATCATTTGCCTCCTCCCTTTTTTTTTTTTGGGGGGGGGGGGAGAGAAATATTTGTCGATGATAGTCTATCACTCCAATTCGATTTATCTTTCCAGAAAGAGTTGCTAAACAAATCAATTTTTAACCAAGATCCCTGCTTCTTTCCTTTCTAACTGGACAGAAGCTCATGTGGGTTTCTGAGTTATGATTAGGTTCAAACCTAACTGGAATTATAGAGTAGTGTTTTCATTAAGCACTATGTCTGAAGACGATCTTTGCCTAAGTTATCACTGGAGATGGTCCTCCATTTTGATCCTCTTCATATTGACCACGATCAACAGGATATATTCTCTGTTCTTTTCTAGAACTTGTAAATACAAAATGGATAAGTAGACTTTCCATGCAATGCTTCACAATGGCTTGATGACGATTTCTGGACAACGCAGCTATTTTATCACACATCTGTTTCAACCAGTTTCTTGGTGATCAGTTGTACAGAGATTGACCTAGACATAAAATAATAAGTTTGGCGGAGAAAATGCAAATGTAGCAGAAACACCAGATTAATCTATATCTTACAGGTTGGTGGTCTCAAACTTCCTCTAGCAATAGACCTCTGGGGTCTTCACTCTGTTCCCACCAAAGTTAAAGAAAAGAAATACTATAGTGTGATGTCTTTTCATCAGGGAATTTCATGAATTTCATCAGAGGCTTGCTCTAATTGTGCTTTTAAAAAAAAGACAAAACAAAGCATGAACATTAAAAGAAGAAGCCCAACTGGATACATTCCTAAATGAAGAAATACTAGAGTCACGTTGAATGTTTCATGTGGATTAGAGAAATCTGTCACTATATGTTCTCTCTCTCCCCCCCCCTCTCTTCTCCTCCCCCTCTCTCTCTTTTCTCCCACCATTGCCTCATTCATAAAGACAGCCAAGAGGTCATTATCTTCCTTCACTATCTGAGGAGCCTTCTAAAGATTACAGGACCAAATTCTCCCACCAGCTGAAAACATTTAAGCACGGAATCTTCTTGGCTGTGATCAGACCTGTCATGGAACCAAGTTTCTTCACTAAGCAATGGGAAACCAACCAATTTAGCCAGAGACAGCTTTGTAAAGGCCATTAATCCTGGAACAAAGCACTGAGCAATGCATGACAGATGGAACACTGGGATGCTGAAACCCAAAAGATTGGCGGCCGGAGTGGGGGGGAGTTGAGTGGATAGCAGAAGTAAAACATCAAAATATTGCATTGGTTGGTAATTATTTTCCTGAATCTTCACGGCAAATATCAAAACAGCAAGCCCAATACCATATGACACTTTTGTGCATTACTTTAAATGAGTGCCATACAAACCTCTTTGGAAAAAGAACCATATGTCTAAGCAACTACTCCTCAAAAAACCCTGAGATTCTGCCATCACTTCCAGATTCCATCATTTGGCTGAGATGCTAATAAAAAAATTACACACAGCAACTAGCAGGAGTATGAATTAGCCACATGTCTAATAAAATTTGTGGGGGAATCTTTGATTCCATATATCGTTTAAGAGAGTCTAACTACAATATGTACCTTAAAATACGTGTTTCCTCAGGAGCATCGTTTATTCCAGCCTTCTGCATGACCCTGAAAGTAAAGCTAATATAGCTCATTTATACTTGTGGCTTTTATAGGGCAGGGATCCCAATCCCTGGGCTGTAGCCCAGCACTGGGCCACAGCCTGTTCAGAACCGGGGCATGTGAGCGACTGGCTGATGCAGAACAACTTGCATAAGTGATGAGGCAACTCGAACAAATGCACACAGATATACTTGTGTGAGCAATGCATTGGTTCTCCACTTCCCGCCCCAGGCACAAACCCGTTAAAGGTTCGGGACCGCTGGTATGGGGGGGGGGGTTCAGCAGGGGGTTGGACTAGAAGACCTCCAAGGTCCCTTCCAGCTCTATTCTGATTGAAACAAGGGAGCTGGTGCATTTACACACAATCCAAAGGACTTCTTTCTCACCATTTCCAAAGAGTGCAAACCAGAGGTGGTATTCAGCAGGTTTTGACCAGTTCTGGAGAACCAGTAGCGGAACTATTGAGTAGTTCGGAGAACCGGCAAATACCACCTCTGACTGGCCCCACTCCCATCTATCCTCTGTCTCCCAAGTCCCAGCTGATCGGCTGGGTCTTCTTTTGTTGTCCTGCACAGGAGAACGGAGCTGGAAGGCAGGTTAGTGGGGTGGGGAGGGAATGGGGATTTTGCAGTATCCTTTCCCCTGCCACGCCCACCAAGCCACACCCACCAAGCCAAGCCACACCCACCATGCCATGCCAACAGAACCGGTAGTAAAAAAAATTGAATCCCACCACTGGTGCAAACTCCTCCCAAATGTGTAATTATTTCTTCTAAAAGTGGATACATCTTGTCAAGTCTTGATTTAATGAAGCCTTCAATTAAAAGTAAAAGGAAGCCAGGCTGCCCAAAGCACACGGTGGCTGGACACCATCAAAGGTGACACCAGCCAGAACATAGAACAACGCAAAGAAATACTGCATCATCAGAAGATGTGGAGAGACCTGGCCCATATAATCATCAAGAGTCAGACATGACCAAATGGACAGCTCTATCATCAATATAAAAAGCCAGTTTGTGTAAAACATTGCTGTGTACCCAGGTTTCAGGCTCATCTTGCACCCATCTGCTCTGCAAGCAGTGATACAAGGGTTTCATATTCATTGTCATTTATTGTCACAGTTCAATCAACCATTTTTAATTGATAAAATGTTAACAGGGCACCCTTCACTTATGATAAGTTGCTTAGTAACCGTTCAAAATTACAATCTTGTTCTTTTAACAAGCCCATAATCCCTTAAGAGGTGGAGTCTGGACAACCGATTGGAGCTAGCAGAGTGTTTTAATGGCCGGATGCCCTTCCTGTCACCAATGTGGGGTTTTGTTCAGTAGATATATTCTCAGTGTGCCCAGAGAGAGAGAGAAATATCTGCCTCCACCTAGGATTGAACTCACAGTTTCCTGATTGTGACGTGAGAGCTCCACCTCTAGGCCACCGCTCTACTCCACTGTTCAAAGTTACAATATACCCCCCCCCCCAAAAAAAAAGCTACTTACAATCCAACTTTGAAAATTAGGACATCATCCTCAGCCCCCAGCAGTCACCTGAACGTATTTTGCATCTTTGACAACTAGCTCACATTTACATCCACTTGTAGTGTCCCACATGGCTGTGATTTACAATATTTTTTGTCAGAAACCAACATTTATTTCCAGTATGTGGCAAAAAAAAACCCAGCCCTTAAGAAAGAATGGGTTCGCTTAATAACCATAGTGTTTGCTTAACAACTCCCAGATTTGCTTAACAACTGCTGCAAAACAAAAAAAAGGTTGTTGAACTGGATCCTGTCACATGGTGAGTTGTTTTACAGCCATCATGACTTACAAACATAGTTGACAGGCTCAATTACATTCCTAATTTGAGGACTATCTGTAAACCACGCACTAACTCTGGGCAATTTAGTGAGTATAAAAACATCGAACATTAAATCAAACCATTTCCTAAATCACAACTCTCATGCCTCTCAATTAAAATAACATAAAACAAAATTCTTGATCGCTGCCCAGTCACTGAGTGACTAAACTCTCAATGAAAAGAAATATCTTTGGCACCTTTCAGGAAGGCAGGAGTAAGGAAGCCAGATGTGAACAGCACAGTCATAACGGCAAGGACACTGTTCTGCCCTTTATAAATACTGGCTGAATGTATAAAGGCAGACAGATTTATGTTTTCTTAAGTTTTTGTGGGTACTTACATGTATGGCATTCGGCTTTGTTCGGGTATTCTCCCACATCATTGTAGTTGTGCTTTTAAAGTTGTAGCAACCTTTTGGCAGAATCTCATCTGCCATCGTCAGGCTTCTGTATAGTGTTCATCTGTGAGTCAGACTTTTACAGTGGCTTCAGATTTAAATTTGGGGCAGCCTATTGCTGTGCAGAATGGTTTTTTCTTCACCCTGATTGGTTGGGAGTCTTGGTCTGTGTTTATTGGTCTTGGAGTTTGCTGTGTTCTGCTTGATTGGTGTTTCTAATATCTTCTGTCTGTTTTTTGGCTCTTTTTGTATCTTGATTGGCAGACAGATTTAAACTCCACAAAGGCATCCATACAAAGTCTCTTTATTGGTTCATGAGGCATCCTCAAGTATAACTTCCTCTCAATGTCCAATTCTCTGCATAACTGACTTTATGGTATAAAAGGATAGTGATCTTTCATCCCATAGTAGTGGAGCAAAGGGGAGAGACGCCCGCGCGATTCTGGAGTCCGAGCAAGAGTGAAGGAACCTCCCCCAACCCACCAAGGGTCAATTCAGTGACCAATCAGGATTACTGATGTGATCACATGAATGGACTACATTTCCCAGGATACCTTAAGTACATTTACCATGATGCATTCCCTTAAGGGGCAGCTCCCAATTACTAACTAACTATCCCAGTTCCCTATTAACTATATACTGGCTGGACAGCACAGACAACCCTGAGAAATTTGTTCTTTGGCCCCTTTCCTCTCACTTCTCAAGAGGACAGGAACCTGTGGAATTCTGGGAGTTGAAGTCCACAGATGTTCAAGGTTCAGATGTAATTTCCTTCAGGCACTAGAATACCTATTGCTGACTTCTTTGGAATAAACTGCTTATCAACAATCAACAGAGGGGGTTCCTCCAGAAGTAGCAAGATCCATAAATGAATACATGAACCAAGCTTTCCTTGAGAAAGTGAATGGGAAGCAGCCACAAGAAGCATCCAAGAACTCAAGAGTGCTTTCTAACAAGTAGATATATTGCAGACATTACTAATGAAGCCATTGTGAACAAAATCCCACTTATTACTGCATCTCAAATTCAAAACCTATTTACAGGGAAATCAAAGCTTTAAACTCCCACATTTCTTTCCTCTTTGTACAGTGGAACTGGCTTGAAGCCACCTGCTTTGTTAGGCTTTGTTAACTAGACTAGTCTGGTTTCAGAACGTTCAGTTCAGACCTTGTGAAAGCTGTTCCTTTGAAACAACTGTCTCTGTCACTTCTAAGATGAGGTGGTTAGCAGCATGAGGCCCCCTCCTGGTACACAAACTCTCTCTGTGGAGCACTAAAACGAAATGGAAGAAGTAGAATCAACAGAGTCAACGCCAAAGCGATAGGGCTGAGAGCTTTTGTAGGAGAGCTGGCTCTGTCTTGCCCAGGCATTAATTAATGCTGTTTCTACACGGGATGCCTGTTAAATCTCTTGACAGCTCAGAATCTGCTTACAGTGCATGAATCGTATCGAAAAAGGTATGTCAGCTACCATGAAGTCAAATGCAAACTTCTTTTTACTGGTGAAAGCATTTTCATTAGAGAGGGGTGTGTGTGTGTGTGTGTGTGTGTGTGTGTGTGTGTGTGTGAGAGAGAGAGAGAGAGAGAGAGAGAGAGAGAGAGAGAGAGGGTGCTATTACCAGATATATAATGAAGGCACTGGGATTTCTCCCTTGCTAGACAAATAAGCATTTGAGTCAAAGAATGTGACATTTTCCAGATTAATTCTAACAATTGTGTGAATAGGTGACTATGGTACATCTGCTAACCTGGATTGGCTCATTACCAAGGAAGTGACAGGAGAAAGTGAGCTGTTTCACAGATAATATTGTAGGGGATGCTGCAGGCCAAAAATAGATCTCCGACTGATTTTGTTGTAGGAGGAAGGTGCTTGTCACATTTTCTCTTCTTGAACTTCCTGCACACCTACAAAATACCTGAAGTCCAAATTAAGTCTCCATTTCAAAAGGTTGTTCTGCAATAGGACAACGATTGCAATCTATACGAGGATTTAGACATCTACAGCATCCACCCAAATTGAAACAAAATTCGAACACAGAAACAATCTTAGTGATTCCTTGCTTTGGCAGGCATCCTTTCAGGCTAATTAAAGCATGATACATGCCTTATTTTGAGCATATGTTATTTAAAGCTGTTTTATACAACCGTTTCATAGTATTTCTAGCAGAATGGAAAAAGAATCGCTAATTTATTCTTATGACAGCCATGAAGCTCTATTTATATTTGAGGTTATTTGATGCATAGTACACGGTCACTTGTTTTGAGCACAGTGACGGAAGCGTCATGCACACTGATGTGATTTAGACTCTCGGAGTTTTCTGGTCTGAGATTCCCTAGATAGATGGGAAAGCCGAATTATGTTGAAGGGTTTTAAAGATCCAACCTGAATTTGAGCAAAGCCGTTCCAGTCAGGGAGTGCACAACCTCTTACTAAGAAGGCTGAGCTAAAACTGGGGGACGCTGAGGAGGAGTCCTGTGGAGGAGGAGGAGCGTCCCAGAGTTTTAAGCCCAGCCTTTCCAGAAGAGACTGAAGCACCTCCCACTTCTGGATGCTCTGAACAGCTCATGGGAGAAAGGATCTTTTTGAATAATTTAGCTGGGATACCTGATGGATCTACCAGTTTGTCAGAGTGCCATCAAGGATTGCAACTTTGGGACTGCATTCTGGTTTCAAACTTCTCTCTTTTTTTTTACAGTAAAGAGTAGTATACCTGCAGCAAATCCTGTTGACTACAAAGATTCTATTTTTTTAAATGTAAGAATCATAGGACTTCCTTCTAGGAGGAAGTAAATATAACTGTCCAATTCCTGCAGAAAGACACAACCAGCAATCCATCAACCAGTCCATTTCCACAGATCAACCCTTGTCAGCAATCTCACAATAGATGAGCAGACACATCTTACTGAAACAGATTGGCTAGCAAATCATGAGAGAATTGAAGTCTTGGTGTCCTATCCATTCTTTATAGCATGTTTTCCTCTTATTCCTGTCCACATCTGTTCTACATGGAATACCTGGTGATTCTGTTAAAAGTTGCAGAATTCCTAACCTGAAGAACAGAGTCAAACCACAATGTCTCTAGCTATAGTGGCTCTTCAAAGGTTCCATCTCAGATCTGTCACAACACTACTTGAACCTTGAATTAAACCTTCCATGGAATGAAAATTTATGTTCTACTATAAAACTAAGTATAGCTATGGACAGATAGACAGAGAGACGGATAGATAAGTTATATTTTTTCTCAGAATTTGATTCATAGAGAGAGAACTGTGTTGATAAAACATAGCTAAAATACCTTTAGAAGAGCTACTTGATATTAAAAGACTGTTTGTTCAAAAGAACTCTTATGATGAAAATAAAGTTTCATTATTTTTGCAGTTACAGATGTAAAGGTGACCACAACCAATTCTCATTAAAATCCCACAGACTATTTGACTGATGAGGCAATTGGAACCAGCTTCTTTTAGGTATCTTTTCAAGTCTTTGATTGCTTTTTCTTTAATTCACTGTCAAGTAATTTTCCCATTTTTTCCTATGTTTCCAGTTTAATTTGCAACAAAGGGCTTTAGTGGTAAAGCCACAGATTTAATTTCAGGACAACACTGATTATTTCCATGTCTTTTCAGAACTGACAGATTTAATTAGTCTTCAAAAACAGTTGTTTACCAATATAAAAGAAAGAAATAAAAGAAATAACTGAGAAACAGTATTTCTCAATTGCATCTTTATGCCTTCTATCAATTCTGAAGAGTAGACCATGAAAGTATATCACTCACTACAGAGCTTAACACTTATATTCCATCTGCCAAGAATTTAGTCATCATATAAAGATCATATTCATCATATAAAGATCATATTCACTCATTAAGGTAAGTAATATTGGTTTAATCATGATTTATTCAATAAACTACAACAATAGCATGTTGATCCAAGCGTCATGGTCCACCAACCAAAATGGCCAAATTCACAGCACCCTGAGCCAAAACCAAATAAACGACATTATGGCTTATTCTGCTGTGCAAATATAGTAAAATATACCTTAGTCAACAATATTAGCAATTCTGTAATTTGGGTATAATACAGGAAAACTAAGAGTAACAACTAAAAAAGAAAGCTTTTTCATAAGCTTCCTTTAACTGGAAATAATTCCTACTTATTATAGGAAGCAATCTGAATTCTTCTCAAAACAATACCGTGTCACTCTGCACTCTAGAAAGAGTGTACAGAAGAGCAATAAAGATGATTAGGGGACTGCAGACTAAACCATATGTGATGAACAATTGCGGGAGTTGGGTATGCCTAGCTCAACAAAGAGAAGGACTAGGAGTGACATGATAGTAGTCTCCCAATATTTGAGGCTCTGTCACAGAGAAAGGGGGCGAAACCTATTTTCCAAATCCCCTGAGGGGCAGAGCAAGAAATAACAGATGGAAGCTTATGAAAGAGAGATCCAGCCTAAAATTAAAGAAAAATTTCCTGTCAATGAGAACAGTTAATCAGTGGAATGGCTTGCTTTAGAAGTTGTGGATGCTCCATCACTGGAGGTTTTTAAGAGATAATTGACATCACTCTACACACATTTTCTCAGAGTAAAGTTTGCTCATCTCAGTGGGGCTTATTTGTGATTATGTAACACTGTGCTATATTTAATTAAAACAGGATAGTTCCAAAATACATCAGACACTTCCTTGCCAATACTGAATCTGCTCATTTGGTAAGAACATCTGCAGAATGGCTTGCTCCAGGTGTCTCCACAGCTTCTTCCCTCCTGGCATTTTGAACAAGAGTCCAAACAGCTTTATACTACCAAGCTATTAAACCCAGTGCATGGCTAAGAAGTGTCCATCCGGGAAGACGTGATTAGCGTTCATTGCATTATTTGTGTTGTTTGCATTATCTATTTTACACATAGTTTATCTTCTGATGGGCTTAAACTATACAAGTTATGAAAAAAGCAAGCAAATTCTGGAAAAAAAAAGTTATGAATAAAGCAAGCAAACTCTGGAAAATAAGCCACAATAAATTGCTCTGGCAAAAGTTTTTTGAAAGCAGTTGCTTTTAAAGCAGTAATAAAATAAGCTTGCATATATTTGTAGTTATACAGAACCATGTGATTTAGCATAAAAGGGGGTGTACATAAGCGCATCAGCGTGCCTAACTATCATCATTTGCGGCCTTCCAACAAGCAAAGTCAATAAGGAAAGCTGGATTTATTTAACGTCCATGTGATGCACTTAACAACTGATTTATGTAGAATTGTTGGAAAAAAAGTTGTAAAATAGGGCACAGCTCTCTTGACTACCTTGCTTAGCAACAGAAATTCTGGTCCCTATTGTGGTCGTAAGTTGAGGACTATCTGCAGGTCAGGTTGCACTTGGGCTATGAAAAACTTTCCACTAGCTCAAACAGTGAAGTCCACTTCTCACATCTTATTTTTCCAGTCTAGTGCAATCTATATATGAAAATAATGACAGTAGATATTGCCATGCAGCTGTCTTACTTGGTAAATATTTGCTGCTACAATTTAAATGGTTTTTTTTAATCCTCAGGAACGCCACGCTACAACATTTATTTGCATAGAAATTGCTTCCCCAGAATTTTGGAATTTTCAAATTCCTCTTACCACCTCTGGGCAGCAGGGGGCGCTACTAGCTCATATTTGTAAATGGAGCTACAGTCAAATATAAGGAAGAAATCAGCTGCTCAAGTAAGTATTCAGTGGATAAGCAGGGAAAGTGGATAAGAGTTGTCCTTGAGCCATGGATTGTATTATCTGCACACTTTTCTTTCAAAATGTTTTGCTTGTTTGCTAATTAAAGCTGAGCACAAACTCCTTTGCGTTGGTCCACAAATCAAGAACTCTCCAACAGAAACTAAACATCGTGCAGCCATTTCAGCAGGACATAATGGTCTTTTAAAAGGTTAATAAAATGGATGGGTATAAAAGCCATGGGATATCAACCCACCCGACTTGCCATGCAAATTGATGGGAACGTTTCAAAAACCATAGGAGACTTCAAAAACATCCCCCATTTCAAATTTCAAACAATCTCCCAACATCTCTGATCCTCAAATTTTCCTTTTCACACACCCCTCCTATGACAACGCAAAACTCACTGAACAACTGTTGCTTAGCAACAGAAATGTTGGGCTCCATTGTGGTCATATGTTGAGTACTACCTGTATTCTGAAGTTCAACTGAAGTACTTTCTGAACTTGGGCCAATCAAGGATGTTGCGTCTGCTGAATTAAGCAATCCAGAATTTATGCAAACTATAATTTTGACCCCACATTACAGTTTGACCCCTAGGCCATGTAAGTGAGACATTCACACTGGAATCTCAACTGCCTTTTTGCTGGGAAGCCAGGGCTATGAGGAAAAAATAAGGAAAAATGAGGAAAAAATGAAGAAGAGTACTATATCTTTCCTTTCCTTTCCACCTCACCTTTTATTATTTTTACAAATAACTCAAGACAGTGAACATTCCTAAAATTCTTTCCTCCTCCTATTTCTTCCACAACAACAACCCTGTGAGGTGGATTGGACTGAAAGAGAGAGTAACTGCCTTGGCACTCAAAGCCAAAGCTAAGGCTGAATAACACTAGGATACCAAAGCTTAGGATAACACTAGGATACCAAAGCGATCTCTCCTTCCAAATTGTTCTAATCATGCAAATCTTTGCAATTGCAGGAAGTGGCACCATTGGCCAGCTTAGTTTAGGGATGCAAAATAATCTGCAACTCACATTGCTTGGACTCTTGAGGGATATGCAGGATTATACATCAAGCAAACAAAACACATTTACTCAACTTTAATCTCATCGTCCGAATCGTAACCGTATCTCTCACACACTTATTTCCTACTGCTTCCAAACTAGAAAAGCAACTTATAGATAGTCCTCAAATTCCCACTGTAACGTAGCCTGGAATTTCCGTTTTATGTCATGACAGTCATAAGTAGAAAAGACCAACCTTATTTGGGTGTTTTTTGTTTTCTGGCAAAAAAAAAAAAACCCTTCTAAATTGGGGTCATGTGACCATGGGAATACTGCAAGTGGATGTAAATGCCACATGGACGCCACATGGACAACAGTCATAAGTCAAGGATTACCTCTATTTCACTGAATTGTTGCAGGAATTTGACAGAACTATAAAGCCCTGTGCCTAACTAACTGCTTGCTAGAACAAGGATGGATATTTAGGGTCCCAAAGATTTGGGCTAAAGCAAAATTAGGCACAGTTGCCTTTATCTGTTGCCCAGGTGGAGACTCGGTTAACCTCTGTTGCTAAAACCAACAATGTTTGGCCTTAAAAAGAAAATCCCCAAACCCACCATCACAAAGCCCTGGAGAGTCTATGCATAATACAGTCCCAGTCATTTTGTATTACTGTTCTACCTGTGTGGTGTTTCTCTTCCACCCACCCATTTTATACTACAACCCCTCCAACATAAAACCCTTCCTGAAGTGTTTATAAATCTCTTTCTTTAGCATTACATACACTTCGGTCCTTGTAGGTCCTGTTTTCTGGAACAAGAACAGAAGTATCCTATTAGATCAGGGTTGACAAACTCGATTTCATTAAGGGCCGCATCAGAGCTGTGTTTGATCTCAGTGGGCTGGGGTTGGCATGGTCAGAGTGGGCGTAGACAGCTGACATCACTCGTGTCAGGAGCGCCTTTGGTGGCCTGAGTGTTCTGCCAGCAAAAACGGGCTCCCGAGCTCTGTTTCCGTCTGCGATTGCCTCCTGCAACCCTCTGCCAGTGAAACGGAGCCTGGGAGGGCCGCACACAGCCCTCACAAGTGCCATTTTCAGCTGCAATGGCCTCCGTTTTTGCTGACAGAGGCACCGTGGACTGGTCCTTTGCTGTTTCCAGGGCGACACCGCCGGCCAGATCTAAGCATCCCACGGGCCAAATCTGGGCCCCGGGCCTTGAGTTTGACACCCCTGTACTAGATCATGGGTTGAGGCAATGGTGCGATTCAACTGTTGTAACAACTGGTTTGGCACACACGCGCCAAATGTGTGCTTTGCATGCATGCTCTACGTTTAAAAAAGCCCTTTTTCAGATGAATTACTTACCTTCTACTGCAGCCCTGTGACTGAAACAGCTCAGGCCCTGTGCGGCATGAATCAGCTGTGCCAAAAAAACAGGAAATAAAGCACAGGAGAGAGCAGGGGCAGGTGGGCGGGGCCAAACACTCACCGGAACTACCAGTTCACCCAAACTGGTCCAAACTGGTAGAATCCTACCCCTGGGTTGAGGAAGGAAATATCTGAAATATATTAACTTCTGAAAACACAGTCTAAAATTATTTTAAGCCCTTCCATTCTTGGAGAGAAGCAGAAAAGGCCTGTCTACTGTAATCCACGGGGACTCTACTATTCAACTCCAAGCCATTTGGAGCCTATCTCTTGAGTATCCTCCAACTGGCCCAATAAAACAAGGGTGTGCAAATGAATGGATTCACAGACTGCAGAATCCAAAGACCTTTCTCTTTCATAACAGCTCAGGAAATGCTTATTATGTGCCAAATGCTAGTACAACTCCACATTTAATAAAATCAAAGAACCAGTAACGGGGGTGGGAAATCATTTTCAGCCTTTTTGGAAAAGGAAACAGGCTGAACCTCTAAGTTCCAATTATGACTAAGGGATAATGGATATAACCTAAAGAGAAACGGAAAGCATGCCTAATCTTTCTCAGGTAGATTGAAAGCATAAACAAAAGAAAAAGAAAAAAATGGGAAGTGGGAATTCAATTAAATTTACAGCCAGTTATGATTAAAATTACCATTATTCTATTGCTTTGCATATACACTGAGAGCTTCTGCACCAGAGACAAATTCCTTGTGTGTCTAATCACACTTGGCCAAATAAAGTATTCAATTCAATTTGACTTCTAAGAGATATTAAAAGATTTCAAACTTGATTAATTTCTTTCAAACTCATCTTGCTCTGAACACAGAGGAAGGTTACCTGTTCCTCATTACTTCCAAAGCACAACCTTGTCTAGCCCCAAAACACACCCGTTCCCGTCTTAACAAAGTTTTGCTAAGCCTCACAAACTTGCCCTCCCATTTCTAGCAATTTTACATCACAATCGCTAGCAGTTGAAGAATTTTTACCCAGAGATTCAGAAATGTTTCATGTGAAAGAAGAAGAAAACCCCTTCCTTTTCCAGAGTCCCACACATTTCTCTCTTCCTCTCCTCTATCTTCCTAAGCCAAAACCATAGCAACAATAGGCTTTGAGAATTTATATGTGCTCCTTGATCAGTGGTTATTTATTTGATAACAGGCATGATAGGGAAAGGAATGATTATAGGAGAAGAATTAGACCTGTTGTTCCTGATATTCTACAAGAAAGCACTTGATGAAACTGGTACAGGTAGGTATCGACTTATGACTATGAGTGATTTCTATTTCAAATTCAATGGTCAGAATTATATGTAATTATAGAAAAAATATAAATGATTGTGAACTTTAGAGTAAGACTTGATGTGTCTTTTATCTATCTATCTATCTATCTATCTATCTATCTATCTATCTATCTATCTATCTATCTATCCATCCATCCATCCATCCATCCATCCATCCATCTATCCATCTGTCTGTCTATCTATATGCCAAAGAAATTTGGAAATTATTCTTTCTATGTTTGGCCCTTTAATCCTGCTTTTCTTGACTTTTTTTCAGTTCTTCTTTTTGCTCATTTATTTTTTATTTTGGGAGGGGTTGAAATTCAGTAAAGATGTCTCTCTCTCTCTCTCTCTCTCTCTCTCTCTCTCTCTCTGTGTGTGTGTGTATGTGTGTGTGTGTGTGTGTTCCAGGATACTGCAACCATTGTAAACATGCCGGTTATCAAGTAGCTGAATGTTGATCATGTGACGGCAGGATTGCTGCAACAATTGTGAGAACAAGGACAGGTCGTAAGTTATTTTTTTCAGCCCTGTTACAACTTTGAATGATCACTAAACTAATGGTCATAAGTCAAGGACCATCCGTATTCAATGTCCAACCATTCTATAAGGATCGTTGTTCAATAGTCTGAATATTTATAAAATTAAGATTAAAGGTTAAATCATTTTGAAAGTTCTTGAAAAATGGGTTTATGTTACGGGTGGGAAGCTACATCCCTTTCTGGTAAACCTGCGTATTGTCACTTTATCCAACGTCCATTGAGATGGATTAAATCCATTTAAAAAGCCCTTGTGCTTAGTGAACATGACTATAAGAGTCCCTGGAGATTTCTTTAGGGATTGGGCAGGCAATCTTGCTATACACTTACTCACCTTCTAGAATTCAGAAGCAAGGTGGGCATTGAATGAGATTGTCTCCAAGATTGTGTCCTTGTGATACTAATAAAGGAGAATATTAGTAGCTCAGGGTTGACATGAAGGGTCATTACCCAAACTAGGAAACATCATCAGTACTTATGCACTTTTACCTAGTTAGTGCACATATTAGCTAGTTTGGGTAATGAAACGTCTTCAAGAAAACAAGCAGGCTCAAAGTGCACTAAGGATCCCTCAAATCCTTTGGTCCTTGGCCATAGATCTCAGAAGGATCTTTAATCTTCCAAGTAACTCCAGGAAATGAAGCAGCCTTTAGCATGGGTGGTGGAAAAGAAGAAATGAACATACAATTATATAGCCATGTCTGGAAGTACAGCATGGTAAAAAAAAACAATGAGAAAGCAAGAATATTTCTCAGCTCAATGTCATGCGTGCTAGATTCTTTGAAAATAATGCTACATTATGTCATACTTTTGCCTACCTAAAGTCACTGCTACTAAATACCTGCAAGTGGCCTTCCTACTTGTAACACTGAAGTGAAATATCCTAGTTTTGCAGAAACCAAAAGGTAGAGAGACATTGCCATAAGAAGAGGGAGTCAACCTATTCTCCAAAGCACTTTGAAGCAATGGATGGAAACTAACCAAGGAGAGAAGCTACCAAGAATTAAGGAGAAATTTCCTGACAGTTAGAACAATTAACCAGTGGAACAACTTGCCTCAGAAGGTGTGAATTCTCCAACGCTGGAAGTTTTTAAGAAGAGATTGGACAACCATTTGTCTGAAGTGGTGTAGGGTTTCCTGCTTGAGTAGGGGTTGGCCTGGAAGACCTACAAGGTCCCTTTTAAGCTCTTTTATTCTGTTATTCTGTTAAAGAGCCTACCAGTTCTGCAACCCACAGCTCTGTGCATCAAACAGAAATGAAAATTTTCTGGCACAGACAACATACCAGACTTCAGTTCTCTAAAGCCACAAAGCCTTAGAGGAGATTCCAGGGCCCCTGAGCCTAGAATAAGTTTTGATTTTTACATGATTCACCACAGCTGTTAAAAAAGACAAGCTAGATGGCGCTTGCCTTCAATCCCTGCCAGCTGTGTTGAGGGTCAATTACCTTTAGCCAACCAAAAAAGAGCATGTCCAAT
This sequence comes from Pseudonaja textilis, assembly GCF_049901715.1. Taxonomy (NCBI): domain Eukaryota; kingdom Metazoa; phylum Chordata; class Lepidosauria; order Squamata; family Elapidae; genus Pseudonaja; species Pseudonaja textilis. Next base: position 29,367,650 of record NC_141991.1, read on the forward strand.
TTGCATTTTCATGGGAGATGTCTTGTCCTTAGCGGTACACATTACTTGTTAAATATTCTTATGAACCGTGACTGATGTCTGCGCACACTGAGAAAATTAAATATTAAGCTGCTATTTACCATACAGAGTAGAAAGCAATGAAGAATGAAAAGAAAATATACAGAAGGTATTCAGCAACTAGTCCTGCAGGGGTAGAGTGTATTAAGTACCAGTGCAACAGAAACGATACAAAGCTATGGAATTAATGCTCAAGCCAAATCACTGGTTTATTCTTCCCACGGCTGTTATTGTGGGCCTCGGCATATGTTTTACCCAATTCTATTAATCCATAGCTAAGCTTTCAAGAACTTAAGAAGTTCATTTTTGCAAGTGAATGCGCCACCTTTTTGACAATGTTCCAATCTAGAAAATAATACTGAAATTCATACTAACTTCTGTTGGTAGCATCAACTAATTATAATCAGAGGTGGTATTCAGCCAGTTCTGGAGAAAATTTAGAGAAGTTCAGAGAATCAGTAAATACTACTTCTGGTTGGCCCCGTCCCCATCTATTGTCTGCCTCCCAAGTCCAAGCTGATCTGCTGGGTCTTCTTTTGTTGCCCTGCACAGGAGAACGGAGCTGGAAAGCAGGTTAGTAGGGTGTGGGTAGAAATGGGGATTTTAAAGTATAGCCTTCCCTTGGAGTGGGGTGGAAATGGGGATTTTGCAGTATCCTTCCCCTGCCATGCCCATCAAGCCACACCCACAGAACCGGTAGTAAAAAATGAATACCACCACTGATTATAATCATTCTAAAGATCAGACAGTTAATATTGTTACCTATAAGAAAGGTTTCCATAATTAAGGTAGGCCATTTACAGGCTTTTCATTTAGTACTTGAGTAGTCGGTTAGCTAACCTCAAATGCATCTGTTTACTTCCAACGTAATAATACAGAAAATAGCAAGTCTAACAATCCTTTGAGAGTATCAGTGGTCAAATTGTCACCGCCTCATGGCAGGGTGGTTCCTGGCCACACCACCAACAGGATACAATTCCCACTGAATAGGAAACCCAGATGTAGCTACCGCCAACCCAAGTGTTTCCTTCATAATAAGTCCTTATTCCTTTACTGATTCTTAGATTCATTAGTTCTGGCTCTAATTCCAGTTTTTCTAGATGTTATAAACAATCCAGACCACAGAACACTTTTGGCTGTACAATCCAAATATCCATCTGTTTCTGCCACAGTTGTTTCAGGACTGGCTCAGCACTTTTTCTATAATAGCAAAACTTTAAATAATATTATTTTCAAAACCAGGTGTTTAATTGCTTCCAGCTGGAAAAATGCTTATTTTGTCTACAATCCTCTTTTACATTATTCGTTCATTTGTTTAATCAATTTATTAGCTATCTCTTGGCACGTATCGTCCCCATTTAGAAAAAAAAATTAAATAGGTTAACCCAGACAGTAAGTATTAGACACCTCAAATAACAATACAACAAATACCATTGAAAGAATTATCCTGTCTTAAGGCCTGCAGAGAAAGACAGGTCTTTATGTCTTTCATAAAAAACCCCAAAGAGTCAGTTTGGTGCAGTGGTTAAAGCATCAGGCTAGAAACAGAAGATGGTGACTTCTAGTCCCATCTTCAGTACAATGCCAGTTGGGTGACCTTGAGCCAGTCATTTCCTTTCCACCCTAGGAAGGAAGCAATGGTAAGCTACTTCTGAAAAACCTGGATAAGAAAACTTCAGGAACTTGACCAATCTCCGACAATTGGATACAATTGAATGGAAGAAAATAAAAGATCACAGAACCAGGGACTTATGGTTACCGCTGTTCCAAAAGGCAGGCACCTCCACAAGGAAGGCACTGCTTTGTTCATGGGACCCAAAACATGCTACAGTATACTGGAGAAATTGAAGTCTTTACATCCATACCATCTTATCTTGTAAATCTCATCCTATTCCTCCTCGAATAGATCCCAACAGCTTCCAAGAAAGGACATTCTACTGAACCACTCAATATATTAAGCCACAGATCACAGTTTACAAACCACAATGCTGCATTCACATATTATGCTAAGCCAAAAGCAAACATGAATTCTGATTTAGTTTGAATTATCAAAAATATCAGTGATTTTTCTATTTAATGGAGGAGGAGGAGGAGGAGGAGGAGGAGGAGGAGGAGGAGGAGGAGGAGGAGGAGGAGGAGGAGGAGGAGGAGGACTGCAGAGTTCCCTTATCATTATTATAGAGAGCTAAATTTTTAAAAATTATCACTGTCATTGTTTAAAGTTGAGCACTACCTGTTTAACCATAGTGAGTACAGCAGGGGGTACAAACCCCCATGACCAGGTTGTGGCCAGTTCAAAACCAGGCTGCAACAGATGAGCAAGCGCTCACTTTGCAAGTGGAGCTTTGAGCATGAGCGCAAGCACCCTCCTCTCACATGTTAAGCACTATTTGTGCAAGTTGAGGGCACACAGGCCAGCCACTCAAACAAATGGAGCTAGGTGCGTGCGTGCGCCTACCACTTCCCGCTGGGCCAGGGCACCAATCTAGAAATGTTGTGGACTGCTGAGCTACAGAATAGGAATACCATTCTTTTCTGATAAGTGGAAGACTCTGCCTTAAGCAGTTAATTTGTAGGCGACTTCCAGTTTGAGCTTCTTCGGTGACAGACCGAAATCCATGATCGTGCGTGGTTTCAATCCATGCTCGCCACCGGAGCGCCCGAGCCGCCTGGATTCGGGGCTAAGCCATCCCATGGAGGTTGTGAAGAGGGGGGAGACCACCCGCAGAGTCAAGGAGAGTCGCATCTCTCCTCCTCTGCTGTCTATTACTCCCTTTCCCGAAGGCGGTTGCAGAGGTGGTCAGAAATGGCCACCTCAAAGAAGAACTCGACCAGAAAAGAATGTGCAGGAGGAAGATAAGAAGAGAAAGTTTTGGTTGACCAGGTTAAACTGAAAAAGCAACAACGTAAGGTACCCTGGAATTTGAACTATAAAAAATAACATTGTTCCCAAAGAAGACTTGAAGCAGCAAAGGGGAGAGGGAAGGGAAAGGATTTGGCTTTTTTTTCCTTCCCTTTCTTATACTGACAGCTAAGAGATTTAAGTAAGAAATTGACAAAAATCCTCAAATGTCAAAGGGATAATAAAGACTTTTGGATACTCAAAAACCTTTAAAAGCAGGAAAGGAGAGAAAAGGAAAGAATAAAAGGGCGGGATCTGGAAAAATGGAGGAGACTGCCTGGAACTAAATGGAACCTACAGTGAAACTTTAACAAGATTCCTAAAAAATACATTTTAACTGAAACTTTGTAACAAAATAATAGAACCCCAGGAAGAGAAAGTGAAAAAAGAAGCAGGAAGAAACAGTTTTGGATTATTTGGATTACTTGGTGATTTTTGGATTTTTGGCTATTGGATTTAAATAACTAAAATCAATGGTGTGGTTGTTTAAAAGTGTTTAAAATGGCATCACTTTTAGAAGAACTGAAAATTGAACTTAAAAAACAGAAAGAAGATGCACAAGAAGGAAGAGATTCTTTTGGCTTCGTATTTCAATTTTTAGACAAGGAGATCTGGAACTATGAGAAACAGCAAGAAACGCTTGTAGAACAAGAAGATTGGGACAAAGAAGAAGCCATCTTTAATGATCAAGTAATTTTATGTGGGAGAAAAAAAGGAAAGGCGGGGGAAGAGTGAAAAGTTTAAGATTTGAAAAAGCAACCCCCAAAAACAATAATTTGAAAAATAATTACAATATTAGGAAGCAACAGAAGAGAGGATCACAGAAGAAAGAATTAGAAGTAGAGACAAGGGGGCAAAATGGGGAGGGAGAAGAAGAGGGGGAAGAATGAAAGGAAAAGAAGTTATAAAAGACAGAAACAAGATATAGAGAAACAGGGAAAAGGTATAAGGATTGAAAGTATAAGCCTATTTAGAGATAATGGGTGAAAATTTAATTGAAAAAGGGATTCTGCAAAGGTACATAAGATAGTATTGTTATATTAGAAATAGAAGTAATTTTAGAAAATATGAAAAAATGTATGATTAAAATGATGGATAAAATACTTATTGTAATGCAGTGAAATGTTTGTTAATAAATAAATGAAATAGTGAATGAGAGAATGAAATTAGGAAAGGATGGGAACATTCTAATTATTATTAATGATTTAAAAAAAAGAATTAATTATTGAAAGTATAAGTGTCCACAAGGAAGTATGATATTCTATTGAAAAGAAATGTTAAAGACGTTAAGATTCTAACTAATATTAATGATAGAATTGAATTGGAATGGAATGAGTGTTTTATTTACTACTGTCATATATATATATATATATATATATATATATATATATATATATATATATATATATATATATTTTAAGAACATAGTGTGTATTTTAAAAATGTACCAAGCAGAATTTGATTGGAAGTTATGTACTATATTGAATGTTATAATTTTAAAGGCATAAATTGAAGTTTAAATAAGAGTTGAATGGATAAAATTAAAAGATATAAAGGTGTCATACTCCAATTAGTAACTACAGGGGAAAATTTGTTCAATGAGAAAAGATAATATGAAATTGAAACAGGACAGACAAAAGTATAAACATAATGATTGGAAAGACATTGAAACTTAGAAAAAGATATATAATTGAATTTAGATAGATAATTAAAAATAAAGTTGAGAAAACCAAGGGAGGGGAAAAATTATGGAGAAAATATTAAAACAGTAATAAGATATAGAATAGAACACAAAGATGAATTTGAAATTGAGTTTGTGTCTGTATGAAGAAGTGATAACCCAGGATCATGCTATTTTCAAAACAAAAGTTGTTTTATTTGTATTATGTTTTTTGTGAAAACCCAAATAAAATGTATATTTAAAAAAAGAAGTTAATTTGTAGAAAAATTCATCCAAGGCAAATTATTTCTCCCCACACAGTAATATTTTTACTGTTGCTGCAGCTCATCTTGCAACTAGGAGGCCCTTAAGAGAACAAGAAAGAGAAAAGGTCATTACAAACCTTTTTCTAGAATTATTATTTACTTGTTCAAGACGGTATAATAAGTGATATTATTAAACTTTACAACTTCAGGTTGTGAATCGAATAGTACAGATTGTTCTGCTACATTTTGCCAAAATCAAGTGATTTATTCCACTCATTAATGGGCAGTTTGGCACAGTGATGTTTTGATTCATATCTTCACATCTGCCTAATGTGGTACTTTGCAGAATTAAGGTATAAAATATACTATTAAGCTCTTTTAGAAAGGCTAGAAGTTATTTATGGGAATTAAACTGAAAATTAAGCATTCTGAATATGAGAAAAATAATCAAAAACTATATCAGTATTCCCATTCAATTTTATTTTAACTCTTTGAAGTCCAGATATTTCATTCTAACATACCACATAAAATATTATAACAACACCATTACTGTTTCCAAGTTTTAATTTTATGTATAGATTAATTTATCTTTCTTTTCTTTAAGTACTCTGTTCTTGGTCTCTAGTCATGGATAGTCTATGATCAATTCCACTACCGATCAGGCTTCCTACAAGATACTAACAACCACAGTCCAAACTGAGAATAGGGTTATCAATTTAAGGTGGTATTTGCTCTGCACATTATGGATTCATATGAGAAATGAAAATCATATGAGAAATTTCTCCTCAGTGTGTTGTAGTAATCAAGATACTGGACTAAGATTGGAGAGGCCCAGGTTGTGTCACACTGTGTTAGATAAACTCATTCTCTCTCAAGTCAACCTACCTCACAGACTTGTTTGGTGGAAAACAGGAGAAGGGAGTTTTGTCTAGGCTACTCTGAGTTCCCCTAGAAAAAGTATAATACAAATCAAATTAATTAGTTACCATCTTTCAAAAGAAAGTTGTTGTTTTTAACTTGGTATAGATGCTCATTTATTCCACAATGAGCACAGGGCCAATTCTAATTAGACAGCTCTCACGAAGAGGCTGCCAAAAATAGTGGTGATGTAGCCAATTATATGTGCAACATCTGCTGATCAGCATATAGTTTCCCGTACTTTGATTTACCACGGATAGAGAAATGCTGGCTTTCCAAAAAATGTTAACTTAAATGTTGAGGACCTTCACCATTGTCCATGGGACTGTAGCGCACTGTGATTCAACAAAACTACAGTACTTGAACTCAGTACAGAGAATCAGCCTGATATTACCAGAAACAAGCGATCTGCTACATATACAATCCTAGCTACATGAATGCATGATACATTTCTAGTATATATAATCATCTGTCCTGTTTGTAATCTCAAAAACGATTTCCATCCTTCTTAATGTTTCAGAAACACCTGTTCTGCTACTTTATTAAAGCATTAACAGTGGAGGAAAGCGTTATTTTTTTTTTGGCTCCTGCTGTTTTCCATTTTAGGCACAGGATTCCTGCTAATATTGTAGAAATATGATTTTTTGCCTGTCATTTTTGCTGTTCAGAATATTAAAAGACTGAATAAAAATGTCATCTTAACTACCTGGCTTATGACTGGAATTGGCAAGGACTGCCTGTCCCAATCTTCACCTATCTCTTGTTTTCAGGTGCCTGGAGTTTCCACCTGTCAGAATTTTTAGGCTGTGTGGTCCAACACAAATTTGGGTACCCTGTTACTGCAGATGTACCTACTTATGAACTGAGAAGTTAAAAGCTAGCTGTCCTTGTAAGTTGGAGGATCAAAGTTAACTTGAAATTAATTAACTTGATAATGAGATGGGTGGCATATACATTAGATAGATGACAGGCAGGCAGACAAGATTGATGATAGACAGAGAGATAGACAGACAGACAGATGATGGATGGATGGAAGAATGGATGGACAAATAAAACTGTCTTCTGCTTCTTCTGTTAATATTCTCACCACATAGACTTTATGATTACAAAAGAATAGGCTTCTCCCTTTCTCTTTATGATCTGTATTCCATAAAAACTTCAGACAGCAAAATGTTATGCATTTTGATTTAGTCCTAAATATTAATATGGAATTTAAAAATACCTAATTTTCTAAGTAAATTAGTATGAGAGTAAATGTAGATACTTTTTATTTGTACTGATCTGGGTACCTATCGGAATTTTTTCAAATGTGGCATGACACTTTTTTCCTTCTTTCCTTCCTTCTTTCCTTCCTTCTTTCCTTCCTTTTTTCTTTCTTTTTTGTTTCCTTCCTTCCTTTGCTTTCTTTCCTTTCTTTTTTCTTTCTTTTTCCTTCCTCCCTCCCTCCCTTTCTTTCCTTTTCTTTTCTTTTCCTTTTTGGTGAGAACTGGAACTAACCAACATTTAGGCATTTAATAATACATAAGTCAGAATGTTTTCCCCCTAAATACAGTAAAGGTTACAGTTGCAACTGCAATGATTCAGCATAAAAGCAAACACAATGCAATAAAAAAGGCATACTCAACAGAACCAATATTAGTAAAAGAGAAAGCTTTAACCTTTTTTAAACAGATCTTTCTTTAAAAAAAAACAATGAATTTTTTTTTGTTCATTTATTTCTCCTAGGTGGCCAATTTATATTTTATCAAGTGGCTGCAGTTGTTTATGACAATAATGCTAAAAACATTTTTTTTCCAAAATAAAATTGCAGAATTACATGTTTTCAAACAGCCAACTAGGTACCTCTGGCGATGCATGAGAGAGAATCATCAATCACCCTCCAGCTCCATTTTTATTAAAGCCAACTACCAGTCCACCACCAAACAGAGAACAGGTGCACCCCATAACAAAAAATAAATATATCTAGATTAACCAAGAAAGAAACAGACAGAGGTCACTTCTTAACATCTTCAGGTGCATGTGTCTGGTAGATCTCCCTTTCTATACTTAGAGCAAAACGAAAACAAAAAATAAAGACAAGTATGTCATACAGGATAAATTCTATAAACAGATTAATCTTCTGTTTACTAAAAACTGGATGAGTTTGCAAACAAAGCCTGGGTTAGTTAAAGGAGCTGGTAGATACATTTACACAACATGGCAAGCTTAGATTCAATCTTTGCCAGGTTTCTGATCATTTACTCTTTGAATGCTGAAAATAGATTAATCCACTATAGAAATTAAGCTTGTTATAAAAAAACACAGCCATTTTGTCATCCAGTGGGGACAAATATGGTTAGTATACTGAATAATTATTTCTGTGGAAACTGATAAGGAATAAAATCCAGAGTATACATCCGATTTGCATTAAGACAAACTTCATAATGAAATGAAAATAGCTGTTACTTTTCAGCGAAGTACACCTGAATTGCCTTTTCTGGCAATACCGTGTTTCTCATATAATAAGGCCGGGTCTTATTTTTTTTTGAGCCCCGAAAAAATGGCTAGGCCGTCTTTTCAGGGGTGACTTAATTCCCCCCCCCTTGCATCTTCGGGCGGGTGACGACGGCTTGGATGTTGACCTCGGCGTTGATGGGGCGCTTCGTATCAGGGTCAACACAGGCAGCACCATATCCGGGTGTGCAACAAAAGTACTTCCTAATGGCAAGCCCCCCCACCATTCCCCCCATTTCGCATGTTTTAATATAGGCCTTAATTTGGGGGAGGGGCTTAATTTTATTTCATACCTATAAAACATGCTGGGACTTCCTATTGGGGGAGGCTGTACTGTTGGAGAAACAGGGTATCAGAAGTAATACAGTGGCTTTGCACTCCATCTTCATGAGCTCCCAAAGAAGTTAACTACTGACTTGCACTATCTGATGGGTACCGTCTTTCAAATAAAAGTACACAATCTAGTATAGGCAACACTGTTGGAACCAGGCTTAGTATTGATATCATTTGATTAAGATCAGTCCGGAAATTAATTTGCATTCAGTTATAATGGAGAAAACAAATGTAACAAATAAAATGGAGGCTGCAACCACCAGTGGTATCACCACCACCTCTTTTGGACAAGACCAGGATCAAATCCAGTCCATCTCTTTGCTGAATACAGGTAGTCCTCAACTTACAACAGTTCATTTAGTGACCATTCAAAGTTATAATGGCACTGAAAAAAAGTGATTTATGACCGTTTTTTCACAGTTACAACCTTTGCAGCATCCCCCATGGTCATGTGATCAAAATTCAGATGCTTGGCAACTGGTTCATAGTGTCAGGAAATCATCTTTTGCAACCTTCTGACTAGCAAAGTCAATGGGAAAGCCAGATTCATTTAACAATTGGGTTACTAACTTATCGACTGCAATGCTCACTTACCAACTGTGGCAAGAAAGGTGGAAAAATGGGGAAAACTCACTGAACAAATGTTTCACTTAACAACATAAACTTTAGGCTCAATTGTGGTCCTAAGTCAAGGACTCTCTGTACTATCAAACCTAAATTGACTGTTCCTGTCCCCCGACAAAGGCCTTCTGCAATATTCTCTAAACCAAAAAAAAATACCCCAGAAGCTTCCTCACATCAACAGAGGGATGGAGTCAACACAAGAGTGGCAGTACCACTTTACATCGCACCACTGATACCTCACTTAAGTACTACATCCACCATGATGCAAAGATGTTGAGACTCTGGAAAGTGTGCAGAGAAGGGCAACAAACACAATAAAGGGTCTGGAGGTTAAATCATATGAGGAGTGGGAAAGAGATCTAAGCATGTCCAGGGGTGGGCTGCTAACGGTTTGCACCAGTTCAGGCAAACTGATTGTTAATTTTATGGCCAGTTCAACAAACCGGCAAATCCCATCCCTGACTGGCCACACCCACCCCACCCCACCCCTTCCAGGGGTCCCCATGAGGCCCATTTTGGATTGCAGGTAAGTGCAGGCCCCGTGTGGAGGTTTGGGGAGGGAGAAAAACAGGCCTCCTGAACGTTCCAGAAGACCAGAAATGGGTCCGTTTCCAACCTCCAGAGAGCCTCTGGAGCCCAGAGAGGGCACCCCTCCCATAGCCCGTTTTGCAACCAGGGTGCTGCAGGAGGCTGACTAGGCCACGCCCACCATGGCCACACCCATCCAGCAATCAGGCAGAGAACCAGTTGTTAAATTATTTGAAGCCCACCCCTGGGTATATCTAGCCTAGAGAAGAATAGGGGGGGGAGCGTGAAAGCTATATCTCTCTTAATCTCTTGGAAGTAAAGAGTCGTTTTCTGACAGTTAACAGCAGTCAATCAATGGAATAACTTGGCTCCTAGGGTTGTGTGTGCTCCATCACTGCAGATTTTGAAAAAAATAGAATGGACAATCATGTGAGTGTGATGGTATAAGAGTCCTGCCTAGAGCAGGAGGTTGGACTAAAAGACTTCCAGGATTCCTTCCAGCCCTGTAATTCTATGATTTACCAGCCAACAGTAAAGCCCAAGTTGCAGCCCTTAAAGGAAATAGCAACCTAGAAAAACCCCAATCTTCCATCTTCTGTTATATTGACTGTTTCCTAGTATGATTTGATTGCTTATTGTACCCTATGACTATTATCTCTTGCACCTGATGATTCTTGACTCTTGATGAATGTATTTTTCTTTTATGTACACTGAAACATTTCTACCAAGACAAAGTCCTTGTGTGTCCAATCACATTTGGCCAATAAATAATTCTATTATATTCTGTTCTGTTCCTCTTCTGTTCTGTTCAGCTGATGACCTCAACATTCCATCTTCCTCACAATGGACTTTCCCAACTCTGATTCCCTCCTGAAAGGACCATGGTGGCCATGCGTGTACAAATTGTAAATCACCAAACCGGTAGTTACACTGGTCGGATCCCACCCCTGATGAGTTCCATGTGGAAGAAACAAATTCAAGGACTTTTTTTTCCCCTTTAGAAACTAAAATAGAGTCTCCTATCCCTTTTTAGGCCATTTGTCAGCCAGAAGCTATAACACTGAAGTCCTCTTATACACTGATGCAAAAGTCTTCATTTACTCAAAAATGAAGAAGATGAAAAGTGTGTGTATGCCATTAAAAATAAATGTATAGAATGGAGGGTCTCATTACTATAATACATGGGAAACACAGTCATTTCACTTGTCCACTTAGCTGGCAGCAGTTTTATCAATTAAGTATGAATATTTAGTTATATTACTGGATTGATGCATAATATTTTTTTCAGCATCATTTTTAAAATAATAAACTCTAAAAAAATCTATTCCAGAACTTCCAAAATCCCACTTTTTCATTTTCTTCTATCTTCTTGCAAGGAACCATGATCTTCCCTTTTTCAGCCCTCATAATACGATGCCATGATAAAACCAATATGGAATATATTACAAAAATAAGATTGTGAACTTTGGTTCCAAGAGCTATCCACTTGGAATAAATGAAATAAACCATGAATTGTTTTGAGTGACACTATTTGACCTCAGGTGATAGGGAGAGAAAGGGAAATGGATCTTTCAGAATTTGGCTGAAAGGATACAGGAGAATACAGAATTACACAGAATAAGAGGAAAACTGGCAAAATACATCAATCCATTTTTCTTGGTACATTTATTCACATTTTGGAAATAACAAAAAAGCAATAAGCAATCCTGTCAGGTTAAATAATATATTGTACCACATTAAAACAAAAGTTCATCACTCTGAATAAAAAAAAGCAAGGATTTTGTTTCACCTCAAAAGATTCTTTAAAAAGAAAGAAAAAAGATGAAGTAGGACATTATCTGAGCCATTTTGTTGATTGTGTTGTCAGATCTGACAGGCAATTTTAAACTCAACCATGAGTTCCCATATTTTATTAACACGTTTTCTGGAAGATTCTGTCTTCTACTCACCTCATAATACAAAGAGCAAAGAAAAGATTAATGAAGAGGCCTTTCTGATAACAAATGGGACTGCCCAACTCTGTTTAACATTCCATTAATAAGGCATCAGTTCAACAACTTAAGCCATGTTTCCTACACTTTCAGAAATTCCCACTGGTTGAACTCAATTCTGGCATGCTAAGATGTGTGAAATATCACAATTTTGAATACTTTTCCAGGAGTTGGCCAGTGGTCCTCCTCTCTATTTTACATGCAGCACCTTTTATTTTTCATGCCAGGATGATCCAGGGCTTAAAGCCAGGTATCAAAATCTGTTCATCTCTGGCTGTTAACCAGATCTCTTTTATTGCAAGCAGACCAACATTGCACAGAAATTCAGGTAGATCACATAGTTTATTCTTCCATCCTGCTAGATTCCCGGTTAATATATGAATCATTGTAATATTAATTGTAAGGTGCAAGAAATCAGGAGAAGAAATAGGATTCAAATAGGATAGGATTCAAAAGTACTACAAGTTCATTTCAAGGTTCCTATACACAAGAATCTGATCTACTAATGGTCAAGGCAAATTGGTGCCTGATAACAGTCAAGGGGAATACACTTAGGTCTCTTTCGGAGCGTAGGGACTCCAGACTGATTATGCATTTGACCCCACCATCAGGCTCAGTCTGGTTATCTCCTACATCAATCATCTCTGTGAGAGAACAAGAAGGGGAGCTAGCTGGGAATGGCTTGTAATGTATCCCTTTCAGTCAGTCATCTGCAGATATGAGATTGAAGGAACCTGATGTATTCACATATGCAAACTGATTGGTTACTTGGGTTTTCCTTGAAGATTCTGTATAGCAAAGCAGCTTGCCTGGTCTATGACATTCTTTACCACGCTGACTTCTTTCATTGCAATGTTTTTTTCTGATGTCCAACACTGTTTTACAACACTGCCAAACTATTACTAAGACTATTACTATTATTCTCATCCTTCCTATTACCTATCTCCTCCTATTTGTAACCATAATCTTGTTGCTTTTATCTTTACAATTTATATTATTTTATTTAGTTTCCTTGTATGATTTGATTGCTATTTAGTATCCTATGGCTATCACTAAGTGTTGTATCTTACGATTGTTGATGAATGTATTTTTATGTACACTAAGAGCTTATGCAGTGAAGGCAAATTCCAATTACACTTGGCCAATAAAGAATTCTATTCAGTTCTGTCCTGTTCTATTCTATCTGAATCTGATGGTGCAATGCACTTGTGTTAAGGTCGCTCATCTTTACATCTAGTGTTACAAGGGGTCTGAAGATCTCTAAGATTTGATTGGGTTTGCTGAGCGAGAGGTGTTGCTAGACTGTTCATGGCAATAGGGATCATCCAGAGTTTTGAAACTCTTCATTTCAAAGGCCATTTCAAAGAGGACTGAATAGTTAGGTGAGATTGCGGTTAACTCAGTGGTGGTATTCTACTAGTTCGGCCCAGTTCTGCTGAGCTGGTAGCAGCGATGAGCAGCAAAGACCAAAACGGTTCTCTCCGCCACTCTGCTGTTGGGCCCACCTGCCTGGGCTCCCATACTCACCTTTATCCTCCGCTTTTGAAGTGCAGCTGCTTTGCACGACCGGGAGAGTGCAGGCTTGCAGGAGGTGAGATGGAATGCCTCTACACCTGTGCAAAGTGCACATTTGGTGTGCACGCTCGCAGAGTGTGTGAACATGCACAAAGCACATCCACCAAACCGGTGGTAAAACTTTCTGAATCCCATCACCGGGTTAACTGTAAGGGTGACAACTTACTATGAACATGTCCTATTGTTTTCTTTGTATTTACTTGTGTATTTGTATTAGCTTTATACCTTTGATATGGTCAGGTCAAATGACTAATCCAATCAAGTTTTTATCCTTATTCCACATGTAGTAGTTGTTTCTACTTCTACTTTGCCAGTGGGAGAGTATCCTTGCTTGTATCTGAAAACAGCAAGCAGCTAAACATGTCTCTGTCCTCCAAGAAACCAATGTGGCCATGGGTCTCAGAAGCAATGGCTCAAAGATCATAACAGTAAAAGTTAAACACTGTTGGAATCTGATTTTCACAAGATAAAACTGTTTGGTAAACTCGGGCAGGACTTTTGAACATGCCACATCACTGTTGTTATGAAAGTTAGGAAGAAGAGACCCAGAATATAACATGGACATACGTGCATATGGATTTTGTAAGTCATTTTTAAACTTAATTCAGCATGAGCATTGTGGAGTGAGTAACTGCTATAACTGGGTATGAAACCTTGACAACTATTGCTATTACTACTACTCTCTAGTATCTGTTCCCTGATAGGATGATATCCTTCTAACAGTTGAGAAGATGCTGCTGTTCCCTTCCCTGTCCAACAGTCAATAAAGGTTGGAAATGTACAGAGCTGAAGGGCAAAGATAGGTCATGAGAAAAACAAGTGAATGTGGGCACTCTGGTTTTCATTAAAAAATAAATGAAGTTTTATTAGAAAAAGGGTCTTAAGACCCTTTCTAAGCAATTTTAATATCAGAAATGGATACCCTAATATTCTGAGCTAACCAAACAATTTATTTTGGCTAAAATGAAAATCCAATTCCCACAAACAAGCATTTTCTCATTAATTCATTAGACATGTCATTTTTTCTTTCTTTGCTCCTACTCATTTTCCCATTCCTTTATCGCATATACTGAAGCCCTGTTCCAATTTCTTCTGTATCATTAGCCTCTGGAACATCTGTTTTCTATTTGAAAGGAACCACTTTGCTAATGCAAGTGCCAGAAAAGAGGACAAAGTGCCAGTTTAATACAGCTGCCTTATCTTAAATATATGAAGGAAATACACACGGCAACTGACAAAAACACAACAGAAGAAGCATCGTATCTTACATGCAGCATACATGTGCCAGGGCGAACCCAGTCTTAAAGCTTGGTATCGAAATCTGTTCATCTCCAGCTGTTAACCAGTTCTCTTATACTGCAATCAGACCAACATGGGACAGAAATTCAGGTACATCATATATTTTGTTCTTCCCTCCTGCTAGATTCCATGTTAATGTAAGAATCAGTAGCCATTTTTGACAAAATGTGGAGACATAATATAAACCCAGATGAAACATCTTATCCCTTAAATTTACCTCCAACTTCCTCTTCATCCTCTTAACCAGGGGTGGGCTGCTGGGGGTTCGTGCGAGTACGGGAGAGCCCCTAGCTAAGATTCTGCACAATTCGGAAAACCCTCAAATCTCACTCCTGACTGGCCCCACTTACCCCTCCCCTCCCAGGAGTCCCAACATGGCCCGTTTTGGAGGTATGTAAGTGCAGGGCGCACATGGAGATTTGGGGAGGGCAAAAAATTGGACTACCAGAAGTTCGGGAAGGCCAGAAATCGGCCAGTTTCTGGCTTCCAGAGAGCCTCTGGAGCCCAGGGAGGCAGTTTTCACCCTCCCGGAGGCTCGAGAAAAGCCTACGGAACCCGGGGAGGGAAAAAAACGCCATGGTGCAAGAGGCCGAGTATGCCACTCCCACCATGGCCATGCCCACCCAGTAACTGGGCAGAGAACTCCTTGCTAAAATTTTTGAAGCCCACCCCTGCTCTTAACTATGCCAAAAGATCCTTGTGGCTATATCACATTCTGTAAATCATATAGTAAGATAAATGAGGAAGTTTACTCTATGGAATACCCACAATTTTTTCCCCTAGCAAAAGGCCACCACTGTACCATATGTTATTTATGTGGCATTATCAGTAGCATGATTATAATAAATGCATATCTCAAGTGCTAAGTAGTGCATTTAAGGACTTAGTGATAGAGCCATTTTAATATTCCATGCTTCTTCATCTGACCTAACAGGCACTTTAATCATCAAACAGAATCTCTATACGTAACTATGGATTCTGCACATCTTGCCAATGGGAATTTTCTAATTCTCCATTTTATATTAGAAAACAGCTTTTGTGTCATTTTATGTGGATGCATTTGTATATGCACATAAGGCTCTACCTAAAACACAGTTTGTGAAATTGACTTTCATTTTAGTCTTGCGAAATCAGCTCATTATATTGCTTTCAGGTGATACTCGTAAATTATTCTTGCCAGAGTAGAAAGAGTTAACAGAGAATATTTTAAAAGAGGAAATTAAATAGTAAAACTGAATGATCAATGAGTTCTATTAAAATTATTGAAGGAGAACTGGAAAATTTAGGATGCTCCCTTAAAATGTGGTGCGTGTTTCTTTTATAACTGTACCAGTTGTGTTAGTTCTGTTAAATTACAAATCATCTGCATGGCAATAAATTTCTCTGCAATTTATGGGGCAGGTGCAAAAACAGAATGCAGCTTTTTGTGCATTTAATAACAACCTGTAAAGTGCATGAATTTCCTTGTGTTTTGCTTTTCAGAACACTAGGTTTTATCAGTAGGCTTAGGGTTCCCAGAAAAACAGCCCACGGAATGGCTGAATTTTAGGTAAGATTCTGAATGCATTCTGTGTAGTTTTCTTGGTGTTTTTAGTTGTTTTCAATAGTTTTAATGGTTTTGTTTTTAATTGTTCTGTTTATATCATGTACATCACCCAATGCCATTGTGGGGGAGTTGGGCAGCGATAACAACCAGATAGATAGATAGATAGATAGATAGATAGATAGATAGATAGATAGATAGATAGATAGATAGATAGATAGGCAGGCAGGCAGGCAGGCAGGCAGGCAGGCAGGCAGGCAGGCAGGCAGGCAGATCGATCACATGTATTGTGGGGAGGAAAAAAGGTGTTTATACTGTATATTAGGAAGATTGAGAAATGAATTTTTGATAACTTTGCTGATGTCAGTCACATGCGTTATAAATATTTCTCATAAATGAAAAGTATTGCTATGCTCCTTCTTCTAAATATCTAACTTGCGTATCACTCGCATATCATTTAAAGCTAGTTCAGATAGATTTCAAGGGAACTACAAATGTTAATCTTTTTCTTTCAAATTTTCCTTAAGATTCTTGAATAGTCAACGCCACATCCTCCCCAAATTTTACTGCCAAGAAAAACGATATTCTGTTACCCATAAAACTCTGCAAATGAAATAGATTTACAAGAGATAAGCATGCTTGATGAAAAATTGTTCTCTTTGTTTACAGTTACAAAAAAACCCTGCTACCAATAAATTCCATATAAATCCTATTCCTCCCCCACCCACCCCAAAAAACACCTCCAAGGATGCCATTGGAAGGGGGGGCAATGCAATGAGAGCTTAGGATCAGACAACAGTTGGAAGAAAGGGTTTGTCTAGACTTTGCTAGTTATAAGGGAGAGGACTAGCCTTAGAAGGTTTGGAGGGCTTGGAGTATCTTAGAGGTGGGCAGGAGAAACGATCACCTGAGGAATCTGGAAAAAGCTTTTTACACTGCAGATAGTCAGGGGGCCTGGCAGAGGGAAGGGAAGAAAGAACTGTTCCGGAGTGCGGTGGCAGGAGGCAGCACCGGTCGAGAAGGATAATAGGGGCATTTAAGAAGTGTCCTGCAGATCATGAAAGACATATAGGAGCAGGGGCGGGCTTCAAAAATTTTAGCAAGGGGTTCTCTGCCTGGTTGCTGAGTGGGTGTGGCCATGATGGGCGTGGCCTAGTCGGTCTCCTGCACCATAGCATTTTTGCCCTCCCTGGGCTCCGGAGGCTTTCCTTGAGCCTCCGGGAGAGCAAAAACAGCTTCCCCGGGCTCCGGAGGCTCTCTGGAAGCTGGAAACGGGCCCATTTCTGGCCTTCCCAAACTTCCGGGAGGCCCGTTTTTTTGCCCTCCCCAAGCCTCCTCATGCACCCTGCATTTACCTGCATCCAAAACGGGGCCACATGGGGATTCCTGTGAGGGACAGAGTGGGGTGGGCGGGGCCAGCCAGGAGTGGGATTTGGGGGTTCTCCGAACTGCACAGAATCTTAGCTAGGGGCTCTCCTGAACCCCTGTGAACCCCCAGCAGCCCACCCCTGTGTTGGAGGTATGGGTCAGGAAGAGTACCTGGAGGTCTGCAAGAGATACTACATGAGTCAGGGAAGGTGCATGGGGTGGGGACAGGAAATAAGTTGGGGGAGCATGTAGAGGAACATTGGCCGGGAAGGATACCTGGGAGTTTCTTCCTCACTATCCCTCCGTCCCTCCCTTTCCTTCCTTTTCCAGCAGGCAGGTAAGAGGCTGTGTTGGGTGAGGGAGGAAGCAAGGGATTGCGAGACTGGCTGTGAAATGATCTGGGAAGATCATATGACCTCAGCAGGAGCCCACAGTAGCAGTCATTGTCTCAGGTTTCAAAGGTCAGATTTTTGAACCCATTTTGTATGTGTCCTTCATGGTATGGATCTAGTCTAACTGAAGAACCATCTCAACTCAAATGAGATCGGCCTATCCAACCTGGGTCTGAAAGGAAACATGCTGCAGAACCCATCAGTCGAGGAATTCCAGAGGGCAGAATTGAGGAAAATAGGCATTTCTGACATGGATTTCCCCCACCCTCACCTCCAGGAATAACATTGCCCTGAGGTGAGATCTACACCCACCCTTTTGGCCTTCTGAAAGGGCTGAAGACTTGGTAAGTGGCGGAAGGAAGGAAGGAAGGAAGGAAGGAAGGAAGGAAGGAAGGAAGGAAGGAAGGAAGGAAGGAAGGAAGGAAGGAAGGAAGGAAGGAAGTTAGCTAACCCCTTGTTTCAAAAAAATGTTGCTTCTTACTAAGCCTTTTAAAATAAAACCACATGATTAGTGGAAATGGCTGTTCCCAATTTTATAATCCACCACAGTGTAGCACTGATGTAGGGCAGGAATTGAAAAACCTGTGATATTCCCAATATAGCTGGCTTGTAATTCCCAACATTGACTGTGATGGCTAAAGCTGCCAGGAGTCATTACTAACTCCCCACTCCTAAGTTTGAAAGACCTTTCTTCACTCCCTTTTATAAACAGAAATAATAAAGCCCCACAGCTCCGCTTGGCACACTGTCCTGAACTTCTCTGCATCAAGCATTTTCCTTTCCCCTTTAAATCATCTTCTATAAACAACATTTATCCCCAGCAGAACACTATATAATTGGTGATGACTCAGCTCTGCACACCAGAGACAGACAAACCTGAATTCATTCTTGGGAATTTGCAAACTTGTTGATGCAAGGGGAAAAAAAGTTTTTCTCAAGGAAGTATAGAGGAAAAGGTGTGGGCTTTGCAAATTTGTTTGCTATTTTGAAGAATCCCTAGCCATTGTCCTTTCAAGATCAGAGGCAGTTCATTCTTTTCAGGTTTGTTTATCTTATCCTGATGCTATCCAGACATGTTGCATTATGACTCGCAGAATTCTTCTGTTTAAGTCTCTGGAAATGTACAGCATTTGTTTTTAGGCAGCATAAGCAATAACAAATAAGACACCAACATCCAAATGATTGCAACAGTACAACAGATTATGTTCAATTAAAAAATAGACATTAAAAAGGGTCCCTCAGAAAATTATCCAAATTATGCAATAATTCATGCATTCATTGCTTTTCTAAAGGCTAAAAGAAAGCAAGTTATTTATAATCCACCATGTGATATTCCCAATATAGCTGGCTTGTAATGCCCAATATTGACTGTGATGGCTAAAGTTGCCAGGAGTCATTACTAACTCCCCACTCCTAAGTTTGAAAGACCTTTCTTCACTCCCTTTTATAAACAGAAATAATAAAGCTCCACAGCTCCGCTTGGCACACTTTGCCCACAATATAAAGGTTCTCCTTACTATATATTTACAAAGTTATTTCTAAGAGACTGAGTCAAATGTAACTAAGAACAGCTGAATTAAAGGTGTTTGATGTTTAGTTCCCAAGCAATTTCTCTCTCACAATACTAATAACAGGAAAAGACAGGAATAGCATTATAAAAATCAAACAAGTTGACCTTCTGCACTTTTTTTGTCAAATGCAGATATCAATTAAATCTTCTGGGCTTCTGCCATTGCCAATTGGCATAAAAACAACTGGACATAAACAAAAGGCTATTAACTTTTATTTTGTATATCAGAATAGAGCTGGAAGGGACCTTGGAGGTCTTCTAGTCCAACCCCAGCTCAAGCAGGAAACCTTATACCATTTCAGGCAAGTAGCTAATTCACTTCTTAAAATCCTCCAGTGATGAAGTACCCACAACTTCTGAAAGTAAGTCGCTCCACTGGTTAATGGTTCTCACTGTTAGGAAATTTCTCCATAATTCCAGGTTGCTTCTTCTCTTCTTGCTTAATTTCTATCCATTCCATCCATTGTTTCTTGTCCTGCCTCTGGTGCTTTGGAAAATAAGTTGACCTCCTCTTTTTTGTGGCAGCTCCACAAATACTGGAATACCGCTAGTCCTTCTTCTCTCTAGACTAGTCATAGACTAGCCATTTTAAAGCTTTAAGGAGATTCCACATTACTAAATTCTGCTAACCAGTTAACTCTCTTAATCGAATGCCACATTTATTTATTTATTTATTTGGTTTGCCAATTGCTTACAAGATAATAGGTATAAGTAAAAACATGGATACATATAATACATGGATACATATAAGAAAAATAAAAAAATAAAATAAACAATAGGACAGGGACGGTAGGTACGTTGGTGCGCTTATGCACGCCCTCTATGATGAGAGGGCTGAAGGACATTAACGGGATATCAAGCAAACCTAATTCTTTCCTAACTCTTTGCATGATGGTACACAGACATGATTGTATACTGACAAGTTTGCGAGTTAACATGTACAAACAAAGCTCTTTTTAAAAAGCAGCAGATTATTATCTATAAATGAACATACGTCTAAAAACAAGAAAAGCTACCTTTTTCTCAATTTGCCAAACTCCAAATCTGTTGGCAATTGCTATTATTTCCAACCAGCAGAAGCTATAGTGGATGACCCCAATTGAAGAAGACTGGAGAATGGGCAGACAATTAAAACTGACTTGATTAACAGCAAATGATCTTCAAGAATGTTTATGGGCCCTGCATAGTATGTGTTATTAACAAACAGAAATAATAGTAGGCTCTAACAGAGTGCTTCATCCCAAAAATGTACTAATTAACACCACCCTCCAGAAAAAAAAAGAACAACCAGTGAAGTTAATTCAGAATGGAGAACCCCTCTAATCTAAAGAGCTTCCTTTCCATAAAAGAAGACTTTGTGACTGGTCACTATGAATTTGACTACTAGCTATTTCATGCTTCCAAAATATTTTAACCTTCCCCAAACGACTGGGAATGCTTTCTGTAGCTGTACAAAACAATATCTCTCTTTTACAGATACAATATAGAAAAGAACTGCTTTTCAGGTTTACCATACAGTTAGTCCTCGACTTACGTCCACAACTGGGACATAATTTCTGTTGCTAAGCAAGACAGATGTTAAGTGAGCCGTGCCTGATTTTATGACTTTTTTTTGCCATGGTTGTTAAATTAATTGAGGCAGCTCTTAGGTGAAACACGTTGTTAAGCAAATTTGGTTTCCCCCGTTAGACTTGCACTTGTCCGAAGCCAGCCAGGAAGTCACATATAGCCATCACACCATCCTAGGATGCTAGAATGGTCCTAAATAGCCGGCCGTTGAGAAGTGCCCAAATTCTGATCACATCACTGTAGGAATGCTGCACCAGTTGTAAGGGCAAGCAAGGTCACAAGTTTTCAGAGTCCTAAATTCAAACAATCCTAAATGAATGATGGTAAACTGGGGGGCTCCTTGTACTAAGCAGTGTTTTGATTGCCGCAGAAACTCATGGCTTCCAGATAAGATCTGAACAAAAGAACTCAACTCCTAAAAGGATGCAAATGACCAGCTGTCTGCAAGGAATATAAGTCCTTCCATTTCCCACTATCCGGTCAGAGCTTGAAGAAGCTTCTTGGATGAGAAGCAAAATGTCTTCAAAACAAAACCAAGAAAGTCCAGTTGCCTTCTGAAAAAGCACCTTTGGGACAACGAATGATGGTAAATTGGATGACAGAGAATCTCTACAGACTAAAAGAACTCGGGAGCTTTTTAGGATTTTATACAACCCAATCAGTATTGTTATATTTTGTTAGAATGCTAAGGGGAGGGTGGAGGAGGTGAATCAAGGGACCAGAAATCAAAATGAACCCCTCATCGGCACACATCATTCAGTTTAAACATTATGCAATGCTGTAACAAGTGCTAATTTACTGCCTTTTGTACCACTGGATCTATAAAAATCTGCCTCTTCCTTTTTATGTATACATAAATTATCCATTTAACTGAGATGTTTTGTTGCCTATCTAAGCATACCCTATAAATCATTAGTTGCTTTCTTTTTCCTGTGCCGAGTTACTGCTCCGTAATGAAAGGGAAGAAGAACAAGAAAAGAAAATTGGAGCTCGGAAAGCTATCTGTACTAATGAACTAATTAATAAAATCTCCTCTCAGTCATCACGTAGGAACATCCACAGACTCATTTTCATTATTCAGGCTGACATTTCTTCACAAACACCCCAGTCTTCAGAATATTGAGTAAGCGAGTTTTGTTTTAACTCCATCATTTGCCATGGACCCTTAAACTTTATGCAAATTCAGCGGGGAAAGGAACAGTCCTATCAAAATAAATGTATTAGCATTAGTTTGGAACTGACCAGTGGAGGGATTCAAAAATTTTTACTACCAGTTCTGTGGGCGTGGCATGGCATGGCTTGGTGGGCGTGGCAGGGGAAGGATACTGTAAAATCTCCATTCCTTTCCCACCCCGCTAACCTGCTTTCCAGCTCCGTTCTCCTGTGCAGGGAAACAAAAGAAGACCCAGCCAATCAGCTGGGACTCGGGAGGCAGAGAATAGATGAGGGCGGGGCCAGTCAGAGGTGGTATTTGCCGGTTCTCTGAACTACTCAAAATTTCCAGTATCGGTTCTGCAGAACTGGTAAAACCTGCTGAATACCTAACATCAAAAATGTCATCAAAAAAGCACAACAAAGAATGTTCTTTCTGTGCCAACTCAGAAAGCTCAAACTGCCCAAGGAGCTGCTGATACAGTTCTACAGAGGAATTACTGAGTCTATCATCTGCACCTCTATAACTGTCTGGTTTGGTTCTGCAACCCAACAGGACAGACACAGACTTCAGAGGATAATTAGGACTGCAGAAAAAACAATTACTACCCATCTGCCTTCAATTGAGGACCTGTATACTGCACGAGTCAAAAAGAGGGCTGTGAAAATATTTACAGACCCCTCACATCCAGGACATAAATTGTTTCAACTCCTACCCTCAAAACGTGCTATAAAGCACTGCGCACCAGAACAACTAGACACAAGGACAGTGTTTTCCCCGAACGCCATCACTCTGCTAAACAAATTATTCCCTCAACACTATTCAACTATTTACTAAGTCTTCATTACTATTACTATTAATCCTCCCATCCTTCTTTCCTTTCTTCCATCTCCTCCCACTTATGATTGTATGACTGTAACTTTGTTGTTTGTATCCTTTTTATTGACTATTATTAATATGATTTGATTGCTTATTGTACCCTATGACTATTATTAAGTGTAGTACCTGATGATTCTTGACTCTTGACAAATGTATCTTTTATTTTATGTACACTGAGAGTATCTGCACTAAGACAAATTCACTGTGTGTCCAACCACACTTGGCCAATGAAGAATTCTATTCTATTCTATTCTATTCTATTCTATTCTATTCTATTCTATTCTATTCTATTCTATTCTATTCTATTCCTTTTCTATTTCTATTTCTATTCTTATACCACCTCTGGAACTGACACATAAAAGAAAGTAAAGATTTCCAGTTCTAAGGGTGGAGAATTTCCCAGTTAATAGGCCTGAGTCACAAATGAAGTGTCCCAGGATAATTTATTGAAGGATCTAATCTGAGTCGGTCACCCAGATCAGAGATTTAGTCTTGCAAGTTTTCAAACTCGTGTTGGTACCCATCCTCTTTCTGATGTTTCTCTAGCAACTGTGGCTGGCATCCTCAGAAGTGAAAGTGGTGCCAAATTGTTTGCATTCCTGGACCTGGAGGTTTATTCACAGTCACTGACACCCTGGTCTGTGTACCGAATGAGGTTACCTAGTTTCATAATGAAACGTCTGCAAGAAAACCACCAAGCTCAGAAAACACCAAGAATCCTGACCTGGTCACTGGCTTTTATATCTTAGTACAGACTCAGCTAAATGACATCATAGGAAGGAGTCAACCCATCCTGGGCTCTCAATGCAGCATGGAGGAGAAAAGGTACATTCGTTAAGAATCAAGAATCATAACGTACAACACTTAATGATAGTCATAGGGTACAATAAGCAATCAAATCATACTAGGAAACAGTCAATATAAATCGTAAGGATGCAAGCGACAAAGTTACAGTCCTACAATCACAAGTGGGAGGGGACGGGTGATAAGGAGTGATGAGAAGGTTAACAGTAATAGTAGTGTACACTTTGTAAATAGTTGAACAGTGTTGACTGGTCTACAGGTAGTCCTCGACTTACAACAGTTCATTTACTGACTGTTCGAAGTTACAAAACATCCCCATGGTCACATGATCAAAATTTGGATGCTTGGCAACTGGCATGTATTTGTGATGGCTGCAGTGTCCAAGAGTTCACCTTTTGTGAACTTCTGACAAGCAAAGTCAATGGGGAAGCCAGATTGACTTAACAACCTTGTTACTAACCTAACAACTGCAGTAACAGTTGTGGAAAGATCACAAAATGGGGCAAAATGAACTTAACTGTCTCGCTTAGCATCAGATTGTGGTTGTACATCGAGGGCTGCCTGCAAGGTAAACACATTTTACATGGAGTTGCTCTTGAAGATCATCTGGAAATTAGAACTGGTCCAGAATGCAGCGGCACTTTTAAGTACCACACAATTTGTCCAGGTCATACCGTTGTTGGGTGAGCTGCACTAGCTTCCAGATTCTTTTCTGGTGCAATTTAAGATGCTGATTATCATGTTTAAAGCCCTGAATGGCTCAGGGCCAACTTATTTGTGGGACTGCCTCTCCCTGTACCTACCTGTTTTACCAGATTTTACCTTCCCTTAAATGTTGGCATCTAGCAGGATCTAGCATGGGAAAAGTGAAATTGTAAACTCATTAAACTTTACTAATATGTAAGGATCTGCTGTTTTGAGGGACACTGGAAGTTTTTGTGATAATTTAATGTTTTTCCTTCTTTTTCTTGCAAACTTTCCATATTTATGTTGCACTATGTATGTCTTTCAAATGATTGAATATACTCATATTGCACTGCTTTGTTTTAAAATTCTTCTAGTGATTTTAAGACTAAACAGTATATTTTGAAACTCCTTGCTTAGTAAGTTTAAGAACTTTTGAAGTTGTTCTTTACTGCTATTCATACACTTTGTCTTTCTATTCTTTTCTTTTTCTTTTCATAGATAAAGGCTGAAAGATTAGCTTACTAAAACAGTGTTTGAGACAAACTGAAGACTGGCCTTTATAGATTCTAGACTTCTAAAACAATCACACCATCGTTCTCTGTTTTCAATGACTTCACTGGAACCATTTCTATTGGGTATATAGATTGTAGCCTTACGACAGTAAGAAACTAGAAGGAGAACAGACAGACATGATCCAGAGAGGGTGGACAGGCTAGAAAAATAAAGAAAGAGACAGAGGGAGGGAGGGAGGGAGGGAGGGAGGGAGGGAGGGAGGGAGGGAGGGAGGAAGGGAGGAAGGAAGGAAGGAAGGAAGGAAGGAAGGAAGGAAGGAAGGAAGGAAGGAAGGAAGGAAGGAAGGAAGGAGAAAGAAAGAGAAAGAGAAAGAGAAAGTTGGGTTTGACAATCTTGTCCCAAGGCAGCAAGGAAGGAAACTTTGAAAAACTAATCCTTTAAAAGTTATGGACAGCTCCCAGGTTTTATAGTAAAATAGGATTACCAGATCTTTGCTGCAAACAGATCACGAATAGATGGTAGCATAGAGTGATTTGTTGTCTCTTTGCTGCCATCTAGCAAGTTCCAGATTCTTTGATACTACCAAAATCACAGCTGGAAATCACAGGATTCAGATACTGCCAAGCACTCATGATTTTTTTTTTGAAAATTTTATTGATTTTTAAAAACAAATATAAACAAACAAAACTTAAAACATAAAAACATAGAACATAATCCCGGGTTACATCTCTTCATACAGACACAAATTCAAGTTCATGTTCATTATGATATTCCATTCCTTATCTTATTACTGTTCTACATTTTCTATATAGCTTCTCCTCTCTTTTAACTTTCTTAATTGGATACAAAGTTGGAAAGCAACAGAAAAGGGGAATACAGAAGAGGGAAAAGGAGGTGGAGAGACAGGGGTAAAAAGGGGAGAGAGAAGAAGAAAGGGAAGAAGGAAAGGAAGAGAAGTTACAAAGGTTTGGAGCAAGATGTAAAAAAACAAGAGATAATGGGTGAAAATTTAACTGAAAAGGGGATTCTGTGAAGGTACATAAGATTCTATTGTTATATTTGTAATAGAAATAATATTAGAAAATTGGAAACAACGTATGATTAAAAAGTGGGATAAAATAGTCAGTGCAATTTAGTAAAACTTTTGTGAACAAAATAAATGAAATAAAATAAATGAGAGAATTGAATCAGGAAGGAATGGGAACATTTTAATTACTCAATGTTTTATAAAATATAAGTAAAGTGGGGGGAAATTAATTATGGAAAGTTTATAAGTGTTCCCATAGAAGTATGATACTTATCTGAAAAGTAATGTGTAAAATGTTAAGATTTAAATGTATATTAATGTTAATGATAGAACTGAATTGGTATGGATTGCTGTTTTAATTATATTATACATTTATAATTTTTTTTTTTTCAAAATACAGTGTGTAGTTTTAGAATGTACCAAGCAGAATCCGAACGGAAGTTATGTATTATATTAAGTGTTATAATTTTAGGGGAAAGATATAAAGGCGTCATACTCCAATCAGTGATTACAGGAGAAATTTTGTTTAATGAGAGAAGACAGTAGACAGTTGAAACAGGACAGACAAAGGATATAAGTACAATGATTTGAATTGAGATGAAATAAATAAAATAAAATTAACCAAGCACTCATGATTTAATACAAGTGAAACATTTATGACATTTTAACTCTCTACCAGAATGAGAGAAAAATAAATCTGCCATCATCTTTTATAATGCTCAGGCACTTATGACATCTGTCAGAAAAATTATCCTTGCAGACTGTGTCAGCCCTTCCAGCAAACCAAACAGAAAACACAACAGGATAAACTAATTCTACTTAATGTAAGGCTACATTAATAGAATCTTGCAAGCATGAAGGCACAAACTTTCCACCTCCTCATTAAACTATTTGAGCCAATAGAGCAGGGGACTTCAATTCCCAGAATTCGTCCTCCAGTCATGTTAACTCAGGAATTCTGGGAATTGAAGTTCACAAGTCTTAAACTTGCCAAGTTTGAAGACCCTTCCAATACAGCAAGCCTTCCTAAGTCCTTCTATGACCATAAGTGACTGTGGGCTCCTTCCACTGTTGTCTGATTCCAGCAATAAGCATGTGTCCTTTCTTCCCCCAAGGGAAGAATGATTACATTACATTATTCAAACTATTATCAAAAAAGAAACAAAAAAAATGATCTCTGGCTAACTTTCCATTGAAATGCTAGAGTTCTAGGAACAAATGTTAGCGATAATAGAGGAGGCAAGAAGAATCTTAGATTTCATACTTCAAACTGCTAATTATTGTTCATGGATGAATTTTGCAGTCAGAAGACATAATGAAAAATCTTTAATTTCCTAACATAGAGACAGACTTAACCGTAATTTCAAGTGGGAAATCATGACTGTCCTAGACCAAGCCGAGTCCCAAAGCACTAAAGAATCCCTGAAGGCTAGCACTTTGAGAAATCAGTCAATAAACACATAGAATAAACAACATTACTGTGCAAAAGAGACAATCAACAAGCTAAAAAAGAAACAAAAAGATCAAAACCCCTTCCCACCAGCAATCAACATGCTGATGAGCATCGATTAATACCAGGATTAATACCAGACCAACAATCAAAACATGAACAATACCCCAATTAAGGAACTGCCAAACAAGCTAACAATAAACAGCCCAACCAAAAAACTTCCAAGATCATTCCCACCAACACCGACAGGGTCAACCACTAGAATATAAATTGAGAACAAACCCCATTCCCTACTAGCACTGATGTTACCCAGGGGTAGGACTCTACCAGTTCGGACCAGTTCTATAGAACCAGTTGTTATGATTCTGCACAGTTCGGAGAACCAGCAAATTGTGCCCCTGACTGGCCCCACCTCTCTCTGCCCACCCCTCCCCTCCCCGCCCAGTCAGTCTTTATCGCGCATGTGCGATATCGCTGATTGCATTCTTCCCTTCCCACTCACTCCTTAAGGTATTTCCTTTTTTTCCCCTCCCAACAATCAGTTGTTTTGATGATCAGCTGTGACGGGGTCTCCCTCACTGTCCTAGTACTTCGCCCAGGAGGCTTCCCTGAGGCCCAGAAGGCAAAAACATTGGGGGGGGGGGGCTGCAAAAAAGAAGCCATGCCCACTTAGCCATGCCCACAGAACCGGTTGTTAAAAAATTTGAATCCCACCCCTGCTGTTACCTAGTTTGGGTAATGACCCATCTGCAAGAAAACAACCAAACTCAGAGAGCACCAAGGACCCCTCATTCAAATTCAATTGTTTCACGACAGAGCTGTATATGATACATTCCTGTAAACAGTAGGACCAATTGAAACAAGAAATTTAGAGGGGCACCACGTAGAGCAGGTGTGTCAAACTCATATTGCCATGGCGGTATCACATGACATATCACAACTTTTTTCCCCTTCGCTAAACTAGGCATGGGTGTGGCCAGTGCATGAATGCATCCGACCCAGGGGCTGGGAGATTAACAGTCCTGATGTAGAGGGAACAGCAGATGAAAAGTGATTCTAGGGGCAAGGGATGATTCACACACTCATCATCTAATTATATGCACAAACAGAAATGTGAAGACCAAAGATGATTTTCCAAAAGGCAAAACAACTTTTCTTGTTGTTTTTTTCCTTGAATTTTTTTTGCTTCTTATCCAAAAAGTTTCTTCAGTTCTGTCAGTTCTGTTCTTCAGTTCAGAACTGAAAAACCTTCTTGAATAAGAACAGAAACATTTTCAAGGAAAAAAAAAACAAGAAAAGTTGTTTTGCCTTTTGGGAAAGTACTTTTGGAACAACCATGCCCTGAATGATTAAGAATCTCCATAGACACAAAAAACTGAAGGATAAACTCCAATGTGGTAATGTGGTTGTATCAAGAAAGCTAAATTCCACTGCAGGACTAATTTTTTCCCATTTTTATTTTTTAAATTCCAGCAATCAAAAGATTGCAAAGATTATAAAGTGATGGAGCCTCCAGCACATTTGTTGATGATAAATTGAGAAGAAAATTTCTGTTTTGGTTAAAACAAGAAAGCAGAAAGATATTACACCCCAGTTTTTTTTTTCTGATCATTTTTTATCCCACCTTTATTTTGCTAACAGCAGCAAGTTTCAGAATATGCACAACATTCTTGGTTTTTCTTTTTCTTGAAGACCTTTCACCTCTTATGCAAGAAGCTTCCTTAGTTCTAACTAAGTAGTGGGGAAAGGAAAGCCTACCCTTTGCAGTCAGTCATTAGAATTCTGAGGGCCCCAATGAACCAGGGCAGAATTCAAAACTCCGTCTGCACCTGACAGAAAAGGGCCACTCCTTTGAGGACAGCAAGGTTCACATTCTGGACAGAGAGAACCACCGATTTGAAAGAGAAGTCAAAGAAGCTATCTATGCAGGGGTGCGATTCAACCTCTGTAACAACAGTTTCAGTGAGCACACCAAACATGCACTTTGCACGTGCGCAGAGAGAGCATTTGCTACTGACCTTCTCCAGCAATCTCTGTGTGTTAAACAGCTGACGCGTGGCAATCCACTGTGCCCCACGAATCAGCTGAGTTTGAAAATCAGGATATAAAGCACAGACTAGAGCTGGGGCAGGCAGGTGGGCCCAACAGCTGATCGTTGGAGCAAACCTGTTTCCTCACAGCTGATCCTTGAAGCTACCAGTTCGCCTGAACTGGGCCAAACTGGTAGAATCCCACCCCTATATCTATGTCAAAAATGAACAGCTCTCCCTCAATAGAGGGAAGGGATAAGAGTCCTTATCTCTCTCAGCAGTCCCATGATGGTTCCACTCTCTCATTCAGATGACTCTGGGGACACCAATTAGTCCGCAGGTGGTTATTGAGTGTTAAAAATAAAAATAAAAGTCCAGTGGCCTTTTTTTTAAAGCACCTTTAGGACAACCATGAGCTGGGTGACTGAGAACCTCCACAGACATGCAAATTTTAGTGTTTATTTATTAGAGTTATATCCCACTTTTCCTTCAGGGGCTCAATTTTTCCCCTCAGCAACAACCCCAAGAGAAGTTGACTGGCCAAAAAGTACCCAGTGAGTCGCTATGGTTGCAATTGGATTCAATCCAGATTTTCCAATTTCAACATCCAACGTCTTTTAAATTTATAGTCATTATACATATGAAAGTAACTGGTACTTTCTAGGTTCTGCACCAGTGGTGGGATTCAAATTTTTTTACTATCGGTTCTGTTCAGGTGTGGCTTGTTGGGTGTGGCAGGGGAAGGATACTGTAAAATCTCCAGTTAGAAGTGGTATTTGCCAGTTCTCCGAACTATTCAAAATTTCCACTAACGGTTCTCCAGAACTGGTCAGAACCTGCTGAATACCACCTTTGATCTGCACCCATTATTATCATCATGGTCATCTTTTCCTTCAGACATATCTATCACTGAGATAGACAAAGAACAGAAGACAATATGTAGAAAGAATCACTGAGATTCAGTATCTGGCACAGACAGCAAGAGCCTTTGAAGGCTCTTGATAATTGCATATTATCAAATGCAAGAACACTTTCATCTGATGTCAGAAATGTCAGCGCTAATTATGTGGATCAATCAAGAGTCCCCATTCTCTGGACTAATTCGGATGCAAAAATCTGTTAAAACCCTTCATGTCAGCCTCTCACAATCTGGAACCCTGAAATATATTGGGACAGTACCTCCTAGCCTTCTAACTAATTGGGAGGGAAATTACTAAATGAAGCAAATTTCAGAATATGTACAGTGCGCCACAGCAGAATTTGGCAGTCCTTATTTCCCTCATATTCTCTGACAGAATACTATAGAGGATTCCCAAGTTTTACATATGCATGGATTTATCCACCTCAAAGGATTTTTGTGATAAGAATTCACACACACACACACACACACACATATAATTGTTACTATGAATGTATGCATGTATATATTTGCAGATTTTCACAGGTGAAGGTATTCAGGTCTTGGCATGTTCGGGTCTTTTCCTGTGTAAGATTAAGAATATCTTGACGATGTTTTGATGAGGTCCCACTCGCCATTTTCAGGCTGGTGCTTTCAGCTTCGTGCTTGTGCGAGCAAAGCGTGATCAGAGCTGCTGTCTCTCTATAAATACTGGTGGGGAGGTTTCAACTTTTTTCAAGCATGAACAGAAGAGATGACTCTACCAGACTGTCAATTATCTGGAAGCCTGCACTCACAAACAAAAAAAATCTCCACACTACAAGCCAAGCAAACACCTAGACACAAACACACACACACACACACACACACACACACACACACACAATACCTCCAGCCCAAACACACCCCAACCAGCCACCCAGATGAAACCTAGCTTCCTGATAAACGATAGCCGGCCATTCACCAGAAGCCAAGCCGCACTACAAGTCCCCAATACAGGAAACACAATGTTGCCAGCCAATCAAGACAAAAAAACACTACAGACAGAAGATATTAGAAACACCAATCAAGCAGAACACAGCAAACTCCAAGACCAATAAACACAGACCAAGACTCCCAACCAATCAGGATGAAGAAAAAAAACATTCTAACACAGCACGAGGCTAGCACCAAATTTAAAACAGAAACAGCTGTGAAAGCCTGACACACAGACAAACCCAATACACAAGCCTGATGATAGCAGATGAGATTCTGCCGAAACGTTGCTACAACTTTAAAAGCACAAAAATACCCGAACAAAGCTGAATACCATATATATGTGGTATTACACACACACACACACACACACACACACACACACACACACACACCTAGGATACACAGTCTTTATCCCTGTGTCAAATTAGCATCTCATCTTTCTTTTTTGGGGGGGTGGGGGGTGGAGAGGGATGTCGATGCCTAGAGCAGTGTGGTGAAACTGTGGCTCTCCAACCGATGCTGACATCTCTCATTGGCCGCTACAAATGTGGCAGCTCAATTTTAAAAAATGGACAAATATGGGTGTGGGGGGGAGGAAATGGCTTTTTGTATTTCTTCCCCGAAATCTTCCCCCTGTCCTGCTTTGCTGGGAAATTCTCAGGGAAAGGAGCCCAAACCAAAATAAGTATGATAAGCTTAGTGGAGGCTTAACCCACCTCTTTTCAATCACTGTTTTCAAAAGAGGGAAAGCAAGAAATCAGGCTTTGATCATACCACTGAAATCAGATTTCAGTGGCACCATCTTAGGACTGAAGTTGGTGTCTCTGAAACATCTTTGCTGTCACCTCAACATGTGACAACATGATTCTGAAACAAAGGAAAATTCCAAATGTAAAGAATTGTGATCATTTGACTTGAAGAGAAAGGCAGATATCCCACTGAGAAACCTTGATCGTGAAATCTGATATGGGAGAACTACTCTGCCTAAACACACCCTTAACTTTGCATGGTTTGAAGGGAACAGAGGAAAAATCCTTGCACCAGCAGTGGGATCCTACCTGTTCCACTACAGGTTTGGTGATTGTACGTGCAAACGTGGGCACCTAATGCACACGCACAGCTTTCCCCACATCAGCTGAGACCTGCAGCACCAATCAGCTGAGAGGATAAAGAAGAAAAAAAGCACAGGCATAGGTGGGAGGGCCTATCCTGCGCTTTTCCTTCTCCTCTCAGCTGATCGTCAGAGGCTTTTGTTACTACCGGTTGGGCCAAACCGGTCCAAACTGGTCCAAACCGGTAGCATACAACCACTGCCTTGTACCATCCTGCTATGTGCATTCTGTAATTCTATCTTTGGATGGATGGAAAGGGTTTGAAACAAAGTTAATGCAAAAGAAAAAAGAAAAAAAAAGCATTTGGTTGTAATTTATGGTTTCTCTCTACAAAGTTCTTTTTTCTCATTGCTTAATCTAAATTCTATGCAGTTTTACAGGGCCAAGGCTGCAGCTTAGAAGCAAAATCAAAATGGAATATATTAGCTAGTTAATGTCTCATAAGGACTGCTGCCAAAATTACCCTCAGAGAAAATATTAAATCATATTGACTAGCCCGTTTGCATTCCTAGATGCATAATGCTCTGCCTTCACATGTCCTGGATTTTTCTGTTTTCTCAACCCCTGAAGAGCATGTAGTTTGAAATGACATTTAGGGACAAATTTAAGGGATAGCAGCAATGGCAGGGGATAAATCTAATTTCGGTAATATTCAGGTACTTAAGATTACGCATCAGGCACAGAGATATGAAAATGAAACAGAAATACTGAAATTTTATGGGTTATAAATCATAAGCTTATTATGGTCTAACTATCACAATGTTTATTAACAACCTTATTAGATTGTTCTTATAGAAGAGAATATTTGTACCTCAGGGTTGAACTATGGAGTCCTTGGTGCTGTTTAAGTCTGGTTGTTTTCTTGGAGATGTTTCATTACTCAACTAGGTAACACCATGGGTGTTAGCATGATACTTTACATTTGCTCTGTTGGTGTTATTTAGTTGGGTGACGAAAGCTCTACAAGAAAACAACTAAGAATATGAAGAACCCTAATGGTTTTTTACATATACACCTATTGGGTACACCTTGGAACTGGGCTCCAGAAACAGCAGCAAGTACATTCCAAAACATCTGAGCCTACTAAACTAAAAATCCAGAAATTGAAATTTGGTAGGTCTGTTTTAAACAGGGGTTAAGGTTATATCTGTACTTAGACTAAAAACTTGAATGCTACCTAAGATGAAGAGCAACAAAAGATGTTGCTACACAGCTTAGTGTATAAGGAGATTTTATTTATATAAATAACTTAGTTTTTTTTTTTTTCACTCGTCAGATGGAAATACACCACCGAGAAAAACTACAGGGGATGATCTGAATAAAAAGATTCTTCAATTTTGTTACAGTGATTTTCTCATCATTGAATAGTTTGGCAAAATGAAACCTCAAGCAGAAATAGTAATTTTAAGTTCAGTCCTCTGCCAAGACACCAGAAGACTGAGAAACTTCTCTAAATAAATTATTCTTAATAAACTAGATTCTGTCTTACACATGTACTCACTTATTAATTAAACTAGACCCAGAAGACTACATTCTTAAGAATGTTTACAAAGTTTTGGCAAATTCAAAGTGAACCAGTGAAAATATTATTCAAATCGAATTCAAAAATTTAATCCATGCTCTTATGGAGCATCTCAATACCTGTATTTTTATATGCCAAACCAAACATTTG
This sequence comes from Pseudonaja textilis, assembly GCF_049901715.1. Taxonomy (NCBI): domain Eukaryota; kingdom Metazoa; phylum Chordata; class Lepidosauria; order Squamata; family Elapidae; genus Pseudonaja; species Pseudonaja textilis. The sequence continues at coordinate 29,401,941 of NC_141991.1, forward strand.
AAAGGCACCTTCCCCAAAATGTGTAGCTGGTGTCTGAGAATCAAATGTTCTATAACAGCATATTTTACAATACTCAGATCTTAGGAAGTGCTCTGCCAAAATTCATTTTTAATCCTCTCATAAATCATTAGCCTAGTAGCTGCTTCACCATTTACCTGAAATAGAATTCTGGTTGCAAAAATGAATAATCTAAAAATAATGCTTATTTATCCATCATTGGGTATGTATCAGAAAAGAGTGGAAAATCACACTGTAATTATACTACAAACATATTGTACAAAACAGAAATGCTATAGATACTCCATTTCATACTCGGCAGAGCTTCAATCTTGCTGCTTAAGAAATATTCAGCTTGGCCCCCCAAAATAAATTCACCTTAAAGTCTATCTTAGTTACCAGACATTTTCATAATTTCCTTAGCTTGATACAAAAATGGTTTACCATTTCCTATTTCCAAGATGGTTTTTCAATTACACAGTTTCTGAGCTCTGGATTTTCTAAGTAGTCCTCCATCTAAATCAGGGGTGTCAAACTCAACTTCATTGAGGGCTGCATCAGGCTTGTGCTTGATCTTGGGGGCCCCAGGATGGACGTGGACAAGGTAGGCTTGGCCAGCTCGATGACACTCGTGTCGGGGGCACCTGTGGTGGCCTGAGCATCCTGCCAGTGAAAACAGGCTCTCAAGCTCCGTTTCGGCTGTGACGGCCTCCTGCAACCCCCTGCCAGCAAAAACAGAGCATGGAGGCTTATCCTTAACCCTCCGTTTTCAGCTGCGATGGCTTCCTGCAACCCTCTGCCTGAGAACACTGAGCTTGAGAGGGCCACACTCAGCCCTCCTGAGCTCTGTTTTAGGCAGGTCCTTTGCTGTTTCCAGGGCAGCCCCGCGAGCCAGATCTAAGCACCCTGCAGCACCCTGATCTGGCCCCGGGCCTTGAGTTTGACACCCTTGATCTAAATACAGTACTAATCAGGACTGATCCTGCTTAGTTTTCTAGACCAGCCAATGTCAGCTATGTGCTTTGCTATTGTTGAAAAACTAACTCAAATAAATATCATTTGTGAATAAGGCCACATCTCCTGTTTAAAGAAAAACTTTCAATCACTATGTTCCTCTAATGTCTAATGAGTCTAATGGAAGAGAATATCTGTAGCTCAGGGTTAACCTGACCTGTTTAGTCCTAGCTGTTCTCTGACATTGGTTATTTTCGTACAGATGTTTCATTGTCCAACTAAGTAATATTATCCATACTCTTACCTAGTCGGATAGTGAAACATCTGACAAACAAACCAACAACCCAACTCAGAAAGCACCACTATATGTCAATTATCCAGGTGTGGTTGTCCCCAAGGGGGTTTTCCAAAAGGAAACAGGACTTTCTTGGTTGTTCTTTGAAAAATGCTTCGCTTCTCAATAGAACTGCAGAAGTTTCTTGGAAGAGAAGCAAAACATTTTCAAAGAAAAAACAAAAACAAAGACAGTCTAAGTTGACTTATGCAAAGACCCTGTGGGATAACTCCACCACTATATTTCTCATCAGATAACAAACCAAATAAAAATTGAAATGCTGGGGGAAAAGCTTCTTGGAACAGTAAAGAGACCTTGATTCACACAATTTTAAGCATGCCTACTCAGAAATGTTTCACTGTGTTAAACGAGACTTATTCTTATGTGTATTTGGATGCTGTCCCTAAGAAGAATATCAAGGTTGTTCAGTGCTAGGTAAAACCATTTTAATACATTCACACATTTTAAACTTTCATCACATCTGGTGTTTTCCACACTATTTTCACAGCTGTTTTCTTTGATATATGGACTATAGTCATGGGATAGTCATTCTTTGATATATGGGCTATAGTCATAGGATACTTCAGATATCCCTGACAGAGAGGGAAGTAAAAGGAAGACAGATACTACCTTTCTATGCCCAAGAAAATCTTAGCAATTCTTGATGCACCAACATTTTCTAACATCAAGATTGGGAAAAACAAAAGGACGTAAGGGAGAATCTTGAACTGATTAGTAGATGCTTTATAGTATCCAGGACTGAAAACACATCCCAAAGGGGGCAAAAAAATTTTCATAGTAGCAGAAAATCATTTCAACAAAAATGGAAGAGAAAAAAATTAATCCTTCCTATCTTGACATTTTGAGATCAAACTTTAAAATCTGTGGTGAGTAAAGCATCTTGAGCCAAGAAATACATTCAGCCTTGTATGGTACATTGTCAGAAAGCTTTTTAAAAAATGAAATGGCCTGGATGGATGGATGGATGGATGTACAAAAAGAATGACAGGTTGATTGATTTAAATATGTCTCTGATCCCAGAGGTGCAATAAAAGGCCATGCAGGAAAGAAAATTGCGCGTTCTCCCACACGCTTCTATCACCCGCTATTTTTTAACATGCATAATAAACAAATTAAGTAAGAAATAAAATGGGGTTTTTTTTCACCAAGCTTTTCCTTTACTTTAATGCATCTGTTTTCTTTATTTCTTTTGATGTGCTTTGCTTCTGTAATTGTGGGTACTTTTCCATTTCAAATTCTGCAAACCACCTTGGAGACTTTTTTGGGGGGGGGAGTTAGATATTCGCATTTTTCCAAATAAAGCAATGTTTTTTAGCTTTCCATCATTGTCGAACGACACCAATCTGCATTCTGCATTGGCCCAGCAGCATTTTTGAGAGGAAAAAAACAACAACATTAAGGGTGGAGCTTTCCTTTGAGTCAGCAAGCATTCCCCATTGCAGGGATAAAAAAAAAAAATTCATTAAAATCATCTTAAAAACATAATAATAAAATTAGACCCTGTAATTTCAAGAGAAGGCTCCACAGAGCAGCTCGCCTGTCTGCTCTGGACTTGCAGTTTTTAGGTTTTGGCAGTGACTTGTCTGTAAAAGTCTCCACGTTAAAAAAAAAAAAAAAATGCTTCAGCAAGACATAATTCAGAGTCTAACTGGATTAGCAAAGGACACATCATGTCAAACTAATTGAGAGAGGCATGAAATGTATCACTATCATTCTTCTGTAAATCTATGATGAGCAGTTTAGGCATACATATAACAAAGGCAATTATCATCTGCAGAGAGAACGGGATGAAACCACAAGGCACTGGAAATACAGATTTTTCCCCCCTCTATAAGACAAAGCATTTCTGATCTATTTAACCTCACACCACCACATCTACATTAGCTACCGTATCTGAAATTATTTTACCATAATGAAATCTAAGGAATTAAGATTTCTAAAAGCTGCAATAGGTGTTCCATAGAGTTTATTATTGGCTTCTAGAGATTTACGGCCATCCATTTTGATAATTTAGGTAGGTTTTGAAAGGATCAATCAGCACACCATCTTTTGAAACGAAAACAGCACAATTCTTAAATTTTCTGGAATACGGAAACTTAAAATCTGAACCTGCTACTTCTAAAGAAAGCTCTGACAGTATTTCTTCAATGGAAATATAGGTAATCCTTGACTTATGACCACAACTGGGATCAGAATTTCTGTTGCAAGACTGAGTTAAGGAAATTGTGCCTGATTTTATGTCTTTTTTCTCCCACTGTTGTTAAACGAATCAATGCAGATTTGAAGTGAATCGCACAGTCATTAAACAGATCTGTCTTCCCCATGGATTTTGCTTGTCAAAAGCCATCTGAGAAGGTTGCAAATGACTCTGGGACACTGAGATCGTCATAAATATTGTACATAGTGGTTAGCAATTTGTTCTGTTTTTTCTGTGCCATTGTAACTTCAGTCACTAGATAGATGGTTGTAAGGTGAGAATCACCCCCGTAATACACACATTTTTTTAAAAAAAAACCCATCACTGAGGGCTGAGAGTAGACAGATTTCTGCTGGGATGAATAAAATTCTCTAAGTCCAACAAGAGGAAAGGGTTTTTTAAGAATCCATAAATCAACATGTGGCCCACAACACTTATACTGTTTTAAATGACTGTTTCCCAGGAAAAAAGAAAGGTTGTGCAGTATCAGTAGTTACTACCGATGATATACAGCTTTCATTATTGTGTTCTTATTGGTGACATTTCCACAGCAATGAAATTGGGGTTGCAACTTGTTTGTATGGGATACAATTTGATTTCTTTCTCTCTCTTTCTCTCCTCACCGTAAAATCCCCACCCACCACTCATGTCTCCTGCAAGCCATCAGGGATCAAGTAATTGAAGTTGAAGTACAATTAAAAACATTTGTTTTAGGTTTCAAATAAGAGATAAGGACACCCTTGCCTGACTGTAGTCACTCATTTCAACTAACTGTCTCTTCATAGTTGTAATACTTACCTTGGTATTAGTTATACCATTATACAGCCCACCTTCTGTATAGCACTGAGAGGAGTTTGAAAAAAATGGTTATATTAACCAGGGTTTGATTTGGTTGCTCTTTGGAGGGTAGACTAGACTGAAATCCATAACCATTTCAGAACAGAACAACCACTGCTGCTAAGAAAATTTCACATTTTAATCCAGATCAGTGTTTCTCAACCTTGGCTACTTGAAGATAGGTGGACTTCAGCTCCCAGAATTCCCAACCAGCATGGTTGGCTGGGAATTCTGGGAGTTGAATTCCACCCTTCTTCAAGTGGTTATGCTTGAGAAACATAGGTCCAGGTTATTGTCATCATAATCAATTATATTTATATACTGCCCAACTCTCAATGATTTTGTGTGGTTTATAAATTACTCATATAACTTCAGAATCTAAAGCTGGCTTCAATTACACTCGCCAAAGGCCTGAGTGAGTAGCCATTATGTTCAAGACCCTTCAAACACCAGCAGAGAGGCAGTCATCCAAATCTTGGGGAGAAGCCTTGTTCCAGAGGGCAGGTACTTTTACAGAAAGACAGTTCTGGATCCCAATAGATGGCACTGTTTAATTGAAGAAATTTGAAGTGCATTGGCACTGCCAGATCACAGAGCAAATGTTATGAGAGACAAGCAGCTTCTCAGGTAACCAGGCCCTAAGACATCAATATCAACCAGCACCCAAAAGCACACTGGCAATTAATGCAGCTTACAGAGCAGAGGAGTGTGGGTGGGATCGGGGTGTGGTGTGTGTGGGTGTGTGGGTTTGTGGGTGTGTGTGGCTCTGGACAACTGGTAATGTGGTCCCACAAGATCATAGGCTTTTAACATTATGTGATTTAGATACGCTGATGTTATTATGTATTTTATATGCAGCCCAAAGGAAATTCCTCTTCACTTAATGGGGCCCAAGCAAGCCCAAAGGTTGGATACCCATGTTCTCTAGATTAGAAAATACATGTCTGACATACAGAGAAGAAAAAATTGTTTTTCTTCCCCTTATAAATTTTTGTCAATCCCAATCCCTATCAGTCCTATTGTAGTTTCAAGAAGGATAGGATTGTCAGTCAGCTAGACAAGGAAAAATAACTCTCAATAGATTTTATGGCACCTTAAAGGAAGAAAAATACAAATAAAAACTAATTGCCTTAATAGAAGTCTACTTTTTAAAAAAGCATCAGCTATGTTAATTGTTTAATGATACATATATGGTTCCCTTGGTTAATCATAATCTATATCTGGGTAGAACCTGCTTCAATTACACTAGCACATGCCAAACTGGGAGGGAGGACTTAGGCCTCTAGCCAAAATAAACAAGTTGGGGAAGACTGCCCCACCTCTGATTTTCTGTATTTCCTCCAATTGCAATCTATGCCCTGAACAAATAAACCAGTGTTTCTCAACCTAGGTAACCTTGAGACATATGGATCTCAACTCATAGATGGCAGACATAACATGATCAGCTGGGGAATTCTGGGAGTTGAAGTCCACATGGCTTAGAGTTGCTCAGGTTGAGAAACATTGAAGTGGACAATCTTATTTCATTTTAATTCGAACTTACAAATCCTTTTGTTAATTCCTATCTACAAATTCTCACATCTGCAGTATATGTCTCTGTCTTTCCCCATAGAAAGACCTAAAAGGAAAGAAAATTTTTATTTAAAGTTTGGTAAAATTTAACTAGGTTCATTTACTTCAATTAATTCAGATTTGAGCATGGTAAAAGGATGTTGCTAGAGTTAGTATAACAAAATGTGTAAGACTAAAAAAGGCATTCATAATGTTTCAAATGTTCTTCAATCATAATGTGCATTAGAATATTGCTTCCAAAAGTGTAATTCTTTAAAAATACAAAAATATTAATAAATGTTATGTTTTTAAAAACTGAAACAACTATGTAATTATTATTTTGGTATATTCTTCAAACTAATGCTGTGAATATCTTAAACCTACACAATATAATATAAAATACTATAAATTACTCTAAAAGGTAGAAACTGAGCTTGTAAAAGTACTTAAAATACGCAAAATGCAATGTTCCAGAAATTTTAATGGTTCTTGGTTCTCTTTTGCTTGTCATTATCCTATTTATATATTTAAGAGCTTGTTTATATCTACTAGAACTACAGCAAGGAAGAGGAAAATGAGATAATATAATTTTGGTTTAGATGATTAATGAAACATTATTATTATCAAATTAACTTCAAATTTTATTTTAATGAACTATGATTAGTGCATTAATTAATATCAATAAAACCTACGTTTACTGAAGTTGAGAGTCCAATACATTTAAATATTTTTTTAAAGAATGAAAGCAGGTGAAAATCTATCGATATTCTGTCTTGGGTGGTGTAAATAAATAAATTCCATTTATTTTACCGAGGAAACAGATGAGATATAAACACTTCTACTACTTCCTCCTTAAATAAAAGCTAAAATTGCCACTTTAGTATTTGCCTGACAAGAAAAAAAAAAAGTCTCAGCAGCAACAGCAAGGTCAATAAATGTAAAAACATTCCCCAAATAAAAGTTCCCACAAATTCTCTGCAAGATGGCTAACAGCTCCCAGCAGAAAGAAAGAATAAAAAAAAATAGTTCAAAAAGAGCGCCAACTGCTTTCTCAGAATAGGAGTTTTGCAAAAAGATTGGCACAACTGCTTCCTTTCCATGTCAAGCAACAAAGAATAGTTTCTTTTAAAAAGCTTATCAAACACGAATAAGGATACCTTACCTGCATCCCTGGGTAGACACAAAGTTTGCAGCAAACCCGTCTGAAATTAGTTAGCGGAAGAGTAATCGTATTTGTAGAAGAAAAAGAAAAAGATAATGATGATGATGATGGTGATGATGATGAAGTATTATTGTCTTGCCTTTTTCAGTCCTTGGCGCTGCAAGAGCATGCCCAGAGCTGCCTTGCTTGTCAGCGTCTTCAAAGACAGATCAAAAGCGCCTCAATGCTTTTTTTTTTTTTTACAAGTTTGAACTATTATTTTAAGCTCCCTGATTAATGCTTAGGATCATGGTGGAAAAGCCATGAAATTTAACTAGGTATACCAACGTGTCTGTTCCTGCCTCATTTTCAAAATTCTTGAATAACAGTGATTGCACATTTGTTTCTTCATTTGATGTATCTCCTGGCAATCTTTCAGGACAATCCATCAGCACATCATAGGAGCTGAAACGGTTTAACAAATTTAACAATAAGCCAGTTAAAATAAGGTATAAATCATCACCATTTCTCAGGCTATGCCATGATTTCACAGAAAGAGTCTTCCGTAAATAGATATTCTGTCGGTAACTTATGAAGGCTTTGTCCGTAATTCTCTTTCAATATACTATAAGTTACCCTGTCTGAGATTTTATAAGTTGGCCTCATGATTAAAACACTGGGTTTGTCAACTAGAAGTTCAAAACCCAAGGACCACATGATGGGGTGAGCTCCCATTACTTGGTCCAGCTCCTGCCAACTTAGCACTTTGAAAACATGCAAGTAGATAAATAGGCACTTCTTTGGAGGGAAGGTAACAGCATTCTGTGTGCCTCGGCATATAGTCGTGCCAGTCACATAACCATGGAAGCGTCTTTGAGCAACGTTGGTTTCCCTGGCTAGGAAACGGAGATGAGCACTGCCCCCCCATAGTCAGATATGATTGGACTGGGAAAACCTTTTTTATCTTTATTTTTTGCAGTATGTGTGAAGAGCCCCATACCAGAGGAGGGTACACTACTGCAGCATTCGCTAGCAATACTAAGAAAAAGCCAGATATCTTTCAAAATCATGAAAAAACTTATTCCAAATAGTCCTCAAATCATGACCACAATTGAGCCCAAAATTTCTATTGCTAAGTGAGACAGTTGTTAAGTGAATCTTGTGACCTTTTTTGACACAGTTGTTAAGCGAACTTCAAAATTATCCTCTATTTTTTTTATCTAAATCTGAGGGCATTGGTTAAAATCTCTGATGGATCATGCAGAACAATAGTCATGAGACCATTAACAAGGGCAAACAGATTAATTTATGTAAGTAATATTAAGGGAGTACAGTAAGGTAGATTGATCATATAGAAACAGTGAATGAGACTTAAATCACAAAATAAATATATGAAGGAGGAACGAAGTGATCCAAGAGGAAAACCAAGGAAGTTGTAGGCATAGCTGATGAGATTAAAGAACGAAAGGTTTAAAAAGGTTGCAAGGTTTAAAAAGGTATAAAAATGTTTCATGAACAGGACTGGCATATATTAGATTTTATTTCTCTTCTCTCCAACTTGTTGCTTTGAATTTCTTTTGCTAACTACATATTCTTTTTCTATACTTTTTGTCTGCCAGCCAGACTAGATCTAATTACCTTCTGCTACATATCAACTCAAAACATTGTGCAATTTTTTTAGCATCTAATTGGTGGTTGCCTACAGGGGAAAAAAATGCCTGGGAAAAAATTTCAAAAATTCATCGCTCTCAAACTACCTGCAGCGCTCTCTACTTGTATCAGTTATTTTGCAGACAGCCCTAAAAAGCGTTGACTTTACTTATAATACCATTTTATTTAAAAAAAAAGAGAGAGAGAGAGAGAGAGAGAGAGAGAGAGAGAGAAAAGGCAACCTTGCCAAAACTAAAGATTAATTAATATTTTAAAGCCAGATTTTGTAATACTAACTTTAAACTAGACATTTCTCTAGGAAATTTCTGAATTGGTTGGATAGAAAGAATATTCCAGCAAAGGAACAAATAAATTTTGGGACAGGTCTAAGAAGATTAGACCAAGTCTTAATTCTAAATCAGTTTGTGAGGGAAAAAAATAGAGGAATAGAGATAGTATTTGACTTAGTTCAGGGTTGTCAAACTCCATTTCATTGAGGGCTGCATCAAGATTGTGTTTGACCTCAGGGAGGAGGCAGAGGGGGCGTGGTCAGCTGGACATCATTTGTTTGAACACGGGGAGCCAGAGTGGGTACGGCCAGCTCGATGTCACTTGCGTCAGGGACAACTGTAGTGGCCTGAATGCTCTGCCAGCAAAATCAGGCTCATTTTTGGCTGAGACAGCCTCCTGCAATTTCTGCCAGCAAAAATTGAGCTTGCAATACAGGGCCTTCCCAAGCTCGCTTTCCCTGGTAGAGGTACCAGGGGGCGGTCCTTCGCTGTTTCCAAGGCAGCTGCATGGGCCAAATCTAAGCACATTGAGGGCCAGATCTGGCCTTGAGTTTGACATCCCTGACTTAGTTGATGGAAATAAAAAACTGGGGGAGGGGAAGAAAAATTGGAGAATACGTCACAATTTTCTTACGAAAAGAAATACATAAGAGTTATGACTAATTGGTGGCTATAATTATCATGAACTGTCTACACTCAGGGAGCAGAGAGACACAGCTACAACTTGTCTCTTGCTGCTGACATTCTAGGTTCCTTGATTAAAAGCTACTCTAAATCAATCCATTATCCTTCTAAATTGGAAAATAAGCTGACTTATTGTATGTTGACAGTGCAGTCAATCCATTCCATATCATACATTGCTGGTATGATAAAGGAGGAGGAGGAGGAGGAGGAGGAGGAGGAGGAGGAGGAGGAGGAGGAGGAGGAGGAGGAGGAGGAGGAGGAGGAGGAGGAGAAGAAGAAGAAGAAGAAGAAGAAGAAGAAGAAGAAGAAGAAGAAGAAGAAGAAGAAGAAGAAGAAGAAGAAGAAGAAGAAGAAGAAGAAGAAGAAGAAGAAGAAGAAGAAGAAGAAGAAGAAGAAGAAGAAGAAGAAGAAGAAATAATAATATAATAATGCAGCTTGGATAAGTGAGGTGGAAAAGAAGAAGCTGAAATGAAAAACCTGTAATAATGGAAGAAATGGTGGAGAAAAGGGCAAGGAAGATGAAGACTTGATCAGCACAAGGGAAAGATGAACTGCTTGGTTTATGATAGAAACATATGACTGGCTTACACGCATTGATTGTCAGGTTGCTTTTACAAGGAGGTGAAATTGAAGGTTTGTTAATACCTGGTAAAACATACCTGATAATGAAAGATCCAGCAAAAGGGGCAACTACAGGCCAACTACAAGAAAACTATGGGGCAGGGATGTCAAACTCAAGGCCTGGAGCCAGATGCGGCCCACAGGGTGCTTAGATCTGGCCCCGGGGGCTGTCCTGAAAACAGCAAAGGACCAGCCCACGGTGCCTCTGCCAGCAAAAACGGAGCTTCGGAGGGGGCTCCCAAGCTCCGTTTTCACTTGCAGAAGATTGCAGGAGGCCATCGCAGCCATAAACAGAGCTCGGGAACCTGTTTTCTCTGGCAGAGCCCTCGGGCCTTCATAGGCGCCCCCAACACGAGTAACATCGAGCTGGCCATATCCACTCTGGTCCCCCAAGTTCAAACACAACCCTGATGCGGCCCTCAATGAAATCAAGTTTGACACCCCTGCTATAGGCCAATCATCTGCTTTCAAATTTCTAATGGGTATGGTGCACAGTCCAACACTATGTACTTGAGAACAGACCTTTCTACTTGAGCAAAAAGAAAACTGCCCAAACAGCAGAGGAACAAAAGATCAGTTACTTCTTGACAAAATGATTTTGGAAAACTGCAAGAGAAGGGAGACCAGCTTGATTGTAGCTTGGGTTGATTACAAGAGGACATTTGACTGCCTGACACGTTATTGGATAATCAAATGCCTAGAAATAACAGGAGTCAGTAGAAACACCAGAAGCTTTGCGTAAAGATCAATGGCACAATGGTGTTGGGAGAAATATCTATCTGGTTCAGTTCCAAGTGGGGAGAAAGATACTGTTGTGTTTTTGTCTCCCTTAAGATTTCCATTTCTCTTTTAGGGGAAATGTAATATTCTGCCTTTTTAAATATTTCTCAAAATATTTCATTCTTCTAAGAGGGGTGACTTCCCTCAATGGGATACATAGCTGGTCAATCTCTAGGAGATATTAATATAAAGAGAGGAATCTTTCAAGGAGTCTTACTACTGCCACTAATGTTTGTCATTGCACTGATTTCTCTGTCAGCGATGCTGAACAAACCAGGCCAAGGCTATTAAACATCAAAAACGTCAGCCAGGTTGTTCTACCTCCTTTACGTGGCCAATCTGAAGCTGTTGGAAAAACACCATCTGAAATAAAAACTCTGCTCAACACTGTCTGTATATACAGCCAAGAAACCACAATGGAGTTTGGATAAATATGCCACTTTTACCATCCACAGGGCAAAAGCAGTGGAAACTAACGAAATGTCCTATGGAAATAACATCTAGATTCTGTATGAAGACAGTCACTACAAAAACACCAGACAGTTAAAAAAGAAAAAGGGGCATTGGAAGAATATCTGAAGGACAGTGAGGAAGATACACTGAAGCTAATATACTGTACCAGGAAGGCATACTGAATATCATAGAGACCAAATTGACCCTCAAGAAAAGACCAAATGAAAAGTAAAAAGAGACATGGGAAGCAGTGGTGGGATTCAAATTTTTCTACTACTGGTTCCGTGGGCGTGGCTTGTTGGGCAAGGCATTGCTTAATGGGCATGGCTTGGTGGGCGTGGCAGGGGAAGGACACTGTAAAATCTCCATTCCCATCCCATTCCAGGGGAAGGTTACTGCAAAAACCCATTCCATCCCCACCCCATTAATCTGCTTTCCAGCTCCGTTCTCCTGTGCAGGGCAACAAAATAAGACCCAGCCGATCAGCTGAGACTTGGGAGGCAGAGAATAGAGGGGGGTGGACCCAGTCAGAGGTGGTTATTTGCCAGTTCTCTGAACTACTCAAAATTTCCGCTACCGGTTCTCCAGATCTGGTCAGAAGAACCTTGCCTCTGGTGGCAAGGCTAAGTAGGGTATTACATGTTCAGTAAACACACACACACACACACACACACAGAGAGAGAGAGAGAGAGAGAGAGAGAGAGAGAGAGAGAGAGAGAGAGATTGATTCTTGTCTGGAATACCTTCTAAGGCTGATATAGAGTAATGACATTGCTCTTGATATCTAGCCTGGATCTCCTCAAGAACTTACCTCAAAGGTGCTTTTGCAAAAGGCAACTGGACTGACTTGAATTTTTTTTCCGGAAGAGGGGGGGAACATTTCACTTCTCATCCAAGAAACTTCCTCAGATCTAATTGAATGGTGGGGAATGGAAGGATTTATATTTATTCTGCATATTGTTTCACATTGCAAACCGAGATCTGAAACTGTGGAACTCTGCTTATGATTTTGTCCTGGTGCTAGAGTAGGTGTTTCAATACCAAAAATAAACATGGAGACACAGGCTATGAAGAACAGATATAGATATAAAAAGCAGCAGCAATGAAAGATAAAACAAAACCAGAGGCACAAAATTAATCCTATTCCTGGCCCCAGTCCATCAGCTAGGAACAAAGGCAGCCCAATTTTATATGTTATTGGGCCACTTGAAAATTAAAATTAAATTAAAAAGAGGAATCCTTGGAATCCTCAGGGAAAATCTGCCTCCAGACATCACATATGTAAACATAATTCAAAGCCTAAAGTAAAACAACAACAGAAATATAAACCCTTAATTGCAATTTTTATAGATTGAAATTCTTCTTTCAACAGCCTCTTGGTTCTTAAGATTTTTTTCCCCCAAAATCTGGGAGTCCCTGCAAGAATGCCATTTATACTCCCTGCACCCAGGATTCTTCTATCCCATCCAGATAAATCTAGAAGAAAAATAAGACCCTCCTTTATAGGTTCAGGAAACCAGAAAAGATCCTTCAGATATTCTGAAGGCCAAAATGATTTAGAAGATTCTGAATTGGCCTGTTACAACCTACTTTGACTTCTAGGACCGTGTGTTTGCTAATATTCATGTTACACTCATTTGATCCATTTTTTTAATGACCCTGTAATTCCTTAATTCGGGATAGAGTCAGGGCAACTGAATGGAACTGAACATTTACTGGCCGAATACCCTTCCTGACACCTACACAGAGTTCACAACAGATATTTTTTGTTTGTGCCCCGAGAGAGAAACATCTGCCGCTACCTAGGATTGAACTCTTCACCTTCCAAATGGGAGGTGAGAGTCTCTGCCACTAGGCCACCATACTGCTCACTCACTTGATGTAATGTTCTGTTTAAAACAATATAGCATCTTGAAAGGGGAGAATAGAAATACAGACTTTTTTCCAGCATCTGCTCCAATTCTTTTCAGGAGATTCACTGGCACATTCTTAGAATAACTACCAATACCAAACAAAGGTATTAAACAGGCAAGAAAACACTCAGTAGAATGGAGAAAAATCCAACAGCTATGCAAGAGGCTTATGCACAATGTCATTAGTTTTAATTCTTAGTGCTTGTTTGCATCATCGAGAGTAAAGTTCCCAACTAAGATAAAGTACACCAAGAGAAACTGGAGCTGACCTACTCAACAAATTAGTAAATTGAGATGCCATCCCACTGTAACTACTTTAAAACTAGAGTGGGTTCAAAGAAAAAGAAGATTGGATCCCAGACAGAATTGTTTTAAATTCACCGTTATATTGGACAGTACAATTTACAGTGTGAGCAGATATTTGACATGCAGTGTGGTTTTTTTTATAAATGTATTCTCTCTTCAATTTTATTCTGTATTCTCTCTTCAATTGGATTTTCATTGTTCCTAGACCCACTGCTTTTTAATCCAACTGAAATTAACTTTCATACTGTTATGATTTTACAGTTACCTGCTAAGATTTTAAGAAAATCTCAGCATCACTCTTACAAAGCTGATATTGGCTTGGGGGGGAGGAATATTTACATGAAGATCTTGCAGAAGTAAACATTTATTTTAAACTTAGACAGGTTTCTTTTCAATTCACCACTAGAGGGCACACTATGCTGAAAATGATTTGTTCTGTGTTAACAAAGACTTATAATAATGTAATTAAATAAGCCATGAAGATACCAACCCATCCATTAAGTTGCCATGGAATAAAAGCTTAAGCAACCACAGATCCAAATTCCCCATGAACACATCATTCATCTTGCCTAGCACAACAGCTATATGTTGCCTTTGCTGTTTCGGGGCAAGGGAGACTATACCATAGATGACTCAATTCCAAGACTATCCTGACTGGGAATTATGAGAATTGGAATCCCACACTTCAAAGAGGTGGGGAAGGGAACTAGGTTGCAGGAGGCTGTTTTCTACAGGCAGTCCTCCACTTACAATCATAATTGGGAAGATAATTTCCATTCCTAAGCATGGAAGATTGTTGAGTTGTGCCCGATTTTACAACCTTTTTTGGCCACGATTGTTAAACAAATCACTGCCGGAGTTAACAAATTAATTTTAATTAAAACGTGAGTGATGAACATCCTGTCCCTTCTTAAACTCCCTTATAATATTTACAGTAAATGAACCTATTTCCTCCTAGGTGTGGCTCTGAGTAAGAAACTTCATCGAAGATTCCACAAACAGCAGCTTGTTCTGTAACTTTTCACCTATTGAAACATTCTGCCTTAATCACTGAAGAATGAAGTCAAGACAATTCTGTCTTATAAATAAACTACATATAGTAGGTAGGTGTCCATGCATAAATGCAGCAGGTACAACTTTCACAATCACATTCTCCTGCAATGAAGTTCTGGTTTACAATAGTCAGTTTCGCTGGAATGGAAACATGGAGAATGAAACTCTCTTAGTTTGGAATTATTTGGAATTATTGCATCTCTTTGTAAAATGCTAAAAGACTGATGATTTAAAAAGGGCTTCTGGATAGGGACTGTGCAAGCTTCATTGCTTTTAAAAGTGTTTGTGAAAGATAAAGTTAAGAAAGTTATCCAATTCCTTAACAGATTGACCAAACAAAGGGATTTCTCCACTGCTATTTGCTTTTAACGACATTGTAATCCCTCGCTTCACTTTTGAAAATAATGCACTTATGATTGAAAAGCATATTACCCAGTGTCCAGATCATCACTCAAGCCCCTTTGATAGTATCTGAAAATACTTGCAGCTTGCAATGCTTGCAAATATGTAGTTGCTACAGATATGCCTGTAGGCTTGTGTTCTAATCTAACCTGATTAGAAACCACCAAACATAAAAGTTCAGCTGTCTTGCAGTCTGTTGTTAGGCATTGTGGACATATGCCACCAATAGGTAACCACAGATTAACAGTATGAAGGATGTTCCAAAGGTGCTTTTTCCAAGAGGCAATTGGACTTTCTGGGTTTTTTTTTCCTTTGAAGATGTTTCGCTTCTCATCCAAGAAGCTTCTTCAGCTCTTCTTGCATGAGAAGCGAAACGTCGTCAAAGAAAAAGAAAAAAACAGAAAGTCCAGTTGCCTCTTGTAAACAGCATCTTTGGGACAACCATGATCTGGATGACTGAAAATCTCCATAGTACGAAAGAAGCTCTAACACTGAAATACAAACCAATCTGGACAAAATAAAAAGGCAAGGCCAGTGAAGAGAAGGCAGGACTGAGCTCTTTCAATCAAGAGGCATGTACTTTTCTGCCCATCAGTAAAAGGAAGCATTATTTTGGAGCTCAGGCAAAAGGCTCTTGACCAAGCAAATTTAACGCACTCTATCTCTGACTTCAATCTTCCTTGATTGCTTCTATCTGGTAATTCTTCCGCCTCGAGACTACTATTTTCCCTCATTAAGTCATTTCCATGTCACCAGGATATAAACAAGGTCCAGCCAAAAATGTTGCTTTTGACATTTATTCTTAAGTTGTGATCCAAAAATTCCAGTTGATACAAAGACCTTCACAAAAGACATCCCCCATAAACGCCTCCCAGAGGACGGCTGATATTTATTAAGGAGCCTAACCCTGGAAAACTTAAACTATAGTCCTCAAACTCCTTCAAAAGTTGAAGGGGAAATTGTTAAGCGCTCGGAGAACAAAATTCGGATGCTTGTCGACTGGCTCATATTTATGGCGGTTGCATTGTCCTTGGGTATTGTGATCCCATTTTTGTGACCTTCTGACAAGCAAAGTCAATGGGGAAGACAGATTCACTTAGCCACCGGGTTACTAACTTTAACAACTGGTGTGATTCACTTAACAACGGTGGCGAGAAAGTCGTAAAAGGGGGCAAAACTCATTTAACATAGTCTCAACTAGCAACAGAAATTTGGGGCTCAATTGTGGTCCTAAGACGAGTGTTACCTGTACCTCCCTTGTTGAGAGCACCATCAGCTTGGTGGCCCTTTGGATACTTTAGTGCTTGCAGAAAACATAGGTTTAGATGAATTTTGGTTTACCAGACGGGATCAACAGTCCCAAAGGAAAAAGGAAAGAGGTGTGCGTGTATATGTGTGTATAAGTAACATTGCATGTATAGATGCACACATGTGCTGGGATGTGAAGGAATGCACACGTTATTTAACCCAACGATCAGAAATCTTAGAGTATATCATCATTAAAAATATAGTAGGGAGATCACAATCTCGTGCTAACCTGATGTGATTTGGGGCAGACGGCCAATCTAAAATCTGAAATTGGCTCCGAAGAAAAAAAACTGTTCCAGTTGGTGGAATGACATATCACATGAAAGGATCAACAACAATAAATGAATTCCCGAAAATGAAACAGCCACATAACCAACATTCAGAAGATAAACAAGAAACCTAATCATAAGGCAGAAAAATGTTTTGAAGGCTTTTTTAAAATCTAATAACATAACGGAGAAACGTTTTTTAAAAAGTTTACAAAAGTGCATCTTTAATGGGAAGTTGTTTACACCAACTTTCCCTTTCCCACCAGAATGCTTATCTAAGCTGAAAGAGGCTCTTCCTTTTCTTCCTATTCCAGTTTCTCCTCACCAGACACTTAATACTCTTCACATCCTGAAGTGTTGTAGATAATTTTGGAAACTTAAAATATTTCATCTTCTCCAAATCATTTGCAGAGATACCGAGGCAGAGTAATGTATTCCTCCAAGTGAGGGATAAGTCACTATCTCGTCTTGGAGTGTTAGTGTTTTGTTGCCATCCCAAAAGGTCAATCAACTGTTTTAGGTCATTGTTGAAAGACAAAAATGAAATTATGGGAAAATATTCCATAGTGATGCGAGGAAAAAAAAGTACTGAAGATCGCTAGTGATCGCTATCTAACAGAACGCTTTCAGAGACTCAGCTACTGACTGAAAGGAGCTGAGTCAAAAGCTGGGGTCTCTCCCGGGGGCTGGCTTTTATATCTTAGTACAGACTCATCTAAATGACCTCATAGGAAGGAGTCAACCCATCCTGGGCTCTCGATGCAGCATGGAGGAGAAATGACTGGTCTATGAAGTAAATTACAATATTTCTGATGCCTCTATTGTCTTCAAGTCCCGTTGTACATCATCCCCAGTAGTAGTTTATAAATTCAAGAGGTATGGTATGGTATGGTATGGTATGGTATCCTATCGTATCCTATCCTATCCTACCCTACCCTACCCTAACCTATTGTGAGCAATATGGTAGCCTAGTGATGAAGACGAAGGTTCAGAGTTCAAGCTTAGGTAGCAGCAGATGTTCTCTCCTAGGGCGCAAAGAAAAAGTATGAACTCCAAATGGCATCAGAAAGAGCATCTGGCCAGTAAATATCCAGCTACATCCAGTCCCTTGATTCTAGTCCAAATTAAGGGATTACAGGGTCATAAAAAGGGAGTGTATAGTCTAGCCTAGTCGAGTACCATCTATTATAGTATAGTATGTACTGTAATATAATATTTGACACTGAATAGTAAAAGAACTCAATCAACCTATATTGAGCTAAGAATTACTCATCATTAAAGTCAAGAATCAATCCAACAATTGCAAGATGAATATGCCAAGAATAAAGCTAACCCAGAACACTTGCCAGAATGTAACAGTGAATAGCAGAATATCATAAGTTGTATCCTGCATATCCTGCTTTTAATATCTACAACTATTACTAAGCCCGGGGCTGGACAACTTGAAAACACAGGACAGCATCTCACCTCTATTCATATATTGACAACCATTATCAAAACTTGGTAGTCTAGATCTGGTCGCACATCCATGCATAAATGCATATTAATGCAGATCATCTATCATAAACTACACAACCATAGGCCTGGTTGTGTAATTTATAAAGCAAAGTTTGAACATCCTGGCTTCGTCTCCTCCACACCATCTCCAGATCACACTGTAGCCCTCAGCCGCCCATAAAATGTTTGCTTTCAGCTGCCAACATTGAAAGTTTAGCCATTCCTGACAGAATCAAAAAGCACGTGTGAACAATATGCCAGATACCATGTCTGCTACCCTTCTGACTTTACTGTATATCTTAAAATAAAAAAATAAAACTCAACCTCATCTAATTCCTATACTATATCCTAGTTTGGACTTGAAGCTGGAGGATTTTCTTCTCTTCTGCTTTAAGGACAGTCTCATCCCTTTGCTTTCCATGGTTACAGTTACCAGAATAGAAGTATTTACATGCTGTGAGAATCTAGAGGCTATAAGTTAAAATTCGTACTGTATAGTAAAAAAAAAAAAACATAAATCAATAGCTATTCCAAGCATGAAAACAGCTCAGGGTTATGTACAGCATTACTTGAATATGGCTACACAAAATATCTAGTTTGATCAATTCTAAATAAGATGAAACATCTTTTTTTCCCCTACCAGAAACGCTCCAGCCAAGGCTCTTAAGCTTTTTATTGGAGAAAGGGGATGTTTGTTTTCGTTTTATGGCCACCAAATTATCCCCAGGAAGACTCCTCTCAATATTTTTTTTAATATAAGAGCATTCAACCGTGTACAGCATCCTATGAAAGGCTTCCCAACGTCGTACATTTTAAACGGTTTCAGTGCCAATGAAGATTTTAGTACTATCACAGCTTTCTACTACGAATGAAATACTACCTGTTCTGAGGGAGTCAAAATGGCCAGCAGCAAGACCTCTTACTGCACAGAGGAGGGCCTGTCATCCATCTCATTTAAAATGCTTTCGGTCAACGAAGCATGACCAACAGGAACCACAACATTGCTAGAGAACAGAAGTTACATAGAAACTTTTCCGTCACCAGTCAAAAGATCACGCTGGAAGCGATGGCCAAGATCTAAAGTAGATTACACCACACGAGAAAGACTAACAATTTGGAGCGGTTTAAGGCAGATTACCAATTTCATCGTGTATAATTCTGAATCATGACTTGCCTGGATGTGCATCAAAAGGAGGTACCCAAAGGCCAATCATAAGAAGTATGCAGTTAAGACTATAGAGGTGGTTCTTGTATCTAACTATGATCAAGCAACTCAGTCAAAATCAGAAGAATCAGAATTAGAAGAGAGCTGGATGAGACCTTGCAGGTCTTCTAATCCAACCCCCTGATGAAATACAGTAAATGTCAGGGAAATCAATAGTAACCAGCAGGTTTTGTGAGCTATGTAAACAAGGTACAGACATGACATTGTAGGAAGTTAGCACCCACCCCTCTCCTAGAAAAATGAAATATCCTGGGAAATATTAAAAAGGCAGAATATTTCCCCTAAAAAGAGTAAAGTAGAAACTCAGAGAAGCAGAAACTCAGCCCACCCACCTTTGCTAATGAGCCATTAAGGCCTAGGCCAGAGTATTCTACATAATAAAGACCTCTACCCATCTTACCAGCTGGCCTGGGAAGATTGTATCAGCCAGCACTCAGGTGAAGCCATGTGGTCCAGACAAAGCCTACAAAGTTAGCTAAGACCCCTGGCCCTGGGACTCTGAGAGCCAATGGGATACATTTCTTACACATGAACAGGAAACACTAAGGTGGGGTCCAACAGAGGTTATATAAGGGTCTCTCAGCATCTTGGTCTTTCTCACCTTGAAGTATGTGACCCTCCTTTCTTTTTCACTTTGGAGCTCCAAGCCATGTGGTCCTGCTGTCCACCCATTAAACCATCTTTTCAAATAGCCTCCATGTTTCCAGTGTCTTTTTCCCCACTTGGAACTGATCCCAGAAGGATATTTCTTTCAACAATATCTAATGTGGAGCAAGCTCTCATCTCCTTAAAGGAATGCTTCAGACCATCTGTCCAGGGCTGGGCTCCTACGGGTTCACCCAGGTTCAGGAGGACCCGTTGCTAATGTTATGGCTGGTTCGGAGAACCACCAAATCCCACCCCTGGCTGGCCCCTCCCCGCCCACCCCCCCCCTGCCCTACCCCCCCCCCTGGAGTCTCCACGCAGCCCGCTTTGGATGTGAGATTAAGTGCAGAGTCCATACGGAGACTCAGGGAGGAGGGAAAACAGGCCTCCCATAAGTTCCAGAAGTCAGGAAACAGGCCCGTTTTCAGTCTCCGGAGGGCCTCCAGAGCCCAGGAGAGGCAGTTTTTGCTCTCCCTAAAGGCTCGAGGAAAGCCTCCAGAGCCTGGGGAAGGCAAAAACGCCTCGCCCCCGCCATGGTGCAGGAGGTCAACTAGGCCATGCATACCCTGGCCACATCTACCCAGCAACCGGGCAGAGAATCCATTGCTGAAATTTTTGAAACCCGCCCCTGTTCTACTTGAAACTTTACACTTGCAGGAATAACTGTAAGGATTGTCTTCAGTCCCAACTAATAGCGTACATTATTCCTGTGAGTCTCAAGGTTAAGGATGTCCCACATTTTTTTCCTTCAACTACCTCAAGGCAAGCATAAGGAACAGGAGGGGAACCCCCCCCCCAAAACAAATCATAACTGACTGAATTCATACGACACAGTAAGTTAAAATCCAACATATCACACGATGAAAACAGCATTCGAATATTGTTTTCGTTATGGGCCTTGGACATATTTATGAGGCAATTCTATCACTTTCTAATTTTGCTTTGGGTCAGTCACTCTCTCTCAGTCCACAATGTCAGGATTGGGGCAACAAACTGGTCAGCCAATTGCTGTCGTAACCAATGGAGCAACACTTGGTTGATCTGGCGGGAAAAGTGGACCCAGTTCTGCAGGAAAACGCTAGAAAGAAAAAAAAAATCCATTTTTATTTTCCTTTCAAGGGGAAGCAAAGAAGTATAAATTTAATTTTAAATCAGTTCTATTTTAATAAGCTATGCTGAAATTTGTACTTCCTAATTTAGCAGTAATATTCAATGTTGTACTAGGAACCAAATTAACCCTATTATGTTGCTGTTTCAGGCCATTGCATTTATGAAGAAACACCAGCAATTTTATACTTTAAAAGCATAAAGTATAATATGAAAATGTTTCTTTTAAAAAACCTTCAGTTATAAATGCTTAGTATTTGCTTTTCACATTTATTTACTTTCTACTAGCCAGGTTTCTCTATAACCAAGAAGCTGCCACAATTAAATTTTCTGAAGATATATTTTTTTAAAAAATGAAGAGAATTTTTTTAATTGACAACATTTTGATTGCTGCTTTGTGCATCAGGCTACAAAATTAAATAAACCTGAATAAGTATAATCAGGAATCTGTGTGTTTTAATTGACTGAAGATAACACATACATCATAATTATCTACAACTGAATTAAACTAAAAATAGGCTGATAAGTATTGAACATATACATATGAATATGCATGTGAACATGTACACAGTGAGAATGTTTGTATGGTCATGATCCAGTCTAAAATATATTTAAATCAATATCTTTATGTTGCTGGTTTTTTTACTTTATTTTACTGTTAATTAAGATGTAGCACCGGCACTTACCCAATATTGAATTTGCTGTTCATGGAACAGCTAATACTGACTCACAATCTAGAGAAACACTAACTCTTATTTGTATTTCAGATCAAAACAATGAGGAAAAACTGGCTCAGCAGACAAATACTTTTGAAAGACTGAACTCTAGAGAAGTATTATGGTCTGAATATATTTAGAATTTTATTTTAGATATCAAAGCAAACAAAAAAAGGAAGCAAAGGAAAGCAGCCATTCATTTCACACATGATTAACATGTCAACTCAACAATCTCCTGCCCCTGAAAGCTTCTAGCTATGAGACGGTGATGACAGAATGAACTATAAAGGCAAACCAGCATTCAACATCACCAAGTTCTGCACAGTACACCTTTTATGATAAAGGAGAAATTTCCATGGATTTTTAACAAAGGGATAATCCACACCCAAATTAATGACTTTGACCATCACTGGGGAGAAAAATGGCTTCTTAACCACACATATAACCAGAATATTTTTCCAGAAAGAAAATTGTACTCAACCAGGTCACTAGGAAAGAGGCAAGGAAGAAGTGAACAAGATGCAAAACAAACTCCTTTATTGGAAGTTTGCAGGGACCATCCCTTATGTGTTTCTGTGCTCTATTTAACTCTCCTGTTGTTCAAGCTTCGGGATACATCAACTATATCAACTTCTAACTTGGACACTTTAGCTTGTCTTGTATTATTCACACTGACAGGCTGAAGCTCACAGGGCAGCTTAGCTTAATATTTCACGACGTTTGCAATATTCTCATACAGCTGGAGAAGGCAACCTGCTAGCTCTCCAGATGTCTTGGTTTTCAGCCATCAGCTCCAACCAGCAAGGCTTGTGGCAAGAAATCATGAGAACCGTAGTCCAAAAATATCCCGGCTTGATGAGAATACATTTTATTTGAGATTGACTTCAATTCCAATGGAGAGTGTGTACCTCTAGAAATATTTCTGGAAATATTTCTAGCAGGATTACCAGATTCTGTAACAGCTTTGTTCCCTATGTCATCCATCTGGTAAACTCACAAGATATGGGTTTTTTTTCGCCCTGTACATGTAAACATCCAGACTAGACTGTGTTGTTTCTCTGTGTCATATAATATATGTGGGTATATACATATTTTTTGTCATGTTTATGTAGTACATATTGGAGGTGGTGATCCTTTGAGAACTATATGCAATGAAATTCATTTTAATATATGCCAACTTGTGTACATTTAAAAGTGACAATAAAGTTATTCTAAGTCTAAGTTCTAAGTCTACTGATTTTTTTTATACGAACATATGAATATTCTTTATTGGCCAAATGTGAATGGAAACACAAGAAATTTGTCTCCAATGCATAAGCTCTGTGTGTACACACAAACAACAAAATGGTAAGTTATAGATCATAAATCATAAGATACAAACAAGTGATAACTCATAAGATACCAATAGGAAAAAGCAGTATGAAAGATAAAGAGATAAGAAAGATGAGAAGATGAGAATAATAAAAGCAATACAGTTCTACTACATGGGTAAATATCTTTAGGCATAAGACAGTGCTGTAAGAATTAGATGTTTAGCAGAGTGATGGCATTGGGGGGAAATTGTCTTTGTGTCTAGTTGTTTTGGCATGCGGTGTCCTGAGGGGAGACTTGAAATAGTTTACAGAATAGAATAGAATAGAATAGAATAGAATAGAATAGAACAGAACAGAACAGAACAGAACAGAACAGAATAGAATAGAATAGAATAGAATAGAATAGAATAGAATTCTTTATTGGCCAAGGCTGATTGAACACACAAGGAATTTGTCTTTGGGCCATATGCTCTTAGTGTACATAAAAAAATACATTCATCAAGAATCATACGATACAACACTTAATGATAGTCATAGGATACTAAATAAACAATTAAATCATAATAGGAAACTATATAAAACAATATAAATCATAAAGATACAAGCAACAAGGTTATAGTCATAAGTGGGAGGAAATAGGTAATAGGAAGGATGAGAAGAATATTAATACAGTCTTAGGAAATAGTTTGACAGTGTTGTAGGAATTAGTTGTTTAGCAGAGTGATGGTATTCAGGGGAAAACTGTCCTTGTGTCTAGTTGTTAGTTGTTCTGGTGTGCGATGCTCTACGACATTGCTTTGAAGGTAGAAGTTGAGAGGGGTCTGTAGATACCTTCTCAGCCCTCTTTCTGGCTTGTGCAGTATATAGGTCCTCAATAGAAGGCAAGCTGGTTGCAATTTGTTACTAGAGGGAAAAAGCTCAGCATTTTCCAATATAAACATAATAAAGAAGGGCTGTATAGTACAGAGGGCTCCAAGAATTTGCCAAGGATTAGGGTCCCCTTAGGCAGAAGCGATGCTTTAGATTGATTCTCACAGATTGATTCTCACACCACAAATAAAAGTTTTTGACTTTTATAACTCTAGAAGTATTTTATACATTTAACCTTCATGTGACCAACCGCATGAATGCATACTTTCTGCCTGCTGTATTTACAGCTGACCCAATAATGCTGCAACAAAGATCAATTCCATTTTATCCAGACGATGTTTAAATTAAAACAGAATGACACAAAGCAAATGGTATGTTTTCCCTTTGTGAAGCAAGATTAAGTCGCATTCCTCTGTCCAGCTCACAGCACAGTCCTAAATCTCTCTCGTCTTGGCACATCCCGTGGATCTACAAAGCTGCTGAGTTGAGAAGGGCAAGTGTTATGGGAAGAAACACAGCAATGAAGCCTCAATATAAGGTTTCCAAGCCTTGGTTGCAAGGAAAAGGCAGCAGATCGTCCTTGCCTAGTAAACTCTTGTACTCTTAGAATGCTGAAAATTTCCTTTGATTCAGAAATGCACTAAGCAGAAAGTATAAATCTAACTTATATTGAAAAAGAATCCAAAGGCTGCAGATGAGTACAGTAATATCAGAATGGAATGGAGCGGAGTGGAGCAGAGCAGAATAGGTTGGAAGGGACCTTGAAGGTCTTCTAGTCCAACCCCCCTATTCAGGCAGGAAACCTTCACTGAGATAACTGTAAAATGTCAGATTGTAATGAAGGTTTCCTTGGGCCATCCTGACTGAAAATCTGGAAGTTGCAGCCCCAAAGGGACGAGATTGCATCAAGCTATATAGAAAACCACTCTGGGTAAATTAAGGGCAACCCCTTGACCAACTTGTCGCCGTATTATTATTTACTCTAATAGAAAAAGACAAATATAAAGTAATTATATACATTATAATAATAATGAAAATAATTATGATGATAATAATAATGATTATTGATCATAATAATGATAATGATACTAATAATATAGTTATGAAGGAATTGGTTTACAACTGAAGAGGCCAAAGTACAGATCTATTCTCAGCCCAGGAAACACAATTCAGTGACTCTTGGTCAACCACACCCTCAGGCAATTTACTTCATGGGGTTTTTATTGCAGAGATAACATGAAGGAGATGCCCACCTGAACTGCTTTAAAGAACCTAAATATAATGGCTAAGGATGACACAGATTGTATTAATTTAATTACAATAAATACACAGATCAGTCTTTGCTTTTGTTTTTGTTTTACTATGTAAGTAAGACTTACTCACTATTGTGAGTATTTGCCACAACTACTTTTTGCAAGTTGCACAAAAGTAGCACAAAAGTCACAAGTGTCCTCAGCTTTAAAATAAGTGCAGCACTGGGAATCTTAAGAATCTTCCACAAACCTTAGGGATCAGTTTAGAATATAGAATGTTGCCCTGTTCCAAATCACAGCACTGTTTTATCTTGTTCCATCTTGTAGAGGTTCCCAGACATGGATTCTACCCTTGGAAAACCTAGAAACCTATCTTTGATTAGAGCCATGCAAATGGATGTCCTACCCCCTTATTTGTCCTCCCATCTCAACGGATCGTGAGCCATGGTAGAACAAGCATTCCATGAAGAATGCTCCCAATACAGCTCCTTGCCTTTCCCACTAAGTAAACCTACTCACAAGTGTTGGGAGAGAAGTAGTGACTTTGAAGCAGCTGCTTTATGGGAATGAATAAGAAAATTAGGGAGCAAAGAAAAATGCAATAAATCAAATGTTTAGAGATGTAAGCTATTACCCCATCAAGCTTATTTTAAAGTATTGTGACCACAAGTGAAAAAAATCAGAGCTCTTCTAAAACTAATACTGAATGGCATGCTACAATCCCAGCCACTCAGACCACAGGCCAGACATAGAAGCTATTTCCGTGTGTGAGGCATGCCTTTTCATCACATATACAGTCAGATTACTTCAGTGTCTCCCTCTGCTGAGGAAAGATTAGTTTAAAACCAAACAAAAAAATCATAACCCTAGAAGCTGGGAACAAAGGCTAGGAAAAACACAAAGCAACCTTGTCTCCATAGACTCCAATAAAAAATTGAAATTTTTCAGGGGAAAAGTAAGGTAAAAAAAAAAATAAGCAGGGGGAAAACCCATATAAGACCTTTTTGAAGTAATAGATAAATATATCTACCAAGGGACTTACATTAGGATTTTGTTTTTTTTTTATTTGCTGCTAAGTAAGTCTCACTGTCTCCAACAAACTACAAAATTGAGTGCTTAAACATCACCCTGAATTCTGACTCTCATTTGGGTTCCAGGTCACCTTTCTCTGTAAAAAGATATTCTGTAATATGGAATTCTCTATCCTATCTCTTTTCATGGGCATTTTAAATTTCTCTACTTTTCCAGATCAACATCATTTTATACCAATGACTGCATCTCAAAAGATCCCTCTGTTAAAGTACTCAAGTTTGCAGATGATACAACAGTTATTGGTCTCATTCAAGACAATGACAAATCTGCATTGGGGGCAGGAGTTGAACAAGTAGCCTTATATCTTGAACTAAACTCACCCAAAACCAAAGAAATGGTGGTAAATTTTAGGAGAAACCTTCCTCTACAGCAACCTCTTACAATACTAGACAACACATTATCAACAAGAGACCTTCAAGTTTCTAGGTTCTATCGTATCTCAAGACATAAAATGGACACCTAACATCATAAATGTCATCAAAAAGGCACAACAAAGAATGTTCTTTCTGCGTCAGCTCAGAAAGCTCAAACTGCCCAAGGAGCTGATGATCCAGTTCTCCAGAGGAATCATTGAGTCTGCCATCTGTATCTCTATAACTGTCTGGTTTGGCTTTGCAACCAAACAAGACAGATACAGACTTCAGAGGATAATTAGAACTGCAGAAAAAAAAAAAAATTGCTACCAATCTGCCTTCCATTGAGGACCTGTATACTACACGAGTCAAAAAGAGGGCTGTGAAAATATCTACAGTCCCCTCACATCCTGGACAGAAATTGTTTCAACTTCTACCCTCAAAATGACACTATAGGGCACTGCACACACCAGAACAACAAGACACAAGGACAGTTTTTTTCTTGAATGCCATCACTCTGCTAAACAACTAATTACCACAACTCTGTTAAACTATGTACTAAGACTATATTACTATTCTTCTTTTCATCCTTCCTATTACCTATCTCTTCCTACTTATGACTATAACCTTGTTGCTTGTATCTCTACGATTTTAATTGTTTCCTAGTATGATTTGACTGCTTATTTAGTAACCTATGACTATCACTAAGTTTTGCAACTTATGATTCTTGATGAATATTTTTTCTTTTTATGTACATTTAGAGTCAAAGACAAATTTCTTATGTGTCCAATCACTTGGCCAATAAAGAATTCTATTCCAGACTATTATGACTTAACTGGACCTATCTATTTATAATTACCTTTTTTCCCAAACTTCTGTTTTGTCATGATCTTCCCAACTCTGTAATTGATCTCCTTCACTACTAAATGTTTATATTTTGGATAGTTGAAGTTAAAAAGGGAATTTTATATTTTTTTTCAAGAAAAGTTGATTTCTGTTTTAAGAAAAGCTATGTGACTCTACATGGCCATAAGGATACACTATAGATTTTTTTTCTCTAGTTGTCCCTATTCTCTACCTTTTAATCTTCTGATGACAGCATGAGTTCACACTGGGGTTAGGAGATAAATATAGAAGGCACTCTGCTTGTATGAAGTCACTTTCCCAAAGCAAGAAACAAGACCATGGGAGCTTATGGAAAAGATGATTTGTGACTTTTCAACTTTTCTGCCAGGGTTTTTGTCCTAGTTCAAACAGTCCATGCTTCTATAAACCCTCCTTAAAGAAAACTTAGAAAGGTACCCCCAGTCAAAATAAACAGCAAAAAAATCCTATGAATGGAATGGAATGGAATGGAATGGAACGGAACAGAATAGAATATCTTTATTGGCCAAGTGTGATTGGACACACAAGGAATTTGTCTTTGGTGCATATGCTCTATGTGTACATAAAAAGAAAATATACATTCGTCATGAATCATAAGGTACAACACTTAATGACAGTCATAGGGTACAAATAAGCAATCAAATCATACTAGGAAACAGTCAATATAGATCATAAGGATACAAGCAACAAAATTACAATCATACAGTCATAAGTGGGAGGAGATGGGTGATAGGAACGATGAGAAGATTAATAGTGATAGTAATGCAGACTTAGTAAATAGTTGGACAGTGTTGAGGGAATTATTTGTTTAGCAGAGTGATGGCATTCAGGAAAAAACTGTCCTTGTGTCTAGTTGTTTCGGTGTGTGCAGTGCTCTACAGCATCATTTTGAGGGTAGGAGTGAAACAGTTTATGTCCAGGATCTGAGGGGTCTGTAAATATTTTTGCAGCCCTCTTTTTGACTCGTGCAGTGTACAGTCCTCAATGGAAGGCAGGTTGGTAGCAATTGTTTTCTCTGCAGTTCTAATTATCCTCTGAAGTCTGTGTCTCTCTTGTTGGGTTGCAGAACCAAAACAGATAGTTATAGAGGTGCAGATGAGAGGAGGAATCCAGTGAAATACAAAAGTCTTCTGCATTTTGAGGCTTAGAAAAATTACAATATCTGATGATTGTGATCAGAAACACACAAGTACTCTGCTGAATAAAAGGACTGTACCTTTACAACTGAATTAGTTTGCTTGCAGTAAACAGCGTAGGCTACAAATTTGCCAAGAAGTGGACTTACTCCCTGGGTTTCTGCAAATACAATTGCAAAATTGAAATAAACAGAAGGAAGCAAGGTTAGACCCTAGAGCAGGGACTTTTAAAGAGGCCACTGATACCTGATGTAGAGAAATCTCAGAGCAGTCTAGAATCATCAAATGTATTGCATAGGCTCCTTGGGAAAGGTCACCTTGGACTGTCATAAGCTTTTAAGTATGAAATGTCTATTTCAAGAACTTGCATATTTTCCACTATTTACTAGCAACCACTTTCTCTCCAGTTCCTGATAGCAGAAACTGAGTATACCAAGGTCAGATAAGTAAGAGCAGAAAAAAGGTTTGGTGCCTAACCCTAACACCTGCACATTCTCAATCCCCATCTTAAGAGTCAAGGAACAAAAGTAACTGGATAAAAGCAAAAGCAAAAGGCAGTCCATGTTCCTGGAATTGTGGTTTGCACCATTTTACCTTTTATTGGGTTCAGAGGTGAGCTGCATTTATGTTACCAACTGGTTCACTAGTTGTGAGCACGCGTGCGTCCCTTTGGGACTGAAAAGGAGCTTCAAACATGCAGCTAATCAACTCAGGCAGCTCCAGTGAGGGCAGCAGGGGCATCGCGGAACTCAGGTGGGCAGCGTGGGCAGGGGGAACGAGCGAGAAAGTTAGTTATATATGGAAAGGATAGCACAGGAACCGGTGGGCGGGCCCAGCCTAGCCTGCAATCACAACTGCGGGCTCACCCAAACCCATGCGACCAGTCAACAGCCCGCCACTGCTTGGGTTCCTCTCAAATGGAACCCCCTTGGCAAATATATTGGTGCTTTTTTATTTTATGAAATGAAATAAAACAGCCACGAGAAGATTAAAGAAAATTAACAGGTTTTCTGCATATGCTTGAACATAATTTGCAACAACAGAAGTGGTGCATCAGTATTCATTTTCTATTAATGTTTGAGGATTGCAAGTGAACATAGCATATAGAAGACTGAATTCATTTAAACACCCAACATAATATTGGCCAAGTTGTTGGCTTTGTTTTTAAAAAAAGACTGAACAACTTTGAAAAGTATATAAGTGATTATTTAACATTTTTTAAATAAAACGCTGCCAATTCTGATTGTTTCAACTTCTTTTGGGAAATTACTTGTTCCAGAAGGAAAGCAAAGACTGGAACGTGCTTCCTTGTAAACAGCAAGGGACAAAATTGCTAACTATAACTACAGAAGACACCCACCTACCCATACAAACACACTAGAAGGGGTGGTGGGGTGGGAATCATCTAGATCAGAAGCATTGAAAAAATACCAAGACCTAAAAACGTATCAAAGCAATTTGTTCATATGGAATGCTATATCATAATATTCGTACTGGAGAAAGAACAACTTCAGGGGCCTTTTAATTTAGGGAAACACATGTTAACGGATACAGTTTCCATCTAATTCCCCAACTGTGTTTGGAATTTTTAACAAAGTAAAAATGAGATTTTTTTTTTCCCCAGCCTTATGAGAAACATTTCCACAAAAGAAGTCAATCACACTCTGAAAAATTGCCAGGGTCCCAGTTATGGTGCAATTTAACAAATTCAATTTCTCACAGAGGAAAGGATTGAGGTCTGATTTCAGCTTTTTATTTTAGGGAGGTTGCCTTCTGGAACAAATAATATTACCTTCCCAACAGAAGTTAGAAACAATCAGAAATGACGAGTTTTATTCAAAAATGTCAAATAACCTTTGGGGTCCTTGGTGTTCTCTGAGTTGGTTTTCTCACAGACATTTCATTACCCAACTAGGTAACATCATCAGTGCTGCAAGGGAACAGGGTTTGCTCTCTACTTATATACTAGTGGTTTGCCCTGTCATTGTTACTGGGGGTGTTTCTGCTTGTTTCTTGGTTGCTATACCAGTTAACCTCTTTTCAAGCGGTTCAGTATTTTAAAAGCTAACAAATGAAGCATACTTTAAATGTAATGATTTGAAGCAATGACAGAATGTAAGGTGCAGTTCTGAAATTATGTGCATCATGGCTTTGTTTCTCTGGTGCAAAAACTGAAGTTGGGAAGGGCTGTCCTTTCAACTAATCAAACAAATTGAGATGACAATTCTATAGCATTTGATCTCCCAAGCCAATACATTTTTTTTAAAGTTCCAAAAGTAGTTTTTTTTTTAAAAAAAGAAAGCTGTTTACATACTTTGAAAAGAAATAAAAGAAAAACCATCAGGATTCTTCTTAGAATGATCAACTTTCACCACATGTGACAAAGGGACTACCAAAATCATAAGTCATAAATCTCATGATTTAGCTAAAGTTATTTCCAATGTAGCTTTCATCTATGTATCTAATTTCCATACCCTTTCACTGCAAAAGCAGAGGTGTTTGTTTTTAAAAAGAATTCTTAAAGCCTTTCTCAAGAGATTCTTATTGCTAAGATTGCATTTATTGAGGATACACAACCTTTTCCCATCCTGGTGTGCCCTCTGGAGGTGGTAATCCAGGAAGTCATGTGAGAAAGAGTGGAATAAGAGTTAATGTGTTGGAATAAATTTGCAGAGACCCTGGGGTCAAATCTACTCTCAGCCATGGAAAACCACTAAGTATCTTTGGGTCAACCATCCTCTTTCAGCTCAATCTATCTCACTGAGTTTTTGTGGAAATAAAATGAAAGGAGCTCTTCATGTAAAAACAAGCCATTGAGTTAATGAATAAATGTTCCTAATCCCCAGCCAGTTCTACTTTTCCCCCCTAGTGACTTGATGTTACAGCCTAACACATCTGGATGGTAGAGATTCTGCACTGTGACTTTGAAGTTCTAGGAGCTGGACTCAGCTATGGGAGTCATCTCTTGCCTTGAATGCATGAGCTAGCCTTGGACTGTAATAAAACATTTGTTCCTTTGGGCCTTGAATGCTGGCTGGGAAAACAGCTGTTTCCTATGCTGGCAAAACTACACTGAAAGCTGGGTGGAATTTGGAAACAGGGAAGAAAAGGGAAATTCCCCTGACGTCCCTATCAGTCATACACTCATTATTACATGATTCAGCAAAGCTGAATCCGAATTTTCAAGCATGCTTCCAGATGGACAGCTCCTGGCTACAGCCCATCAAAGAGGATTGCAGATTGTCTGTTGCTGGTTTTTTTTTTTCCCTTTGATCTAGCTGTGTGTGCATGTAAAGAGAAATAGTGAAAGCAACACAATGTGCTATTAGTGAACGGTGATGATTTTTGCAGATTGCAAAACAACTCTATAAATCAGGCCAGGCAACTGTGCACAATAAAAGCAGGAGAATTGCATTGTAGCCCTTGCAAAGCTGCTTTTTCTGAACTCTTCATCTGTGCATATGAAGAAACAGCACAGTGTCTCAATGTTACTGTCTGAATGATAATTTTCCTTCTTTTACAGGAACCTCTGCTATTTGATGAAAGGACTACATGCATATCAAGTATGGCATCCCCATGAGATTGTTCTGGCAGAAACTGCAAATAGCCAAGCCTGGATTTTCATGGAACTACTTTGCTTGCTTGCTTGCTTCTTCAAAGAATTTGCAGCCCCAAATTACGTTGCTCCCAGAAGCACAATATGTTCCTAAGGGCTTTCCCCAGAACAACCTGTCCTTATGTCTTCATAAGAACAAGGTCTAAAAAGACAATCATCCACTGTGCTATTTTGACAGCCTGCCAATCCCACATATTTGTCCCTCAAGGACAATGCAAACAGTACCAGGAAATATAGCCAGACTGATAGTCAAGAGAGGAACAATAGGGCTCCTGCGTTCAACCCTGAACCCAGAAGGTCCAGTGTTCTTACTAGGTTTGGAACGAAAGGCTCAAAGTTGCTGATGGGTTTTCCTTCTTTATGGATTACATTGTCCTTTATGGATTGTTCCCTGGGACTTTAAAAGAGCAAGGGAGCAATCTGCAGAAAGATAAAACAGAAATGCTGAAGGGCCCAGGTTGTGTGTGTTGGTGGAAGACACAAATAAGGGTGTATTGGAGAGCTACAGCACCTAGTTGTGTGTGGAGAAGGTGAGACCAAAACAGTTGATGTAGTGAGCATACAGTTGATGTAGTGGGATTCAACGTATTTTTACCATTCGTTCTGTGGGTGTCGCTTGGTGGGCGCATGCGCGCACGCAAAGGGTTTAATACTGACCTTCTCATGTAACCCTGCACTCTCCTTGTGTCTTCAACAGCTGACGTGCTTCAAAACCAGGAAATAAAGGTCAGTATAGAGCCAAGGCAGGTGGGAGGGCTTAGCAGCTGATCATCGGAACAAACTGGTTCACTCACAGATGATTGTCAGAGCAATTGGTTCGGCCAAACCAGGCCGAACCAATAGAATGCCACCACTGGAGCAGAGACTTAGAAGCTACTGTATCTGAGAAAGGAGCAGCAGAGGCAGACCAGCTATAGCCAGCAACAAGTAATTGCTTCCCTCCCTCCAATAAACTGGCAAGAATTGAGAGATGGAGAAGCAACTCAGAACAAGAGGGCTACTCAAACCTTAAGTTAGACCTCCTGAAGTCTAAGGGTTAAAAGGCTGGATATCATATAGGGCTAAAATGTAAAGTAAAGGACAGTAGGCAGGAGTAAAAGGAATAGAATTTACAGTTCTTAAAGAAAAGAGCTAAGGAAAGAACTCTGGAAATGTCTCCTTATTGTTGGAAAAGGTTGGCATTTAAAAAAAAATCAGAAAAAAGAAACCTGTAAGTTTGTTAAGTATAGCTATTTTTCACTTTTCACTATAGCATTGTCATTCATAAATGTAACTAGGCAACGGTAAAAGATTAGTTGCATATAGTTGTGTAGCTCAGCAAAAGCTATATTTTATAATGAACCAGTTTAAATGTCAAAAGACATGATTCAGCCTGTTGGACTGTGGTTTCTACCATAACTTAAGCGGAACCTTTTCACAGCATGTGATAAAGGGGAAATAATTCAGGTATTAATAAATCAATTTAAAAACCAAAATCTGTATTTTCATTCAGTTTCAGCTCCCAGGGCTTCCCCAGAGACGCAATTAGATTTCAAATGGAACTGGAACTTGAAAACAGAATTTTTTAAATAAATTCTGTCTTGCGCCCACTTGTTTTAATCTCTCCTCATTTTTAAATCCTCAGGGATCCACAAGAAGAAAGTACCAATTGTTATAGTGCTTGAAAAGAGCAAGAAATTAACACATTTGAGTTTTCCTATTTACTTTCTCCTCCCAATGTATCTTCAATTATTTTGATGAGCCACAGAAAAATTATATCTATCAATGAAGACTCTGTTCAATTATGAAGATGTTGAATAATACAGAGATAAATAAAATAATACTTCTAAGAAATGCTAAGAAGAAACGATGAATTCGTATGCTATGAAGAACTGTTTCAATTGGTCATATTAAAGCTGTAGCAAATGCAATACAGAAATAAGTGAGCATAATTGAGCAAGTGTGCAGAAATGTTAACATTTCAGCATAGCAATTTCACTTAATCAAGTCTTAACAATTCTATTTTAGCAGCATTTTGAATCTTATGCATAGACATTGCAACTATATCCTTTAAATTTGTGATAATATTTTAAATAAGTCATGTATGTTGTTATTCCATCAGGTGAGTCTTGAAAATGACTAAGGATGCATATGCAAGTAATTCTTAGCCAAAAATTATGCTCCACAGAGTGATTTTCACAGATCAGTATGGATTCAAACATAGATGCACCTGGGTTCACACAGCTTCAGGTCAAAAATCACAGTGAGCCAAGTTTCAGTTTAATTACAGCTTTTTGACTAAAGTAATATACACTGTGTTCACACAACATACTAAAACATGGGCAAGCAGGACACACTGTGGCTTGGTTTATTGCGTGAACACAACATATAGTGATTTAGTCAAACACAAACATGGTCTCCAGTTTTTTAACCACCATTCCATACTAAGCCTCTGACTGTCTTAGCCCTTGGAAATTTAATCAATGAGTAATTTGATCCCCATGAGTTTCAACGTTCTTGGTTTATAATATATACAAGTTATATTTCCATGGCTTCTTACAGCTCCACAACGGAAACTGGAAATATACTTAATAAATTGCAGTCTGAGAGCGACACGCAAGCCATTTATTTATTCTTATTTATATAGCTGCCTGTATCACAAGATGTGGCTCTGGGTGGCATACCATGAAAAACAAACAGCAGTATGTGCTATTAACAGATTGGACAGAATTTGATGGAAAAGGTATTGCAGCCTCCTCACTAATTCCCCATTACTTTGAGATGTCCAAGCCTGTTGATGCAATCATGCTTCGTAGGAATTTTGGAAGGAGGTCAAAGATGGGGCCAGTCTTAATTCAGGTGGAATGGTGAAATGGCATCTCTCCTGGGTCCCACCAGATGTAGTTCCCTCCCATACTGGACCTACAGCATGCTTCTTCTCTTGAACCTGATAGGGTGAGATATAATCAGGAAGAGGTGATCCTTCAAATGTTAAAAGATCTTTGAAGATCCACAGAACCTTGACAGCCACTAGTGTTCCCAGACTGTAATTTATTAAAGTCATGCCTGGAGAGTAAATGTATTAACTATACTAAAGTTTAGTTGCATATAAATAGAAGGCAATTAATTTTATTTTTGTTCTATGGCTTTTGGAATGCAGCCCAGGCATGATTCGAACCAGCTAGGTTCCTGACCTGAGAAAAGTTCTACCTGCTGCTCTGGAACTCATAGATCCATTTTATTCCAAACAATCTTGGTTTTAATGTAACCTCCTTGCCTCATTTAAAAACCCTTCTATGATGGAAGGAGCATCAATTTGAGACGTGAGCATTCAAAAGCTGAATGGAGGCCTACAGGTGTTGACGAGACATGGCTTCTCATTGGTGGGAACCTGTTTTTCCTACCTCCTGGCTTCCAGACTCTTCTGCCTGAAGTCAAGGTGCTTCGTTGCCTCAACTTTCACCTTGATAGTTTCCTTTTTAAACATCCTCATTGAAAATAAAACACCATCATGAACATAAGTGCAGAAGAGAGAATGGATTGAAGCACAGATTTTCCTACTCCCGCAAATGCCAACCTTCCTTCTTCCCTTCCTTCCTCCCTCCCTTCCTTCTCTTTTCTCACCCACCAAAACCTCAAAGATGTAGTCTTGAAGATTTGGCATATTCACACAAAAGTGCAAGAGGTATGAGGTTGGTGGCTATATAGAATTGCCTTATTACCATGTTGACCAGGCTCCTCCACATATTTTGAACTACAAATCCTAGAACAGTGGTGGCTAACCTTTTTGGGCTCCTGTGCCAAAAACTGTCTGTGCACGTGGCAGCACTTAGGAGGCAATGTGCGCACCCCCCACGCCCTGTGCATGCGCGCACGATCCCCCATGCCGCCCCCTTACCTGCACTGTGCTTCCCAGCTGATTTTCAACCCATTTGAAGCCTTTTTCAGCCTCCCAGAGGATTGTAGGAAGCCTCTGAAGCCTTTGCAGGCCGAAAAATGGGCCTGTTTTGTCACTTCTGGTATTTCAGGAAATGACAAAATGGGCCTATTTTTCGGCCTCCAAAGGCTGCAGAGGCTTCCCTCTAGCCTCTGGGAGGCCGAAAAAGGGCTCAAATGGGCCAAAAATCAGCTGGGAGGCACAAGCATGTGCAGTGAGATAAGTTTGCCTGGGGCTCGCATGCCCGCACAAATGGCTCTGCGTGCCACCTGTGGCACGTGTGCCATAGGTTTGCCATCATGGTCCTAGAACTTCCAGCTGGGGAACACCAGTTTAAGACTTACAAATATCAAGTCTGCGGCGTTTGTATAATATCGTTGAGGAAAATAACTTTGTCTATCCAGTATGATATGCCCTTGCATTGCTTTGCCAAAGCCCTGTTCTTGCTTACAGAAAATAGGCTATGCTGCAGAGATGGAACAAACATAATTACAAGGTTACAGGACAAGGATAACCTGCTTTACAGAAATGAAATTAGGACGCAGGTCCACAGAAGTGGCCTTTCATTGGCAACAGAGATAAGCTGGGGAATTAAAAGGTGGATTCAAATGACTCAGTTGCCAACAGCTTTCCTGCTGACAGTATTTTCAAATAAAATTGCTTCATTAAATTCAGATTTAGTCAGCGATAGCTGCTGTAAACAGGCATTTACGGCTTTGATTAAACAGGTGCGGCTTTGAGACACTTTAAGCTGGGCATCCAGCAATTCATTTACATAGTCCAGTGTCTGGTGTATAACAAACTAGTCAACTAATCACTACGCTCTAGCAACAGAAAACATAAAAATATGATTGTGGTTAAACCGCATCTTTATTTTTTTTAAAAAAAAAAACCTCTCCAAGATTGGAAATTTACCCCAACCTTGAAAAGTCAGCATTTTGTGTCTTTATAAATAAAGTAATAAAGATGTACATGTACAAAATTACCCCTTGCTTCCTGAAAAGTCCTGCAGTGAAAGTTCAAGCCACAAAAAGCACCACGTTGACAAGACTTCATGGCTAAATTCAATGTCATTTAAAAGCTGCTACTTTTGTTTTATGGCTACAATCCAATATCTTCAAATGACAAGATATAAGCATGTGAGTTATTAATCATTGCTACTTTCAGATGCCCTCCTTCTTCCTACCATAGAAATCAAGATGGTAGGCCTGACTTGGAGCTGCCCAAGCTGTGTCTCACGGAAATGCTTGCCAACCCTTACCTGCTGAACTTCAGCACAATAACTTAACCTTGTCCTCAGTTTGTGCCCTGGGGAATTTACATCGTGATTATTGCCTGATTATATGCACAATCGTAAGGGTGGGGAATGATGATCCTTTTATGACTTGTGGACTTCAACTCCCAGAATTCCTGAGTCAGCCAGGCTAGCCCAGGAATTCTGGGAGTGGAGTCCACAAGTCATAAAGGGGCCATCGCTCCCCACCCTGCTTTAGACTGATCTAAAGTAATGATTGAATGATTTAATCATGGACATAGATACTGTTTAACAACTTTATGAAATCAGGAAGAATAGGTAGCAGAAGGAGGAAGGCGGATAAGCTGAGGATACTCTATGGCATTTCTCTGCATCAGAAGAAATTCTACAGCAATGTTTTTCAACTTTGGCATGGTTAAGATATGAGGACTTCAACTCCCAGAATTCATGCTGGTTGGGGTATTTTGAGAGTTGAAGTTTACATAACTTAAGATTGCTAAAACAATACTCTACAAAATGAAATATTGTTTCTGTTATTTCCAAAAAACTGAGGGAGATTCTCCCTCGGTCATTAGAATTTTATTATCTATTGATCTTGATTTTTTTTTTTTTTGCTTGAATATATCTTGCTATATTATATGGTTGGGAATTTGGGACCATGGCTATTTTATTATAATATTTTATTATAACATGTTATTTTGGAAGCCACCGTGAGTCAGGTAGGAGTCAACAGAAAATAGTAAGAAGGGATGCATGTTTACTGAAATAAAAATGCACACAAAGTTTTGTGCAGATAGTCTTGAGCCCAAAATTTCCACTGGTAAGCAAGACAAAGTTAAGTGACATTTTGTCCAACTTTATGACCTTCCACTTTTTTCAGTGCTGCTTAATTTTGAACCATCACAAAATAAATGGTTTTAAGTCAAGGACTTTACCTGTATTATGAAGAAGACCCATGGATGTTTGATGCTGACCAACAATAATAACCCACAAATGAATAAGTTTCAGTTTTGCCATTTTTTATCAATTTCAAATCAGGTAGGGGGCCACCAATAATCAGATACCATACTTAGGAGCAAATACATTATCCAGGAGCTCTGAACTCTGTATATTAAGTATATGTAGATTGGGGAATCCATTTTTCAATCTTCACTGTCTGAATCAGTTGATCTACTATCACATGCTTCATATTCCCCCATTCGATATGGGACTTATGGCCCATATTTCTCCTTCTGTCCTGGCCACTTTTTAATACAGAGGCACAATTGAGAATGTTTTAACAAACTGCATCACTGTTTGGTTTGGTGGCAATGGTGCCTGAGATAGAAAGTCCATACAGAGAGTGATAAGGGCAGCCGAGAAGATTATAAGAAGTTCGCTTCCTGTTATTCATGACAGTGCTTGTAAGTGTAAGGTGCTTAGAGCTTGAAGTATTGTTAGAGACCCCACACACCCACTTCACAGTCTGTGTCTGTTGCTCCCCTCTGGGAGAAGGTTTCAAAGTATTTCTAGCAGGTCTACCAGATTCTATAACAACTTTGTTCCCTATGCCATCCATCTGGTAAACTCGCAAGATTTGTTTTTCTATTCTATTCTATTCTACTTGAAGGATATCAGTTAGACAAAGTTGTTTCAAATATTCTTTAACCTCAGAATGCAAATACGAGCAAAAGAAGACTGAAATGATTAATTTCCAATACCTTTGTGGAATTAAAAACTTAGTGGGAATAAATCTTCCCTTTCTGATTGGCACTTTATATTTATCATTTATGTTTAATAGTTCTTTTGGTAATATTTTATGAGGTCCATTTGTATCGGTAGTATTGCTTTAATGTCATCTTTTATTAATGGTTACCTTTATTGTTTAATGCTGTGGCTTGCTGAGAGCATGCAGGTGAGAGGCCTAGCAATAAAATAAATACCTTTTATTATTTCAGTAATACTTAATTACACATAATTGATAGCACTGTTCCCTGAAAGCATTGCTGTACACAAGCTTTAAGAGGATTGTGAGCAAAACATTTTAGGATTTCAGTTTCAGACCAGAGGAGTTTCCCAGAGGGGTTTAAACCCCAAGTCTATTCTCTGGACTTCATGGTCACATCATTTTACAAATGAAGCATCTAACTTTTGCAAGACAACATTAGAGAGACTGAAGTCTTTGCAAGCATCTCTATCAGACAAAAAAAAATGTAACTTTTTATCCATTGGCTGTTTTTTTTTAACCTGACTAAGGGAAAGAACTAAGAGTCAGGTATAGGTGAGGGGCAGGAGTTTGGGGGACAGTTGGGGGTCCTGGAAGGCTGTAGATTAGATGCCTCATCTGTGGCAAATGCAACGGACCATTGAATGCATCATTTACAAATGGGCCAATACTTTCCGGAGCTGACAGTAGCATAAAATTAAGAGGAATTCTCTAAATGTTGGTTTGGTAACTGTCCTTCTTAAAAACCTTAGGGCCTACTATGACTAAATTCTGAGGCCTAAAAATACTTTATCTTTACAATATCAACAGACCACCCCAATGCGACTGACTCTTTATAGTGCACATCAACAAACCAAAACAGGGTGTCTGAATGATTTAATAAACACATATTCTAAAAACAATACACCCCCAATTATCTTGAAATCTGAAGGCCCTCTGATATCAGGTTTTATGGGCTATCCTAAATCTGAAGGGGGGGTATAAGAGCCAACTGTAGAGTACTCCATGTTTTATCATGTGGGGTTACCACGGCCCCCAAGTGAAACCCCTCTTCATTTCATATGGGAGAAAGGGTTGAGATTTTTTTGAATTTTAAGGAAGAATCATGCTTGAGAAATGGACCCCAATTAATCCTGTACCACCCCATTGATGGCTTCATAAGTGACAATCCACACATTGAATTAGGCCCAGCTTACATTTTTTCAAAAAGGAGGAAGCAAGGATTTATTAAAATGTTTATTTTATTTTATAAATAAATAAATAAGCTACCTCAATTGCCAAAGGGGCTCTAAGTAACGTATCATACATCAAAAAACATTAGACCAAAGCAAGAAAAAAGAAAAACCAATAACATACAATTCTGCAAATCTCAAAACAAAAATCAGGTGCTTTGGGAACAAATCCTTTTTCCAATACCATATTAAAAGATACGATTGAAAAATAGGAAATGCTTTAAAACAATCTTGCAATCATGTCCTAACAAAAACATTTCTGGAGAACAGTAATTCTATCAGTAGACAGATACTGCTTCATGCAATGTAGATATTTTCCAGAGAAATAAAATGAGCAAATAAAGTATAACAAATTTAAAGTAAAATCTTGTGTGCCCCCTTGCCCAGTGGAATTTTTTTTCCAGAGTATTGCATATATGATTGTCCCCCTTAGGTTTGGTATAATTAGGGGTTTTAAAAATACAGGCTTGCTTTTACAAGGTCTTAATATTTCTAGCACAGAGAATATATTTAATGTATGTCATCAAAATCTGAATTAACTTTATATAGCTGTTTGATGCATTGCAACTGAATCTGTACTTGCTGGGGAGATGTAGTTATATTATTAATGTATTTACACTGAGTCATTTAAAAACCAACATTATTCTGAATTCATGTATGATTATCGATGCATTGCTAACAATTTTTGCATCTGCATATGTAAGATCCCAGTCAAGTATGAACAAAATTATTTCATGAACCAGAAAAATCAGAAAGGGAGATAAATGATAAGCATTTGAAAAGAAAATGTTTAAGAGAAAGGCAATCGTTTCCCTTTATTTGCTGTTCATGTAGGTATAAAAATATTCAGTGAGTTCATACAGTCATTTAACCAAGTGTTTAAAAGAAAACACCAATCTATTGAACTTTGAAGTGTGATGATTATGTGTCAGCTTAATGTAGAAACTCAAGTATCTTATTTGGCAATTTAATAGGTGGGAAACACAAAAGGGGATAAGTTTTTGGCTTTGGGGATTCTTGGTACAGATTCTTGGTACAGAACCACTTACGATGGTTCATTTAGTGACCATCTGAAGTTATAACATCACTGAAAAAGTGACTTTTTTCCTTTTGTGACCTGAAAAGCAAAGAAAATGGAAAGCCTGATTCACTTAAGAACCGTGTTACTAATTTAACTACTGCAGTGATTCATTTAACAATTGTGGCAAGAAAGGTCATAAAATGGGGCAAAACTTAACTGTTTTGCTTAGCAATAGCAATTTTGGGCTCACTTGTAGTCATAAGTCAAGGACTACCTGTATGCTTGAAGCAACTGCTTACTAAGATAGCAAACACTTTATATTGAGGTACTAATGCCACTCGATAAAAACTTAGTAAGACTTCACCTAGAATACTACATCCAGTTTTGGTCACCACACTATAAAAAGGATATTGAGACTCTAGAAAAAAAGTACAGAGAAGAGCAACCAGGATGATTAATTAAGGGACTGGAGACTAAAACATACGAAGAACGGTTACAGGAACTGGGCTTGGCTAGTCTAGTAAAGTGAAGGACCAGGGGAGACATGATAGTGGTCTTCCAATATTTGAGAGGAAGGGGTCAAGCTATTTTCTAAAGCACCTGTAGGCCAGACAAGGAATAATGGGTGAAATCTGAACAAGAAGAGATTTAACCTGGAAATAAGGAGAAATTTTCTAACTGTGAGAACAATCAACCAATGGAACAGCTTTCCCTCAGAAGTTGTGGGAGCACCATCACTTGAGACTTTCAAGAAGAGATTGGACTCCCATCTGTCAGAAATGGTGTAGGGTTTCCTGCTTGGGCAGGGGGGTTGGACTAGATGACCTACAAGGTCCCTTCCAACTCTGATTATCTGTTATAGTTTTCACATAGCAAACTGCTCACTTGAACATATGTATTTGAAAGGAGAGGGCAGACATGCTTTCATTCTGGCTCCCTATATTCTCTTGATTTTTATCTCTGCATGTGATATTGGCAGCTATAAATCTACTGGGCACATTTCAAGTTCCCAAAATTGTCTCAATGAAGTAAGACCCATCTGGTCTAGGCAGCAATCATGCAGCGATATCAAAGGAAGAGCAACCTCTGTATGTCAAGTTTCTCTAGGTGGCCTTACTCTTTGCTTCACAGGCTGTTTACAGACAGTTGCCAAGGTGGCGAGATTTCAACACTTATTTTTAAACACAGCTTGCAGGTAGATCCTTCCACAGGTGAAACTAGTCAAACCGGTCCAGCCAGGTCATCAGGTGCACACAGCTCACCAAACAGAGTTTTGGAAGCAATGTAAAAAGCACAGAGAAGCCAAGCTTATTAAAGTGTCATACTTGTCACGAAAGAATTCTTGAATCAGCAGGTCCAACTTACGAGAGGTAGAATCTGGAGGCTCAAAAAGAAAATATGAAGGACAAGAAACCTTTTCAGTCTTTGTGTTCTAATTTTGAGGAATCTATTGGATTATGAGAAAAAAACATTGCAGGAATTGGGTATGGCCGGTCTAGAAAAAAGAGGAACTGGGGTGTCATGATAGCAGTATTCCAGTATTTGAGAGACTGCCACAAAGAAGAGGGGGTCAAATCATCCTCCAAAGCACCGGGCAAGGAACAATGGATGGAAACTAATCAAGGAAAGAAGCAACCTGGAATTTAGGTGAAGCTTCCTAACAGTGAGGACAATTAACCAGTGGAACAGCTTGCCTCCAGAAGTTGTAGGTGCTTCATCACTGGAGGTTTTTAAGAAAAGACTGGACAGCCTCTTTGTCTGAAATGGTATAGGGTGTCCTGTTTGAGCAGGGGGGGTTGGTCTATTCTGGTTGATATGCAAAACTTCTGCTGATCAGGAAAAAAGGCTCCATTATAGGACAGAGCAGCATTTCACCATTAGGAGCCAATTATATTTTGGATTTCCCAGAGGTGGCACCACATATTAAAGAGGGTTGAGAAATGTGATTGCCCTCCCCGCAACTTTTTGAAATGGCAATTCAACTCGTATGTGCTGTGCTGGTCACCAGCAAAACAGGACAGCAACTTGCCATTTCCTAAAAAATAAGCAATTTGATTTTCTTCTTTAAAATCATTAGCTGTTGAATTCAGACATTAAATGAAGGAGAAAATTCCCCAAAAGTACAGAAAAAAAAATGGGATATGGCTTACTTTTTGGGACCACAAAGCTAGTGAGTTGCTGGGTAGAGGCAGTGGCAGTGGCAGTGACTTCATCCTGCCTTTCACTTGAGACTTTCAAGAAGAGATTGGACTCCCGTCTGCCAGAAATGGTGTAGGGTCTCCTGCTTGGGCAGGGGGTTGGGCTAGATGACCTACAAAGTCCCTTCCAACTCTGATTATCTGTTATCTGTTATGCAACTAAAAATGGATGTCCAAAGAAAGAAGAGATGGGAAGTGGCTGGTGTGCATTCAATTTATACCCCAGTTATATTGTACTGGAACACATACAAATTCTTAATTTAGAATCTCATATTTTTCCCAGGGTCCACGTGTGTCTACATTCATGCTTAAAATAACAAGTCATACAACAGTGCTTTGCTTGCCCAAAATTCATTGACTAAACCACAACTGGCCAGATTCACTAAATGGTAACTAATGTTTGGCAGACAGACGATGGCTGGGTTTAAACATCACATGAAGCCGAAACAAGAAAACACCTTATGGGCTATAGGTGTTCTTAAAACTCCATGCTCTCCAGAACTGTTGAATGGAGTGGAAAAGTTTATTACAATCAAAGGACACAAGAGCAAAGTATTACAATGGTATACATTTTGATATTTCATGAGAAACAGATCATTCAAAAAATAATTTCTTCCTGTCTGATCATGACAGCAAAAAAAATTGGGCTACTGCCAGAATCACATTGTGCCTAAAGCTAGGTAAGAGAAAATTTGCATATGCATGGTTTAAACAGTCTGCTTGAAAAAAAATTTGAACAAGTAGAAATAAAGGTCTCAGTTCCCTATAGAATCCACAAAAATGGAGTTAGGAATTTAGCTGTCAGATGAACTTGGGCGCTCACACATACATATGCCTATCTATTCAAAGTACTGCCACAAATCAACATTATTGGTTTTACAACCTGAACAAATTAAAGAGGCCCATAAAAACATTTTGCATTTAGTGATGCTCTCTGACAAGACAGAAGATCCATATTACACATATTCCAGTAGAAAAAAAGGAAAAAATCTATCCAAAGTGAACTGTAGTTGATTTCCCCACAACGGTGGCATCAGGGGCAAACTATCCCACAGACAGAAATGCAGAGTTTATATTCATTCAGTTTTTCACATTCC
This sequence comes from Pseudonaja textilis, assembly GCF_049901715.1. Classification (NCBI taxonomy): domain Eukaryota; kingdom Metazoa; phylum Chordata; class Lepidosauria; order Squamata; family Elapidae; genus Pseudonaja; species Pseudonaja textilis. The sequence continues at coordinate 29,446,834 of NC_141991.1, forward strand.
TTGACAGACTTCCAAGAAATAACGATGTACCCTAATCAGATCAGAAGATAAAAAGATAAAAAATGTTAGATGTCAAGTTCTCAGAGAGAAAGAAAAAAGATATATTTTCAAATCAATAAAAGTCCTTGTGTTTTTTACTGGTTTTGAAGTAGTGGCATCAAAAGAATGCAAAGTCTCTCAGCACCCTCACTAAAATGATTATGATCTGGCCTATGGATCTAATCCAAAGATGGAAAAAAATTGAAAATAGTGATTATATTTGCCTATTGGGCATTCTAACTCTGTGTAAGATAAACAGAAGTTGGTTTGGAAAACGAACACTGGTGTAGAACCTGGAATACGTGGGTAAGACATTGTGTTTTTTGAAAGCATCAATTTTGCCACTGAAGTACGGCTGAGGTTACTGTTATCTGCCATTTGTCCTTCCCCTCTTCAAGAATTTTTTCTCACTGCATTTTTCTAGACATTTTGAGCAAAGAGAACGCATTGTTGGGGTGGACACAGGACAATCTAACTCTGTTTTTATTAAAATGTTTCTTCATCACAGTGAAAGTCAACCACCCTTCCCTGGGCATACAATATAACACCAACCATCAGTAAAGTGATTAATACAGTAACATTAAAGAAACAAAAATTTACTAGTAGTAACATTTCAATAAAACCAATTAACAAACCAATTTTGCAGATAAGAAGGGATCTATATGGAAATTTATGAACAAAATCTAATTGAATTTATTCATGCAAACTGAAATAAATTAAACATTATTTTCCATTCTAGATTTGCATATTCATTTATTTTTTTCAATAGTATTAGCCAAATATGCAGATTTCCCAAAAGTCAATAATGAATGAACCTTTACAGTAGCTTTTGTGCATCATTTCAATGTAAATGGGGGGGGATCAATCACACATATACAAAACACTTGTTTAGGATAGTTTTTACTGGAAACAGCTAGGTTTTTGTTAAGATTTATAGATTATTTTTTGTCTACAAGGATTCTGATATTACTCAGAATTTATACTGTGGGAAAATGAAGAATTAGCCGTAAAAGCAACACATAGGCAATGTTTGGGTACTGCAACAATTACTCAGCTGTTGGAGACTTATTAGTATAAATGAAAATTTAATTAAATACCTGTTTGATGAAAGATACTGTTGCCCTAACTCAATGGTTACATTATTCAACTGCATGAAATTGCTCGTGCAATTGTTAAAATCAATTTAGTATTCAAAATAACTATCAAAACTACCTTCTAGAGCAATGGAAAGTAACTTGTACGCAATTTAACATGCAAAATAAAATTTGCCAGAAGACATTTAAAACTATTTTGTAACAAAGCAGCAAACTAAGAGCTTTTAAATCAAAAGGGAGGAGTGAGACAGTTAATTATCCAGTTAAAATATTATTTTCCCTGTTCACCACAAATCTATTTTTGATATTACTCATTTCTTCTCTGGCACATCTCACCGATTCTACAGATGATAAATTCAATTTGCTAGTATTGAATTGGGTGCACCTAATCCATTAAAACATCAGCTTCTGTAGACATTGGTTGATGGAGATATTTGGAAAGGAAAGGAATTTTAAGTTTTACTTGTAGTTTCGTGAAGAGAGAGCAAGGGAAATTGAGAAAGTGAACCAAAATTGTTGCTGTACAAAATCCATTTTGAAATCCATTTTAACAAGAGAGTAGAAGAGCTCTTTCCTCTGTAATGGACAAAACCATCACATCTTGATAGAAAAACAAAAAGACAACATCCTAAAAAAAACCATCTACTACATCATAACAAGTAATTTTACAGATCAAATTCCACTTCATCAGAGGTTTGAAACTGTTGTCCTAAACTGGCAAAGCAGGTTTGATCAATAGCATCCCTATTACTGGGATAGATTTGTTATTCTAATGGAACAAAGAGTTGGGACCGCAGAACTGAAGTAGGTTCCCTGTCATTTCGATGTAGGTTGATTATTAGAAAGAGTGGATTTTATGGCTAGAGGCCTTCTGGCAGCTGTTCATGGATCTATTCTAATCTCCTCATCAATCTCAGTCCAACTGCATCTACACCTACTTGTATGTTACAGTAAAAAGAAGGTGAGGAGAAAAGAAAGAACTATGAATTAACTGTTTAAAAAAGTCTGATCAGGAGACGTTATCTTTCTGGTGGAGAAGCGTCAGATAAGATGAATGAAGCCATTTTCAAATGATGCAGAAGTCTGACCACTGAGAAAGTGACAAAAATAATTTCAAGATCCTCTTGAACGAAGCCTGTCCCAAGAAATCCAGAACTCTGATCACTGAGGTAAAGGTAAAGGAGTCCCAGCAAGTTTACTGTTAGTCATAGCTGACTTTAGGGGGCGCTGCTCAACTGTGTTTCTTTAAGCCATTGAGCTAGTGACTGCAGTGCCCCTGCGTCATGTGATCACCTTTTGCGACCTCCTGACAAAAATCGATGGGGAAGCTAGATTCACTTAACAACCATGTTACTAACTGAACAACTGCAGGGATTGTCTTAACAACTGTGACAAGAAAGGTCATACAATGGGGCAAAACTTAACAACCGCCTCATTTAGCAACATAATCTTTTGGCTCAGTTGTGATCATCAGTCAAGGGCTACCTGCACAGTCATGAGATACAACAGGATTATAGTATTGGGAGCGGGGGAGTTTACTGTTTTAAAGAGGGCTGTTTCCCATTAATGAACTGGCCTACCGTGTTTCCCTGAAAATAAGACCCAACTAGAAAATAAGCCCTAGCATGATTTTTCGGGGTGTTCATAATATAAACCCTACCCTAAAATATGCCCCAGTTAAGATCATCAGCCAAACAGAGGCATTTAGTACTGTATTTCTCAAAAACTAAGACCTAGCTGGAAAATAAGTCCTAATGCGTCTTTTGGAGCAAAAATTAATATAAGACCCAGTCTTGTTTTTGTGGAGACATGAGTAGTATCTCTGGATCGTTTTAGGATCCAGTACAAACCCTGGAAACACTATATATCTAAGATGCTATGATCTATGATCCATGCTTTCTGACATTGTCAATTGCCAATTATAGACTTTAAGAGTTTTCTAATCAGGATGATTGTTGTTGAAAATTCTAAGAATTCAAATCCATACATCGAGAAATTGCCAAATTGGGAAACATTGTTATAGACTGATCTGTGGCCCATAATTCCTTACTGTGATATTTTTGATTGCCTTCAGTTACGTATGCTCTAATAAGTTTACTCCGGGATAATTGCACTGCACTGGGGATACTCCAGCTAATGTAATATAGAGCTTTAAACCTGCTACATACTCAAGTGATGTTGCGCTTAGCCAGCTGAATATATGCAATTTTTTTTAAAGAAATGTATAAAAAAAGGGAGAGGAAAAGAAGTGTGTTGATGGAGAAGGATAACCCCTTTTCCAGACCCAGTTCAACGTTCTGGTTCTGACTTGAGCAGCTTGGAAATACAGTATCTTTAAAGCAAATAAAGGTAGTCCTTTACTTTTGATGGTTGCTTAACCAACCTGGTGAAGTCACAATGGAACTGTCTGCATGTATTTACTTATGATCTGGTTCTGATGGCCACATCCCTATCATGTGACTGCATGTGGGGCACTCGGTGATGGGTCTGCATTTATGGCTGTCTATAGCATCCCACATATTGTCAGCTTTTTTAAAAAAAAAATCTAGCAATTTTATAATCTGCCCAGAGAACTTGGTTTGTTGCATTACAAACACAGTAAGTACTGAAATGTATGTTCTTGCACATAAGTAATATCTGCACACACCAAAATAAATAAATGGAGAGGAAAATCAAAGCCAGAATTCATTAATGGGAGATCAGCCTTTAATCTATCTCCAACATCTCTGCTTATTCCCTACATAGATTTGCAGCAAAAAAAAAATAAAAAAATTCCACAGCTCTTTCTCTTAATGTCAATTTCCAAGAAATCCCCATGGGTTAAATCATGCAAAATTATTTTATGGCTGGTTTCCAAAAACGGCAAAGATCATAGCAAGAACTCTACAAAAGAAAGCAGAATTTGTTATGTTCCCCCCCCCCTCCTCCTTTCCCTTGTCTGGCTGTTAAAATGACTATAAGTGAACTCTGAAATGATTAACATCACTGGAAATCTCAGGGCACAAAAGCTATTTGTATTCCTTACTTATCTAACAATAAATGCTCAAACGCATTTTTCTCTATGTTTCTCTGTTGAACCAGCCAATATGTTTTTTGTTTGTTCCTTAATTGAGAAAATAAAAGGCACCCTAACGGACAGGCAGGATACAATCAAGATCCCTGTAATTTCAAAAACATTTTCTCAACAGGCTTTCCTCAAAGAAATCCCCAGCAGCCATTTAAAAAATAACTTTTTTTAAACAAAACTAGAGTGGAGGGAAGAGGGGGAGCTAAGAAAACAGCATACTTTTTTTTTTTTTTTTGCAAAGCTGAACCAGAAATCTGATCAAATGGAGAACTGTTCTGGCCTCCCTTTTCAAACACAAGCAAATTTAAAATTAACACTGAAATTCCAGTTACCTAGCTTTCCTAGGCTTTAGAATTTCAGCCATAAGACCACCCAATGTCTGGAAATCTTTGCAAAAGACTAAAGCACAGCGGGGTATGTTAACAATCATTGGAGACAGGATATGTGGCTGAAATTAAATACACAGAATGCATATACAACGTGTGCCACACTCTGCATTCTTTCTTAACACCAGAGATTCACATTAACCTTGGTGGAATGTATAACGAGCTCAGGTTTCATCTGCTCTCCAGAATATACATCCAAACATATTCTTCAAAAGAAAAGAAAATACAGTAACATGTATTTTCAATATCAGCCTATTGCACCCAACAATCTGGGTCCTCATTTTACCCACCTCAGAAGGATGGAAGGCTGAGCCTAGCTTGAGCCTGGTGAATATTGAACTGACAAAATGCATCGGCTTAATTTTTTTTTAATTTGTCAATTGCTTACAAGATAACAGGTATAAGTATAAACATGACTAAAGGTACAGGAAATAGGTACAAATAAATGGGGACAACAGGACAGGGACAGGAGGCACGATGGTGCACTTATGCAGACCTCTTAGGAATGGGTTGAGGTCAATAGTGGATAGTTTGAGGTTAAAGGAGTGGGGGTTAGAGGATGTAACAACAGAGTCAGGTAGTACATTCCAGGCATTGACCAGTCTGTTGCTGAAGTTGTACTTTCTGCAATCAAGTTTGGAGCAGTTAACATTGAGTTTGTATCTGTTGTGTGCTCTTGTATTGTTGTGGTTGAAGCTGAAGTAGTCATTGACTGGTAGGACATTGTAGCAGATAATATTATGTACTACGCTTAAGTCCAACCGTAGGCAGCGTAGTATTGATGGAGATGAGCAATCACATTCAGAGTAAAATTTCTCTGATTTACAAATCAGTCCATGATCTGTTGAGGTGAATGCTTTATTCCACGTTATCATATAAAATTGATATAATCATTTCATCTTGTGGAATGTTCTATCAGAATTTGATGGGGAATTGACTACACCTAGAAATCTGTCTTTTTGCATCAATAGCAACTTTGTAGATCATCACCACATGGATTTTAGGAGTATCATCATTTCAATAAACACATGTGCCTATTCAGAATCAGTTATGAGGTGGCAAAATTATTGGATTTGGCCAAGGAAAACTAGGCTCCATATTCACTCAGCCATAACAACGTTATTAATTTTAGAGCTAGGTTTGGCGTAGTGGTTACAGTTCTGGCTCTAGAAACCAGGAGATGATGGGTTCTAGTCCATCTTAGGCGCCATATAACATAACCTGCTGGGTGACCTTGGGCCAGTCACGTTCTCTCAGTTCAGGGCTTGTTGTTGTGAGGAAAATAGGAGGAGGAAGGGGTGTTAGGAATGTTTGCCACTTTGAGTTACTCATAAAATAATAAAGGTGGATAAAAATTAAATAAATACTTTATCATATGAAGCAAGGCATCCTCTCTTGGTTGAACCAACCACTTTGGTTTGAAGTCAGAGTATCATTTAAATTTGAATTCTCTTATATGATGTCTATGGACATGGTTGGCATCTCTTGGGCTCCTTTTTTCACTTGACTCTTGGGGGTGTGTACATGTGCATTTTTTTAAAATTAAAACAATAATTAAATGGATGGGAAGTTCTCCTTTACTCTCAGGTAAACAGAGGGAATCCACATCAAGGTATTCATCTCCCAAGTATGCCCACACCGTGCCTAAAAAATCTCAACCCTGATGAGGTTAATTTTGTTGGGGTTCCTTGGCTTAAGCCACTTTACCCCAATGTGAGCTAGAAAGAGGAGGCAAAAGCTATTTACACTCTCATCTTCACCAAAAATGTGAATCTTACACGTCTGTTAGACACACTTATTCTGCAACTTGGATAATTTAGATAATGGTCTAAACTGACTCTATGCATCCCTCTCAACTTTTGGGAAGAGTCAAACTGAAGTGTAATAATAATATAATTGGCATTTATATTATTATATATAACAAATAATAATATTGCCATTTCAAAACATCCACAAAAAAGGACTATGTGCATACACACAATAGTGCATGTGTTACAGTCCAGATCTGCCCTGGATCAGAGATAAACTGAGTTTATCAGGTACCATCAGAAATGCAAACTTAAAATGAAGTTACCTCAGGAAAATGGAAGCATGATTTTCAAGAAAAAAAATCCCCCTCATATTTTCCAGATGTCACCAGCTGATGGCAATCGGCCCTCAGCAAGTCCTAAGATCACTGAAAAACGATCAGGAAATGCCTCTGAATACAAAGGTTTTGTTTTCCTCCAAGACAGGGTATAAAAAGCGAGTATCCAAAATATGTTACGACACATTCATTCTGAACCATTTGTAAGACACAAAATGTTTCCTGTCTCAATCATCTGCAGCCGTTTCAGAGTCGAGCTACACTTTGGTCTTTGGGTGACAAGAAAACTACTGAAAGCAAACTGTGCCCAGATATAAAAAGGGCCAAGCCAAGCTGTACACTTTTAAATCACATTTAAATTAATTAATACAATAAAACCATCATTAAAATATAGTTAAGACAAGAAGTGTATAGCACTAACAATTAATGTTAAATTCTTAAACATTAAAATATTAAAGTCTTAAATAGATGACAAGCATACTTTAACTTCACCTAGATTCTTTAAATCGTAGCCGTAATTCCATCTCTATGGTCTCCACCAAATTAACCTTTGATGTTGCAAACATCATTTGAAAATCAAATTGAGGGCCCAAAGATGCAGATGTACTAAACATGAATGTATTCCTTTAAGGAATTTGGGGCCTAAGGCCAATTGGAATTACACTTCACTAGCAATTTTGGGGACCAGCGGGCATCTCTTGAAGGCTCCAATTTAGGCAGTTAAGATGAAACTTGAGTCTTACATGACTCTACAATCCTGGATGAAACCATGGAGGTGACTTTGGAGAAAGACTCAGATTGAATCCTCGTTGATCCCCCGGCTTTATAAGAAGGGGAGAAGAAAAAAATGCAGTCAAGTATACAAAAGTCTGTCGTTATAGCCTTATAACATAGCCTTATAGTATATTTTAAAGAGTCTGTTTCCAGATCTGGTTGACCTTGAAGGTCTGACAACAGCCTCGCTCCCCAAAAAAATTAGTATAGATTGAGTCATTTTAGAGAGTCTGTTTCTCATATCTGGTCGACGCTGTCAAATCCAGAGTACTTAACAAGATCTTTTTACAGCAACGATGCTTTTTCTCAAAGGCCAAAGAATAATTAGATGAGGAAAAGGGATAATTTTCACTGATGAACCACTTGTGTTACAATTACCCTATATCAGGGGTGGGATTCAAATTTTTAACAACCGGTTCTATGGGCATGGCTTAGGTGGTAGACGTGGCTTAGTGGTCATGTGATTGGGTGGATATGGCTTGGTGGTCATGTTATTGGCTGGGCGTGGCCAACTCCATATCACTCACATCGAGGCACGCATCTCCCCCCCTGGCCTCTCATGACTGTGGGGATGCTGCAACAGTCGTAAGCGTGAAAAATGGTCATAAGTCACTTTTTTCAGTGCCATTGTAACTTTGAATGGTCACTCCACACAAGCAAAGTACCAGCAAAGGAAGGGGGAAAAAACTCCAGAGACATTCCTGAGACAGAAAGTCTAGTCCTGCCAAGAATGTAATAAGGGTTAACAGAGAGGCAGTTTCTGTAAGCAACACCAGAATGTTTCCTTCCTGCCTTCCTTACAGGATTAGGCCAGTAATTTCTTCTAACAACCGGTTCTCCGAACTGCTTAGAATGTTAACAACTGGTTCTAGCAAATAGGTGTGAACTGGTAGAATCCCACCCCTGCCCTATATGGAAGAAATAACTATAATTTATCATTTACATTCTTTCCACAAAAAAGACTGTCACTTCTGTAAAAAAGAGAAGTTGACATGTCAGAATACTACTGTATTATAAAATTCCATTCACTATTAGGGACCCACACTAATGAATTATTCTATTTACCATTCTTCAGCCTCTTGTGCTACCTTAGGACATTATTCTGACAGAACTTGAGTATCCTACTAAATAAGAGTAGAATGATGAGATTGAAAAAGGGTAGACCTACAAAATCATCACTTTATTATACAGAATGTTAATCCTAAACATATTACTATGAAAATTATGTTCTCATGGAGTCAGGAGGACTTTTTTCTAAGTAAATATACTTTCTGAAGGGAGATATTAAATTACTTATAAATAAATTACAGTATATCATATTGACTTTGCACCTTCGTTTCTACTGAACGTCTCATTCAAAGAGAAACGTACAGCCAAGCTGGATCATTTCTATTTTACAGTTCCAAAGCATAGTCTATTTGATGTTAAAATAATCTAATAAATTCCCAGCTGGATATACATGCTACATGAATGAAAAGAAACATTTTTGAATTGGAAAATACAATACAATAGTAACAAGTCCAAAGACTTATTTATCCAATATTCTTAAAAATTGTGGTCACTTTTGTGTATACTTCTGATCTACTGGGCTTCAGGCCCATAAAATGGAATTGTTTCCATGTAATACGGCATGGGTATAATCCAAAATATGCATGTCTCCAAACCCTGGTTATTGGGAATCACAGATATTGAAGGCTAGCAATATGAAGGATGGCAATTTGGGGAAACTGGAAAGTATGAAATATACTCTATACTCCTATATACAGTACTTTATTGGTTAGGAGCAGTACGCAGTAGGAAATCAATTCTGGATTAATCTTTCTGGTCATATTGAAATAATATTATAGAGGAATTTTTGTTTGAAAACTGCAAGGAAATTGCTTGATTTGAAAACCTGAGCAAACTGTGAAGTGTATACAAGTAGTCCTCAACTTACAACCACAATTGAGACCAGAATTTCCCCAAATTGCTAAGCAAGGCTGGTTGTGAAATGAGCCACACCTAATTTTACAACCTTTTGAGAACTTCAGTGAATCATATGGTCATTAAGTGAATTTGATTTCCCCCACTGATTTTCCTTGTCAGAATCCATCTAGGAAGGTCACAAACGGTGATCACATGACCCTCGGACTCTGCAACCATCGTAATTACATGTGGTTGCCAAGATGCCAAATTTTGATCACATGATTGTGGGGATGGTGCAACAGTTGTAGGTGCGTTGTCTAGTTGTAAGTGTTGTAAGAGACACAGGGGATGAGTGTTTTTTCCTGTGCCGCTGTATCTTTGAATGGTCTCTAAACAAATGGTTTTATAATGAGGACTATCTGTATCTTGACTTTATTAACAAAACTAGTAATGGAGTTTTGCTCACATCATGAACCTACCTCAGTTGATAAATAGTAGTATCTAATATTCTAGTAGTGTCCTCCCTAAAAGCCCTTCTCAAAGCCCTTCTCAAACCTAGAGATGTGGTATCAAATTGAGACATAGACATCAGCAAAGAAGACTTAATGGGACTTATTTCAAAAGTAAAGTATCTGGATTATGATTAAATATTAAGACAAAGAATAAAGAAAGAAAGGTGGCCAATGGTATTTTTCCTTTGCTCAATAAATGCAAGTACAGTTATTCTGGTATACCTGCAAGATATAATGAATAGTCTTGGGAGAAATTAGTAACATAAAAATGGGAATCTTTTTTTTTATAAATCTAACCAACAATTTCTATATTGGCTTGCTAATTTTCTTCTTCTTGGATTGCTTGTTCTCTTTATTTCCAGAAGATCATAATATACTCCAGAGCAGAACTCTGTTACTAAGTAAAACTCTTGGTTTAAGTGATGCATTTTTCCACTTAAAAATTGATTCTTGTCAAGATGCTGCTTTGCTTTTTTTTTCCCCTACAGAGTAATTTTCATAAAAACCAAGGTCCTATGTCCACCCATCTTCTGGAGCCAATCACACTAAGAGTGATTGATCTAACTAGTGACTTAAAAAGAAGACAAATTTCTGCATTTAAATTCAAATCAGAAGTCACAATTCAAAAACAAAACCTTGTTTCAGATTCTGGCTTGATAGGGAACAATAAGCCAGGAATTTTGTTTGAATACAAAATTAATATTTGTTTCTTATATTCTTTCTACTTTAAGAGCACAATGGCTCCTCATGGTTAGGATTCTGGGTTTGAGGTGAGCAACATCATGTTCAAGATCCATGTGCTGCCATGGGGTAGAGTGAGTTCCTGTCCTTCGCTCCAGCTCCTGCCGGAGACACAGGGGATGAGCATGCATGCACAGTGGGTAGGGGCATGCTCTGGGGACACACGCATATTGCATTTTGGAGTTGCGCACACACGCTCTTTGGGCACTTGGTGCTGAAAAGATTAGCCGTCACTGATCTAGGCCAAATGTATTTAAAGATTGAATCATGGCAACTGGACCAAACTCCGTTAATCTGAGACGTTTCGTTGCTGATTCAAGCAACTTCATCAGTCCCCCGTGCAAGCCCCCCATCCCCGCACATGCAGGCTCGTGCATGCACCCCGCACCCTACGCATATACACATATCTCCCTTGCATGCGCCCTGTTCCCCACGCATGTGCGGCAGACCCAAAGACCAACTGGCCGGCAGGAGGTAGGCACACACATGCACGGCGGAGCTGAACTGGGGCGATGGCTCACATGTCCACAGAGAGGGCTATGCGTGCCATCTCTGGCAGACGTGCCATAGGTTTGCCATCATGGGATATAGCATACACTTGGGGCCCAATTTACGTTGATTTGTTTAATGATTGTATGAAGTTACAACAGCACTGAAAAAAGTGGTTTGCCAGAAGTCCTCACACTTATAATAGGCACAGTGTGCCCACAGTCAGCTGGTCTTTGGGTCTGCTGCGGATGTGTGGGGGACAGGGCGCATGGGTAGGGGATGTATGCGTATGCGTAGGGCACTGGGCACATGCACGGGGGACACATGCATGCACAGGGGATGTACATACATGCACGGAGGACACACATGTATTGCATTGTGATTGTGATTCCGGCCCTTGGCAACTCGCATGTATTTATAAAGACTGGTGAGAGGCGGGTGTCACATGATTGACGTGTGCAATCTTCCTAGGGACTTTCAAGAAGCAAAGTCAATGAGAGAAGCTAGAGTCATTTAATGCTTGTTGATTTGCTTAACAACCATGGTAACCATGGCTTACTTGATATCCACATCAATAGCAACAGAAATTCCTGTCCCAATTGTGCTTGTAAGTCAAGGAATGCCTGTATTTCAAAATGTTAAGTTTCTTTTTATTACTGGTAAAACTGTTTCTAGAGTAGTCCATGGCCAAACACACCATAGGACGGTGGCTCATGGCTATCAAAATATCTCTTAGCGCTTCCCAAGTTTGCTACCATACCTGCCCATAAGCCAACCTATGCTGAAATGAAATACCAGTTGCAGAATCTTTTCTTTGCAAGAAAATCAGTAGGCCCACATATTTTGAGGTTGTCCACAACCCCTCAAGGACAAATGAAACCTAGGTTAATAAAAAGAGAGATGAGGACAAAGAGGGGGTTAGAGATGGTGGTAAGTTTTGTAAGACTGTTTCGGCTACGTGCAATTTTTTTTAATGATCAGCCATCCCTACCCCAGTGGTCAGTTTGTGAATGAAAAGCCTCCCAGTCGTTCTATGACAGCACCCACAAAGTGCTCTAACATTCCAGCAGTCTAAGGATCCATGTCCTAACCAAATTAACAACCCGCCCCACCCGCTCCGACTTCATTAATACTTTTCAACAGCCACTCTTTACATTACTTGATAAGCCATTGCAGTTTCTCTGGTCCCTATTTCCAAAATAACATATTTCAAAGCCATTTGCACATTTTTAATTACACCTATAATAATTTCCTTGGCAACCGAAAGCCAAGATTCAGATTAGCAGTTTGCACCATTCCCTTTTGCAGAATAAAACTTGGGAGCATATTCACTTTCTTCATGATGGATGGTTTTAATTAGACTGCATGCTCTTTGAAGTGCAGGATTCGTCTCAACTCAGTTCCTTCATAGCCTTTTCATCTTTTGCATGCACCTCTGTAGGAATTGTTCCTAGACAGGCAAGAATCTAAGTGATAATCCAACATGAAATGGATGGGAAAAAGAGCCTGAATTTTTAGCCATATACATCAAAATGAATGCTTTTTAGGTATACATGAAAAATGAATCGCAAACTTAATGAACCTCAAACATTGTGACAGTCTAACCTATTATAGTGAAAGAAAGCAACAAAACTCATCTACGATATTTATGGGCTTTGGACCACTGACGCAACGAAAAAGGAAATAGAAAGAGGTCTCAATCCCAAAACAGAGCAAGTTGGTAATATGAAATACAGGATAAATGCCAATGATAAGTCTCTCTTAACCAATAAATGGTACAAAAAGTATAACAGCAAGCAAGGAGCCAAAATATTACACAAAAAATAAAGATTTGAGACAAGATAAAGAAAAAGAAATATAGCTAAATTTAGTTTACAGCAATGCCATACCTGCCTATGCTGTTCTATTCTTACATGCAATCGCTACTTCTGCTACATCTAAATATAGCTTTTCATCCTATAAACTTCTCAAACAATAATACGTTCCTGTGCATAAATGTACATGTAGAATTTATCCCTCCATGTCTAACAAGCATCACTTATATTTATTCCATCAATAGAATAGCATCCTGGCTTTACTGCCTACTTTATATTAAAGCATTTGCTAACGTTCCATTTATTCTCACATATGCTTTTATACCCATCAAATATCTCTTTATGACTGTCAGGAACCAGTCTTCAACTCCATATTGATGTATCACTTTTCCATAATTCAAGCTTACTTCACCATACACTTTCTCTAAAGCAAGAAACATACAGTAAACGTTCTTCCTCATATTCTTGTGTTTCTCTCTTACCCGTTGAATAGAGAAAACTGGTCTATATACCCTCCACTTGACCCCCCAAAAAAAAAACTTCTCCAATTTTGTACGCAGCCATCTATGATGTCGTCCCTTCTGAATCCTCTGTGTCAGGCCAGGCAGACCATGAGGCTGAAGAGAAAGCAGCTTTCCCAGGAAACGGTAAGCTTGAGCAGGTGGGACCATATTTAATTATGAGGAGCCAGATTCTGGTCAGGTGTCTGGAGTGGTAGCTATGAAAGGCTGAGCAAAGATGGTTGGCATGTCTCCTTGAGAGGAGAGAGCAGTTGCATCCTTCTTGATGACCCTGCTAGTACCTGGGGCTACTATATAAAAACAGTCTCCTGGACCTAGCTCCATACTTGAAAGCGACTGTTCCATGCTCCAGGCTTGCATTCCTGTCATGTTTGCTCCTTGCAGACTCTCAACATGTGTAATTTTTTTCTGTTGCTAGTACTCTGGACTGTTTGGGACAATCTTTGTCATTCTTCCTGTCTCCTGTGGGCAGACTGATGAAGACCCATATTTCAAAGCAAGTCCTAGTGGTTAGGCATATACTGCCTACACCTACTGCACCTACTACCTTACCATTTTTCAGCATTTATTATTTCCTTTTATTGTATATGTTAGTTCTCAAGAAAATGTATCATCTGTTTCAATGCCACTTTTCATGCCTATCCAAAATCCTTAACACAACTCCTTTTAATATTCCCTTTACTTCGTTTCATCCCAAATTATTTTATCTTCTTTTATTTTTATTAATTTCATTCTCTCTGCCTTGAAAAACTCCTTGATCGGCTCATTTCATTCTCTTCCAAAATTTTTTTTAATTTTAATCAAATTCACTCTATTTTCTTGGCCTGCTTCAATATTAACCTCACCTTGTTCCCTTTGGTAAGTCCGCTCATCTTCTCAAACTGCTAAAGCTCAGAAAAATTGCTCTATTAATTTATTTATCAAATGATACAGGTGGTGCATATTTCTTCCATAATCAAGAGGCGTTGTCTCTCTCAACTTGCTCAGGACAAGATTATGGAAAGTTCTGTTGATTGCGACAGTATAAGGAGCCTAGCAGGCTTTTTACATTCTTAGGTCCTTAAATATTTTGGCATATGCACACAAGTCTTGAACCAAGCTAACCCTTCTCCCAATCTATTTATCCTTTCAGAAAATGAGATTACATTTCATTATGCAACTTGGTAACATCATCAGTGTTAGAGGGGACTGGGATTTGCTCTCTGTGTATAATACAGTGGCTTGTCCTATCAGTGTTGGTGGGAGTGCTCTTGGTAGAATTACCAAGATAGTTCTTGGCAGTTCTACCAAGAATACACTCACCAACACTGACAGGGCAAACCGTTAGGATATAAACAGAGAGCAGCCCCCTCTAACACTGATGATGCTACCTAGTTGGGTAATGAAATGTCTGCAAACAAACAACCTCAGAGAGCACCAAGGACCCCACAGTTTAACACTGAGCTACAAATGTTCTCTTCTATTAATACAGAGATTAATTTCTGGGAAGGTCAGTATTTATGAAAAAAGGACAAGGCAGAACATATTCCAGGAGATGAAAGTCATGCATCATATCTCCACTGAAGACACTGTCCAACTGCTTTTATTTTAGATTAACTAAAGCATAGCTGTCTTTCCATCAAATAGCATTCCTCTTACTTCATTCCCAAAGTAATGATTACATTGTGCAAATATCATATCTTTTCCAGCAGTTCCAATCTTCTGACCAAGGTAGACAAAACAAAAGCAGCTGAGCTATAAAAAAGGGGATTGCTATGTTTTGCTCAACCACAAATCAATTCAATAATATAATGGTGGAGTTCAACCACACCCCCTTCTAACCACTATTTTAAAGAAGCAAAGGGTTATCTCTTTGGGACTTGTGGCATTTTATTTATCTGCATGTTTTTTCTGCTGTTGTTCTGATTATTCCCAGCAGCCTTGTGCATTTCTATTAAAGCAAGGTAACCCAGCAACCCAGAAGAAGTTGTGATTAACTTTTTTTTATGGCAGGGATCTAGAACAGGCTGGCTCTTTTCCCTGAAGACATTCCTATCTCCACTGAATTGCTTTTTCTTGCAAAGTTATCTCACATCACTATAAAATACTTGCTTTACACTCAGACAAACTTGGTTTCAAAACCTGCATGCTGTGCCAAATCATACTTTGGTTGTGGTTCAGTGTTTTGTGTGAACCCAGATTTTTCCATTCATAAACCTGCAAGCTTAGCTTATAGTTTAGGACGTTGCACGATCCCAGCCAATTTATGCGGCAAAGAAATCATGGCTCTATGTGATATGTGAATCCAGTTTGTGTCATTCACAATTTAGGGAGGGGGGGAAATGTGAACATGAAATTCAAATTATTGAACTATTGCAACTGTTTTTAGCACGCTTTAGAACAGGGCTGTCAAACTCCCAGATGCGTCACGCACTGGCCACGCCCATGCCTGGTTTAGCAAAGGGGAGAAAAGTCCCGATATGTCACGTGGTGCCGCTGTGACGATGTGAGTTTGACACCCCTGCTTTAGAAGAAGCTTAAGGTTAATAATGCATCTTTATTTGTTATATTTTATCCCATTTTTATTACTTTATAAATAACTCAAGGTGGTGAGCATACCTAGTACTCCTTCCACCTCCTATTTTCCCCACAACATCAACCCTTTGTAGTGGATTGTGTTGAGAGAGTGACTGGACCAAAGTCACCAAGATGGCTTCATACCTACGACAGGATTAGAACTCACAGTCTCCTGGTTTCTAGGCCAACACCTTAAGCATTACACCAAAATGTCTTTCTGATTTAATAAACTTTCATTTTAAATAGTTACTCTAAAACATGGGTTCCTAAATGATTTGCCATCATATCTCCCTTAGATATAATCTTATCGTGAAGGATGTGTCTATACTATTAGATATAATTGTATATACACATCCCTTAAAAATCCAAACACAAATTAATATAACCATACAGAGAATCTATATTTTTAATAAAGAGATATTTTTTTAAGGAATGTTTTTTTACACTTATGCTAGACAAAAGAGGCTCATCTCACTATTTTGGAAGTCTTGTCTTAAATCACGAGTCTACAACCTCGGCAACTTTAAGACTTGTTGGCTGGGGAACTGAAGTCCACAAGTTTTAAAATTTGCAGTTTGGAGACCCCTCTCCTAAAGAATGACCAGGGAACCCTTTAACTTTCAGGTACAACACAATCAGCCATTTCAAGATTAGTAACACAAGATGATAAAAAACAGTCTCTATATTTTAAAAAATAATTCTGAACTGATATTGTTTACAGAAGGGATGAGGGAGAACCTCTTATTGCAGACTAAATCAATCTTTGTTTCTTGTTATGTTCTCCCAGTCTACAAGACAGTCTAGAAATTACTTTCCACATTGTTCTCTTTCATTCCTATATAATATTCTTCTCACTCAGCCAAGTACCGAAATTTACAGGAAATCTCTCCCTGGAGAATCTGAAGAGATGATCGGTAGCACCTGAGATTCAAGGTTATATTAGAGATCTAATTTTAGGTACTGCAAGAGGGACTTTGAAAAGCAACTTCTTCAAGATACTCACCTCCATTTCAGAGTTTTCAGACACAAGCCATCATACCGCTTGCAAACAATTAAAAATATTAGGAACAAGTGTGTCCCAAAACTGAGAAGATATTTTTAAAAGATTCAGTGATTTACCTGTAGTGGAAAACCTAGCCTTATTCATCACAGCTGTTAGTCTCATATACATCTGCTGTTGTGACAGGCAAATGAATGATCATAACGAATAGTAATACAAAAGTATTAGAAAAATAAACAGGGGCTTTAATTGGTAACACCTTATGCAGTTTGGTAAGTATTTGATCTTGGTGAGTCTAGATTAAAAATGTTGATAGCACCTATGATATGAAGCCTCCTTTCATTTAGCTATGCAAATGTGTTTTTATGTTTAAAAAATATATTATTAAAATATGTTTAAATATAGATACTGTAAAGGTGAGATTCTTAAAGTATTCTAGACCAGGGATGTCAAACTTGCAGCATCACGGCAGCATCACGTGACGTATCGGGATTTTTTTTCCCCTTTTGCTAAACCGAGCATGGACATGGCCAGTGCATGACACATCTGTCCCGTGGCCCGTGAACAACTCTGTTTTACACTAACCTTGTCTTGTATTCATAATGGTTCACTTTCAATATTTTAAGAAGCAAAGCTTAAACAGGACTTCGAACAGAAGCTGCTCAAAATCGGTAAGAGAAGATGGATAGCTATATAAATATTTTAAATAAATAAATAAAAGCTCCCCACTTGAAGTCCCTTCCTCATATTCAGCCCGGACACTGATTTCAGAATAACAGATTTGGAAGGGAATTTGGAGGCAGGAAACTCTATACCAGTGGGTGGCTAATCTTTTGGGGCTCCTGTGCCAAAAATTACGAGCGCGCCAGCATGCCTGTACTCGCATGCCGGCACCCAGAATGCAATGCACGCCCCCACTCCCCACACCCCCTGCACATGCCCGCGCAACCCCCACCCCCACCCCTCTTACCTGCACTGCGCCTCACAACTGATTTTTTGGCCGGTTTGAGGCCTTTTTCAGCCTCCCAGAGACTTGGAAAAAAACTCTGCAAGGCTTCTCAGGCAGAATTATAGGCCTGTTTCATCACTTCCGGTATTACAGGAAGTGACAAAACGGGACTATAATTTAGCCTGTGAAGCCTTGCTGAGGCTTCTTTCAAGCCTCTGGGAGGCTGAAGAAGGCCTCAAACCAACCGGGAAAAAAAATCAGCTGTGTGGCGCGGGCATGAGCAGTGAGGTAAGTTTGCCTGCAGCTCGCGTGCCAGCACAAATGGCTCTGCGTGCCACTTGTGCAATGCGTGCCATAGGTTCGGAATCACAGCTCTATACCATTTCAGACAAATGGTTGTCCAGTCTCTTCTTAAAAACCTCCAGTGTTGGAGTTAAACACTGTACTGACACAGCAGAGATTAACTTATATTACTGGCATCAGCCTTAGCTTTTCAGAGAAAAGGAAACACATGATTAACAAGTGCTACAATCTGTACTCACTATCAAGAATCCACATATTAAAGAAATTGCAGAATATTCAAACATGAGGTATACAATCTCTACTCTTACCTTCTGCAGAATGTGTACAAATTAATACAGGTAGCCCTCAACTTACAACCACAACTGAGCCCAAAATTTATGTTGCTAAATGAGGCAGCTGTTAAGTTTTGCCCCATTGTATGTCCTTTCTTGTCACAGTTGTTAAGAGAATCATTGTTGTTAAGTTAATAACCTGGTTGTTAAGTGAATCTGGTTTCCCCATTGACTTTGCTTGTTAGAAGGTTACAAAAAGTGGTTCCATGACCCCGGGACACTGCAACCGTCATAAATGTGAACCAGTTGCCAAGCATGTGAATTTTGATCACACGACCATGGGGTTATAATTATGAAAAAAAATGGCCATAAGTCACTTTATTCAGTGCCATTCAGTGGTGGTATTCTACCGGTTCTGCCCAGTTCTGCCAAGCCGGTAGCGCCAATGAGCAGTAGAGATCAAACTGGTTCTCTCCGCCGCTTTTGTGCCCGCCTGCCCACCCAGGCAGCAGTTGCTGAAGCGACCGGGATCGTGCAGGCTTGCAGGAGGTGAGTTAGAATGCCTCTGTGCCTGCACAAACACCTCTGTGTCTGTGCAAAGTGCGCATTTGGCACGTGCACACAAAGTGTGTGCACACGCACAAAGCACGCCCACCAAGTCACGCCCACGAACCGGTGGTAAAAATATTTGAATCCCACCACTGGTGCCATTGTAACTTTGAACAGTCACTAAATGAACTGTTGTAAGTCAAGGACTACCTATGGATAATCATAACATAGGTATAACAGTGTTCCTTGTCTGCATTCAGTAAATGCTTTGTTTCTTTGAATATTTATAATCTGCTCATTATCATAAGGTTTTCAGGCCAAGTTACAGCCCATGAAATGCACATGATGAAGGGAAGAACAAACAAATCTTTGAAAAATTAAAAGAACCAGCATCATAATGCAAGAAAAGAGATTCCTAGTTTTTATTTATTTATTTTTTAAAAAGGCAAGGGCAAGTATTGACCAGATGATACAAAGTAAATAATTTTACTGCTGCCAATAAAAGAGCATTTCAAGCCAGGGTGCCATTATTGGAACATGAAAACAGACAAGATGAGAATTACATTCACCACATGGATTCACATGCAATTGCAGGCAGGCAGGCAGGCAGGCAGGCAGGCAGGCAGGCAGGAAGGAAGGAAGGAACGAACGAACGAAGGAAGGAGCAACTCTCAAGAAGCTAAACACATAAGGGTACAGTCTTGTTGTTTAATATGTGGCCAGGGCAACTAAATATTTTAACAGAAGGGAACCTATTTCAACACCCTTTCTAATTTCCTCTTTCCCTTACATAAGAAACTGTTGTGTTTGCATGAAACACAGCAAAAACAGAGGAACAGGGCACTATTGTTCCCCAGAAGAAGAAGAAGAAAGAGTCAACTGGGCAGAAGAAGAAACAAGGGGGGGAAATGCCAAGAGCTTTCAGGACTTTCAACATCAGATAGAAACTGGTCCCTGTATTTAGCCACATTATTCTATCTGGGATGAACATGTTATCAGCACTTAATGTATGCACTTTGGTCCTTCCAGGGTTTCAAAACACAACATGATTTAAGGTCTGGCACAGGCTGACAAATATATAAGCAAACACAAGGGAATTTCCCCCCCTTTACATTGGACTTGGCTCCTGGCAACTACATGAACAAGCCCAGGCAATTTTCCAGGGACCATGTTCAGAGTTGTCTGCCTCCTTCTTCCTAAGGTTGAAGGGAGTGAATGGCCTTCGGTCACCCCTGGCTTTATGCCTAAGGAGCGATCAGAATTCAGGTTTCCTGCTCCTGGTCCAGAAAGTGAACTATTAGACCCCACTGGTTCCCATAAGGGGGCTGCAATAATTATAAACCAATTCTGTATTATGCATATATTAATTAGCATCTGTTATTGCACACTGCAAGCGTTAACATTCTGCCCTTCCCACTCTAGCTCCCAATTTCAGAGTACAACTCAGATAGGAACTTTTAATAGAGAAAATGCCAGAGAAATAGGAGGAAAAAATGGATAATGCAAATATTCCTTCACGCTGTGATGTGACAACGATGAGATTTTTAACATCCAGTTCAATACATCTACATTTCTTTTTCAGATCCTATAAATGACCCTGCAGGATCTTTCCTGAGGACTCTCTAATCTACCTTTTGACCTCAAGGAAGCCAACCAGATGCATCTGCAAAGCCCAGAACACTCCACATATTTGAGGCAATTAACATCCTAGCCTAAGGGCTAAAGATGAGATTGAGATTTCTTCCTGCCAAGGTTTTCAAGGAGGCATGATGCCCTTCAAGCTTTTTAGACAGCTAACAGCAGGACAATAGCAAAGTGCAAGAACAGGTTTACCCCCTGTTTACTCCGCTCCTATTGTGTTCAACAATCAACCTTCATAGTCAGACAAAACGTTTATAATTGAAGCCTATTCAACTAACACACAATCAAGTTTTCTTTCTCACGTTCATGCGTTCCATCTTTGGTCCGCTAAACAGCAAAAAATCTGATCTGTATTGCTTCAGCCTGACATAAACCCATTGCACTTCCCAAATGTTTATTTATTTGATTTATATGACCCCACATCTTGGCAAAGCAACTCGCTCTGACCAGTTCTGGAGAACCAGTAGCGGAAATTTGGAGTAGTTCAGAGAACTGGCAAATACCACCTCTGACTGGAGATTTTACAATATCCTTACCCTGCCACGCCCACAGAACCGGTAGTAAAAACATTTGAATCCCACCACTGCTCTGAAACTATTTTTACTGAATTCTGCAAAGCACCTTCCCAAGCACAATTAATAGATGGATTCCCCTGTAGTTTTTGCATTTAATCTTCTAATATTCCAATGAAGAACAAGAATAATATCACAGAAGGATGTTTCTTATGCCATTAAAGATGTCTAAAATCGCTTCAGTTTCTGGTGCAAAGTATTTAGTTTGTGTTTACAAATGCATTAAATGGGTTGCCTTTCAACAAACGACTTTAAGGAGTCATTTCCTACACAATTCAGGAAAAAACAAAAAACAAAAACACTGTGATGACCTGGGGCATGGCACAAGGGCAACACAGTCACGTAAGTAAGAAAAGTCCCTTTAATACCTCCAATTTTGCTCCCAATGTCCAGTTACCTTCGGCTGGAGAAAAAACTCTCCCAAGAACAGTCTGTAAGTGGAGGAAATTCAGTCTGAAAACAAAGTACACATAAACTGTAAATAAAAATCAACACAAACCATGCTGCAGCAATTAACTGGAAAGGGCAGGATAAGGAATTGCAGGTTTCAAAGGCCAACAAAACATACACAGTTGGGAAGATGCCAGGAACCCAGATAAGCCTTGACAAAACAAGATAATACATGTTTCCAACAATGCGCAAACTCCCTTTTTCAATACTGTGTTCCCAGTTGCAGCTAAAGAAGGGTATCAGGGCCCTTTCCTCCCCCATAAGTCACGCAATTCACATTGCTCCCTTCTCCATTCCTCCCTGTATGCCCTAGGATGAAGAGGGGGTGGGCCTGGATCTTCCTGCTCTGCACAGACGGACTGTGCCCTTCCCCAGTTTCTTCCACAGCCAACAGAGCCACACTCCCACTCCCTGTCAGCTGCTCGGCCTCCCCCTTGGAATCAGATTCCAACAGGGTCACGACAAACACATTTGCCATATAGATTGCCATGTACAACTCTTGGGCTTCAACCTAAGATCCACAAATATTGTAAGAGCTCTACATAGCTTTTAATAATAACAGCATCCAATTACTGTAAAATGCAATAATGCAACAAGAAACAGGTTAGTCACAGCCTGTAATCCAGAAGTGTCTACCAGGGCTTCCTAGATTTCAGCTGATTCTTAGTTTCTGCAGTCACCTAATAAACATAAGTATATGTTTTATGTATTATGTACCCAGGTACAGAGGTAAGAAGATTGCCTCCACATCAATGAGGTGCCCCTTAGCTCTCTATGTGCAATAATTATAATTGGAAGAGGGAGAACATGAAACCCAATTGTATCCTTACTATTTTAACAGAATAATGTTTCCACATAGTTTGTGGAAATAACTTCCTTAAGCAGCATATGTCTTACATAAACACTATCCTGCCTGCCAGTCAAGCTAGGAAGAACTGTTTTTCTCAAAGGATTCTCCATTATAAACAACCCCATCGTGTTGACCATGGCTGGCTGCCAAAATGTTACTCTGTAGTTTCTATTTACTCGTGTTTGGCAAAAGATTATTATTTTCCAATCATGAGTAGCGGATAGGTTTGTGTGCAACATCAAGAATATGTTCAACAGTACAACGCTTCCTTCTTTATTGGACCAATTCAACACTGGAGCTATATCCTTACGTTTCTCTGTTTTTTCCATCAAGAATGTTCAATAAATGAAAAGTGTGCAAAATGATAACATCAACTGGTGAATGTTTATGGAGTTTCTCAGTCATCCAGGTCAGAGGCCCTGTCAAAATTGAACAGGCCTCTCTCAACAGAGGGGGAGGAATATGACATCATCTATCTCCAGTCTACAACACAGTCCTTTTAGTAGTTCCAAGAAGGCTCCACATCCATTTGCATTACTCAGGTGACCCTGAGGAGGTAGACAAACCTCCAAGTGGCCTCAATGACTCTTTAAAAGAAGACAAATGACCATCTGCCTGCAAGGAATATAAATCCTTCCATTCCCTATCATCCACTCAGAAAACAAGAAAGTCCAGTTGCCTCTTGAAAACGCACCTTTGGGACATCAACTGGTGAATTTATCTGACCTCTGCATATATCTATACAAGTTTTCATTAACTTAAAACCCACCATTTATAATGGCAGCAAAAAAAGTGACTTATGACCAATCCTTGCACTTATAACCATTTCAACATCTCCACAGTCATACGATGAAAATTTGAGAGTTTGACAACTGGCATATATTTATGATAGTTGTGGTGTCTAGGGGTCATGTGATTGCCATTTGCTACCTTCCCAGCTGGATTCTGACAAACAAAGTCAATGTGAGGAGAGCCAGATTCACTTAACAACTATGTGATTAACATAGCAACCATGGCAAAAATGATCATAAAATCACATGTGGCTTGCGTAACAATTTCCTTGTTTAGCAACAAAAATTCTGGTTCCAATGGTGGATTACCTGTAAAGCAAAGGCAGAGAATTCACAATGTTGTCACACTATTGACTGTTTCCAGGTAGAGAGAAAAGATGAGAAAGCAGGCCCTGCTTTGGGCAGGAGATATAAAATGTCATGCCAAAGGATGCTTCAAGAGGGTCTACAGAAAGAAACATCTGTGATTTGTGTTACTGTTGGCACAACTTCCAATTTTAGAAGTAAAAATTTTGAAATCCATAACCCAATTTCTGTTTCTTAAAATATGTGATTAAGGAAAGTTACACCTTTCTGAGAACTGTATCAAAGAAGACTACAAGGTCATTCTTAGTCTTTGTAGATTATTGAGAATATCATTCTGCCATCTTGGAAATCTTCATCAATTACTTTACCCAGTTTGGAAAAGTAGAATTATTTCTCCTTGGGAACCTATCAGGTACAGAAAAAGCATTTAGTTAGACCCAGAGTTTTCTAGGAAGAAAAAAAACAGATAATGGTTTTGATCTCTGTTTTTTATGAACAATTTTCCATATTTTTTCAGTTAAAAATAGGACCAAGGGTTTATTAAGCTAACTTCTTCAAAGAATAACAATTTTACATCTCTAATTAGTCTTAAACTTCATAACCTATTGTTTTGAATTATAATTCAGTTGTAGCTTAGAGCTCACAATAATTATCAGTTTCATTGATTATTGTCAGAAAGCTAACATATTTTAAAAATTACTCTTCAAACATCTAACCATGCATTGTTTCATTAGCACAATGTAACAATAAGATAAAGGAATGACGTGGGGCATATCTACAGATAGGAAGCCAAGAGAAGCCAAGGGAAGAGATTGCCTAAAGGCACCAGCATTAGAGATTAAAATCAACTATTGGCCAAATGAACAAAACGCTCTCACCACTATTCCAACTTTTTCTCATCTGTTACACAGCATTTTCTCAAACAACAAACATTGCTTCTTGTTAAGCCACTGTGAATATTCACCAGAAGAATGTGCAGGGATATATGCTTGATAATTACTTTTTCCCAAAACAAGAAACTTTTTTCTTCAGGTTAGATAATTTTGGTAATGTTCAATTCCCATATCCAATCATTTCTGTTTATGCTGCTGGTAACATAAAATTTGCTTTTGTCGTTTTTTTAGTCAGATTTTAAATATGTTTAAAAGCTCATATAATATGTTTTTTTAAGTTAGTTTAAAAAAACTAAATGTTATATGCAAAATTATTCTGGAGAGGGAAGATTTGCAGAGGAGAAGAGAGTTAAATCTATTCTGAACTGCAAGCACTGTTTTAGCATTCAAATGGTCTCATTAAATATTATCTTATATGTAATATAATTTTTGTTATTTTGTTAAGAAGAGTTACCTTGCAATTGTTTTCTCCTGTGTATATAGCATTAGCCTGGGGAGGCGGGGAAGTGGGGGGAATTAATCCAGTTTGTTAGAAAAAAACCTACAAAGCTTAAGATTCTTTTACTTTCTAGTAATTCTAATGGTAGTTGTAAATTACATTTATCTGGAGTATTTGAATTATTACATTATAGGCATATTTATTAGTACTTGTGCCTGAAAAAAATAAGTTCAACCAACACCTACTTTGTAGACCAAACTAGAAATTGGTTGGTAAGTGAGGACTGCCTTTATATCCAGGCAAAGTAGGTTAGAAATATGTTAATAATTAACATAGATCTGAAATCAAGATTTAAGATTCTGACTTGGAATCTCCCAATGTGGAATAATTTAACAATGTGGATACCACATAACATTTTCCATTAGTAATGTGATATCAAATTAAGGAATGTAATTCCTGAGTTCATTTGTCCATATTTTTCGAAACAGATTCTTTTAGGTGATTTTTCATTTTTTAAGACATCCAAGTCAAGAGACTTTTTAAAATAACAATTCATTTTATATAGTGCAAAAAGCTTGGAAGCACATAAAACTGTAATAGTAAACTCTTAAAGATGTATTATTGGGTTACCACCACTCGATTATCCGAAATAAGAAATGGATTTCTTATAGTTCACTTATATGCTATATAGTTACAGGCATTTTGTTCCTGAATACAGAAACATGAGCCAAACGAATGCATTCATCATAAATTCTGTATATACCTTCCAGTTTAGAAGAACAGCCTGTGATGGCCTAAATAAAGATAGCTTGTTATTTTAACAAAGTGAGATGCATATAAATTTTATTTGATCAGTTTCTCCCTGAAAGTCCCCTTTCACCACAGAATATAACAGAGATGTGGGGAAGTAGGGCCCTCCAAATATTGTGAACTACAATTCATATCATCCCCAGCCATCGTAGTCAATGGCAAGGAATGCCAGGAGTTGTAACATGACAACACTTACTTGGAAATTTTAGTACTAAAATCTATGGATATCACGATTTTAGGCACAAAGAATTAGGACCAATTAACCTAACGTATTGCTCACGTCTATTCTCAAGAATCTAGTCAACTAACACTCAGCACGAAATTGGCACTAGATCAGAGTTAATGGAATTCAGAAGGCTGGACTTGGACTACTTGTGGGAATGTCACAATTCTAGGCTGATTCTTCGCTTGACTCCACCTTCAAGGTTCTGTCCCTCTTTCTCCTACATTCAGATATAATCATTTCCCCACTTTGGTCAAAAGATTTATGCATTTAGTATTATAGCACCAGGATCCCCATGAAGCCCACCATGAAATCCATGGTGAGATGGCACCATACCTCTGTGTCTCTATCACCATTGTTGAGATGGACAACTACAGTATATAAATCTATGTAATAATCAATTGACAATAGCACCTTAGGGCTTCTGAGCAGGGTGTGTGTGTGCTAATATCGGTGACCAAAATTGTTGACCCAGAGGAAGCACTGAAAAGGTAGTTTGAGGGTGAGACCTCAGTTTTCAATTCGGTCAGTTGAATCCCATTGAGTGCCATCACTAGCATTCTACTTTTATTTCCATCCTTGAAAAGACCTGGTTGACTTCACTCTGAATAGACAGGCGTCAGATAAGTAAAACGATTCCATCCCTTCAGGTGAGCTCAGAAAAAAATACAAACCATATGTCCTATGCTCAGTTTTCAGGAAAACACTCACTTTTTTTCCTATATGAGAGAAGACTTTATTAGTGTTTGTAATGTGAGCATTAATGACATTTTCCCTCAGGAAAAGAGCCCTGATACTGACCTGGGAATGCAATTAAGAGCACTTATTTCTCCCTCCTCCCTAAAGTAAATACTATTGTGAACACACATCTCTCTGTGTGTTATACAAGGAAGTATAAAAAGCGGGCTAGATTGTATGTTACTGAAAAAGAGAGCTATGGAAAATAAGAGATGCTGACAGAAATGAATGCAGTCTCTCTGCTGTTCTCTAAGGAGGGGAACTTTTCGTAGTTATGAACTTCAGAGTATATTATTCTAATAGCTATAAATTAACAACCAAATTGACAGCTTTATGCCCACAAATATTTCTATAAACAAATGTATAAAAACTTTTTCTTTGGCTTAATGCTATTTGCAAAAGGATTAGGGTGGCTGATAAATGAAAAGTACCCTGCACAAGAATATGTAGAGAAATAGCATGGCATTTAACAAGGGGGAAATGTAATTCCTTGTATATTTGTAGCAATAATGAAATATTTATTTAGGTTTCTCACACTATAAGTTAGGCAGACGAAGACTAACTTATTCACTCTGACTTGGCAATAAGTACTTCCTAGACTCAAATGGATCATTTGAGAGATCTTTCCTTTTACATGAATATCAATTAAAATATGAAGCTGAGGTCAAATGATTTACTTTTTACTTATTTTGATTTGTCAATCGCTTACAAGATAATAGTTATAAGTATATACATAGTTATGAATACATGAAATGGATACATATAAGAAAAATAAAAGAAACAATAGGACAGGGACGGTAGGCACAATTGGTGCACTTATGCACACCCCCTACAGGTCTCTTAGGAATGGGGTGAGGTCAATAGTAGACAGTCTAAGGTTAAAGTGTTTGGGGTTTTGGGAAGAAACCACAGAGTCAGGTAGAGTATTCCAAACATTAACCACTCTGTTGCTGAAGTTGTATTTCCTGCAATCAAGTTTGGTGCAGTTAACCTTGAGTTTGTATCTATTGTGTGCTCTTGTGTTGTTATGGTTGAAGCTGAAGTATTCATTGACAGGTAAGTCATTGCAATGTATGATTTTATACACCATACTTAGATCAGACTGAAGATGGCATAATTCAAGGTTTTCTAGGTCTAGAATTTCAAGTCTGGTGGCATAAGGTATTCTACAATGAGTAGAGGAGTTGAGAACTCTTCTTGTGAAATATTTCTGGACTTTCTCAACTGTGCTAATATCAGATACGTAATGTGGGTTCCAGACTGATGATCTGTATTCAAGTATTGGTCTAGCAACTGTTTTGTATGCTCTAGTTAGTATTGTGATATTACCAGAGAAAAAGCTACATAGGATTAGGTTAACAACTCTTAATGCCTTTTTGGCTATGTAGTTACAGTGGGCTCTAGCACTTAGATCATTAGAGACAAGTATTCCAAGGTCCTTTATGGAGCTTGGATCATCAACAAAGTCTTGACTATTCAGCTTGTATTTTATTTTCTGATTTATTTATTTTTTGCCAATATGTAAGACAGAGCATTTATTTGTTGAGATTTGAAGTTGCCATTTGTTTGACCATTCTGATACATAGTCAAGATCTTTTTGAAGGGTAGCAGTATTATCCGTCGTATCGAACAGCTTTACATCATCAGCGAAGGGAAAGCAGTTGCTCTTAATGTGATCACAGAGGTCATTTATGTAGAGTATGAAGAGAGTTGGTCCTAGAACACTGCCTTGGGGGACACCACTGTTGACAGGTACAGAATTTGATAGGACACTCCCAATTTTGACCGTTTATAGTTTGTTTGACAGGAATGCTTCTATCCAGTTATGCAGTTGTCCAGAGATACCATAAGATTTTAGTTTTAGGAGTAGTTTGTTGTGTACCACTGAATCAAATACTTTACAGAAGTCTATGTAGATTGCGTCTATTGCTTTGCCCAGATCGAGTTGTGTAGTCCATATGTTTTTGCAATGTAAGAATTGCAGATTACAGGATAGTTTTTTTCTGAAACCAAATTGTTTATTAGAGAGTAGGTTGTTTGTCTCTAAGTGGAGGATGATGAATTGGTTAATAATTGATTCCATGACTTGACAGGTGACGCAGCATAAGGAGATTGATCTGTAATTTTCAACTAGGCTGGGGTCTCCCTTTTTGAAGATGGGGATGACCGTGGCTTGTGACCATAGGTTAGGCAAGGAGCTGGTCCTGAAAGATTTTTCAAAGATTATGCTTAGAGGTTCGGCGATGGCGGTGGATAACTTTTTTAAGAAGTAGGCACATATTCTGTCCAGTCCAATAGATAGGGATGGTTTCAGATTGCGTAGTGCTTTTTCAACATTGTCTTCTGTGAAATCGATATGTATTAGATCATTGTATTTTTTCCTTGGTTCGGCTAGGAAATATTGGGCATGATCCATTGCTGTTTACAAATACTGAGCCAAAGAATGGGTTAAAGATGTTGGCTTTAATGGTGTCGTTTTTCCAGTCTTTGCCATTAGGTCCTTTCAGGGGTGGGATAGACCTTGAGTCTTTTAGTTTGTTGTTTACAAAACTGTAAAAAGCGCAGGTGGAATTGGTGCATAGGTTTTCCTCTTGTTTTATTGTGATAATTGGTGCATTCAGTCTTTAACTGGTGGCATAAATTTTTCTCCAAAGCTTACTTAATTTATTTAGAGTCTTCTTACCATTATAAGCTAACTTTGAAACCTCAAGTTAATACATATAGGAATTGACACATATAACCTTGTGAAATAGTTCTATCTCACCAAGATTGACTGATCCATGTCCACTGAGTCCATGATCAAGCACGGACTTGAATTTGGGTCTTTGTTATCTAATCTCCAATATGACCTAGGTTAGGCCTAGGACAAAGAAGTTGTTATGAAAAATATAAATATACTGACCAGTTGAGATTAAGCAATGCTGGAGAGGGCAAAGGAAATGGACACATTTGATAGGGGGTTTTGTGTGACTTCACACAGCGGCTTCTATTAGGGATTACACAAAATGGTCACAAAATGACCATCATAATACCACAATCAATGATTTACTGGGAATAACAAATACAGGTAGTCCTCAATTTAAGGTGACAATTGGGACTGGATTTCTGGTTGCAAATCATTATGGTCTTAAGTTTAGGGACCTACGTGACCAGATCTGATTTTATGACATGTTTCACAATGATCATTAAGTGAATCTTCAATTGTTAAGCAAAGGCTGCAGCCATAAGTGCAAACCTCTGAATGGAAGTTTTTTTGCTGGAAACTGACAAAATATCACAAATGGTGGTCACCAGACTTCAAGATGTTGCAATCAATGCCTGAAATGTAAATACGTGACTGTTAGTGGGGATGGATTCTAAAACCTTTAGGACATCTTCCTCAGTATTTTAATTTATTTTTCAGATTTTTCACTACTAAGTCACTTGCTGAGATGGTCAACGATCAAAAGAATGAATGAATGAATGAATGAATGAATGAATGAATGAATGAATGAATGAATGGTTTAGCTTATTATCCACCCGTGACAATGGCTCTATCCCCAACTTATTTTTATCTTCTTTCTGGAAAGTCAAGCATTTATCAATCTCTTTAAAAAAAACATACACAAACATACAGACACAGACACAAAACAGATTTGGAGAAGTTTAATTACATTGTGCCATCTGGATAGTCCCTGGAAAACTGATGAGAAGAAAAAAACACACGAAGAACACAATATATTAGTGCTGAAACAACAGCAAACTAAATGCAGCAAACACCCCTATACCTGAGAATACCCTATGAGGATTCCGACTCTACTGTTCTCCAAATATGCTAGCAGTACAACTCCTAGAATACCCAGACAACAATTCACCATGCTAATTGGAAATTAATCAAATGTAATTAGAGGGCATCAGTTTGGGAAAAACTGTCCTAAATATTATATTATATATTAAAAAAAAATTGCACACATGTCAAAGATTAGCCAAAAATACCCAAGCAAGGAAAAAATATACTGCATGACTGCTGCCCATGGAAGGAGGAATCAGTGCCTCTGGTGAATGAGGGAGATAAGTTGGTAAAAATAGAAATACCAGCTTACAACAGGCAGATGTGTCTGGAATGCCCTCAGATCACCCAACTATAGCAGTTCTTATTAAGCAGCAATGTTTCCTCAAGCAGAGGAGCTGTAATATGTATTTCTATGAGAACTGTTTTCTTACCTGCTGCTCAAGAGGGTCTACATATCTACTTATTCAGACATTACATCGAACACTGGTATTTTGAGCTGCAGCGTCAAAGACAATATCAGCATGATGCTGTTGAATAGACAACCTTAAAAATGCAGGAAGTAACAAGGAGGCAGCTTCAGTTCTGTGTCATCGTAATTAAAGAAGAGCAAAGCAGTGGTGGGATTCAGTTTTTTTTACTACTGGTTCTGTAGGTGTGGCTTGGTGGTAGGGGAAAGGATACTGTAAAATCTCCACTCCCTCCCCACTCCCGGGGAAAGGTTATTGCAAAATCCCATTCCCTCCCCACCCCACTAATCTGCTTTCCAGCTCCGTTCTCCTGTGCAGGGCAACAAAAGAAGACCCAGCCAATCAGGTGGACTCAGGAGGCAGAGAACAGATGAGGACAGGGCCAGTCAGAGGTGGTATTTGCCGATTCTACTAACAACTCAAAATCTCCGCTACCAGTTCTCTGGAACTGGTCAGAACCTGCTGAATACCACCTCTAGTGCAAAGACTAGTCTTACCCATCACACTAAACTTGATCTGTAGGTTTGTTCAGTGAAACATGATTAAACTGAAGCTCTCTTACCAGTTGTTGTCAATTGAAGGCTAAAGGAGGACTCATATTCATGAGCATATAGGAGAATATCAGCAGCATTTTCTTTTCTATGAATGGAAAAGATCTGGTCTTTCCCTATGGATGGGAACCAAGGGAAACAAAGTCTGTATGTGCCCAATATTTGTTTGAAGCCCCTGGTCTACTAAAATGTTAAAAAAATAAGCCCCAGAATCAGCATATGATACGATAGGGCTAAAAACTTTTTTTATTGTTTTTTTTTAAAAAACAGTAGAAATAATGTTTATTTACTCAACTCTTTTTAACGTTTTCTTTTAAAAATAACCTGCAGACTATTTTTAAATTAATATATTGTAGAATAGAAAGGTTGATATAAAATCTGGTTAAATGTTTGACCCAGCTCTTTTGTATGAGGTAGCAAGAAAGATTAAATAAGACATTGAACTTACTAGTTAATATTAAACCTACCAATTCTGTGCAGTACATTGATACTTGTTTGACCTTACATTCTAATGACATTCTAATGACATCATGTCACACTTTTGCAACACTAAGAGGTTGATACTACGCATGTGTCTCTTTATTATTTATTAGAAAACCCATTTATCTAGAAAAAAAGTTGCCTCCCTTTGTTTTGCTATGTGTGGAAACATTAATGCCTATTGGAATAGATCCTAGGCTTGGTTGGATTTTGTCCTCTTTTACTGTGCTTTATGAACAGAAATGTTGGCTACTTACAAACTTCCTTCCAGTTTGGTGATGCTTGTCTTTTTCTATATCGGTTAGTTTGCTTTCTCTTTCTCCTCCTCTTATTTTTATGTTACTGCAAATTCTCCTGCCGGTTCTGTTCTTGGGAGATAACAGCTTTAAGACAGATTTTAGACCTCTTTCTCTCTTTTTTTTTTTTTCGGGGGGGGGGGTCATGCACGCTGCTTTCTTGAGATTAGCGGTACCATACTTTAAGCAAAGCTACTATAAAAGAAACAGATCTGTAGGAGCTTGTGAATTGACCTCTGAGTGACTTCACTAGGAAACAAAATGCTTACAGAAAATACATATTAAATCTCTTTTAAGATGGCTCATGGAAGGCACCTGCACTTTACATATTGTAGATGTAAGACATATCCTTTTGGACGCTTTATCTGATAATGCCTATCTGATGTTCCCAAACATTTTGTGAACTACAGGTAAATTAAGATTGAATCGGATTTTTGAGACTACAGGAAAGAGTAAATGCTTTAGAGGAGGCGTTTGTTTTTGTTTTTTACACTGATGATCTTTAAGGTTTTATTTTGCTGCTGGTAAGAGCTTTAAGATGACTAATCCCTTAATAAGCTATCTACTGTTTCCTCATTTCAGTAGTGCCTATTGATACTGGAAATGATTCTTTCTTTAAACATTTAAATACTTTCTACTGAAACCAGGAGAGAAAGAAAGAATAGATCTTTCTTCCTCTAACTGGGGCTTTCTAGAAGGGTTAGACATGTATCTCCTAGAATTCCCACGCAAAAGGGAATTATGAGAATTTCCAGGTCAACAAAGAGTATAACAGGAGCATCACACATTAGGAGATGGGCAAGTGTATTCTCTCTTCTTTGTGGCAGCCCCTCAAATACATGTAGTGGAACAACATTGCTATCATTTATTTATTTTCATTTATTTGATTTGTCAATCGCTTACAAAATAATAGGTATAAGTATATACATAGTTATGAATACATGAAATGGGTACATATAAGAAAAATAGAAAGAAACAATAGGACAGGGACGGTAGGCACGTTGGTGCGCTTATGCACGCCCCCTACAGACCTCTTAGGAAAGGGGTGAGGTCAATAGTAGACAGTCTATCATGAGATAATATCATATTTCATTTTAAAAAAAGTTATATGTGCTGCTCACAAGGTCTTCCAAATTACCCCAAATTGAATCTGAGTATTTTGTCCATTTACAAGCAGCAATAAATGTGTTTGCTGGTCTAGAAACGATGACTTATGATGTCTCTCACAACTGAGACCATCTCAGGTTTTTTTAAAATATAATGGGAAGAAAGCAGGGGGTCAGCAAGAAGAGAAATTAGAAACACATGATTTGGATCTCGGCCATCGCCATCTCCCATATGCTTCCAAACACCAAAGGTAAACTTATTTCTTAACAGAATTTTTTGCAAAGATCTCAAAGATAATTTCAGATAATCTGATTTATGAGAACAGCCCCTGTGAGGGGCTGGATGGTGGTGGTGGTGAAACATTCAATGGTGGCACTTTTTCTGCAAATGCCTAGGCTGTAGATCCTATTCTAAAAGCATGCAGAAACTACCAACTTTCAAAAAAAAATGACAGTAACGGTGATGCCAAGTTAAGATTGTTTTTCCATTATACAAAAGTATTTTTTAAGAGTTCTTTAAAAAGAGTCCTTTCCCCACCCCCAGAATTTAGTTCTGAAATGGACAAGGATGAGAAATTCATCCAGGGAGAAAAATGCTTTTCTTTAACTGAACTAAGATTTTGCTAGAATATGTTTAGCACCAAGTATCTTTTAGGTTCATATGATCAAAGTTAAAACAAGAAATATTGTTACTTCTGACACCCCTGTATGGACTTTCTATTGTCACTAGGTCTGAAAAGATTATGCTTTCTGGATTTGTTTATAAATAAGAGATAGGATATGGGATTCAGAGATAATGGTTTGTAATCTTAAAGAGGGTGAAGAGTCACTAAATTTCTTTTTTATATGTTTTTATATGTTTTTTTCTCTTTGTTTACTGTATTCTTTTTGCATTCTTTTTCTCCTTTCTATTCTTTTTTTCTTTCAGAAGAAAAGAAGTTTGCATTAGATTTTACAATTATACTCACAATTCTTAATAAAAATTATATAGCTAGTAGTATATTTTAATCCTGATCACTATTTAATGGCTTTAGTTTATTTCAGTGGTATGTATTATTTTTCTTTTGTATTTGTCATGATTTTATTTTCTGCCCGGATTCACATCGTTTGAGTTGGGCAGCCATGCGCCTCTCCTAAATAAATAACTGGAAGCATGAGGTGATGAAATGCAGATACAAAACCTAACAAAAGACTTATTGACTAGCAGCACAACATCTTGGCCAAATTCTGTGCCACAATGACGACATGATGATGTGAGTTTGACACCCC
The DNA here is from genome assembly GCF_049901715.1 of Pseudonaja textilis. Classification (NCBI taxonomy): domain Eukaryota; kingdom Metazoa; phylum Chordata; class Lepidosauria; order Squamata; family Elapidae; genus Pseudonaja; species Pseudonaja textilis. Next base: position 29,481,545 of record NC_141991.1, read on the forward strand.
TGTGCAACAGCATTGTGAAGCTCAGGCGTGAGTTGTGTTATTATTTGCATGGCCTGATGCCTCATTCAATTTCCTGATAGCTGGTTTAAAAAATCTCCAACAGATTTCACAAGAAACCTTCATAATTCCTATACAAATCTGTTCATCTTCATATTCCCTATCTCCAATTTTGAGCTCAAGGAAACATGTGCACTCCTCTAGAAGATACATGCATGCACTCTCCATGTGCACAGGTTCAACACATATTACAGCTGCTGACAAAAGCTTCAGGCTATGAAGCTACAGTGTTCTGGTCTCTTCAGAACATGCAAGGGGAATTATTTATATGAAAGAAGATTGACATTTAATGTAGACAGCCAATCAGCTCTCCTCTCATACTCCAGCACAGGGCTTTTTGGACAACAGCCAAATACACAAAACATGCAAAGCTGAGCGGAAGGAATAAGAATCTATTCTTTTCCTTGTCTGTTTACAGAGGGACAGAGCTACAGGAATTGCTATGATTCAGCTTAAAAATTATCAAGCTTGTTAAATACTGTGGTGGGACTGAAGAATGAAAATGGAACAAGGTGTCCTAAAAAACATGATCCTCGGGCAACGATCAAAGCAGTCAAGAAGAAATGTAGAACAAATCTACTAGAAATTGCTGCAGATGCCCACAAATTGCAGATAATACGTATATTGACTAAACAGTAATCAAGGGGTTGCCTCTTCAAATCTTGCCTGTATAAGAAACTTGACAGACATCTTAGAAAGTTATTCTATACCTCTTTGTGTGGATAGTGTTATGACTGCTCCTTAGTGTTAGTTACAGGTAGTTCTTGATTTACAGTTGAGCCAAAAATTTCCATCTCTAAGCAAGGCAGTTGTTAAGTTAAGGAGCCACGGTGGCGCAGTGGTTAGAATGCAGTACTGCAGGCTACTTCTGCTGACTTCCAGATGCCGGCAGTTTGGCAGTTCAATTCCTACTGGCTCAAGGTTGACTCAGCCTTCCATTCTTCCAGGGTGGGTAAAATGAGGAGCCAAATTGTTGAGGACCCAATAGGCTGACTCTGTAAACCGCTTAGAGAAGGCTGTAAAAGCACTGTGAAGCGGTATATCATTCTAAGTATTATTGCTGAGTGAGTTTTGTCCATTTTACCATTTTTTGTCACCACTGTTGCTAAGTGAATCACTGCAGTTGTTAAGTTAGTAACAGGGTTGTTAAGCAAAAATGGCTTCCCCACTGACTTTGCTTTTCAGAAGGTCGCAAAAGGTGATCACATGACCCCAGGGACATAGCAAAAACCATAAATTCATACCAGTTGCCCAGCATCCGAATGTGAATCATGTGATCATAAGGATGTGGCAACTGTCATAAATGTGAAAAACTGTCATGTCACTTTTTAAAATACTGCTGTAACTTTGAATGGTCACTAACTAATGTCTGTAAGTCGTGGACTACCTGTATTGCATTATTTATGACACTGTTATTTTGTTATATTGGTATATCTATAATTTATGCTTCAGTTTTAATCTTATTATTGTCTGGGGAGGTCTATAAGCCACCCAGTCAGGCATTCTTGGATGGGCAAGCTGCCCTTAACAAAATAAAGCCAATAAATTATAGGGATATCAAGCTTGTTAAAGGTAGCAGTTGAATATTTAACAGCATAGCATTCTGTAGAAGCAGTAATGCCAGAATATCAAGATGCTACTGAAAACAACAGCAGCAGAGAAAACATATAATCTCTAGCTGCAATATGGGGATAACACTGTCATACTTTACAAGGCTGTTCCAGGAATTATGGGACTTCATGCCTGAATGAATATTTGCTGAAGAAATGTAAAAAAATTCATTGCCGTCTGGACTAGGGTCTGCAGCTCTAAGAATAGCTTGCATCAAAATGTTCATTGCATAATCATTGCAATAATTTATAATTATTTTTAGCGTTCCTTTGCTTAGTGCCTCAAGATATCACCATCACCTCTGCCCTATGGGCTAGTGATATATGAGCAGCACAGGTAATCCTCAACTTGCAAAAATCCATTTAGTGACTGTTGGAAGTTACAATGGAATTCAAAAAAAGTGACTTACGACCATTTTTCACACTTACGACCATTGCGGCATCCCCACAGTCATGGGATCAAATTTCGGACACTTGGCAACTGGCTCATATTTATGACGGTTGCCATGCCCAGGGTCAGTGATCGTCTTTTGCGACTTTCTGACAAGCAAAGTCAATGGAGGAAGCCAGATTCATTTAACAACTGTGCTACTAACCTAACAACTCCAGTGATTTGCTTAACAATGGTGGCAAGAAAGGCCGTAAAATGGGGCAAAATCCATTTAACAAATGTTTTGTTTAGTGACAAAAACTTCAGGCTCCATTGTGATCGAGGACTAACTATAATTTAAAGCAGTAGGCCAAAGCACTCATCCTATCTCTCAAGTAAAACAATATCAACAGGTCTTTTCTTTAAAAGCAAGCTTTTATTAGAGAAAGATAATTTCTACTTCTTCTATCTTTAACCCGTATACAAAATGAGTTATAATACACTATTACTTGTAGGTAGACAGAGAGACTGTCACATATAGCTGTACAACTTCAGTTGTCTGATTTTGACCATAATCTTAGAAGTATTTATGCAGAAAGCTGGCCAGTTGGGCCAGTTGGGGGAGGCTGATTAAAGCTGTTGTCATCACTTCATCTACTTTAAGGTGTGAGCTTTGTCACAACATATACCATAATTACATTACTTTGTTCTCTATGCTCTCCTGATGTGGTAAGAGAATAAATAAGTTAAGATAATTTCTAAGATGGGCTTCAGAACCCCTTCTGTAGTAACCTGTCAAAAATTATCCTGATATTATTGCAGCTTTTTCAACAATTATCTATAACTCCACATTAGACAGGGAACTTACACAGAAAAGTGAAATCCTTGTCACACCATAAAGAACAATTGAAGGTTTTCTCAATTGCCACTTGGAATTTTGCTTCTAAAAATGTACAGATCCATACACTCAGTCCATCTTTTCTCCCCCAAAATATGGAGCTTAAATAACAGATAATCAGAGTTGGAAGGGACCTTATAGGTCATCTAGTCCAACCCCCTGCCCAAGCAGGAGACCCTACACCATTTCTGACAAATGGCAGTCCAATCTCTTCTTGAAAGTCTCAAGTGATGGCACTCCCGCAACTTCTGAGGGCAAGCTGTTCCATTGGTTGATTGTTCTCGCTGTCAGAAAGTTTCTCTTTATTTCCAGGTTAAATCTCCCCTTGTTCAGTTTCCATTCATTATTCCTTGTTTTCCTGGAGGTTTTCTTGAAAATATAAAGCACTGTTTTCCCACAGTCCCAATGAAATTCTTAAATAATGAAAGGTACCCTTAACTCCTACTATGAAGCATCATGTACATAAGTCATGCAGAAAAAAAAAGTACCCATGCAGAGATGTTATTCGTTCTTAAATTCTTAAAGGACTGGGTAGACATAAAATGACATGCTTATATTTTTCCCCCTGCTATTATCTCTCCCTATAGCCCTAAGCCAATTTCTGTGTTTGACTTGACATTTGGAAGAAGAAAAATTTAAAGTTCAAAATATAGCCTATAATCAACAATGAACTATTGATAAATACCTGGGAAAGAATATTCTTCAAGATAGTCCTTCACTTATAACCACAATTGAGTCCAAAATTTCTGTTGTTAAGTGAGACATTTGTTAAGTGAGTTTTGTCCTTAACAAACATTTTTCGAACTTACTTGCCACAATGGTTAAGTTCTTAATAACACAGCTGTTAAGTGAGTCTGACTTTCCCAAAGGTGATCACACGATTCCAGGACACTGGGGCCATCACAAATATGAGTCAGTGGCCAAGCACCTGAATTTTGATCACATGACCATAGGGCTGTTGCAAAGGTCATAAGTGTGAAAAATAGCATTTAGCAATAGCACTTAGACTTCTATACTGCCTCGCAGTGCTTTACAGCCCTCTCTAAGCGATTTACAGAGTCAGCATGTTGCCCCCAACAACCTGGGTCCTCATTTTACCCACCTCGAAAGGATGGAAGGCTAAGTCAACTTTTTCCAATGCCGTTGTAACTTTGAACAGCTACTAAATGAATTGTTATAAATTGAGAACTGCCTGTACTTCTAGCTTAGGCAGACTGTTATCTGAGGAAGACTTAATTAGCATGCCTTTCTTTGCTTTATTCCAAAGGTTTAGGATACATTTGAATAAACGGTTATCTCTTTTTCATATCCTCACAATATGTGATGGACACTGTGATGTCAAACTCAACAAATCCAGTTTTTCAAAGCACTGTGCAACAAGAACAGCTGAGGTACATCATCTTTTCCAGCCAGAACTAGGGTGTCCACTGCCAACTATATGCCACTAAACATCTCTGCTGATGATCACCCGGCTTTCTATTCCAGTTGAGGTTTTACAAGGATTGGTGAATATTTTCATTTAAGGAAAAACAAAAAGATAACAGAACATCCTCTTTCCATAAAACAAAGCACTTGTTTTTAATCTCAGGGGCTGCTGCAAAGAAGAGGGAGTCAAGCTATTCTCCAAAGCACCTGAGGGCAGGACAAGAAGCAATGGATGGAAACTGATCAAGGAGAGAAGCAACTTAGAACTAAGGAGAAACTTTCTGAGAGTTAGAACAATTAATCAGTGGAAACAACTTGCCTCCAGAAATTGTGAATGTGCCAACACTGGAAGTTTTTAAGAAGAGATTGGACAACCATTTGTCTGAAATAGTTTCCTGCCTAAGCAGGGGTTGGACTAGAAGACCTCCAAGGTCCCTTCCAACTCTGTTTATTCTATTCTATTCTATTCTATTCTATTCTATTCTATTCTATTCTATTCCATTCCATTCCATTCTATTGTTTATTTCAAAAGATTATTTGAGCTCATATAAGTATATATGCCACCACATATATTTAGTCTCTTTCAGGATAAGCGACCTTGGTTGACTCATTGACTTGAGTGATTGATTTAGTTTCTGGCTACTCTAGTTGCAAATGACTCTGAACTGCCTATAAAACCAGTTAATGAAGGGGGGGGGGGGTAGGGGAGTGAAAAAGTTGCAAGCCAAAGAAATTTAAAGGAGGAGAGATTAAAAAAAAAGAAGTCTTCTCTTACTCTGACATTCAAAATTAGTTCCTTAAAGCTTGGTTCCTGAACAACTGAAATCTCTCTGCTAGGTGATTACCTAGCAAATACAAGTAAGTCCCTGGACTTACTACCACAATTGAGCCCAAAATTTCCATTGCTAAGGCAGTTTTTAAATGAGTTGTGCTCCATTTTACAACCTTCCCCCCCCCACCAGCTGTTAACGAAATCATTGCAGTTGCTAAGTGGATCATGCAATCATTAAGGAATATGGCTTCCCTCAATGACTTTGTCAGAAGCCAGCTGAGAAAGTTACATATGATGATTACAAGACCCCAGGATGCTGCAACTGTTATGAATACTTGCCGGTTGCCAACTGTCCAAATTTTGATCACGGTTTGCAATGCTACAAATACAGGTAGACCTTGACTTACAACGGTTCCCTTAGTCACCATTTGAAGTTACAACAGCACTGAAAAAAGCAACTTATAGCAATAGCATTTAAGACTTATATACCGCTTTGCAGTGCTTTATAGCCCTCTCTAAGCAGTTTACAGAGCCAGCTTATTGCCCACAACAATCTAGGTCCTCATTTTACCCACTTCAGAATGATGGAAGGCTGAGTCAACCGTGAGCCGGGTGAGATTTGAACTGCCAAATTGCAGACTTATGACCATTATTCACACTTACGACCCATTGCAGCATCCCAATGGTCACGTGATTTATATTTGGATGGTTGACAACTGACTCATATTTATGCTGACTGCAGTGTGTGGGAGTCCTTTTGCGACCTTCTGACAAGCAACAGAGAACACAGATTCACTTAACAACTGGGTTACTAATTTCATTTAACAAATGGGCCAAGAAAAATCATAAAATGGGATAAATTCACTTAACAAATTTTTCTTTCTTTTTTTTAAAATAAATTTTATTAAGTTTCCAAATTTTAAAAACATAAAATAAAACTTTATACATTGTTATCAACATCAGGACATCTTTTGCTTCTCACATTTTTCAGTATATGTATTTACTTATTCCTTTACCATTGCATCTTGCTCTTACTATAGATCAAAATCTTTTATCCTTACATCTCAATGTTCTCCATGGTATATTTACATATTCCCTCATTCTTTTCCTAATTGCCATTTTATTTTCTTTTTATTTCTAAACCACTCATACTAGGCATCCCAGGCCCTATAATAAATTGAATATTCTCTGACTTTTATTTTCATTGTTAGCCTATCCATCTCTATAAAATTTATTATGTTTTTTATAACCATGCCTTCTAGTGGAACCCTTTTTTCCTTCCAGAGTTGTGCATACGAAATCCTTGCAACTGTTAATATATTTGTAACATAATATATCTATCTGTTTTATTGCATTTTTGTGTTATTATACCTAATAAAAAAGTTTCCAGATTAAATTCAATTTTCTGATTTGTGATTTCTTCTATCCATTGTCTAATTGTATTCCAATATTTTTTCACTTCCTGGCATGTCCACCAGGTATGAAAATAAGTACCTTTTTTCTTTTCCACATTTCCAACAATTTGGGTCTGAGTTAAAACATTTTTGCCAATCTAGCAGGTGGAAGGTGCCATCTGTAGAACATTTTGTATTGATTTTCCTTGTATGCTGTGGATGTAATTAGTTTGTAATGTGATCCCCACATTCTCTCCCAATTTTCCAGGTCTATATTGTGGCCAACATTTTTCGCCCATATCACCATCGTTTCTTTGACCACCTCCTCTTCCATTTTAAAATCTAGTAGAAAGTTACATATTCTTGAAATCATTTTCTTTTCCATTTCTTATAGAATTTTATCTAATCGATGTTTGCCATGCAGAAACCAAATTGTTCTTTGTCCTTCTGATATCTTGCCTGAATTTGCATGTATGGCCAATCTATCTTTATATTTTGTTGCTGTAATTCTTATCTCGTTTTTAATCTTCCTTGTGTGTCTAATAGGTCTTTGTAATTCCTCTTTTTCCCCAGATCCATTGCATTTGGGTAGATTTGTGCTTCTATAGTTGACAACCAGTTCGGTATTTTAGTATAATGATTCTTTTTAATCTTGTTCCATGTCCAAATTAATGAACCTCTAATCATGTGTCTCTGAAAATATGCATGCTGTTTACATTTCCCATCCTATAGGAAACTATGCCACCCTCTCTGCAAGTCGTGACCCTCTATCGACAATACTCTTCTATTTTCCAGGTTGATCTAATCTTTAATCTATATCATAGCTGCAGCCTGATAATACATTTCCCAGTCAGGGAATCCAAAGCCACCCCTTTCTCTTTTGTCCTTTAACAATTTCATTTTTATTCTAGCTTTTTTCCCATCCCAAACGAATTTACTTATTAGTCAATCTAATTCTTTAAAAAAGGTTTTATCCAATCTTATTGGTACAGTTTGAAAAACATATAGCATTTTTGGTAGGGTAGACATTTTAATTGCCGCAATTTTCCCCAGTAGTGATAGCTATAATTTCCCCCACATTTCCAATTCTTTTTTTATTTGTATTATTAATTTGTCATAGTTATCTTTTTTGATTGAAGAGCATCTTCAAATGCCTAAATGCCTAAATACTGTATTTTACCTTTTTCACACTCTGCATTCCCAATTTTCCTTCTAATTCTTTTTTTTTTTTTTTTGCTTATCTTTTAAATTTTTAGTCAATAATTCTGTTTTGTTTTTATTAATCTTAAGGCCTGCGACCTTGCCAAATTCCTCTATTTCCTTTATTAATTTTACTCCTGTATCCTCTGGATCTTTCAAAAAAAATACGATATCATCGGCAAATGCCCGTATCTTATAATGCTCCTTTTTAATTAAGGCCCCTTTGATTCCTACATTTTTCCTAACGTTTTCCAATAAGTTTTCTAAGGTAAGAATAAAGAGAAGGGGTGACAGTGGGCATCCCTGCCTTACTCCCTTGTTGATCTTGAATGTTTTTGTTCTGTTACCATTCATTATTACACTGGCCATCTGTGTCGTATAAATTGTCAAAATCAATTTAATAAATTTATTGCCAAATTGCATGCTTTTTAATTGTTGTCTTATGAACTGCCAATTAACACTGTCAAATGCCTTTTGCGCATCGAAGAAGACCATTGCCAATTGTTTTCCTGGGTTTGCTTCATAATATTCTATTATATTCAATACCATTCTGGTATTACTTTTAATTTGTCTATTCAGTAAGTATCCGTTTTGGTCACTATGAATGATCTGATTAAGGGTTTTTTTCAATCTTTCTGCCATTATAAACATAAATATTTTATAATCAACATTTAAAAGGGATATGGGCCTATAATTTTGAATTAATTGGTGGTCCGAATCTTCTTTTGGGATCAATGTTATGTATGTCTCCCCCCATGACTTAGGTAATTTTGCTGTCATCAGTTTCTCATTATAGAGTTCTAATAATTGCATTTCTAATTCTTCTTGGAGCGTTTTATACAGGTCCCCTGGGAGACCATCCAGTCCTGGTGTCTTATTGTTTTTCTGTTTCAGGATTGCCTCTTGCAGTTCTCTTAATGTTATTTCCCTGTTTATCTCTTCTTTATCCACTTCTGGGATCACAGGTAGCTCTTTTCCTTCTTAGCAATGTTGGATATTTCCCTCTGTTAAGGTAGCGTCAGAGGATATAAGCTGTTCCAAGTAGAGTGGTTTTTTGTAGAATCAGGTTATACAAGTCTGATAAGTTCAGAATTTCCAAATAGCAAGGTAGCCCTTTAGATATTGCTCCAAAGGCTCCAATTACAATTGGGGTAACATCATCATCATCATCATCATCATCATCAACAACAACAACAACATCAACATCATCTTAGAATTGAACCATTTGCAGATAAATAATAGAAATAGATTAACTGTGAACATTTGGAGCAACTGGTTGATCATGAAATTGAAGACAGGACCTTACTATCCTTGTGAGTTTAACCCTCTGTGATATATGTACATGTCTCATCTAAATCTTTGTGGGTTTTAGTTAAACCTGATCCATGTAAGCAGAGGCTAAATTTATTTGGAAAGATTGTCAGTGTAACTAAAGAGAAAGAGACCTGATTTGAAATAAGTCGATTAAAATTTATCCGTTTATTACATTTAGATGTCATCCATCTCACTATCCAAACAACCCTGGATAGTTAATTAATTTAATTAAAACTATTCAGAGAGGAGGAGTTACCTAAGTTAAAAAAAAAGGGCATAATTCCTATATGAAACCTAGTACAGATATAGGCAATTTCCTTTGAATTGAGGGTTACAATTAGAGATGTGTAAAATGGACCATGGTGAAGATAATCCAGACTGTTCCATTCTCCTCCACTCCCAACACCCCCCCCCCAACCTCCTTCACATTGGACTAGACCAACATTCTGAATCTAATTCATGTATCTAAATAAAACAATGGTGTTTTGGTAAAATGGCAAAATTTCAGAGGTACAATTTAGGCTTTACCCTGTGGATGGGGGTTAAGAAATGAATGCAAATAGCTTGCCTTCCAGACACTTCTGGCTCCCATTTTGGAGGGAGGGAGGGGGGGAGAGAGGGAGGGAGGGAGGGAGGGAGGGAGGGAGGGAGGAAGGAAGGAAGGAAGGAAGGAAGGAAGGAAGGAAGGAAGGAAGGAAGGAAGGAAGGAAGGAAGGAAATAGAGTATTTTGTTATCAATGCTTGATAGCATGATTTTAGAAGCCACAGAGAGGATCTTAGAATTGCTAACCCTACCATAACAGCTATATCTATATAAATCTATATAGTGATATTTAAGCTAATATAAGCAAAGTTTATTGGCCCCCGGCCCTTTTTTTTTAAACGTGCATGGGGTAGGATTCAATTATTTTACTACGGGTCCTGTGGGTGTGGCTTGGTGGGCGTGGCAGAGGAAGGATACTGTAAAATCTCCAGTCAGAGGTGGTATTTGCCAGTTCTCCGAATACTCAAAATTTCCGCTACCAGTTCTCCAGAACTGGTCAGAACCTCCTGAATACCCTCTGGTACATACCAACTGTCTTAACAGTGGTTAGCTCAGAGCTTACAGCTAGAACAGCTAAATGTTAATATTTGTGTGGAAGGATAAAAGCATATATAGGGTGACACAGATCATCCTCATTTTAAAAATAAGAACACAACAACCACCAAAATCTAGCTAAATTATTTAAGATTGTGGTTTTAAATAATTTAGGGGGATGTTTTTTGGTCATTAATTTTGTAGTGCTTGTACTTAATGTTACTTATAATGGAAGGGTAATTGCTCAGTGGTCACTGAACTTCAAAAATTTATATTTGGAGATATTAGTTCATAAGAATGACTTAATCATGTTGAAGAAAATACAATCCAAATTTATTCCATTATGAGCGTGATACTATAAAAATTATAAAAATCTATATTATGAGTTATCCTTAAACTAGTAATTATGGCACGTGAAAAGGTAATAGGAATCTTATGAGAGAAAAATAGCAATAATTTTAAGGACTAGACAAGAATTAGCCTGTTCCAAGAGGTTGCCCTACAGATGTGCAAACATCTGTCATAATTTCCAGCAATGACCAGGTTTTCTACTTAGCAATAGCACTTAGACTTATATACCACCTCACAATGTTTTACAGCCCTTTCTAAGCGGTTTACAGAGTCAACATATTGTCCTCAACAATTTGGGTCATCATGTTACCAACCTCAGAAGGATGGAAGGCTAAGTCAACCTTGAGCCGGTCAGGATCAAACTCCTAGTAGTGGGGACAATTAGCAAATCTTCCCATCAGTCCAGCAAAAATAAGAACTTCAGGTAAAAAGCACTCAACAAAGTAAATAATCTTAAACTATAAAATAGAAAACTAAAAAACTGAACAACAATAAGAAAGATTCAGCAGTCCAAAAAAATGAATACCCTGAAACACTAAATCTACAGGATTGATTTCCAAAACTTCTATTTAATTGGTTAAAAGGAAAAAAAAGAACTGTTGGTAGGCTAAAATAAAATGCTAATCAGCAAGTTAATACGTACATCTAGTTACAGTCCTAAAATATGCAGCATAGCCTTTTCCATTAGATACATCTATTCAAACTTCCAGGTTTTGTGCATTATGCTTGTTTGAAGTACCGCACTGTATATACATATTACAATAATGCAAAACAGAAAAGCGGGTTTTTTTTAAAGAGGACCTGACAATTTCAAGAAAGAGCATCTCCTAAAATTTTGGATGTATCATGTCATGCTTAGTTTTATAAATAATAATAATGTGCTCATGACCAGAGAGACTTCCATATTTCATGCTCAGAACAAATAAAACTAAGAAAAAACCTTATTGACATTCAACTAAAATGGGTTTCTCAAAATATAGGATATAGTGCTTCCACCCTATGATGTCTTATATCATTATTCAGTTACCTTTTCCACCCTAGCCCGGCCTATAACTATTTACTGAAGTTATCTATTAACAAAGTTAGCATATCGCTTCTCTGTATACATAAGGCTGTTAAAAAAGGACGTTGGTACTTACCTGACACGCCCGTTCTCTGAGCTGTGAAGAGCATCCAGTAGTGGGAGGTGCTTCAGTCTCTGCATGTGTAGGCTGGGCTTAATTTGTGGAATGCTCCTCCTCCTCCACGGGACTCCTCCCCAGCGTTCCCCAGTTTTGGCGAAGAAGAGAGAAATAAACGCCCTCGTCCTCAATGCCCTAACAATTCGTTGGACGAAAAAAGACCCCACCAGACGGAAAAAGGGTGGGGCTGGATGCTCTTCACAGCTCAAAGAGAACAGGCGTGTCAGGTAAGTACCAATGCCCTTTATCCCATGAGCTGTTCAGAGCATCCAGTAGTGGGACATACCAAAGCTTGGCCTGTCCTATGGGAGGGACTCCGTCTCGCCTGGAATCTCCTCCTGGTCCCTGTGGACCTGTTGCAGAACTCTTCTGCCAAAGAAAGCCTCAGCAGATGCAAACATATCTATTTTATAATGTCCAATGAATGGCGATGGGGAAGCCCAAGTTGAGGCTCAACAAATAGTTATTGGTGCCTGTGTAGCCCACGCTGCTGATGTTGCAGCGCTCCTTGTTGAATGAGCTGTTATACCCCAGGGCACTGGCAGGGTTTGAGTCTGATACGTTTTCGCTATTGCGGCCCATAGCCAACGGCCTATCGTAGAAGGTGAGACCTTGCATCCCTGAGTGTTGGGCTGAAAGGACACGAATAAGGCCTCCGTTTTTCTGAAAGCCGCTGTGCGATTGATATATATTTGCAATGCTCGCCTCACATCAAGCCTATGCCACTGCAGTTCCATCCCTTGGGATGGTCTGAGGCAAAAATTAGGAAGTATCAGCTCTTGTACCCTATGAAAAGCTGAGTTAATTTTGGGTATAAATGTAGGATCAGGGAAAAGGATCACCCAGTCAGCATGGAAAACACAAAGATCTTGTCTGATAGACAAGGCTGCAATCTCCAAAATACGACGAGCAGAAATGATTCCTACAAGGAAAACTACTTTATACGTCAGAAATTGTAGACTTGACGATTTCAAGGGTTCGAAAGGGCCCTTAGTGAGTGCGACAAGGACCTTGTTAAGGTCCCAGGTGGGATAACGGTGCATTGCTGGAGGGCGTAAATTTGTGGCTCCTCGAAGGAAAGTCTGTATGCATGGATGATGGGAAAGAGAAAATAGGCCTTCACAAGTGAGAACTGACGCCAAGGCTGCCACCTGTCTTTTCAACGTATTAGGTGATAATCCCTTGTCAAGTCCCTCTTGCAAGAACTCAAGAAGTTGAGCCACGAAAGGAGAGGTGGAATCAATTCGAGACTCAGTACACCATTTGCAGAAGCTGGAACATGTGGCATTGTAAATGCGAGTTGTTGAGGGGCATCTGGCGGCTAGGATAGTGGTGATAACGCTGTTGGAAAGCTTTTCGCTCTTCAGACAACTCCGCTCAACCTCCAGATGGTCAAGTGCAACCATTGAGGGTCCGGATGTTGAAGGGGCCCCTGAATTAACGAAACCCTGGCTGGCGGGATTATCCATGGAGCTGATAAGGAGAGACTGCGGAGGTCTGCAAACCATGGCCGTTTGGGCCAGTAAGGAGCTACTAGAAGTAGTTCCGCCCTCTCGTCTAGCAATTTCTGGATGACCTTGGAAATCAGTGGAAGGGGCGGGAATGCATACAGGAGTCCTGGGGGCCAACGACAGCAGAGTGAGTTGACGTTCTCCGCTCCTTGCGAGGGGTACCTGGAAAAAAATCTCGGGAGCTGAAGTGTTGAGGGGGGGAAGCAAACAGGTCCACCACTGGCTGTCCAAATGTCCTGACCACTTCTTGAAACAGGGAGGAATGAAGGCGCCACTCCGATTGACTGATGGTGGCCCTGCTCAGCCAGTCTGCCTGTGTATTCGACAGACCCGAAATGTGCTCTGCTCTGATGGAAAGTAGGTTGGTCTCTGCCCAACGATACAAGCGCTCCGCTTCCCACGTGAGATGTTTTGACTGTGTGCCCCCATTTGTTTATGTGAGCTTTGGCTGTTATGTTGTCGGTCAGTATTAGTATGTGCTGATCGCGTACCTGAGGAAGGAAGCTGCGGAGAGCCAGGTGTATTGCTCAAAGCTCCAGCCAGTTTATGCTGCATGACTGTTCTATGGCAGACCAGCGGCCTTGGGTTGTAAGCGATTGAACGTGAGCTCCCCATCCAAACAGGCTGGCATCGGTGGTGATGGTAAGTCTGTGTGCCTCCTTGAAGAGGCAGCCTCTGGTAGTCTGGTCCACCAGAGGAGAGATGTGAGGACCTTTGGTGGTACCCTGACTTTGTGTTTGGAGTTGCTTTGGCCGGAGCACTGGTACAGAAGCAGGAACCACTGGAGGGATCTAGTGTGGAGCCGGGCCCAAGGGATGATAGATATACATGAGATCATCTTGCCTAACAATTTTGATAATTCAGCTAGGGACACCCTCTTAAGACCCCTGATCTCCTTAACTAATTGCTGAATGCTATTTAGTCTATCTGGTGACAGGTAAACCTTGCCTTCCACTGTATCTATGACAGCCCCCAATGGGTTAACCGAGTCGATGGTGTTAATTGACTCTTTTCCAATGTATTGAGAAGCCATGTTTTTGTAGGGATTGTAATGTGTTCTGAGTGTCTTTGACTGCTTGATGGGCGGAAGATGACAAAATCAAGATGTCACTGAGATAATACTGGAGTCATACGGGGATGTCCCGGAGATGAGCAGCTAGCGCTGCGAGGACCTTCGTGAAGGTCCCAGGGGCAGAAGCTTGTCTGAAAGGAAGGGTCACATATTCAAAATGGTGGTTATTATAATCTCAGAAATTTATAGTGGGAAGGCCGAATAGCAATATGCAGTTACGCCTCCATCAAGTCTATGGACGTGAGGATGTCCTCCTTTCTGATGCCAAGTAAGATAGATTGCAGGGTATGCATCTTAAACTTGCAATATACTAAGAAACGGTTGAGACGTTTCAGGTCTAATATCGCTCTCCACCCCACCCCCTGAACTTTTGGGAACAACAAAGAGATGTGAATAGAAAACTAGCCCTTGTTGAGTGGTAGCTACTGGTTGGATGGCTCGTATATCCAGTAGGTGTTGGATAGCCGATTCCATGAGATTACGTTTAACGGAGTATCTGGAGAGAGGGCATGGCATGAAAAAATCTGGGGGAGTGGATTGAAACTCCAGCGCAAGGCCAAATCTAATCGTGTCTCTGACCCAGGAAACAGAGGTTGAGGAGTCCCATTGGTCGGTGAATAATTTAAGACATCCGCCAATGGGGGTCGGGTCCCAGGAGTTATCTTGGACGCCGAAAAGGCCTGTTTCCTGCTCCCCGAAAGGATCTTTTGGACTGGCCACCCCTTCTGCTCCTATCCCCAAAGTTGGACTTATCTGGCTGCTGCCCTGGTCTGAATGATGGGGGTCTCTGATATCTGGGTGAAAAGGATCCCTGGTAAAAGGATTGAAAGGATTCCCTCCAAAAGGACTGGGGGTTTCTAGGATCTGACTTCCCAAAAAGGGAAGGAAGAATTTTCTTTTTCTTACGGGTTTCTATTAGTAGCAGATCAAGGGAAGGGCCAGTCTGTCTCCCACAATTGGGGATGAAGCCAGCTTGCATTTGTGCTTAAAGTCGGCTTGCCAATGTTTTAACCATAGCAAGCGTCACGCTGTGACATGTGAAGTAATGGCCCTGGCTGAAAACTTGACTGCATGATAAGTTGCATCAGCTGAGAATTCAGCACCAGCAATAAGTTTAGCAATATCTTGATGCCCTCTAAGGTTAGAATTAGGGACATGTTCCTGTAAGAGGCGGAGCCATCTGAGAGACGAACGTGTGAAGAAAGAGACGGCTGTGGCTGCTCTGATGGCCCACGCGTCAGACTGATGGGCTCTGCGTAGGGCTAACTCGGTCCGTTTTTCCTCTGGCTTTAATGCCTCCAGTGCATCACTGGGAATGGGGGAGGATGCTAATCCCACTATAGGTTGATCTACCTCGGGAGTATTCAATAATTTTGAGAAACCAGGAGCCAAATTGAAATATTTCTTGTCATATCCAGTGGGGACTGTGTATACCGCTGCAGAGGCCCACTGCTTCTGTACCAGGTCAGAAAACATGGGAGGAACTGGGATCACCTCTGCTTCAACTACCGGTTGGTTGAAAATCAGATCCTCTGGTCCCTCTTCCAAAGGAGTTGGTGTGGTGGAAGGGGTCGACTTGTTTAGGCGTGCAATATGTTTTGCCTTAAACAAGAGAGATCTGAAAAGCTGTGGGCGGAAAAAGCCTGTGAAAACAGGTTGGTCAGGAATAAGGCCCTCATCCTCAGACATTCCCCTTTCTAAGGGGTCTGCTTCTGATAGGGGCTCGCTATCATGTATTGATCCTGATTCAGTCTCATCCATTTGATCCATTTGATCCATTTGATCCAATTCTTCCTCCTCCTCTCCATCGGCCCTTGGAGGGGGACCTCCCCCTGTAAATGTACCTGGGTATGGTGCTGCTCTGACCTGATCAATGACCTCAGCAATTGGGAATCATGATCGGTAATCACAGGAATACCCTGGTCATAACTGCGTGTTGAAGTCCCGCTGCGATTCCCTGGCGGATTGCCAGCTCCATCCAGGCTTTCATCCTCTCTGGAACCTCCTCAGTAAGACTATCGCCCTGACAAAGACCAGCAGCCGTCGGCGTGAATGTGGCTTCGGGAGCCCTTGGCGTGGTCGGTGTCCCAGGCACTTGGGCCTGTTGGCCTTGGGGAGCCAAGCTGCGCCTGGATGAGAGGGAGAGATCTAGGGGAGGAGGAGGGTGGGAAGAGGTAGATGGACCTGGGCTGGAGGAAGGGAAGTCCTGTGAGACATTGTGTGCCTCCCAAGTGCACTTATCTATCTGCTTTTGTAAAGCTTTATGGCGCCTGATAGCATCCCTTTCTGAGGCTTTAGAATTCCCCTTAGCCTGCTTAGGTTTGTGTTGGGATTTGGCTTTTGCCTTCAAGGATGAGGTCTGAGAGGTGCTACCGTCTGCCATTTCGATTCAAATTGGAATTGCAGTATGCTTGTTATACAATGCAATACTGTGAAGGCGGTTGGCACGCCCAGGGGCCTGATCTGAGGATAGACCAGTTGCCCTGATGATGATTTTATTGCCCCCTTTTCTCTCTCTTTTTTTTTTGAATAATACTTATCTAAAATGAGTCGTATCTCAGTAATAATATTTTATTGAAATTAAAATATTATACTGAAGAGAAATTGATTATTATTATTACTACTATTACTATTATTATTATTATAAGCACTAATATATATATATCTATGATAATAAGTATAAGAATGTTAATTAAGTGGCACGATGTTACATACAGAGCAAAGCCAAACAGCCAAATTACGAACGCCTAAAGGCCCAGATTGATAAGGGTAGAGGCCTTCAACAGCTTCCCTACACAGGCAGACACAGGCCTGGGTGCTCGCTGTTGGGCCACTGAGTTAATTGGGCTGTGAGGATTAAGCCAACAATTTGAATGTAAGAATAGCCTTGAATGAAAACAAATCAAGACGAGGGTATAATGGTTCCCAGAATATCTGAAGGGAACCTCTGCTCCGAGCAGAGCTACCTCACACAGCACAAGAATGAATACTGACGCGCGGCCATGAGGTCTTGACAGAAAAGATGGCCTCCGGCCATTAATCTTTTGGCGCGCTCCTCAGCAGCAAACTTCCGCCTTGTATATGAATAGCCTCCAATGGCTTTTTCTATGAAGCTAAGTGGCGGGGAAGGGTGGAAGGTACTAAGTGTTTAAATCCTCCACTCCAAATGGCATTCAGACGGGGGGGGGGAGAGCGATACAACTCAGTTTGGAGCGAAAAGTCATGCCGCTGATTAAAAGAAAACGCTGCGGCAATCAGTCGAAATGGCAGGGGTAGAAATACCGACTGTGGGGTGGGGGCACGGAGCAGCGCCGAAAAAACCTCCCGCCACTTTGGGGCGCGAATTGGCGCTTCCCTAAGTTGGACCTGTCTGGCTGCGATCTCTACAATGCGAGCCAACTTTAGAAATTGGACTGGAATAGAAGCCTAAAGACAAGCTGATTAACTGTCAAACCTGCTGGCAACGAAATGATTTTTTTTCCTGTTTCAGCCAAGGAAGAATCACAAGCACTGCCTATCTCTCACGAGGCTAAGCAAAAACTGGGGAACGCTGGAGAGGAGTCCCATGGAGGAGGAGGAGCGTTCCACAAATTAAGCCCAGCCTAGACATGCAGAGACTGAAGCACCTCCCACTACTGGATGCTCTGAACAGCTCATGGGAGAATTACATAAAAATTCACCGAGGCACTGATAAATATGTCTCTCTCTCTCTCCTTCTGCTCTTACTTATCCAAACCCCTGGAGTGTTTTCCAGGGAGGAGATGCAAACAAGGAAAAAAAATACAGACTAGTGAAGCCACCACATCCCTTTCAGACACCCTCAGGGGAAAAGATGTCAGAATTAAAGAGGCTGTTTCATTCACACTGGTAAATGTAATTGAGCCTAACATTCCACAGCTGACTTGGATTAATTCATGCCAGCCCTGCAAAGAAATCCACCATCCTCTTTCTCTGTTTTGAAAAGTCAGGTCAGACTCAAATTAATGTTGTCAGATCAATATATATGATGGCAAGCAGAAAAACAGGACCACTGTCTCTCTTCATTAACTCACTGCATTTGTTCCTTTCCTTTTAGCGATCATCAAAATATTTTAATTACATCACTCGGATAAACAAATCTGTATGGGTAGTAACTTTAGACTGATTAATTCACAGAGAGGAATAGAAAATGCAACAGCTGAAACAAAAAGCTAATACAGGAGGTGAAGCCAGATTTTTAAGGTACAAGCATGTTCTAATGATAGATGGTTTCCCGCCACACTCCATCCTCCACTCCACCTCAGCCCACCCTCACATTCAAATCAGGCCAATTCTAAAGAGAACTTTCTGGCATTCCAAAGTGTTTAGCTATCAAGATCTTTATACAGTTAGTTGTCTTTGTACATTACAGCAATTCTGCTCTGTAGGCATTAATGTATCTGTTTAACAGAACCAGAAAAGGCTTTAGAGAAAGAGCACTTTGCTTAGATCCTGGTAACTGCATTATTAAAAAAATATTAATTCCATATTATTCTCCAGCTCCATTGCAATTAATATTGGAAGCAAAGAGAAGACATATAAGTGGACAACCCTAAACCAAAGTGCAGAAAGTCTATTCTTAATGTCCAGCCAGTTAAGAATATGCTGCTGCACAATTTGATTGAAAAGGATCTTGAACCGTGAAAATAAATTCAAATATCTAAGAATCACAAATATCTAAGAACACGTTTTATTAGAACATTTTTTCCCCTCTAACTTCAATGGAAACAAACAATAGCATGAAAATGGGAATTAATTTAACCATTGTTTTTAACCAGTAGTGAGCTGCTGCCGGTTCGGACCGGTTGTAGCAAACCGGTAGTTCCAACCCTCAGCTGGCCCCGCCCATCCACCCCGGTCCTATCCTGTCCTATATTTCTTTCTTTCTGGCTCAGTAGATTTGTGCACTACAGCTGATTTCCATACCTTAGCTGTTCTAGTTACCAGGGCTGCCCTAGAAGGTAAGCAGTTGAGCTTCAAATTGCTGTACTTTGAACGCCGTGCACGCGCTCACAGAACCAATTGTTAAACCGGTTGTAGCCCACCACTGTTTTTAACTTTCCACCTTTGACCTTCATGAAAGAACTTAACCCCCTGGCCCTAAAATCACAGACTTGAACTTTTTGGATGAAGCAGGTCAGTTACCTGGGATGCAAAATAGAGAGAAGTAACTGCAAGGCAAATGATAACAACATAATAATAGCTTGTTCTCAAACCAGCTTAATGAAATGTATTCTTGGAAACCCAAAACTTTTTTTTAAATGATGCAACCCGAGAGCTTGCAAAAGATTAAATTAAACATGCTCAACTATGCAACCAGAGATACTTACAGGTTAAAAAAAAGTCTAAGCATGAAAACTGACTAAAGTTTTTGAATACTGCGGCTACACTACTTGGAGAATTAATTCACTTAAAACATGGCATTGGAATACAGACTACAGTGTCCCCACTGGAATAAAACAGGAATCGCGTATGGGAAGATTTGCACTGTTTTTTTCTCCTCAGGCCGGAATGTAAGAGTAGATGAATTTTATAAAAACCAGATTCTCTTTCACCGAAAAACTGACAGAAACCCTCCTTAATTTCATAATATTCAGCCACCACCAACCTACCATTCAAGACTGATTTTAAAATTCAGATATAAATTGAAGGATAACAAGTCAGATCTGAACAAACAAGTTTGCATTTTAATGTCATCTGCAGGTTTTGACTTTTTTGAAGACCTTTTTTTTTTTTTTTGGCCTTGTGTCAGTTTCAGGGCAGATTTTGGAAAGTTTCAGATCAACTTCCCTGTTGCAAACAAAGGAGAAGAATGAGGTTATTGACTATTATTCTGTCTACTGGAATTCAAAGCATTCCACCAATTTGTAGAAATCTATTCTTACACGGAAACACCAATTTAAGTGAGAGCCAATGCAATCATCAGACTAGCCTTTCAAAAATTATGGAGATGGGCATTTACTTCAGTGAATATTCATTATGCTTAATAAGTGAAACAAAATTCCAGCGTGTTTTAGAAGACTAATGCAAAATTGGAAAAGTTAGTGGAAAATTAGGTTTTCCCAGCAATAAGCTACCGTCAGAGGAATGGTAAACCACCAAATTGTTGGAGTATAACCACATATCAACTGACAAATCAATACAGGCCTTGGACAAATAATTGCATTTTACTTCAACAATGAGTTGATGGTACAGAATCATCCATTCCGTTAAAAGATAGCAATATAACTTGGAAGGTATAAGATAGGTGATGGTGACATGAAGTTTCTTATCTTCCAATCATTTATTGCTGCTCCATAATGCTCAGTATCAGGCAACTAACCTTATAGCTATACTTTGCCTTAAGATATCAAAACGGACTTTTGCCTTTTGTCAAGGCAAAAAGCACTCAGTGGTTTACTGTACTTCTTGATGAATTTAATCTATTATTTCTCTCTGTGTCTTTAGTGAGTATGATTGTAGCATCATTCACCCAACCTCATGTCCTTTAAGTCCCATAATCCTTCCCTCTTTGAGGGAAACAGGTAGTTCCAAAATGTGAAGAGGGAGGGAGGGAGGAAGGAAGGAAGGAAGGAAGGAAAATTCTATAGACATGGCTAGAAACAGTTATCAGAGTAATTTGGAAGAGAAAATCACTGCTCAATTATATGGACATTCTTCCCATGTTTGCCACCGCTTAAACAAGTTTTACAAGTTTTTGCATTTAATCATAAATCCATAAAAACCAATTGGACTAGTGGATGGGGGGGGAGAATAAAGTGTGCATATGCACTATGGGAAAAGTTATTGCTCTTAAAAATCTATTTTCTTCTACAGCCTTGGGCTAGAATAAAATGGCGTTAGGACCCTATCATCATGATGCTTGAATGGATTTCTTGCTGATCAACTTAGATTGAGCGATGGCTCCTCTCACATAAAATGGACACCAAGTTCCTAATCAAACTCAAATATACCGTTGTTGATTTTAAGCAAGTTCAGATTTAGACATGTCCAATGCCAGGTCCTGATAACTCATTAATGTTACGTGTTGCATTGCATGTTGGGTATGAACTAGAATTAAAGATCTTTTTAGTGGCCTTCAATGGCTTTTTCTCTTTGCCCCTGCCATTGCAATCTCCTTCAGCTTTTCTAGGAAAACTACTCAAAACAAATAAAAGATCCCGTAACACCATGTAAAGTGGGCTATATGAAGTTACAGTGGGGCAAAATCAGTAAATAATTTGTAATGATTGCTTTTGCAAGCCCTATCTAGCTTTAAACTAATATTAACTCAATTTCACATTTTTAAAATGCTTCTTTGATTAATAAGATTCCTACGAAAGAAAAATTTAACATTTCTCAAAAGTCTTAGCCTGACTTTTCAGTGCATTCTGGCAGTTCAGTACATTGGCACACTAAGAGCCAGAACTGGCACGAACAGTGGCACATTACAGCATGTCACCTTGCTGGTTTCCCTTCATTTTGGTGATATCTCAATCATCTTTCCTACGAGCAGCAAAACGAGACTTCCTTGTATAGTTTTGCTTCTGAATACTTCATTTAAAAATTTTTAAAAAGCCTTAACCTGATCAGCCAGTCTATCTCAATCTCCACCCACCAAGGATAAATTAAAAAGTTAGGAGCACTGAAAGAACTAATGCTAGTGTGGCCTCTTTGGGTCCTATCCTACTTCCTGTCTCTGTATCTTGAAAACAAATACAGGTGGTGAGCCTTTAGGTTCACCACCGCCATTTCCAACATAATAACAGTAGGAATGATAATTAGTGATAATTTGTTAAATTTATATTCCTAACTCCCAGCAATTCATATATGATATCACAATTAAAGGCTGAGTATGGATTGTGGCATTTCACTCTGCCCTAATTACAATTAAACCATGGTCTCTCAAGGAAATCAGTTCTGCCTCTCATTTCTGACTTAAGATAATCAACAGAAAAGTGCTTTCAAAATAAGCCTCTACATTTTCTAATCACTTTAGCTGCTGCCGTAACTTACAAATAGTTTTGCACTGCCATACATAAATCATTTACATCAGCCGAGGCAGATTCCAGAGCTGCCACCAGGCTAAACATCTACAAATTCCAGGATAATGTTGAAACAAGACAGAGATCTTCAGTCAAATCACAAGTATATGAACTGGACCTTCAAATTCTAGCAATGCCTGCCCGATCTGAGCTGCAAAAGTCCAGATGACTACCAGACAGCAGCAAGAAGATTTTCCTAGGTCTCTTTGCTTCCACTTATGTTTGATTCTCTTGGTTTTTGCAATCCAAATTTGGGATAGTCACTATAGCCGTGACGGCGAACCTATTCCATGTGTGCCAGAAGTGGCACACAGAACCATCTCTTTGGGCACGCCAGCTGTCGCCCATTGCTCTTTCAGATTCCGTCACGCACATGAGCGCTGGCCAGCTGGTTTTCATGCATGCGGGAGTACCAGAAACTGGAAGAGCATCTCCCGGCATGTATGTGTGCACTGGCCAGATGGTCTTTGTGCGTGCATGCATGCTGGCCAGCTGGTCTTCGCATGTGCATGTGCGTTAGAAACTGGAAGACAAGTGGCTGGCATGCATGCACGTGCTGGGAAGCTAAGCTTCCAATTTCCGGCACTCCCACACGCGTGCATCAGAGAGCTGCTCTTCCGGTGCACGCGCTCTCATTTCGTGACTCAGTGCCGAAAAGGTTAGCCACCACTGCACTATAGCATTCTTCTGAACTTCTGTTCAAATTCTGGCACTATGTTACACTGCACTGGCTGAAATGAAACACAGAATAACAGAGTTGGGAAAACCTTGGAGATCTTCTAGTCCTAGTTCAAGCGGGAGACCCTGTACCATTTCAGACAAATGTCTGTCCCATCTCTTCTTAAAAGCCTCCAGTCATGGAGCATCCACAACTTAGAAGGCAAGCCATTATATTGGTTGATTGTTCTCACCATTAGGACAACAGTGGATACTGATGGGAAAAGAAACATCCACACTTTGCTAAGTCCTTATCTGTATAACTAAGGTTTACTGAACTACAATCAAGTAGATTCACACATAAAGTCATAAAGCATGTAGTACAAATATGTGAAGTGATTTAAAAAATTTCAATAGCCAGAAAATCACCAAACCAAATAAACCGTAAGGACACTTTTCAATTTATCCAAACCATGCTAAAATGTTCTAGGAGTTTTGAAGAAGCTTGCTGCTTTTCTAGCACTAACACTACTACGTGTGATTTATTGACTTGTGGCTCATTACATTTGGGTGAACCTCACCAAAAGATGTTAGAGAGTTAGAAAAACATTGCATTTGCATTAACCTCTAAGCCATAATGAACACCAAGTGATTATAGAAAATGTAGCAAAATGTGTGCAGATTTAGACTGCAACTACTGTAATGCAGTTCTCATATTCTTCAATGCATATACCGTGTTTCTCCAACAATACGACCTCCTCCAATAGGAAGACCCAGCATGTTTTCTAGGCATAAAATGAAATTAAGCCCCTCACCCCAAATTTAGGCCTATTTTAAAACATGCAAAATGGGGGGAAGGGCGGGGGGACTTGCCGTTAGGAGTGCCCCGTGGGCAGCAATTCCTCACCACCAGCTGCTCCTAATGGGCGATCATGGCAGAGCGCAGAGACCTCCTTACTCCTGCCAAGCACCTTTGCAGCAGACCCAAGACCTTCAGCGCCTGCCGCTGTTGATTTCCCTTCTGCCCATGCCGCTGCCGCATTTGGAGCTGCCACTTCCACGTTTGGAGCACCACTGCTGTTTGGAGCACCGCTGCTGTTTGGAGCACCGCTGCTGTTTGGAGCTACGTTTGGAGCTGCCGCTTCCGCGTTTGGAACCCCACCGCTGTTTGGAGCACTGCCGCTGTTTGGAGCACCACCGCCATTTGGAGCACCGCCACCACTCCAAACACGGCGGCAGCTCCAAACTTGGATGTGGCAGCTCCAAACATGATGGCAGTGCTCCAAATGGCGGCGGCACTCCAAATGGCAGCGGCACTCCAAACACGGAAGCAGCAGCTCCAAATGTGGCGGCGGAATGGGCAGAAGGGAAAGCAACAGTGGCAGGTGCCAAAGGTCTTGGGTCTGCAGCAAAGGTGTTTGGTGGGAGTAGGGAGCTCTCTGCGCTTCGCCATGATCACCCGTTAGGAGCGGCTGGTGGCGAGGCTGCCTGCGGGGCGCTCTAGATGAGGATGCAAGGGGCGGGGATTAAGTCAACCCCAAAAAGATGGCCTAGCCGTTTTTCGGGGCTCAAAAAAAATATAAGACCCGGCCTTATTTTATGACAAACACGGTATTAATCCTCTAGATACAAACTCCATCAAACAGCTATTGGGGAAAAACAAAACCCAGACATTCTTTTAAACAGCAAGGATTTAATCAAGAGTGAGTCTAAGTGGCGGCTCAGTGGCTAAGACGCTGAGCCTGTCAAACAGAAAGGTTGGCAGTTCAGCGGTTCTAATCCCTAGCGCCACATAACAGAGTGAGTTTCCATTACTTGTCCCAGCTTCTGCCAACTTAGTAGTTCAAAAGCATCTAAAACTGCAAGTAGAAAAATAGGGATCACTTTGGTGGGAAGGTAATAGCGTTCCGTGCGCCTTCGGTGTTTAGTTCATGCCGGCCACATGATCATGGAGATGTCTTTGGACAGCGCTGGCTCTTCGGCTTTGTAATGGAGATGAGCACCACTCCCTAGAACTGGAAACAACCAGCACGTATGTGCGAGAGGAATCTTTTTATTTAAGTTACTATTAAAACTGCTCAAGCCTTCCAAAAGTACACTTTGCATAATTTAAAAAAAAATTCCAGACAAAATTTATTCACATTCATAAAAAAAAGCCTGTCACTAATGACAGAACTTAACCATCATGAACTTTCCCCAACCTCACATCCTCCAGCTGGACTTAAACTTTTCAGTACTTGCCTACTGTGATAAAGAAGCAAACAAACAAAACCACACACTGGCTAGAAATTTGAGGGTTCCATCTAATCCCAGTTAACAGTCTAGGTCATCAGAATTAAGAAAAGTATGCCAAGGATTGATTGGATTTATTCTCTAAAACTTAAAGACCATTAAAGTTCAGTCCTATAGACTCACTTTTTAATTAATATAGTTAACAGCAGCTTACAACATATTATCCAGATGACTGTAAGTGCAAGTCAAACCATGTTCCTTATATCCATATGGATAAATTTGCTGTTCCAGGAGAAGTATTTCAAATACAAGCTGGCTTTCCAAAAGCCAACAACCATAGCAAAAGCCAAGGAACCAGTGAATAGATTGGCTACTTGGAACCTCCCAGGATAATGAGAGGACAGGAGATTTGCCCACGAGTGGTCATCAATTACTTCTAACCTATGAGACACCTTCAGAACACCATGTTTGAAAATGTCAATCCTGAATGAGAAAAAATATACATGTGCTTAACAAATTAAGGAATCTGGAATAAACAGGTAAATAAAATGTTGATCGTAGAAAGTTATAAATGGACTAAAGGTCCACATAAAATTGAAATACTGAAACTTTGATAATAAGGTTTTGGAATTATAAAAAAACAAATAGCTTCTCTTGGGAAATCTATTCTGTTTTGGTTTCTACAAGACAAAACAAAAATAAGCAATTTAATTATTTCAAAAACTGTTCATTAATGGAGACTAAACTTTTTAGGTAGAGGAAAACTTCAAAATTTATTAAATGTTGGAAAAACATGACATTGAAAATATTGAAGGAGACATCTGAAGAACAGAATCAGAAAATATCTGTGCCTGCTTCTATGGTCAGGCTATGTCCAAAAGACTTTAATGAAGAAATGACAGATGTAGAAAAGAACAGCTGATAAGATAGATAGTATTGAAAGTGGATGTAGAGCTGACAGTCCAAAAGAATGATTTAGAAAAGGGTGTTTCATTTGGATTTACAAAATAAATCCAGTGTTTTTAAAATTTAAAAGGGAAATACAAATGACAAACCAAGGAAGTGACTTGGCTAATTTTTTCCCATTGTATTTACAGAACATGCTTGTTAAGGCCTGTGCATTGAAACAAAGAAAAAAAGCAAAGAAAAATAAAGTCTTATGACAATATTTGAATGAACTAAAGATTAATATTGTTAGAAGTAAAAGGAAGAAATAGAAAGTGGTTCCTTTGATCATGGTTAAAACAAGATATGTTGGTATTTTTGGCTACCCTTTATGGATTTTCTGTTGACATCAGGATTGAAAAGATAATGTATGGTGGAATTGTTTATAGTTACAAGATGGGATATGGGATGAAGAGATAAATGTTTATAATCTTGAGGGGAGGGCAAAGTCACTACATTTGTTTTTACTTGTGGAGTTGGAAGCACCTCTCTATATATTCTTTTTTTACTATTATTTTTTTTCACGAATGAAGGCAAATGTACGTGTCCCAGGACAATGTTGCAGGATCCAATCTGGATTGGTCATCAGGACCAGAGTTTAGTTTTCTGGGCTTTTGGACTTGTGCTGAAGTCTATCCTCAGGGACCTTCTGTCTCACCAGAATGTGTCTTTTCTTTTTCTTCTCTTTTTTCCTTTTTTGCGCATTTTACTCCTTTCTATTCTTCTTTTCTTTAAGTTTAGTTTGGATGAGATTTTACTATTACAGTCAAAATGCTTAATACAAATTATATAAATTTATACTTTAAAAATGATAAAATCCACATTGCAGATAAGCAACTTTGCTAGATGCTCAGGTAAGGTCGCCAACAGCTTAAGCATCCCTTCAGGAACAACAATTCTCTTTTATCAAGGTTGCTAAGTCTCTTGTTATCGTCCTGGTGGACAGCCAAGACTCAATCGGCTTCAAGGGTCAAAACTCAAAAGCCCTGCTGCTCCTGAGGGATGATTATCTCCCAACCATCCCAATCAAGATGGCCGACAGTAAGAGACATTAGTTGATATAATTCAGTTGAAGAGCCACAGGTTGCCCATCTTCAACTTCCTTAATCAAGAGATCCTACTTACTGTTGAAGGTGCCCACCGGGATCTGAACAGCCCAAGGCAGAAAACATGAAAATGTATTTTTGTACAGACTAAAAGCGATCCAGAGGCATCCTGTTGCTAGGGGAGTTTCTTATTTGAAGGAATGTTTGGGATTTCAGTAAAGCTGAAAATAACCCATTCCTGGCAAGCAGCAGTCCGGGTGGGGGTGGGGAGAAGGGGAAGGAAAATAATCCATTCTCCATGCAAAGTCTATGCCACCCTTTTGACGTAAAGGAAGGAGGCAGCTGGCAATCACATGCTTCCATTGGGGAGGGGGGGAACCTCACATACACAGACCTTAGTCATCCTCAAGCAGAGAAATCAAAATGTTCCAATTCAAAGGGATACTTCGCCATAGGAGGAGCCTTCCCCTTTCTTTCCAGAAATTCTTCCAAGTCCAGTCAAGTGAAATATTTCTTTGGCTCTTTGACAGAAGTTGCCACCCGGCCTGGAAATTCCCCATTCAGTGAACTGAAGAAAACTTTGCCAAGATCATAAATATTTTTGAATTCTGGACAAGAACATTGGACTTTCCGTGTCACTTATAGACAAAGGGGATGTGGAAGTACAGGTAGTCCTCGACTTACAACAGTTTGTCTAGTGACCAAAGTTACAACAGCACTGGAAAAAAGTGACTTATGATCGTTTTTCACAGTTACACTGCAGCATGGTCATGTAATCAAAATGCAGATGCTTGGCAATTGGTTCATATTTATGATGGTTGCAGAGTCCCAAGGTCACGTGATCACCTTTTGTGACCTTCTGACAAGTGAAGTCAGATTCACTTAACAACCAGATTTCTAACTTATCATCTGCAGTGATGCCCTTAACAACTGTCGGAAGAAATGTGGTAAAATGGGGCAAAATTCCCTTAACAACAGAAACTTTGGGCCCAATTATGGTCATAAGTCAAGGACTACCTGTAAAACTTTAAGTTAGGTCCAAGAGTAGAAACATAAGGATGTAGGAGAGAGAAATATAAGATCCATAAGAAGAAGAAGAGGAAGAAGAAAAGACAGAAATAGTGACTCAGTTTCTCAGGTGAATGCATTTCTCCCAATTGATGTCCTGCATCCAAACAAAACATATTGCTTCTGGCCCTTTCTCCTTCTCTTCTGTAGGTTTATTCAGCTCCTTTAATAATGCCAAGATAAGGGGAGAGGAGAAGAAACTAGACTGACTGCTGGCTGCAAGAAAAACAAAATGAATAAATGTTATTTGAAGGTGGCTCTGCCTGGTGCAACTTTGCAGTCCAGGAGGAAAGAAAACAAACTAATTCATTCACCTTCAAATCCTCAGAAACAGGATGTAGAGAAATTTCTGGAAAAAGAAAAAGGCAGAAAAGCTGCATTATTTTGGAACCTTAAGAAAAAAACTAAATGACTCAGAAGTCACTCAAACAAATTAAACTTTCCTATTCCTTGCCTGGCTACCTGTGAGTTTAAAAGATAAAGTCCTAACTGGAATCTGATAAGCACCTGAAGCTTATGCACACCCAACATTACCTAACAATTTTCTTCTTTGAGAAGTTACCCTTCCTTTTTTTTTTTAAGCCCAATATTTCACCACATCCTTCATCTGCCAGGTCCAGCTATACCAGGGGTGTCAAACTGGATTTCTATGAGGGCCAGAGGACTGGTCCTTTGCTGGATGGCCCTGTGGACCAGATTTAAACACCCTGCAGGCCAGATTCAGCCCGCGGGCCTTGAGTTTAACATCCCTGTGCTATACTGTAAAGTGGACCTGGGAGAAAGCACATCTTTCAAACTACACAGAAAAAAGAGAGAGTTTCTTTGCTTTGCCAAAGTGACAGAGGGAAGACCAAGAACTTTTTGCATCCAAGCCAAGGGACAAAAATTGCCCAGTAAGGGAAAATTCAGCCTTTTCTAAGACAGACACTGCAAATTTTCCAAGAATTAGACAGGGATAAAAACCTACTGACTAATCCTTAACATGCATTCCATGACATGCATTCCACAAAAGCTATGCAATAATACATCTATATAATTTCAAGGGTACCAAAGAACCTTGTTAGTCTTTCAAAAGATATAAGAAAGCTACCCAAGTTGGAGCCAAGTAGGAATTAACTTGTCTGACTCTTGGCAGGTTTTTTTTTTTTTTTTACAGACTTGCCACCATTCTTTATGAACCCAATAGGGATCTACAGCTCCACGCAGCAGAAAAGATGTCAATCTTGGGAGAGCTAAGCTAGTTTTTAGATTACTGCTTTGGCAGGTCTGGGATTTCAGCCATGTACATTACAGGAGGGACTGCTAAAGTGAAACCATAGCTCATACTTCAAAGTACAAAGGATAAAAATTAAAACACATGCAAATTATCCCTGGCTCCAAGTCCAACAAGCTTGATTTGAAGCAATCAAACTAGTTCAGGAGTCAACCCTAACAATCTGTCAGAACCGTACAATAAAAGCCAATAACTTTAGGATCTCATCAGGACTGGACAGTCAGAACCCACCCACCCGAGGCAACTTAAGATCCCTGCAGATCCAGCAAACCAATGAAAGTCCTCCGCTTGATTGATGCCTTGGCAGAATGCCATTTTACCTAAAGATCCAGGGTTTAAAATTCTAGGAAGAGCGGCTTCCTAAGTCCCAGGCACCACTTAGGAGCTAGAAGTCCCACGGGATGGCTGGCTGAGGAAAACACGACCGGAATGCTTTCATTTTAATAACAACCAACCACCGATCAGATATTTCACAGAAGATGAATCCACGAAAGGCAGGAAAGGTCGTCTAAACTCTAAAGCGTCGCTGTCGCGCGTGTTGACCAGAAAAACAAGCCATTCAGGCAGGTCTCCTCAGCCACCCCACCTCATGAAAAAGGTTGGAGGGGGGAAACCTCACAACTTCGCCCCCAAAAGGCATCAGGACCGGCAACCCTCCCTCATAGCCCCTCGCCCCCTTCGCTGAGGGCAGCAAACAATGAAAGCAAAGGCTCCTGGAGCGCAGCGGCCCCCACTCCCACCCCGTCTGGAAGTCCGCACCAAAGTCCTGCCAAGCGGCCCGCCTTTCTCTTTCTCTCACCTTGTCTGACGGCTTTGAAAACAATGGGCTCCTTGCAGCTCCGGATAACTTCCAGCACGTCGTAGAGGGGCAACCCGGATACCCGGACACCCTGCACCTCCAAAAGTAGCTCCCCTTCGCCAAGTTTGCTCTCGCCGTTGTCTCCGGGCAGCGCCGCCTCCCCTTCGACCTCGGCCGCCCCGACGTAAGGAAACTCTCCGTACTCCGCTCCCCCGAGGACGGTGACCCCGAGCTGGCCCTGAGCATTGCGGCTCACCGTGGCTTGGTGCACTTTGGCCGTCCAGTGGTTTTTCTTCTGGATCACTTTCGACATGGCGATCGGGTCGCCAAGTTGCGCGCAAAAGGAAGGGAAGGGGGATTTACACCGGGAGAGGGGCCGGTGGGGGGAAAGGATCGAGCCGACGTCCACCGCGGGGCTGCTCCGGGCAAAGGATCCCGACCGGCCGGGCATAGAGCAAAAAGCTCTCCGGCAACTTTCCAGCCGCTTCGCTCAAGCCATCACCGAAGCGACTTACGCGCGGTTCAAGCCCGCAGCCTCTTCCACCGGCGCCTCCAACGAGGTTCCCATCGTAATCACCGGGTCGTCGTCCTGCCCCGCTTCTCCTCCTAGGGTTTTTTCCAACCTGCGCGGATCTCGGCCGGTTCTCTTCCTCTTAGCTAATTCTCTTTCCCCGCCGAGAGGTTTTCCCCTCGGGGCAGCGCCTGGTCCCGGATCCTTCGCCCCTCACCTGGCGCCGCCGTTCTTTGCCCCCTTTCTTTTGCTACTTTGCTCTCCTCCGAGGGGCTCCGACCGACCGACAGACCGCGGCTCCTTTAAGCCAATACAAAAGACGCCGCTTGTTTTGTTACCTTTCGCCCGGGCTCGATTCCACCAAGACCGAGCCGAACTCCAGAGTAGCGATAGGAATGGCTTGGCGCAGGCGCCCGGCCGACTCTCCGCCCCCTCCTGCCCTCGGCCCCGCCCAGCCGAGGAAAACTGGGATCCTCGCTGCCGGGGGAGGGGGGAATAAACGGGACTGGGGCGCGCGCTGCGGGGACACGTGTGTTTGGTTGTGCTTCTCTTTATGAACTCCCCCCCCCCCCAAGGGAATAGCGTCCAGAAAGCGGGTCCGGCTAATGCCCAGCTAGTTGTTGTTGTTGCTGTTGTTGTTTCTTCTGGGGGGGGGGGTAAAGGGGGCGTCTCCTTTGTTTTCCAAACCTGCCCCTCGTTCCTGAGCCTATCACAATGCGTAAAAGTTGGCTTCTCCTTTCCAGCAGACGCCGCCTCTCAGCGTGTGTAATTTACCGTGGTTGTAGAGTTAACTGTACTTATTGCACGTGATAAAAGGATCTCTACAACAACGGCTGGGCAAACAAATTCAAACCTTTATTGTCAGAAGACAACATATTGTATACAGTGAGATTGGCTGAGGCGTCCTTCATGCAACCCCCCACCACCACCACTCAATACAACTCACAGTGAAGAGAGAAAAATCCCTAACCCAGTGAATCCTACTAACAAACACACAATCCTATTGCACCATGTGAACTTACTGCACGTCGCCCTGGCCCTGCAAGTCACCCATACTATGTTGTAAGGTTATTTTCCATTCAGGAGTCTGACAAACCCTAACCCCATAGAAATACTGGGGTTCTGCTTCAGCAGACTTCTGTGGAAGTCTTTTGCTTCTTGTTACAGGGTGCCCATGTTTCATAAAATAAGTAGTTATAACAATAGCAACAGCAATAGCACTTAAGACTTATCTACCATTTCACAGTGCTTTACAGCCCTCTCTAAGCAGTTTACACAGCCTATTGCCCCCAACAATCTGGGCCCTCATTTTACTGTCCTCTGAAGGATGGAAGGCTGAGTCAACTTTGAGCCTGGTCAGATTCGAACTGCCAAATTGCAAACCACCGGCAGTCAGTACTGCAGTACTGCACACATCACGCCACCACAGTTAAACTGAATTCCATGCAAATTTCACAAAAAATGTACCCTAATCAAATTGTAGTGTGATGTATAGAGTATAATGTAATGTAATAGTGTGATGTATAGAGTGTAACAATGTAATTGTTAACTTATCCTGTCCTGCAAACCTAACTTTGGGAAACTTAAACGGTTGAAACAACCATGACCTGGATGAGTGAGAATCTCCATAGATGTTTGGGAAACATAACAGTCGACACAAAATGATATACATGGTCGTGTTCAATGAATTCTGCAGAGATGGATAAGTAATTATTTCACAAAGGTCTGGACAACTTCAATCATGTATTTATTTTTTAAATGCATATAGCAATAGCAATAGCACGTAGACTTATATACCGCTCCACAGTGCTTTACAGCCCTCTCTAAGCAGTTCACAGAGTCAGCCTATTGCCCTCAACAATCTGGGTCCTCATTTTACCACCTCGGAAGGATGGAAGGCTGAGTCAACCTTAAGCCTGGTCGGATTTGAACTGCCAAACTGTAGGCAGCTGGCTGCAGAAGTAGCTTGCAGTACTGCGCCTCAGAGACTCTTATATGCTGCCCATCTCACAGGCACACGACTTGGGGCAGCTTACAACATACTGTAATAAAACAGTAAAGCTAGTCCTCCACTTATAATAGCTCTTTTTGGCATCCAAAAAATGTGATTTATGACCATTTTTCACACTTCAGACTGTTGCAGCATCCCCAGAGTCACACATGATCAAAGTGCAGATGCTTGGCAATTGGTTCATATTTATGATGGGTTGCAGAGTCCCAAGGTCACCTTTTGTGACCTTCTGACAAGCGGAGTCAATGGGGAAGCCAGATTCACTTAACAACCAGGTTAGCAACTTATCAACTTCAGTGATTCACTTAACTGTGGCAAGAAAGATGGTAAAATGGGGCAAAACTCACTTAACAAGAGAAACTTTGGGCTCAATTGTGATCGTAAGTTGAGGACTAGCTTCTAAAATTTTAACTTAGGTCCAAGAATAGAAACTTCTGGGTATATGAGAGAGAAATATAGATCCCCAAGAAGAGGCATTGCTAATGTGTCCTGGGGTCATGTGATCATCTTTTGTGACCTTCTGACAAGCAAAATCAATGGGGAAGCCAAATTCACTCAACAACTGTGTTTATGAGCCACAGTGGTGGTTAGAGTGCAGTACTGTAGGCTACTTCTGCTGACTGCCAGCTGCCTGCAATTTGGCAGTTCAAATCTCACCAGGCTCAAGGCTGACTCAGCCTTCCATCCTTCTGAGGTGGGTAAAATGAGGACTCAGATTGTTGGGGGCAACATGCTGACTCTGTAAACCACTTAGAGAGGGCTGTAAAGCACTGTGAAGCGGTATATAAGTCTAAGTGCAATTGCTATTGCTAACTTAACAACTGCAATGATTCACTTAACAACTGGGGCAAGAAAGGCCATAAAATGGGGTAAAACTCACTTAACAAATGCCTCATATAGCAACACAAATTTTGGTGTCAATTGTGGTCATAAGTCGAGGACTACCTAAGAATGCAGTGCCACTATCATAGGGGAAGTAAGAAAGTTGGGAATAAAAATTGGAGGTAGAAAAAAAAATGGAGATATGCTCTTCTTTAGTCCAAAGGAAATGTATTGTGAAAATAAAAATGGAAAAATCGAGTTTTATTATATTGGCCCCAAGAAATGAACGCAGATGGACAGTGTGCTGGAAGTGTCAGGGGATTAATTCTATAGAACTAAGCAATGCAAAACTCAGACAAGATCAAGAAGGATAAAGCCATTTCCATGACAACACGGATTATAGTAGTTAAAGCAATGGTCTTTCTTGTGGGGATATACAAGATGGCTGTGAAAGCTGGACTCTGAAAAAAATGTGAGGTAAAAAGACAACTATGGAGATGGTTACCTTGTACTAGGACTCAAATAAAGGCTAGCGGTTCCACTGAAGTGATGATCAACAAGAAGAAGCTCACTGGAACCGGACATGTGATGTAAGCAAGACAGGTGGTATTCAGCGGGTTCTAACCAATTCTGGAGAACCGGTAGAGGAAATTTTGAGTAGTTCGGAAAACTGGCAAATACTACCTCTGACTGGCTCCACCCCCATCTATTCTCTGCCTCCTGAGTTCCAGCTGATTGCCTGGGTCTTCTTTTATTGCTCTGCACAGGAGAACAGAGCTGGAAATCAAGTTAGTGGGGGTGGGGAAGGAGTAGGATTTTGCAGTAACCTTCCCCCAGGATTGGGGTAGGAATGGAGATTTTACAGTATCCTTCCCCTGCCATGCCCATCAAGCTATGCCCACCAAGCCACACCACGCTCACCAAACCATGCCCACAGAACCAGTAGTAAAAATTTTTGAATCCCACTACTGAATCAAGACTAGAAGAAGCAATTACAGGTACAGTGGAACCTCAGGTTCCTTAATCCTTGATTAATATAATTAAACCTTAAACCGTTCCGAGAATTCAGTCATCACCCGATTTTGACATTCCCAGAAGTGCATGCGTGGGAAAAAATGGCGTGGCGTGGAAAGGGAAATTGGGGCAGAACAGAAAATCGCTGCACCTGTGTTTGGTCACCACCCGAGCACCTGTTCGCAACCAGAGGTAAAACCCTTTGGTCGTCTCCCAAATTGGTCACAAACAGAAGCGTTCATGGCCAGAAGTTCCACCTGTACTCCTCAACTTACAATCACAACTGATCCCAGCATTTCCGTTACTAAGCAAGACAGTGATTAAGTGTGTTTTTCCCCCATTTTAAGACTTTTCTTGCCACAATTATTAAGTGAGTCATTGCAATTGTTAAAATTGGCAACACGTTTGTTAAGTGAATCTGGCTTCCCCATTGATTTCACTTGTCAGAAGGTGATCACGTGACCCCAGAATGCCATAATTATAAATTATAAATATGAACTAGTTGACAAGCAACTCAGTTTTGATCATGTGCTGCAATGGTTGTAAGTGTGAAAAATGGTCATTAGTTACTTTTTCAGCGCCATTGTAACTTCGGTCACTAAATGAACTGTTGTAAGTCGAGGACTACCTGCAATTCATTAGTAGGTGTAAGAAATATTTTATTTGGAACAATATTAGGAATGGATTGGGCAAGTATAGCATTGTTTGGATGTTGATGCAAAAGTACAAAACGCTTGTTTATCTAAAAATGAGAAATAATTGGGCACATAGCTTCTCATCAGTCTGGTGTCTTGGGAACCTCAGCTCTATTTTATTTCCTGGTGATGGGGGAAATAAAGTTCTTAGTTGTTAAAATTAGAAGAACAGGGGTGGGTACCAGCTAACTAATTTGTTTGATTGATTCACACCTTTAAATCCTTTCTGACTCCTTCTAGCCACATAGTTAGAATTGATGGCATTCAATATTATTTTTCAATGTTTTTATTGTAAACCACTTTGAGATGAATTTGTATGGGAAGCAGCATAGACATGTGTTAAACACACTTATATAAATAAAATGTTTATAATTATCATTGTGCTTGAATTGCCGAATTAGATGGGTGACCATATACATTTAATTTAAATAAATACATATTAAACTGTTCCTCCTCCATTAAAAAAAAATCATTATTCCTAAATCTACTTTAGTATAGAATGATAGTATCATGTTATCCAATTACAGGTAGTCCTCAACTTACATCAGTTCATTTAGTGACCGTTCAAGAGTTACGACGACACTGGAAAAAAGGGACTTATGACCATTTTTTTCACAATTACGACCTTTGCAGTGTCCCCAAGGTCATGTGATCACCTTTTGTGACCTTCTGGTCAGCAAACTCAATGGGGAAGCCAGAGTCACTTAACAGCTGTCACTAACTTATCAACTGCAATGATTCACTTAACAGCTGAGGCAAGAAAGGTCGTAAAAGTCACTGAATAAACGTCTCATTTAAGAACAGAAATTTTGGAGCTCAATTGTGGTCCTAAGTCAAGGATTGCCTGCAATGAATGGCGTGGCATTAAGTGCTTTCTGTAGTTCTTTGTCTCCATTTTACATGGACTCTTTTAAAAAACAGAGAGGTGCTCTGTAATCAAAGCGATGCATCAGAGAAACAGCTGGATGCGATTATGTCAGTATTTCCAGTTATTCTGAGGTTTCATTGCCGGACTTGTCCAGTTGTCATCTTTTTTGTAAAAAAAAAAAATAGAAAGCACTGGGATATTTGAAGTTTTACCCAAAACCATTTTCCAGACCATGGAGAGAAGATAAGAGGGGCTTTAAAGCTGTTGCCCCTCCCTCTATCTCAAAAATATTGGGGGGGAGAGGTTTAAAAGAAAAATGGGTTGTTTTTGTATAAAATGTTTAATAGATGGCACTTTTCACCAACAAGATTGGCAAAGATGTTTATGGACATGTCCACTAAGTGTTGGAAATGTAATCAGAAACCTTGCTCACATTATCATATGCGGTGAACCTGCCCAAAGACAAAAAAATATTGGACAAAAATACATACATGGTTGGGAAAAAAATGACAAAACAGTACATAGATCTTGAAACCTAAAATATTTTTTGTTGGGCATCCTACCGGAAAAATATGATAGAGTGAAAATATATTTGATTTTACATGTATTAACTGCAGCTAGAATTGTATTTGCACAACAATGGAAAAGTAAAGAAATCCCGACAGATGAAAACTTAATTAAAAAAATATTAGAATATGCAGAGATGGATAGACTAACACTGACAATTAAGGAAAAGGAGGAAATTAAATATTTTTTTCACATGGGACCTGTTTTATCAATGGCTGGCTAATAGAAGCAGAAGTTGAAAACATGGAAATGTAAGAAAAAATCTAATGTTATAAGAGAGGTTTGTTAAAATGGATAAGCAAACATTATATAGAATTAATATCAATGAAATGACTATTGCTGTAAATGTTTTGATCATTTTTCTGAAATGACATGTACTTAGGCAACACACTGTTTCAATTGAAATTGAAATTTTTATAGGTTACAACATAAAAATAAAAAACTTTAATGAGAAAGAAGACAAGAAAAATGGACAGGATCCCACCGCCAAACCTCACTTTTGGCTTCTGTCCACATCCTTCCTAACTCCTTCTCTTTTAAACCTGCATCTGAGCTCTAATTGGCATGGATTTGCCAGTTCATTATTTATTGATTTATTGTTCAGAGGCCAAGTGGCAGTTAATAACATTACAAAAAAAATAGTCCTCGGAGACAAGATCTAACAAACGGTTCTTGAACAGAGAGAACTAGTGGAGTAGCGACCCTCCCTGCCTTTGTTCACCGCCAGATTTTTAATTGGTGGTCTCTAAGTCCATGTGGGTACACAGCTGATACTCTGTCACCCTTCTTCTGCTTTTTGAGCATAGAATTTATGACATATGAAAGATGCCATCTTCTAGGTCCCTAGTAACAACTTCTCAAAAGAAAGCTTTCTCCCACCCCAATTTGCTGGTTGTTTCTGCATTCAACAGTAAATCTTGCTTAGAAGAAACTACGGATAAAAGACTCATCTAAGACAAGAAACAGGGCAAGCAGCAGTTTGCCGGTAGTTATTTCTGTCAGTAGATATCCCAGTAATTTGTAGCAGCTGGCTGACGCTTCCTCGGTTTGGATATTAAAGAAATCCTAGCAGCTTAATGAAGATGGGAGCTCCCATGCCTGTGAGAAAATGCAATGCTTGCTCACATTCCTCCGTGCTCTCGTTTCATGCTGGGGCCAGCCGCGGACACAATGTGGTTGGCGGTGGCCACATTTCTCTGCGTGCCTGAAAGATGGAAGCGAAGGTCATCCTTAATTAGCCTCCCTCCCTAAGATTGGGCCCAAATAAAGCACAATGGTTAAAGTAACAAAGTAAAAGCAAACCAAGGTGATTATGGTGCTCCATCTTAGTTAGAATTATAATCTGGGTTTAGACTTCACGCTAAGCCTAATAACCCTATGACTTTGCCTGCTGTGTGAAGCAAACCACTTGTGTGGATATAGTACATGCATAAAAAGCCTGCAGTGTTATGAGAAAAAGTACAGTAGTCCTTGACGTACAACCATAATTGGGACTTAGAATTTCCATTGCTAAGCAATAGCAATAGCACTTACATATGGCTCCATAGTGATTTACAGCACTCCCTGAACAGTTTACCAATATCAGCATATTGTCCCCAACAGTCTGGGTCCTCATTTTACCCACCTCAGAAGGACGGAAGTCTGAGTCAACCTTGAGCTGGTCAGGATCGAACTGCTGGCAATGAGCAGTGAGTTAGCCTGCAATACTGCATTCTCATCACTGCGCCACCACGGCTGAAGCAAAGGTGGCTATTAAGTGACTTGCACCCAATTTTACAACCATTTTTGCCATGGTTGTTAAATGAATCTGGCTTCCCCCGTCAACTTTGCCTGTCTGAAGCCAGCTGGGAAGGTTGCACATGGCAATCATAGGAACCCAGGATGCTGCAACCATCATAAATATATGCCGGTTGCCAAACTCCCAAATTTTAATCTGGTTACCATGAGAATGCTGAAAAGATCCTAAGTGTGAGGACTGGTTGTCATTTTTTTTTAATGCCCTTGTAACTCTAATGATCGCTAAACAAATGGTTGTAAGTCGAGGATGAGGAAATATGTAAATAAGTATGTAATGAGTAAGGGTGTAAATTGGAGTTGAGCAAGTATGAAGCTAGTTACCAGGAGAGTTCAAAAATAAGCTACAAGTTGCCCAGAAATCTGCTGTAGAAACACCCTCAAGATAAATTGTCACTTGCAAATGAGATGAGTAGCATATAGATTTAAGAAGCAAACGAACAAAATACATATTTTAGCACTCAGAGGGGAACAACCACAATAAAGAGAAGCATCTCAAGGATCCAGGCTTAGATCTAGGGTAGATTTTCATGCACACGTTTGGATTCCCCCTCCGCCCCATCTTTATAGGGCTGTCTTCTGTATCTTTCTCAAAAAGTCAGCCCCATGATGACTGGGAGAAAGAAACAATCAATGAGGGTGTGGCTACAAGAGAGAGCCTCAGTAATTCTGGCCACTGTACCTCCAAATTGTTTTCCATCATTCCTCCCAGAGGGCCACCCTTCAAAGAAGCAAGCTTCTTTGACCTTGTCCCTTAAGGCAGAATTGGGGGACTGGTGTGGGAATCAAATAGGGTCCTCTTTCACATGGCAATAGCTTTCAAATTGCTGATAGATTGTGGGCACAAATCTGACAGCTAATTAGGGTTTCAAAAACAAAAAAGAAATTGCCAGTTTGGCCTAATGTCCAAAGGTGCTTTTTCAAGAGGCAACTGGACTTCCTAGTTCTCAGAGCTGGGGAAGCTTCTTGGATGAGAAGCGAAACGTCTTCAAAGAAAAACCAGAAAGTCCAGTTGCCTCTTGAAAAAAAGCACGTTTGGGACAACCATGACCTGGATGACTGAGAATCTCCATAAACAGTTTGGTCTAATGGTTAAGGCACCTGGCTACAAATCAGGTGTCTGTGAGTTCTAGCGCCACCATAGGCATGAAAGCCAGCTGGGTGACTTTGGCCAGTCACTCTCTCTCAGACCAACTCAGCTCACACAATTGTTGTGAACAAAGGAGTATGTACCTTGAATTATTTATTTTAAAAAAGTGGGATTAAAAAAAGTTAAGATTTCCAAAAAAAAAAAATATTCTGAACATGTGCAGTTTTGCTTTTAAATTCAACTTAGCAACCATGGCATAAGGTACATTTTTTCTTACAAAAATTAATGTAACAAAATCATCTTAATCTTGTACATGTCCTGCAGCTGCTATTTGACCAATTGTCCTTTCTGCACTCATTTGGGGAATGCTATGGTTAATTGCAGATGAACACATTTTGTTTCATTTGCTTGTTACTGGGTAGTCAGCAATAAGGCTACTATACTTAACCAGACCTATTTCTGAATAGGCATGTACAAATTAGTGCTTTGAAATAAAGATCAGAATATGTAGATTTTTTTTTCCATAAAGGCACCACGGAGTATAGGAACATTGTTGTTATACTTAAAATAGTAGCAGTTAGAGAAAAAGCTAGGCAATAAACACATAACAACTGAGCTCATAAATGACTTACCTGCTTATGCTACTGATATAAATAGGAATTATTTTAGAATGTGATTTAATCTGTTTCAATGGTTCATGGAACAGAACCATTTCCTTACCGCATTTGTCTGGTGTTTTACCAACAAGCAGTTTGTTGAATTTTCAAACAAAAGAGGTTGGAGTGTTGTTAAACAAAATATTCAATCTTTGCGAACTGTTGCCTTCTGGCAGAAGATACAGAACAATTAAAACTCGGACCACACATTTTCTGAACAGTTTTTATCCCAGAGCTATAATTGCACTTAACAATGAACTTAAGGACCACCATGGGTGAGCCGTTTGGACAGTATTACTTGGTCTGTTGTGTGGATGCTCGTGTGTTTTTAGGGGGTTGGGAATTTGGCAGGTGGGGGGGAGTTTTGGGATTGTCCAGTGTGTGTGTGTGTGTGTGTGTGTGTGTTGGGTCTGGTCTCTGGGTATTATGTGACTTTCGTTGTATGTGTATACTGTGTATATACGTACAATGACAACAAAGTGGTATTATTATTATTATTATTATTATTATTATTATTATTATTATTATTATTATTATTATTATTATTAAACTTGAGGTACAGATAAGGGTAACATTCCGAACTTTGGCGTATACGGAAAAATCTAGGAACGTAAATGAGTTTGTGAAGCCATCCCTGATCTATAGACAACCCTGCCCAACAAACAATTCAAATTAGGCTTTACTTTGCTTCATCCTTGGCTACTGACCCTGCTGGTCAGGGCTCTTTAGAGGTCAATCACCTAGAAGGCCATGGGTTTCTACCCTTTCTAGAAATCTTGGGTTTCCTAACAAGAAGGAAAGTGTAATCATACAGCCGCTTCTCCTTGGCTGAACTTGAAAAATTAAACTAAGTTGGAGAAGCCAATATTTGGATAAGCAGAGTCCAGTGGTGGGATTCAAAAAAATTTTACTACAGGTTCTGTGGGCATGATGTGGCTTGGTGGGTGTGGCTTGTGGGCGTGGCAGGGGAAGGATGCTGCAAAATCTCCATTCCCACCCACTCGAGGTGAAAGATACTGTAAAATCCCCATTTTCTCCCCACCCCACTAACCTGCTTTCCAGCTCTGTTCTCCTGGTGCAGGGCAACAAAAGAAGACCCAGCCAATCAGCTGGAACTTGGGAGGCAGAGAATAGACGGGAGCAGGACCAGTCAGAGGTAGTATTCCAAGCTACTCAAAATTTCTGCTACCAGTTCTCCAGAACTAGTCATAACCTGCTGAATACCACCTCTGGAGCAGACACCACATCATGCCAAGACTGCAAATGTGGGGGAAAAATGGAGGGGGAGGGAATCTTAGAAAAAAGATATGGTTTGTGATGTGTCACCAGAGATTTTGTGAGAGACATCTCTTAAATTATCTAGAGTTGAACGTTTAGAGATTAAAACAATCTCAGCTCCAAGCTATGTCTTCTCCAAGCAGGTCTTTGGAATCATCTACTGCCCCAAATTCTCCAGCAAAAAACAAATGCAACAATAAACAAGTTTGTAAATGTGCCGCAAATGAAGACAATAAAGATGCAATGACAACATAGCTCCATGCTGGGTGGATGTTTGAAGAAAGACTTAATAGTCCCTCCTAAGCGCAGCAGGCCAGTCTTATTTATGTCTCTCTGGCTTTCTCCCCTTGAGGTCTTGTCCAAGACAGCCCACCCACCCTCTCTAGTGGGTTTTGTTTTGCTTTGTTTTTCATCTTTAATTCCAAAGCACCCTGCTGCCCTGGATTTGATCTCAGCACAAGGGATCCTAGAACTGGTTGGTTTCATCAGAGTTCCTGCCAGTTTCACACAGAGTCTTCCTTCCCTGCCTGGAGCTGCAAGAGACTCTTCATGAAAGCAGCTAAACTAGTTGGCTGCCTCCCTTCTTCTAAAGAGCTACAATCAGGAAGCAGGATGGCACCAGTTCGATGGAGGGAGGAACTGGTTTCCAAGTTCCCAGTAACCAGAAGTGAAAATCCCAACTGCTGGCAGACCAGCAATGGCAGAAAGTTGCTGCTTCAATTGCCCTATATGGGCACTATATGGCACCCAGCTGACCTTTTCTGGGTTCCACAGCTAAACGAAGTTAAATTTGGGTAGGAGCTGGAGGGAATTTTGCCAGGAAATCCCAGCATTGTGGGATATTTGGGGAAGTAAAAAAAAACACACTGGAATACCCTGGGAACTATCTTCCTCCTGCTGTATGCTGTTAGTCAAACAAAGTACAGAGGAGACTTTGTCTGGGTTGAAAATAACCTATTCCCCACAAGGTGGCAGCAAAGAGTTTTCTACAGGTCTTTACTGCCATCCAGTGGTTGTCTGGGATTTTTCAGTAATCTGAATTTCTCACAGCACGCTAAGGAGTAGCTGTTTATTGTGTTTGGCTTAGTAAGTTGCATCAACTCAGCTAATTGTTATTTATTCAACAAACTATGATTCAAGAAACGGTGAGCCCAGTCAGAACATTCATTTATTCTACGTTTATATTACAAGAGCACTCTGTCTAATCTGCTTGCTTACAACTGAGGGCTGGTTCACTGTACAACCCCCACTAATTATCTCATCTCAACTGGAGATGCAGACTTGTGGCCTTGTGAAGAAATAACCCAGCAGTAAAACAGAAGGCTGTTGTAATTCTTCTAAACACGACCATTAGAGAGGACAGCAAGGAATCAAAAAAGCCAGGATCAGTAGTGGGATTCATTTTTTTTTAACTATCGGTTCTGTGGGCATGGCTTGGTGGGCATGGCAGGGAAAGGATACTGTAAAATCTCCAGTCAGTGGTGGTATCTGCTGGTTCTCCAAACTACTCAAAATTTCCACTACCGGTTCTCCAGAACTGGTCAGAACCTGCTGAATACCACCTCTGGCCAGGATGCACTCGTGACAAGGTCTGTGTGCTGTCTCATCTATTACCAAACTTCCTTGCTGGTCCTATTTCACATTGCAAAGAAATGAATACAGCACAGGACCCCTGTGAGAAGTCTGGGATGGACACCTGTCCTTCCCTTACATTTGCTATGGCTGTGTTCTCATGAGACAATACACTGAACTACAAACTATATAATCCCAGTGGAGTCCAGGGGATTCAAATTTCTTAACAATGGATTCTGCGACCTAATTTGTGGGTATGGCTTGGTGATCATGTGACAGGGTGGGTGTGGCGTGTATGTAAATATTGTAAATATTTATGTAAATATTATGTATGTATGTATGTATGTATGTATGTATGTATGTATGTTTGTATGTAGCAACTTTTGCCCCAAATCAGGCAAATCAGATTGAGTTGCTTGTAGAATCACAGATTCACTCACAGATCTACCATCTGCAATCTGTTGCCTGAGTCTGCACTGAAAAATAGATGCTTCTGTCCTAAGGAAGGTTCAGCTCTGCTCTCAGGCCACTTCTCCCCCACCCACCAAACCCCTGAATACCACCCCATCTGGGCCTCAGTGAAGCCTCCTGGGTGAAGGCAAAGCAGTACAACAGCGATTTAGTTTAGCTAGAAAGCAGAATTTGGACAGGAGGGGAGGGGAGGAGCCAGCCAGTGGCACGATTTGCTTGGTCTCCAAATTGCACAGAATCGTAACAACTGGTTCTATAGAACTGGTCCGAACTGGTAGAATTCCACCCCT
Source organism: Pseudonaja textilis (assembly GCF_049901715.1). NCBI lineage: Eukaryota > Metazoa > Chordata > Lepidosauria > Squamata > Elapidae > Pseudonaja > Pseudonaja textilis. Next base: position 29,525,479 of record NC_141991.1, read on the forward strand.
AGTGGAGTCTGAAGTGTTGTACAAATCCATGCCAGAGAATAAGTTTATGATTTACTCTGTCATATGACGGGTAAAATACAGTATATTGTTTGGCAAAGAACTGCCTTTGTCCTCTTTATCCTCTATGTAACGAAAGGTGATATAAGTATATATTTTTTATTTTATTTTTCCTTTACAAGATAACCATCTTTCAATTCAATGTTGTGTTAACTGGGTATATATATCTTGTGCACATATTCATATTTAATATACATTCCATGCTGTAATATATATCATTAAAGTTATATTCATATTGAAAAGTTCATCCTCTTTTCTCTTATTATAATATTCTCATTACCTCTTATCTTATATTCATTCCATTTCTTTATTTTCTAACCATTTATAAAATATATCCCATATCAAATAATATTCTGTATCTTCTTGTTCTTTAATTTCTAATGTTAATCTATTCATTTCTGCACATTCAAATATTTTCATAATCATAAGGGTGATATCAGTATGATATGTGAATATTTAGATGCCAAAGATTGATGTGTGTGTGTGTGTGTGTGTGTGTGTGTGAGAGAGAGAGAGAGAGAGAGAGAGAGAGAAATGTGAACATACAAAATACTTTTTTTTTGGCAGATTCAAAAAGGCCAAGGACTACTTTTGAAAGAAAAACTTTCCAGGCAGTGGATAGAAGGTTCAGCCTCTCACATCTGCACGAAGGCCTTGTGAGAAGGATCTTGGAGGCAGGGATGGGATACGAAAGGATTAACTACCGGTTAACTACCGGTTTGAGATTTACGAGCTGTGAGCCTTGCACCAGTAAATCGTCATAAGTCATCATTAGCACGTCATTAAGAAGCAGTCTTTGAAACAGCCCTCTTTTCTTGTTTTTTTAACTGCAGCCGTGGCTCAATTCAATAAAGACCAGGTAAGACCCCGGGTGGGCAGGTGGGCAAAAACATCAGCAGACATAGAACCGGTTCTAAGTTTGGTGCTCTTCAGAGCTACCGGTTCTACAGAGGTGGACCCACCCCTGCTTGGAGGTTTCCTAGAATTTCTTGTTGGTCTTAACATCAACTATAGGACTCACTTAGCTTCTTAACTACAGAGCTTCAACTACAGTAGGAGTACGTTGCCAGAATTTAAAGCATGTGGAAGTTGCAGTTTCAGCAAATGTTGAGGTTTAGGAAGAGAAAAACAGACCTCATTTAGACAAATACATTCAGACAGATAACAGATAATCAGAGTTGGAAGAGACCTTGTGGATCATCTAGTCCAACTCCCCACCCAATCGGGAAACCCTACACCATTTCTGACAAATGGCAGACAATGATCATATTCTGTTGAATAAGCCATAATTGGCAATGTTGCCATATAAATTTACTCATGAACTCTAAAGGGCAATCTCAACCATTTTATTTATATTTATTGATTAGATTTTTTAAATCCTGTCTTTATTACTTTATAAGTAACTCGAGCCAGCAAACATACAAAATATTCCTTTCTCCTCCAATTTTCCCTACAACAACAACTTTGTGAGGTGGACTGGACTGACAAATAAAATGACTGGTCCAAGGTCACCCAGCCAGCTTTCATGCCTAAGGCAGGACTAGATCTCACAATCTCCTGGCTTCTGTGTTAACCGCTAGACCAAAGTGATTCTCAAATTGTTTGACAATTGCTGTATTCGGCCTCCAAAAATCACAGAAAGCTTGGTCTGTGAGGTAATAAAGTTACATTTCTGGTTGTCACTATTTTCCTCAGCTTTGGAATGTTGAGGGGCAGTATTAAATTGTAAAAAAGAACTTTTTATCCTTAAAACATTACTGTAAAATATTACAAGTGTGTTATGAGGAAAAAAGCACACCTCCATCACTGCAACAGCATAAACTATGAGCCTTGGGGAGTAAGGTTACATAACAGGAGAAATACCCTGATCACAGAAACTGGCTTCCAGAGGGAATGGAGAAAAGACAAAATATGTGCAGGCAAACTGTTTCACTTATACACTCATATACAACATTGCAGTTTTATGACAGAATACAACATAAACTGTTGTTTTTATTTTTGGTACTCATGCTGCTGGGAGACCTTTGTGAGGCCCAGCAGCCAGAATGTGTAGACTATTTAGCCGTGAAAAAGTCACTTTGCCCAGGGCACACCATGAGGACGCTAGTCTGGCATGTACCCAAACATTGCAGTGCAAGTCTAAAACAGAACTGGCACCATGATTAGTACATTGCAACTATTGCCGTTTTGGTAACATTAATGGCACAGTAGTTTGAGCGTAGTATTGCAGGAAAACTCTGCCCACCTTCTGGGGTTCGATCCTGATGGGGCTCAAAGTTGATTCAGCCTTCCATACTTCCAAGATTGGTAAAATGAGGACCCATTGTTCGTAGCAATATGCTGACATGGTAAACTGTTCAGAGACTGCTATAAAGAGCTATGGTGTAATATGTCATGCCCCTGTTGGAATCTGATTCTGAGGGAGAGATGTAATAGCTGACAGGGAGTGGGAGTGTGGCTCTGGTGTTGTGGAAGAAACTGGGGAAGGGCACAGGCCGGATGGGCATTCAGAGGAAGACCCAGGCCCATCCCCTCTTCATCCTAGGGCACGCAGGGAGAAGCGGATAAAGGAGAAATGTGAGTGGTGTGGTCTATGGGGGAGGAAGGGGCCCTGATCCCCTTCATGGGCTGCAGCTGGGAGGACTGGTTAAAAAGACAAACTGCGCATGGCAAAGTTGCTGGAAGCAAAGCATGCATTCTTGTCAGAGCTTATCTGTTTTTTGGCTTCCTCCCAACTGTGCTTGCTGCGTTATCTGGTAGAAGTCTGCAATTAATCATCCTTGCCTGCCGTAGTAATTCCTTCAGTGTGGTGTATTGGGTTTTTTTATTTCAAATTAACGTTACTTTGGGTGTGGACTGCATTTACTCCCTCTATAAACTGTTTTCTTTATGAGTTTGATATCCAGCCGAGGATAATTGGACATTGGGGCCAAGTTGGAGGCATTAAAAGGACTTTCTTCTATTGTTGTGACTTGGTTATTTTTGTGTCACACCCTGGATCATCACATAATATATAAATCTAAGTGCTAATCAGTGGTGGGATTCCATTTTTTTTACTACTGGTTCTGTGGGCGTAGCTTGGTAGGCGTGGCAGGGGAAGGATACTGTAAAATCTCCAGTCAGAGGTGGTATTTGCCGGTTCTCCAAACTACTCAAAATTTCCGCTACTGATTCTCCAAAATTGATCAGAACCTGCTGAATACCACCTTTAGTACTAATGCTGTTGCTATCATTGTTGCTAAATGCAGATGCATAAATTCAGGGCCACAAAAATGGAATGGAGTGGATAGTTGCCTATAGGCCATGCACTGCCACTCTCCCAATAAGCTAGTGTTACTTAAATATTTTTTCTCTTCCCACTTTTAAAAATTAGAGAGGACTCCCACAAAAGAGTTTTGTTTCTATGGGGACTATTTATTAATATTTGCCATATTAAAAATTAAAATTGATGCATTTGCTGCATCTACCTCTTCTCGTGGTTGTTTGATGAGATTTGAATATTGCATTATTTGTCAACATTGGCTGGCAAATAATTTTGATTTTGCAAACCACTGATAGGGTATTGGGAAGAGAGGGGGAAGGGTCCTAGGACCACACTTTACCACTGCCATAAACTGGCAGAGAAACCACAATGGGAAAGCTTCTCAGGGAGGAAGAATATGAGGGACTGTCATGCCCCTGTCAGTCTGAATCCGAGGAGGAAGATGAACAGCTGGCAGGGAATGGGAGCGTGGCTCCGTTGCCTTTGGAGGAAACTGGAGAAGGGCAAAGTCCGGCTGGGCAGAGGAGGGAATAGGTAGAACAAGGGAGAGGAAGACCCAGGCCCACCCCTTCTTCATCCCAGGACACGTAGGGAGGAACGGAGAAGAGAACAACATGGGTTGCATGGCTTACGGAGGAGAAAAGGGCCCTCTCCCTGGGAAGGGAGTTTAAAAGAGATGCATGCTGAGTGTGGCGTCTGCTGGGAACAAAAGTGAATTTATCTTGTGTTGACTTTGGCTATCTGCATTCCTGGCATCCTCCCAACTGTATTGGATTACTATCGTTCCCTCACATCTGGAATTCCTTCTCTTGCCCTGCTGGACTAATTTCCTCATCTTGCCTTGATTGGACTTATAGTTACAGTTTTTGTTGACCACATTTTGACTTGATTCTCTGTAGCCAAAGGCTGTTCCTGGGGGAGTTTTTCTCCAGCCAGAAGGTAACCAGGACATTGGGGGCAAAGTTGGAGCTAAAAAAGGGACTCCTGCTGATTATCTGACTGTTGCCTTTGTGCCATACCCCAGGTCATCACAGGGACATGGCTATAATTTAAATGGGGAATTGCATATATCACTTCAGCACCATGCATACCTTGTTGCTTAACACATTATTTGATGACAGAAAACACAATCAGTCATTTTTTGACCCTTAGTTTTGTAAAAGAAAGAACTGCATTAGAAATACTACAAATTTCTACTCTTGCTCCTACTTTTAATTTTTCCAGAAATGTACCAAAACCCAGGCTGAATTTCTGAATTATTTACCATGTAAATAATTATTTAGCTAAATATTATTTTGCTAAAAATTATTTAGCAATTAATTTTTACCAGCTTTTTATGAAAAAAAAAGTTTCTTTCCAAACAGCGCATATATTAATCATTGCAAAAGATATTTCCCACCATGTGCTAAAATGCCGAAAAATAGGGACAAAATGGGAAGAAATAATGATTGCAGCATATCTCAGTTTCTACCATGGTACCCCAATGCCACCAATTGTTCCTTACAACTGACCAGAAATTGTCACCCTATCACAGACACCAATTTTGTCCTCTCGCTCTCTCACCCAGAGAGGGTTATCAGCTTCACCAGTCCCTACCAGGGAGGCGGGAAATTTTGGTCTGCCAAATATTCAGAGATTGGTTTAGTTTCTTTGGCTTAATAAAAGAATCTTCCACATCTGTATAGATCAGCATTTCTCAACCTGAGCAACTTGCAGGTGTGTGGACTTCAACTTCCAGAATTCCTGTGGTGGCTGAGAAATTCTGGGAGTTGAAGTCCATACATTTTCAAGTTTCCCAGGTTGAAAAACACTGGTTATAGACTAGGGTGTGCCAGGAGGCTTTGCCTGATTCATGGGAGCTCTAATAAATGTCTTTTTACTGGCAAGCCCTTGGAAAACAGGATCTTTGAGTGAAGTTTTATGTGATCCTCCCTTCCAGTTCATGCTATGCTGGTAGGCAATGCTGACAGATGCAACAGCATAGTTTCTGGATTACCTTCAGCAGGATTGTTGTAGAGCCAGCCTGCCCAATGGGTCAATAGGTCAACATCACACACACACACACACACACTCCTCAGTGAACAGTCATGTTCATTTTCTCCCTGTACAGCACACTTGTAACAGGCAACAGGCAACCTGGCCTTGGTCTGTTTCCTATATGGCTAGAACAGCCATAACTAAAAAGCTACTCTTCTCAACAGGTTTGAGGCATTTTTTTTGTAAGTCTGGAATAAAATGCTCTCAGCAACCATTACATTTCAAAACAGTCTGGGGAGGCTGCTGTAAACTTGAAGGTAGGCACTATGGAAAAACCATTACATAGGTCACTTGCATAGCAAGCCAGAAAGAAGCTAATAATAGCATTTTCTATTTACAAGGAGACCATGTAGCACTTTGCAGACATTCATTAGTGATGTTCCCTAACACCATAGCTTTGGATAAATTTGATTATTGCAACAACAACAAAAAGTTCAGTGCATTCTCTTTTGAGAATACAACAAAAAAGAAATTTCTTTTCTTTTTTAAAAAAAATAGTTCTTATTTTATTTTTCTATTTGATTTGGCAATCGCTTACAAGATAACAGGTATAAGTATAAACATAGTTATGAATACATGAAATGGATACATATAAGAAAAATAAAAAGAAACAATAGGACAGGGACGGTAGGCATGATTGGTGCGCTTATGCACGCCCCCTATGTTCTTGTATCAGTAACAGGTCTTTCTTAGTTGCATGAAAATAAAAAGTTGCATCAATTACATCAACATCAAAAAGAATGTTTATTTTTATTTTGCTTTTGAATAGATGTCACATTTATGTACCTCTATTACTTTGTTGGGCATAAGACAGATGAATGTAAAAAGGCAACATAGAAATCTTGTAGTTCTCTTGATTGAATGCCATCCTCAAGATCTGAAGACCTGCTTTCAAAGATAACAATTCTGATTTATTTTTGAATTTGTTGCATTGCACTTCCTTTTCTACAGGTCTTCCTCAATTTACAACCATTTGTTTAGAGACTAGTTACAAGTTACAATGGGATTGAAAAAAGTGATTGCAACTGGTCCTTGCACTTACAACCATCACAGAATCCTCACAATCACATGATCAAAATACAACCGGCTTATATTTACAATGCTTGTAAAGTGTCCAGGGGTCGTGTGATTGTTATTTGTGACTTCCCAGCTGGCTTCTGACAAGCATAGGCAATAGCAATAGCACTTAGACTTATATACTGCTTTACAGTGCTTTACAGCCCTCTCTAAGCGGTTTACAGAGTCAGCATTTAGGTCCTCATTTTACCGACCTCAGAAAGATGGAAGGCTGAGTCAAACTTGAGTCTGGTGGGATTCAAACTGGCAAATTGCAGTCAGTTGGCAGTCAGTAGAAGTAGCCTGCAGTACTGCACTCTAACCACTGTGCCACCATAGCTCATACAGCACATGGGGGTCAAACTTGATCACGTCACATGACATATCATGATGTTTTTTGGCTTTGCAGAGCCAGGGTGGGCATGGCTGTGCATGATGCATCCGGCTCACAGGCTGCCAGTTTGACAACCCTGCAATAGAGGAAGCTGGATTTGCTTAACTTCATGATTCACTTAACGATTACAGTAAATCGCTGAACAACCATGGCAAAAAAAGGTTGCAAAATTGGGCATAACTCACTTAACAACAGAAATTCTGATCCCACTTGTGGTCATCGGTTCTAGTTGTATGTTCTTTAGTTCAGTCTACATCCTGACACCAATACTTCAATAACTGCATATGGAATTGCATTATTTTTTTATTCCAAAGCAAGATAAATGGATATAATTGTCCCTATTTAATTATTGGGGCAGGAATTTAAAAGGAAACAAAACCCTTAAGACCCAAGTGGTGCAAAGTCTCTGCAGTGATTAGCTGTAGCAGGACAAAGAAATGAAACTGGATGAGATAACCCCATGTCAACCAGCTAGGAGACTCCTACAGCAATTGAAAGGGTTGACTTTGAGCTCTCCGACTGAAATAACTTGCCGTGATGTTTGAACTGATGGCAAAACGCTTCTATAATTAAGCCCAGTCATGAAATATAAAGCTGAAGATCAGTCACATGATCATGTTGATACTCCAGGGTGTGTTTTATGAAGTCATTAATAAACTTCTTGGGTGGTAGAAACTCAATCATGGTGTGAGTTAATGGTTCCATAAATATACTCTGTAAATAATCTTTCTTGACTTACGTAATATACAATCAGCAGCATGCTGGGGAGCCAGCATCAAGTGCCTTAGGAGAAATTGCATTTCAGTTAAAAGCTTCAGTAAAGCCTTATTCAAGTTAACCTCAATTCTTGGTGACTTCAGGGACAAGTCCATACAGCTATTTTCCCTTCCCATCTTCCTGGTAATCTCTTATCAAAGTATAGGCTCTCCCAGTTTTCTGAGATCAGCTGAATTGATCATATTAAGGGAAATCTATCATAACATATTGAACGTCAGTGACTAGATTCAGCATCATAGACCCAGGTAGCTGAACAATTTCAGATGTGCATGTTCTGAACTTGGTATCAATACAGAAGAACACCCAAGCCATGAAATATTCATCCAAGCTGCCCATTTTTCATTTCACAAGACCTTTTTGTGCTGAAGCCTACCTTTGCTGATTACCTGCTAGGATGTCTTTGACAGAAATCTCCGCCTACACTAGTCTAGACATCTGAATTAAAGTTAGCAACTAAAATGCTAACCTTATGAAATAGTACAACAATGAATCACATTTGAAAGGACTTAGCAAGACAAAGGATAGTGGCAGCTGAATTTCAAAACTCGGCGTGATTGATATTGTGGATGCTTTCTGGATGCCTTACATATAGTATGTTCAGCCTTATTCAGGGAACCTGATACTCAATAATATAAACTTTGGTTCTAGAATTAAATTCCCTTCCCAGTCAGCTAAATCATAGATTTTGTGCAACAATATTTTTAATGGATTTCAAAGCAAGGATTGCCTATAAGAGCTTGGTAGTAGAATTCTCAGATGATCAAAAAAAGAACTGCAGTGGCTTTAAATAACAGCAAATATTATTAGAAATATATTTGGTCCACCACAACTATTTTTCATACAGCTGTGTTCACACATTGCACTAAGGTATAGTTTATTTAAGTTTGCTTCTTTGACCAAGCCATAGTTTGGATGTCGTATGTGAGAACAACCTTGGGAGACAGGAGGAAGATCCAAAGCCCAGACAACAATCTGATTAAATCTGAGTCCAATGGAGAAGGAGGAACAAAAGCATTTCAGAAAGGACCTTCCCTAGTTTTGGGGAGAGTAAAATTGAGGGACAGAAGGGTATTTTCAGACTTGCAAAATTCTATTAATGTAACTATTCCTGATTTGGACTATGTCACAAGGTTAACATACATATTCCCAGGTCAAACTAATGCATGCATTACAGGTTGCAAATCACCAAGCCTGGGTTTGCCCAATCCCTAAAACTAAGTCAAACAAATTATGTAAAGGCTTAGCAAGATATGTGAGTCCAGTCAATGAGTCAGCTGGTGAGCATCAGAAATGAAGAACAATCAAAATTTATTATCCAGTCAGAAAACAAGACAAGAGTCAATATCAGAAAGCAAAACCAAAACTAACAATGGGGCTAAAGATCAAAGCCAATATGTGGCTTGTTTGTTTACAGCTTAGTATGTGGTAGAGGCCCACCTATTGCAGTTTCCCCACATGTGTTGTGAAACCCAACCAACAACAGTTGAGCAAACCATATCTTAGTGATTTGTGTGAAGACAGATTTATATTCCTTCCTGATTAGAGGCAGCCTAAACAATCTAGGAGGTTTTCTTTTTTATTTAAAAAAGTTGCTGCTCTTTACAAAGGTTATTCTTCACAACAACAGCAGCAGGAACACATCTTCCTCTTTCAGAAAAAAAAAAGGATAATGTCTAGGAGAAGATTATGCTAAGCTGCTAACTTTCTACTAGAGGCAAAAGCAGCCATGTGGATGGAGAGAAAATAATCCATTAATAAAGTTAGGTCAACATGGAGTCCTGACATAAGAATCATGCAAATGCTTGCCTGCATTTTAAAGTCCCAGCTAGATCATACATTTGCAGCTGTTTTGTCAGTTTAGAAAGCTCTAGGTAAAGGATTGAATTTATTCTGCTATTACTGGCATCATTCTGTCCATTTATAGCTAGAGATTGTCTCCAATATTACATGGAGTTGTCTTGCATTGCTAAAGGAAGCAGCTTAGGAAATTCAAGTATTAGTTATTTCTTACCTTCCTATCTAATAATCCTCCAAAGCAGTGGTCGCCAGCCAGTGGGCCAGGGACCACTGATGGTCCATGAGAAAATTTTGGTGGTCCACTGAGAAATGTCACCCCCAAAGCACCCCCCAAAACACCCCCCCAAAGCAATTAATCCAGACTGCTCGGGAACACAAGGCTGCGCCGCCCACATGGTCCGCGGGAACACAAGGCTTGTGTCGCTTGCATTGCGAACAACAGGAGGTTGTGATGGGAGGGGGGGAAGGGTGGAGGGGGGAACTTGCCCCACTCACCCCACATGCCTCACCTGGCCACCGGGCTGCTTCTTTCCACTTCTTTCTTCTTCTGCTTTCGGCTGCACGCAAGAAAAGCAGCAAAAGTCTTTCTTTCTCTCCCCCAAACTCTGCCAGAAATGAGTCTTTGGGACCCTGCAAGGCATCCTGCTCCAAGAGGCTGCACCAGCAAAGATTCATTTCTGGTGGAGTTTGGAGGAGAGAAAGAAAGACTTCTGCTGCTTCTGCTGCTTTCCTTGCATGAAGCCAAAAGTCTCTCTCTCTCTCTCTCTCTCTCTCTCTCTTTTGCCTTGAGAATGGAGCTGGAGACGGTATCCTGTAATCCTAAATAAAGAATGATCGATCAGTAGGAAAACAGGGTGGGGAATTTTCCTGCAGGCTTTTGGGGGGATTTTCCTAGGGTCTCTAGTCCGAGAGATTTAACATTATGAGTTTGGTGGTCCCTGAGGTCCAAAAGCCTCCAAAGCAACCAAAGACAACATAACATCCCTCTGCACTGATCTACTGCATCTTCACAATGAACCTAAGAAGGAAATTAAGCTGAGCTGTTTGTACAATGCACTTATCCATAGTCAACCCAATGACTTTTCTGGACTAATTTGCTTGAGGTACTAAACATTTGGTTGAGAAATTTAGGCTTCAGTATGTCATGTGATTACAGTTTCTGCAACTTGTCTGCAGAAATCTAGAACTTCTTGTTTTATGTCTAATACCTAAACCAACAAATCATACAATGAAGGGCTCTGTTGGGTTGCATCAGACACCATCTAGTCCAACAGCCAGATGTATCTGAATAGATTACAGGTAGATATCTTGATAGCAACCTTGTCCTACTTTTTGTCATGACACGGATAGTACTTTTTTTTCCCAAAAAATTTATTAATTTAAAAAACAAACAAACATACAAACTAAACACAAAACATGAAAACATAAAACATCTTTTTTGAAAGCAGCTTGATCCCGGGTTACATCTCTTCGTACAGACATAAATTCAAGTTCATGCTCACTTTTATATACCATTCCATATCTTATTACCATTCTATATTTTCTATATAGCTTCTCCCCTCTTTTCACTCTCTTAATTCTATTTTATTTATTTCATCTCAATTTAAATCATTATACTTATATCCTTTGTCTGTCCTGTTTCAACTATCTATTATCTTTTCTCATTAACACAAAATTTCTCCTGTAATCACTGATTGGAGTATGACGCCTTTATATCTTTCCCCTAAATTTAACACTTACTATAATACATAACTTTCATTCGGATTCGGCTTAGTACATTCTAAAGCTACACACTATATTTTTAAAAAAGAAAAAAATTATAAATATATAATATAATTAAAACAACAATCCCTACCAGTTGAACTCTATCGTTAAAAAATTAATATTCATTTAAATCTTAAACATTTTACACATTCCTTTTCAAATAAGTATCATGCTTCTATGGGAACCCTTATAAATTTTGCATAATTACTCCCCCCCCATTTCACTTATTTTAAAACATTATGTAATTAAGATGTTCCCATTCCTTCTTGATTCAATTCTTTCATATTTCATTTCATTTATTTTGTTCGAGAAAGAAAAAGTTTCACTAAATTACCGTATTTCCCCATGTATAAGCACCCCTTTGTATAAGCCACCCCCAATTTTTGGACTGTGAAGTTTTGACAAAAATATTTTATTAGAGAAACAAGTTATGAAGAAAGAAAATTTACAAAGAAACAAAATTCGACGCCTAGATCTACAACTTCGGTCATGACAAAGCGGTGCGGGCGACGCTAGCAATCTACGATCGGAACGAGAGTAGGAACGGAAGCATTCAGGCCGATGCCTAGCGTATGCATTTCTATCGCGTACTCGCACTCGTAATCGTATCATCACGTACAATTTTTACAAAAAGTATAGCATACTGCTAGAAAACCAGTTTATTCCTACTTTATTATTTTATGCATTTTTCACGTATAAAAAGTGTACCTGCTTTGTATATGCCACCCCTACTTTTGGGCTTGAAAATTTTGGAAAAAAGGGGTGGCTTATACATGGGGAAATACGGTACATTGAATATTTTATCCCATTTTATAATCATATGTTGTTCCAATTTTCTAACATTATTTCTAATGCAAATACAATACAGTCTATATGTACCTTTGCAGAATCTCTTTTTTAGTTATATTTTTACCCATTATCTCTAAATAAATCCTGTTTCTTTACATCTTGTTTCAAACCCTTGTAGCTTCTCTTCCCTTCCTTCCTCCCTTGCTTCTCCACTCTGCCCTTTTTACTCCCTTGTCTCTCCATCTCCATTTCCCTCTTCTGTATTCCTCTTTTCTGTTGCTTTCTGACATTATATCCACTTTTCACCTTATTTTTCCCTTTTTTTGTTGTTTTTTTAGGTCTTAAATACTCCATTCTCTTTCCCCTCTTTTCCTTTTCTTCCCAAGATAAAGTTACTTGTTCATTAAAGATGGCTTCTTCTTTGTCCCAATCTTCTTGTTCTTGTAGTTTCTCATAGGTAGAAATCGCCATTTCTAAAAAGTGAAAAACAGAGCCAAAAGAGCCCTTTCCTTCTTGTTCCTCTTCTTTATATTTTTTGAATTCCATTTTCAGTTCATCCACAAGTGATGCCATTATAAAAAAAAATTTTAAACAATCACCCAAGTATTTTTAATCATTAAAATATAATTTCCAAAAGTCCCAAAGTCACCAAGCAGTCCAAATACACACAAGCTGTTTCATTTAACACTTTCCTCTTTTTTCACTTTCTCTTCCTGGGTTTACAATTCAGTTACAAAGTTCCAATTAAAATGTATCTTTTATAAGTCCTGTTACAATGTAACTTTCAATTCTTTTAAATTCCAAGCAGTCTCCTCCAGCCAAATCTTACTCTTTATTCTTTTCGTCTCCCTTCCCACTTACAGCGAAAAAAAAGTTTTTTCAGTGTTCAGAAATCTTTATTGTCTCCTTGGCTTTGATTTTCAGTTTAATTACCTGCTGATGCCAAAGCAGGTTTTTCCAATTTCTCATTCATCTGCTGTCACCGTAAGGAAGGAGAGTGAGAAAAAACAACTTTCCCTTTTCACTTTCATTCGCTGCTTCCGGATCTTCCTTGGGAACGATGAATCTTTTTTAAAGTTTAAATTCCAGGATATCTTGACTGTTGCTTCTTATCCCAGTCAGCCAAAACTTTCACTTCTTAGCTTCCTCCTGCACATTCTTTTCCAGATGAGTGCTTCTTTGAGGTGGCCATTTCTGACCGCCGCTCTACCGCCTTCGGAAAAGGGAGTTAAGCCAGCTGAGGAGGGGAGGTGCGGACTCCCCTCAGAACCCTTCCGGGTCTGCCCTGTCTTCAGCCACCTCTACAGGGTGGTTTTAGCCCTGAAGCCGGCTGGCTCGGGGCACTCCAGCGGCGAGCGCAAGCAGAAACTGCACATGATCACGGATTCCTGCTGCCGCCGAAGCCCAGCAAACCGGAAGTTCCACACAGATAGTCTTGATTTACAACTATTTGTTTAGTGATTGTTCTGAGTTATGATATCACCAAAAAAAAGTAACTGAAGATTGGTCCTCATACTTATGACCCTCACAGCATCTTTGCAGTCACATATCAGAATTCAGGCTCTTGGCAACTGACATGGATTTATGATGGTGTCAGAATCCTGGGATCATGTGATTGCCATTTGCAACCAGTTTCTGACCAGCATAATCTTAAGGGGAAGCTGGATTCAGATAATAACCATGTGCTTCCCTTAATGACTGCAGGGATTCACTTAACAATGGTGGCAAAAAAGTCATAAAATTGGGGTTGACTCTCTTTACAACCATCTCACTTAGCATCAGTCCCAAATGTGGTTGTAAGTCGAGGACTACCTGTATTTGATATTGCTGCTTCTGAAGGTGCAGATTTCTTTAACAATTAAGTCTTACCATCATCACTAGAGCTGTCCTTTGTGAATATTTCTAGCACCCTTTCTGATATCACCATATTTTGTGACAAAGCCATAGCAGCCAGTTAGTTGCATGAAACATTTTTCTATTATGAATAGTTTCTAATGACTAGAAACTGTGTTGAATTGAATGACAAGACACTGTGTTGAAGTGAAAGTGATCCTTCATAATAATGTCTTCCACATATCCATGTAATTTATATGGCAATAATAAGATATTTGTTTGATATTGCTTTCTGGGTGTTTTAAAGTTTTCTTCCTAGCAATATAGCTGGTCCATTCAAGTGCTATTTAGTTTTTGAGATTACCCAAGATCTCAAAATATGGCTTCCAAAGCTGACAAGTAAATGTTGCCATTTAGTTGGGTTGGAATATTATATGCAAATCAGTCCCATAAAAGTTAGAGGAAAGAGACAGAGAGCTAGAGAGTAGAAAGCCACTGTATGAATATCATGCATAGTATTATTATTTGACTGGCCAATAATCTTAGATGTGGGCCATTTCTACACTACACAGAAATATGAGGTCATCTAATTTATTTATTTACTAGCTCTATACCAGCGCTTAGCTACGGAACTATGTGATTGAGTTTAGTTTTGGGGGAGGAAAATAAGAGGGGGAAATTGTGCCTTTACCTATCAGCATCCATCAATATTCATCTGGCTAGTGTCCCGTCAGTATGTGAAAGAGTTGAGGGCTGTTTGGAAACTGAATCAGTATTTGCTGTGTGAGCAAGAAGGAACCAGCAAGGAACCTGGGCGTGGCTTAGCTCAACTGTTCTGTACTAAAATTGCTTGGTGCTGTGAAACTGAAACTCCTCTCCTCTGCTTGTGTTTTGCATTTGGAACATATTTCTTTTCAGTCAGGGAGGGGGAGTAGAATGTCTTGGCATCAGAGCATGTTAATAATAATATACAAAATACTAATACTCTGATGGTCATTTCAAAAAAATCCTTTCTTAGTGAGCACCTAGAAGCCAAAAGGAACATGCGTGCCAAATTTCAAGTTTGTAGGTTTTACGGTTCTGGAGATTTTGTAATGATGCATGAGTGATATTTCGCTTTTATATATATTTATTGGACTGTCAAAAAGATTCTGTGTGGTGCACAATATTTAAAAGAAAATTGTGTTTTTAAAGAAACATGGGCAAAACCACATAACTAATATCCAGGAAAAAAATAATTGATACAGATTCCAAAAATACACTAAACTCAGGCCTTATGATTGTTGCAGTATTCCCATTATCATATAACCAAAATTCAGCATGTATCTAGGATGGTTGCAGCATCCCATGGTCATGTGAAACCCATCTGTGACCTTCCCAACAGGCTTCCCACAGTGGGGGAAACCCAATTTACTTAAAGTCTGCATGATTCATTTAACAACTTCAATTAAATACTTAGCAACCATTTTTAAAAAGTTGTAAAATTGGGTGTGACTCACTTAAGAACTACCCTTCTTAGCAATGGAAATTCTTGTCCCAATTCGGGTTGTAATTAGAGGACTACCTATAATGACATGGCTGTCAAACTCGCGGCCTGACGTATCATGTGCTAGCCACGCCCAGTTTAGCAAAGCGGGGAGAAAGTTGCAATATGCCATGTAATGGCACCATGACAATATGAATTTAGCACCCCTGACCTATATAGTTATTTTAAATCTCCTTTGATTTGAATTTGTGAATTCGGCCTACAGGCCAGACATATCATGTGCTATCCACACCAAGTTTAGCAAAGGGGGGAGAAAGTTGCGATATGCCACGTAACGGCACCATGGCAACATGAATCTGGCACCCCTGACCTATATAGGTACTTTAAATCTCCTTTGATTTGAACTTATGAATTACCCTATCAAAGTGCAAATTTCATGTTTCCCTAGGCTACATTCAAAAGCTGCAACATTCGGCTGATGCTTTCACATTTTATACTAAATCATGCTGTATTTAGTTTGTTTGCTTTTTGCTTTGTTTTTAATAATCCACAACTGGATTGCAAGCATTTGGGTTGCAATCAAATAAAGTTATGTAATGAAATCATTTGATCACATAGCGCAAGGCAGACATCCTGTCAAAGGGTCTTAGTTAATTAATACCATCTTTACACATTTTCATGACTTTCCGAAGTTTGCCACAAGTAAAGCAAAAATGCAGATGACATATTACAGACATGAAAACATGCATATTTATCTTCCTCTGTAAAAGTCTTTCCTGTGAAGTGACCTGAGAGTTAGGAGAACATGAGTTTGAAGGGGTGGTGGAATGGCTATGAATACCTTTAAAAGAAAAGAAAAAGGCAACGTTTTTCCCCAGCCATTTCAAAAATACAGTTGAGCTTCCTTAGATCTTAAAAAGCGTAGCTGTTTTGAAATATTGAAAGTTGATGTCTTTCATGAGACAGTGTGTGTGTTAGCTCCCTCACTACCTCCTGGATGTGACTTTAATATCCTTCCTTTGTTGTACTCCACATTGTTTCTCTGTGTGTATTTCTTCCTAAGCAACGGCAGTTCTCTACTGTATCTTTAAATTCCAGCCACTTGACAGACACTGGCTGTTCTGAAGAGGAATCAAGTGCTAAGAATTCAGAAATCCAGCCTCAGGAGAAAAATGCTTTCCAAGCATTTATTATCTTTAACTTTTTGTTTGTTTTCATAACCAAAAATTAGCTCTATCATAAAGCCTGCCAAAGAAGGGGGGAGGGAGGAAGAATCACTGAAGATTTGTATAGTATGTATAAATGTACTCAGAAATCAGAAGGACTTGCTGAGTGGGTTAAATGCTTGCACAAATAGATTAATAGGAGGATATTTGTCTGTACAAGGAATTCATAGCACTTATAGACAGTAACCTTAGGTAGGTAATATTCTTATATTTTGTATCTTGAAGTAAAAAACTAAGGACAGATCAGATGCTTATTCTTCAGAAGTTTGTAAGTTCAGCCCCAAACTTCTGCAGCATAATAGGGGCACAACCTTTTTTCTTTTCTTTTTTCTTTTCTAACTTCTCTCTTTTTTCTTCGTTTCTCTCCTCTCTTTTTTTCTCTCTTCTCTTTTTTTTCTCTTTTCTTTTCTCCCTCTCCTCTTTCCCCTTTTCACATGGCAGAGACATTACCAGAGAGCTGATGCTGTAACAATGTAAGTTGGAATGTGCTGTAAAAACAATTTTTAATCTACTGTGCAAGTCCATATTAGGGATCTGCTGCATGTCAGAATGTATCAGTGTCTGAGTTATGGTTAAATATACAAATGCAGCTCTTTGCACATCTGTTCTTCGCTTACAAAAGTGGTTAAACTCATTGGAGACTCTCTTAGATCAAGTTCAACCACTGATCCAAGTAGCTCAGTATTGCTTGTTCATTCATGACGACATGTGCTAAGCCATTACATGGTTTGTTTGGAGTTGCCATAAGGTGACTGTAAACTTGGCCTTTTGTAAACCATGTTTTTATGATTAAGCATTATGTGTGAAACCAACCACAATAGTTAAGTAACTTGAAATTATTAATTAGGCTCAATCAATCAATCAGTTAGAAAGAGCAGAGTTAATATGATGTGTAAACCCAGCCTTTGATTGACAGCAAATTAGGGGGAGCTATTTACCAGTTCTACATGACAATGACAATGGGTTGAGCAAACTAAGACCTTGTGTGCATGCAAAGCATGTGCCTGATCAGTGAGCTACAACCTTATTCAAAGAGAGAGAAACAATACAATTTGCCCATTGTTTAGAGCTTTGCAAACGTTCAACAAACAAGACAAACCTTCCCTGGAGAAATACTGTAAGTTGAACATCAGTTTGTCTCTTGCTGGATCTAAAAATGTAAGCCTGAAGAATGCTTGGAATGTTGCCTGCAAAGGGAGCAAAGGTCCCCAAGCTTTCATGAAGTTAGTTTTTCAATCTGCTGTTTCTGAAACTTCTATGAACGCACAAGGCAGATTGGCAGATCCTGCTGAGCCAGCCGCCAATACGGTCCACAAAGTAGGAATGGGCAACACTGGGCTCATTGCAAGGCCTGTTCTTGCCCACTGTTTTCCAGCTATGACTCAAAAGCAGCATTTTTCTGCCAAGCTACCTTAAACCCTTCCAATTTAGTTAACCATCATTGATTAGCTGTGATTGGCTACTTGACTTGTCTGGCATCTGCTGTGTGAAGCTATTTCTTCGTGGATTGCTGAGATCTCTGCTTTTTTGTCTCTATCTCTCTCGCTCTGTGTCAAGGAAGGGGGGGGGGGAGGGAGAGAAAGGAGAGAGTGGGAGAGAAAGAGAGGGAGGGTCTCTCTCTCTCTCTCTCTCTCTCTTTCTGTGTCTCTCTCTCTCCAGATAGTCCTTGACATAATGACCACAAATGAGCCCAAAAGTTACATTGCTAAGTGAGTCATTTATTAATTTTATGACCTTTCTTGCCCCAGTTGTTAAGTGAATCATTGCAGTTGTTAAGTTAATGACACAGTTGTTAAGTGAATCTGGCTTCCCCATTGACTTTGCTTGTCAGAAGGTCGCAAAAGGTGATCATATGACCCTGGGATATTGCAATCGTCATGAATATGGATCAGTTGCCAAGCGTCAGAATTTTGATCACATGACCATGGGAAATGCTGCAATGGTTGTAAGTGAAAAACGATCATAAGTCACTTTTTTCACTGCCGTTGTAACTTTGAATGGTCACTAAACACACTGTTGTAAGTTGAGGACTAATTACATTGTAAAACAAAGACTTGATAAAAATCTAGCAGTTGATCCAAGGCTGACCTGACAGTGATTTCCTAGGGTATATAAAAGCTCCCACTGCTTTGAGCCTTTATTATTCCCAGAAAACACTTTTTCGGTTTTCCCCAGATTTCATGAAGCTTCCTGTCCTTTATCTCCTAACCACTCTCTGCCACATGCATGCAATCTTTCCCTTTTGTTCTATGACTTATGGTGGTCAAGGATTATCCCACCACACTCCCAGAGACACATCAGCTTGTTGCAAGGGGATTGAAAAATGGAGACGGGCCAAGAAGCATAACTGAGGTAAAAAAAAAGGGTTAGTCCACAGCTTCAGTTCACTGATACAAGATTAAAAAGGGGGGAAAGGGAAGGAAAAGCTAAAAGAAAAGGAGGATTATGTAAAATTAAAATGGCAGAAAGCAAGAAAACAAGGGCAGGGTATCCACAAGAAAGAGACAAAACGGGGCACCCCCTGTCCTCAGAAGGAAATGTTCAATATAGTGACAGCCATTCACACATATGGGCCATCCTATAATGCTAGGCCTCCCTGAAAAAATGAAAAGACGAGAAGTACAAAGATGACTCAGATTCTACATTGGCCTAGTTTGGCTGAGTATTAGCCTAATCCCACTGGCAACCCATTCAGTCCAGATTTTCCAGAGAAGCTCCGAAGTTCCTTTTAAAACAGGATGTTTTGACCCAGCTCCCCAAACACCACAAACCCTCTGAACTCAAAAGATTCTTTTATTAGGAATGCCGGCAGCCCCAACAAAAAGTTTCTCTCACAGGCTCACAAGTCCATACAGCCAGAAGATGAACACTTCTCTACCACACCATTAATCATCTCTGTTCTATCGCCAGGACAAAGCAGACGCAAAGAGCAGCATTGGATTCAGCTCTTTATTAGCAACTAGTAACTTCAACTAAAGTCGAGCCACGGCAGCCCTTTTTATAGCGGCTGCTCGCGGCTCGCAACCAATGGCATTTATTCAAACTTCCCGCTGCTCAGGCGGCCAATCCGAGACTGTCGTTATTAACCAATCGTTAAGCTATATTAACTAACCAATAGAAATGCAGTATTAGAAGTATGTACATGAGTACACTACAATCTCCCCCCCCCCTTTTATCTCCAGAGCCTCGCTAGCAGTGTTGGCTCTTCCATCCCAAGGATTGGCCCATGACTTTCCACTGCTCTCCCTTCCTCTGCCTTTTGCGCAGCCACACATCAGGCACTGGACCCAGCTGTTCCTCCTCTTCTTCATCAACCACAGAAGTAGTATTCAGCAGGTTTTGGACCAGTTCTGGGGAACTGGTAGAGGAAATTTTGAGTAGTTCAGAGAACTGGCACCTCTGACTGGAGATTTTACAGTATCCATGCCTACAGAACCAGTAGTAAAAAAATTTGAATCCCACCACTGATCAACCATCTCCAGACCTGGGGGCTATTGACTTTCCATCTGAGGGCTGATGGATGGCCCAGGCTCCGCCTCTGTCTCTCTTTGTCTCTCTTCCAGGTCTATTTCTTCTTCCCCCTCAGAGCTCCCAGGTTGCCCTTATGCTGACCCTGACTCCTATGCTTCCTCCTCTGATTCGGCTGCTGGAGGGGCCAGTGGCTGACAGGCCACAACACAGGGCTGTCAAACTCCCGGCCCATGGGCCAGATGTGTCACATGAGTTTGACACCCCAGCTTTAAAATAAAAGCCCAGAGCAGCATAGATGACAAGCAGGTTAGGTTGTTGTGCAGAAATGTCCTGAGAATCAGGAACTGATACTTAATGATTAATCCAGAACATTGATTGTGCTGAAAAGAAGGAAATGAGAGGTAAGGAATTCAGGGAAGGTAACTGAAGGAAAACAATAGAGAAAAAATTAGGAAAGTGCAAAAAATATTGGATCCATTAACACACTAAGCCATAATTTACTGTCTTTATGTATGGGGAACAATGAACCAGGATTTGTTTAAAGGCAATATACTACTTTAGAAGTTTAGTTTATTGTTGCCTCACTAATTGCAATACGGATTTATTTACGAAGGATTTATGGTTTATGTGAGTTTTCTTAGAGTATTCCTTTCTGGTTTTGTGCCTTCCCCATGCCTCGATTCAATCTACAGAAATTCAAAGCAAGAGCTGTTTCTTGCTTTGAAGAAATAAATCACTGCTTTTTTTAAAAAAAAAATCATCTGCTTGTTTCTGGCTTGTTTAAAATCAAGGCTCAGATAAACCTTGGCTTAGTATAGTTGTAAGTGTACTCACTGACCCTGAGAATTGACAAAGGTCTGTTAGTCAAGCTTTGTACAGTAGACAATATGATGTGGATCGGGGGGTCAAACTTGTGGTCCGTGGCCCGGATGCGTCCCGTGCTGGCCCCACCCTTCCCAGTTTAGCAAAGGGGGAAAAAATCCCAATACAACATGTGACACTGCCATGACAATGCAAGTTCAATGCAAGTTGTTGATATAAATGGACACCTTTTCTGGTAAACCACACATATCAACCACACAAGACTGGTGGCCCATGAAGCTGCTACATCAAATGGTTGAAATGAATCATCTCATCTCACCAGGCCATTTTTCAAGAATAATTTAACAACTAGGCAGTACAAATAAGAAAGGAAAAGAGCCAACACTAGCCCTGGGATATGACTGCAGGATATATTTGTTTCAGGCAGTCCCATAATGTTTGAAGCTGGATCAACAGTCAAATTGAAGCCTGAATGTTGCAACCAGATTTTGAAGAAAGTTGATCCTGCAAGCTGTAGGATGGGATGGGGACAGAGGTGGTATTCAGCAGGTTCTGACCAGTTCTGGAGAACCGGTAGAGGAAATTTTGAGTAGTTCAGAGAACCAGCAAATACCACCTCTGACTGGCCCCGCCCCCATCTATTCTCTGCCTCCCGAGTCCCAGCTGATCAGCTGGGTCTTCTTTTCTTGCCCTGCACAGGAGAACGGAGCTGGAAAGCAGGTTAGTGGGGTGGGGTGGGAATGGGATTTTGCAGTAACCTTCTCCCTGTAGTGGGGAGGGAATGGAGATTTTGCAGTAACCTTCCCCTGTCATGCCCACCAAGCTATGCCCACCAAGCCACACCATGCCCATGAAGCCACGCCCACAAAACTGGTAGTAAAAATTTTTTGAATCCCACCACTGGATAGGGAGTTGATGTCATGGCCCACAGTTTGACGAAGGAGATGGGCACTTTGAAGAAATATATTTTGAATATCCAAACTATATTCACCTATGAAAAAAGTGATTAACTTTTAGTTCCAAACTCTGTAAAGCTTGCCTTATCCTGCTGTTGGAATTATTGCTTAGCCCTTAGAGCGTGGGTATCTAGCCTCGGCAACTTTTAAGACCTGTGGACTTCAACTCCTAGAATTCTCCAGCCAGCCAAGTGAAGTTGCCAAGGCTGGACACCTCTGCTTTAGAAGATTTTGGGAAAGAGGATTTTGGAAAGAGGATTTGAGGGAATCACTGTTATGTGCAGAAAAGTCAATTACTAAAGCAATTGGTTCTTGGTTAATTTCCACACTCTTAGAAATCTTGGTTATTAGTTTTTTTTTCCTGTTGACCTCAGCTACTAAACTTGTCTTTCCTGTTTGAGAAAAAGCTGGTTTAAGTTTGATTTATACTGACTGGCTCCTCCTCACTGCACTAAGAAATATTGTGATTGTTTTGGATTTGGTTTAGTATGATATTTGTATGAAATCATTTTTTTTTTGGTAAATTATAATTTATGAATTAGCATTATAGGAGAAATCAGAATACTATTGCCCATTTATAACTCCTAATCTGATTGATTGATGATCAGTTGATTATGTTCTTTCCAGTGGGTGTCAATTCTTAAGTGTCCAAGCAGATAGACCCTTCTCCAAGATCATCTGGCCTTTTAATAGTGGACCCTAGTAAAATAAAGCAAAACAAAAAAACAAAACAAAAAACCAGTGAAAAAAAGATAATGTAAAATGTTTTGGGAGATGTTAGGATATCTTACTAGACCAGTAGTGTTAACAAGATATTGGATCCTGAACACAACCACACCAGGCAAAACTCTAAAAACATTACCTGAACATTTGGGATTCCATTTAATTAGTTAATTAAATTTAATCATCATAACAGCAAGGAATTAAGGAGCTATTTAGAACACACATTATATCTTGTCTTCTTCTGGAAAAACTCCCAATTAACATCTTTGAATCTGCAGGAAAAAAAACTGTAGCTGTGTAGCAGAAAGCGGGTGGGAGGGAAATTGCATTAAGGCTGTTGCTTTTCCTCTAATGTTTGCCTAGCTGAAAGTTGCCCAGGGCATTATTTGGCAGAAGCAGTGAATGAGAAGCTGGTGCCCGTTTTTAGAGCCCAAAGCAGACTCTGTGAGCTCTTGTGTGCATGCATACATATGTACGTATGCATGGTATGAATACATTCCTCCCCCACTGTTACTTGTGTATTTCTTTGGAAAGCTCCTGGAATAGCTTTCATCCCCATCTAGGAGAAGCACAATATATAAGCAACACTTTTTTGTTTAGGTACATAAATCTCAGTGCATCTGGATGAGCCATATGCCCTGCGGTCTTTATGTTACTGCATCTGATTTTCATTTGCACCAGCAATTCCCTCCTGAGGTCATATTTTCTATGCTGTTTCAGTGGCACAGGAATGGAATTGTACTGCAGTCAGTTTATTTTGTTAGATCCGCACCACTTTAGCTGGTCAGCTTGCTGTTTTGTTCGGATAGATTCTGCTCCTGAAGGAATTCCTGTCAATGTTCTTCTACCATGAAAACTCTCCAGGCAGAAGACCAGTATAAATACATAATGCTTTAGTCTCCCAGATACATTAGGACTTTGTTCCAGGGAAGCAGAAGCAAGACCGCGCATTGTCCCACAGGTTAAAAAAAAAAGAAGGGAGAGGGTTTTCATTGCATGGTTGTGATGCCCCCGAGTGGAAGTGGAGACC
Source organism: Pseudonaja textilis (assembly GCF_049901715.1). Taxonomy (NCBI): domain Eukaryota; kingdom Metazoa; phylum Chordata; class Lepidosauria; order Squamata; family Elapidae; genus Pseudonaja; species Pseudonaja textilis. The sequence goes on from NC_141991.1 coordinate 29,548,959, forward strand.
CAAACAGACAAGCAGAGCTTCTCTGCCTGCAACTCAGGATCAAATTTTATTATTATTGAAAAACGGAAGTACTGCTACTGATTTCTGTAAACTTACACCTTTTGTAAACAACTCTCAAGTGACAACCCAGAGCAAATCTGTTGCATACAATGTATGGGTTTTAACTTTCCTGATTCCTTTCTCTGCTGTTAAATCTTACCGACACAAGAGTGACAAACTGTTTTTAACATGACTATTCTGCTTTGATTGCTCTGGATATCTTGTCGATCTACCGTATGACAATGTTCAGTATCTGTCTGTGGTTTTATCCTCCCTGAAGGGAGTAGCTTAGGCAATGGGTAATAATCCTTTGCATATGCAGATGGGCAAGAGAAAGACATTTCTTAAAATGTGCAGACAAAATTAATTTTGTTGATTCTCTACACTTCATTATTATTATCTAATTTTCTTCATTTACATAGTCCAGGAGTTATCCACCCACCTTCCCTGTGTACTCGAATAGAGATGCAAACAACAAGGCTTCGTAGTGTATTTAAAAAACATATGTGGAGCCTTTGCATGAAATACTTAGAAAGATGTGTGGCTAAATACATGGCTGACAGATCCTCACGTAACATCTCATTTTCTGCCTCTTTAAGTAAGTCTTGAGAAAGATAACCTCCATTTTAATGCATTATCTCAATTGTGGTGTTTCCTCTAGCAAAGAAGTGCAAAATTGCATTCCGATCTATATTAAAAGATTGAAATGATCCGCTCCTCAACAATATTTTGAGTCTATAAGGAAGCCAGATCTGTATTACAAAGAATACATTTCTATGCCTGCACAGAGACAGTGAAGACAATATAATAGAAACTCAGACTTTTACTGTTAAGTCTAGGCAGTGGGTCCCAAGGAGAGACGAGACTCGAAATAGTGACAACAGCTCTTTATTAGGAAACCAGATACTGAGACAAGACTCCCAGCCGAGGCAGCTCCTTTTATAGAGCTGGCTGCAGCTAGGCAGCCTATGACATGCATTTGAGCTTGCCGCGCTTGGTTTTACCCAATCGCGGCAGCCAAATAAGAACCAATCAGAACGCTTAGTTCTGTCCAATCACGGCCCGGCTTTTCCGGACCAATAGGAATGCAGGCCTACAAGCCTGCTAGTATGGAACATTTACCAATATAGTAATGTTTTACAAATGATGTTGAGAGCTGGGAGGAACAACTCATTGTTCATATAAACTCAGAACTATGGTTATTTTTTGTTATATTTATTTTTATCCCACCTTTATTATTTTTATAAATGACTGGTTGCAGTGAACATACCTAATACTTTCTTCCTCCTATTTCCCCACAACAAGCCTGTGAGGTGAATTGAACTCAGAGAGAGTGAATGACCCAAAGTCACCCAGCAGGCTGTCATGTATAAGGTAGGACTAGAACTTACGATATCCTGTTTTGTAGCCTGCTGCTCGACCAATCTTATAGCTGCCATAGGTGAGTTGCTGCAGTTAGTCTGCAAAAGTAAAGATTTCCCTGTCCAACTCTAGGTGTGGTGCTCATCTCCATTTCTTGCCAAAGAAGACATTTTCTGTGGTCATGTAGCCAGCATGGCTATAAGCCAAAGGTGCACGGAATGCTGTTACCTTGCCACCAAAGTGGTATCTATTAATCTACTCGCATTTGCATGCTTTTGAACTGCTAGATGAACAGGAGCTCAACCTGTTGCGTGATGCTCAGGTCTCAAACGCGGGCTGGACAGATGGATGGATGGATGGATGGATGGACGGACAGACAGGGAGAGGGAGGGAGGGAGAGAGAGAGAGAGAGAGAGAGAGAGACAGGGGTGGGATTCTATTGATTCGGACCAGTTCGGGAAAACCAGTAGTTCCGGTGATCATTTCACCACCACCCCATCCCTGCTCTTTCCTGTGCTTTATTTCCTTGTTTTGGAGCACAGCTGATTCACGCAGCAGAGCAGTTCTGCCGCACCTCAGCTGTTTTACTCACTGGGACTGCAGTAGAATGTAAGTATTATAAATGAAAATGGTTGTTTTTTTAAGTGCACGTTCAGTGTGTGCACGATCAAAGTGCACGATCACCAAACAGGTTGTTACATCGGTTGAATCGCAACACTGGATGGATAGATTGATAGATAGATCATTGGGTGCCAATATACTATAATTATTATGATAGGATGCCAATATACTATAATTAATGTGATCTAGCAGCACAGGTCATGTTCTACAAAGTTCAATGAGTTGGATGTATTGTGTGAAATCAGTGGTTATAGGAATGCAACATGAATTTCTTATATATCAGCATTTCAGAATGAACAGTGAAAAAGGAATCTACACCATCAAAATTCAAAGTTCCAGTTCTTCAAATTCAGCTCAGTTCTTATGGACTTCACAGAGAAATATGTTTAGTTTATTTGCAAAAATCCTAAAGGTTTTACCACTTCCTTTTTCCAGGATGTTCCCATCTAACTTACAGTTCAAGGATTTCCAGTTGATCTCCTGGGTCAGTACTACCCAGAATAAAGTCCTGCTTGACTTTTGGAGGCCAGCCAAGGTCAGGTTAGAGTTGGCACCTGCTGAGGCTGCTAAAGTATTTAATGCAAGTTTTAGTCTTTAAACAAAAATCAGCTGTACAATAGTAAAATGGTATCCCAGGAAACTATTTTCCTGTATTTCCTTATCCTAATAATCTCCAGATTTCTTCAGAAGGCCCAAGGAACCTCTTAAAATGAGATGAAAGAATATCTTTGCAAATCCAAGGACTATTGTGTAAATTTGAGTTGTAGTTAAACAAGCAATTGTTTAGCATATGTGAATCTAACTTTTCTGTTTAATATAGTATAAATAAGAACATGGTTATATGCAACAGTCACCTTAGCTACTACTTAGCATTGTGATTTGCCTGGCCTATAACTTCGTGTGTGAAGATAATGATACTATATTCACAAATGAGTCCTTTGAAGTGTAATTGCCCCAGAGTTTACTGTCCTTTTTCTATAACCGCACAATCTGATTTCACAGAGTGCATCTTGATAAAGGTGATTAACAATGGCTGATGGTTGCTTTGTTTGTGGCAAGCATTGTCTCTGGCAAGACCATTAAGTCTTTCAAAAGTTGACTCATTTGTAACTTATTGCAGGGCATGTTGTGAATTATTGTTACACAGCACATGCATCAAATTAGGAGAAGAAAGAATGTTTTAATTGTTGTCAAGATTTTCCTGCAGCTTTCTCTCAGTGAAGTCAAAGTAGAAGTAGATAGGAAATAAGGACAAAGGGGAAAAAATTCAAAGCCCAGTCGCTCGCACCTTAAACAACAACACTTGCTTAGGAATTACTTAGGAAATTGTATGAACCATAACTTAGTAGTCTGTGTATAGGAGATGAGCAGGGAGCTGGGGGATAGAGTTAAATGTATCATCAGTTTGGAGTCATTGCACAGCCACAAGAGACCCAAGTCCAGCCCCAATGAATTCTGTTGACCAGTGGTGGGATTCAAATTTTTTTTACTACCAGTTCTATGGGTGTGGTTTGGTGGGTGTGGTGTAGCTTGGTGGGCGTGGTTTGGTGGGTGTGTCTTGGTGGGTGTGGCAGGGGAAGGATATACTGCAAAATCCCCATTCCCACCCCACGCAACTAACCTGCTTTCCAGTTCCATTCTCCTGTGCAGGGCAACACAAGAAGACCCAGCCGATTAGCTGGGACTCGGGAGGCAGAGAATAGGCAGGGCCAGTCAGAGGTGGTATTTGCTGGTTCTCCAAACTACTCAGAATTTCCGCTACTTGTTCTCCAGAACTGGTCAGAACCTGCTGAATAGCACCTCTTACCTAGTGCCAATTCCAATTTAGCATGACTGATAATAGACCAGATTCTTGTGCAGAGGTAGCAATAATAAACTCTTAGTGCGTTCCACTCTTTTTCCTGGTTATTTGCGCCTACTTTTAAAATTGGAGAAAGGCTTATTTTTCAAAAATATGTTTTAGGATCAACAATATTCATGATAAAGGATTAGTTTTAAGGATTCCCTCTGTATGAGTAGTCTCCCTTTGTTTAATAGAGATTTCTAATGCAAAAAAAGTAGCCGTTATGTCTTTTTCATTACCCTCCAATGCAATAATGTAAATATGGCAAAAACAGTAAATAAAAAAAAATACAAACCATTACTGTGTATGCTAAATCTATAAATACAGTAAACAAGTAAAATAAACAGTTCTATTATAGAGGTTTACCAATTACAGGGTAACTTAAATTGCTCTAGAGCATAAGGGAACAATTTCTTAACCAAAACTTAATTTCCTGTCTATAAAACTAAAGGGCACATTTTCAATAAACTACTGAGAGTTAAATAGCATTTCAAAACGTTATCTTTTAAAGATATTGGTTTGATTTTTAAAAAGGTATTCATTTTTAGACAATGATACTTTTGTTTTGCCTTTATATTTTTTGTGCATTCAAAAATACACCACAGATGCCATGGCATTTCGTAAAGTAGCAATGAAGGCCTTGCAAAACACCCTCAGATGTCTATATCTACAGAGATCAGGACTATGCAGGCAAGCATGTTTCCTCTACAAAAGCAAAAATTGGACTGTGAGGAAGCAGGATAGAAAGAGTTTTGCAAACTTTGTTGATGGAATAAATTCCTGAGAATACTGTGAACAGCCAAGAAAAATGAAAAGAAATGCATCTTAGGAAAAAAAAATCAATCCAGAACTTTCACTTGAGATACAGATGACCAGCCTCAAATGAGTATACTTTGGACCCTTTCAAAAAGTTATCTCGCTAGAGAAGTCTGTAAGGCTGGGATAGCAATAGCACTTAGACTAATATACCACTCCTTAGTGCCTTACAGCACTCACTGAGCAGTTTACAAACGTCAGCATATTGCCCCTAACAATCTGGGTCTTCATTTTACTGACCACAGAAGGATGGAAGGCTCAGTCAACCTTGAGCCGGTCAGGATCAAACTCCTGGCTGTAGGCAGAGTTAGCCTGCAATATTGCATTCTAACCGCTGCACCACCGTCGCTCTTAAGGATAGATGGAAGGAAAGAGAAAAAGAGCATGACCACTTGACCAGCAACAAGCTGGATAAACTCAATTATGGCAACAAAAGGTACTCTGCTGGAAGACCTGAAGAACCTGGAATCAGATTCTCCTGGGGGGAAAATATCTACTTGTGTGGTTCCTAAAAGTTAACACCAGCTTGATGGCACACAGATCAGTTGTATATTTTTCCCCACATGTTAATTAATTGATAGATGAACCAGCTAATAACATTTTCTTTTAGGTTAGATGTTTGAAAGACATTCTTAATTTAAAGCTTTAAGGCCTTCAAGACAAAAGGAGAAAAACATTAACATCCTAGCTATCACTGACCTGGTTTAAGCACAATGCTTATAGTCACATAATGTAGTTTGTTTATTCTCAACGTAGCTTGTGTGAACCGAGTAATGTTTCCTTGTAAACCATGATTTATGGCTTTTTCCCATGACTTAATATAATGTGAATTTTAGATGCAGCCAATCTTTTAGAATCTACAGACCAATAATGGTAGACAGAAATACTGTATATCCCAGGTTTTAAACTGAAACAATAGAATGGGCAACTAATTGCAAAAAGTCTCACTGGTGAGATAGAATCCTCCCACTTCAACAAAATACAAAAGATCAATATAAGATAGGATTATCTGGGAGCCTAAACAAATAGAACATGTTACTAAGTAAAGATATATAGGCTAGTATTGATAAAAAATATTCAAGTATATTTTTCATTTACTCTAGCTGATATACAACATCTGTGTGCAGTTCCCATCTGTCTTCTATGAAAATAAGCTGGTAGCAGCATAATTCTTTCGTTGCTCATATAGATTAAAAATGCTTCTTTACCCTGACATTGTCTGGTTGGTCTGGAAGCTCTGTACTGAAATGTTACAGAATTTAAGGCAGATTGCAAGATTTATTAGGGAGCATTAAATAACCACAATCACATAACAAGTAAATATGCATCATAATGTATATTAGATGTTCTTACTCTTTTGCTTTTCAAGATACTACATAAAAATTACAGAAAATTAGATTGAAAAGTAAGGATTGACCCAAGTCATCTAGTGAGCTATCATGACGAAGAGTGGAGCCTGAGTTCTTAATTTAGTCCCTTAATCCTAGTGGCCCATAAGTTGCTTTAGCTTCAGAATATTATCTGCTTACAATAAAGGTGAATACTTGCAGCTCAGGGTTGAAAAGAAGGGTTCTTGGTCCTCTCTGAGCTTGGATGCTTCATTACATTTCATTCAACAACAGCCAAGCCTCCTACAACTGGCCCCAACCCATTGGGCTCACAACCTCTGGTGATCACAGAAAAAGAAGTGCAAGATCTATTTCACAGACAAAAGCCAGGAAAAGCACAAGGGTCAGACAAGAACCTTCTTGCTTAAAAACTTAAAAGTGTGAAGCAAGACCTTGTTTAAAAGTCTGTGCTGACCAATTGGCCCCCATCTTCACCTGAATCTTCAATGTATCACTAGAGACGTGCTATGTTCCTTCTTGCTTCAAACACTTTACTGTCATCCCAGTGCCAAAGAAGCCCTCCATCAAGGAACTGAATCACTACAGACCAGTTGCTCTAATATCTGTAGTTATGAAAATCTTTGAAAGGCTTGTGCTGTCCAGCCTGAAAACCATCATGAATCTGCTGTTAGATCCCATGCAGTTTGCATACTGAGCAAATAGATCAACAGATGATGCTGTTAACATGGCTCTGCACTACATCCTACAACACCTTGAATCTCCAAATACCTACGCAAGGGTCCTCTTTGTAGACTTCAGTTCAGCATTCAATACTATCATTCCAGACATTCTCCTAAGTAAATTAAATCAACTAGTGGTACCTGAACACACTTGTAAGTGGATCATAAGCTTCCTAACAGACAGGAAGCAGCAGATAAAGCTAGGCAGAATCACACCTGATACCTGTACAATTAGCACAGGGGCCCCACAAGGCTGTGTGCTTTCTCCACTTCTCTTCTCCCTATATACCAATGACTGCATCTCAAATGATCCATCTCTTAAAATACTGAAGTTTTCTGATGACACAACAGTGATTGGTCTCGTTCGAGACAACAGTGAATCCGCATACAGACAGGAGGTTATACAACTTGCCTCGGGGTGTAATTGGAACAATCTGGAACTGAACACACTCAAAACCGTAGAAATGGTGGTAGACTTTAGAAGAAACCCTCCCATACTACCACCTCTTACAATACGAGACAACACAGTATCAACAGTAGAGACCTTCAAATTTCTAGGTTCTATCATATCACATGACCTAAAATTGACACCTAACATAAAAATGTCATAAAAAAAGCACAACAAAGAATGTTCTTTCTGCGCCAACTCAGAAAGCTCAGGAGCTGCTGATACAATTCTACAGAGGAATAATTGAGTCTATCATCTGCACCTCTATAGGTGTCTGGTTTGGTTCTGCAACCCCACAGGACAGACACAGACTTCAGAGGATAATTAGGACTGCAGAAAAAACAATTACTACCAACCTGCCTTCCATCGAAGACCTGTATACTGCACAAGTCAAAAAGAGGGCTGTGAAAATATTTAAAAACCCCTCACAACCCGGACATAAACTGTTTCAACTGCTTCCCTCAAAAAGACAGTATAGAGCACTGCACTCCAGAACAACTAGACACAAGAAGTTTTTTCCCTGAAAGTCATCACCCTCCTAAACAAATAATTCCCTCAACACTGTTCAACTATTTACAAAGTCTGCACTACTATTACTGTTAATCTTCTCATCATTCCTTATCACCCATCCCCTCCCACTTGTGACTGTATGACTGTAACTTTGTCGCTTGTATCCTTACGATTTATATTGACTGTTTCCTAGTATGATTTGATTGCTGATTGTATCCTATGACTATTATTAAGTGTTGTACCTGATGATTCTTGATTCTTGACGAATGTATCTTTTCTTTTATGTACACTGAGAGCATTTGCAAATGACAAATTCTTTGTGTGTCTAATCACACTTAGCCAATAAAGAATTTTATTCTATTCTGTTCTGTTCCGTTCCGTTCCGTTCTGTTCTGTTCTGTTCTGTTCTGTTCTATTCTATTCCCCAAACTAGGTAACATAATTAGTGCTACTAAGGAATGAAGTTTGCTCTCAGTTTATATTCTAGTGGCTTGCTCTGTCAGTGTTGGAGGGAATGTTCTTGGAGGTTCGTTTGTTGGGCTGTTTATTGTTAGCTTGTTTGTCAGTTATTTGATTGAGGTATTGTTTACTTCTGTTTACTTCTTGATTGTTGGTCTGATGTTAATCTTGGAGTTAATCTATTCTCATCTGGGTGCTGATTGCTAGCAGGGAGGTGTTTTGGTCTTTTTGTTCTCCTTTTGGGTTGTTGATTGTCTCTTTTGCGCAGTAGATAGATATTGTTTACCTCTATGTGTCTATTGTTGACTAATTTGTCAGTGTCAGGCTTCTAGAAAGTCTAGCATTTTTGGACTTGATTTGTCTAAGGATGGTAACAGTTTCCCAGTTGGATCTATGGCTAAGTCTGTTCATATTTTGAGAAATTATAGAGTCTCCCTCCAACATTTGCAGAGCAAGCCACCGTCTTCTCTATCTGATTGCATGAGATATAGCTCCCTATATTGTTGAAATCAGATTGCAAACATCTTGAGCATTATCTCACTACATGTGAGATAGGCGTAATTATTCAGTTTTTTAGTCTTTGGGACTGTTTTTTTTTTTCCCAAAGAGAGAAGTATTGAGATATAATTTGATTTTCTTCCAGTCTCTTGATCATTATGAACATGCTTAGAAACCACAACTAGCATTTTAACTGTGTTAACTTATGTTAAATGCTTCTGCAAAATAGAAAAGCTTCTATTTACTCAACCTCTGTAGCTCTATTACTGGCAACATTTTCTAGGGCCCATTTAACTTTCCAGAATGTCCATTTCTAGTTCAATGGTCAAACCTTCGTGCATATCATCTATTTTTAGGATATTTCTTTGTCTAAGTTCTGCAGACAACCATTTCATCCCCTTTTTCTCTTTGCGTTTCAATTTTTGCTTGCTGCAATTTTAAACAAATATATGTTCCGAATCCTTCAGACACTCTATTTATTAAATCTAATATCTTATATCTATTCTATACTTTCATTGCATAATCATATTATTATAGATGAGGCTGTATCTTGCTGGTCTATCAGTTATTTATTTTCTGTAATCTAACTTGTAATTTTGCAACAATGCATTCATGATCTCAGCCACAGTGAAATCTTGTTCTTGCTGACAGAATAGATATTCTCATATTTGTTTGCAGAATACATAATTAAGTTGATGTTGTCCATTCAATGATGTCCATGTGTTGAGTGTCTTGGAGTTTGTTGGATCATTGTTATAAAAGCTAACTTTTCTTGGCAAAAATTCTGATAGCCTGTCTTCTGCTTCATTTCACATACCAACACCAAATTTTGCTGTATTTCCAGATGCTATTTTTCACCCAGTTTTATCTTTCCAATAACCTATAATTAGTATGATGCTTTGATTTGTGTTTGTGTGTTGTTTGACTTAGTGATGCAAATCAGTACAGAACTATTCAACTTCTGCCTCTTTTATGATAAGGAAGATAGAGCTTGATTAATCATAATTTTGACTGATTTGTCTTGGACTTGGACTGTGATCGTTCTATTATTTAGTGGGTTATAGTCAAGGGTACTTGACACCCTTTTATTCATTGTGATGGTTATTCTATTTCTTCTAGGTCCTTTTTGTCTACATAGACAAATATGAAACTCCACTGACATGAAGTGACTCATTCCAATCTATTTCAGCTTGTTGATGCCAAGAATTTCACTGTTCAGTCTTGAGATCTGTGCTCTGAAAACATCAAATTACACAGCAGATATCAGAAGTGAACAATAGTTTTCTTCCAACAAAGTTGTATCCCAAGGCCACCCATAGAGTGTTGGTGTTGAATAGGAATGTTCTATAGCTTACTAACCTCTGCTGATCATCAATTTTCTCCTGATGCCTCTCCTGAGTCAGTAAACTGTGTTGTATGGAATGGAGGTTATATGCCAAATAACCATGTTAATCTTAGAGAAGAGATAATTGATACCAGAGGTGGTATTCAGCAGATTATGACCAGTTCTGGAGAACTGTTAGTGGAAAATTTGAATAGTTCAGAGAAGCGATAGCAGAAATTTTGAGTAGTTCAGAATACCACCTCTGACTGGCCCCACCCGCTGGGTCCCCACCAGCTGGGTCTTCTTTTGTTGCCCTGCACAAGAGAACGGTGCTGGAAAGCAGGTTGGTGGGGTGGGGAGAGAATGCGGATTTTACAGTATCCTTCCCCTGCCACACCCACCATGCCACGCCCACCAAGCCACACCCACAGAACCGGTAGTAAAAAAAAAATGAATCCTACCACTGTACATTACTAGGATTAAAGTTGAGATTACCCTATGTTGGCTGGTGCAATCTTAACATTGCCATAATTTTATTTTTCTATATTCTTATCTTGTTTTAATGTTTGGGTTTTTTTGTATTTATTATTGCAATCAGATTCATGTAAATTTGATTGAGATGGGTTTGTGTTTTTATGAAGTATTGGGTCTTTTTTATTTTATTTTGTGCCTTCAAATGTCACTTTTGGAAACCTTATTCATCACTGCCACTTAGCTTGAGAAAGTGGGAGGAGGTGATTTTAATTGAGTAGTTCTAAGTAGATAAAATAGAATTCTTTTGTTAGTTCAAGGTCATGGAGTGTGGCACAGGAACAAAAAGGAGCTTACTTTGGGATTGGTTTATGTGATGTGATGATGAGAGAAAAGGGGATGGTTTGTAATTTGGGACATTGTGGGAAGTCCGGGAAACTTTTAGTTTCAAAATTCCACAGGTGGGCCAGGTGCTATTTTAATAAAGGTACTTTTGAGATTATGCTTGTCTCGGAGTTACTGATTGGAATGGAGGTTCCCTGGAACACTAACATCAAGTCAGTCTCCTGATAACCACTTGGGCATTAACTCTCTTCAATTTTGTCATTGCATGCTTCCTGGGGCTGAGTATCAACCACCCAGATGGTTTTGTGCTTAAGGTAGGCAGTGGTGGGATTCAATTTTATTTACTACCAGTTCTGTGGGAATAGTTTGGTGGGCATGGCAGGGGAAGGATACTGTAAAATCTCCAGTCAGAGGTGGTATTTGCCAGTTTTCTGAACTACTCAAAATTTCTGCTACCAGTTCTCCAGAACTGCTCAGAACCTGCCAAATACCACCTCTGATTGTAGGACTAGAACTCGCTGTCTCCTGGTTTCTAGCTTGGTATCATAACCAATGTACCAAACATGCTCCCTAAGGGAAGTTTATATAATATAAAAAAGTTAGATCTGCTTTTTCTCAATTTACAGATCTGAGAATTGAGTAAAACATAATTTTCAGAACAAAAAAGGGACATCACTTTTGCAGGAGTTTATTTGAATGGGTGTATTAAGCTAACAGTTTTATACATCCTATAAATGTTATGACAACGGGGATTTTCATTTGTCTTCCAAAGAACACTTTACAGAGAAGTAAATAATAAAACTACTTCTGCATGCCAAGTGTAATGAAAAAAAAGCAAATTCTCTGACTGTTCTATTTGCATCCATTTTTAAAAACATTTCCCTGGACCTCTAATCATTATCAATATAGTATCTCTTCTTTTCCATATTTGAAAAAAATTGGAAGATGATGTTCAACAGCACCATCTGCTGATGTCTGGCATAACCATGCATATGCTTCCCCCCATTTTATTATCATATATTTTTGGAGGAATAAAAGAAGTAGGTGATAGAAATAAGAAAATCAGGTACATGTAATGAAATATGGATAAACAAGAAACAAACCTAAAATATCAAGCTAATACAATGTAATAAATCATTATAAGCTTATAAGATATTTCATATACATTTTTAATCAGAACTCACATGTCACGTCAAACTTGAAGCTAAAAATTATTAACACTGTTTCAGTCATTACAAAAGACCATTAATGTAAACAATACATTAAATCAATAATTTACATTATGAATCTAAATGAAATATTAACTGAAAAATAATGAATTTTGGACATGGCATGTAGTCCTATTAAAATTGGATTCTATGTCAGGTTTATTTTTTAAATGAAAAGTTATTCTAAACAAGGCCTATGCCTTATTTAGTTAGCCATTGTTCTGAAGAAGAAATAAAAAATCTTAACTCGTAGAATTCTTAGCACTACTAACCTATTCAGTGCCAATTAGTTATATTTTAAAAGGTTACTTGGTTTAGTGAAATTTAGTAAGATTATCTCAGGTTGTAAAGGAATTACAATGTTTAGAATATGTTCCATTTTACACTGAATTGTTTTCCAGTATTTTTTAACTATTATTGCCACATATATATAAAAAATAAACAATCCAGCCTCATTACATTGCCAGCACTTGTGGATTTATTTATTTATTGGAAAAAGGATTATTCATTTTAGCAGTCAAGACTGTATAATAATGATAAAGCATCTCATACAAATTCTCTCTAAGTATAACGTTTAAAGTAAATGTGATATTCTTCTTCCACTGAAATTCCTACTGTTGCTACAGGGAAATGTAGTTCACACATATACTTATACTTAGATAATCTAACACAGAAGCAGCATTAATGTGTTTGGAAAAAGAGTTGAAGCCTGATCTTGCACATTAATAGGAGTTTTACACATAGTATTGTAATAAAAGAGAAAGTAAAAATCATTCATAGTTTTCCCCCATAGTCATGAGCGGTCATTAGGTGAAGTCTTATTCTTCATATTGTTGGAAGAAATATCAGTCTGGTTCAGTTCCAAGCTGGGAGACAAAATGGAGGTTGGAGGCTGATTGGAAAGAGGGTCCATTTATTGATGAACAGAACCACGTCTGTAGTTCTGGTGCAGCTGACCACATGGAGTTGAAAGTGTGGGGGGGATATTTATACCTTCTCTTGGCCTTTGCACTTGAACTTCCTGTTCTTATGCAAGAACATGTATTCTATTAGCTGATGACAGACTCACATGGGACCGTGTACAAATCCTAGGCGTTTGTCTGAGCTAAGTTTGGTTGAAGTTTACTGGGAGTGGTGCAACTGAGATGATGCAATGAATGGGCTTGTGTTCTGAAAAGGTGTTAGGCAATTCCTATTATGGCTTAATGGCTAATCCTACCTTTGTTGGATCTTGGGTGACGGTATTTGCTTAAGTGCTGATATCTGCTGAGGGCTATTAAGAAAAATAGGGACTGCTTTCCAAGAGTATGTTTCTCCATTTCTCATCCCGGGAAATATAATATTCTGCTTTTTTAATATTTTCTAAAATATTTCATTCTTCTAGGAAAGGGTGGGTGCTAACTTTCTACAATCTCAACAAAAGAGAATATACATAGCTCAGGATTGGACTGTGGGGTTCTTGATGCTCCTTGAATTTTGTTGTTTGCTTACAGACATTATCCAACTAGGCAACATCATGGTGTTGGTTTTGCTCGTTGTTAATATGCAGGAACTTGCCCTGCCGGTAAAGGTGCATTTTTCTCCTGATAGTTTGATTATGGCATTGTTTCCTGCTTGAAGTTTTTCTGGTGTGAATCCCTGCTTATCTGGGTGTTGGTTGCAGAAGAGGATGTTCTCCATATAATTTATATCAATCCTTTTATAAGTCATCCTGTTGCTGACCATTATGTCACATTGCCATAGCAAATTCATATTTAATTCTGTGCTGTGTAAAGCAATAATTTATTCTTAATCTTCCCTGAATCTTCTGCCATTTGGTTTCATGGGATGATATTGACTTTACTTCCAGAAAACGCCTCCATTTTTTCCACACCCTTTTTAATACCAGTATCCTATCCTATGTTACTGGCATTCCTAAACCCAAAACCCAAACATGGTAACTTTTTATGTATGGGTAAATAGCATTCCTTGCAACACCAATATTCATAAGGGATACATTTGACTGAAAGACATTCAGCCTCTTTTACAGTTTACTTAAGGGGAAAAAAGTTTCTGATTTTAAATCCTTTTATTATTACACTAACTCAAACATATTATCCATAAAGAAAGAATTGAAGTGGAAATGGAAATGGAAACATAGCAAGAAGAACTAATGGCAGATGAACCAAGGCAGTCATAGAATGGATCCCACTTGATAAAAAAGCATTCATGAAAGAGATCTAAAAATATATATACACATACTATATACATATACATACCGTATATCAGAGGTGGTATTCAGTAGGTTCTGACCAGTTCTGAAGAACGGGTAGCTGAAATTTTGAGTAGTTTGCAGAACTGGCAAATTCCACCTCTGACTGGAGGTTTTACAGTAACCTTCCCCTGCCATGCCCACCAAGCCACGCCCACAGAACTGGCAGTAAAAAAAATTGAATCCCATCACTGCTGTATATATACCATATATATACCGTATGTATGTATGTATGTATTTGTTTTCTTAAGTTTTCGCAGGTATTTATATGTATGATATTCAGCTTTGTTCGGGTATTTTCCCACGTCATTATAGTTGTGCTTTTAAAGTTGTAGCAAAGTTTCAGCAGAATCTCATCTGCCATCATCAGGCTTCTGTATAGTATTCGTCTGTGAGGCAGACTTTCACAGCCGTTTCTGTTTTAAATTTGGTGCTGGCCTACGTTGTGCCAGAATGGTTTTTTCTTCATCCTGATTGGTTGGGAGTCTTGGTCTGTGTTTATTGGTCTTGAGTTTGCTGTGTTCTACTTGATTGGTGTTTCTAATATCTTCTGTCTGTTTTGTAGCTTTTTTTGTCTTGATTGGCTGGCAACATTGTGTTTCCTGTATTGGAGCCTTTTAGTGCGGCTTGGCTCTGAGTAAACGGACAACTATCATTTATTAGGAAGCTAGGTTTCATCTGGGTGCCTGGTTGGGGTGTTTTTGAGCAGGAGGTATCAGGGGGAATCTGTTTGTGCCCAGGTGTTTGCCTGGCTTGTGGTGTGGAGATTTTTTTGTTTGAGAGTGCAGGCTTCCAGATAATTGACAGCCTGGTGGAGTCATCTCTTCTATTCATGCTTTCAGGTCTTTTTTCAATCTCTATGGCTTCTCTGATAATTCTGTAGCTGGGGTTTTCTATAGTGGCTAGGGTTTTGGTGCCATTGAAGTCGATGCTATGACCTGTTGCTTTCATGTGTTGGACTAGTGAGGAAGTGTGTTCCAGCTTTTTTACTGCATTTTTGTGTTCATCCAGGTGGGTACTTATTCTTCTATTGGTCTGTCCAATGTATGTGACAGGGCATGAAGTCCCCTGTGCATCATCAAGCCTGATGATGGCAGATGAGATTCTGCTGAAACATTGCTACAACTTTAAAAGCACAACTATAATGATGTGGGAAAATACCCGAACAAAGCTGAATACCATACATACACATACACACACAGTGTTTGTATATTTGGTTTTGGAGTGTTCAGGTCTTTTCCCATGTAAGATTGAGAGTATCTTGGCGACGTTTCAATGAGGTCCCACTCGCCATCTTCAGGCTGGTGCTTTTGGCTTCGTGCTTGTGCAAGTAAAGTGTGATCGGAGCTGCCATCTCTCTATAAATACTGGTGGGGAGGTGTGGTGTGCTGGCTCTGTTGTAAGCAGGTTGGTTGGCTGAGTTGTTATTTCTTGATTGGTTGATGGAGTTGATGTTTGCAAATTGGTTGGCTTTTTCGTAAGAACCTGTGTGGCTGAGGTACTGGCTGTGTGTCTATCAGCCTCCTGTGTTGTAATGACCTGGGTAATGGGCTGTGTGATGACCTTCTGAGTGCTATTGTTGTCCCATCCTGGGTCTTGTGCTGTAATCTCCTGGGTTGTTGGATGTGTTGCAACATCCTGAGGTTTTGTGGTGTAACCTTCTGAGTTCTGTGATGTGATATCCTGAGCAGATGGCTGTGATGTAATGTTCCAGGTTTTGATTTGGCTCCGAGTTTGAGGTCTGGCTATATGTTCATGGCATGTGTCAGTTTGGGGTGTGTGGCAGCTAGTGATACAGCTGTGGTCTGTGTCGTATATCTCATACGCACAAAGGACGCGAGGCAGTGACTTGGTTCAGCTCTTTATTCGGGTAAAACACAAGTGGGGAAAGTGGGGAAGAAGCGCGGCTTAAAAGACCTTCTGCTGAGTGCTGCGGCCAATCGGGTCGTTTTGAATCGCCCGCGATCGGCTCAGCCAATCGCGGGCGATCCCGGCGACCAATCAGTGCCGCGCACTCAGCCAATCCGGTGGCAGTGCGTTTTAGCCAATCCGGGTTGCGGTTCGAGTATGTAGATTTCTATACAGAACACCCCTCCCCTCTTGGTTTGGTCCTACGTGACGTAGTCCCGTAAGTAGGCGGGCTCCGTATTTTCCTACTTGACTTGCGTTGGTCAGTTGTCATCTGGTTGTTGGCGGTTCGGGTGGGACTCCTGTCGCTCTCCGCCTCGTTGATGGAACCGCCTGGAAGGTGAGTCAGGCCTCTCGCCGCGGCTCCCTCCTGGTCTTCCCGGGTCGGTCGAGCTGCTGGCTCCGCTGCTCCCGCTCGGCTTTTCCGGGCTGGTTGAGCTGGCTTGGCTGCTCCCCTCGGGCTTCGGGGTCGGTTGAGCTGGCTCGGCTGCTCCTTCCAGGCGAGGCTTGGTGGGTCGCTCTCCGGTTCTTCAGGTGGTGAGTACTGCTGGTTCCTTTTCGGGTGGGTTTGTTCTTTGGGGTCTTCCCTCCCCTCTTGGTTGGTGTCCTGCCGGTTCCCTTCTGTACCTGGTATCTGCGTGTCGGTTGTGTTTCCCGCGGTGGTTCTTGATCTCAGTTGGTCGATGTGGCGCTTCCACGCTCGTCCGTCAGCTGTTTGGAGGCGGTGCAGAGTGGCCCTGTTGCTTGGGTGATCGTTGCCGGTACCCAGAGGGTCTCCGGTGAGGTTTTTGCGTAAACCTTGTCTCCCGGTGAGAATGTTCTGTGTTTGCTGGTAGAATCAGGGGTCTTTCCGGGTTGTATGTGGGGTGCAGGCGGTCGGCGGGGATCGCAGTTTTCTTCCCATTAATAGCTCCGCTGGGCTCTTGTTTGTTGTGGTACTCGGGGTTATGTGTTGAATTAGGAGCATTCGATTTATCTTGTCCTGTATGTCGCGGTTTCGATCTTTTGGATGGTCTTTTTGTGAATTGGACCATTTTCTCCGCCCTACCGTTCGCGCCGGGTGTGCGGCGCTGTTATGCGTGTCGGATCCTCGTTCTGCTAGGAATTTCTCGAGCGGTAGTGCGGTGAACTGGGGCCGTTGTCCGATACGATGACATCTGGGAGGCCGTGGGTTGCGAAGAGTTTGCTGAGTTCTCTGATGACGGAGTCTGTGGTGGTCGTCTTCATGTTGCTTACCTCAGCCAGTTTGAGTAAGCGTCTACGGTTATCAGGAAGGTGTGTCCTTTGGTTGGTCCCTGAAATCTCGTGGATTCGGGACCATGGACCCCTGGGGTTTCCCACTCTCGGCTCGGGCGGCGGGTGGGTTTGGTCTTGATTCCTGGCACTGCTTGCAGGAGGCTACCCAGGCTTCGATCTCTTTGTCCATCCCTGGCCACCAGGCGTGGCTTCTGGCCAGGGCTTTTGTCCTAACGATGCCGGGGTGCCCTTCGTGTAGCATGCTTAGGACTTTTTTTGTAATTTTTCCGGGATTACGACCCTGTCCCCCACAATAAACAACCTTTTTGTGTTGACAGTTCTGTTTGTCGGCTCCGGTAAGCTTTGAACTCGCTGTCTTCCTCTTTTTCTGGCCAGCCTTTCCCCACCCATCTCAGGACCTGCGCCAGACGTCTGTCTTTATTGGTTGCTAGGGCAATGTCTGCGCGGTCAGGGGTAGGTTGGGTAAGGTCTCGATGCTCAGGGTAGACGTGGTTGGTGCTGGAGTCGTCGTCCAGGGTTGGCAACGGTGTGCGGCTGAGGCGTCTGCGTGCGGAATTGTTTTGCCGGGCGGTGGATTAGTCGGTAATTGTAGGCGGCAAGAAATTCGGACCACCTTGTCATCCTTGGGGAGAGGATGATTGGTGTGGCCGGTCTCCTGCCAGTATTCCCAGCAGTGGTTTATGGTCCGTGATTATGGTGAAGGTCCTGCCGTAAAGGTATTCGTGGAATTTCTTTACGGCGCGGCGATGGCTAAAGCCTCCTTATCCAATTGGCTGTAGTTTCGTTCGGGTTTTGAGAGGGTCCTCGAGAAAAAGCGATGGGCGCTTCTTTTCCGTCTGCGAGGGTGTGGCTGAGGATGGCTCCTACTCCGAAGGGGATGCGTCGCACGTTACCGTGATGGGGAGTGTCTCGCTGTACTGGATGAGGACAGCGTCTGATGTGAAGGTCCTTGGTTCTGTTGAAGGCGTCCTCTTCTCGTCTCCCCCCGTCCAGGTGGCTGCCTTGTCGAGCAGCCTATGCAATAGCTCCGCCTGTCGCCTTTTGGGGCAGGAAAACATTGTAGAAATTTATTAACCCCAGGAACGCTTGTAATTCCGTTTTGTTTCGGGGCTTCGGGGCTTCTTTAATGGCTTTTATTTTGCCCTCGGTGGGGTGGATTCCATGCTGATCTAGTAAATACCCCAGGAACTCGACCCTTGTTGTGTGCAGTTGGCACTTCTCTCTCTTAACCTTGGAGCCCGCGTTTTGGAATCTCCTCAGTACTTCCCGTGGCGGCCCTCTAATTGTTTCGATCAGCCCGGCTACCAATACATCGTCAAAGTACGGCACCACCCTTTTATGCCCGGAGGAGTCTTTCCATCAGGCTTTGAAATACCCCGGGCTACGCTGACTCAAGTGCAGCCTCTTGCAGCGGAAGGCCCCGGTGTGTGACTATTGTCTGCGCTTGGCGGTTTCCTCGTCTACCGGCAGTTGCTGATAGGCTTGTGCCAGGTCGAGTTTGGCGAAGACCCTGCCTCCTCCCAGTGAGTGCAAGAGGTGTTGTACTACTGGGACGGGGTAGGCGCTTTGTTGTAGCGCGCGGTTTAGGGTGGCCTTGTAGTCCCCACAGATTCTCACCGACCCGTCTGGCTTTATCGGGGTGACTATGGGGTCTCCCCATCGGGCATGATCTGTGGCCTCGAGGACTCCCTGTTCGATGAGCTTGTTTAATTGCTCATCGATTTTGGGTCCGGAGGGGGCGAAGGTACTCGCCTGGGTTTGAGGCGGATGGGTGCAATGGTGGGGTCTAGGCTGAGCGATATTGGGGGCCCCGGTACTTGCCTGGGTTCCCGTCGAAGACCTCCTGGAAGTCGCGCACGAGCTGTTCCTCCCAGTCTGCTTCGGCGATGTGGTTGGTGCGGTCACTTCTAGTCCCAGCGGCGCAAACCATTGTAGTCCCAATAGGCTGGGGCGGTCTCGTTCGGCGACTGTTAGCGGAAGTATTTCGGTGCGCCCTTTAAAAGTGACCTTGAAGTGCCCGGTCCCCACCACGGGATGCGATTCCCCTGGTAATCTTTGAGGGCAGTGTTTGGCTCTCCAGCTCGTGCCGCTTCATGGAAGGTACTAGTCGCTAATTTCCCGCCATGCGACCATGGACAGAGTGCGACCGGAGTCGACTTCCATTTTGCAGGGCGGTCCTCGATCTCGACCTCCACGTGGACCTTCCGGCTGTCCCAGTTGGAGGAATGGCCGAGCGATGACCGTTTGGTGGGTTTCCTCACGCTGGCGGCCTTCGTGTAAGCGGCGGTTCCTCGCTTCCCGGCTCCAGCGGCTCTCGCTGTCCCGATCGCGGTTTCTTGGTGGAGTGTTGTTGCGCCTGGTGGTGTCGCGTCTTCGGGGGTTGTGTCTTGGTGGCGGGGCTGTGGTTCCTCTTTAGGCGGCAGACCTTTGCGATGTGTCCCGTTTGTCGCAATGGCGGCAGATCGCGTCTAAAAAGCGGCATTCTGACCTTGGGTGCTCACCCCGCAGCGGCACACTGGAACTTTGATCTTCGGTTCCGTGGGTCGCGCCGGTCGCGCCCGTCTGCATGCGATGGACATCTTCCTCGTCGTCTTCCGAGCCTGAGGAGGACTCGAGGTCGCCGTGGTGCGTGGAGGTGGCTGTTCGGTAGTTGTCGTCGGTCGCGGCTGCGGTGGTCCGTTCTGCGGTGCTGGTTTGCTTCAGTTGGGCTGCGGATCTCCGGGTCGCTTCTGCTGCCGTGGCGTCTGCGAGGGCATCCGCGAGGAGATGTCGCCTTTTGCCATGATCCGGCTTTGCAGGACGGAATCCCGGAGGCCGAGGGCGACGCGGTCCCTCAGGGCTTCGTCTAGATCGGTAAACCCGCATAGCCCTCCGAGGTCCCTGAGCTCTGCCACAAACTTGCTGACGCTCTCACCTTGCTTCTGGTCGCGGCGGTAGAATTCGTGCCGACGAATGAGGGTGGGCACAGCGGGTGCGTAGTGGCTCCTCAGCAGGGGTTCGAGGTGCGTCCCAGTCCATGACCTTCACATCGAGCGGCTTGGCAAGGGCTTTTGCCATTTTGAAAACAGCGGGGCCAGTGCGTGAGAAAAGCGGCCCGTTTTCTTTGTCCGTTCGCGTCCTTGAGATTGTTGCTCTCCAAGAACATGAGGAATCGGTCGATGTAAGATTCCCATTCTTCAGTAAGCGGCGTTGAAAGGAGCGGGTGGCACGTTGCCGCTGGCCATGTTGCGGTTGCGGTTCCGTGGGCCACGTGCGGTGTGGGATTTGCTAGAATCCCACCTTCGTCGCCAGTGTCGTATATCTCATACGCACAAAGGACGCGAGGCAGTGACTTGGTTCAGCTCTTTATTCGGGTAAAACACAAGTGGGGAAAGTGGGGAAGAAGCGCGGCTTAAAAAGACCTTCTGCTGAGTGCTGCGGCCAATCGGGTCATTTTGAATCGCCCGCGATCGGCTCAGCCAATCGCGGGCGATCCCGAGCGACCAATCAGTGCCGCGCACTCAGCCAATCCGGTGGCAGTGCGTTTTAGCCAATCCGGGTTGCCGGATTTCGAGTATGTAGATTTCTATACAGAACAGTCTGGTTTCTGGATGATGGTTACCTTTCATCTATGGGATGGGTTTGGGTTTGAATCTGGTGAGGGAGATTGGTGGTGGTGTCATGTGTTGTTTTGGGTCCAGTGTTAGTTTTTGTGGCTGGGACTCGTTTGTTGATAACGGCTAGTTTCCATATGTCTGGTAGGTGGGAGGTGTCATCC
This sequence comes from Pseudonaja textilis, assembly GCF_049901715.1. Taxonomy (NCBI): domain Eukaryota; kingdom Metazoa; phylum Chordata; class Lepidosauria; order Squamata; family Elapidae; genus Pseudonaja; species Pseudonaja textilis. The sequence goes on from NC_141991.1 coordinate 29,570,144, forward strand.
CATTTATTCATATTATGGGGGTGTTTCTCTATTTCGATGGCTTCCCTGATTATTCTCTTGCTGAAGTGTTCAGTATTGAAGATTAATTTGGTTACCTCAAAATTAAAGCTACAGGACATGAAATTAATTCTGATACACACACACACACATTCCAAAAGTCTTGTTCTTTTCAGAACACATTGTTTGTAATTGACAAATCATCCTATTCCAGAGCAGGAAGAAAGGGCTGCATACTGTAGTTAAATTATTTCTCATTTTGTCAGTAAGCACTGCAAAACAAAAGTACATTTTTTTCTCTTCTCAGCTCAGTTGGTAATCCTCCAACAAGAAGTTTCAGATTTACAGAATGTGATGCCTAACTGTATGCCACAAGAATAGCTAACCCATTCATTTGTAAAATTTTAAGTTGGTAAAAGAATATGCGTTAAACACCTTTGTTGGGGGGAACAAAAAGAAGCTTAAGGTTTCTGCGCTAGTTTTTAATTCACCAGTGCCAAGTCTCAAAGCAAATATAGTTTCTTCAGGATTACAGTTCCAAGTAGTTTGCTACGGAGGTCTCAGTAGCACTGCCAAAGCTGAATAAGTGAGAACAGATAAAGACTAGCCAAAAGGTAGAAACTTGGAGTTTAGGAAATTACAGCCAAGGTACAAAACTTGGGGTGGAAGCCCAGGAAGATGGCAGAGGCAGGACTTGGCTCAAGTTAAAAACTTGGAGATGACTCTACCTCTTTGAATGTAGGAGACTTTTTGATTGCTAGGCCAAATGGGATAGATGGGAAGGGTCTCCACATCCAATCTCTTCTCTCTTTGTAACCTGACTTATTGTCAATTAAATGACTGTATATGTTTAAAAGATAAAGGGAACTGCTTAACACCTCCCGCCCCATGCTTCCTTCCTTCCAATTTGTGGTTTAGGTAGAAGTGAGGACTTTCCATCCTCATCTATGTCTTAATAAATATAGCCTTTACTTCAAATAAACCTGAAGTAAATATAGCCTTTACTTCATTGATAGGTGCACTAAGTCTACACTTTACATTCTAGGCAACACTTGCCTAGAAGTGTTGCATTTTAATGGTACTTCCTATTACTTAATTATGCAGTGTTCTTACAGCTATCTTTTCAGAAGATATCTTCTAATAAGAATTCCTACTGAATTCAAGTCTCCCAACACAAATTCGTATCCCAGGTAGGATATTCTCATAGTAGTTGAACCATTAATTAACCAAATGATAATTTTAATAGAATCATTCGGGAGGTGTCACACTAAACTTTAATGTGGGAGTGGAGGTGTCATACTAAACTGTAATGTGTTTAGTGCTCATTATGTTGCATATTGTACGGATGTGGATTATTATTATAAACTAAAAGCAGGATATAAACATGAATAATCAGGCATATCAGAGGTGAGTTGAAGACCTCATTGCCTTCTGAGACATGTCCTAGAACAGGGGTGTCAAACACGATTTCATTGAGGGCTGCATCAGGGTTGTGTGTGACCCCAGTGGGGACAGAATGGGCATGGCCAACTCGATGTCACTCATGTCTGGGGCGCCAGTGGTGGCCTGAGCGCTCTACTTGGGAGTGTGGGAAGCCACCTCCTCCCAGAAGAATGAAATATTTTAGGAAATATTAAAAAGGCAGAATATTAAATTTCCCCTAAAAGAGAAATAGAAATCTTAAGGGAGACAAAAACTCAGCCCCAGCTCCCTGCCTCAGCAGATATTTGGTGCCAATTAAGAAAGACTGGGCCATTCTATTGACAACACAAAAGACCTTCAGCCTCAGAGTGATGAGATTAGCCCTCCCTCAAGATCCAAAACCAGGACAAAGCCATTAAGACACAATAGGAATTGCCCAACACCCTTTCAAAACACAAGCTTCTTTATTCATTACCCTCCAAGCTTCAACCAAACCTGGGAGCTCAGACAACCTCAGCTATGACCCCTGCATAACTCCATGGTGACAGCAACCAATAGAATACATGCTCTTGCACAGGAACAGGAAGTTCAAGTTCAAAACCCAAAGAAGGTATAAAAACCCCTCATTCTCCACTCCATGTTGTCAGCTGCCCAGGACCTCAAACCCATATAGTCCTGTTCATCAATAAACCATCTTTCCAATCAGCCTCCATGTTTCCAGTGTATTTTTCCCCACTTGGAGCTGAACCAGATGGATATTTCTTCCAACAGGAGAAAAAAAATAGATGTATTTAAACAAGATATTAAGGTACAAGGATTACAAAAATACTAGTAGTGAAGGGCATAGTTTTCTCAGTCATAAATAAATGGCTGTGAAAGCTGGACCATCAGAAAGGTTGAATGAAGAGAAATGGATGCCTTTAAATTGTGGTATTGGAGGATATTTTGGCCGAGGATATTTTCCAAGCAAAATCTTCAGCCCTAGATGAAATAAAAACAGATGGCTCACCAGAAGCTCTAATAAGGAAGCTAACAGCTAAAAATTTTGGACATATGATACAAGGGCAAAAGTTATTGGAAAAAGACCTCAATGCCTGGAGGAATCAAAGGCAATTAAAGACAGGCCAACTGAAGATGACTATATTTGATCAACACAAGCAGGAGCTCACAAGAATTCAAAGAAGCAATGACTAGGATAGTTCTGGCAAAATCATGTCAAGAGTCAGAATGATGAAGATGAAGAATGAGTGCAAAGAAGCAAAGGAAGAGCTTCAGGAAGATGGTGCGACAGAACTCAGTGGTGCTCCAACAAGCTGGATGAGAAGATCTTAAAGACTACAATGTTTAGTATTTCACCATCACTCCTGTATGATAGTTCCAGAACTGAGATTGCTGTTCCTAGAAAGCAGTTGATACAATGGCACTGACCAAGGCTAATACAGATAGACCTCGACTCGGGACCAGAATTTCCACTGCTAAGCAAGGTGGTTGCTAAGTGAGCCATGCTCAATTTTATTACTTTTTTTGCCACGACTATTAAGCGAATAATTTCAGTTGTTAAATGAATCAAACCAAAAAAATTGGTTTCCTCCATTGACTTTGCTTGTCAGAAGCTGGCTGAGAAGATCGTGAATGGTGATCACATGATTCTAGGACACTAAAACTGTCACAGATACATGCCAGTTGCCAAGCACTCCAATTCTGATAATGCTGGGACGGTCATAAATACAAGGACTGGTTGTAAGTGACCTTTTTAGTCATCGCTGTAATGTTGAACACTCACTAAACAAATGGTTGTAAGTCAAGAATTATCTATACGTTACAACACGATTTCACCCGAAGCTCTTTCTCTCTGGCTATCTGCATTGCCTTCGAAAACACTGCATCGTCTTCTAAAAACAGATTTCAATAATGCACAGGCTGTTTTTGCACATACAGAAAAGACGGGATGCAATTGTTAGGTTTTTTTTTTAACCAATTATTATTGAAAAGGCATCTCCCTAATGCCAGCCCTGTTTCTATTTAGTAACATTTATATTCTGACCCAGTCCTGCAGATACCCACCGCTGTGGATGGGAAGATGATTAAAAGCGTACTCCTGGGTCTTTGAGAACAACACAAATGCTATGCATACATCGGTTGGGCTAATGTGAATCAGATTGTATCAAACTGGATAAACCCCCAAGCCAACAAGTGAAATTTTGCTGGTTGGAAAGATGCAACGGATCATAATGAGTTCAACCTGACAGAGGTTTTCAGCACATTTTTGGTTACCCTTTCTCCCCCCACCCACCCCACCCCAAATCATCCTTTTCAAAAATTGGATTCTAGCACGTTTGGATAATGGGCGTATACAAATTCTGGACCATGATGAGATATGCAGACATGCACAGATTAATAATGGGATGAAAAAGAATAACCATGCACAGAACCACAAATGTGCAAAGGCAGTAGAAAAAGAGATATCAAGTCTGTAAGGTAACTCTTCCATTCCTGAGGTCTCTCAGCTTCTCTTGTTCTGCAGGTGATCAGGACTTGCACTTTCCCAAGTTAAATTGAAAAGTCTTGTTGCAATGATGGAACTCAGAGGAAAAAAATAGGGATGTTCCAGAATGCAATTGAGTCAAGCCTTACCATTATGTGTGGACCTCATCATAAATGCAATAAAGGAAAGTTTTCCAAAATAAACCAATCTTGAGTTACTGGTCTTTGAGTTTCTATTTAAACCTCCTCTTCCCATTCTGCCTGTTTTTCTTATTTCCCCAGATTTAAATAGCATCACACATCCACATCAGTTTAGATATCTGAAATCTGTGTGTGCAATTTGAATATCCTTCTTTTTATTACTTTTTATTTATGTATTAAACAAATTTGTGTAGCTGCCCAATTCACACATAGGCGACTTTGGATGGTTTACAAAATTTTCCCGTCTGACTATTCTGCAGTTATTCAGAGAGCAAGAATTCAAAGACATGTTTATATTCCAGTAGGAAAAAAAGAAGATCCCAAACTGAGAATACTTGGGGTTGCTTCATTATTCTTCATCCATCCATCCATCCATCCACCCATCCATTCAATTTCTATAGCTATCCATATCAACCAGATTACTCTGATTCATTTAAAAATATTTATTTTTACATATATTATCATTACGGGACAAACACATATTTAAAAATGATCTGAGCCAAAGCATTTTGTGTTTAGCGTGCATCTTTAAGATTCACAAGAGCCAGATGCACATGCCAGCAGAAGCTTGGTATGTTTCCTTTTCTTCACCAACCACAGAGGTGGTATTCAGCAGGTTCTGACCAGTTCTGGAGAACCAGTAGCCAAAATTTTGGGTAGTTTGGAGAACCGGGAAATACCACCCCTGACTGGAGATTTTAAAGTATCCTTCCCCTGCCATGCCCACCAAGCCACGCCCACAGAACCACTAATAAAAAAAATTGGACACCACTGGACAGGTTCCTTCTTAACTACAAAATGAGAGACCAGGTCAAAAGCTACTCTTTTTCTGTTGCTCTTTGGTGTAGGTAGGTAGGTACGGAAGAGAAGGAAGAAGGAAGGAAGGAAGGAAGGAAGGAAGGAAGGAAGGAAGGAAGGAAGGAAGGAAGGAAGGAAGGAAGGAAGGAAGGAAGAAAGAAGAAAGAAAGAAAGAAAGAAAGAAAGAAAGAAAGAAAGAAAGAAAGAAAGAAAGAAAGAAAAAAAGACTAGAGCAAATGGAAGCACCTTGAATGGGCTAATGTTTAGAGACGCAACCAAAGCATATCTTTTTTGTTGCCTTTACCAAATGAGTAGCTTTCACTTAGAGTGGTATCTATTATATACAAGCAGATACTAAGTCATCTGGGCCTGGTAAATAAAAAAACACCTTGAATTGGATAAGGAACGTTACAATGTTTTGTTAATGTTATCTTGATTCTTGGCAACAACAAGGCAACTTATCTGGCAGACTTCTGTTATACATGTGTAATACAAGCAGGCCGTCTTTCTGGGGCAGAGTATTGTGTGGGCTGAGAACAGTAAAAAGATAAGGCGGCACCATTAATAAGGCTGGCTTTGATGTGGGCAGCATACAAACTAAGTGGTGCTGCGTAAAAGATCCATTTTAGAAAAGGAAGAATGGTGATGAATAACTAAGGCTTGATAACACTACTTGATTTACAAGCCCATATCAACGCAACACTGAAATAGGTCCTTTCCCCCCACAAACATAGACACATATATATGAAACCACAAAGCAAATATGGGCTTTCTTTCTAGAAACTTTTCAGTGATTTTAACTGCAAGGCTTTTTACAGAATTACTCACTGGACAAGTTGAAAAGTAACAGAAAAGCTAGCAATCTTGACACACAGTAAAATAAAACTCATTTGTTACTAACAAAAACATTACCCATCCTAAAGACACATACGAAGATGCAAGCTTTCAAGTAGTGAAGTGTTACATAAAATAAAAACGGAGAAGAAGGAGAAAAAGTTAAAAAGACAAGCCATAGATTTTGCCATTTAGAATTAACACAAGCAAAATTGTCGAGATGTACCATTTATAATTTTCAATCATATAAGGTAAAATAATAACTGGTGAAGAATGAGGAAGTGGGGATTTACAACCTATCTTTGGGCTTCCCAAACTCAGATGGCCAAATTCATTAAACTATAATCTATAATGTGCAAACCATAACCACAGTGCGTTATAGCTCAGTTTAGTGCGATGTGTGAATCCAGCCATTCTCAGTTGGAAGAGTTAGTAAGTATCAGAATCCTCCATGTGTGACATTGTGATTTAGCTATGTTATAACATGAGAAGTCCATTTTAGTGCCAGGATAATATAAACGCTACCATCTATTTTTTACATTACATTTTACATCTATTCTTTACATTCAATGCTTACTCTTAGAATTTTAATTTGAGTGGAGCTTTATTTTTTATTTATTCTCGATTATAATGCCATGCATGTTTTATTACAATTAGAAATATAACCCACTGGAAGTACTGTTGTTGGCAAGCAAAAGAATTAGATCAAGTCAATCAATTCATCTTTATTTATTTTTTAATTTGTTTATGCATCACTAAATCTGTCAACTTAAAAGAATCTGTTAAGGAAAGATATAGCCACTGCAGAATATCTATTGAATAGAAGCTGAAACATCTGTCTGAATAGTGCCTGAATATTTTTAGACTTTTGAAGGATATAGGTAGCAGCCTACCGTGCTACAGCACAGAGGTATCTTATTCCTACAATATGATAGCTAATCCCTCTAAATTCCTGGTCAGTTGGAGGTATTAAGCACAGATAGGAAGGAAGTTAGGATGACTCATCTGGCCTTTTGTTAATTCCCTTGATTATTATTATTTTTTTTAGACTGCTGGCTATTGAACTTTCTCTGCAGTTGATAATAAACCAGGCAAAGACTTTTTCTTTTCAACTAAACTTAGGGAATTCATCCTTTCACAATCCTCTCGGCTCAGTGTTGTATTTGATTATACAGAATAAATATTGTATCATGTGCTCATGTAACCAATAGCTCTAGCATGATCTTCTAGACAGCCTTCACCAAGACCTCCCCCAAAACTGCAGCATGGCAGAATCTGGCTGCAACATCTGTTTGGCTTTCAAATTAGAACATTACCCCCAAATCATATTCAAAAAGATAATGGGTATCATAGAGAGCTATTTCAGTTCCATGTCCAAATCATCAAGCAGGTTTGGTGTGGCAAACCAGTTTCCTAACACAATTAGGAATTCCTGTTCATATGAGGCACAGTGGTATGGTGGTTAGAGTGTAGTACTGCAGGCTACTTTTGCTGACTGCTGACTGCCTGCATTTTGGCAGTTCAAATCTCACCAGGCTCAAGGTTGGCTCAGCCTTCCATCCTTCCGAGGTGGATAAAATAAGGACCCAGATTATTGGGGGCAATAGGCTGACTTTATAAACCACTTAAGAGAGGACTGTAAAACAATGTAAAGCTGTATATAAGTGCTATTGCTAAGTGCTATTGCTATTGGTATATCCAGCTTCATCCAGTCTTCATGCAAACTCAAGAAGAGTAATAAGAGCTTATTTATCAGAGCTATTTTCCTAGTACATACTTATTTTCAGCATCCAGTCCTCTCTGTACATGTTGTCATCAACCCTCAGCCACTCTATGGATCAGTACTCTTCATGTTCCTCTGTCTCTCAATGCCTGTACATGATGAGCCATCAATCCTATGATCTCTAGATATCATAGCCAGTTATCGTGGTTAAGGTTGTTGTATGCTATTGCGGCAAAAGAATCCTGCTGAATCAGACAAAACCTCTATCTAATCCAGCATCCTTTGTCAAGATGTGTGTATGTATGTGATTTCTCACAAAAGAGACTCTGGGTGATGTACAAGAATTAAACAATAACCCCAAACACAAAATAACCTGCCAACAGCAGCACATCTAGAGAAATAGCAGGTTTTCAACCCCCTTATGAAAACCTAGTAGGGTTGGAGCCATCCAGGTTTCTTAGGCATGCTCTTCCAAAGGCAGGCATGGCCAAGAAGACACAACTTCAGAGTCCAACAAGATGTTTGACAGAAAAGACCCAAAGCATGCCCAGTTGTGCAAGAACAGTGCACACACTGAGAGAGACTAGATGTATAAACAACACTTTAAACAATCATGGCCAGTGAATATGAATAAAGAGCGAATTTTAATGTTCCCTGGTTGAATATGCCTAGCCTTCTCCTGCCTCACAGCAGGAAGTTGGATGCAGTCAGCACTCTTGAGGTGCATCTCCACACGATGCATAGTTGGAACTCTTGAGGTGTTTATGTCAGCCTTATAGCTATAAGCCTCTTTATAGAGAAAGTAAGCAAACAAGCAAACCAGTACTCCCTAATGAGTACTCTTCTTTGACTGTGGTTGGTGGCTTTTCAAAAGACCACTAATTCTTATTAGCCTGACAAATTAGCCATCAGTAAGGTAAAGGTAAAGATTCCCCTTGCACATACATGCTAGTCATTTCCAGCTCTAGGGGGCAGTGCTCATCTCCGTTACAAAGCCGAAGAGCCAGCGCTGTCCGAAGACGTCTCCGTGGTCATGTGGCCGGCATGACTAAACGCCAAAGGCACATGGAACACTGTTACCTTCCCACCAAAGTGGTCCCTATTTTTTTACTTGCATTTTTTACATGCTTTTGAACTGCTAGGTTGGCAGAAGCTGGGACAAGTAACGGGAGCTCATTCCATTATGCAGTACTAGGGATTTGAACCGCCATTAGTAGATGCATAGATATAAACTATACCCACCTACTATGCAAAAGTGACTATCAACACGTCAAAAGGGGAACAAAAAGACCAAAACACCTCCCTACTAGAAGTCAGCATCCAGGTGAGCATAGATGAAGTCCAAGATTAACATCAGACCAACCATCAAGAAGTAAACAATACCCCACTGAATGAACTGCTAAGCAAGATAATAGCAAACAGACCAACCAAAGAAACTAAGACCATTCCCATCAATACTGACAGGTTAAGACACTAGAATATACAGTAAACTGAAAGCAAACTGCACTCCTTATCATCACTGATGAGGACTGAAACGTCTTCAAAGAAACCCAGAGAGCCCATTTGCCTCTCGAAAAAGCACCTTTGGGATTATGTGAACTCCCTCATTACTCTCTTGCATGAATTATGTCATAGGTTTGATTTACACAGACTTGTATACCCTAATATGTTGGGTTGGGCTGGAATTATTTTTGTTTTAATTGCCATGGTTTATAAAACATGGCTTACAATCAAATGATGGTTAAAGCAAAACTGATTGGCTCATGTACTCTGTAAGTCCCAAGCAAGATGAAAGGCCAATAAAACTCTTTGAGTTTTGCCAAAGAGCCTGTATTTCATCTCCCCTGTCTAGGGAACAGATGTTGCTATTCCTTTCAAAAGTCTTGTTTGTTCGTTTTGACATATCCATTTTAATGATGAATGAATTTCTGTATTTCAAATTTTAAAATAATGTTTAAACTGCTTGACAAGGAGGTTGTGATAAAACACTCTTCCAAATCAAACAGTGATCTAGGAATGCTTGCAAACTTCCTTCCAATAAAGTTGACCTGGTCAATTCATCAAGGCTGGAGAAACACTTTTTTCTTCTTTTAACTGTGTTTTAAAAGCTTCATTTGAAAGAACAAAACTCTCCATCATTGTTGCTGTTGGTCTTGCAGCCAACAAATTGAGACTTTACAAGTAATTGCACAGCATTGTACATAAATAACGACCAATGGGAGTTTTCCTTTGGATGGTTTAAAGACGTATTTTACATGGTTGACTAGGGTATTTCTTCTTCGCTGCCAATAAAAGACATTTAAAAGTCTCCAAAGAATCACCGTGCCATTAATTTATCCATTTGATGGGTTAATATGCAGCAAGAAAAGCTTTGGGTCAGAGTTAATCTCTTCCTGTATGTGATGGTGGAAACAGCAACTTGGCTCCAGTTTTTATCTATTTAAATATGATGGAGGGCTTATAGCATTTTAAAAAATGATAAAAAATATCAATAAGTTCAGGTGATAGAAAATATCCATCAGTCAGAAGAGAAATAATTAAGCGGTTGGCTTACAACTTGATGGCTGAGTTTGGTAGTTTGCTATCAAACTACAATTCTTTCTTAGCTCAATCTTCTATTTAAGTTGTGGTGGAAGTAAAATTAGGGGGAGAGATCCCACATAAGCTGAGCTGAGTTCCCAGAGAAAGGAAGATTTATATTTCAGTGCAATTCAGTAGGAACATTTGAAGGGATACATCATTCAAAGATGTTGAGGGAGCCACAGATTCTACACCTAATGAAATCCTTCAGATTATTGTGTGGACCATATTACCTTTTCAGTTTTGAAGGCTACATGTGTCCCTGGCTGATATTTCACACATTTAGACTCTTATACACTCCAAACACATCCATCTCATTTATCAGGATAATGATGATTTAATAGCTGACCAGCTACTGTAATGTTGTAATGCTGTAATGATGATGCAATTATAGTAATGAGTCAGCAGGGTTATTTGTCTGCTACCACTTTAAGAGGCTGTATTATAAGAGAGGCCCTGTTGAGGCGTATCTCTTTCTCCATGTGTGCTTCCCTGCTGTAAATTACTGATTGCTGTTTGTTCAAGGCCTGTCTCAAAGTACTTGTATTTATATATGCTTTTGTAGGGATAAAACCACTATATGTAAATACAAACCTGTGTACTCTATTTGCATCTGGGTTGTCTCACCTAGTCACACTGTGCATACTCTGACATATTTATTATTGGTTTTTGACTAACTGAAGCCTAACTACAAACATTCTGTAGATAACACCGGCAATCAAATTGTTCAGAGAAATCAGGTTAGAACAAAATCAAGTTAAATTGAATCAGAACAAAAATCAAGTTAGATTCAAGGTGGAAGTGAGGGAATTTTTTTTTTTTTAAATGAGATTTTTCTCCGTCCAGATCAGAAATGACAACGGGGTCAAACTATCTTCCAAAGCACCAAAAGGCAACACAAGAAACAATGGTTAATACAAATTAATGAAGCAGAAGAAGCAACCTAGAACTAAGGAGAAATTTTCTAAGGATAAGAGCAATCAATCAATGGAACAGCTTACCTTCAGAAGTTGTGAGGGTTTCAATAGAATAGAATAGAATACTTTATTGGCCAAGTGTGATTGGACACACAAGGAACTTGTCTTGGTGTAAATACTCTCAGTATACATAAAAGAAAGGATACATTTGTCAAGAGTCGAGAATCATAAAGTATGACACCTAATGACAGTCATAGGGTACAATAAGCAATCAAATCATACTAGGAAACAGTCAGTATAAATCGTAAGTATACAAGTGGCAAAGTTACAGTCATACAGTCACAAGTGGGAGGGAATAGGTGATAAGGAGAGATGAGAAGATTAACATTAATAGTAGTGAAGACTTTGTAAATAGTTGAACAGTGTTGAGGGAATTATTTGTTTAGCAGAGTGATGGCTTTCAGGAAAAAAACTGTTCTTGTGTCTAGTAGTTCTGGTGTGCAGTGCTCTACAACGTCGTTTTGAGGGAAGGAGTTGAAACAGTTTATGTCCGGGATGTGAGAGGTCTGTAAATATTTTCACAGCCCTCTTTTTGACTTGTACGGCATACAGGTCCTCGATTGAAGGCAGGTTGGTAGTAATTGTTTTTCTGCAGTCCTAATTATCTTTCAAGATGGTTGTGCACATGGATGGTGCAGCTAACCGCTCCTTCTTTCAGTGTATGGTGTGTATGATTCTGTGTGTGTTTTGGATCCTTTCCTTGATTGAATCCCATGGGGCAAAGAGCATTTATAGTCAGCAAGCCTTGTTACAAACTGGACTGAAATGTGAAAAGGCTATTACAGATGATTTTATAAATTCTCGTAACATACCAAAGGAGGCAGCTAGGCCCCAGGGGGAGTCATGGATCACTATCCCTGTGAGAAGGAGGAAGAGGCGGAGAAAGAAGAACAGAAAGAGGAAGAGAGGATGCCATGCTGGGGGTTTTCTTTAGGCTGAGTAAGTTTCCACACAACCCTTCAATTCCAAGTATATTTCTTACCAATGCAAGATCTCTAACAAAATGGATGAATTAAGGCTACAGATTGCAAAGACTAAATTCATCAAGAACTGCTGTGTTTTGCTAATCACAGAAACTTGGCTTCATTCACTCATTCCAGATGCAGCTGTTGAGCTGGAAGGTTACATAGCTCACCAGCAGGACAGGAGTAGAGATTCTGGCAAGATCAAAGGGAGAGGTTTAAGCCTTTATGTGAACAAAAGCTGGTGTATCAATACAAAGACTGTAGACAGCCACTGCTCCATGGATCTGGAGTATATGACTCTTAAATGTTGACCCATATATCTCCTGCGGGAATTCAGTGTGGTTTTGATTACTGCAGTCTATATCCCACCTGATGCCAATACTACCATCGCTTTGGGATTCTTGTATAACATTGTTAGTAATCAGCAGCATTGGTATCCTGATGCTGTGCATATCATAGCAGGGGACTTTAATCAAACTGATTTAAAAGAAGTGCTCCCTAAATTCTATCAGCATGTTAAGTGTGCTACCAGAGGAGCAAACATATTGGACAAAGTATATACCAACATCAAACATGGCTATAAGATTATACAATTACCACATTTGGGGCAATCAAACCATATGTCACTGCTTTTAGCACCAGCTTACATCCCTCTTAGGAGACGGGCTCTGCCTATAAAAAAAGACAGTGAAATCTTGCCCAGAAGATGCTTCCCAACAACTTCAGGATTGTTTTGAGAACACAAATTGGGACATCTTTTACTACCCTGACCTAGAGGTGCACGCTGCAACAGTTCTGTGCTATATCAAACACTGCACAGATACTATCAGGTGGATAAATGTATTAGGATCTATCCCAATCAGAAACCCTGGATGATCAAGGAAGTCCAGTGCCTCTTGCATGACAGGACCAAGGCCTTTAGGTCCAGTGATGGGGCAAGATACAGTGTTGCCAGAGCTAATCTGAAGAAAGGTATTCGGAAGGCCAAGACTGATTATAAGAGGAAGATTGAGGATAATTTTTATAGCAATAACATGAGGCAAGTGTGGTGAGGGATTCAACAAATTACAAACCATCAACCGACCAATGTCATCCCTGTTGAGGGGGATGCTTCATTAGCACAGGAACTGAATCATTTCTTTGCTCGCTTTGAAGTGGAGACATCAGAGACAGATAAAACACAACTACCAGCCAATTGTAGCCCCCACCTCATTGTGGAAGAACAGGAGGTGAGGAGCATTCTGAGGGCTGTGGACCCTAGAAAGGCTCCCGGTACTGATGGTATCTCTGGCCGAGTGCTTAAAGACTGTGCTGATCAGTTGGCTGGAGTCTTTACCAGGATCTTCAGTTGGTCTTTATCCCAGTCCACTATTCCATCTTGGTTGAAGGCTTCCACAATTGTTCCACTGCCAAAGAAGCTCCCTATCAATAACCTCAACAACTACAGACCAATGGCACTCACTCCTATCATCATGAAGTGCTTGGAGAAATTGGTCTGCCAGCACATCATTTCTGGTCTTCCGCATACATTTGATAAACACTGTATGCAGTTTGCATACAGAAAAAATAGATCTACAGAAGACGCTATAGCCATCACTCTTCACACTGCTCTGACTCATCTAGAACAGCGGGAGGGCTATGTGAGGATGCTTTTTGTGGATTTTAGTTCTGCATTTAACACAATTCTTCCACATAGACTAGTGTCTAAACTTCTGGACCTTGGGCTTTATAATTCAATCTGCCTTTGGATTATGGATTTCCTGTCTGGCTGCTCACAGAGGATCAGATTAGGTAATCATACCTCTTCAGCCCTTATTCTTAACACTGGTACACCACAGGGTTGCGTGTTGAGTCCCTTACTCTATACTCTTTATGTGCATGACTGCATTCCCACTCACATTAGTAATACTATTGCTAAATTTGCAGATGATACAACAGTGGTGGGACTTATCTCCGGGGGGTGGGGGAATGAGTCTGCCTACTGAGACGAGGTGGACCGGTTGCTTTCATGATGTGGAGACAATAATTTGGTCCTCAACACCAATAAGACCAAGCAGCTTATAGTGGATTATAGAAGGAACAGATCAGACATCCAGCCCTTGCTTATCAATGGAGACTGAGTGGAGCAAGTGGCCAGTTTTAAGTTTCTGGGTGTTACCCTAAAAGAGGACTTGACCTGGGGTGCCCACATTGCAGCACTGGTCAAAAGGGCTCAGCAGAGATTATACTACCTGAGGCTTCTCAGAAAACAACAACTGAATGAGAAACTGCTACTGACCTTCTACCGCTGCACCATAGAGAGCATTTTAACATACTGCACCTCTGTATGGTTTGCACAGTGGCAGATAGGAAAGCACTCCAGAGGTTTAATGTCTTTGCCCAGAAGATCACTGGTTGCCCTCTCCCCTCTTTGGAAGAGCTTTATAGCTCCCACTGCTTTAAGAAAGTTCAAAACATTCTCAAAGATCCATCTCATCTTGGGAACCCTTTTTTTGAGCTATTACCATCTGGCAGACGGTACAGAATAATAAAAACAAGGACTAATAGGATGAAAAACAGCTTCTATCCCAGGGCAGTAGCTCTTTTGAATTCTGCTGTATAGTGCAGTGTTGGTGTGGTGTTGGGGGGTTTCCAATTCAATCTGTGAAGGGTGAAGGATATGTGTTTGAATTTATTTTCATGCTCATGGTCATGATGTGCACTGAAGATGGTGTTTGATTTCATTGTACAGGTGCAATGACAATAAAGTAACCTAAATTATCCTCTGAAGTCTGTGTCTGTCCTGTGGGGTTGCAGAGCCAAACCAGACAGTTATAGAGGTGCAGATGACAGACTCAATAATTCCTCTGTAGAATTGTATCAGCAGCTCCTTGGGCACTTTGAGCTTTCTGAATTAGCGCAGAAACATTCTTTGTTGTGTTTTTTTGATGACATTTTTATGTTAGGTGTCCATTTTAGGTCATGTGATATAGTGGAACTTAGAAATTTGAAGGTCTCTACTGTTGATACTGTGTTGTCTAGTATTGTAAGAGGTGGTAGTATGGGAGGGTTTCTTCTAAAGTCTACTGCCATTTCTACGGTTTTGAGTGTGTTCAATTCCAGATTGTTCCAGTTATACCACAAGGCAAGTTGTATAACCTCCTGTCTGTATGTGGATTCATCGTTGTTTCGAATGAGACCAATCACTGTTGTGTCATCAGCAAACTTCAGTATTTTAATAGATGGATTGTTTGAGATACAGTCATTGGTATATAGGGAGAAGAGAAGTGGAGAAAGCACACAGCTTTGGAGGGGGGCTGTGCTAATTGTACAGGTATCAGATGTGATTCTGCCCACCTTCACTCACCTGCTGCTTCCTGTCTATTAAGAAGCTTATGATCCACTTACAAGTGTGTTCAGGTACTGCTAGTTGGTTTAATTTACTTAGGAGACTGTCTGGAATGATGGTATTAAATGCTGAACTGAAGTCTACAACGAGGACCCTTGCGTAGGTATTTGGAGATTCAATGTGTTGTAGGATGTAATGCAGAGCCATATTAACAGCATCATCTGTCGATCTATTTGCTCGGTATGCAAACTGCATGGGGTCTAACAGCAGATTCATAATGGTTTTCAGGTGGGACAGCACAAGCCTTTCAAAATACTGGAAGCTTTCAAAAAGAGACTAGACAGCCATTTGTCTGGAATGGTATAGGGTCTCCTGCTTGAGCAGGGGGTTGGACTAGAAGACCTCCAAGGTCCCTTCCAACTCTGTTATTCTATGTGGTAAAAGTAATATGTCAAATATTCCTCAGAACAGTACAAGCATGGTTATCTATCTAGATGATAGACAGATAGACAGACAGGCAGACAGACAGACAAATACAGATGTTTTTGCAGTACCTGGGCAGGTAGACTTTCTTCATTTTCTTTATCAATTTTCAATTAATGTTCTGTTTCACTTCCCGGGTCATTTTCATCATTTTGTATATCAACAAACTTTTGCATAATTTAAATGTTGTCATGGTCACCGATCATTATTTCAGGAAGGAGATGCATATTTTATGCTGTAAGCAGAATTGACAATCAAACTTAATAAAATACAATTGTCAAAATCAATAAAAATTAAGATAACTTTTCACTGACAGAATTGATAGACAAAGAGTAAAGTTAATCATCCTTCCTTGGAATCCCCCCACCCCATTTTTTCCTAGGGACTAAATCAAATGACCTATCATTCATTTTTAACCAAATTTGACCTATGTTGTCCTTGATTAACTTGTTATGGTAGGCAATAATGAATAAAATATCTCTATTTCTCATTCTGACTCTTTACACCCTGTGTATATTGCCAGCAAACCATTAATTGGCTTCTTAGATGCTTCCTGCTGTAGCATTTGTAGTCTGCACATGCAATCCAGATGTGCAATTTCTTCATTTCGACTTTCTCATTCTTTCTAAAGTTATCGAATACCTCCACATTATATTATGTTACCACAAATCACCAAAAACGGATGAAGGTTGACACCTACAAACATGCAGATAATCCTAGGAGAATTTCAGGAATGCCTGAAAAAGAGGAAGATTCCCTGTCTCTACAAGGGGCTCCATAGCAGCATTTATGTGTCTGTTAACTTTCACAAGATTTGCTTTCAATTGTCAGTATTTACAAGCACGCCTTGATCGTCCCTGCATTAACATGCCTTGTAGTACATGGATACATTGGATTACTTCCCTAATGAATAGTCTCAGATCAGCTCATAGCACAAACTAATTCAGAGCACATTTACTATGTAGGTAAATTTGCTCTGATGGGAGGCAATAATTTGTTTGCAGCAACTCCTGAGCCTCCTAATGAGTAGGAATGCTATTTAAGGGTTGTTGTTTTTTTTTGCAGCATCGAAGCCTAATGCCAGATGGAATGAGAATATGAGAACTGAAGCCTGAGATATCTGAACACTCCCAAGTTTGAGGAGGTTGCTGTTACTGATATACAGGTAGTCTTTGACCTACAACCACAATTGGGAACAAAAATTTCCAAAGCAAAACAATTATTAAATGAGTTGCACCTGACTCTTGTGACTGGAGTTGTTAAGTGAAACTGCATTGGTTAAGTAAATTATGCGACTGTTAAGCAAATCCACCTTCCGTCATTGACTTTGCTTTCAGAAGCCCTCTAGAACAGGGGTGTCAAACTCACATCGTCATGACATCATCACATGATATATTGGCAATTTCCCTCCCTTGCTAAACCGGGCGGGGGCATGGCCACCATGTGATGCATCTGGCCCGCAGGCCTCGAGTTTGACAGCCCTGCTCTAGACAGTTGGCAAATAGTGTAGTGCAAACATGAAAAATGACTCGGAATGCTGCATCCATCATAAATACAAACCAGTTGCCCATTGTCTGAATTTTGATCACATCATCATGGGGATGCTACAATGGTCATAAGTGTGAGTATTGGACATAAGTAACTTTCTTCCATGCTGTAGTAATTTTGAACAGTCACTAAGCGAATGGTTCTAAGTCAAAGACTTCCTGTACATTCCCCATAGCACGTAAAAGACATGTCTTTGATTACCTGCAGTTCCAAGTCTATAATCAAAACCCAAAGGATGAAGTTGACTCTTCGGAAGGAGAATACAGGTAGTCTTTGACTTATGATCACAACTGAGCCCAAAATTTCTGTTGCTAAGCAAGACATTTGTTAGGTGACTTTGGCCTCATTTTATGACTTTTCTTGCCACAGTTGTTAAGTGAATCCCTACAGTTGTTAAGTTAGTAACACGGTTAAGTGAATCTGGCTTCCCCATTGTTTGTCAAAAGGTTGCAAAGGGAGATCACATGACCCTAAAACACTGCAATTGTCATAAATATGAGACAATTGCCAAGCACTTGAATTTTGATCACGTGGCTACAGGGATGCTGCAACAGTTGTGAGTGTGAGAATTGGTCATAAGTCAATTTTTTCAGTGCCGTTGTAACATTGAAGAGTCACTACGTGAACTGTTGTAAGTTGATGATTACCTGTAGTTCCCCTCATAATACTTGTTGAAAACAGTCAAGTCCTGAAGAGATCTGTATCCAAACCTATACTCAGCACTCAGAACTCCTAGTGAAGAAAATCAGTGGAGAAGCTCAATCAGCAGCAGTGTAGTTTGCCACAAGGAACCTATCATAGAAAGGGTGGTAAACACACAAACTATATTTGTGTCCAAGCTTTGGCAGACTAGCTCTGTGATGATCCGGGGCGTAGCACAAAGGCAACTCAGCCAGAGAATAAATATGGGTCCCTTTGTTAGCTCCAACTTTGTCCCCAATGTCCCAGTTACCTTCCGGTCTGGAGAAAAAACTCTCCCACAAACCTGCAACGGAAACGTTGTAAACAGACAACTTTAAATTATAAATCCAACAAGGCAAAATAAGGTAATAAAACTGGCAGGGCAAGAAAAGGAATTCCAGAAATGAAGTAACACAGCAGGAAATCAAACCAGTTGGGAGGATGCCAAGAACTCTGATAACGGCAACCAACACTAGATAAACTCAGCAATTGATCCCAACAACTGCCCTACCCATCTGCCTCTCCTCTAAACTCCATCCCCAGGTGTGCCTTGTGTACGGAATCAGGGCCCTTTCCTCCCTCATAAGCCATGCACCCCATGTTTCTCTCTTATCTGTTCTTCCCTACGTGCCCTAGGATGAAGAGCGGGTGGACCTTGGTCTTCCTCTGAACCCCCTCTCCCTTGTTCTACCTCTTCCCTGCTCTGCCCAGCCTGACTTTGCCCTTCCCCAGTTTCCTCAAAAGCCAATGGAGCCATTTGTCTTCCTCCTCGGATTCAGACTCTGACAGGGGCATGACAAACTCATTCTAGGCTTAGCCTTGAAGAATCCTTTGCCAGGTCAGGAGGAATCTGACAACAAAGGAGCTCATTTCAAATCCAGGAGCACCATCAGCCAAGTGGAAACATGTTAAATGCTGTTGATTTCAGTGATGAAATAATCTAGGGAGTCAAGCTACAAAATTCTCTTCGCTCACCTGCAAATCAGCTCATTGAGATCAATCAAACTCTCTTCTGAATAGACCTCTACAAGGTTGCTGAGTAAATCTCCCTGACTGGAATCACTGGGATCCCCAAAAGCTTAATTTCAGGCCTCATTGCAAGAAAAGAGACGTATGAATAAATAATAAAAATGACACATTATCTTCTTTCTGGACGTTGCTTATGTGGGAATGATAGCAGAGTGATGGTCTGCAGTATAAAAGCTCTAGCCTTATTGTTTAATTTTAAGTGGAAAGCATATGCATGGAGTTTGAAATTCACCACTTTCAATTAATTTTGAAATGCCATATATATCCAGAAGAAACATCCTTTAGTGCTGGATGCATCAGCTCTTCTCTGCGTTTTCTCTTTTTTTTTTTTTTTGCTGTTTGACCCTTTTTCTAAAGCATAATGTGGAAATATGGGTTACAGAGTTGCTTCTGATGGAAACCAGAACACTCTTGATTTTCTTAAAAAAATTATTGCTGGCCTGTGGCCTTAGTTACAGAAGGATAATGTTTCCTGAAATGGACTTTGAATTGTTTCATGCTGTTCCCTGATCTTTTGAGGATTCATATTCCACATGGTCCAAGATATACGTTCATCCTGTAACTCAATCCTGGCTTTGCCCTCGACTGTAGAGTTAAAAGTCCTGGGATCAATCTATTTAGAATGTTCAGCAATTAATTTGGCTTAATTCTGGGCTACTGCACTGAGATATTCATATTCTCAGGATTATTAAGAAAAAGCAAGTCTTCAGCACATTTTAGGGAAGAAGGGAGGCAATTGTAATTATAAAAACACATTCACGCCCCATATTTTAAAATATATGGGAAGTATTTATAGGTGGTGTTCATTTATCATGTTAAGCCGTAATGTGTACTGCTTGTTTGGGGCTTAGAGTAATGAGAGAGCTCAGCTGTTATGACGTGCATTATGTATAAACTGGGTCATTATGGTTTTGCAGTAAACCCTAATTAAAAATGTTCTGGTTTAGTGTTTTAAAACTTAATTATACTTAATTGTATTTGATTATATTGTATTTATTATATGAAGACAGACATCAAAATATGTTACAGAAACTGTAAACACTTTCTCTCTCCCCCTCCTTCCCTCCAATTATCCATTCTTGAAATATAAAAGAAAGGACCCTCTCACTTGAGTCAAGTTGAGGGATGTCCACAAAGTATGGTCAAAACAAATCAAGATAGCGGCTGTAAAGATGGCTGTTCATTTTTCATATGCATTACAAGCATCTCACCACCCTCCTTATTTGTGTTGAAGACACTCCTGGTCAAGGCCAAATCTTGGTGATTTCTATATGGACAGGTCCATATAATCATCATGGCAAAACCACAAGTAACTGTTAACTTCTTAGATTAAAAAAAAAAGCACCTTTCCTGTCTAGCCTACCACCTGGATTTTATGGGGATCTTCAGCCTACTTATTAGACCCAGCTCAGTTTAGGTTTTTCAAGATCACTCAAGACAATCACACTTGGACAATAAAAAATATTCTATATTCTATTAAGCAATGGCTTCTTTTTCTTTTTCCTTGCCATCCACTCAATTTCACTTTCTCCCTTGTCTCTCCTTTTCCTGAAAAACCTTTTCTCGGTCTTTTAGTCATTGTAAAATCATTCACCCCCTGATAATGGGGTTTGGATTTTCTCTCCACTGTAAGGTTTCCTTCCTTCCTTCCTTCCTTCCTTCCTTCCTTCCTCCCTCCCTCCCTCCCTCCCTCCCTCCTTCCCTCCCTTTCTTCCTTCCTCTCTTCCTGAATTCTAATGTGCAATCTGCTTTAGGTTATATTGCAATGTAGGTATGAAAAGTGTATTCTTGAATAGTAATTACTTTTTTGAATTTATAATGTTGTACTTCAGCTGGTCCTAAACCTTAATCCTGACAAATGACCTGCCTAGGTTTCTAAAATATATCCCACTGGTTCTGAAGATTGTCCAACATGGCCCCATTTTTTGTACTGGGATAACAGCTCAGTAATTCCAATTCATACTCCCCATCTTCTACTTCAGGATTTGAAATCAGTTTTTTTTCTCTTCCCCAAAGATGGTGTGTGTGTGTGTACTCATGACCATTTTTCACATTTATGACTGTTGCTGCCTCCCTATGGTCACAGGCTCAACATTCAAACACTTGACAACTGACTCAAATTCACGACAATTGCAGTGTACATACTGTTGTGTAAAAGTGAAAAGTTGCGGTTATTTTCTATTCTGCTAAAAACAGAATCAGAAGTTGCTGCTTGTTTCTTTCCTTTTCCCTCTCTACACTATATTTTTTTCCTTTTTTCCTTCCCCATCTAGTTTTCTGTTACTTTTTTTTTTGTATTTTATATTTTGATAAACCAATAAAAAGTTTCATTGAAAAACGATGGCAAGAAAGGTCGTAAAATGGGGATGAAACTCACTTAAGCATTGGAAATATTGGGCTCACTTGTGAGATGCGGACTAGCTGCATTTTGTGGCTGAGCTAATAGCTTCTACAAGCTGCAGACACAACAGTAGGTGCCTCCATTAAGAAAGCATACTTCAAACCTCCCATTCTTTTTTTCTTTTCTTTTCTTTTTACATCAGGGTATCCTCAGCAGACTGTTTTGGGATGAGCACACAGGGTGGCCTAAATTTGTCAGACATGATGACCCTGGAAACGTTGGCCAAACTAGATAGGCCTTGAAAGGTTAAAAGCAGAAATGACCTGCGGCAGGCATGTGCTGCACCAAGGACATAAGTCTTTTATGCTTTGGGTCTAAGGAATATAAATTGAGATGTAATCTCTTTTATAGCTTTGTAACTTATGGCTTTGATCAAAGTGGAGAAAATGATTTACTGGCAACATTTGCCTTTTGTTATATATGGCAATGCTTTGTGGGTAGAAGCAGAAACTCGAGGATTGATAATATCTTCCAGAACCTTTTTGTGATTATTGCTAGTTCAAATTAGATGTGAGCTTCAGTTACTACATTTATTTTCTGATGTTCCCTGTGTACAACACAGTTATTTCAGGTCCTGCACATTTGAGGGTGGGGAAAAAGTTCATCATTTTTGCTACTGAAGTTCTAAACAAACATTTACGCCACGTGCTGTTTGATGATGGCTGCATGCCCAAGGCCGTGATCTCCTGAGTGGGAAAACATGGCTGCTGTGGTGGATTTTCAAGAGAGTGATCACCTGCAATGCCTTAAGTTTATTTTCTTTGTAAAGAAGGGAATGGGAAAGGAACATTATTCAGTGCAACCTAATAATATTCTCCTTGGGTTAGACAAGAAGGGATTTAATTTTCCTACTGAATCTTCCCATCTAGAAAAGAGGGATAAAAGGTAGACCCTTTGGGTAAATGGATGGATCATTTGCAAAAATTATGAGTCATTGTTTTAAGAAACAAAGAAAGCCTTCCCTGTGCAATAAAATAACACCAGCTCAAATTAATGAAGTTTGCAGTGTCCTGGGATCATGTGATTACCTTTTGCAACCTTCTGACAGCAAAGTCAGTCACTTAACAACCGTGAATTAGAATCGGTGTACCAGCAGATACACAGTAAGTCTTGAGGAGATTCCATATAGCAATAGCAGTAGCACTTAGACTTATATACCACTTCACAGTGCTTTCACAACCCTCTCTAAGTGGTTTACAGAGTCAGCATATTGCCCCCAACAATCTGGGTCCTCATTTTTCCCACCTCAGAAGGATGAGCCAAGCTTGAGCCTGGTGAAAATTGAATTGACGAAATGCATCAGCTTAATTTTTTATTTTATTTTATTTGTCAATTTGCTTACAGGATAATAGGTATAAATATAAACATGAGTAAGAATACAGGAAATAGGTACAAATAAATGGGGACAATAGGACAGGGATGGGAGGCACGATGGTGCATTTATGCACGCCCCTTACAGACCTCTTAGGAATGGGGTGAGGTCAATGCTGGTTAGTTTGAGGTTAAAGGAGTGGGGGTTAGAGGATGTAACAACAGAGTCAGGAAGTGCATTCCAGGCATTGACCAGTCTGTTGCTGAAGTCGTACTTTCTGCAATCAAGTTTGGAGAGGTTTACATTGAGTTTGTATCTGTTGTGTGCTCTTGTATTGTTGCGGTTGAAGGCCTTCCTTTCTAAAAGATGTGATATGTATTATTTGTGACAATGGGAAAGAAACTTTTAAGTTATAATACATTCCTAACATTCTAGAGAGGAAAATTTTCACCAGATGTTTCTTTAAAAAAAAAAATCACCATTGTGTTTTTTTTAATCTTGTATTTAAAAGGAGGGGAAATATAGAAGGAGATGTGCAGCACAGTTTATCAGTACTTCAAGCATGTCACATGGTTTTTGTTATTGTCAGAATTAGTCTTAATTTTTTAAAATAAAAGACCTTGCTTATGGATATGCACAAACATGTCCAAGTACCAAACCTAATATGTAAACTCACATGTACAGTTTAAAGCACACTGAGAGTTTGATGGTGAATAAACTGGACAGTATGATAATAATAAGATACACTACTGGAATTATTAATTGGACACAAACCAAATTGGATAGGATGGATCAAAAATAAGAAAGATGATGACTGTTCAAGATGCATTACATCCCTGTAGTGATGTTGGTAGATTATACCAGCCCTGCAGAAATGGAGGCAGAGGTTTACTTCAAGTCAAACAAACTGTCTAAGAAATAAGGGTGCATTGGTTGATTATGTAAAAAACCACCAAGAATAAGCATCAATGCAAGTTAAAAATTGGAACTTATTAAATTCACAGGAAAACCTCAAATGATTATTGAAATAATGTAATAAAAATATGAACAGAATGTTGTCAAGGAAAAGCATTATATGGTCAATTTCTAGGAAAGAGCAAGGGAAACCGAATGAACCTGGCAATGGCTTACAACTGGAATATTAAAAAAAAGAAACTGAAGCTTTGATTTTGGCTGCTCGAGAGTAAGCTATTTGAACACATGCAATCAAGATCAAAATTGAAAAGTGCAGATTGTACAAAGTGGAAGAAACAATAGACCACGTATGCAACTCATGCAAGAAGATTGCACAAACTGATTATAAACAATGAGATAATACAGTTGCCAAAATGATTCATTGGAATATCCATAATATCCATGTACCAGTAATGAAAAATTGACAGAAACAGAGTTGAAAAAATAGCCAAAAATGAGCAGGTTAAAATATTGGATTTCTGAATACAGACCGATAAAGTCTTGTCTCATAACATACCAGATATAACTGTGATTGAACAGAATAAAGTGTGTATATTTGATGTAACAATACCATGGAGTGGTAGAATAGAAGACAAAAAAAATTGGAGAAGATAATAAAGTATCAAGATCTGAAAACTGAAATGGAAAGATTACGGCATAAACCAACTGTGATTGTCCCAATGGTTATCAATAAACTGGTTGTCATATCAAAAATGTTGGACAGCTCTGTCAATCTGTGCATTGACATAATTTCCTCCTGTCAGTTACAAAAAGCCACACTGCTTTTGGTTCCATAAATAGTACACATACACATTATGACATCCTGGGTCCTTGGGAAGAATGTGATGTGCATGAAGGCCAACACCAACAAAAGAAGTGGCAGCTGTGACTTCATATAATAATAAAATTGGCAGAAAAAAAGACAAAAAAGTCTGGGAAATAGATGTGGCAGTATGAAAACAGCAAAACAGAAAAAGAACAGGAGACAATCACAAAATACAAAGGCATGCAAATAGAAGTAGAATAACTGTGGTAAAAGAAAGTAAAGATAGTACCAATAATAATAGGCGCTTTGGATGCAATCCCAAAACATTTGGAGATCCACTTGAACAGTATTACATTGACAAAATTTCCATCAATCAATTGCAAAAGGCAGTTTTAGTTGGAACAGTTTATATTTTGCCATGGCACTTTTAACGCCATCAAAAACAACATCTGTCTATCTCTGGTCATTGGGAAGGACTCAATAGGTGGAATAAAATGCTAAATCCAATCTAAACATCTGGCTGACTGTACGACCCACTACAATAATAATTAATGCTAAACTGCAAGAAAAAGAGAAAATGCTCTAAGAGGCTTTGGAAAGCCTTGGTGGCATAGAGGATTAGAATGCAGTACTTCTGCTGACTGCTGGCTACCAGTAGTTTGGCAGTTCAAGTCTCACCGACTCAAAGTTGACTCAGCCTTTCATCCTTCCCAGGTCTGTAAAATGAGGACCTAGATTGTTGGGGGCAACATGCTGACTCTGTAAACCACTTACAGAGGGCTGTAAAACACTGTGAAGTGGTATATAAGCCTAAGTGCTATTGCTATTGTATGACAGAGTTGATGAAGTAGAGCCTGAGAAATCCATTAATATATGTGATCAGTAGTATAGCTAGGTCTTTGCTATTCTTCACAGAAAACCTTGACTATATAGTAGGACAATACAGAGATCCAGATTTGAAGAACAAACTGTGAACTGGAGCATTGTGGACCTACAGGCAGCATGTGCTGGGATCATCTTAAACCAGACCTGTCTTTTCCTGGGATCAGCAGCAGGCCAAGAAAAGGCACAGCTGCAAGATTAGACAATTAACAACACTCCAGATGTTGGATTGGTAGAAGATATGGGTCAACAACACCTGAAGGACCATAGCTTTTCATTCCTGGACAATCCGCTCACTACCCCATAAGGGATTGTTAAAGGGTTATACACAAGTCCAAAGGGATTATTCAATTTGTAGGAAATTCAGTTGAATCATTCCTTCAAACAAAATTATCAGAGTCAATCTCTGAGTTGCTTTACATTGTCATAATGAATTAAATGCATTTGAATCACCATATATGTATGACATTTATCTGACTGCCTGAAATCAGCTGGACTCTAGGCGTCTGGCGGAGTTTAAGTATTAAAAACTGAATACAAATCAGAAAAAAGAAACAGATGGTGACTAAAAAGACCAAGCTAAAAATTTGACGTGGTTGTGAGACTTAAAAATTATCAAAGTGCCAAAAAAACCATCTAGATTCTAGAACAATGTTTCTCAACCAAGGCTGGCTGGGGAATTCTGGGAGTTGAAGTCCATACATCTTAAAGTCATCAAGGTTAAGAAACAGTGAGTGATGGGCAGGCAAGCAATACCATAGAGAAAGAACTTCTAGAGCAGGTGTGTCAAACTGGCGGGTTGCGGGCCGGATGCGTCACGGGCAGGCCACACCCTCTCCAGCTCTGCAAGGGCAAAAAACATCACAATACATCATATGTCATGTGACACAACTGAGTTTGACACCTGTGTGCTAGAGCAAACTCCTTAATGGGATTTAAAAGTGATCTAGAGATCTGATAAGTTTTCTGATTCTTTCTGGCTTCGCGGAGCCTCTAATGTTGTTTTCTTTCCATAAACAGGAACTCAGTGTGATGTGCTGTCTAGTGCAGAGGTAAGTAGTTGGCTAGTTATTTATTTATATTCATTCATTTATTTATTAAATTTGCATGCTACCCATCTCACTGATAAGGCCGTGAGCTACTTATTGCCAACAAGATGAACAATCTAGAAAAGCATCTGTCAGGAAGTGGTGAACTATTTCATCTTTACTAAAGCTTAGCTTTTAAAAGGTGTTTGAAAGTTTGTTTTATTTTTAAGTTGAAGTAGGACGTTATTTGAAGTGATTATAACACAATTCCTCTAAAGGCCTTTTGATGGACAATTGAAGATGGCTCTCTTCATTCCTTCGTGCATTAAAAGTGGTATGGAGGAAACATTTCATAAAATTATGGTGGTAAAACTCTCGAAGTTATTCAGCTTCAACTTGGCAAATTTGATGCCTCTAAAGGATCTATCACTTTGATGTTTTGATCATATTCTACTAAAAAGGAAGCAGTTGAAGACATTCTGATACTTCCTCATTACAGTCTAGAGCTGAATCATTTATTGAACTGAACCTTAAACCTCACTTTAATTGGAACTGAATCAATCTTGTTGCTTTTAAATCTCAAGTGTGAATTATGCTTCTGTCTTTGAACCTGAAACCCAAAAGAGATTAGAATGATTTACATCCCTGTTGTAAGAAATAAAATATTCCAATGTAACAAAAAAGCAAATCTCCATTATTAGAAACAACAATGACCTTTGATTTGAAAATGCATGGTCTGAAAATTATATCCTCCCCAATTTTTGTGGAGATTTTCTATGTGTGCATAAACATGCAGGCCACTGCTAAACTTTCCTGTTTAAAAAGAAACAGCAGCTGTACGTGATGGTTTTCAATGGATTTTTAAAAAAAAATCAGGAAAGAAAAAAGCTTTCAAAGGCAAGATGATAAAACCATTTTTAAACTGTGTTTCTCTGGCCAAAGACAAACCAGATTCAACTCACAGAGCACAGAAGCCTGCCAGGACAGGAAAAAGCTTACCTAAACAAGACAATGAACAATATACATCTCATAGACAAATATGGAGCTGCATTGGGATTCATTGGATGAAAGAGTTTCAGCCTTCAGATCATCTTCTTTGGATTTCATGAAGTTGCACGCTGTCCACATGCACAAGCACACAGACAGGGAAAGACACAAAACAAAATTAGTAGGTTGTTTCCTTGTGTACCCTGGAGATTTGCCTGCACTCCTGCCCTCTGCTGGATGAAACCAGATCTGCTCAAAAGGTTTTAATCCCTTTTTTTTTTTTTGCCTTTTCTCTCCACTGGGTCCTGCCCAGTGGAAACTATACATGGAATGTTTGTCCAGACTGACTACACCCAGCTGATAAAAACATTTTGCTGAATGATTCTTTAAAAAACTTTCAGGCAACAAATATGTTTGGTAATAATTTGAGCAACTCAGCAATCTCTCTGGGTGGCCTTCAATTTAAAAGAACAATCATACATTTTTACCTTAAGTTTTCAGGCAATTATCCAACCTGAAAGTAGAGGTTGTTCCATTATATATATATATATATGTATTACAAAAATATGTAGTAATATTGTGTCTATTTTTGGAATTGATAATATATATTTTATTCAGATTAAGAGATGATGTCATTTACTGCTGCTATAACTATTTTATTAATTTTATTAATTTATTTTTCTTATTTCTTAACTGTCCATTTCTGTCAGAGATACTTGATTGTCTGGTTTCTATCTTTATGTTTTTAGGGTTCTTTTTGTTAAACTAAAACAAGAGTGTATTTTATTATATATCTACATCTATATTGAAGAAAATTGGAAGTTACCTTTTTATTATTTTTGTTATTTTGGTGGGGGTTTTTTGAGTCACTTTTTAACTTTCCCTGTTCAGCTCCTTCCCTCCTTTCCTCTTTGGTTGTAATTTTGTACTTTATCATTTTTATTTTTTAAAAAATAAAATAAAATTCTGTTTTAAAAAAGAACAATAAACCCATGTACAGTCACAGAAACTCACAACAGGTTGAATAAACATAGATTTATTCATGTATTTATTTGTATTTTTCCTTTATTATTTTTACAAATAATTCCAACACACCCTGTTCCCCCTATGTTAACAGAATAACAGAGTTGGAAGGGACCTTGGAGATCTTCAAATCCAATCCTCTGCTCAGGTGTTTTCCTCACCACAACCATGAGGTGGGTTGGGCTGAGAGAGAGGGACTTACCTTTCATGGCTAAGGCAGGATTTGAACTCATGATCTCCCGCTTTCTAGCCTGGTGCCTTAATCACTGGACCAAACTGACTTAATTGAAACAGACCATATAATCTGTCTGGGTGAACACATCCCTGGCTTATCCCACAGCTCAGGAAAAAAAGCCGGGTAATTGAGGCTTTAGGAATGTTAGAAGATATGGAAATGTTTGACAGGAAAAAAATCAATGTTGAAAAGGTATCCGGGTAGTCAGAGATCCTCTTGGCTGAGCAACAGTTATTCCATTCAGGTTTTCTTTATTTGTTTGGTTTTTATAAACACTTCTGTTCGGGTGAAAAGCTGTTTGGCTGCATTCTCCTGATGGCTGTCCTTGCTGCTGTGTTATATGAAACAGTAGAATGTAAAATAGCCATGTGGGAATAATGATTCAGAACTACATTCAGACACTATTGATTTAAATAAACAGTCAGATATATCTTAATTTGGAGTCCATTTGCAGGAAATAAGTACAGACTTCTTCTGAAAGTCTGACAAAGAAAACAGTTCCACGTATAAACAAACATACTCCTTCCTGCACTTAGCTTCAACCACAGTCTACAAAACAACTAACAAAGTTAATTCTTGTAAATTTGTCTGATGAAGTAGGTGGACATACAACAGGGAAGGAAATACATAACAGAAATGCAGTTTATTTTTTGAGTTAGTCCAGTTATTGAGAGAAAAGGAAATTATGATCTCTTTTCTCCTGGTTTTTACAAATTAAATTGCTTTGCCTATGACAGTGTAGAATCATAATCAATTACAGCACCTTAGATTACAAAGAAGATGTCCTTTTCTTTAGTTAGTCAATGCTTTTTTTACTTTCAATAGTGTGTTTTCATGCTACTCTCTGAAATACTTTTTCTCTATTTTGACTTTGGTACTTTTTAAAAATCTCACCGTGGTATTTTTCTTTATTCCATGTGTTTCTTTTTAAAAAAATCCCTTTTAAAATAAAAATGAAATAGGAAATGTAGGAAGCCGCCCCCCCGCCCCCCCGAAATATTTTGGGGAATATTAAAAGAGGCAGAATATTATTTCCCCAAAGGAAAAATGGTGAAAAATCTTAACAAAGGTAGAAAGCAGACCCAACAGCCTACAGCAGATGCCTGAAGTCTTTAAAGTTGGATATTTTGTGCCCATTAAGGAATATTGGGCCAATCTATTCACAAACAAAACATCTGTAGCTCCAGCTAATGGGATTAAGAAGGAGAGGACTGGACTTTTAGGATATAATATTTTAGGACACCCACCACCATTAGAATAGCAAAAGACGCAAAGCTCAATACATTATACAATCCCTGAAGCATTTCAAACACAAAATCCCAAACAATGTATAAAATCCAACCTATCTCAACTCCATTTTATCAGCTGTCCCAAAACTACATGCTGTTGTTTGTTCTGTTCATTTATAAACAAGAGTCCTTCTTTCCAATCAGCCTGCATTTTATTTCCAGCAGCTTTCTCCCGACTTGCAACCGGACTGGATTTTTCTTCCAGTAGAAATTAGCAAACTCCCAAGCAAAGTCTCAATGCTCATAACCATCACAGGCTTACCTTAGGGTGGCTGAATGGAGAGAAATAAATGAAAGTTTTACCACTGGCCACCTTTGTTAGGACAGCTATTTTGTGAACAAGCAAAGTTTACCCGGCAGCCATTTTGTAGTACAGTATAATCATCAAATGCTTCCCTCCAGAAAGGCTTTTGATAAAACGAACAGGCCTTCAGATAGGATCGCAGTCTGACTAGAAAAGCAAGGAAGACCTATCCTGTGCCTATATGTTTATGTCTGGTGCACAGCTTTAGAAAAGACAAATTAATTTGTTTTCATTTTCCCCCCAATCTGCATTGAAAGCCCCTGAAATGTGAACCTGGAAAATAGCTCTGGGATGCTTTAGAGCAGTAGAACATGACATTTTTCTGTATGAATGTTATTGGTGGTGGTGAGTGAAGAGGGACATAATCATCAAATAGATTAACAGCAATGCATTTTGAGAATGTGACTATTGACTAGAGCGAGGAGATATATTGTAGCTTCCTCTGTATAAAACACTCCGTGACTAAGCAGATTAATGCGGGCCATATATCATGCACCGCCAGGATTAGAAAGTTAAATATGAATATTCTTGTAACTTCTGGTACATCGTGTACTTAGCTATTTCCCTGTCCTCCTTCCCATCCTTTTCTCTCTTAGTTTATTTTTAGCTTTTGATGATGCACAAACTTCAGATTTTAGTTAAAACAGCAACACTTTTATTTTCAAATCCTTTTCTAATAATTCCTATGTGGAATTCATATTTTGTTTTTTACAGAAATATATAATGGTGATTGTTTTTAGAGCTGTTTCCCAAGTTTATTGTTCACTTATTCCCATATTAAACTTCATTACTATATATGTAAATTTTGGATTTTTTTCTCTCATGAATTTTACTGGGCGCTTGCTTGCACTTGTTATTTTAAACCTGTTTATCTAGTCTGAAGGTTTGTTTGTTTTACATTTCCTAATGCTTTGTTAGAAGGTTTAGCCATTTTAATAGCCCCTCTTAATTCTCAGTTAATAACAATAAATTGAACTTTGAGGTATTCCATTTTGCATACCAATGCAATATGTGAATTGTCGATTTATCCAGACACATCTAGAGGGGAGAGGGAGTTTTAAAAAATCAAGATGGGTCTAGCATTCTTGCATCCTTTGCATGCATACTGATTTTGTAACTGAAAGTTAATACAATGCAGTGCAGTGCAGTAGAATGGAATGGAATGGAATGGAATGGAATGGATAGAATAGAATAGAATAGAATAGAATAGAATAGAATAGGAGTCTTTATGGATTTAATTATTTGAGCATATCGAAATATAAAACTTATGCGAGTAGATACAAAGAAAACAATGGGATATATTCACAGTAAGTTGGCACCTCTGCAGTTAACCAAGTATTCTGTCCTCTTCAATATGGGCTTGATATAAATAGTGCACTCTTACAAAAAAATAAATAAAACAGTTTCTCCTGAGTGTCTCAATATGAAGTTTTATTTATTTTGCAAATTGCTGCAAGTAACAATGAGTGACTAAGGAATCCATCAGTGGTTTCATAACTTATGGTAGTAGCTTCTGGAATAACTACCCCCACCCCCACCACCCCAATAACATAGGAATAGGCAAAATACTAATAAAAAGCATTTTTTAAAACACCAAGAAGATACAATCACAAGAACACCTTTGTTGGCAGAAGCAGTGGGAAATTGATCCACACATCTTGGCAGCAATACACAGTTGACAAGACCCACCTGACTTTTATGATTTGAATTTTGCTTCTATGCAGGGCAGGACTGAAACACTGAAAAAGCAAGTCTAAATGTCTGTTAAAGTCATGCACGTAAAGGAATCACTTAAGACCTAGAACATGCGTCCACAAAGCCCTTGTCAGAAATTATGTAGGGAGATGCCTCTGTAAAAGTCAAAGGACAGGTCTTCCCTATCTTCCAAGCCAAAATGGAGAGCACTACTTGGCAACCAGCGAAGAGATGAATATGTCCATAGCAACCTTAAGGTGGGCAGAGGAATTTGGACAGATCCCATTCAGCAGGTTCTTACTAGTTCTGGAGAACTGATTGCGGAAATTTTGAGTAGTTCGGAGAACAGGCAAATACCACCTCTGACTGGCCTCTCCCCGCTCTATTCTCTGCCTCCCGGGTCCCAGCTGATTGGCTGGGTCTCTTTTTGTTGCCCTGCACAGGAGAACAGAGCTGGAAAGCAGGTTAGTGGGGTGGGGAAGGAATGAGGATTTTGCAGTATCCTTCCCCTGCCATGCCCACCAAGCCACGCCCATCAAACCATGCCACTCCCACAAAGTCATGCCCGGTAGTAAAAAAATTTGATTCCCACCCCGGCAACATCAGTAACAATACAGTTAGTGAAACATACCGAATGTCAAAACTGTGACAGGAGAAGAGAGAAAATACCACTGTTCTTTAAAACTAGTAGCTAGATACAAATTTAAACCAGCTCTGTGAGATCAGGGGATGAGATACAACCCACGTCATCTTTGGGCCATGCAAAGAAAAGGATGTGAAGGCCTGTGCTTCCATTTGTGCCTCAGACAGGGTTTTTCTTCTAGTCTAAAACAGAAGTTTATTCATGATCTATTTACTCAGGCTTGGAAGCTGTTTCTGTAGTAAACAGACTCTAAGCAGCTTTTATGCCCAATTAGAGTAAAAAGATTAAAACAGTAAACAAAAGCTCAATAACAACAACAATCTCATACAGTGCCAAGCAACAACAAAGCAAATGCAGGTCTAAAGAAAAATCTTACTTTAGGAGAACACTGGTCCCATTATTTCTCAAAGAGCTGTTGGACCAGCAAGGTCTTAGTGAGAGAGGGCATCCATTTCTCTTTGAGAGTAATTATTCAATAGAAGAGGGCAGTCATTAAACTTGAATAAAGTGTAATAAAGAAACCTTTGGTGTTTCTTCTGTCCTTTCCTGAAATTCGCTTTAGACTGAAAGCTTCTTAGGTCACCCAAGGAGAGAGTTAAATAATTTTAATAGCCTGATACACACACACACACACATATATATATATATATATGTAAATTTGATGTGGGTTTCCTCCCTTTATGGTTGTTTGGTTTGTTGTTTAGTTATATCTTAAGGATTTTTTTTTTCATTTTCCATGGTTTGCCTCCGCGCACTGTTTTCCTTTGTCCCCTATAATTTATTTTATAATGATCAAAGTCAGTCCACTCACTATATTTCTCACTGTATATCCCTTTTTATATACTAAATGTCTTTCTGTATTTTTATAACATAGTCATATAATTATATAGTTACGCTGCTGTTTGTATATAACATTACAAATAAATATTACCTTTAAAATGTAGGTATCTTCAGAAAGTTTTTTAAAAAACCCAACACTTTTGCTGCATAAAGGGCTTGCTCATTTTCCTAATCAGCTATGGAAGAATGTAGATGTGGTCCTTTAGAGGAGAAGGAATGAAGGAATTGCTAAAGATCTTCTGAGAGTTTACTCAGTCCTGAGAAAAAGTAAAGGAGGAGAAAACAAAACTTGTCTTGATTTTCTGTGATATAAGATGGATAGAGAGACAGGCTTTCAAAGCTCTTTGTATCATTTACTGTTTTATTACCATTCTTTGATTGTGGTTCGTTGTATGGTCAACCAGATGTTCAGACTAGATCTGGCATTTTTATCCACCTATTGAGTCCTTCCCAAGGACCTGGGATAGGTAGATGTGGATGTTTGACGGTGTTATAGGTATCATCGCAGGATGTAAGCTACTCCAAGTAAAGCTGCCTTTTGCAATTGACTGATGGAGAATTTGTTGATGCCAATGATGTTCAGGTTGTATCCAACTGTTTTGGGATTGTTATTATTACTTTATTTTAACTGAATTTTAAATTTAATTTCCCTAATTATTGTTTTAATGTTTTATAATGCCTTCTAATTGAATGCTTACCTAGAGTTGATTCAGCAAGTCGGGCATATTTATAAATAATTATACTCAATCAAGATTATACCTTTCTTTCTTCACTTTTAAAAAAATACAATTAAACAAAAAATTTCTTGTCCTATTCTGTAACAATAAAGTGCATTTCTAGAAACCTTGCTGTTTCTGTTTCCTGACCTTGCCTATCTTGAAGGGCTGACGCTAATAAAATGTTATTTTTCTAGTCAACAGATTTAATAAGGTTTCTATATGTATGCCTTCCAAAAGGGTAATTGAGCTGTTGATAAATAGTTTTACAGATTCTGAAGTAGTCAAGTATTTACTCAGACATGATTTATTGCTACAGGTAGAACATTCTACTAACGCATTTATTATAGTTCTATATGAAGTTTTTATATTTCATCCTAAGCAAAATTGGTATATTTAATAGGGTTATAAACAATTTACATAGCAATTGAATTTCATGGCAAAGTGTTTCATTTGAGACAATCTTAACAATGAATGAAAAAAATGTCTGCAGTTCATGGTAAGAATCATCCTGAAATCCTTGCAAAATTCATACTAGGCATATTTTGCCGTATATAAGTGGAACAGTCCATATTTCAGTAGTAAGAGTACATATAGAAAATCTAAGGCACCATCAGCTGTTGAAGGGCTGCTGCTATTGAAAATCAGAAATGCAGAGTAAATTAAATGCCTCAGTGCAAAGCAAAACATTGCTGTGTTTTCCTGAAAGGAAAAAGCAGAATAAATTCTAAAGAATTTTCTCAGAACTCAAGAGTTGTTTAATAAAGCTTAATAGGGCAGAAATTTAAAACAGAAAAGAGGAAATGTGTTTTGCTTAAGGACGCTTTGCATTCACTACGTTTCATGGTTTTAAAGAGGATTTGTTTAAATCCTTTGATGATATCACCAAAATTAGAGGCAATGTCCTAGATCTCACACCCTTTTAAGCCATGCTTTACTGAACATTCCTTTCACCCACATTGGCATGCTACCTACTCATATGACTCCAGTGAACTCAAATCAACAGCAGTTGGCTAGGATTTCACTATATGATGAGTCTAACTTATAACAGAATAACAGATTTGGAAGGGACCTTGGAGGTCCTTCTGGTCCAACTCCCTGTTTCCTCTGCTCAAGTAAATAACAGCCCATTGCCGACCATCAACACAGCAATCAACCAATAGGAAGGCAAAACTATGACAACACAAATACGACTCATAGAATAGTCCAAATCACATGTTCCAGTACAGAGAAGTTTCCTGAAGATGGGCTCCAGTACAAGTCTGAAAGTTTGGAAGAGTAAACCTCTGGTCCCAGTGACCAACCCAGATTGGATCTTGCAATTTCTTGTTATTTCAATATTGGTTCTCAGCTGGATTAGTTTCCATCCATTGCTTTTTGTCCTGCCTTTAGGAGAATAGGTTGCCCCTCTCTTCTTTGTGGCAACCCCTGAGATATCAAAACACTGCTATCATGTGAACCCTAGTCCTTCTTTATATGTTTTAGATTCCATAGTCCCCGAATCATCTTTGTTGCTCTTCTCTGCATTCTTTCTAGAGTCTCAACATATTTTTTATATATATTTAAAATTACAAATCTGTATGGCTGGCTCAACGTATCATGTTAAATCCAAATTCAATGGTACCGGTTAGTGGAGACAGTAGTGTAGCAAGTAATGGTGAGGAAGAATTCTCAACAGCAGTGTCCATTAGCAATGGTTACTAGTGATACAGGGACTTTCTAGCTGACCACCATCTGGACTATTAAAGGCTGCATATCCCTGGCTTAATATTTACTATTAGAATGTGTGGATGAGGAACATCAACTACAGAAAAAGGCTACTGCCCTCATTTCTTGCCTGTTGACTACTGCAGAGCACTATGGATATTCTTTCAAAGAGGTTTTTGATTTTTTCAAAGAGGTTTTAGAATGAAGATAGTTGGGGCTTTAATGCCTGAATCTTCATCTGGAGATTCTGTCAGATTAAGCTCTTCTTCACCACATCTATTATAGGTTATCCGGGTCAAGAAATCTCTGTTAAAGCCCCATGTCTCAAGACTGATTTTATTAAAGTATTGTAACCAGTTTTCCCATCAACATTATTAAAGGTCATTTCATCAGAAATTTATCATAGTGGAGAGTCCAATAAGCTCTGCCTTGACAGCAACATTATTTTCCCATTACCATGTATAATGCCACTAGTGAGAAGGAAATTTGTACATTTCGTCCTGTTATCACAAATATCTGAGGAACATCTCTCTGAGGAACAGAGAGTGGTTGCTGGGTATGCAATAATTCTTTCCACCATTTAGCCATCCCTTGTTTAAACATATAGTATCAGTTTTCATGTAGCTTTGACAGAGATGTCTCAATAGCACACTATATATGCCAACCTGTAATCTCCAGAGTCTTGTTCTGTCACAAATTCACACTGAAACACGAGGGGGAAAAAATGTAAATTCTGACTCAAAGAAAGTAGCATAACAAGATATGTATACAGGAAGTCCTCAAATTAGAACCATTCTTGTAGTGACCATTCAAAGTTAAAACAGCAATAAAAAAGTGATTTATGATCGGTCCTCACACGTATGACCTTTGCGGCATCCCTGCAGTAATGTGATCAAAATTTGGGTGCCTTTGTATTTATCATGTATTTATTATGTTTGTAGCATCACAGAGTGAGGTGATCACCATTTGTAACCTTCCCAGCTGGCTTCCTACAAGCAAAGTCGATGGGGAAAGCCGAGTTTGCTTCAGAGTTAGTCTGTGACGGAGATTGGTAGTTTATAAATATATTCAATCAATAAATAATATAAACAGCTGTGGTGATTCACTTAGCAGCTTGGCAAAAAAGTCATAAAATTGGGCACAATTCAGTTAACATCCACCTTGCTTAGCAATGGAAATTCTAGTCCCAGCTGAAGTGGTAAATATGCAAAATAACCTAAAACAAGGGTGTCAAACTCAAGGCCTGAGGATGAAGATGCTTAGATCTGGCCTGTGGGGCCACCCTGGAAACAGCAAAGGACCAGCCTGTGGTGCTTCTGCCAGTGAAAATGGAGCTCGTGAGGGCCACGTGTGACCCTCCCAAGCTCTTTTTTCCCTGGCAGAGGGTTGTATGAAGCCATCACAGCCGAAAACTGAGCTTGGTAGCCCATTTTTGCTGCCAGAGCACTTGGGCCACCACAGGTGCCCCCCAACATGAGTGACATCATGCTGGCCATGTCCACCTTGGCCAGACCCATCCCAGCCCTCCCTCGAAGTCCAGCGCAACACCCTTAATGAAATTGAGTTTGACATCCCTGACCTAAAACGATGAAAATCTAGCATATCTTCATAGATCTTTATTAAATATATGCAATGCTTTTCACTTTAGAGTGGTGTGGGGAATGATGGCCCTTTTATGACTTATGAACTTCAGCTCCCAGAATTCCTGAGCTAATCCATGCTGGCTCAGGAATTCTGGGGATTGAAGTCTACAAGTCCTAAAAGGACAGTCTTTCCCCATCTCTGCTTTAGGATAAGCAATGCCATGCAAAGAAGAGAAAAGGAATAAGGACTAATAAGCAAAAGAGATAAAAGAAGAGGAAGAGCCAATTCCGAATCATATTTCATGACAGCAGACATTATATACAAACTTTGTATACAATTCATGTCCATACCTTTCTGTCTTGGCAAATCATCCTTTACTTCCGGTATATCTGAACATCATTGTTTGTTCATTAAACTTTTCACCTTTTTTGTTTTGAAGAATTCAACAGGTCCATCACAATGAGTTTCTCATTCTTCTCTTTCCTCTCAACCCATTTGCAACTTTTCTTTGTGGTTTGAAACTCGTTCATTCTTTCCAGGGAAGAAAACCTTTCAAAGTATTTTTTTTTTTTTTCATATCAATAATTCATTCTCACATTCAGTCCAAATTCCTTTGACACTCGTTCATTCATGATCCTCTATCTTCTGGTTTTATCACCATCACTTCTGAAGCAGCCCACACCCATTGCATTTTTCAAAACTATAACTCTGTAAGTTACAACCCTATAACTCATTTAATAATTCTAAGTTGCTTATATCTCATAAGCCATTAAATATTCAATAAAGACATAAAACCCAGCTTGCCTCAGCCATTGCTTCTTCTCATCTTGCCTCCTCCTTCCAAAAGTTTCAAGGTTCTGCTGTCAATTTGTTAACAAAGGACTTGCTCATAAAATGTTGTAGAAAACTCTGTAAATTAGATCACCATATGCCTTTCATGGAATATGTATATAAAGTATTGTGGAGAGGGGCTTGACTACTATGCAATAGAAGGAAGAGTTGGCTTGGGACATAAGTTGGAATTGCATTCCTTCCAAATCCTTCTCCTCCCCTTCCAATAGCAGCCAAGTTGAGATTTATTTTCCTCAGCAGAGACATCTCCAGTGCTTTTGTGAAGGCTGCTGGAGTTCAAAATGTTGTAACTCCAGACTTTATTCTGGCTCTTGCAGGTGACTAAGAGTTCACAGGGGGGTAGGAAGAGGAACAATTTTGCCACCTGCTCTTCTTGTGTTTACCCACCCCAACAAACTGTCATGAGAATGGCATTGCCATTGCAGCTGGTGCATTTCACATGCCTGTTTCACGTGCCAAAGGTTGTGGTGGGGAGGGGAAATGTTGCCTGAGATCAAGAGGGACATTAAAAAGAAAATGGAGCCTTGAGAGTGGCATGGATTTGAAGATTTCAGATATTATTCTTATTTGGATATTAAGATGAACATCAGTCTTGTGGGTATGATAATGTCTTCCCCATACTGGTATGCCGTGTTTGGTGACAGAGTATCCTAATGATTATGTCACTAAACACAATGTTTTTGCTTGTTCTCCTCAGCCTGTTTCTGTGAATTTCCTAATCAAATTTTCCTTCTTTTCAATTTTTGTCCGATTACTTCAAGGTATTTTGCAAATGTAAGGGATCAATCAAGGATTATGCTCAGATGTTTTGCGTGTTGGTTGTGTTTAATCCTCTTTCCACAAAAGGATACATTGAATACTTTATTTGCTTCCTCTAAATACTTTATTTGCTTCCTCCAAATGCACAATTGGTCAACTAAACTAACCCTTCCTATAAATGAAGCTTTTGCAGTCAGTCTTTTTAGCTACTTCTGATAAGTGTCAAGGCAGATGTTACCTAACTGCTGATCCTAACAATGGTGAGATCAGGCAAAAACATAGACAAAGAGTTTAAAATAAAGTAGCTCAGATTTATACAATCTCTTAATGGTTTGTTAGCAGATTAATAGATGGGGCCCTTTGTGAGATAAAGAGAGGAAGATCACCTTATGATGGAAAATGGCACCCTGGATTCCTTGTTCCAATATCACCAGTTTACAATATACCAGTTGTTTCATTAGTATTTCTGTCCTTCCTTCCTTCCTTCCTTCCTTCCTTCCTTCCTTCCTTCCTTCCTTCCTTCCTTCCTTCCCTCATCCCTAGCAATTAAAAGACTTGAAAAAATTTCAGGAAGGGATGGAGTCCTAATGGAAAGAATGCATTAAGAAAACCTTAGGATCAGGGGTGGGATTCTGCCGGTTCAACCAGTTCCAGTGAACCCCCAGCTCCAATAATTAGCTGGTTCTGAACCGTTCGCTCAGACAATCATGTGGGCCTACCCGCCCACCCCTGGGCTGTACTCACCTATATCTGCTCAGCTGATTCGCGTGGCAGAGCAGATTGCAGCGCCTCAGCTGTGTTACTTCCCCAAAGTAACATCCAAGGTAGGTAATTTCAAAAGCTGTGCGCCTGTGCATAGCGTGCATCAGGTGCGCTCACACACAAAGCACACATGTGTGTGCAAAGTGTGCAATTAGCAAATAGTTGTTACACCGGCAGCATCTCACCACTGTTTAGGATGCTCAGAAGTCAGCACATGTTAAGAATCAACTGGAGAGAAAAAAGTCAGAAATCAAGGTTGGGCTGAGGGGGAGAATGCAATGGCATATCCTTAAATGAAAACTCCATACTGTGACATTGGCTGCAATGTTTGGTTCCAATACCATCCATTCAACTAGATGAATGGTGTGCTGATTTCTATTCTAGTCATCCGGTTTACCAATATGAGCAAGAGCTGGCAGGGAGAACAAAGGTCCCTATGGCCCTCAGCAGTTGAGTGGTAATTTTTTTTTTTTATCTGACCCATGTTGGGAATTTCTTAGATTCCAAGGAGTCAATCCCTCATTTTTGGAAATCCAACTTTTAAAGTAAAACTAGATCCCAAGTCTGTAAGATTGTTGGAAAGGTGTCAGAAAAGGGCTGAACTAGCTAGGATGATTTAGGGAAGCCAAGCAGCTCCAGAGACTGCAGTTCTAAAAAGCTGAATCTCACTGCTGAATGGCCAGATCTGATATTTCCCAAATCACAGCTGTATTGAGCATGACAAGACAAACAAAAGGCTTCTGCTTTGCTTGTTCTACATGCCTAGCAACACCTTTAAAATTATGCATGGGTTGTGGTGTTAAAAAACATGTTGCCTAGAGCCAGGGGCAATGGATAAAAGGATTGGTGTAGACTGTACACTGTAGATCATTTAATATTAATTAAAAAGAAGGCTGCTGTGATAGTTGTAGGAATGAGTGGCTGAGATTAGAGAGGACCACTATGAATGGATGGGAAAAAGACATTTAGGTGCTTGATAGTGGCGTCATATTTTACCAAGCACTTTTTAAAAATTAAATAGAATATTTTATGAAGGATTCAAGGATAGATTTTTTTAAAACAAATATTTCCATTAAATTAAAAAAGTAAAATATAAATGAATATTCAGAGGCAAAAGAAAAGGGATTAAAAAGGCAAAGTTAAAAAATGACAAAAATATGTAAAACCAATGTAACAGAGATGACTTTCAACTTTTTGCAATACAGAGATAGTAATACTTCCATTGTCTAAGTTTAACTAAATAATATCCATACTTAAAGACCTTCAAAACACTAATAATAACATTAAAAACAATCACATTATGTTCTTAGTTCACTTTTAGTCTAACATATAATAACCTATCAACTATAAATAAATCACAACCATATTATTAAGAATCCACAGTATTTTTTTAACCAAATCACATCTAATCCTCAATTTCCAAACTCCAAAGTTGATTTTTCTTCTTTTTTTGTAGGAAAGAACTTGCAAGCTGCAATATTTCTTTTTCCAGGGTGAGTGTCTCTATTTGAAGCAGTCAATTTTTGTCATCTCAGCTATCTCCATTCATTTCAAAATCCATTCTTTTGTCGTGGATTCTCCTCTTTCCATCTTTTTGGGTATAAGAGCCTTGTAGACAAAGTATGTATAAAGTCCCATATTTTCAAAGATTGTTATCTTCTTGTGTGCTGCTTCTCCAATCTATGTCTGACTTTTCAATAAATCCAGTGGACTGCATTTAAAAAAAAAATTCTAACAAATACAGTAATTCCCATTCCCTTGCAGTTTCTTCAGAATGCAACAGAACAATTGCTACTAGTCTGGTCATAAGAAATGATGTCTTTTAGTGTTTGTTGGCTTTCAAATATGGGTGATGTAGAGGTGTTTCCTATTATTTTGATTTGTCCTTGAAATAGTGGCCGAGGGGCTGCTACCACTTGAAATCTGATTGCTTTCCATAATGAATGTGTTGGTATAAACATAGGCTTCGGGGCTGATTTACAATGGCACTCTGATATTTCACCATATAATGACTCACAGCTGAATGCCTGGGCCACTTCCCTATAACAGCTCTCTGCCAGAGCTGATGTGAAATTATAAACATTTTCTGTTGCTGCACCAATATGCTTTGTGCATACAATTCCTAGTCCAACAATTTGATGAAAATTGTTAGAAAAGTGAATAAGGCCTTTACTCCTGCCTCTTCTACTGTAAACAGCTACTGAAAATACTCATAGCCAGAGGTGGTATTCAGCAGGTTCTGACCAATTCTGGAGAACCGGTAGCGGAAATTTTGAGTAGTTTGGAGAACTGGCAAATACCACCTCTGACTGGAGATTTTAACAGTAGCCTTCCCCTGCCACGCCCACAGAACCAGTAGTAAAAAAATTTGAATCCCACCACTGCTCATAGCTGGTTGTTTAGAAAACCCACTAATGTGTTTATTGGCATTTTTTTATCCCCCCTTTACAGATAGTCTTTGACTTACAACCATTTGTTTAGTAACCATTCAATATTACAACGGCACTGAAAAATTGTGACTTATGACCATGTTTCACACTTAATGACTGTGGCAGCAACCCCATGGACATATATGATCAAAAACCAGATGCTGGCAACTGGCTCATATTTTTGACAGTTGAAGTGTCCCTGGGTCACATGATTTCATTTTGCAACCTTCTGACAAGCAAAATCAGTAAGGAAGCCAGATTCATTTAACAACTGGGTTACTAACTTGACAACTGCAGTGATTAATTCAACAAGAAACAGATAATAACAGATAAAAAAGAGTTGGAAGGGACCTTGTAGGTCTTCTAGTCCAACCCCCCGCCCAAGCAGGAGATCCTACACCATTTCTGCAAAAAAAAAAAAAAATTAATTATAGTATTGTGACTTTGTATATCCACCAAGAGAAATATGTCTATTACCTAACAATTAAAATTATTATGTTTTATCTTTTTGTCCTCTCAATTCTATTGCTGAAATATATATCTAACAACAATTCTTATGTTAATGTATTTGTTTTTCCTTATAATTTCAGCATTGATGAGCTTTGCTGGATTGTTGTACAATAAGCTCTGGAAATGCAGACAG
This sequence comes from Pseudonaja textilis, assembly GCF_049901715.1. Classification (NCBI taxonomy): domain Eukaryota; kingdom Metazoa; phylum Chordata; class Lepidosauria; order Squamata; family Elapidae; genus Pseudonaja; species Pseudonaja textilis. Next base: position 29,613,005 of record NC_141991.1, read on the forward strand.
ATTGAAATGCAGAATCTGTCTGATGTTCCTCAATTGTTCTGATATTAGAAAGGGCAATGCAGCCTATGGACATAATCCCACTGTACTCTCTATTCTGTTTATAGGACTTCTTAAATTGTTTTGGTTAGTTAATACTACTGAACTCTAAATCTTATACTTGTTTTATAACATAAGTTATTGAAACAGGTGGTTGGAAACTAATGCTAGGGAGTTTTAGATCTGTTTACATTGTCTATTTGCATAAGATAATAAATATGCTATATCATAGAAAAAAGCCAAAGTGAAACCAAAATGAAAACTAAAGAAAAACAACTATTTTTCTTTCTGTATATTTGTACGACCAATACAGAATTATCACAAGAGATGTCTATATTATATGTTTGCTTTAAAAAAATAGCTCCAGTACCGAGAGCCATCGGTTCAAGGAAATCTCTTTTCACATCATTTATCATTATTAGGTGGCAAGAAATAATGTAATGTTCTAAACATAAGCTACATCAGCTGAATTATGTTAACTTTTCTAAAACATACAGTTAAACAAAAGAATAGATACGTGGTAAAGTGAGATAGAATCTTAGAAGATCTGGTCATCTAAAATAATTTTAATGAAGTATGGAGGACAGATGGAAGGTTGGACTTATCAGATAACATAGCAATGGAGATAAGAAAAGTGCTGTAATTTCTAGGTTCCTCTATTGAAACCAAGAAAGGAAAACCAGATGAAGTACTGTAGATCAAAAGGAACTCTCTCATACTCAGAAGAACGCAAGAGTGAAGGCTCAATTAGCTGCTACACTGTTGGGATTTTCAAACAGCTGGCAATATTTGGGGACAGTGAGTAGTATGTCTCACACACAACTGGAGGCCTGTATGAGACATCTTTATACAAAGCCAGGAACTTCAAATCTCAATAAATAAATGCACTGTCTTACATATTGGCAAAAAATATATATCAGAAAATAAAATACAAGCTGAATTGTCAAGACCTTGTTGAGGATCCAAACTCTGTCAAGGACCTTGGAGTACTCATCTCTAATGACCTAAGTGCTAGAGCCCACTGTAACTACATAGCCAAAAAGGCATTAAGAGTTGTTAATCTAATCCTACATAGCTTCTTCTCTGGTAATATCACACTACTAACTAGAGCATACAAAACATTTGCTAGACCTATACTTGAATACAGCTCATCAGTCTGGAACTCATATCTTGTATCTGATAGTAACACAATTGAGAAAGTCCTGAAATATTTCACAAGTCCAGAAATATTTCTTTACTCCTCCACTCATTGCAGAATACCTTATGCCACCAGACTTGAAACTCTAGACCTAGAAAATCTAGAATTATGCTGCCTTTGGTCTAATCTAAGGATAGTATATAAAATCATACATTGCAATGTCCTACCTGCAAATGAATCCTTCAGCTTCAATCATAACAATACAAAAGTACACAATAGATACAAACTCAAGGTTAATAGCACCAAACTTGATTGCAGGAAATACAACTTCAGCAACAGAGTGGTCAATGTCCGGAATACTCTACCTGACTCTGGTTTCTTCCCCAAACCCCAAAAACTTTAACCTTAGACTGTCTACTATTGACCTCACCCTTTTCCTAAGAGATCTGTAGGGGGCATGCATAAGCGCACCAATCGTGCCTACCGTTCCTGTCCTATTGTTTCTTTTAATTTTTCTTGTACGTATCCATCTCATGTATTCAAAATTATGTTTATACTTATACCTGTTATCTTGTAAGCGATTCACAAATAAAATAAATGAAATAAATAAATAAATTTATTTTACATGTGTGCATAGGGCATGACATTTGTTTCTGGTTGGGGGATGCCAACAACATTCAGAATCCTACAGGCTCTCTGGCATGTCAATTTTACTTTGAGAAAAAAACCAATACAACAACACATTACCTCCTACCCATAAGTTTTCCCTCTTCACTACTTTTTATTAATGGACAGATTTAAGTATTTGCATTAACATGGTAAGCTTTCCTAAGATTTGAACAATTTCTAGGAGAAGTACCTATTTTATCTGTGATGCTGTCTTCTTAGGTAATTAGCTATTACTTGACCAGGTAGCAGTAGGCTCTGGCAGGGGTGGGATTCTACAGGTTTGCACCTATTTGCTAGAACCGGTTGTTAACATTTTAAGCAGTTTGGAGAACCGTTTGTTAGAAGAAATTACTGGCCTATTCCTGTAAGGAAGGCAGGAAGGAAACATTCTGGTGTTGTTCAGAGAAACTGCCTCTCTGTTAACTCTTATTACATTCTTGGCAGGACTAGACTTCCTGTCTCAGGAACTTCTCTGGAGTTTTTTCCCTCCTCCTTTGCTGGTACTTTGCTTGTGTGGAGTGACCATTCAAAGTTACAATGGCACTGAAAAAAGTGAGTTATGACCATTTTTCACACTTACGACTATTGCGGCATCCCCACAGTCACGAGAGGCCAGGCGAGGAGATGCGTGCTTGATGTGAGTGATGTTGAGTTGGCCATGCTCAGCCAGTCACATTACAACCAAGCCATGCCCACCAACTAAGCCACACCCACAGAACTGGTTGTTAAAAAAATTGAATCCCACCCCTGGGCTCTGGTATTTATACTGACAAATCAATAAAACAGCGGTTTTTATGTCCGTGTGTTTCATGCCTTACAGTTCTTAGATTCTTTGAGATCTTGAATATGTCTTTCTCTTTGACCTTGTCTTCTGAACGTCACATGCCAATCCATGAATCTTTGCTGCATGTGAAACTTGAACCAATTCTTGAGGCCTGAATCCAATTCTTCTGCAGTTCAGCTGAGAAATCCATGAACTAAAATAAATTGCATCTGCTTTCTTTCCTCAAAAGAATGGCTTAGTGACGAGCCTTAGAGCAGGGGGGTCCAGCCTTGGCAAATTTAAGACTTGTAGACTCAACTCTCAGAATTCACCAGCTGGCATGGGTGGCTGAGGAATTCTGAGAGTTGAAGCCCACAGGTCTTAAAGTTGCCAAGGTTGGAAGCCCCTGTCTTAAGAGAACTGCTTTTAAGATGGGAAAAGTGGATGGAGCCTGAAATTCTGAAAACCTTGTCATGAAGAGGTGCAGGAAATCAGGACTTAGTCCAACTTGCTAATAGAGCTTCCTGCAGATCTAAGGTGGTAATGGTAAAATAATGTTTCCTCTGGACAGTTACCAAAGAGAGAGCCTTTCCAGGTAAAATATATATATATAGCCAGAAATGCATGGTCATTTTCCTGCAGGGCAGTCCTTTTGTGCCTGGATCTATGGCTTTCTCAGCTTCATATAACCATCTCTTTTTCTTGAGACAATATTGGGATCTTTGGATTCCAGTGATGTGATTTGTGCTAGGATCATTGACACCTATGAGATTAGTCCTTTTGACATCATGAAGTGAAACAGCATCTCCACAGCTATCAGCTGGCTGTGAATGGAGCTTTGCAAGGCACCTGAAACAGACTAGCTGTCAGGCTACAGAACTTTTCCCATTCACTCAACTAGAATGAACTTCTGAAAACGTATCCAAACGTATCAGAAAGGAATCCTTTATTGAGATGAGACAATTCCTGTAGGAGTTCAAAGCAGCGTCTGAGGTCTCTCAGGCATACAGGGATACATAAGGGAGTTTAGAACCCCTCCCCTTATCTCGATGTGTATTTAGTGAAACAAAAGCCAGTGTATTAATTCCTCCCCACCCCTTTTGTAAGGAACAATCTTTTTTCACAGTTTCCCAGGGCATATACCTAATTTCCCCACCCCACCCCGCTTTTAGAACTGACTATTCAAGAGATTCCCAGGATACATCTCACTTGGAATTTTTATGATCTTCTCATCTCCTGGTTGTGCCTCTCAGAGGTGATAGTTCTGGCCATCTGGCTTTTCTCCCTCCATTATATCATGTGTGGGTTATACAAATTCCATATAAGATTAAATATATTCAGGTTACATCAAGAAAGGATTTCTTTATCAGCCTCCCCCCCACTTTTCTTCTTCCACTGAAGAAATGACAGATACACGGATCTGACACTAGCCTCAGATGTGAATAAGCTATTCAGTTCCTTATCTGTTAGCATTCAGATATTTGTTTTAAGACTTAAGCTGGATTTGTTCCTAAAATTAAATTGTCAGGGGCTTTTAAAGGCTTTTTATAGCTGTAATGTTCTTATTTTTTTTTTGAAGGATTTATGGTTAGTTTAATCTTGTATGTCTGGCTGCTACTTTTATTGTCCCTGTTTTGGGTGAAGCTGTCCCTGTGAATTCTATATTAAACTGGGAAGGAGAAGTGTTTTACAAGAAATAGATATAGATCTTTATTCCTGGATTTTGCTTTGGGACTAATTAGGCCCTGATAGGGGGATGGCCTTATCTATCTGATTACTAATCCTGTAAGACTACTATTGAACAACTGGGAAATTTTTCCTCTGAAGTAAATAATATTGATGGAAATTGTTTTGGATTACATTCTATAATGAAGACTAAGAGCTCCGCCTCTTTCCCTGATACCATTCTCTCATGAATTGAGAATAAGATTGTTTCAGCTGCTATTTTTAAAAAAAGACCTGGGATTGCTAATTGCCTGAATAATCTAATAAGTGTTTGGCCTTGGTTTCAACTCCCATTACTACATTCATTTTTCAAGCTGACCATGCATGATCTCTTCCTCCTTCTCTCCCTTTCCCTTTCTTTCCCCCTTCTGCTGCCGCTCTAAATGAACTCAAGGAAAACTTCCCTAGATTTTCATAATGAATGCAGATTTGAATGAGATAGATGAGAGGATTGCAACACAGGGTACTTCAAAGGCTTGAAGACTTCTTCCTCTTCCTCCTTTCTTAGCTTCTCCCTATTGGTGGCTCAAGGTTGAGGCACTGGGCTACTTCAAATCCAGTTTGAAGAGAAGAGAAGATGGGAGGGGATGCAATTGTCTTTTAAATCTCCAAAGAGCACAAACGGACTGAGTTATCCAACTGCCATCATGTTCAAAGTTCTGCAGAGGCCAAGGTCTTTTTCAATTTCAAATAGTCATCTTAACACCTGCTGATTTTACAGACATTCAGATAGTTTTCATGGCAACCATTGGAATCTTATTCGGAAACTTGTCTTTTATGGGTTGCTTGAGTTAATAGCAGGGACATATTGTGCAGGCACAAAATAAAAAATCATCTTCGAAGTATTTTTCAAATACTTTGAACACTATTTGGGTGTGGCTTGCCATTGCCTTCCTACAGGATTTTTGTTAACTTCCTAATCAAGTTTACAACATTCCTGGAGGGATCAAAGGATTAGCAAGTTTCAGCCCTACTTAGCTTTTGAGTTCAAGCTAAGTGTTGCCACCTACTGCCACCCTCTTCAAATAGGATCTTTCCACATATATTAATCTTTGCTGCATACCATTACTCTTGGAAATGTGGAGGAGCATCATTGTGACTTGTGCTACTAATGATGCTCAAGTAAATAATGAAATGATAAATACTGGGTTGAATACAACAGCAGAGCAAAGGGTTTTTTTTTTTTTTGGAAACAATTAATTGAACAAAGAAAGAAAATATTGGCATAAAGAAAAAATAGAGAATGAAAAAAAATAGAGTGTCTAACTCATTATTTTAAATGTCTCTATACTAATGCACAGAGTATGAGCAACAAACAAGATGAAATATTTGCAGAGTCACAGATATAAATAATTCTACAGAGATGAATCAAAACAATGGAACACTAGGCTTTATGGATGTAACTTATTTCAGAGGAACAAATAACACAAGAAAAGAGATGCACATTAAGAATGAAATTGTCTATTCAGAAGTCCACTGGTCTGATCTAACAGAATAGTTATTTTGCTAGGAATCTTTTATAAACCACCAGATCACTCACAAGAGGTAGATAAAGATATATTAAAACACAAAACTGAAGCTACAAGAGTCATGAAAATGAAATATTTCAACTACCCAACATCTGCTAAATGCAAGATTGTCAACCCTGAAGCTGACCTATTGCAGCCATTTTGATGCTTCAGTGTTGCCACACTGGAGCTGAGGAATAGGGAGAAGGGAACAGAGATAGCTGTTTTATTAAAAGTATTTTATTTTGTAGCCAAAATAAAATACTTTTCCCTGGGAACTAAGGACATTCTAACACCTGGCCAAAGAGAAGAGGAGTGACATTACCAGGTGACCAGATGGCACCTTGATTGGACCATGTAACTGATTGTTTGGGGTGGGATTTGGTAGTTCACCGAACTAGCCATAATGTTAGCTATGGGAGAACCTGTAGCAGCCCTCCCCTGGTTTTTGCCCTTCACAAAAGCAGAAATAACATTTAGGGAGGAGATATAAACATTTAGGGAGACATATAAAAGAGGATGATTCCAGACTTGAAACTCTAGACCTAGAAAACCTAGAACTACACCACCTTTGGTCCAATCTAAATATAGTATATAAAATTGTACATTGCAATGTCCTACCTGCAAATGAATACTTCAGCTTCAATCATAACAATACAAGAGCACACAATAGATACAAACTCAAGGTTAACTGAACCAAACTTGATTGCAGAATATACGACATCAGCAACAGAGTGGTTAATGTTTGGAATACTCTACCTGACTCTGTGGTTTCTTCCCCAAGCCCCAAAAACTTTAACCTTAGACTGTCTACTATTGACCTCACCCCATTCCTAAGAGACCTGTAGGGGGTGTGCATAAGTGCACCAATCGTGCCTACCGTCCCTGTCCTATTGTTTCTTTTTATTTTTCTTATGAGTATCCATCTCATGTATTCAAAACTATGTTTATTCTTATACTTGTGTCTTGTAAGCGATTCACAAATCAAATAAGTAAATAAAATAAATAAATAAAAATATACTGAACCTCAACCAACAATATGAGTCAACAGCTAAAAAGGCTAACCCCCAAAAGACGAACCCAATTCTAGCTCAGATGAAACATTGTTTCAGAGATATATGAAATCCTCATTCCTCTCCACTCTGCACCAGTGAACCAGTGCACCAGTGATCTTGAAGTAAGATGAGTGAAATAGGCGGTACCTAAATTTGACAAATAAATAAATAATGTATATGTATCTGGACATCATATTCCTAGAATGATATTGGCAGATTAGAATAGCTTCATGGGAAAGTGACGAAGATGATATAGAGATCAAAGGCACACTCTGAGAAGATAGGCTACAGGAAGCTGCAATGTTCACTCTGGACAAAAGAAAATTGAGGGGAAGTGATAGTCGTTCCATTACATTAAGGGAAACCACCGAGAAATGGTTAAGAACTATTTTCCTGTCAGACCCAAGGAACAAGAACAACAGGAGGAGTTACTGCATAGAAGTTTCTTTATTGCTGCTTGCTTATAGACAGAATGCTTGCTAGACCACAACACTTAAAGTAGAATAGAATAGAATAGAATAGAATAGAATAGAATAGAATAGAATAGAATAGAATAGAATAGAATAGAATAGAATAGAATAGAATACTTTATTGGCCAAGTGTGATTGGACACACAAGGAATTTGTCTCGTTGTAAATACTCTCAGTATAGATAAAAGAAAAGATACATTCGCCAGGAGTTGAGAATCATAAGGTATGACACTTAATGATAGTCATAGGGTACAATAAGCAATCAATCATACTAGAAAACAGTCAATATAAATCATAAGTATACAAGTGACAAAGTTACAGTCATACAGTCACAAGTGGGAAGGGATGGGTGATAAGGAGTGATGACAAGATTAACAGTAATAGTAGTGAAGACTTTGTAATAGTTGAACAGGGTTGAGGGAATTATTTGTTTAGCAGAGTGATGGCTTTCGGGGAAAAACTGTTCTTGTGTCTAGTTCTTCTGATGTGCAATGCTCTATAGTGTCGTTTTGAGGGAAGGAGTTGAAACAGTTTATGTCCAGGATGTGAGGGGTCTGTAAATATTTTCATAGCCCCCTTTTTGACTTGTGCAGTATACAGGTCCTCGATTGAAGGCAGGTTGGTAGTAATTGTTTTTTTCTGCAGTCCTAATTACTCTCTGAAGTCTGTGTCTGTCTTGTTGGATTGCAGAACCAAACTAGACAGTTATAGAGGTGCAGATGACAGACTCAATCATTCCTCTGTAGAACTGTATCAGCAGCTCTTTGGGCAGTTGGAGCTTCCTGAGTAGGCGCAGAAAGAACATTCTTTGTTGTGCTTTTTTGATGACGTTTTATATGTTAGCTGCCCATTTTAGGCCATGTGATGTAGTAGAACCTGGAAATTTGAAGGTCTCTACTGTTGATACTGTGTTGTCTAGTATTGTAAGAGGTGGTAGTATGGGAGGGTTTCTTCGAAAGTCTACCACCATTTCTACGGTTTTGAGTGTGTTCAGTTCCAGATTCTTCCAGTTACCCCACGAGGCAAGTTGTATAACCTCCTGTCTGTATGCAGATTCATCGTTGTCTTGAATGAGACCAGTCACTGTTGTGTCATCAGGAAACTTCAGTATTTTAAGAGATGGATCGTTTGAGATGCAGTCATTGGTAAATAGGGAGAAAAGAAGTGGGAAAAGCACACAGCCTTGGGGCGGGGGACTGTGCTGATTATATAGGTATCAGATGATTCTGCCTAGCTTCACCTGCTGCTTCCTGTCTGTTAGGAAGCTTATGATCCACTTACAAGTGTGTTCAGGTACTGCTAGTTGGTTTAATTTACTTAGGAGAATGTCTGGAATGATGGTATTGAATGCTGAACTGAAGTCTACAAAGAGGACCCTTGCGTACGTATTTGGAGATTCAAGGTGTTGTAGGATGTAGTGCAGAGCCATATTAACAGCATCATCTGTTGATCTATTTGCTTGGTATGCAAACTGCATGGGATCTAACAGCGGATCCGTGATGGTTTTCAGGTGGGACAGCACAAGCCTTTCAAAGATTTTCATAACTACAGATATTAGAGCAACTGATCTGTAGTCATTCAGTTCCTTGATGGAGGGCTTCTTTGGCATTGGGATGATAGTAGAGTGTTTGAAGTAGGAAGGAACATAGCACATCTCTAGTGATCTATTGAAGATTTGGGTGAAGATGGGGGCCAATTGGTCAGCACAAACTTTTAAGCAAGAAGGAGGTGCTTTTGTCTGTGTAATAGATCTTGCACTTCTTTTTCTGTGATCACCAGAGGTTGTGAACCAATGGATTGGGGCCAGTTGTAGGAGGCTTGGCTGTTGTTGGTGTGTTCGAGATGTGGGTTGTGGAGATAGGTGGCTGTAGTTTCCTTTCAAACCTGCAGTAAAACACATTCAGGTCATCTGCTAGTTGTTGATTTCCTTCTGCCTGGGAAGGAGGTTTAGTTAGTTGCATAACTATCAGAGATACCTTGTGAACTGTTGAGAGGGTCTGCCTTTGCCTGTTTTATTATCTACATGCCAAAGATTCCAAGCTACTTTTTGTCTCTTTGTTCCTAGGAAAAGACCCTCCTTTCTGGACACCATTCCATCACATTTGCCTTGCCACAAATATTACACGCAGAAAGTAGCAGCTACCTGCAATATGTTCAGATATAGAAAGAAAAATTTCCCTGTTGTAAAATCTGTACAAAGGTTAAATATTCTACTCATAAAAAGATAAAATATTTTATTCTGAAGATTTTAAAGAAAAGGCTGTGCAGCTATCTCTCAAAGGTGGCTTAATTTGTTTTCCTGAGTACTGGAGAAGGTTGGATGGATCCAGATGGTCCCTTCCAACTCTGTAATTTTTTGTTTTTCTGAATCCATCTTCCTTGCCATATATTTGGGGAGAGGTTGTCAAAGAGTCATGGCAATTGTCTTATTTTAATCAATCCTTAAAAGTTTATTAAAAGACTTTATATGGACAGTGGAACACATTGTTTGCTCATCGATGGAGCTCTAAACCAAATGTGTGATCTGAAATATTTATATGTAAAGGTGCAATTTAGATAACTAATTTTAAATTTCTTCAAGACAACCCAATTAATTCATTTCTCACCTAAATCATCCAAACAGATTCAATTAATATTCACACCACTTTCTAATGTCTGCAAACATTTCCCTCTAATTTTTTGTCGGTTATTTCCAATTCAGCACTAAGAAAATGGGAAGGGCAATGATTCTGAAACTGAACATTTGTTCTGGGTGCAGAATGTGACAGATCTCTGGCATTTATAGGTAGAATTGGAAAGTAAGTTTGATTATTTTCCTGTATACTGCACAAACCAAAAAGAGGGCTGTGAAAATATTTACAGACCTCTCACATCCTGGACATAAACTGTTTCAACTCCTATCCTCAAAACGACACTATAGAGCAGGCGTTGCCAACCTTTTGGACCTCAGGGACCACCAAACTCATAATTTTAAATCCCGGGGACCACTAATATGAATTTTGACTGATGATGGCTTGCTGACTTTGGTGGGAGAGAGAGAGAGAGAGAGAGAGAGAGAGAGATCTGGTCTAACCTCTCTCACTCCCTCTTCCTCTCCCCCTCTTTCTCTCTCACACACAGATAAACACACAGAGGCAGGGATGGGATTCAAATTTCTTAATTGGTTCTTGGGCATGGCCTAATTTGTGGGTGTGGCTTGGTGGTCATGTGACTGGCTGGGCATGGCTTGTATGTAAATATTATAAATATTTATGTAAATATTGAATTTTTTTATTAAAAAAGAGCAACTTTTACCCAAAATCAGGCAAAGCAGGCAGGCAGATTGAGTTGCTCACAGAATTACAGATTCATTCAGAGATCTATCTTTCTGCCATTGGCTAGCTGAGTCTGTCACTTAAAATTTGCTTGCAAGCAAACTCAAAATTACTCACAACACACCATGTATGTAAATATTGAATTTTTATAAAAAAAGAGCAACTTTTACCCAAAATCAGGCAAAAAAGGCAGGCAGATTGAGTTGCTCACAGAATTACAGATTCACTTAGAGATCTGGTTTTTTTTAGTTAATCTAAATCTCCCAGCACAGCAGAACAGCTGATGGTTGGGAAAAAAAAGGAAAAATAGCAACTTGGCAGGCAAGTTTGCCAGGTAAGAAATGAGTGGGTGGGGAGGGTTCCCATGGGCCATGTCAGCGGTGCAGCATTGTGTTCCTGTGCAGCCTGGATTAATTGCTTTGGGGAAGTGCTCTGGGGGTGACATTTCTCTGTGGACCACCAAAATTTTCTCATGGCCCACCAGTTGGCGACCACTGCTATAGAGCATTGCACACCAGAACAACTAGACACAAGGACAGATTTTTCCCTGAACGCCATCACTCTGCTAAACAAATAATTCCCTCAACACTGTCCAACTATTTACAAAGTCTGCATTTACTATTACTATTAATCTTCCCATCATTCCTTATCACCCATCCCCCCACTTGTGACTGTAACCTTGTTGCTTGTATCCTAACTATTTTTATTGACTGTTTCCTAGTATGATCTGATTGCTTATTATACCCTATGACTATTATTGAAGTTTTGTACCTTATGATTCTTGATGAATGTATCTTTTCTTTTATAAAGACTGAGAGCATATGCACCAAGACAAATTTCTTGGGTGTCCAATCACACTTGGCCAATAAAGAATTCTATTAAAGCTATAGGAGACTGGTGCATGCAGCACTGATCTAACTCAGTGAAAGACTCTGTCCTATTTTTTATTTTGCTGAGTTTAGTCCCAGCACACTGATGCTTGAATTAAATTGTCTCCTGTCTTAGAATTAAAGCATTTAGTCAAGCTCCCTGCTTACTTATTTAAGTGCACTTGCTTATTTAGATCACTTTCTACCTGGTGGAAGGGAAAAGAGATTCACAAAGAAAAGGATCTTCTCTGAACATATTTAAATCAAGTACTGTAACCTTGAATCTAAATTTGTCTGCCAAGCAAAAGGCAGCCTCCATGATTCCTTGTGAATTGTAAAGGCTTGATTAATTTTCTATTAGTTTTTAAAGTACCTTATTTTTTTTAAAAAAAGAGAGACAAACCAGACCTAGATCTAGTTATAGCTGTATTCTCCATATATTTACAATTTGATTAAAGCTGTCAGGTGCAAGTAAATCAGGTTTGTTGTCAGAGACTATTTTATGAGGACTTCATCTCCTTTGCACTTTCTCCCCAGTCCATAAGAATTTAGCAATAAACCAAGAAGCTGACAACTTTAACTAGGACATTCTGGGGGGAAAATATTTCCATAAATATCAGATCCGAAAGGTTACAATTATGTATACCATTGTTGGTTTGGTCATTCCCTTTGCAGGGAAAAACTTAATCAAGAAAAGGGATTTTTCAAGCTATTTTTCACTATGTTATTTAATAAAACAGCAAATATTAGCTTCCATGTGTTCCCATGTTAACTAAGTACATTGTCTTTTTTTCCTACCTGTAAATCTTAAAATAGCTTCTTAACAGAGGAACAAAATAACAGAGATGGAAAGGACTTTGAGGTCTTCTAACCCAACCTCCTGTTCATACAGGAAACCCTATACAATTTCTGACAAATGGTTGTCCAATCTCTTCTTAAAGTTTCTGTTTTAATGCAGAAAAGTTCATTTATATTATGAGCTGTCTTCCTAATTTTTTGAATCTCGTGCAAAACAGAAAGAAAAAGATGGATAAATCTGGTGCAAATACAAATTTACCATGACAAATAGGGAAATTACAGTAACTTGGATGCTTGGAATCTGGCTACATAGGTTACGTAACTAAAAGGAATCAGAAGCAGAGAAAACAGGATCCTCAGATGTCAAGGCACGAAGAAAGTAATAAAGGTAAACTGAGCATAGAAGAGATAAGGGATTTATTTGCTGACAGTGCAGAGCCCACAAGGAAATCAAAATTGAGGATCTCTCAGGGAGAACAGGTAGTTTGTTCCAAAGAATTGACAGGAAAGAAACAAAGTCTGGAGGATAGTGTAAAAACAGTGAAGCTGTTGAGTGCAAAGCACCTTCAATATTTAATTTAGGGTCTTCAAGCCAGTCTCAACTGTTGGCAATGATCTGGACAAGTCCTTGCAGTTTTCTTGGCAAGATATTGGAAGTGGTTTGCTATTCCCTGCTTTCTAAAGTTGGACTAGGCCAGGGGTCTTCAAACTTGGCAAGTTTAAGACTTGTGGACTTCAACTTCCAGAATTCCTCCTCCAATCATGTTAGCTCAGGAATTCTGAGAGTTGAAACCCACAAATCTTAAACTTGACAAGTTTGAAGAACCTTGGACTAGATGAACTGGCCCAAGGGCATCCAGTTGGCTTTATGCATAAGATGGGACTCACAGTCTCCTGGTTTCCAGCCTGGTGCCTTAACCACTACCCCAAACTGGCTATATATGGGAGAGAAAAGCAGAAAAACAAAAGTTAGCCTGGAGCAATGGGCAGGATGAGTGGAAGAAACAGTTGGCCTAAAGCAGGGGTCCCCAAACTTGGCAACTTTAAGAGTTGTGGACTTTAACTCCCAGAATTCCTCCTCCAGTCATGTTAGCTCAGGAATTCTGGGAGTTGAAATCCACAAGTCTTAAAGTTGCCAAGTTTGGAGACCTCTGGCCTGAAGCAAGAGACAAACAAAGGACATAACTGAGTCAAAACTTTAAAAGTAAGAGAAACAGAAATATTACTTGAAAATAAGAAAGATCACAGGTAAAGAGGTGTCAGCTGTGAGTGAATTGTTGCTGATGGAGCCAAAGAAAAACAGATGGCTTAAAAAGGAGGAGGTTCAACAAAGATCAAGTAGCCAAGGGAAGATAACTATGAAATTGTTCCATGAAGCTGTGGAGAGGTGACTATGGTTTGTAAAGCAGGTGAGGAAGGGGTGAATTGTTTGAATGTGTACTGTGCTTTTGAACTTTACTACTTCTTTAAAGATACTTTCTAGCTCTGAGCCAGCCTCTCAGAACTGAGAGATTCATCTTCAGAATTGAAGAAAGCCAAAGCAACCCTGTTTTGGGAGATTTATTGGGGGATCAGGTTCATGAACTCAGGGCCAGCTACTGTCTAAAAATGAAGGCTACCCCTGAGCAACAAGCATTAATTAGAGCAGGAACGATTGGATTCTCAGTAGTGGGCTACCTTTTAAAAACAACAAGGATGTGGAGTTATTTTCAGAACAAGTTTCCAAAGTTTAAAAGTTTTAAGAGCTGTTTTCATGAATACCATATTGCTAATTCAACAGAAGAGTAAAGATTTTCTTGAGTTGAGCTTGACTCAGGGTGATTACCTGAACAGGTCTGTATATTTTCTTTTGGTGACATTGGAAAAGTAGTTAGCCATTGCCTTCTGAAATGTTTGCTCTTAGTTCTTTTCTTGTTCATTTGTCATCTAAATGCTACCCAATTCTGGGCTTGTTCATCTTTTTGAGATCAGCAACAAGTCAGCTAAGGATTCTTTCCCCAAACTTTCCTACTAAAATTAGGCGCAAATGAGTTTTAAGAGTCAAATTATGAATATTTCATTTTAATATTTATCCTAAAAGAAATAAAAAAAACATAGGATACACAATAAATCTTTGAACTAGTCATCAAGGCTGCCATGTTAATTTCATGGAAAAAGGATCCACTCAACTATTAGGATATGTAATTGTTACATTGACAGTGGATGTGGATTCTAAGGAATCGCAAATCATGTTACAGGTAGATTGATAAGAGGTGTAGAAAGACAGGTGGGTTATTTGGAGAGTATGAAATACATACAAATTCAAGTGGTGCATGAATACACCTTTGTGGATCTCAGCCCAATAAGCATTTTATATTTGAGAAATGATAAGTAAACATAGATGGTTAACTTATCATTATACACTAGGATTTTCTCAATAAAATAAAATCAAGAAAAATTTTGATAACAAAAAGATATGTTTCTATAATTATTAGGCAGGTATAAAATGAGCAAATGATTTTATGGTTTTGGACAATGTAGGAACTAAATTTGAAAAAGAACTTTATACAATTGAGAACCATGTTATTGCTAAAATTTACAAATTATTTTGAATTCTGAGACAAAAAGAACAAGTAAAAGAATAGGTAATAAAATGGCTGTTTTTTGTTGCTGTTTGCAATACATAAATGTATCAATGAGAAAATATATGGTTCAAACTACTGCATTTTATTTTATGTTCAAGTCTTAAAGAGAAAATTGTATGCCATTGGTATTTGTCAGCAGAGAAATGGTCTAGAATGTATAACGGTACTTTGAATGTATACTACATACATACATACATACATACATACATACAGAAAATGTTAAATAATAACTTCTTTTTGGATTAAGGGACAGAAAAAAGTCATGGAAATTTATTTTTATATATATGACAACTGCAGTGAGGTTAATATATCCTTAAAAGTAGATTCAATACTACTCACAATGGAGGAATGGTTGATGAAAGTAATGTAACTTGCAGATATGGTCCAATTGACTTCCTTGATTAAAGAAAAGATGGTATAAATATTTTTGGCTGAGAAAAACCCTTTACAGTAAAAATTTTTTGCATGCAACAGAAAAAATGCATTTATGTTAAATGGTTTTGATGATTAGGAGAAAAATAGAAAAAGTGAACTTTTTTATAACTAAAAAGTAAGAGACGACTTTGTAATTAAACTTGTATTTGCTGCATAGGAAATTGGAAGCATCTTTCTATTTCTTTTTATCTCTTTTTTCTACACTTTTGTCTTTTTGTTTTCTTGACCCTATATTCGAGTTTGTCAGTTTTTATCTTCTTCTGAAAAGTTTGAATACAATTTTCATATAAAAAGAGGCATACAAAGGAAATATTGTCCTAAATGATCTGTTTTTATAATTAATCACCCTTCCCTAGACATATAAATCCTTAGATACATATTATATGAAACTTCTTTACCACTCCAGAGAACTGAAATCAACATAAAGGTAATTAAAACAAAATACAAAAAAAAGATGTACTTTTTCTAGAATAAAATGCTGGTTGGAAGGAATATTGTACTGACTGGAATCTGGCATTGTCAAATTAATACCTGTTGCTTAGTAATATATTTTGCATCAAAGTTATAATTAGATCCTGTAAAATAAAGTTTGTGATGAGTTTAACAAATTAACCTAGTAAAAGAAAATAATTCACTTAAATCCTAGTTTTATAATTTTGTAACTAAAGAAAATAACAATTACATTCATAATTATGAGATTGCTTTCAAATTAAATCCTTTGTAAAAGAGAGCTTAGAATTAACAGTTTTTGTTACTAAGTGCTGTTGCACATATGAAGTTCAGTGGGAAAGATGCTATTATTAAAACACACAACTGAGACATTTAAAGACTTTTGATTTAAAAAATAAAGTTATTAAAATGTCAATGTAGTAAAAGCTCTGGAACGGACAGCAATGGATGTTTTTGGATGTTGTGTTGGAAAAAAACATAAAACTAACATTATGTGAATCATACAGGTTTCTAGAGACAAAAGTAAGTGACCTTAATAGACATGTACAAGTACTGTCACATAAGCAAATAGGGCTGAAACATTATTTTAGTCCTAAACAGCAAGATAGCATATGGAAGAGATTCAGTCAGCTCCACCCTGAAATACCAAGAGGAAAGTTTGCAAGATTTTGTAACCCATAATCAGCTTTGCAAGATTTTGTTATTATAGCCTACCTTAATAAAATATAATTTTACTCTTCCTGAGGGGTTTATTATTTATTAATTAAACAAATTTATATAACTACCCAATAAAGAAATTTCTTGACAGTTAGAACAATTAATCAGTGGAACAACTTGCCTCCAAAGGTTGTGGATGCTCCAACACTGGAAGTTTTTAAGAGTTTGGACAACCATTTGTCTGAAATGGTATAGGGCTTCCTGAATAGGGGGGTGGACTAGAAGACCTCCAAGGTCCCTTCCAACTCTGTTATTCTGTTCTGAACTCACATATAGTGACTTTGGGCAGTTTACAAAATTTGAGTTAAGTTTTTGTTTAGATCTACCCAGTAGGATTGAGATTGAGTCTGTGGAACTTCAGTGTGGGGGCGGGGGATGAAAGATACAGAAATGTTGTCCAAGAAAAGGCCTTTGTAAAATGACTGTCTCAGCTGGAAGAACATATTTTCTGTCTTGGTGCCAGAAGCGGACTAGAATGCATCACTTACTTTTTGTGGAGGTTTGCTTGCATTTATAATCCCAGCCTCCAATCTCAAGGTAAAGAAACTTGGAAAACGGCTCAATAAATTAAATGATCTGGAAAGTGCAGCTGTAATTTAGAGAGGAAATGTGAATTTCAGAAAGCCTGCGGGGTATTTGTGCCCCAATATAAAAACACTAATGAATTCTAGTCATAGATAGGTGGATAAGACAGTAGTGACTGGCAGGCTTGTGAGGTAATGTAGAAAAGAGGCACTACCAAGGACCCTAGCTTTATTTTCAAACTATCAGAATAGAGCTGGAAGGGACCTTGGAGGTCTTCTAGTCCAGCCCTCTGCTCAAGCAGGAGACCTTATACCTTTCGGATAAGTGACTGCTCAGTCTCTTAAAAACCTCCAGTGATGAAGCACCCACAACTTCTGAAGACAAGCTGTTCTACTGGTTAATTATCCTCACTGTTAGGAAATTTTTCCTTAATTCTGGGTTGCTTCTCTCTTTGATTAGTTTCCATCCATTGCTTCTTGCCCTGCCCTCTGGTGCTTTGGAAAATAAATTGACCCCCTCCTCTTTGTGGCAGCCTCTCAGATACTGGAATACTATTGTCATGTCCCTCTTAGTCCTTCTTTTCTCTAGACTAGCCAAACCTAAATCCTGCAACCATTCATGTTTTAGTCTCCAGGACTTTAATCATCTTAGTTGCTCTTCTTGGCACTTTTTCTAAAGTCTCAACATCTTTTTTTGTAATGTGGTGACCAAAACTGAATACAGTATTCCGGGTGTGGCCTTACTAAGGCTTTATAAAGCAGTACTAATACTTCACATGATTTTGATTCTGTGCCTCTGTTTATACAACCAAAGATTGTATTAGCTGTTTTGGTTAATACACTGCTGGCTCATGCTTAAGGGACTCCAAGGTCCCTCTCACAGTTGCTGTTTTTGAGCCAGGTTTTGCTTAATCTGTACTTGTACCTTTGGTTTTTTTCCTGTCCAGGGGTAAAACCTTGCTTTTCCCCACATTACATTTCATTTTGTTGGATAGGGCCCATTGTTCAAGTCTGTCAAGATCTTTTTAGATCCTGAGCTTGTCTTCTAGGGTTTAGGCTATTCCTCCCAGCTTAGTTTAGATTGTAAGGTTACATTAATAGAATCTTGCATGCCTTGAAAGTAAATATCTCCTCCTAAGCTTTTTAGTCCAAGAAATTAGGGCTGGTCCCTTTCTGAGATGTTTGACCAATTCCCATTGTTTGAGTGGGCTAATTGATTGTAGCCTAGTCTGCAGCTCTTTCTCCAGTCTCCCAAGGTGTTTCTTGCATACCATTACAAAGATGAAGGGAATATTTGGATACTTTGACTGTGAAAATTTTGGAAGACTGCATCCATCTACCAGTGATGACTAGTTCTGCATGACAGATTTGTAAAGTAATTGATATGTTCTCACTGGAACATATCACTGAAAAATACCAAAGGTTCAACTATCCAGCTATAAAAGGCAAATGTTAAATTACTTCTAAAGTTAAACTTTATTTTCCCATTAAGAATGAAAATTAATAACAAGCTCTCAGTCAATACCTATAAATAAAAAACATTTCCTTCCAGAAAAAAAGCAGAACTTTTCCCTAGAGCAATGGCCTTTTATTTTATAAAAGTTTTCTTTTAACTTATGAGACAATGTGAAGTTTAAATCTTTAACTACATTCTCCCTCATTGGTTCATTTGAATATTCTAACCAAAATTCTTAATTTGTTTATCATGCATTCCTTAACTGGCTCTTCTTCAATTTCAAATCTCAGCAAAAGTTTGTTGAGGTAATTCTCCGTTAGGAGAATGAGCGCATACAGGGAGACGTATTTGAGAGTAGTGTTTGAATAATACACACACAGCACACAGATACACTGTACAGTAAACGTAGGTTTTTTTACTTTCAATAAAGGCTTAAGCAAAGTTCAAACACAGTCCAAAGTCATTCACAGGTTAGATCAGTCAGTTTTTAGTCCAGGAATAATCCAATAACAAAGTCCAGTGTCAAAAACAGTTCAGTATCAGACTTATATCAAATCCAGGAATAGCAGTCAATTATGAGGAACGGCAATACTTTCCAACAGAAGGAAACAGAGACTCACTCACTTCTGAGACTAAGACTAAACAACCCAGTTTTCTGGCTCCATCTTATGGCCATTTGAGAAAACATACCCAACTACAGTTTTGCATTTTCTTAAAGATACAGTATTAAAATGTTTATCCTGGTTTATATATTTTCAACCCAAATTACTGTTAGGTGACTTATATTCCTAACAAAGTTTGTACATTTTGGCAACCAAATGTTCATCATGTATGCATAATTCATTTTCAAATTCCATTTTGTGATATTCTGTTCCTGGCGCTTTTACAGATTAAAAACTCTGTCTCTTAGTTGTGCATATAAAAACCATCAAAACCTAAATTCCTCTGCAGTTAATTGTTCTCTTGATTTCATCTTAAGTTCTCCATTGATTAGATGCACTCACTGTATCTTTTTATCTTAGTAAAAATGAACTCCTATGAATGGATTCACCTATAATATTAAGATACAAATCAGCATTCAGAAACCATATGGACTTTGTATATCACAGTGAGTGCTCTGTCCCCAAAGGCAAGACAAAACATGCCATGTTTCAGCATGTTGTAGAAGCCCTGTCACTGCGAAATTTGTACTCAAATATATAAACTGAAGAGACAGTCTTACAAGTTCTAATATCAGGACTTCCAGGAATCCCAATGTCAAGCTTATTGTTAGTTCCTGTTAATTTCCTACAGCCTCAGTCAATGATGAATTTGTTGTTAGGTATCTCATGGGATCAGGCTTGACAGAAAGAGCAAGAAAGCCACTATAGGTATCAAGTAAAAAATTGAGGTTTGAGAAAGAGTGCTTTCTCAGCCACCTCTGGCAACTTCTCTTTTTCTCAAATGTTAAGGCAAACCAGGGCCCATCCAGCACTAATCAGGATCCGCAGACAGAATGTTATGGTCTAGCCTACAAAATTCTTTGAGTAGGTGTATGGTGTAGTCTTCTACAGATGCTTGGACTGCAAGAGGAATCTGAGTGCCTCAGCAATACCAGGTGTTCTTGGTGGAGCTAGAAAGCTAAATGAGATCATCCCTGTTTAGTATTTAGATCAGAGGTCTCCAAACATGGCAACTTTAAGACTTGTGGACTTCAACTCCCAGAATTCTCCAGCCAGCTATGCTTGAGGATCCCTGATTTAGATGAAGGACAAACTGGAAAATCTAAGGCTATGGGAAATTTGGGGGGGTGGGGGAATCCAGAAAGAAGACAAGGTCAAGCTACTTTTGACAATAAAATTTCATGGATGTATCTAGATAAATTACCAGGAGTCCAATTAATCTTGGAAACAACTTTATGGGTTTAGAAAACAGGTGTCGTAGTGGGGATTGATACTAAACAGGTTTCTAAGGATTTTCTGGATGAAGCTCATTACAGAAAGTAACAGTAGCACCCCTTGGGATTTAGGGATGTATTGAGGACCTTCTTCCTATCTAGCAGGGCCAAGATCTCACTTTGCATCCATCAACTGATACATTAAATAAGGATATATTAAATTAGGACCAAAACAAAAAAAGCTTTTATATTGTACAGAAGTACATATGATAGGTGTATGCAAAATATCGATGGCATTTCTCATTTATTATCTCAGTTGTCTCTTTATTAACCTCATACAATTTTTCATTTGAAAGATGTAGAAGTAAAAAAAAAAAATCATTTGGCATATCGTAGGTGAAAAATAATTGCTTAAAAAGAAAAGAAACTTGACTCTGTTGCATGTGTACTCCCATCATTCTGGCTTTTACCCCATATTGCGTAGTTGACTGGAGATTCAGATGCCATGTGTGAATAGTTTGAATAAAGGGACTGCTCTAACTGAGAATCAATTTAGCGTTCTCGACTGCTTTTGTAAATGTTTCTAGGCAAAGTCTACATTGTCAGGCCCCAAAATAAAAGCGATGTATAGCGATTCTTCCAATCTGGGTTACTTATTGTCGCATACCTATGGACAAAACCTGTCCAAATTTCTATAAGCATCTATAATGTATTCAGTGAACTATTAGAGCAGAGCTATCGTCATCCTCTTTCTTTTACCTACAATATCTGAACTGAGCTGCCTCTTACTCCTGTGGAATATATCCCCTCCCTCCTGAAAACACACCTCCTGCAGTTCAGGTAGTAAATATGGTAGTTTTTCCCGTGGGTTGACTCTATTCATTGTTTTCATCCTTCTTTTTTGGGGTGTGTGTGTGTCTGATCTCGTGATTTAGATGTGCCTCCATCTAAATAGGCCTATTCAGAATTTGAAAAACTGCAAGAGGCATTGATAAATTCATTGATACAATTGCATTGCATACTTCATTGTAAGGAGCTCTTGCCATGTTGATGGACAGTTACTCACAAACGGGCTGGATATGCGATAATTTTCTCTGATCTGTTATTGCCCAAGAGCAAAAGGGGTTCTTTTTACTTTAATCTGAGGGAGCTCTAGCAGTCAGCAACAAAATGTTTTTTAGCTGTTTAGTACTAGCTGTTCAATCTTGGCAAGAAGCGGATGAGATAAAAACCAAATGAACAGCATGCCCTTTGTCTTTCCTGGTTGAAGCCATTAACACAAGGAACTTGTAAATTAGCCTAATCCAATACCTCAGACAAGGAAGCTGCCTGCCACAGAAGGACATTTCTTGTCCTTCTTTCATAAGACTTAGACTGTCACAACAGCAGGTTGAAGGGCCCTTTTGGCAGCGTTTGCTCTAAACATTAGGCTATAAAGGTCAATTAACAAACATAACAGGTTTTTTATTCCTGTTTTTAAATACATTTTGTGGCTGATTATATCACTGGAATTCGAATTGCGTGCTGCTTGGGTTTCTAAACCAAGAATTAGATCTGTCTTGTACCACAAGTCCTGGTTTTTGTAAAGTCCAAAGGCAGTTGCTTTGTGGTTGGATGATAACGGTAAAGGTAAAGGTTCCCCTCGCATATACGTGCTAGTTGTTTCTGGCTCTAGGGGGCAGTGCTCATCTCCATTACAAAGCTGAAGAGTCAGCGCTGTCCAAAGTCGTTTCCATGGTCATGTGGACGACACGACTAAATGCTGAAGGCGCACAGAACGCTGTTACCTTTCCACCAAAGTGGTCCCTGTTTTTCTACTTGCATTTTTACATGCTTTCCAACTACTAGGTTGGCAGAAGCTGGGACAAGTAATGGGAGCTCACACCATTATGCGGCGCTAGGGATTCAAACCACCAAACTGCCAACTTTTCTGATTGACAAGCTCAGCGTCTTAACCACTGACCACTGACCCTCTGGTTGAATCATAGAAGAAGTCATAAAGTTAAGTTAAGCCACTACTTATTAGAAAAGGGTCCCAGTTAGGGGATGGTGATAGGATGAGTCAAAAGGAAGAGCCATTCTTTTAAAATTGGATTTATAACAGAAGGATAAGGATTTGTTCATAATATAATGTATTGCACCACTTTTTTTCTACCTTACTTCCATTTCTAGAACATATGTCTCCTTATCTCCTATCCTACATTGTCTACAATTCTGATATGTTTGACTATATCCTTTATATTTCCCTCTCCTCTTCTCTTTTTCCTAAACCTGTAGACTTGGGTCATTTCCTCCCAATCCACACTGTCCCACAGTCAATCATGTCAGGCCACATGAGGCACCACTAACATAGACCTTTTTTTTTTTTTTTAGCTCACTTTGGACTTTACAGTTTTTTTCCAGAATTGGAGCTCAGCATCTGAGCATCTAGTATGGGCTGGTGTCAGCTACTGCTGTCTCCTACAGTGTAGGACAGTTGCTGACCTTGCTTGGACCTTCTGAAGCCTCCTATAGCTCTTGATTGTTAGGACCTGACTCCCCACTGAGCTGCCATTTTGTTTTGTTGTTGCCACTAATGTTGTATCTGCCCACCTTATCCAATCCAGCAAGATGCTCCATATCAGTGGTGGGATTCAATTTTTTTTTACTACTGGTTCTGTGGGCATGGCTCGGCATGGTGTGGTTTGGTGGGTGTGGCTTGCTGGTCATGGCAGGGGAAGGATACTGCAAAATCTCCATGCCCTCTGCACTACTGGGGGAAGGTTACTGCAAAATCCCATTCCTTCCCCACCCTACTAACTTGCTTTCCAGCTCCGTTCTCCTGTGCAGGGCAACAAAGGAAGAGCCAGCCAATCAGTTGGGACTCAGGAGGCAGAGAATAGATGGGGGCAGGGCCAGTCAGAGGTGGTATTTTCTGGTTCTCTGAACTGCTCAAAATTTCCGCTTCCGGTTCTCCAGAACTGGTCAGAACCTGCTGTATACCACCTCTGCTCGATATGCTCTGGATCCTGTCACCTACATAATGTTTTTTTCTGCTGTAGCACCTGCCTTCTGGAACATTCTCCCTCCAGATATTAGGGTGATTCCAACCTGAAGGCCTTTCATGGTTCTACTGTTGTACTACCCATTACCCACCCAGAGATTGGCATATAAGTGAGATTGGCATATAAGTGAGATTGGCATATAAGTGAGATTGGCACTTATATCAATTGATTTAATAAATAAATACCTGCCAGGCTGTAATGAGATTTTGTCAGGATCCAGGCTTCAAGGAGATATGGCTGAGTTCTGCCAATTGCTGCCAGTGTAGCATGTTATATCATTTAGCTGCTCTTACCTGGTCCCCTTCATTTCTCTGTTCTCCAATGCACATGGCTTCATTTTCCATTTTTACTTTCTCCTCTCCTTGGTTTTGGCTCTTCCTGTGGAGTCATCTTATTCCAATCCCATCCCATCCCATCCCATCCCATCCCATCCCACCTTTCTTCCTTTCAGGTGAATCTTGTTTAAAGGGCTAAGATCCCTGAAAAATGCCAGGATGGATCCTTTAAAATAAACAAGGTTAGGAGTAGCATAGGCATTCTAATGTTCTGCCTTATTCTTCCTCTGCCTTCTTCTCAGAACTGAGTTTGCCCCTCTTTGAATTATTTTCTTGTTGTTTATGAAAGTTGTGGAATTGAAGTTAATTCAAGATTTTATCCAGGTTGTCCCTAGGATTGTGTTGTTGAAGGCTATCTTCAGGCTCTGTTGCTGGTCCCCCCCACTAAAAAAAAAACATTCTGAAAAACATTTAACTAGACCAATCCCAAAATCCAGCTATGGATTCTTGTTTTTAAGAATAACATCACTGTAAACATTTATTTGGGAGTGTTGCTATCAAGCAGTCTGCTATAGTTTGTTCAATAAATTACAGTTAAAACAAAACATGGCTTCAGTGGATTAGTGTGATGTATGAATTGAATATGGAAGGAAAATAAAAAAGGGAAAATTAAATCTTTGTTTCAGGCTTCATGCCCAAATGATGAATTGGTTGGAAACTCTGGTGAAGGGGGGATTTGTTTTCTTCTATCAAGCTGTGTTCAGTATCTAAATTTCCCAAACTATAATATTTAAGGGAAACTTCTATAAACAATGCCCATAGGTTTTGGAAGACAGTGATTCATTCCCCACCCCCCCCCAAGTGTTTTATGTTCTACATTGGGAAAAGGGGAAATAAGAAATAACTACATAAATTGCTACTGGAAGCGATTTCTTTCCTGGCTGTCTTTTTCAGTCTTATCCACTCCTACGGAGAAAGCATGTAGAGATCCTAATCAGGCCTGTTTGCTTGTGTTGGGTACTTTAACAAGGCTAGGGAGGAAAAACAGAGGCCCAGTTTCTTAGAACCTTACATTCAAACACAGAATGGTTCCTCAGTTGCATCCAGTATGCAGAGGTTGCCTGAACAAGTCACTGCAGTTTTCTTGGCAAGATTTTTAAGAAATTTGCCTCCTTCCTTGTGTTGAGAAAAAGTACCTGGCTAAGATCACCCAACTGGCTTTGTACCTAAGGCAGAAGTAGAAGTCCCACTCTCTTGATTTCTAACCATCACACCCAAGTGGCTCTCATTACCATTTTAGGTCATTACATTTGGAAAAGGATAGGATAGGATAGGATAGGATAGGATAGGATAGGGTAGGATAGGACAGGATAGGAATAGGAATAGGAATAGGAATAGGAATAGGAATAGGAATAGGAATAGAATAACAGAATTGGAAGGGACCTTGGAGGTCTTCTGTTCCAACCCCCTGCTTAGGCAGGAAACTGTACACCACTTCAGACAAATGGTTATCCAATCTCTTCTTAAAAACTTCCAGTGTTGGAGCATTCACAACTTCTGGAGGCAAGTTGTTCTACTGATTAATTGTTCTAACTGTCAAAAAAAATTCTCCTTAGTACTAGGTTGCTTCTCTCCTTGATTAGTTTCCATCCTTTGCTTCTTGTCCTGCCCTCAGGTGCTTTGGAGAATAGCTTGACTCCCTCTTCTTTGTGGCAACCCCTCAAATATTGGAACACAGCTATCATGTTACCCCTAGTCCTTCTGTTCATAAGACTAGACATACCCAATTCCAGCAACTGTTCTTTCTGTGTTTTAGCCTCCAGTCTCCTAATCATCTTTGTCACTCTTCTCTGTGCTCTTTCTAGAGTCTCAACATCTTTTCTTATATCGTGGTGAGGAAAACTGGATGTAGTATTCTAAGTGTGGCCTTACCAAGGCGTTTTAAAGTGGTATTAATACTTCATGTGATCTTGATTCTATCCCTCTGTTTACGTAGTCAAGAACTGTGTTGGCTTTTTTTGGCAGCTGCTGCACACTGTTGGCTCATATTTAAATGGTTGTGCACTAGGACTGTCCACTAGAATGTAACTGAACAAATTTAGAACAAATAATTTAAAGCATTCACACGATATATATTAAAACAGTAGAATTCGCCAGCATAAGACTTGGTGATGATTACTAACATGGATAGCTTTAAAGGGAGAATTGAATAAAGTCATTCAGGACTAATAAAGAATAAAGACTATTGCCGGGACATAGTGACAGAATAGGGGTAGAAAACAATAACAAGAAATGTGGTCTCACCCACATTCGAGACTCAAGTTTAAGCAGCCAGATTATTTTATTGTTGCCTTAAGAAAATCCTCAGCAATTTAGCCATCTACATTTTTGAGCGGTTCCTTTTTCTAAAGAGATTTGCTTGTTTAATGAATACGTCCTTTCTGGGACAAAAGTATTTCACTAAGATAGTTGAGCTGTTTAATTTCTTTAATTTTAATTTCTTTTTTAAAAATTTTAATTCAGATTTTTTTTCCCAATGTTTTTGTTTTGTCTCTGTTCACTTTTCTTATTTTTGATTTTCATTTTCTGAATAAAAGTAAACTTGTTAAATAAAAACAGAAGTTTTGAGGGATTCCTGATCTGAGGGTCTGCAGGCCAGTATGGGAGCAGAAGGAGAAAGTTTCCACATGCTGTTTATGATTACTCTGCTTACCAACTGTGAAAATGAACCTGGAGCTAAGATGGGTTTTGGCCTGATCCAGCAGGGCTGTTCTTAGGTATGTGTTTGAGCATTAAATATAATGTCTGGATCTGATAGTCTGTAGTTCATACAGTATTTAATAAAGTATAAATATGCATGAGGAAATGCGATATAGTTTTATTTTGAAATCTGTTCTGCATTGGTTTGATAATTTGTTTTAGAACTGGAAAGAAGTGAACCGAACTGAAATCCCAAAGATGCTTTTTCAGGAGGCAAGTGGATTTTTCTTGTTTTTTTCCTTTGAGAAGTCCAGTTGCCTCCTGAAAAAAGCACCTTTGGGACAACAATAACGTGGATGACTGAGAATCTCCATAGACTTTTAACTGAACTGAAAATACACAAGTTCCCAAAGGTTTAGCCTTAAAAACCCACTACTGTCCTGTAATTTACACACAAAGTTAATTTATCCAAAGTTTCCAGATATCAAACAAATCAATTTCAGCATGTACTTTTGGGACATGTCACTCCAGAAGCATACGGGTAGAAAGGATTCACTAAATATTTTGTTCCCTCACTTTCAGAAATTTTTGATAATTTCTGGTTTCACGCAAAAGGGGATGAAAGCAACATTAGCTGATGAATAACTAAAATGCAGGAAGCAGAGAATAAGGGGAGCCAGATCCCAAATTTCTATGCTAATTTCCTTTTTTTTTTAACTTTACCTTACAAATGTACCTGATTTCAAGACAAAGAATAAAGCAGCCAGATTTTCTGAGGATACAAAAATACATAGTATAAAAAAATAGATTTGCAGTGACTTTTAAAAAAATGAATATTAATATTGAAAATCTGTGTAATGGAGCTGAAGCAATAGATTCAATCCACACAAACACTATTGGATATCAACTGACAGCAATGATTAAGGATTTTCAGTTTGTGGATAGTTCAGTGAAAATGCTAACTCAGTATATTTATTTATTTATTTACTTTGTTTGTTTGTTGTGCAAGTACAAGATAACAAGTATAGGTATGAACATAAACAGGAACAAAGGAAGTAAATACAGATAAATGGGGACAGTAAGACAGGGACAGTATGTGACTATTTTTCCTTGGCTCTGTCTTGTATTTTTCCACAAGAAGAAATCTTGCTAAAGAGCACGTATTCAGTTCAGAACATTATAGCAGGAAAGCACTGACAGGAAGGGAGTTAATAAAAGATTAACCGCAGACAAAGAATGTGTATTCAAAGAAGATATGCTTATCTATAGCAGTTACAAAGTAGCAATTACAGAGTTCGTTGCTCATGTCACGTAGCCTGGTCTAAAAGATTAACATTGTATCTCTTTATCTTCCTGTAAAATTCCTCTCTCACCTCCTCCTTGAATTAGCACAATAAAAGGGGCAGCTAAAAGCCTGAGAGGGAGGAGCGAAAAAGCCCAGAAGCCCGGACATTTCCATCTGTTCCAGGCGCAGCCGGGGAATCCGATCTCCCCCAGGCTCAAAGTGTTGCCTCATTTGAAGATCGCTTGTGTTTTGTGTGTTTTATTTCTTGCGCTTGCTTGGCAATCACTCTGCGAGAGTCTTGTCTAGCCTCACCCTTGCGAGGGTCCGCGCTATCTCGCCCTTCGAGGGCTACTTTAAATCTCACCCTTGCGAGGTTATTCTCTGAGAGGAATTCAGCAATCAACCAGTAAGCCAAAACAACAGACCGGTCGCTCAACGCGACAGCTGGGGGCTCGTCCGGGATCTCTAATCGTCTGGGATCCCTTCGCCTTACTGGTTCCAAGGTGTGACTTTTGTCTAGAAGTGCATCTCCTTCACCTCTATTCTTCTTCGCCTGGTATAGGCTACGCGACAAAAAAGTAAGTATGGGCGCCTCGATTTCTCAAGTTTCGTCAGGGCATAGGGATGAACTTTATAATCTAGTGAAGAAGGCTAATTCCTTTCAAAAAACCAATGGTACCACTGTGTACCCTATTTCTAAAAAATCTTTAAATAAATTTATAATTTATATTGAGGCACACTGTCCAGCCTGTCCATCTGCTGGAACTCTTAGCCATTCTCACTGGGAAAAATTAGGAAAATATTTACATGAAGTTCCCAGAGCTCCCATGGATATACTTATTTCTTGGAGAGCAATAATGGCTGCTATAACAACTATTTATCCTCCTTCTAGTCTTCCTGAAAATTCTTTTTCTCCTGTTTCTTCTGACTCCCACTCTTCTAATTCAAAAACTTCTAAGCCTCTTGCAGCTCATTTGGAATCAAAGTCTTCCCTACCACCTCCTTATTCAGATAAAATTCTCCTCGTCGTAGTTTTGCCATTATTCGTCGTAGTTTTGCCATTATTCATATGTGTGCTATGAATGCTTTAAAGTGAGTGGATGATTCAGATTCTCAGTCCATTCAAGCATTTTTAAAAATTATGCAAGAACCTGAAGAACCTTATGCTTCATTCATAAGTCGGCTTCAGACAGCCTTAGATAGACAGATAGATAATCCTGTTGCTAAACAAGAATTACTTATAAAATTGGCTTATTCAAATGCTAATCATGATTGTCAAAAAATTCTACAGCCAGTCGCTAATATGCCAGGAGTGACTTTGGCTGAGTTTTTACAACTCTGTAGAAAAATGGATATGCTTGCTACTGCAATCACAGCTTCATTACCAAATCCTAATTCTGCTACCACTTCTCCTCCTGATGCTTTTGCTTTAACACGCAATGGCAATTGTTTTAACTGTGGCAAGCCAGGACATTTAAAAATCAATGTCGTAAGCCAGGGGAGGAGCTGCTTTCGTGTGCAAACCAGAGGTCCACCCTCTTCATCTAAGCCAAAAACTATCTGTCCTCGCTGCAGGAAAGGCTATCATTGGGCTTCAAATTGTTATTATAATCCTTCTCCTTCACAGCCTTCGGGAAACTAATTGAGGGGGTCTTCAGCTAGCCCCGCCACAAAGGCTGAACTAACTGCCACAACGTTTCCTGTGGTATTGTTAGAGGATCTTGTGTATGATGATCCTGGTGCTGTTTTTACTCTTCCTTTAACTGCAACGCTTTTCAAACCTCTTCCTCCTTCCACACCTGTCTTGCTTATTCCCAATTCTTCTCTTACAATAGAGGGTGTGGTTGCAGCTCCTTACTTATATGATTCTTCTGCTCTTAATAATCTTGCATTGGCTGCAATAGGAGATCGTTGCTTTTCTTTAAAAAAGGGGACAGTAGTTGCTACACTTATAATTTTGCCTCTTTTTGAACCTCTTTCTTTGTTTGCATTGCAGCAACCTGTTCAAGCTTCAAAACCAACTCTTTCTGTTACACTCAATGGTCGAATTTTTGAAGGTCTGATTGACACCGGAGCAGATGTTTCTGTTATCCGTTCTAATGAATGGTCCTCTTCTTGGTCTCTCACAGAAGCTTCTTCAGTGCAGGGCGTAGGTGGTGCTCAAGCTGCTAAGGTCAGCTCTCATTGGCTTTCTGCTTCTACTGAGCATTCTACCTTAACTGCTTATCTTAAACCCTATATCCTTCCTCTACATTGCAATCTTTGGGGACGTGATTTACTTTCTCAATTTCAAGCTTATATTCAGATACCATAGTTTTTCTATCAAAATGTCTATTTCTCCTTTATCTCTTACTCTTAAAACATCTATTCCTGTGTGGGTGGATCAATGGCCTCTCACCAAAGAGAAATTGGAGGCTTTACATCTCCTTGTCCATCAACAGTTAATAGAGGGACATATTGAACCATCCACCAGTCCTTATAACACCCCAGTCTTTGTAATTAAAAAGAAATCTGGCAAATACCGCCTTCTTAGTGATCTTAGAGCCTTGAATAGGATTATTCAACCTATGGGGCCACTGCAGTGTGGTCTGCCTAATCCTAATTTGATCCCAGCTGGATTTGATCTCATAATAATAGATTTAAAGGACTGTTTCTTTTCTATACCTCTGGCACAAAAGGATAGAATCATCTTTGCATTTACAGTGCCAGAACTCAATAACTCTAAACCCACATCTAGGTATCAATGGAAAGTTCTTCCACAAGGTATGCTTAATTCACCAACTATGTGTCAATATTTTGTCAATGAGGCTCTGCATCCTTATAGATCTCAATTTCCTAATTTTCTTGTATATCATTACATGGATGATATCTTAATTGCAGCTGATGGGCCAAAGGGACGGTACAAAAACTTTTCGATCCTCTTGACCACATTAGCAAAAAGCAGGGTTACATATAGCATCTGAAAAATCCAGTCTCACTACCCAATGCACTATTTAGGTCACAAGGTTTTAGCTTCCTCAGCATCTCCACATATTCCTTCACTCACACTTCCACAGCCAACCACATTGGTTCAATTACAGCAGTACTTGGGAGTTATTAACTGGGCTAGACCATATCTTGCTCTAACCACACAGATGCTATCACCGCTTTTTCAAGCACTAGTAGGATTAAAAATCCTGCAGATAAGGTCTATCTTTCAGCTCAGCATCTAGAATCTTTAAAGCAAGTAAACACAGCCCTAGCAACTCAATGGGTAAACCGTGCACTTGCAGACACACCACCTTCTCTTGCTATTATTTCCACTCATCAATTACTGACTGCAATAATTGTTCAAGTATCTAATGCAAAAATCTTCATTTCTTGGAATGGTTACACCTACCACATATTCCAAAAACCTCTATTTTTACTAAAGCAGCACAAATGGCTTTTCTTATACAAAAGGGCGCAGAGAACCAAAGCCCTGATGGGAATGGATATTTTTACATTGTATATTCCTTTTAAGATTAGTCAATGGGAACCTCTTTTTCAGACTTCCACAACACTGCAGGATGCATTGGAAGATTGGTGTGGCCAAGTGTCATGCCACCTTCCATCTGATTCACGACTGCAGGTGTTGAAGACAGTTCCTTTGTTTTACAATCACCTTTTGTCCAACAGCCATTGAAGGAAGGCTTAACTGTCTTTACTGATGGTTCAAAAATATTGGAGCATGTGCATGGTGTGAAAATGCTCAATGGAACAAACGCTTAACTGCCCCACAGAACTCAGCACAACAAGCTGAGTTAGCTGCTTTTTCTTTGGCCTTGTCTCTTTTCCACAGGAATCCTTAAATGTAATATCTGATAGCATGTATGTTACTCAGATGGTTGCTCATATTTTCGATGCATATATTTCTCCTGTTACCCCTCCTTCTCTCATGACACTTTTTACAGCTTCAGACACTGCTGAAAAAGCGAGGGAAACCTTTATTTGTAGCTCATATCAGAAGTCATCAGCAATTGCCTGGATTTCTGTCAGAAGGCAATCATATGGCAGATGAGGCTTGTAAAATTATGGCCTCCTCTCCTCTTCCACAACAGCTTTCAGCTGGGGAGAGTCATGACTATTTCCATCAAAATAAGAAGGCCTTGGTACAGCAATTTGGGATTACATATCAAGAAGCCACAGCAATAATTCAACAATGTCCAACATGTAGCTTGCAGGCCAAAGGTATCCCTGAAGGTGTTAATCCTAGGGGTACTCAAGCCTGTGATACATGGCAAATGGATGTAACTCATTATCCTCCTTTGCTCCTGGAAATACATTCATGTATCAGTGGATACATATTCAGGGTTTATTATGGCAACATTACAAGAGAGAGGCTACTAAAAATGTTATTAATCACTGTATTCGGTCATTCGTAACGTTGGGATGTCCAAAAATTCTCAAAACAGATAATGGTCCTGCTTATGTCAGTTCTCCCTTTGCTGAGTTTTGCCATAAGTGGGCCATCACACATAAATTTGGCATACCTTTCAATAGCCAAGGTCAGGCTATTGTGGAAAGGGCAAACCAAACTCTGAAAAATGCCCTTGATCGGCAAATAGGAAAAAGGCTTAGGCCCCGAACCTCCCGGCGTTACAAAACATCTTGAACATTACTCTCTATTCTCTTAACTTTCTTAATCTTACTGGCTCTCCTTCTTCCACAGCGGCTTCTCGCCACTTCACCAAGCCAGTAGTTCCCTCTTCCCGTCCTCTTGTTTATTTCAGACAGCTTCCAGATCCTGCCTGGAAAGGTCCTGCACAGCTCATCACCTGGGAAAAGGTTACGCTGCTGTCCAACTTCCTGATCGAGTGCTTTGGGTTCCTGCTCGCTGTGTCAGACCTTACCATGGCAAACCTGACTCTAACTCTAATTTTTCTTCTGATATCAATATTTCCTGTCTTTTCTCAATTCAGGGCATCTCCTGATGCTATTTTTACTTTTCTTGCTGACACTGTTACCTTTATTTTTAAAGATAATCTCCTTTCTACATGTAATTATGTTTTCCAACACAATGGTAGCTTTCTTTCTCCTACTTCTGACATTACTGTTCACTATTACTATTCTCCTTGTTTAATATTTTTAACTATACATGTTACTCTATCTACTATAGGATCTTATTCTTGCTTAGGATTTTTCACAATCACACATACTTTAATCACACTGTTCTATTACTTTCCACTCCTTCAGTGGCATCTCCTCCACTATCCTCTGCTTTTCCTACATTGCCATCTCAAGCTAATTCTGAGACAACTTTTCCTGGAGACAAACTGCAATGGCATCTTCGTTGCTGCTTTCCACCCTGTGATGTCACCAAATGCATATTGCATCATTCATCTTCCTGGGTTCCTGTTCACTACAAAACACCTGTCGTGCGAAGACGCCACCCCATCCCTGATGACACTCATCGTAAGACTACAGCTCCCATTCGAGCTCGCCATCTTGGGTATCCTGTCTTCATCGCTGACAACTCCATCTCTAAGCGGTCTGCATCTCGTGCTGTTCCAAGATTTGGCTATCATCGCATTCCTCGAAGCATACAACCTTCTACAAATGAACATCAACCTCAAGATTATACCTGGACTATCCTTGATTTTCAAGGAAATATTTTAAACACCACCACTAATTATACTAGATGGCCATGGTTTCCTCAGCTTTTCATGGATTTTGCTGAAATGGGGACAGGAGTAGAAAAATTCGCAGATAAAAATCTACAAGCTGATATATGTGACAAGCAAGGCTCCTGTTCTCCAGCACCTATTCACAACTTTAGACTATATTATTGTCCTGCTCACAGTACTGGTGCTTCTCGTGCTGCCTGCGGTGGGGTAGTTGACAGATATTGTAAAAAATGGAGTTGTGTATCCACAGGTCATATCTGGTGGGAAGCACCTACCAAAAATGACTATATTCATATTACCCGTGCTCAAGAACATCTTCCTGCTCTTCAAGGTCTTGTTGTGGACAGAGACTAAATCCACTCAGAATCACATTTACTGCAAAAGGAAAGACACTTACAAAAAAACAATGGATGGTTGGGTTTACTTGGGGAGGACGTCAGTGGGATGGTCTAGGAGATGAAGGGAATATTTTTACAATTCGTCTTTCTATATCTATGTCTAATTATGATATTGGTCCCAATCACAATTTGAAATCAAACTTTCTACAAAACCCAATATTCAGGTGAATCCATTAGTACAATTGGTTAATTCTTCTTACAAATTGCTAGCAACTACACTTAATGATTCATCCAAACTGATCAATGTTGGCTTTGCTTATCTGAATTGCCACCATTCTATGAAGCAGTAGCTTCCAATGAACCTATTAGTAACTCCACCAGTGACACACAATGCAGATGGAATACTTCCTCCATCACTATCACTGACATAGTAGGTAAGGGATGTTGCCTAGAAACATACCTGCCAGTCACTCTCAATATTGTCAGAAGGTTTCATCTGGATATCACTGTGATGTATATTTACCAAAAGAAAGATCAAACCTTAACATTGGAGGCTATGGTCCTCTATACACCACCTCCAATGGCAATATCACAGCTCGTCTCAAAGGACAATTCTTTATCCCAGGTAATAATTTATATGGGCATGCTCCACAGGAGCAACTGCTTGTGTTCATGGTGATGTTCTTATTGCTCAGAAATCCTTTTGCATTCAGGTAACACTGATTCCAAAGATCACAATTTATCCAGGGTCAGAACTTATTAATGAACTTGAACCTCCACAATTTCCCCTTCATAAAAAAAAGAGAAGTAATAACAGCTGTAACACTATCTGTATTGTTAGGCCTTGGGGCAGCAGGTGCAGTCACAGGTGCAACAGCTTTAGCTGTTGGTCATCAACAGTTAGCTACTCTTAGTTTACAAATAGATGAAGATCTCAAACGAATAGAGACTTCAATTACTGCTCTTCAAAATTCTCTCTCATCTCTGGCTGAAGTGACTCTTCAGAACAGAAGAGGTCTGGATTTATTATTTTTAAACAAAGGGGATTATGTGTAGCAATAAAAGAAGAATGTTGTTTTTATGCTGATCATTCAGGAATTGTTAAAGATTCCATGGCTGAATTACGTAAGCGATTGAAGGATAGAGAGAATGAAAGACAACAAGGACAGTCATGGTATCAAAGCATGTTTAATTTTTCTCCTGGTTAACAACACTATTATCAGCCTTATAGGTCCTCTTGTGTTATTGCTTCTTGCATGTACTATTGGTCCATGTGTAATAGGACGTTTACTAAAATTAGTGAGGGATCGTTTGAAAACACTTGACAATGAAATTAACAATACTCAAAAAACAGTTAGCTTTCTTACATCCAGCATTGAATCAAAAGATCTGGTCAAAAAACCGCTGTTGGAATGGTACTCTGACCAAGAGTCAGAGAAGGAAATAGACATTAATAACTTCTTTTCTCCCAAAGAAAATTTCTTAACTCGGTCCAGCCACGACTCGGGGGATGAGGACTTCTCCTCGTATGAGCTGGTTCTGCAAGGCATCAACAAACCGAAGGGCTTGTTGCCACCTTGTGAGACTACTCTGGAAGAGAAAGAACTCTACCTAGAGTCATGAGCACAAAAAAATAAAGAAAAGGAGGAATTGTGACTATTTTTCCTTGGCTCTGTCTTGTATTTTTCCACAAGAAGAAATCTTGCTAAAGAGCACGTATTCAGTTCAGAACATTATAGCAGGAAAGCACTGACAGGAAGGGAGTTAATAAAAGATTAACTGCAGACAAAGAATGTGTATTCAAAGAAGATATGCTTATCTATAGCAGTTACAAAGTAGCAATTACAGAGTTCGTTGCTCATGTCACGTAGCCTGGTCTAAAAGATTAACATTGTATCTCTTTATCTTCCTGTAAAATTCCTCTCTCACCTCCTCCCTTGAATTAGCACAATAAAAGGGGACAGCTAAAAGCCTGAGAGGGAGGAGCGAAAAAGCCCAGAAGCCCGGACATTTCCATCTGTTCCAGGCGCAGCCGGGGAATCCGATCTCCCCCAGGCTCAAAGTGTTGCCTCATTTGAAGATCGCTTGTGTTTTGTGTGTTTTATTTCTTGTGCTTGCTTGGCAATCACTCTTGCGAGAGTCTTGCCTAGCCTCACCCTTGCGAGGGTCCCGCGCTATCTTGCCCTTGCGAGGGCTACTTTAAATCTCACCCTTGCGAGGGTTATTCTCTGAGAGGAATTCAGCAATCAACCAGTAAGCCGAAACAACAGACTGGTCGCTCAACGCGACAACAGTAGGCACGCTGGTGCGCTTATGCACGCCCCCTTTAAGGACCTCTTAGGAATGGGGTGAGATCCACGGTAGACAATTTGAGGTTAAAGCTGTGAGGGTTTGAGGCTGTAACAATGGAGTCAGATAGGGTGTTCCAGGCGTTGACCATTCTGTTGCTGAAGTCATATTTTCTGCAATCGAGTTTGAAGCGGTTTACCTTGAGTTTGACAACAAAAGGCATATTTCATGTTAAGGATCTTTCACAAAAGGTTATCACATAAAACCACCATCATCCATTTTGGGAACTAAAAGTTCTTTCAAATTCAAACCAGGTAAATTGTTTCTAACTTCAGCACAGGTGCACAACCACCTTGGAACTAAGGACTGCCTGCTTGACCTTAGAAATTCAAGCAAGTGATGTTACAACAAACTTTAAGTACAGTTAGTTAGTATTGCTAATTATGATCAGCTAACATAGTTATGTTGAATTAATTAATGAGCTCATTCTCATTAAATCTATTGATTCTCCTCCAATCCACCTTTTGAATATATTGGGCATCAGCTCTCCCATCAACACTGCAGTTAAAAGGATGTACCTGGGCTATTGAAACCAATAAAAATAATGTACAGATCATTACAGATTTTTCCTTTCCCCATCTGTCCATATTTGATTGATTTTGAATTAGTACTAAAAATATGCCAACGGATATTATGGTTGCTTTGCTAAAAAGATTCTAAAAATGTTTGTGTAACATAGGACATTAACTGTTACAATAATCTCTTAAGGTAAACTGTTTGCAGATGGATGATTACACATTAATTAGCACATAGCTGGAGAATCAGATCTGCTGTCTGTTCTCACTGTCCTTGATTGCTTGCTGACCTTCAGCAAATCATTTTACCTTATTGGTCTATTTGCCCTAATCCATAGCTTGACCGGCTGGTGTTTCCATTCTAATTTTATCTGTCTTACCAAGTAAAAATTAACTGAGTGGAAAACAATATGAAAGTAGTACAATGAAGTTGTAGGAAAGATATTATTTCTCATGTGAGTCCTGGGGGAACATATCTGAAGTAACAACTTGCGCTAAATGAGTGAATGAATATTCATAAGAATAACTTCAGTGTGGAAATTTCATTGATGCATCTCCAACCCTTGCTTAGTCCCTATGTGAAGCCATGGTTTATTCAATCAGACTTTTCAAAATAAGCCACAGGTGACTGCAGTCCCACAATGTGCAAAGGCAGAAGCAAACAACATATTTCATTCACAGATCGAGTGAAGTCCTAATACCACTTTATAAAGCCTCAGTAAGTCCACACTTAGAGTACTGCATCCAGTTTTGGTCACCACACTATAAAAAAGATGTTGAGACTCTAGAAAAAGTACAGAGAAGAGCAACCAGGATGATTAGGGGACTGGAGACTAAAACATGAAGAACGATTACAGGAACTGGGCATGGCTAGTCTAGTGAAGAGAAGGATCAGGGTAGACATGATAGCAGTCTTCCAATATTTGAGGGGTGCCACAGAGAGGAAAGAGTCAAGCTACTTTCCAGAGCACCTAAAGGCCAGATAAGGAATAATGGATGGAAACTGAACAAGGAGAGATTTAACCTGGAAATAAGGAGAAACTTTCTGACAGTGAGAACAATCAACCAATGGAACAGCTTGCCCTCGGAAGTTGTGGGAGTGCCATCAGTTGAGACTTTCAAGAAGAGATTGGACTCCCATCTGTCAGAAATGGTGTAGGGTCTCCTACTTGGGTGGGGGGTTGGATTAGATGACCTAGAAGGTCCTTCCAACTCTGATTATCTGTTATCTATTATCTTACTCCTGCTTTATTTATTTGTTACATTTATTTCTATATGTTCAAGGCCTTACATCAGGGGTGTTAAACTCTCGGGCCGAATGCATCATGGGCTAAATGCATCATGTGCTAACCACACCCACCCCAGTTTAGCAAAGGCGTGAGGTCGCGAATTTGACACCTGTGCTTTACACGATATATACAAAATAAAAGCCACAGTATAACTAAAATACTAATAAAGTAACAGTCCTAAAATCCCACATCAAAAGACATGATATAAAGTAAAATACAAGAAAAGAGAAAAAAAAGAATAAAAGACCACACAGCATGTGAGGTCAATTAAACCTGCTTTCCTTTCTAACCTTTGTCTGAAAATGAGTAACAATTGTGCTAGCCTGATCTCCATCGGGATTGTCTTATCTATACTCATAAATCTACACTTTCTCAGACATGGCAACCTGAAGTTGTGTGAACTTCAGGTCACAGAATTCTTCGAGTGACATGAATTCCAGAGTTCTGCCAGTTACAGCTCACACATCTTCAAGTTGCCAGGGTTGAGAAACACTGGCTTACAACCTGTTGGGCTGTACAGGTGAAACTCAAAAAATTAGAATATTGTGCAAAAGTTCATTTATTTCAGTAATGCAATTTAAAAGGTGAAACTAATATATGAGATAGACTCATAACATGCAAAGCAAGATAGTTCAAGCCGTGATTTGTCATAATTGTGATGATTATGGCTTACAGCTCATGAAAACCCCAAATCCACAATCTCAGAAAATTAGAATATTACATGCAATCAATAAAACAAGGATTGTACATAGAACAATATCGGACCTCTGAAAAGTATAAGCATGTACTTGGTTTGGGCCCCTTTTGCAGCAATGACTGCCTCAATGCGGCAGCTATCAACCTGTGGCACTGCTGAGGTGTTATGGAAGACCAGGATGCTTCAATAGCGGCATTCAGCTCTTCTGCATTGTTGGGTCTCATATCTCTCATCTTTCTCTTGGCAATGCCCCATAGATTCTCTATGGAGTTCAGGTCAGGTGAGTTTGCTGGCCAATCAAGGACAGTAATCCCACAGTCATTGAACCAGGTTTTGGTGCTTTTGGCAGTGTGGGCAGGTGCCAAGTCCTGCTGGAAAATGAAGTCAGCATCCCCACAAAGCTCATCTGCAGAGGGAAGCATGAAGTGCTCCAAAATCTCCTGGTAGAAAGCTGCGTTGACCCTGGACTTAATGAAGCACAGTGGACCAACACCAGCAGATGATATGGCTCCCCAAATCAACACAGAGCGTGGAAACTTCACACTGGACTTCAAGCATCTTGCAGTGTGTGCCTCTCCATTCTTCCTCCAGACTCTGGGTCCTTGGTTTCCAAATGAGATGCAAAAGTTGCTCTCATCAGAAAAGAGGACTTTGGACCACTGAGCAACAGACCAGTTCTTTTTTTCTTTAGCCCAGGTAAGACACTTCTGACATTGTTTGTTGTTCAGGAGCGGCTTGACAAGAGGAATACGACATTTGAAGCCCATGTCCAGGATCCGTCTGTGTGTGGTGGCTCTTGATGCACTGACTCCAGCCTCAGTCCACTCCTTGTGAAAGGCCCCAACACTTTTGAATGGCCTTTTCCTGACAATCCTCTCCAAGCTGTAGTCATCCCTGCTGCTTGTGCACCTTTTTCTTCCACACTTTTCCCTTCCACATAACTTTCTATTAATGTGCTTTGATACAGCACTTTGGGAACATCCAACTTCTTTTGCAATTACCTTTTGAGGCTTTCCCTCCTTAATGAAGAGCGTCAAAGATGGTTTTCTGCACAACTGTTAGGTCAGCAGTCTTTCCCATGATTGTGCTTCCTACTGAACCTGACTGAAAGACCATTTAAAGGCTCAGGAACCCTTTGCAGGTGTTATGGCTTAATTAGCTAATTAGAGTGGGACACTTTGAGCCTAGAATATTGAACCTTTTCACAATATTCTAATTTTCTGAGATTGTGGATTTGGGATTTTCATGAGCTGTAAGCCATAATCATCTCAATTATGACAAATCATGGCTTGAACTATCTTGCTTTGCATGTAAAGAGTCTATATTAGTTCCACCTTTTAAGTTGCATTACTGAAATAAATGAACTTTTGCACAATATTCTAATTTTTCGAGTTTCACCTGTAAGCGTGATACAAAGAATGTTGAGCAGCTTCTCCCCCTTGCCAAATTGCCTCAGTAGTGTCAATAGAAAAATTGACCAGTCACAGCTTCAACACATTTTTCAAATATTTACTTTGAGATATAGTGCCCATAACTGCTATGTAATCGTGCAGCATTTTCTTATGAAAGCTATACATGCTGCAGAGATGTCTTTTATTCTAAGAGAAAGAGACCTTTGGAAATATTTTCAATCATCCCTAGATGTCTTGGAAAGGAGAAGGCAGTTCACTCTTCTGTGCTGTACTGGGGTAATAGGAGACCTGGGAGCAGGATTAAAGAGGTTTTTGAAACTTTTATTCTTCTCTCCCTTTCTCTCTACAACCCAGTTTTTCACACATAATGAACTAATAAAGTATGGCAAATGTAACTTATTCATAGTCATTTCTAAAACATCTGCTGTGAAATCATGTAATTGAAGATAACGTTTTCTAAACAATCTGATGCTTCAGTTAGCAGACCCTGATTTTTTTTTTTCTAATGCAGAGTCAGAGTTCTGAAAACAGCCTCGTAGCACTTCAGGTGATACTGTTCACCTTCCCTGAAATTATACAGATTCTTAAATATATCTATATCACAGAACGCTAAATTAAGAATGGGTGTAAAACTTTGGCCCATAAGCACTGAAGATGGGACTAGTGGAACCAATCCAGAATGGCAAAATAATGCACTAGGTTAGAAGTAACTTAATAATAAGGAGCAAACTTAAAGTGAGTTAAATGCTTGTTACATTTAGCCTACTTCAAATTTAAGTAGTCATTCAAAGTGTCGGAGATCTTTCCCAACTATGCTATCAGAAGGACTTGTAATCTTTTGTAGTTTTGCTTATAATCTACAAGGCTTTTTTTTTTTTTTTAAATCCAGCAATTGTTGTCAGTCTCAACTAAAAAGGCCAATATGTCAGAAGCAAGGGAATACCCGGCAGTTCACAAATTGCACACTCTTGCAGTGTTACCTTATTGGTTATACAGCAATCCTAAACTACATTAACAGAGGGATACAATCAAGATCCAGTGAGGTACTAATATCACTCTGTAAAGCCTTAGTAAGACCATACCTAGAGCACTGCACCCAGTTTTGGTCACCGCACTATAAAAGAGATGTTGAGTCTCTAGAAAAAGTGCAGAGAAGAGTAACCAGGAGGATTAGAGGACTGGAGACTAGAACATATGAAGAACAGTTACATGAACTGGGCATGGCTAGTCTAGTGGGAGAAGGACAAGGGGAGAGGATGACAGCAGTCTTCCAATGTTTGAGGGGCTGCTACACAGAGGAGGGGATCAAGCTAGTTTCTAAAGCACCTGTAGGCCAGACAAGGAATAATGGATGGAAACTGATCAAGGAGAGATTCAACCTAAAAATAAGGAGAAATTTTCTGACAGTGAGAACAATCAACCAATGGAACAGCTTGTGTTCAGAAATTGTGGGAGAGTCATCACTGGAAGCTTTCAAGAAGAGACTAAGGTTAGTCCTTTTTGTCAGAAATGGCCCTGCTTGGGCTAGATGACTAGATGGCCTACAGGGTTCCTTCCAACTCTGTTAATTTGTAAATTAATCTGTAAATTTATTGGACTGGCCACTAATGACCGCCACAGTCCTGTTTCTGAATAACTAAGTTTTTTGATATTGTATTATTGGTGACAGGGAATGATTCCCTGTAATATCACTTTTTTACTTTAATTTTTTTTTCACTTGAAGCTAGTAGCTTAATCCCAAATAAAGCTTTTCAGTTTTTGTGCTATAGTCATTTCAAGTAGGCATCCCAACATTCTGTCTCTGTTATCTGATGCACATTTATTTTTATATTGTAGGTAGATTAGAGCAGTGTGACATTATCTCGTTTGTGCATTGTTCAATCCACTTCTAATCTAGTCACGCAAGATTTTTCTTTTTTAAAGGGAAGAAAGGAAGAACTTTTGGCTGATTCACTATAGGTAAATCATACTTTTGAGAGCAACATTTTTAGCATGAGTCAACAACCAGCAATATACCAGGCTATATGAAAGGGCTCTTTAAATAGATCCTGCTTTTGACTTGAGCAGCACCTGCTGGCTTGTAATAGAATTTGCACCATTATCGAGGTATTGAAATCTCTGCAGTCTTGGCAAATGTGTCTGGCACATTTGGTTTCTAGATTTGAGATTAATGCTGGAAGAGAGGATAGACATATGCATACACACATAGGATGTCCAATTCTAGCAAGAAGCTGTCAGCCAATTCCTATCACACCCAATAAATGAAAAAGCACACCCTGCACTTGCAGGAAAGTGCTAGAAATGCTTCTCACCCTTATGGACGTTTTGGGTCTTCTTCCAGGTCTTCCTCTGGATCCTCTACCAGAGGCCTTGGGAGTTTGAAGGTTCTGTGCAGTATCTCAGCTGTTCCTAGCATTGCACTTTTCTGGACAGAGAGTCCTGGGATCCAAAGCTACTCTCCAAGCTTAGGATCACAGCCCTGAATGCTCCAACCAGCAGTGGGATCATTTGGGGCTTTACTTTACACACCCTCTCTACTTCCTCTTCAGCCCTGGTCTTTCTCCAGCTTCTCATACTCTTTCTTTCGGATGTGGCTATCACTTGACACCACTTCATCTATCACTACTACTGTCTTCCACCACAAATATACTGTATATACAAACACACAGCTGACGTATACAATCCTATGTTTCAGAATAGTGAACTGAATTGCAAGGGTAATGGGATGGATAAATGATATTTTTTTCTTGCAGCATAAGCTTAATGCAGTGACTGGAGGCTGAGATAGTTTTACAAGACCGCATTCTGTTGAGACTAACCCCAAGAA
Source organism: Pseudonaja textilis (assembly GCF_049901715.1). Lineage (NCBI taxonomy): Eukaryota > Metazoa > Chordata > Lepidosauria > Squamata > Elapidae > Pseudonaja > Pseudonaja textilis. The sequence goes on from NC_141991.1 coordinate 29,655,808, forward strand.
GGGTAATTAATTTTGATGGCTGAATTGAGAAGCATGTTACAATCAATCAGAATAGGAGCTGGAAGGGACCTTAGAGATCTTCTAGTCCAACCCACTGCTCAAGCTGGAGATCTATGCCATTTCAGACAAGTGACTGTCCAATCTCTTCTTAAAACCTCCAGTGATGAAGTACCCACAACTTCTGAAGGCAAGCTATTCTACTGGTTAAAACAGTTAAAATATTGTCCTCACCGTTGAGAAATTGATCCTCAATTCCAAGTTGCTTCTCTCCTTGAGATACTGCTACCATATGCCCCCTCGTCCTCCTTTTCTCTAGATTAGTCAAAGCCATATCCTGCAACTGTTCTTCGTTTGCTTTAGCATCCAGGCCTTTAATCGTCATAGTTGCTCTTCTTTGCTCATTTTCCAAAGTCTCAACAACATCCTCTTTGTAATGTGGTGATTTTCTTTTTTCTTGTTTTTCTTTGAAGGCTTTCGCTTCTCATCCAAGAGAAACACCTTGAAAGAAACACCAAGCTCAGTTGCCTCTTGAAAAATTACCTTTGGGACAACCATGACCTGAATTGACTGAGAATCTCCATAGACATTCTATGCCTCTGTTTATACAACCAAGGGTTGTATTAGCTTTTTTAGCTGCTGTTGCACACTGCTGGCTCATATTTAAGGGATCGTCCATGGTTTTTGGGCCAGTTTCACCTAATCTGCACCTTACGTTTTTCTTGCCTAAGTGTAAAACCTTGCTTTTGTCCACATTAAATTTCATGTTGTTAGATAGAGCCCATTGTTTAAATCTGTCAAGATCTTTTTGGATGCTCAGCTTGACTTCTGGGGTGTTGTCTATTCCTGCCAGCTTAGTGTTGTCATCTGCAAATTTCATGAGTTCTCCTTCTATTTCCTCATCTAAGTCAGGGGTTGCCAATCTTTTGGACTGCAGGGACCACCAAACTCATAATTTTAGATCCCAGGGACCACTAACCGGTTCGGTGGGTGTGGCCTAATTTGTGGGTGTGGCTTGGTGGTCATGTGACTGGCTGGGCATGGCTTGTATGTAAATATTATAAATATTTATATAAATATTGAATTTTTTTATTTAAAAAAAGAGCAACTTTTACCCAAAATCAGGCAAATCAGGCAGGCAAATTGAGTTGCTCACAGAATCATTCAGTGATCTATCTATCTGCCATCGGCTAGCTCAGTCGCTCAAATTTGCTTGCCATGTGTCAAGCAAACCTTCAGTCTTAAGGGAGGTTTGGCTGTGCTGAGCCGAAGATCTAAAGACTAGCTAGAAAGCAAGAAATCCAACCATTTCCTACTTCCTAGCTAATCTAAATCTCCTAGCACAGCAGAACAGATGATGGTCGGAAAAAGGAAAAATAGCAATTTAGCAGGCAAGTTTACCAGGTAAGGAGTGAGTGGGTGGGGAGGGTTGCCGCGGGCCATGTGGGTGGCACAGCCTTGTGTTTCTGTACAGCCTGGATTAATTGCTTTGTGGGGGTGCTCTGGGGGTGAGATTTCTCTGCAGCCCACCAAAATTTTCTCACGGCTCATCAGTGGGCTGCGGCCCACCGGTTGGCGACCGCTGATCTAAGTCATTTATGAAGATACCTGTTGCTCTCCCAATTTTCTTCAGGAGGCTGCCCATAGTGCTTAAGTGTATCTTTGGCATGCCTCTTTTTGGGGTCCCCTATGCTCTTTTCCGGGTTCCCTCTATTCTGCTGCCTAGGTGACTGTGAGTAAATGTACTTCACTTCCTGCCCATTGCCATTGTTTTGTTGCCGGATATGAAAGGGGAACACACCTGCATTGCACAGAAATAACTGCAGGAAACAGGATAATATATTAGATAAGCTTTTCATGGGATCCAACAGGAAATTTGTTACATTAGACTTCAGGTGCCATCAACTAGAGCATCTGTCTTAGAATAGCTCTTGCAAATGTTATAATAAGCATTAGACCACCAGCAGGGAGAGACAAAGCATGCAGTCAAGCAAATTCTCTCTTTCTTGCTTTTTAAAAAGAGCTGTTAACTCTAATTCATCCTACAAAAACTGTCTGGATTAGAACATAGAATAACAGAGTTGGAAGGAACCTTAGAGATCATCTAGTCCAACCCCCTGCTCGAGCAGGAGAGTCTATTCCAAATACTAGCCTCTACCTAGGATCAAACTAACAGTCTCCCAATTGTGAGGCAAGAGCTCCAGCTCTAGGTCACCATTTCAAGTCCTAAATTATAATATATCACCCAAGTTATCAACACTACCTGGACAAAAATATTACTTTCTTATTTCTACAGATTCTGCAGAATTGTTTGAAATAAAAAATATTATTGGAAATTCACACTTGAGATACTTGAGATACTCTCACCAACCCAATTGTTGTATCTGTGGGGATTCTTTTTACAAGCCTGACAAAAATACAACTACTTTAATAAGATGACTTGTGAAAGCTATGTCTGCCTTCCATTGAGGCTCTTTATACTGCCCAAGCCAGAAAGAGGACTGAGAAAATATCTATAGGTTCCTCACATTCTGGACATAAATTGTTTCAACTACTCCCATCAGGACACCACTATAGAGTATTGCGTGACAAAACAACCTTACCCAGATACAGTTTTTCCTTTGCCATTACAGTAGAACCTCTGGTCACGAATGCTTCTGACCACAACCAAATTGGGTTCCGACCCAAAATGCATGCATGATGGGGGAGCTGCTCTTCCGGTTTCCGGTGATTCTGCACACGCGAAGGCCAGCTGGCCGGAGTGCGTGTGCACACCGCAACCCAGAGCAACAGGCGATGGCTGGTGTGCCCAGAGTGCATGACTCTCCCATTACATGTGACATGACACTTCCAGTACATGTGGCATAGGTTCACCATCATGGCTATAGTCTCAGACTTCCTTCTCTCAAAATGAATAGGAAGAACAAGTAATTATATCCCCAGTAAGATGGCATCACAGCAGCCATCTAAATGCTCTGGGTTTGTTTTTTTTAGGGTGGATCAAAAATAAGGTTAATCTTAAGTTTCAAATTTTATCCTTAGTATTACAAGTTTAGATCCCCTTAACTTGCAACACCAAGAATAAAATTTGGAACCAAGTATTAATCTTCTGTATGGTTCCTTAGGAGACTGAAAATGAGAAACATATTTCTTACTCAAGAGCCTTTGCTTGCCAGAGTAGACCATTGTGAATACTCCTGTAATTTTCTGTTCTTTTAGAGTTTTTATATTTTTTATTATGACAGAAGATTTGTGTGCAATCTTTCCAATCCCAGTTTTAAAAATAAAAGTTCTGAAGAAGCTACTTTGATGAGCAATGAAATATCTTTAAGAAAAGAAAAAAGAAAAAACCAAGAAAGTCCAGCTTGCCTTTCCGGACAAGCATGAACTGGATGACTGAGAATCTCCATAGACTTCTCCTTGTGTATTGAAAGGGGAGAAAGTAGCACCTTCAAACATCACCAAGGGATTTCAAAACCATGAACTAACCAACTATATTTTATCAGAGTGTATTGTGTGAACCAAGCCCATGGGTGTAGTGTGTGCTACTATATATTAGATAAACCAATGTAATGCTTCACAATTGACCAAGGATAAGCAGTCACCCATGACCTAATCTCCAGATTGTTAGTCATCCTAAACTGCACCGATATTTCAGATTTAAGGACATCGGACTCATGAAACAGATCCTTTGATATATTATCTTCACCAACTCCTGAATGCATAATAATATGTTCTGACTTCCTTCCTTTTATTCAATTAGGAAAGGAACTCAACTGAAAAATAATCCATGTATCTGATGTGTATCTACTTAGAACTAAGTGCCATTAAACTCAAGGATTCTGGGTAAAACTGAATTTGTTACTAATTGTGGATCACATTTTTATAGGGCACCCCAGCATTAAAAGAAAATTGGAATGTAATATGCCAGGATACAATCTGTGTTTAAATTCTGGCAAGTGTTCTAATCTAACATATATATGTAAGAGCTGCACTTTAAGAGCTTTCAGTTCAGGCTGCTGAAATATACTATATATATATTCTGCAGACATTTCTCCAATAGACACCAGCAATTGAAGGGTATGTTCTAGTTAAGGAGATTATTCTTAATCGTGTGCTTATACTTTAAGCATCTTGCATGTACAGTTTCTGATTCTTAGGCGGAAGCAAACTGGGCAGCCTATGGTTGTCATGGTGATCAGATATGTTCTCACATTTCTTAAAGAAACAGCAGAAATGATATTTAAGTTGGTTAACTTCTAAATTTCCAACTGGTGCAGAACCTCAGAGGAAAACAAATAACTGCATTTTTGGTTACAGTTCCCTGTGGAGCAAGTACATGAGACTCCTAAGCGTAGTGATAATTTGGGAATCCTCTGTTTGTTTTAAAGAGATACATTTTCTGAATCCAGCATAATTCCTTAAGTCCATATCATTCTTTGGCAATAACATAGAATAAAACGATAGGGTTTTTTTTTAGTTACAGTTGCAAAGGTCAAATGAACTAATTGCAACAGGATAGGATGCAAATGCAATAAATAAATGATTATGTCTTGTGGTCTTCCACCCATTACTGGCCTGGTCTTGCTTAGCCTTTGAGCTCAGACCTAGTCAATTTGATTATGCAAAACAATATAAAGAACCATTCCCAATGGCCTTGAGTTAATCCTCTATTGCTTTTACTAAATTAACTGTGAGTCGCTATCCTACTACTGCCTCTTTCAAGACTTTGTATGTTAAATGGTAAATTAAAAAATGAAAATATTTTTCCTGGCATTGCATGTCCATTAGGGTCAGCTTCTTTATAGATCTGTGTTGCTTCCTTCCATGCAAGGACTCTAAACTTGCTAGTGTCTTCACTCCTTCCTCTACTCTAGCAGTAGATACCACCAGATTTAAGGAAGGTGTATGACATATTGATTTCTGTTGAAGTTTTTTTTAGTTAATGACCATTACAGCTATTATTGTTCTGTATTAACATTCTTGTAGACTCGCATTCTGATTGGTCCACCCAGACCGCAACCCGATTGGTCCACTGAATGACTGTGATTGGAGCACTAAGAATCTACCGCGATTGGCCGAGCCGATCGCGGGAGATTTGAAGCGCTGCCATTGGCCGCCGAGCCGCTGGCCGGCTGTATAAAGCCAAGCGGCTCGCACCCTTTAGCTGTCCTTGTTCTGAAGCTACAATAAAGAGCTGATTGTTCACTCTCGCGCCTCGCCTCTTATGTGACCCGATCCACCGATCTAACACTGGCGACGAAGGTGGGATCGTGAGGCGAGGACCAACTAGCACATGGCAAACGGCGCTCAACGACCAGCAAGATGGCCAGCACCCTGCCGCCCGCTCCGTTCGACCCAGCAACCGAAGACTGGGAGTCATACATCGATCGCTTCCAGATGTTCCTGGAATGCAGCAACCTCAAGGACGCCAACGGCCAGAGGAAACGGGCAGTATTTCTAACACACTGCGGCCCCACGGTATTCAAAATGCTCAAGGCGCTGGCAAAGCCCACCAACGTCAAGGAGATGGACTGGGCTGACCTCGAGCCCATCTTGCGCCGCCATTACGCCCCTACCGTGCCCATCCTCATCCGTAGGCACGACTTCTACCGCCGAGATCAGCGCGAAGGCGAGACCATCGGCGACTTCGTGGCTCAACTGTGGAACCTGGGAGGCCCCTGCGAATTGCCCGACCTGGACCAGGCACTTCGGGACCGAGTTGTCCTCGGACTCAGAGACCCCATGCTGCAGAGCCGGCTGATGGCCAAAGGCAACATCTCCCTCGCCGACGCCCTCGCCAAGGCTACCGCCGCCAAGGCCACCCGCCGGTCAGCAGCCCGGATGAGACAAGCCAACGCAACTGAACGGCCTCCAACCAACGAAGCGACCTCAGCCACCGTGAAGCCCGGGGTAGCCAGCCACCGAGAAACGACCACGCATCATGGCGACTTCGAACCCCAATCCGACACCGAGGACGAAGACGAGGAAATTCATCGGCTACAGACCGAGCGCGACCGCCGGGACCGCAGGGGATGTAAGTCGGGCTTCCACTGCACCGGCTGCGGTGGCGATCACCCCCGCTCCGAATGCCATTTCCTCGACGCCATCTGCCGGCATTGCGAGAAGCGGGGGCACATCGCCAAGGTGTGCCGGAACAAAAAGAGCTACAGCCCGCAGCGACGAGGAAACAGCCCACGACGACGAGACGGCACCCCCCCCAGGCACTGAGACCGACCGACCGAGAGCCGGTGGAGCCGCGACAACCGCAGCAGATGACTCAGCGAAGCACAGTGGCACGAGGAAACCCACCAGACGGTCGTCATCAGCCATTCGTCAACCATGGACACCCGAAAGGTACACGTGGCACTGTGCATCGAGGACCAACCCTGCGAGATGGAAGTGGACTCCGGGTCCTACCTCTCAATGGTCTCTTGGCGCACAATCAAGCGCCTAGTCCCGACCATCCGCTGAAACGAACTAGACGACCAGAAGCTAATCCTGAAAGACTACCAGGGAAACCGCATCTCTGTGGCCGGCATTGGGCACTTTAAGGTCACCTTCAAGAACCACACCGACATCTTGCCACTCACAATCGTGGACCGGGACCGCCCCAGCTTGCTCGACCTGCAATGGTTCTCCCCGCTGGGCATCGAGGTGACGGGCATCCATCACACAGACGAGGCCGACTGGGAAGCGACTCTCGTAAAAGAATTCCAAGAGGTTTTCGACAACTCGCTAGGCAAGTACCGGGGGCCCCCTATATCGTTCAACCTTAACCCTAACATCGCCCCAATCCGCCTCAAACCTCGGCGAGTGCCCTTTGCGCTCAAGCCGAAAATCGACGAGCAACTAGACAAGCTCGTCGCGCAAGAGGTCCTAGAGCCCATCGACCATGCCCGTTGGGAAACGCCCATAGTCACCCCCATCAAGCCAGATGGCTCCATAAGAATTTGCGGGGACTACAAGGCCACCCTCAATCACGCGCTGCAGCAAAGCGCCTACCCCGTCCCAGTAGTGCAGCACCTTCTGCACTCACTGGGGGGAGGCCGGGTCTTCGCAAAACTCGACTTGGCGCAAGCGTATCAGCAATTGCTGGTCGATGCGGAGACAGCCGAAGCGCAAACGATTGTTACACACCGGGGAGCCTTTCGGTGCAACCGACTCCAATTCGGAGTCAGCGTCGCCCCAGGAGTCTTCCAAAGCCTCATGGAAAGGCTCCTCCAGGGAATAAAAGGGGTGGTCCCCTACTTCGATGACGTGCTGATCGCAGCCGCCAACAGAGAACAATTGGAGACCCGTTTAAGGGCGGTGCTTAGCAAATTCAAAGACGCCGGCCTTAAAGTCAAAAGAAACAAGTGCCAACTCCACACCGAGAGGGTCGAATTCCTGGGGTACCTCCTGGACCGGCACGGAATACACCCAACCGGGAAGAAACTCAGAGCCATCAAAGAAGCCCCCACACCAACAAACAAGGCGGAACTACAGGCATTCTTGGGACTGCTTAACTTTTACAATGTTTTCCTACCCCAGAAGGCGACCGTGGCGGAACCCCTACACTGACTGCTCGATAAGGCGGCCATCTGGACCTGGGGGAAGTGGGAGGAGACTGCATTCCAACAAACAAAAAACCTGCTGACATCGGACGCAGTCCTGATCCAGTATAGCGAGACCCTCCCGCCCACAGTAACTTGCGACGCATCCCCTTTCAGCATCGGAGCAGTCCTCAGCCACACCCTACCCGACGGGAAGGAAGCACCCATCGCCTTCTTCTCCAGAATGCTGACCAAGCCGGAAAGAAATTACAGTCAACTGGACAAAGAAGCCCTCGCCATCGTCGCCGGAGTGAAAAGGTTCCACGAGTACCTTTACGGTAGGAACTTTTCGATCATCACGGACCACAAACCCCTGCTCGGCATACTCGCAGGGAACAAGGCCACCCCGAACATCCTGTCTCCCCGGATGACACGGTGGTCCGAGTTCCTTGCCGCGTACTTGTACGAACTGTCACACCGGCCCGGCAGGAACATTCCGCACACTGACGCACTAAGCCGGTCACCACTACCCGACCTAGATGACGACCCAGCGCCCACGACGACAACCCTGCAAATCGAGACCCTACCCAGCCTACTCTTACCCGCGCCAGACATTGCCCATGCAACAAATAAAGACAAACGGCTGACGCGGGTATTGAGCTGGGTAGAGCAGGGGTGGCCGGAAAATGATGGCGGAGAACAGTTCAAGGCATTCCGAAACCGCCAAACGGAGCTGTTCACACAAAGGGGGTGCATTCTCTGGGGAGACCGGGTAGTCATACCGGAAGCACTACAAAACAGAGTGCTGGCAATGCTGCACGAGGGACACCCGGGGGTTGTCAAGATGAAAGCCCTGGCCAGAAGCTATGCTTGGTGGCCAGGGATGGACAAACAAATCGAGACATGGGTCGCCGGCTGCAGCAGGTGCCAAGAATCGAGAGCCACCTCCCCCGCCGCCCCGATCCTGGAATGGGAAACCCCCAGAGGACCATGGTCGCGACTACACATAGACTTCGCCGGGCCAACCAAGGGGCATACATTCCTCATCACCGTAGATGCTTACTCCAACTGGCTGGAGGTAAGCACCATGAGGGCAACAACAACCGAAGCGGTCATCGACAAACTCAACAGACTCTTTGCAACGCATGGACTACCGGATGTCATAGTGTCAGACAACAGGCCACAGTTCACGGCGCTGGCATTTGAACAATACCTGGCCGAACGGGGCATCAGACACGCCTTAACCTCGACGGCTCACCCGGCGGCGAACGGTAGGGTGGAACGGATGGTCCAATACACAAAGAAAACCATCCAAAAAATCGAAACCGGCGACATCCAAGAAAAAATAAACAAGCTACTCTTTATACAACACATCACGCCGAGCACAACCACGAACAAGAGCCCAGCGGAGCTGCTGATGGGAAGGAAACTGAGGTCCCCACTGGACCGACTACACCCCACCTACAACCCGGAGAAACCCCCAGACTCCTCCAGCCGGTACCGGGCGTTCAACACCGGGGACACGGTCTACGCAAAGAACTTCACGGGAGACCCCCTCTGGGTACCTGCACAAATAACACAGGTAACCGGGCCCCGATCATACAGACTCCAAACAACAGACGGAAGGAGCTGGAAGCGGCACATCGACCAGCTACGGTCCAGACTAGCCGCCAACACCCCCGACGCTGCAGCAACAACAAACACGGAAAGCAGAGAGGGAGGGGAAGCCTCAACATCCAAGCCGGGGAGCGACAAAAGGCCGGAATCGTCAACGGCACACCCCCCAACACAAGCCGAACACCCCCCACCAGAAGACAGCAACATTCAAATAAACCAGCCATACTCACCGGTAGACCTCGAACTGTCGCAGACGGGACCTTCACCTGGAAGGTACAGCCAAGCCAGCTCAACCAGCCCGGAAAGACCAAGCGGGAGCAACAGGAACCGCAACTCGACCAACCCAGGTAGTCCGGGCGGGAGCTGCGGCAACAGGCCCGGCTCACCCTTCCAGGCGGTTCCATCAATGAAGTTGAGAGCGACGCGGAGCCCGTCCAAACCGGCCGACGATCACACACAGACTGAACCGCGCAGGTCAACTCGACAGAGTCGAAGCCCCACCTACCTGCGCGGCTACGTCACGACGCTGCGTCGGACGAAACCATGAGGGGAGGGGTGTTCTGTATTAACATTCTTGTAGACTCGCATTCTGATAGGTCCACCCAGACCGCAACCCGATTGGTCCACTGAATGACTGTGATTGGAGCACTAAGAATCTACCGCGATTGGCCGAGCCGATCGCGGGAGATTCGAAGCGCTGCCATTGGCTGCCGAGCCGCCGGCCGGCTGTATAAAGCCAAGCGGCTCACACCCTTTAGCTGTCCTTGTTCTGAAGCTACAATAAAGAGCTGATTGTTCACTCTCGTGCCTCGCCTCTTATGTGACCCGATCCACCGATCTAACAATTATCATGTGCTACATTGCTCCTTCTTAAAAATGAAAAAAACTGAGGTGTTTTTTTTTTTGTGGAACCACATAATGAGAGGAACTTCCAAATGCCAGCTCTAAGTCAAGTTGATTTATTTTAATCTCACTTTTTTGAAATAAAAATTCCAGTGAGCAAATCATGTTTAAAATCTGGGACAGCCAGATTTTTATTACACTTAAAAATTAATTTTAAAAATCAAGGGGAAAAATGGGAGGAAAGGAAAAGTTTTCATTTCTCAAGACCAGAATGAAGTCGTAAGCTACAGTCCAGGATTTATATGTAGTTTCTCCATGTTGGGCTCTCCTTTCTAGCATTCTTGGCTGAGTAACAACAGTTGGCTGTGAGTTATTCTCCAAGACCAATCCCAAGATTGCGTGAGGGTGGGATGAGGGTGGGGAGAGTACACTGGCTCTCATACATCTATCAAAGAAAAATGTGTACTTGCGTTAAGGTCACCACAAGGGAGTTAGGAAGTGGAGAAACAACCCTTTACAGCTATTTGTTTTCAGAAAAATGAAAAGGGCCAGATAACTCTTCCCTTGCTCATTATGTTCTTTCTCAGAGTCAGAGGCTCTAAACTTGGTCACTTGGTCTAACTGGATGACATGGAATAATAACATTTGGGGGTCTTCTACAGCTTCGAGGTATAGCGTTGAGGTGTGTACATATCTTCCTAATGTTTAAGTCATAGCTTTAAACATATAAGTAAGCAAAGACACAAAATGTTCAGCTCAACATCAGTCAGCTAGCAATTCTCCTTTGTCTCTTTGCCTTACAGATTTGGCAAAAGGACTATCTCCAATCCCAGAATCTTAGTCCAAATTAGAGATGCCAAGGATTTCACTGAATTTTTGGAACTCTGAAATAACATGGAGGCTGATTGTAAAAGTCCATGTACAAACCAAACCAGTTGGTCAGCTGACTCAGAACTGCCCGCTGTGTATGTGAGTTAGTTCTATTCACCAATAAATAGAAACTTTCTTTCCAATCAGATTCCATGTTATTTCCGGCGTCTTTCTCCCAGCTTGGAACTGAACCAGATGGATTTTCCTTCCTACACTTCCTCTTCTATCAAATTTAATATTTCAATGGAGAAGTTCTGGGAACTGCACCCCAGGCTTTTTTGAGAGGGGGGCTCTGTGAGCCTGGGGCTTCAAAGCAATAAGGTCAGGCACCTGTCTTAGCCCCGCTCCCAGGGAATTCTTATTTCTTGTTCTGGGCCAATACATAATTCATTACAGATTATAGAATGAGGAATTCTGAGAGAACCATTTTTGTTTTAGTTTTAAACTAAGGTATCCACCTGAAGTGATGGATAACAAGAGAATAGATGTTCACGGCTGAGGAGTTTCAGCAATCAGAAATGATGAGAAAAGGTAGACACAAATCTTGGATTAGAAACATAAATCCCTCCAGGGTTTTCTAATGCTTAGAATCACTCTTGTCAGGATGGGCTGATTATCCATGTGCACCACAGAAATATTAATCTTAAAGGAAAGGGCTGGAATAAGGATGCTAGCTGTCTTATATATTAAGGCTCTGTGTTGCGGTGCTGTACATTGTTGAGAAAGACTGTCACAGAGGCTGTAAGCATCTTTGCTTCTTTCCACTTTCTCCATTCACAGGAGCAAAAGGGTCTAACCCCACAGAGACACTCTTTCTTTTTTGAAATAATTCCTCTTACTGATTAATTGCAAAATGAACGATAACACAGAAGAGCAAGCTTTGACAGCAATCCCTTGCCTACCTCTTCCACAATTTATGATAATGAAGCTCACTATCTTTAATTTATTTTCACTTAAATGAGTCCTCTGAATCCTCCCAAATTTCTGAGAGCAGGTTGTTTTATTTTATTTCATTCATTTAGGTTTAATGGGAGTTCAGATCATGAAATTGTCACTCAAAAATGAAGCTGCCTCAAGACAGCTTTGATGCAGGGGAGGAGAATCTGCTGGCAAATTCTTTCAGCTTGTAGGGACGACTGAGCCAAAAGGGCAGAGTGTGATGGATAGGGGACTTCTAGAGGAGTTATGGTGACTTGAAGACACCTGGATGAAAGCAGAGCTAATGACCCTGGTGAAGATCAAGGAACTGGCGAGAAGACTAATTCTTTGGAACCTCTCTTGGATAAAGAGAGGATGGGAGATTGCCCATATGAGCTCCAGACAGCTGCTCCTTGCAAGCAGACCACAGGACAGTGGGTTTCCATGGGTTTGAGTGCTGGGAGATGATGGGATTAGCCATTTTGTTCGCAACGGCAGCATATACTTTTAAAGGACTGTCAGTTCACAAGGAAATCGCTCATTAGTTAGATCTAAGGTATTATTTATTTAAGACGTTTATATAGCGGCTCATCTTTCAACCAACTCTGGGCAGCTCCCAATAAAAAATTAAAAGACATATAAAATCATATCAAACTATAAAACTCAAGCAATTAAAACATTAATGACATTATTTCTGTATATATATATTTTATTATATTCTTTTCAGTTTCTTATTCTTCTTGCACTTTTTACTTCCTCCTATTCTCTTCTTTTTTAAAAAGTTTAGTTGCTATTAGATTTTACTATTATAAACTAAATTCTTAAATATATGCATTTTTAAATATATATGAAAGATGCTGAAAAGTACTCAGCATGGTGAGCCTAATGGCAACTCTAAAAAGATTATAGAAATATTCATTGTAGAATATGAATTATGATACACCCAGGGGATGGGGGAAAACCAGGGTCAAGGGTGACAATGAATTACGTGTCTCAGAGTCGGCTACACCCAGGCAGTGCCAGGTGTAGAAGAAGGTACAGAGCCTGAGGATGGGACAAAAAAAAATCAGTCAGTATAAGAACCCACAAATTTTAATGGATTCGGCCAATGCAACAGTGATACAAGTTTAAAAGTGACTACATTTCTTCTTATCAAGTCTTGAAAACTAAAGCGTATTTTCAATAGATATTGTAGCCAAATCAATCTCATCCATTTTTTACTGCACTAGGTTCAAAATAAATCACTGTTCTATATGTTTTGTAGCAAGATACGCCTGAACTGTTTTGGCCCTTGATAAAGGGTAAGTATGGAAATATTTGTATGTGCAAATAGAACTGAATATATTGTTAGGCTTGGAGAGCAAAGTTTACAGATTTGGGAGGATGTGAGATATAATAAAGATCCTTCTTCTCCAGGTTATGCATTTTGTGCCAGAAAAGTTATGCGATTGAATTATATAATCAGCTGAGTGGACAAAATCATGTAAGCTAATTCATAATGCGGCAGGAGCAGCATCTAGTGGTAGAGGAAAATAACCTTTGAGTTTATTACTTTCAGAAGCCTCAGTTAGAGTACAGAACAATGAAAACAATGCTTTATGTTATGGTACATCAGCAGTAATGGCTTTATTTTTAACTTAGGTTCTCTTTAATCTTGGTACTATTGTGTGGCCACTGTGTTTTTGAAACCAGTATGATGGTACATTGTTCTGAGAAGCTAATATAGGTCAGCAAAGAGCATTTCACATCATGTTTTGGCTTTCCGGTTCTGTTCTGACCCAAGCCTTGCTCCAAGTAAACAAACACCAAACAGAGATAAAAGCAAAACTTTTTAATGCTTCTCTGCAAATTCCATTAATTCACAGTTAAAAGGCTAATAAAACTAATTGTCTCTGATAAGAACGTGCCTTGCCAAGGTTGTGCAAGGCTGCCAAAAGCACTAGATTAAGTTGCCAAGAAATATTCCAGACAAAAAGTCTTGATACACAGACCAAGATAGTCCGAATTTCCACAAGGCTTGAAGTGTAAGAACTTCTTTGCTTCCTGCAAAGAATACTGGTCTCTCAGGCTGACTTTTATCTCTTAAGGGAGGAGCCATCACCTTGCAGCCTTACTCCCAAGTCACCCATGCTGCTGCAGCTGCTCTTTCCTACGAGCAGCACTGCGTGCACGCGCACTGGGCACAGGCTCCCCAGGGTCCTCTGCATCACTGCTGCCAGCCTCCACAATCTCCAAAGGCAGCACTCCACACCCTGATGGTCCTGGCCCCATCACTACATCACATGCAGGCCCGTCAGAGGTGGTATTCAGCAGGTTCTGACCAGTTCTGGAGAACCGGTAGCGGAAATATTGAGTAGTCCAGAGAACCAGCAAATACCACCTTTGACTGGAGATTTTACAGTATCCTTCCCCTGCCACGCTCACCAAGCCACGCCCACAGAACTGATAGTAAAAATTTTTGAATCCCACCACTGAGGCCCGTCATCGGAGTCCTTGCTTTCCAAGACCCCAGCCATCCACATCTGCTGCCGGCGAATCACAACAGGTTCCTCAAGAACAGTTCAAAGCTCCATAGGTCCTCCTGTTGTCACCAAACATGGGCAACAATAGAGAACACCATGAGCTGTTCAATGCTCCATGCTGAACAAAAAGGAGTGTGCAAAACCAGAAATGCTGAAAATGAAATAAATTGCTACTGGCCTGTCAGTAAGGGTGAGCATATTCTACATTAGCCTGAAAAAAGAGGCAGCTGCATTAATAAGCTACTCTTAAAAGTCTAATCATTTGGACGCCCCCTTGCCCCCCCCCCAAAAAAAGATGAGTCCATTTAATGAATAGCAGAGCATTACTTTGCTCACAAGCAATTCTTCCAAATTATGTTTGAAATATGCATAGAGTTGCTAGCACATGCTACTAACAGACTACTACCACAGCACCACATGTTACTGTATGTACATTTGTCTGGGTGATCATCATTATCACCATTATCCTCATACTCCGAGCAGATATCTAGTGCTGTAAGTAGAATTTATGCATTTTTTCTGTTTTGATTTATAGTCCATTGAAAATTTGCAAAGCCAAAGAGATTATGTATTTTTTTTCCAACAAGGTATTTTCATAATAGAGGAAGAAGCACTGCTAATGCAACAGTCAGATCAAAGGAATCTGGAACAGGGATGTAATATGCATGAAACATTCAGATGAGCCTTTTCCTTTCAGATTTTCAAGATTCTAAATACCATGAGTTTATAATAAAAGTAATATTGGCCTACGTGACTTTTGGTTTACTTGTCTTCCATAAAGGACTGATACCACTTTTGCTCTTGTAGTGTCTTAAGCAATTCTTCATACAGTATATGTGCTAACAACTCTATTCATATTTCAAAAACAATTTTGAAGAATTGCTCTAGACCTTATGAGAGCAAAGTAATGCTTTGCTATTCATTAAGCTGACACATCTTTCTTTCAGGGTTCCAAATTATTAGATTTTAAGAGTAGCTTATTAATGCAGCTGCCTCTTTCTTCAGGCTCACGGAGAACCATACTCACCCTTCCAAAGTATGGTTTATTAGATAGTACTTACGTTTTTCTATTAATCCCCAGGAGTTTTCTTGGATGTAAGAATTGTCCTTCAGTGTGATCAGGTCAAAATCAAACACAGAAAGAAGACAACAGCTCTCATCACCAATTTCCTAGGTAAGGTCATCAGCTGACATGGATAATCTCTACCTTGGCCCAACCAAGCAGTGCTATTGAGATTCTTTCCAGTCTCTGTGAGGGTTTGTATGGGGGAGAAGAGGCATTAGTCCTCCCTGATAGGATTAAACAGCTATGTGTTTGAGGACACCAGATCCAAAGGTTTTCAGTCTTTAACCTTGAATGGGACAGCAGTCCTTGAGCTGATGTGCAATTTGGGAGGTCTCTGAATCATGAGTCCTACTCAGAACAAGTGTAGATCATGGCCTTGTTTATGGTGACTAATACCTTAGCCACCTCTCATTTGGATTACTACATGGGTGTCAAACTCTATTGAGTGACATATCGGCATGTATCAGGACTTTTTTGCCTTTGCAGAGCTGGGGTGGGCGTGGTCTGCATGTCTTTTATATCTAGCAATATTATCTGTTTGAATCCAGGCATTTTTAGTGGCAGCACCTGTAGAAGATCATGCCCCTAGAGCAGTGATGGCTAACCTTTTCATCGTCGGGTGTTGAAAGTGCGCGCTGGCGCACTTATAATGCAATGCGTGCATGACACCCCCCACACCCCTGTGCATGCAGCACAACCCTGCCACATCCACTGTGTGCCTCTGGGCATGCTTGCATGACTCACAGCACGCCACGGCCCCAGCGCATGTATGCACATCTCCTGCATGCACCCTGTCCCCCCTGCATACATGGCAGATACCCGACAATCAGCTGGCTGGCAGGAGGCGCACATGCATGCACAGTGGATTTGTTCTGGGTGATGGCTCCCGTGCTGGCAGAAATAGCTCTGTGTGCCACTTCTGGCAAGTGTGCCATAGGTTCGCCATCATAGCCCTAGAGACTCAAATGGCTCCCTCTCCCAGTTATCCTTTCATAAAGCACTCAAACCCTGAGTGTTTCCTCTGGGATCAAAGTTGGATTGGCAAATGAGCTCTATTGGTTGGTTTATTGTTTTTTATTGTTGTTTTTTTTTGCATGGTAAATTTGGAATGAGTTTTCTTAACCCTAAATTTGTATTATTGGTTGTTCAGTTTTATTATTTTGTTTCAGCTTCTTGTATATCACCAAGAGTCACTGCTATGTGAAGAGCAGCAATGCAAAATGCAATGGATGAATACTTGTTCAGCAGAAAAACTGTTTAATTGCTTAATTACAGGAGGCTGACAACTTGGAATCTCATATCCTGAGAAGATTCCATCATGGCTCAGGGAATAATTGTCCTTGAGGTAGAATCCAAATCCTAAAACTGTTATTCTCTATTTCTACACATATTTCTACACATATTTCTATTTTTCTAATCTATCTGCAGGAGAAGTTAACATGAAGATAACTATATTAATGTAGCAACATAGTCAATTCAAATAAAAGTTATACTGCATTGTCAAACACTAGATGGCAACCTGAGACCAGACAAATTACTGACTGCATAGTTCACTGTAAATGACACACAAAAACATGGAAAGCATGTCAGCTACACACCTCATGGATGTGTGTGTGTCTGTGTACATACATACATACATACATGAATTCTAGTCTTAGATTTTATTTATATGCATACAGAAGGGAGGGAACAGGTTGTTTCACAGCTGCATCCTCTTCATTTTGTCCCTTTGTTATGATAAAAAAGTTTGGGTTCACACCATAAAATGGAATGCTCAATTTTTGGCTTAGTTAAATATTGTGGGTTATGGACCATTGATTATGCACAAAATATTATATGAATCCCTGCAGTGGCCCTACTATAGTATGTGAATCTTGCTAATAGTATTAAGATGTGTTTGGTCTAGTGGTTAAGGTACCAGGCTAGAAAACAGGAGACTGTGAGTTCAAGTCCTGCCTTTGCCCATAAAAGCCAGATGTGTTGGATATGTTTGCTGCCTTGTGTAACTTGTAAAATAAAATGGGATCCAATTAAGCAAATAGCCATGCCTTATGCCAAAACTTAATTTTAAATATAAATGCATTTTTTCATTCTTAAATCAGGGGCAAGAATCAGAGCTCCGAAAAGTCAGATTGGTGTCACTTCATACAATTACACGTAACAAATGTTGGTTTCCCAGCACATAAAATGGTTGCTCAACATCAGAAAGGTCAGAGAAGAATAAGCGTAATTCAATGATTTATTAAAGATTTGCAATCTTTTAACAAGTTGTTTTTAAAGAAGTATGTATCATTCCAGCTCTGTGAATGCACAGGAAAATAAATACTTGTATGGAACTTGGGCAGACTGCCTTTAGAAATGAATGAAGATAGTGTCATGGATTCTTTTTTAAATCAAATGGACCTAGACTCAATACAGACACAAAAACACTGGACTTTGATAAAGTTTGTATATCTCCCTAGTAGCTCTATACCCAGGCTTCACTACGAAACTATGTGATTGAGCTTAGTTTTTGGGGAGGAAAATAAGGGGGGGAAATTGTGCCTCTGCCTACCAGCATCCATCAGTATTCATCTGGCTAGGGTCCTGTCAGTGTGTGAGAAGTTGAGGGCTGTTTGGAAACTGAAACATGGAAACTGAAACAGTATATGCACTGTGAGCAAGGAGACAGCAAGGAGCCTGCGCGTGGCTTAGCTTAACTATTCTGTACTAAAGCTGGTTGCTGCTGTGAAACTGCTCTCCTCTCCTCTGTTTTTGTATTTGGAAGAGATTTCTTTTCAGGTGGGGAGGGGGAGTAGAACTCCTTAGCATCAGAGCATGTTAATAATAATATAGGAACTACTAATACTCTGATGGTCATTTCAAAAAATCCTTTCTTAGTGAGCACCTAGAAGCCAAGAGGAACATATGTGTGTGTGTATATATACATAAATATGATAGAAGATAAAAAACAGATAAGAGATGGGGAGACTTTTTATTTTGTAAAACAAAGCAATGTCATAAAAATATGTAAATTTACAAATACATATGTGAATGCTTCCTGTTACTACTCTCCTATATTCTAATTCTATTGCTATTACTTCTACACAGTATTATTACTGTAGCAACTGCCTCTATACTAAACGGTATTACTTCTGTACTATATACTATTACTATTATACAGGTAGTTTTCAACATAACAGTTTATATAGTTCAGATTTCCCTGTCCTTTAGAGAGTCATAATACAGATTTGTATGACACTTGAATTCAGTTAACATTTGGGTTGGGTTTCAGGAAGAACACAATGGGCTTAGTGGATCAGGTTGATACGTACATGATGTAATCGTAAAGCAGTATAATTGTCATTCAGCAACAGGCAAACGTAGGAATTCAGCTCATGCATCCTTTTGACCATGCTACTGGGGAATTCTGGGAAGTCTCAGCTCACTGGGTCCACAACAGCATAAAATTCACTCCCATACACTCTTTGTCATCTTCATATACCATGGTGGCATCTTTATTTTCCTTTGATGCAACTTTAAAAGCAAGGCTGAGGGATGTGCAGGGAGTATTAAGATCTAAGGAACCACTTTAAGCAAAGCAAATAAACAGGACTTAAATTTGAGAATAAATGGTTTACATTCTGTGGGGCAAATGGGAATATAATACAAGGAGAAATCAGAAATACATTAGTAGCAACTTGGACCATTTCACAGTTTCAACAAATTGCAAACTATTATTGATTTTTATACATAAGATGCGAAAAAAGAATTACCAAACTTTTCAGGAGACTGAAAAACCAATATCGACCAGCCAGCAATGACATTTAGGAGAGCGATGCTTAGCTGATGAAAATAAATAGCAGTAAAATAGCTTCTCACTTGTAATTTTTATCTAATATTGTATGAGCTCGGTAGCTGTTTTAGAGTATCAGCTCATGCATCATTGTTGTGGAGAAACATGCACGGAATGAACAAAGGGTGATTTCAGACAATACCATACCTAAGGTGCTGAAACTATCCACTTGATGCATGGAGGTTGCTTTCTGATTAAACTCTACCACAAATGATGGCACCTTTCCCTACACAGGTGCTTAGATCTAGTTGGAGAAACTCATGTGAGGCAGCTGTAGGTTACACTATTAATCCATCTTGTTCACTCAGCCTGGCAGTGGCTCCCCCTGGACTAAATCAGAGAGCTTTCATATTAGCTGCTATTTTACCTAATAGTCTTTTTAATCAGGCGTAATAAGGGTTGAATCTTGGCTTTCCACCTGCATTGAAAACCATTCCTTGCTCCAATATAATTCATGAAAATTTGAGTTCATAACCCAACCCTGATCATGAGCTGTCAAACTCCCGGCCTAGGGGCCAGATGCGTCACGCGCTGGCCACGCCCAGTTTAGCGAAGGACGAAAAAGTCCCGATACCTCATGTGATGTGACACCCCTGATCTAGAAAGAACTTGGATCAAACTCCAGGAGAGGAAACAGGGTGGTATGAAATTTCTTGGCACTACTCTGCTTCCTCAGGGTAGCAGTTGGTTGGTGTTGTTATTGTTCAGTAACTAAGTCATGCCCGACTCCCTGCAACCCCATGGACCTTGAGCTGAGTTCCCCTTATCCAGTTCCCCTTATCCTCCTACTGGAGTACACCCAAACCTATGCCCAGTGCGTCAATGACAATATCTATCCATCTCATCCTCTGCCACCCCGTTCTTTTGCCTTCAGTCTTTCCCAACCCTTTCCCAACTATAATAGAATCTTTTCCAATGAGTCCTCTCTTTTCATTTGGTGGTGGAAGTACAATATTTGAGCTTCAGCTTCAGTATCTATCTATTTACTTATTTATAAAATTTATTGGCCATCCATCTTACCATAAGATAATTCTGGGCAGCTTACAGTCATAAAAATATATAGCTACATTAAAACATAACTTAAAACCAAAGTTTGAATTGAAGGACACATGGGAAGGGCAGTAGCAGAATGAGGGGAGATGGGATCTGTTGTTAATCAACCATCTCCACTGTGCTATTCCCCTGTTGGAGGCCCAGGCCTACTGGCAGAGCCAGGTCTTTAGGATAGGAGGGTTGAGCCCAACCCCATATCAGGGAGCAAGATGTTCCAGAGGGCAGGAAGAACAGCAGAAACGGCCCTGCTCCTGGACTCCACCAGCCAGAATAATTGGGCTGACAGGACCCATAGAATACCTCCTCTGCTGGCACAAGTGGGACAGGCCAATCTTAACAGGGTGAGATGGTCTCTCAAATAACCTGGACCCATGTCATGAAGGCCTTTAAAGGTGATCACCAACACCTTGAATTGCACCGGAAGCAGAATGGCAACCAATGCAGCTCGCAGAGCAGTGGAGTTATAGGGGTCATTCTTGGGGGGCCCAAGCCTGCCCACACCATCACATTCTGCACTAACTGTAGCCTCCGAATGTGCTTCAGGGGTAATTCCCATGTAGAGTGCATTACAATAGACCAACTAGGGATTGAACAACTGATCATAGGGAAACCTGATCCAGGAAGAGCCGCAATTGGAGCACAACACAAAGTTGTGCAAAGGCTGTCCTAGCCACAACTGCAAGCATGATAAATGCATGCGAATTGCCAAGCATCCCCACGGTCATATGATCAAGCTAAATTTTGATCATGTGAGCATAGGGATGCTGCAATAATTTTCAGTGTGTAGATGGTCATAAGTCACTTTTTCAGTGCCAGGAACAGCTACTACAATCATGAATGGTTTTCAGTCAAGGACCACCTGAAGTATCAACTCAAATTTTTATTAAATACTCTCCCATTTCTCTTTCAAATTAAGCCTGACTGTAGATTTCCTACTATCATCGGGGATAATGGAATGCTATAATAGCAGAAACTCCATGAGCTACAAAACCCTAAACATACATCTAAGAAGAATAAGCAAAGAGAAAGCCAGCAGCTTAGGAGAAGACATTGCCTCTTTCAAAGCTGGATTTGAAAATAGCCAGTCTCCACTTGTCACATCCACCATTCAAAAATCTGTAACTGATGTTTGTTGATTGGATCTAAATTCTTTTTGATCTCTAGAGCCTGAAATGGTGATTTGTCTTTGTGAAATCCTGAAGAAGGTGAAATGTTCTTCCAATAGAAAAGGCATTAATATGAATGAGGAAAAACCCCCCCAAAGAAGCTGTTTTCTGCTTGGCTTTACTAATTTGGTTTCCATGTATCAATTTAACTTCACCCATGGGGGTAATAAAGTGCTGTGGCTATATATATATATATATATTTGTAAACACCATCTGATTTAGAGAGTGGTGATTTCACTTAACAATCAAAACTTGAATAAGCCACAGGTTGGTTTGAAGAAACAAGTCAGCAACACAATTTAAGAAGGAACTGAGGTGTATAATTGAGTTTGTCGGGATAATTGTATTTTAGGATAGATAGCATTTTTAATTTTTTTTAATTGCTAGCAAGCCTTGTATTTAGGGTGCTGATTAATTCTATTAGAGGAATTAATTAGATCGGGAGGAAAGATGTATGTTATAGATTACATCTAAATCATTGTAAACACAGTACCTATCCGCTTAGCTAATTTTCTATGTGGTGGGTCAGGCAGGATAGTTGCGGGTGGTCTGAATTTATGGAAGAAGAAGGCCCCAGGGTTTCTGAAACATTTAAGCACCACAGTTTTGCACATTATTTTAATAAAAATTTAGAGAAAATATTTGACACAGCTGTCATTTATTTTTAAAGTTATATTTTGTCATTCTTTCAAGAGCTGAGGTTGGAATACCTTACATTTCCATCTGACTGTTCATTTATTTATTTTTATTGGTAAAATGTATTAGCCGCTCACCTTGCCACATGGTAACTCTGAGTGGCTTGCAATATTAATAATTTTTAATATTACAATATTAAAAAACAAAGCAATAATTCCTAATAATACAAATACAATACAATATCATAAAAACAATATAAAATCAACCTGGCTAAAAAATATGGGATTTAAGAGCTCATGAGGGAGAATAAAGCACTCCCACTTCCTATTTTTCCTCATGGCAACAACCTTGTGGCTAGATTAAGACGACTGCCCTGAAATAATGCACCATGTTTTTTTGTGGCTGCACATGAACTTGTCCCTGAATCTTTCTATTCATAGCCCACGCCTTAAACTACTAGTCCACACTAGCTCTCATTCATTTGATTGGGTGATCACAGAGGGGCTAGAATGCAAGCTAAATTTGAAGAACACTTTGTCTTGGGTTGTAAACTTTAATCTACAAGGTCATATCAGCCCTGAATTGTAGGGTTGCTGTTAACCAGTTTCCTTGACTTCCCCAGCTTGCATCACAGATCCAACAAGCCCTGGGCTGTGGAGAAGGGGACTGTGAGCTCACTAGTGTTATAATTTTTAATAGTTAATTATTAATAACTAGTAATATCACTATTAATTATTAATAATAATAATTAATAGTTAATACTTTTTCTATTCCCTGGAGATGACTATGGAGATTCTCAGTCATCCAAGTCATGGTGGTCCCAAGGTGCTTTTTTTTTTCCCCCCAAGAGGCAAATTGACTTTCTGATTTTTCTTTGAAGATGTTTCACTCTCATCCAAGAAACGAAATGTCTTCAGAGAAAAACTGGAAAGTCTAGTTGCCTCTTGAAAAAAAAATGCACCTATTCCCTGGAGAGTTTGCTATTTATTTGTTATTCTATTTCTGTTACATTATGTTTTTAACTTTTCTTGTATGATGCTGTTGGGAGAACATCCTAAAGGTGGGGGTGAGTTTCTGCTTCTGAGGTGAGTTTCTGCTTCTGAGTTTCTACTCTTTTTTAGAGGAAATATTCTGCCTTTTTAATATTTCCTGGGCTATTTCAATTTTCTAGGAGTGGGGTGGGTGCTAACTTTCTACAATGCTTTGAGTTATTTGCTAAGTAGGGAGCCTTACATATCAAATCAGAACAAATTAACTTATATTAAACACTTGGGTGCATTAGAATTAGCCTTGTTATGCCATCTCTCTCTCTCTTTCTCTCTCTCTCTCTCTTCTTCTTTCTTTCTCTCAGAATTTACAGATCAGGAACTGCTGTTTTAGCTAGAACCTTTTGATGTGCAAATTAAACATTTCTATATTTCTCTTTTTTTGGGAAGTGACACTTCCTTATTGGACAAAGACAGCTCTGAAAATATCCTATCCAGACAAGTGCAGATATGATTCGTTTCCAATTTTACCTATCATGGCCTTTCTATGCCCATTATTCCAAGCCATCATTCTGACCATTGGCCATGTTGGTAGGATTTACTGGAAAGCTGGAAACCAGCAATAACTAAGAGGCCATAGATTGCATAGGATTTACTCAGCAAGATAAGGGGATACACTGAGAAGGGATCATGGAGATAATTTTGTGTTCTGTAATTTTCAACTATGAGCTGATGTTTGCATTATTCTTCACTCATATTTTGTAATACGGGAACTGCATTTGAAAAGACTAAAATGAAACAAATGGATTAAAAAGAAATATTTCCTGACAAAAAGGAACGGTAACATATTTTTTAAGAATGTGAAAGTATAGTGAAAAGGGATTTCTTAGATCATTTCATTCAGGAATCAAAGAGAAAGAGGGTGTCCCTGAATATCAATGTACAAATCACACCATTAACCCTGACTGACCACATGAAAAATAAGCAGGGTCAGACCTGCTCAGTACTTCCAGGATTGTAGATTAGACTAGAAACTTTGAAACAAAAAACAAAATTAATGACAAATCATTTCCATATTATTGTCAGGATGCTGGATTGCACAAACACCACTTATATCCCAGAGTAAACATGTTCTGAAGTTTCCATAGCTCTATAGTAACAAGTATGTATTTAGTACATTCACTCATTACTTCACACTCCTCTACAGTTTTAGTATTTACATTAGCTAACTTTTTTTTAATCTTCTTGTTGTAATCGTGATTCCATCTAATTATTCTGGAGAAGGACTATGGTCATTCAGTGGCAGACTTTATAGCAGGGGTTGCCAACCTTTTGGACCTCAGAGGCCACCAAACTCATAATTTTAAATCCCGCGGACCACTAATATGAATTTTGACTTATGGTGGCTTGCTGACATTGGTGGGAGAGAGAGAGAGAGGGAGGGAGGGAGGGAGGCAGAGGGAGAGGGAGAGGGAGAGAGAGATCCGATCTAACATCGGAGGGCTGGTGGTGATGTTCTCTCTCTCTCTCTCTCTCTCACACACACACACACACACACACACACACACACACACACACACACAAAGGTTCCTCACACACCCCACACCCTCCAAGGCATTCACTAACCTGCTTTTCAGCTCCATTCTCAGGGGGGAAGGGAGAGAGAGAGAGGGAGGGAGAGGGAGAGAGAATCCTGTGATCCCAAATAAAGAACAATCGATCAGTAGGAAAATGGGGTGGGGGATTTTCCTGCAGACTTTTTGGGGGATTTTCCCAGGGTCTTTGCAGACAGAGACCCTGGGAAAATCCCCCAAAAAGTCTGCAAGAAAATTCCCCACCCCATTTTCCTACCGATCGATCATTCTTTATTTGGCATTGCAGGATACCGACTCCAGCTGTTTTGACCCAAACCTTGTTCCAAGGAACCAAACATGAAACAGAGGTAACAGCAAAACATTTTAATGATTCTTTACGAATTCCGTTCCTTCCTGGCTAAAAGGCTGTTTTAAACTAATTGTCTCTGATAAGATTGAGCGTTGCCAAGGTTGTGCAAGGCTGCCAAGAACACTAGATAAAGTTACTAAGAAATATGTCAAACATGAATACCAACCAAATACCAACCAAGATATTCCAAGCATCCACAAGGCTTGAGTGCAAAAACTTCTTTGCTTCCTGCAAAGAACTCCAGTTTCTCAGCTGGTTTTTATCTCTTAAGGGAGGGGCTATTACCTTGCAGCCTTACTCCCCAGTCACCCGTGCTGCTACAAGCAGCCCTGAGCACATGAGCACTGGGCACAGGCTCCTCAGGGACCTCTTCATCACTGCTGCCAGCCTCCACAATCTCTGAAGGCAGCATTCCACTCCCTGATGGTCCTGGCCCCATCCCTGCATCACGCAGACCCCTCGCCTGAGTCCTCACTCTCCGAGACCTTAGCCGTCCGCACCTGCTGTCGGCGAACCAGAACACCAGCTTCGTTCTCAGGGGGAGAGAGAGAGAGAGAGACTTTGGCTTCATGCAAGGAAAGCAGCAGAAGCAGCAGAAGTCTTTCTTTTTCTCCCCCAAACTCCATGAGAAATGAGTCTTTGCCGGCATGGAGCAGGATGCTTTGCAGGGTCCCAGAGACTCATTGCTGGCAGAGTTTGGGGGAGACAAAGAAAGACTTTTGCTTGCGTGCATCCAAAAGCAGAAGAAGAAAGAAGTGGAAAGAAGCAGCCGGTGCCCAGGTGAGGTGGATGGGGTGAGTGGGCAAGTTCCCCCTTCTGCCCTTTCCCCCCTCCCCTCTCTCTACCTCATGTAGTTTGCAATGCAAGTGACGCAAGCCTTGTGTTCCCATCGGCCATGTGGGCGGTGCAGCCTTTTGATCCAGCATAGCCTGGATTAATTGCTTTTGGGAGTGACAGTTCTCTACGGATCACCAAAATTTTCTTGCAGACCACCAGTGGGCTGCAGACTACCAGTTGGAGACCTCTGTTTTACAGTGTACACTTTACAGTATCCACCTTTGAGTTAAGGTAAAAATATTCCTATCTGACTATTTGCAGAACTATTGACAGTCAGTGCATAACATTTTTTAGGGTGAAGATCATAGATGGGCTCTTATTAGAATGCAAGAATAGATACTCAAAAGTGCATTGGGCTGAGATGAAAACTAAATTTGATTTATTTTTTAATGGATTACAATTAAATTATATTTAAATAGAATTTTACCCCCTATAGTGCAACAATATCCATTAAAGAGTATGTGTGCCAACAAGATAGAACCTGGAGTCTGATTTAGCATGCTTGAACTTCTATAAAATTGAATTTGAGGAGCTATAGGAAGAAATAAAAGCAAAACACTGTAAAAAAAAAGTGGAAATGTATTCTTAGAATTTCAAAAAGGAAAAAAAAATCCATATGTTTCCAGAATAAGCTGTTATGATAGCCAAAGAATGATGGAAGAAGGAAATGCTAAACAACAAGAACATTTAATTATTAGATTTTTATCCTACTTTTTTACTTTATAAATCACCCAAGGGAGCAAACATTTATACTGTAACACTCCTTCCTCCTATTTTTCCCACAACAGTAACCCTGTGAGATGAATTGGACTGAAATAGAATAACTGGTCCAAAGTTACTCAGCAGGTTTTCATGCCTAAGGAGGTACTAGAGCTCACGGTCTCCTAGTTTCTAGGCCAGCACCTTAACTAATACAAAATAAGGGAAGACAAGGAAAGGTATATTTAGTCTAGAATGACAACAAATGAAGCAGTACCCTAGGGTCAGAAAAGGGAAATAAGAGGTCCTTTTAAGAAGCTAATAGAAAACACAAGTAAATGTACACATATGATAAGAATTCTTAAAAACAATCATGGAAGAAATTTATCAGAGGCAAATGTGACTAAAGATTACATTACTATTACATTAAATGATACATTGACAAAAAGATACGTAGAAAGAGAACCTGTAACTTACCCAGAGTCATTGTGAGCTGGGCAGCATATACATGTAACTAGTAATAGTTAAGAACTGTTTTTTCTGAAAAGTGAGACATGATTAAGCAGTAGACTAGCTGATGAATCGAAAAACACTAGGCACAAATTATTCATAACTCAATGAATAATTTTAAAACTGCAGAAGAAGCAGTTTAAATGTTCCTGCTGATATGTTGACAAATGTGAAATAAGAGTGTGTTGCTTCGAGAAGATTGATGTATAAGATACCTGAAGAAGAGGGGAAAGGTGCGAAGTACCAAATAGTTGCATTAATTACTCAAACTTGGAAATTTTGCTTACAATCTTACAAATAAAGAGTAGAGTGATGTATTAAGACAGAAATGTCAAATGAACAGAACACTTTTAGAACAGGCAGAAAAAAGTGAGTTTATTTAGCTAATGTATAAAATATTAAGATGGATAATGAAAAGAGCAAGAAAATACTAGAGATTTATGTTTGTTTCATGGCATGGTATCAACCGTGCCAGAAGTTGCACTATATTAGGGCTAATTGGTATGCTCACCTGCTTATTTTTCTAAGAACATGTTACAATAAAAAAGAAATTATTGTTAAGAGCTGGAGAAACAGAGTGGTTCAGAGTAGGAAAAGACAGTAATATTCTATAAGATTAATAGAAAAAGATAGGAGAAGTACATACATATATTAATATCCATGAGAGTAAACAGTGTATGCAGAGAAAAGGATTAAGCAAATAAGAGCTGAAATAAAACACTACTTGTTTGGAACACACAATACCATATTGTTAATCAAAAGTTAAAAAAAAAGACTTCAAACTCATTTGAAAATAAAAATGAAAAATAGAAAGTGAAAATTCTGGGCTATTGTTAAATATTGAGAAGATAAACTGGCAGATATATGTTTCTTTCACTTTTTATTTACTTTGTTCTGATATATTCAGATTTTTGTTACATTATTTCCAGACAGTTTTTTTGCTTTTATGAGACTCCTATTAGCTGCTCAGAGCTTTAGAGAATGGGCAGCATGCAAAAATATTAATACAATACTATGAATAATATCAGCCAGCGTGTTCAGTGAATGTGTAATTGACAACAAAGAAGTGAAGGTAGTACTTTTATTTTGATAAAATAATAGAGACGGGAGGTGTTTTAGACAAATAAAGATAAGATTAACCTTAGCTGGCAATGACAAATTAGGAAAAAAAAATCACAATGCACATTTCTATGAAAATGAATATCATAATAGCTAAGTGCCATGGTGGCACAGTGGTTAGAATGCAGTACTGCAGGCTACTTCTGGTAATTGCTGGCTACCAGCAATTTGGCAGTTTGAATCTCACCAGCTCAAGGTTGATTCAGCCTACCATCTTTCTGAAGTTGGTAAAATGAGGACCCAGATTGTTGGGGGCAGTTTGCTGATTCTGTAAAACCTCTTACAGATGGCTGTAAAGCACTGTGAAGCGATATATAAGTCTAAGTGCTATTGCTAATAGCTAAAGTTATGACCTTTCCATAATACATGGCTAAATTGGACATTCTAAAAAAAAAAAAAGTATAGATAACTTCTAATTATGACTTATAAAATTTGAAAGTGGATGACAAGAGTACTAGATATTACAACAACAACAACAACAACAACCACTCTTAGGCCAACTAAAGACTGCCTGCCTTCTATATACTGATGATGATGTTCATCCATCGTATTCAAAAAGGACCTTGACATCTAAGAGGTTGTAGGCTGTCCACGGTGTGTGTGCAGGTGGCTGGTAAGGCCTATATGGGCACAAACTGTTCTGCCACATGTCAGGCAGACATGTATGAGCACCAGTATTGCAGCATTTGCAGCTCTAGCTTTGGAGTGCTCACTTCACTTGTGCTATGGTTGTATGGTCTTCAAATGTCTGCTATGGTCTTCAAACATCTGGCAGACTTGGTGGATCATTGTGCACCATGTACTGATAAACAGCAAGTAGAAAACTCACATACTTTGAGGAAATGATGTGAATAGAAAAACCAGGGGGGAAAAAAATCATACTTCATAGGCTTTTGAAGAGAAGAAGAGTAGAAACCATAGATGATGATAAATGTGATCAGTTGGCATATCCTTGGAAGAACTAAAAAAATGTATTATAAGAGGCAAATAAATACAGCAGACATGTTCCTATGCAGTCATCAGGAGTCAAGTTCAATTCTGTAGTACCTAATTCATTCAGTCATATCAAACATTTCACTTTCTTGTCAATTTCAGAAGCCTATTCAAAGCTAAAGCCAAGACTTTGCATAAGGCAGATTTCTCATTATATAGGATTTTTTAAAAATTCACTGAAATCATTAATGTTTAAACCAGTGCAAGAAAATTAATCTCCATTTTAATCCTGTTGAGGTCATGCCAGAAAGGCTAAATAAATACATCAGGGTTGTAAGTGAACTTTTTTTATGAAGAAAAATCCTCCCTTATTTAGAATAGAACAGAACAGAACAGAACAGAACAGAACAGAACAGAACAGAACAGAACAGAATAGAATACTTTATTGGCCAAGTGTGATTGGACACACGAGGAATTTGTCTTGGTGTAAATACTCTCAGTATACATAAAGAAAAGGTACATTTGTTAAGAATCAAGAATCATAACGTACAACACTTAATGATAGTCATAGCGTACAATCAACAATCCAATGTAATTTTCATGCAAGAAAAGAGAAAAATCTGTATAACTTCAGAATGGATATAGTTGTGCTACTAGGTTGGCAGTATATTTAAAAATAAAAAAAACACCTTTCTTGACATACCCCAATACATCTCTGGAATTATTTCACCTCTCAATGTACACTAGAGAAGCAGCAACTAGAGTATAGAGATGTTAAGATAGCCAAGAAAGGGATTTTGAAATTGGATCTCATCCATCAAGACCAAACCTTTCTCCATCTCTGTCCTTGGAGGGCTTCATCTCAGGAAATGTATTTTATTGTTTCAGTCATCCATTAGCAGTTTTTATCTTAAATTTTGTCTCAGAGCTCAAGTCAGTGGACAGAAGCCTACCTAATACTTGGGAAATTAGTCTCAGATTAACCAGGCATCCAGGAAAGAAATCTCAAACACAGATAATAAGCTGTAGAACCCCAGATCTTTTCTAATTATGAACACATGACCTATTCATTAATCATTTTTTTCTTTATGAGTTCTGAAACAGGTGTTTCTACTGTCAAATGCTTGGAGGAGCCATTAGCTGACTGGATGGCTGTTTTCTCCCATCTGTTTGGATTATATTTACCACAATTAGCACTTTAGCCAAATCACTCTACTCTTCTTACTTTTCACCAACTATCCTCCCCTCCCCCAAAGATTCTTTGCAAGATGATTTTATAAACAAAAGCAGTTCCCTGATCATCAGTCAATAGTACTCCTTGACCAGAGTTATTAAATGCATATACTAACTACACTATGGTAGTAAAGTATGGATTTCCACTATTGGTTTTAATCAACATTTCTGAATCTCGTGTCAGCATAAAAGATCATTACCATATAAAAGTAGGATAGTAGCAATTTTCTATCTGCATGATATTATTTTGAGTACAAAAAATGTACTCAACTTTTTAATTGAGATTTGCATTTATAAAAACATAACCAATTAAAATATTTATTTTAAATTTGTAACCATGGTGCGCTCAGTGCATGCAAATTAGTCCAAAAGAAGAGTTCATTCTGAATTGAGGAGCATCACTAAATCCATGAAATAACACAATCTCAGAAAAATATTGGTTGGGAGTTTAGTGGTTATTAGACTCTTTCCCCATACTGATGCCAACAACGGGAATGACAACTTGTATGCTGATTTAAAATCCAGGGAGCTGTAATTCCAGTGTCCTGGACAGCTCTTGCTTAGAAAATGGTGAGAACCATCATATAAGCAAAACTGAATGTTCATCTTTCAAACAGTTTGCAGATTTTGAGGCTCTATAAAGAGTACAGAGAAGAGCAACACAAATTTATTAAGGGACTGGACATTAAAAACATACAAAAAGAGGCTGCAGGAATTGTGTATGTCTAACTTAATGAAAAGAAGGACTAGGGGTGATATGATAGCAGCATCCCCATATCTAAGGGACTGCCACAAAGAAGAGGCCAAATTCTCCAAAGCAACAACAAGAAGAACAGAACAAGAAGCAATGGGTGGAAACTAATCAAAGAGAGGATCAGCCTAGAAATAAGAAGAAATTTCCTGATAGAACACTTAATCAATGGAATGGCTTGCCTTCAGAAGTTGTGGGTGCTTCATCACTGGAGGTTTTTAAAAAGAGAGTGGACAACCATTTGTCTGAAATGGCATAGGGTCTCCAGGGGTGGGATTCAACTGGTGTTACTATCCGTTTGGTGACTACATTTTGCATGTGTGTGTAAAACAACCTTAGGCTCTGAGAAGCGCTACACGCAGGTGCGCATGTTTGAAAAGCCACTTTCCCCCTGCTTTTAAAACCTCAGCTGTGCCATGCAAAGCAGCTGAGGTTGAAAAAGCAGGAAATAAAGGACAGGTAAGAGCCCAGGCGGGTGGGTGAGCCAAACAGCAGCAAACACAGAACTGGTTCAGTTCTCTTCTGCTTTTCAGAACTACCGGTTCTATAGAACCCGGCAGAACCAGTAGCATCCCACCCCTGTATGAGAAGTTGTGGTTGGAGGAAACTAACTAGAAGACCTCCAGGTTCCTTTCCAACTCTTTTATCCTGTTGTCCCTTTCTAAGAAACTGTAGTGGGCTTAGAAATTAGATACACATTTTACATAAGACATATCTAGATAAATTCTTTCTGAATAAGATGAACCTATTAAAGCAGAGTTTGATGTTCTGATACTAACATCCTCAGATTGTTAACAGAGAGCTGTGATGTAAATAGATTTACTAACCAAAGTTTACAAGGTCTGATTTCTGCTCAATGCACAGGAATAAATGGGATTCTTTGCATGTATGGAATTTCTTTCAAAATTCCATCTCTTTAATGGTCATCATTTAGCTGCTAAATCAGTCACTGCCAGCAGCTATGGCAGATTTCATTTCTCTTAACCAGTCTGTTTATAATTTTTTTATAATTCAGCCAAAGCAAATATGAGAAAATCCTTCAGCAAAGTTAATAAATCTTAGTCCAATTTCAGCTGTCTATCAGCTTCTGATGAAAAGACTGTTCAGATAATTGAAAAAGACTTGATCAGAGGAACTTCCCATTATGGAAAGATCTGCTTGTCAGTCTGTTGATTATGCACTATATAAGTGAATGATTTTATTTTTTATTGCTGCATTATTCAAAATTGACTGTTGACTAAATTAAAATAAAAAGGAAATAAAATAAATACCCTCAGAGCATAGAAGTAGAAAATGCTCATTCAAAGCTCTTCTCAAAATACTTATTTCTTATTTAATACAACTTGTTGACCCTAAACCATATTTTAAACTGCATCCATGTATTTTATTATAAACTACATGAAACCAGCTTGGATATTTCTTCCCTATATATTTTTTGGGCGTTTCCTTAGCAGAATGTGTAATGCAGGAGTGTCCCACCTTGGCAACTTTTAAAACATGTAGACTTCAACTTCCAGAATTCTAAAAGCATTGGGCAGCAGGGAATAAATGTACCCCACACAGGTAGTCCTTGGTTTATATCCATTCAGGGAATGTTCAAAGTTATGGTGTTGCAAAAAAGTAGGCTTGTGATACATCCTCAAAGTTCAAGCTGTCACAGAACCCCACAGATGATTGTGGTCCAGGGGCTTGGGTGCCTGGCTTGTGATGATAATGTCACAGTGAGCTACAGTCATGTGATTGCCATTTATGACTTTCTGTTCCTCTCCATCCATCCATGATCTCCTCTGACCTCTGTGTAGCCTCCATCAGCCCTTCCCATGCCTCCCCCAACTTGAGCAGGTTCTGATGGTTTCCCAACTCCATAGTGTCTATCCATGGTATCCACTTCCCCATGGCACCACTGCACTCTTTGTCTGGGACATTTAATAACTTGTGGGGTTCTGGGTTTATGAGGGCAACCAGGACTGCCATCACTAAATGATGAGGTCATGTGATGCTGTGCTTTATGATTGCTTTGCTTACCAATGGCAATCCTGGTTCCAATTGCCATAGTAACCACGGGATAGCTCCACCTCACAGGTTTAGCTCCCCCTGTATAGCTCCACCTCACAGGTTTATTACTATCTTGCAAAATTTATTTCAAGGTTTCAGTCTCTTTATTTTAAAAACAAAACATCCCAGGGTAATTCTGATGTTGTTCTGTGTTCTAACTCATTTAGGTTGTTACTACCAGTATTCCCTTCCTTATGGTGTCATAACATTAGACTGAAGGATCTTTTCACAATATTGAACTGTTCTCTGAAGAAGCTATGCATTCTTTTTAATATGACAAGTTGTGGTTGGAGGAAGCTGACAAAACAGGTGAGAAATTTAGAGGGCAAAAGGCAGTGTATAAAGCAGCACGTGGATATAGTTAAAGCAAACATAAAAAGCTACAAAGAAGCCTGGAGAATGATATTGGCGATTTTATTTTCTTCTCTCATGCCTTTAATTTTTGTGGCTTGTTTTTACTGCTTTTCTGCCCTCTGCATATCTTATCTGGAACAGAAAAAGTGCTAACAGGTAATTTTAGTTTGTTGATCCTACCACAGCGAGGTACCTGCTGTGTATGGGTTGAGACTAAGTATTTAAAATGCTGCTGCTCTAGAAAATGCATCTCTCCAACATCTACTGTAATCATAACTAATTATGGGTTTTCTCTCACAGATGGTTGTGTAACTAGCCTCTAACAGCTGTTTCCACCGTTTGTGGGTTGGGGGAAGGCTTTTGTAGGACTGGGCATGAATTAATTGAAGATTACAGTCACAGCACTCAGTACATATCATTTATCAGCTTCAAGCAAGAAAAACAAATTCCCCTTTGTGTTATAATTAAACGTTGTATCTCACATGTACTATTTCACTGCTGTCAATATATCTTTGTTTACATAGGGAAAGCGTTTGGCTTTTTAACCTTAGGAAATGTTTATAACCAAGAATAAAAGAAAACAAGGCAATTGGAAGCATCAGTATTATTGAAGGAAAAAAAATAATTGCTGGCAATTTGAAACACTAAATGGAGGTGTACAGTCACCATATATGGTCTGCAAACAACTGCACAATTGCTCAGCTTAACAGTATCCCTTTGCTGCCATCTCTTTTGGAGTTTAAAGCAGTTGTTTCCTCAACCTCAGCAACTTTTAAGATGTTTCGAGTCTTAAACAAAGGCTGAGGAATTCTGGGAGTTGAAGTCCACACATCTTAAAGTTGCTTGAAAAACTGATTTGGACAAGGGAGCGAAATAATTTGCTTACTTTCCTCTGCATTGCCTTACAAATAGCATTTCTTCTCTGCAAAAAGACTTGAAAAATGCGCTTTCTGTTGCGCACAGGCAAAACTGAATATTCATACAATATTTAGAAATCTGCATTGCCACGATTTGAGCATTTCCACACACTTCCCCAATAGCCGTGCCCCTAATGCACTTCTGAAGCAGCACCTATTACGAAGCGATGAAAGACACGCGAAAGGTTAATTACTTGTCGGCAACGCGCATGCGCTCCTGGAAAAAAAATATCTGCCAGCGTTTCGGAGCAGCAACTGTTCACATGATATTAAGAGAGGCGGGGCGGCCTTCCAATATGGCTGCGCCCGTGGGAAGCAAGGTTGTAATGTAGTGCCGCGTCTCCATGGTTTTCTGAGCACGCATGGATCGTGGGGATTTCTGGGTCTCCCTTGTGGTGAGTGAAGGAGACTTACAGTCCGCACTAGATAAACTTGGTTATCGGTGGAAGATCCAGTAGGAAAACCCCCTGAAAAGGCTTTGAAGACGAGATCTTTTAATTATGAGTTTTAAACTGCATAGCCTTGTGCCTGCTAAACTCTTTTGAAGCCTCCACGATCGGCTGATTTTGCATAGATACCCCAACTGGTGTGCGGGGCATTTTGCTGACACCTTCACGGTTAAAAAGGATTAAAAGGTACATATGCAAAGGCAAGGTGGAAAGGAATGGAGCAAAAATGTGAACTCCCCGATGGGAGTCTTTTTTGCTGTCATCTGGTGTCATCCGGATTTTTTGCAGCTCAGATCTGGTAGCTTAGTGAAAACAAGGGCTAAAAACATGCATATTCTATACATACTATGAAGGGACCACGTTAAGGTATTTTGAATTACTGGATTTAGAATGAACTGAGTTTCTTTTTGAGACAGAGCTTTTTGACATTGAACAAGTTTCCTAATTATGCTGCTGGTAGCTATCTTCTTGCACAAGAGCAGTTTAGAAATAATTCTTGCATCATATCAAATATGATAGGTTCAGCAGATGGCAGCATTGTCTGGGGTCAAAAGCTAAATACTGTGAATCCTGATTAGCATTTTGATAGGACACCAAGTTATTTTAAGGATTTGGGATTGCTAAAAAGAATGTTGAAAAAAAAACCCCTAATGACATGACTGTATTGTTGCAAAGAAAACTTCCATGTGTGCTTTTATAATCATCTGAAGTTAAATTTGATTAGAAGACATCTTTGTTGTAAACAGATTACAAACACATCATGTATCAGTAATAATAATTTAGTTCCCTCCTGATGAATTGTATGTGAAGTTCTAATGAGAACTGTAATTAATTGAATATGCCCACTATTCAGTCTTCTGCATATTATTGTGCTTAGAAGGCACTGAAGATTTAATGGCTTTATCCACTTAGAGGCTTATGGTATGATATTACTTGCATATTGTTTAAAAATAAATGCATCTGAATTCACTGTGGTATGGCAGGCATATTGGAAAGAAAATATGTGTAAGATCATGCAATAGGTAGCGTCTCAGTCTTATAAAAATACCGTGTTTCTCATAAAATAAGGCCGGGTCTTATTTTTTTTTTGAGCCCCGAAAAAATGGCTAGGCTGTCTTTTCGGGGGTGACCTAATTCCCCGCCTTGCATCTTTGGGTGGGCGGGTGGCGACAGCTTGGATGTTGACCTCGGTGTTGGTGGGGCACTTCGTATCGGGGTCAACGCAGGCAGCACCATATACGGGTGTGCAACAAAAGTACTTCCTAACGGCAAGCCCCCCCACCATTCCCCCCCCATTTCGCATGTTTTAATATAGGCCTTAATTTAGGGGGAGGGGCTTAATTTTATTTCATGCCTATAAAACATGCTGGGACTTCCCATTGGGGGAGGCCTTATTGGTGGAGAAACAGGGTAATAGCCACAGTTATTATAATAATGAACTTTCAGCACCCTCATTTGTGCTTTCTAACCTTTAATGTCCTAATGTTTAAAGTCTTCCAACAAGACAACAGCAGGGATATGGTCAACCTTTGGGTTCAAAGATGATATATTGTTGTGTAGTTCATGTATGGACACTGGGGTAACTTAACCGCAGGGCTGCCCAGTGTCCACGCATGAACTGCACAATAATGTATCATCTCTGAACCCAGAGGTCAGCCATATCTATGATCCCTGCTGTTGTATTGTTGGAAGA
Source organism: Pseudonaja textilis (assembly GCF_049901715.1). Lineage (NCBI taxonomy): Eukaryota > Metazoa > Chordata > Lepidosauria > Squamata > Elapidae > Pseudonaja > Pseudonaja textilis. Next base: position 29,692,346 of record NC_141991.1, read on the forward strand.
CCTTAAAGATTAGGTTACAGACATACCATCATGGAGAATCTATGAAGTTGATAAGAGTTGACAGCTATTTGATGACACATAATCAAACACAAAAAACTAAAAGTAGACTATATAAAGTTATAGAAGAAAAAAACCCCAAAATATACAAGAAATATACTGTATTTGCACATCACAAGTATCAATAAATTGAGCCATGATTCATAACTGTTATTCATAGTTGCTCTATTTTAATCAATACTGCAAACCACTGAATGACTATGGAGCCATATGTTTCTGTATGTTAACAGTAAGTCTGATGATGCCTTTCATTTGTTTTCTCTTAGATCACATTTGCTAAAAATATTTGTGGTTTTAAATCAATTTTAATTTCTGAACTTTAGGGCATTTCTTTCCAATACTTTTGAGGATTTTTACATTAACCACTACATATGATAAAGCATTCTTTTTTGTTGTGGCATTTCTAACATTTCTTGTCAATTTATTTATTTGATTGATTGGTTGGCTGATTTCTATATCCACCCAACTCAACCATGTGACTCTGGGAGGCAGATTTATCTATCCTGACAGTTGTTAACAGAGTTATATACCTTGTTTCATTTTGCACCAAATTTTCCCTAAGACTATATAGCTTGGTATAAATGTTATTAACTTCTTCCATTGATCTGTGACTATTGCTTTTTTGACATTTTGCATGCCTTTAATCATATAGTTTATTATTTGCTCTGTCTGCATATCATGTTTAATTAGCAATTTGTAATTATGTGTCTTAAAAAATGATTTTAATTCTTTGTAGGTATTTTAAATTCTGTTATCTTTTTCAAAGTTCCTCCTTTTGTATGATGGCTTTTTACTTTTCCGGTTGTTTACAAATAGATTAACCATGGTAAATTTATTCCTTCATTAAGAAGAATCTGTTTTGTCAGTTTTCATGTAGTCAACATATTGTTCAAAAGAATATGAACATATTAAACCTTTTTCCAGGTATTTGGGTGTCTAAAAACTGTCTCAGGCTATCCAAAAGTAATGAAATGGCATAAAAAAAAATCAAATTCTGTGTAAAGCTTTCTATTTCTTACTTTTAGAGGTATAAAAGTAGTTCCAGAAAGGGTATCAATGTTCCTTTGCTGTCCAAAAATCATTACTGTTTTCCACAGTTAAAATAGGCATCTAGGTATTTGTACTCTCTGGCAGATGCTCCACATTAGCTACTTCATGAATTTAAATTACGTATAAGATGAAAAAGTTTCAAATCCAAAGAACCAATTAGTGACTTTTGATTCATGCTTTTGCCAGATGGCTAGATTAAAACCAGATCAATTTTCTTTTTCTTCTCTTAATCACTTGCTCCAGATAAGAATCCTGATGGAGAAAGAGCTAAAAGGATAGCGGGTAGTGAAATCAATGCATGCAAAATAGCCAAGCAGATTAAAAGAGTAATTAACTTATTGATTAAAATTTTAACTGAAACTAGTGAGCACTTTTTGAATGAGATATCATGGCTGAAGATGACCATCCTTGACTTCTGCTGTGAAAGAACCCAACAATACAAGGCAAACTAATTCTATCTGAACTAAAATTAATGACAGTTGCTTGGTGCTTTTTCATTTTTCTTTGATAAATCCTTTGCGCCTTTCTGTGAGAATTTCCTGAATTAGTCTGGGCTGTCATCCATCAAAATATTGGATTATTTTGAGGTGTCATTGGGTTATTGATGATACCTATCCCAGGTAGAGGGTATAATAGAAGCTTTGAGCCAAGGGTCTGGATTCTGCAAGGACTGGATGGAAAACAACTGAGTTTAATTCCAATAAGCAGAGGTGCTTTGCCTTTGTTATAACTCTGGATGGGAAACAAATCTTCATTAAGAGCCGAGGTGGTGCAGTGGTTAGAATGCAGTTCTGCAGGCTACTTCTGCTGACTGTAAACTGCTTAGAGAGGGCTATAAAGCACTGTGAAGCAGTACATAAGTCTAAGTACTATTGCTATTGCTATTTGTACTTGAGACTCCTCTAGACTTACTGCTAGATAGGCAAATGCTTGTGGGTGTTTTGCCCAATTTGGGCTATTGAATAGCAGATACTTACCTCTAAGATTGAATTCTGCAGTGCTCTATGCTTGAGGTTGCCTTTGAAGACAACTCAGAAGCTGAATTGATATAGAAAGCAATGATAATGGCACCTAAAAGCTATATTATCCATTTTGGGTCCCCTGCATTAGCTCCCTGTAGCCTTCTGAACATAATTCAGAATGTTTGTCTTAATTTATCATATTGTTTCATTGCCCTACTGATTTGTAGAACTGCTTCTTTCAGAATTCATCCATCGACTTATGTTTGTCCCCAGATAGGATATTCAGAGTTTCTCCACTGCTGGAAATTTGCGGAGAAATACCAGATCTTGATATTTTTTTTCAATGTATGCTTGGTTGGTACTGCATTCAGGAAGGAATTCAAAGTTGTGCTCTTATGCAGAATTTTTAATTAAATGGCACCTCTAAAGTTAGTGTGGCCATTTAATATGGATGTTGGGACCTGTTTTGTGATTTTGTTACTGATATTAATTGCTTTAAGGATTTTCTAAGTCATCATGAATCTTTTTTTAAATAAATATTAAAGATTTTCACATAAGAAAAAGATGAACATGAAATAATATAAAATTAAAAAACAAAAAAAAGATAAAAGTACTTGGCAACTGTTGGTTGCTGGCAGCTGAAGTTAACATTTGGGGTTGTGTGTGGTAGATGGTGAATGAGTTTTTTATACTAAATGGAGAAACTTGAGCTACGCTTGGTAATTAAGTCAATTTTCAAATTTAAGACTAAAGGTACTTTTCCAAAAGGCCACTTGACTTTCTGGGAATTAGCACGCTGCAGATGACTGCAAAAAATATAAATCCTTCCATTCCCCACGTTCCCTTCTTGGATTAGAAGCAAAATGTTTGTAAACTACCCAGAGTTAGTCTGTGATAAGATGGGTGGCTAATACATTTTATTTTATAAATAAATAAACTAAGAAAGTCCAGTTACTTTTCAGAAAAGCACCGTTGGGACAACCATGGATGATTGAGAATCTACAAGGATTTAAGATTTCTTGTTTCCAAAAAGTGAAAAATCTTGCAAATTACACATGGCAGTTGTTATAAAATATGACCTCTGCACCACAAAAGCATTTAAACCCTGTGTCTTTAATCTGCACCACAAAAGCATTTAAACACTGTGTCTTTAATCTGATGCTTTCCACCCACCCACTTTATGGAAGTTACACTTTTTGTCCCTTAATCTCTCCTCTGTCTCAGCTGAGAGAGAAGCAGTCAGTAAAGACTTTGTAATTTAGATTTAGCACAATTTTGTCAGTGGATAAATGTTAGCTATCTGATCATGTCTTATGGTTGTTAGTGCTGCATATTTATATTTCAGAACTGTTTCTTGTGCTAATGACACATCATGTTGACATTATGTTTGCATATTGTAATGAGCTTTTCTGGATTTTACCATCAATATTGGAATAGCTGATTTGCTTCTGTCATTTTACCCAACCTAGAGAAGAACAATTAAGTCCAAATAAAGTAATGATAGAATGTCAAGTTAATTATTTTTCTTCCAAAATGACACTATTTATATTTATAACTTTCATTTATTTTATTTTCAAATATTCAGTATAAGTACTTACCTCTGGAGTGTTGTTTCCACATGTCCTGTTGTATCATATTGGAAAGTATTTTTAATTTGTTTATTTTTATTGTTAAACCCCCTTTTAGATAGATCATGAGCCAGGGTGGCACAGTGGTTAGAATGCAGTACTGCAGGCTACTTCTGCTGCCTGCTGGCTGCCTGCAGTTTGGCAGTTCATATTTCACCGGGCTCAGGATTGACTCGGCTTTCCATCCTTCTGGGGTGGGTAAAATGAGGACCCAGATTGTTGGGGGCAATATGCTGACTCTGTAAACTGCTTAGAGAGGGTTGTAAAGCACTGTAAAGCGGTATATAAGTCTAAGTGCTATTGCTATTGCTATCAGAGTGGGACAGTAATAATTCTGGATAGCTACAAGTTAAACATATTAATTAAACTTTCATTCTCTAGTATTAATAATCATTGTTTGAAAAATTGTCTGTTTGATTCCTATTTTAAAAATGATGATGTGGAATTACTTAGTGGCTCAGAACAGAGTAGGAACTGAAGTACTGAACCATCCGTATCAAAGGCTGATTTAGTATGTGTTCTTCACTGCTGACAAATCACTGTTGTTGTTTTGTTAATATTAAGGATGTGTTTTTTTCCTTGCTTGTTTATTTTGTGAAGGCTGGCGGGCTGGCTGGTGTGTGTGTGGACCTGACATTATTTCCTTTGGATACAGTCAAAACTAGACTGCAGAGTCCCCAAGGATTTAGAAAGGCTGGTGGCTTCCGTGGCATTTATGCTGGAGTTCCTTCTGCTGCTGTAGGATCTTTTCCAAATGGTAAGGCATTCTGTGCAACTGTCTTTCCTGGTTTTATTCCAAGCTGGTCTCCTTCTAACTGACCAGAGGTGCTTTTCAAAAGGCAATTGGAATTTCTTGTTTTTTTTCCCTTGAAAACGTTTTGCTTCTCATTCAAGAAGCTTCTTGGGTTACAACTGAATGGTGGAGAATAGAAGAAAGGGTGTTTCTCATGTGGGAGCCCCTTCCCCTAATGAAAAAAAAAGCAACCAGGAGACCCTGAGTTGTAGTTCCACCTTAGGCATGAAAAACTGGCTTGAATGACTTTGGGCCTGTCTCTCTCTCTCTAAGCCCGCTCCACCTCACAGGTTTGTTGTTGTTCTGAAACTAGGAAAAGGAAGGAATATTATGTATTTTTGCTGCCCTGAATTATTTGTAAATAATAATAAAGGCCAGATAAACTCCGAGATGGGCGGCATATAAATTTAATAAATAAAAACAATAAATGCAAGTCAAATCAATAATAATAGCAACATACTGCTGCTGATAGAATTGCCACATTTTAGAGAAGAAACAGTTTTATTTCACAAGTAAGTGTCTGTTTTGGACAATGTAAGGGTCTCTTCTTGTTTCATACAGTCACTTGGATTTCTAACTTTCTTAAACTTAATTTTGCTTTTTAATTTCCATGAATACAGGGGTGTTATCATTGTTTCTACGCTTTTTCTTCTTCCGATGGTGGATGCTAACATAAGTTTATAGAATCATCCTCAGGCGTCTTTTAAACTTACTAAGCTCTTCCCAACTTATTAATTTTTCTGTTTCTTTTTTTTAAATCTTCTCTCTCCTTATCTTCTTTTGGAGAAGATAAACATCTTTTGATTAGCCACAGAGGGCAACAGAGGTAGCCCTGAAACAGAATTAGCAACTGCTCCTTTTGACACGTCAATTGTTTTTCTCTTACACCGTTTGTATTTTTAAATTCTGAACTTTGTCCTATTTTTACAATGCAATAAAAATCTACTTGAAGACCTTCAGAGTTACAGAAAGCCAACCTTTTTAATATCAGGGGAAACAGATATTTTGGTTTTAGTTTTTGCTAGTATGAAATACTGTTGCCAATTCAGGATGCAGTCTTTCATTTTATGCTGCTGCTTTAGAGCACTTACTCTGCTGGTGAATTTTAGAAGGAAGAAAAAAGTACATTTAGAATAACAACTGACTGAAAACTCAAGTTCAAAGAGCACCAAGAACAGTTCCTCCCAGAGTTACAAATATTTTCTTCTGTTGGAATGATAGTGTTATGCAGTACATGCAGTTGCCTGCTTTGAAGCATGAATTGTGTTCAGGACCTATTTCCCTGGAATTACAGGTTGGCCCAGGAGAAAGAGACAGATTCTTTAAGGCAGGAGTGTCAAACTCAAGCCGGATGCTACCCGTGGGGTGCTTAGATCTGGCCCTCAGGGCTGCCCTGGAAACAACAAAGGACCGGCCCGCGGTGCCTCTGCCAGTGAAAATGGGGCTCAGTGGGGACATGTGCAGCCACCTGAGCTCCGTTTTCACTGGTCTAGGAGAACAAACTAAAAACAAAACAAAAGGAGAAATGTTTCCCTTTTAGCATTTGAGCAGGCAAGAAGGACAGGAAAGGAGAAAGGGAAAGATGGGAAGAGAGCAAGAAAGGAAAAATAAGTAAAGAGAGATTGGAAGAAGAAAGGAGAAGGAAGGAAGGAAGGAAGGAAGGAAGGAAGGAAGGAAGGAAGGAAGGAAGGAAGGAAGGAAGGAAGGAAGGAAGATTATAATTAAAGTGAGGGAGGTCTGAGGGAAGTCCTGCCTTAGCACTTGGCCAGCACAGCAACCCCCGACACGAGTGATGTTGAGCTGGCCACCCCCACCCCACCCTTGCTCCCCTGAGCGGCCCTCAATGAAATCGAGTTTGACACCCCTGTTTTAAAGAATCATTGACAAATGTCACACAAATTCCATACCTGCTCTGAAACATCATCTTGGCCTTGGATCCAAAGTGCTGTTTATAAGTACAGGTATTCTTTGATTTACAACCATTCCTATAGTGACTTTTCAAAGTTGCAACAGCACTGAAAAAATGACTGAGGACTGGTCCTCCTACTTATGACCCTCACAGCATCCCCATGGTCACATGATCAAAATTTGGATGCTTGACAACCAGCATGTATTTACTGTAGTTATAAGGACCTGCCTCAGCTGGTCCCTCAGAAAAGCAAAACTCTTGAATCCATTAAGGAAAGTTAATTGTATTAAAGTGATATTACTGCCCATCTTACTGTAGTGACACTGGCCAAGTAATGCCAAAAACACCACACAAAATAACAAGCAAAACCAGTATATCTGGGTACCTCTTACTCTCAAAGTCGCTCAGTCTTGCTAGGGTTCAGCTGAAGGCTGTTCTTCCCGATCCAGGACCTCATCACCTTGACATACCAAAGAAAGCATCATATGGTTGGCCCCCAAATGTCCAACTTTTTGTTTGTTGGTATTTGTTTAAGTTTCAAGAAGGCAATCATTTGACTTTTCTAGTTGCCTTATCTTGTTTCCCTCTTTTAAAGTTGTCATTTTTAGTTTTATCATTTTTGGATCCTGCTGACTTGAAAAAAAGAAAGGTTGTGTTACTAAAACTCCATCTCTGGAAGACTGTGTGTTAGATAGCAGGGGACCTAGTCATCTTGGTTGTTGGATATACCAGATAATTTGACAACACGGGGAGGATTATCATAGAGATAGCTTGCTCCCTCACAGAATGAGTATCATAGCAGCAGAACTAGTTAAAAAACTGGAATGGAAGGGAAGATTCATGATACTATGGAAAATATTTGTAAATATGATGTTTCCCGCAAGCATCTTCTTTGAAATTTACAGTGTATTGTACAAACATTGTATGTAATCATAAGGGCCCTTAGGTGACTTAAGAGACATTCTATTTTGTGTTCCAGCTGCTGCCTTTTTTGTCACTTATGAATATACAAAAGCTGTCCTGCACACAGATGCCTCTCCATATTTAGCTCCAATTATTCACATGATGGCTGCCTCCTTTGGAGAAGTAGTAAGTGAAAGTTTAACTTTAGTAAAATGTGCTTAAGCTATTGAATTGCTATGATTTTTTCCTACCTTCTGGAGTAACCGGGTAGTAATATATAAGATTATAATGATTATATAACATAAAAATAATTAAAGCATACACTCATGACAGTGTACTTAGTAGCTACATCAAAGATTGATGTAGCTTCAGAACCACATGGCATTTCAATACCAGATAAGATTGTAGAAGATAACTAAAATTCAATAGCATATTATCTCCTAGAACAGGGGTGTCAAACACAAACCCGTGGGGTGCTCAGATCTGGCCCGCGGGGTCACCCTGGAAACAGTGAAGGGCTGGCCCATGGTGCCTCTGCCAGTGAAAATTGAGCTCCATTTTTGGCTGTGACAGCCTCCTGCAGCTCTCTGCCAGTGAAAATGGAGCTCGGGGGCTCCATTTTTACTGGAAGAGGGCAGTAGGGGGCTGTCATGGCCTAAAACAGCACCTCAGATGGCCACGTGCAGCCTCCACAGGCTCCGTTTTTGCTGGCAGAGGGCTAGCAAAACAAACTAAAAGCAAAACAAAGCAAAAGGAGAAATGTTCCTCCTTTTGCATTTGAGCATCCAAGACAGGACAAGAAAGGAGTAAGGGAAAGAGGAAAGACAAAGAAAAAGAAGGAAAGATGGGAAGAGAGCAAGGAAGGAAAAAGAAGGAAAGGGAGGAAGGAAGAAAAAAGGAGAATGAAGAGGGAAGGGGAAGGAAGGAAGGAAGGAAGGAAGGAAGGAAGGAAGGAAGGAAGGAAGGAAGGAAGGAAGGAAGGAAGGAAGGAAGGAGACAATGTATCCTCCAGCCCCACCTGGGCCACCACAGGTGCCCCAACATGAGTGATGTGCTGGCCATACCTACCCCGCGACGCCCAGCCAACCCCCAAGGTCAAACACAACCCTGATGTGGCCCTCAGTGAAATAGTGTTTGACACCGCTGTCCTAGAAGAAGGATCCATGATTGTGGTTCTTCTATGAAAAGATTTTGTCTTAAATCACTATCCCACAAGTGACAACAGCGTAATAATACAACAGCAGTAATAAAACTTGGATTCATCAATACCGAGAGAGACATATATATATCTACTGTATCCTTGCAATGGTCCTTCTTTGAAGCTGTTCGAGTATGGATAAATCAATCCACACACGTCCATCTTTGGAATGGCTGGCTGATAGCCTAGTTTAGTGTTTTTCAACCTTAGCAACTTTAAATTGTTTGTCAACTCATAAAACATTTCTATGCCTGTTTTAGAGTTGCCAGAAACAGAAAGGGGAGAGGGGGAAAGGAATTTGAAAGAGCAGTGCAGCCGTTTGGAACCGAAAGTGCATTCCATTAGTGTCTGAAGTTTCTGCAATCTGCAATCTCTAATTGGAAAACCTGATTGATGACTCTTGGCAGAACGTGTTTTGTTGGAGAATATGAATATGAATTATGATACACCCAGAGGGGTGGGGGAAAAGCAGAGTCAAGGGTGACAGTGAATTACATGTCTCAGAATTGGTTACAACCAGGTCATGCCGACATGTTAACTCCTAATAAATCCTTTGAAGTTTTGGAAGTTTGGTGTGAGGCTCATGATTTAATTGGGGTAACTGCCGGAATCTTGACATTGTGTGGACTTGACATTGAGCTCCCACAATTCCAGAGCCAGTATGCTAATTGAAGAATTCTGGGAGTTGAAGTCCAACTTTTAATCTTTAAAGTTATTGAGGTTGAAAAACATTGGCCTGGTTGAAAAGCTGCAACGCCTCTTCTTATTACCAAGATTACCTATATTTCGGAGCATAACTTTGTGCTGAAGAGAAATATATGGACCTGTTTCTTTCCACCACCAAGCATCCTCCAGGAAGGATGTGACCACTCATCCACACCTTATTGGTTATCAATACTAGATCCAGATACTTGCCTGGCAAGTTATAATGGGCAAATGGTAGATGGGTTATAATTTTTCTTCTCTAAGTTACTGGTTGCAAATAGCTGAGCCAGGAACTTGGAGCCATGGTGTGCTGGCCTCAGAGCTGACACAAGTAGATGAGAGTTTCTCATTTCTTCTCCCCTGCCAAAATACTATTGAACTGTCTTTGATTGATCCTTCTTTGTGTCCCAAATTGCACACAAAAGGGTAAAAAATTGTAATTATAGCTTTATTGATTAGTCATTAGGCTTTAATCAAGCCACAACCACAGGGAAAGGCTATTATTTGGTAAGCCGGCCTCAACTTTCAGCACGGCTTTCCCTCCGCACACTTCAGTTGTTGTTGGACTGTAACAAATGGCTGGTCTATAGATATGTAGCAATAAGATGCAGGCACAAGCTGAGGTTCCTATGAAATGGCCGTTTTATGTTCTTGGAATGTTGAGTGTATTGCGAAATCATGTCTCTACTCTATAGATTGCTCCGATGGAGCTGGACCGGATAGCAGGCACTTTTATTGGCAGCTCCTTGTGAATTCTCATCAGGAAAGAGCTGACTCCTATCTTGCTGCTTTCTGTTGGAGAAGCAGGCAAGTGGCCCTTGAAGCTGCTCAACTACCAATTGTGATGCTCTCTGTTTTAAAGAGGCTTCATGGCCGAGTGATCCAGAGCATGCTTCGCCTGCAGAAGGTCTTGGATGGCCTGGGATCAGCCTGAAACCCAGAGAGTCATTATTATACAGGGAATCCTCAACTTACGATTACAATTGAGCCCAAAACCTTCTGTTGCTAAGCGAGAAAACAGTTAAGCGGGTTTTGTCCCATTTCTTGCCATATAGCTATTAAGTTATGCAGGTGTTCAGTTAGTAATGCAGTTGTTAAGTGAATCTGGCTTCCCTGTTGAATTTGCTTGTCAGAAGGTGATCCCAGGATCCCAGGACACCGCAACGGTCATAAGTATGAACCAGTTGCCAAGCATCTGAATTTTGATCATGTGACCTTGAGGATGCTTCAATAGTTGTAAGTGGGAAAAACGGTAATAAGTCACTTTTTTCAGTGCTGTTTTAACTTCAGATGGTCATTAAATGATGATTGTAAGTCAAGGACTAGCTGATGTCACTATAGACACTATAGTTAAATGGCTTAACACTTTCATTCACAATATAGCTTGGTTTTGGATTACTGTGTTGTAGTACATACATCATACGTGTGTGTGTGTGTGTGTGTGTGTGTGTGTGTGTGTGTGTGTGTAAAAGGGGAAGATTTTTTCTTTTTCTTCTCTTTTAGCACCCAGCCAGGGTGGATCCTACATGTTAAATTTAATTGATCACTTTTTCCTCCTCTTTTGTACACTATTTTTTTCTTTTATTGTTGTTGTTGTTAGGATTGAATATATGCTTTTGTTTTTCCCTCCATTTTATTTGTTTTACTCCTTATATTTTTTATGGTAAAACAATAAATATTAAAATGAGGTCTATTAATTAAATAATTATTAAACGTTACATTAGTTAACTATGTATCCGGCTTGAACAAGATCTTAAGCTTTAAAGCAGGGGTGTCCAACCTTGGCAACTTTAAGCCTGGAGGACTTCAACTCCTAGAATTCCCCAGCCAGCTTTGCTGGCTAGGGAATTCTGGGAGTTGAAGGCCTCCAGGCTTAAAGTTGCCAAGGTTGGACACCCCTGCTTTAAAGTATGGCAGTCTGCTTTGGTTTTGAATGTTGTATGAAATTCCGCTGCAGATGTCTGTGATCCAGTGTACAACAAAGGGACTGATAGGACATGAGCAGTGACTCTTGAATGAATCACAACAGGTTCTGAAATATTCATAAACCTTTTGGGCTTGTTCATGTTATGAAGATGCTAGGATTCTGTCAAACTCCTGTGCAAGAGAGCAGATAACACGTTATTAAAAGTGCTGGGGAGGGGGAATGAGATTGTGCCACTAGAACCTGGTGGAGAAAATGAAGGGCAGTTATATTGGGAGGAAACTGAAATTACAGCTGCAGCTTGAAATTGCTTGTAAATCAAGATGAATGGAAGCGGAGAGTTACAAGCAACGCCAGCAGATTCATCACACAATTAAAGGCTAAACCAGCAAATTAAGAACTGTCAGCTATCTGAGCAGCTGCCCACATAGTTTTTATGGGAATTATATTCAGGCACATTCCCTTTCTATTTTTTACTCCCCATATTACTTTGGTTTATAGGATTTACTATGCTGTTGATGTTGTTGTTTCTCCTAACCACCGAACTCCCAAGAGTTTTATTTAAAGTGATGAACAGTATAGTAGTTACAGGTAGTCCTGGCTATGTAGTAGACATGGATATATATTTGTAGATAATTTGGGGATTGCAGTGCTGGTTCAGCAGTAGACTTCATAACTTTGTTTTTTCTCCCCCTGCTTTTTCCTGCTGTAGCTGTGATTTAAGTCTTTCCCTTCCCCTCCCTTACACTTAATACTTTCAAGATTTATTTTAGTTTAACTCTCAGAAGAGCTATTGGACTATGATCCCCAGCCTTCTTCATCCAAGGGCCCTTCAAAAGTGTTGGGGCCACAACTCTCAGGATAGCTAAGCTAGCCTTACTGCCAGTGAGACTAATGTGACTATAGTTTATTCCAGGGGTCCCCAAAACTTGGCAACTTTAAGACTTGTGGGCTTCAACTTCCAGAATTCCTTCTCCAGTCATGTTAGCTCGGGAATTCTGGGAGTTGAAGTCCATAAGTCTTAAAGTTGCCAAGTTTGGAGACCTCTGGTTTATTCCATCCGTCCATCCATCCATCCATCTCTGTCTCTGTCTCCATCTCTCTCTCTCTCTCTCTCTCTCTCACACACACACACACACACCACACACACACCACAGAGAGAGAGAGAGAGAGAGAGAGAGAGAGAGAGATGACAGACAGACAGACAGACAGACAGACAGACAGACAGACAGATAGATGATATAGACAGAGACAGACCTACCTTTCTTCTAAAGTTTTTCCCAGGCTTCAAGTTTACACAGCTCTCCCTCCCTACTCCAAGATTATTCTTAAAATGATGGCCTTGTGAAATGTGTTGGACTGAGTAACCCAGTGGACCTCCATGGCCGCGAGGAGACCCACCTCCAAGGTCTCAAAGACCATAGCTACTACTGCAGAGCCGCTTATTAATTCAAGAGGAAGGATTGCTTCACTCTGGCAATGTCAGGACACAGTGTGGGTCATGAAGCAGCAGCTTCATTGTTAAACTTTCACATCATGCTTTCTGATCACACCTCAGTCTGTCCCCTCTGATTAGATGATGAGTTAGTGCGATAAAAAAAGAATGATTGATAATACTGGCCTGGAATAATAAGTTCACGCCAAGCAAGTTAAATGATAAAATTTTACTGATGAAAACTCTGATTTTGAGGCATTCCTGTTTTGGAAAAAATGTTGGAGTTTTTTGGGTAGAGCACCCAATCTTCTGGATGCTAAAGTCTAGGTCAGGGGTCACCAACTTTTTGGACCTCAGGGACCACCAAACTCATAATTTTAAATCCCACGGACCAGAGATCCTGGGAAAATCCCCCCAAAAATCTGCAGGAAAATTCCCCACCCCGTTTTCCTACTGATCGATCATTCTTTATTTGGGATCTCAGGATACTGTCTTCAGCTCTGTTCTCGGGGTGGTGGTGGGAGAGACTTTTGGCTTCATGCAAGCAAAGCAACAGAAGTCTTTCTTTCTCTCCTCAAAATTCTACCAGAAATGAGTCTTTCTGAGACTTGTTGGGCTGGCGCAGCCTCTTGGAGCAGGATGCCTTGCAGGGTCCCAAAGACTTTCTGGTGGAGTTTGGGGGAGAGAAAGAAAGACTTTTGCTGCTTTCCTTGCATGCAGCCAAAAGCAGAAGAAAAAACAAGCAGAAAGAAGCAGCCTGGTGGCCAGGCAAGGTTTGTGGGGCAAATGGGGCAAGTTCCCCCACTCTGGCCTCTCCCTCCTCCCCTCACTATCTTGTGTTGTTCGTAATGCAAGGCAAGCAAGCCTTGTGTTCCCGTGGGCCATGTGGGTGGCACAGCCTTGTGTTCTCGCGCAGCCTGGATTAATCACTTTGAGGGATATTTGGGGGGTGACCACCTGTGGACCACCAAAATTTCCTCGTGGACCACCAGTGGTCCCCGGCCCACCGGTTGGTGACCACTGGTCTAGGTTACAGTCACTCATAAGGAGTGCCCATAGAGCTCAAGATGAAGTGTGCTCCACCAAACCAGACAACAGAAATTATTGGAGGGATGAGAAGTAAACTTATTATCCATGTTCAACATATTATTGTAAAATACCATATTTTGGAATCCAGAAGTTAAGGGAGTGCCTGACTGGTGACATAACGATGTTGAATTTTCTGTCCTTTCATGTATTGGGGTGAGTTTTGTAGGGGATTTAAAGGGCAAAATGGATGCTTTAAAGCATTGTGAACGCTTACTATGCTTACTTTCTCCCTTACTTTCTACAGAAAATAGGTGAAAATAGATAATTTTTCTGCTGAATTTTTGACAGCTTATTTTAGGAGGTCAAATAAGGGTGCATGTGGCCTCTGTGGCTTTCTGTTATTTTTATTTAGATTAATTTCATTGCCTGGTTCCCATACAGGGCAATGAGATTCAGATCTTTCAGTTTTGAATGCTTTCCAGTGTATAGGTAGCCCTGGACTTACAACAGTTCATTTAGTGACTGTTTGAAGTTACAACAGCACTGAGAAAAAACAGCACTTGAGTTATGACCGTTTGTCACACTTACGACCATTGTTTCTTTAAGAGTCACAGGATGAGTCAATTCCTTACTGTTGGGTGAGGGCAGGAGCAAGGAATTGCAAGACTGGCTGGGAAATTGTCATGGACTGTTCAAAATGGCCATCATGTGACCATAGCAGCAGCCTGAAGCAGCCACAACTTCCCCAAATTTAATTCTCTCCGGAGTTACAGGTCTCTGATTTTGTATGCATTGAATGCATCTAAGCCCTTCTGAGGTAGCTTGATTCAAAAATTCTTGCCCTGTGATGCACTGTTTTGCCCACTTCATGGTAAAGACAAGAGTTTTAGTAGTATAGAGTATATAGATCACAAAACTTGTGAGTTTTTCCATTGTCCCTGTAAACATTTGAAAGAGTTAGAGTCAATCTTTCGCAAGAAAAATAGACCTGTATCTATGAAGTACTTTGATCTTGATCGCTAGATGGCAGTATTGACCCATATATTAAATAATGAAATGTTTAAGGCAACCTTCAAAAAGAGGAAGATTGGGGGGAAAAGTACCTGAAGATATAGGTAATTCATTGAATTCATATAAAATTGCTTCAGAAGACAGTAAAAGGGATTTTTTAAAAAAAGACTTAAAATGTAAGATTTTGGTTGAGCATCAGAAAAAGATTCCTATTGATAAGAACTATTTAAAAGTGAAACAGACAGATTTGGGAGATCTCTCTCTTTCTCCCTCCCTCTCCCTCTCTCCCTCCTTCCCTCCCTTTTTGCTGGAAGTGTTTAAATATATGCTGGATGATTGTCTGTCACGGATGCTGACAGATTGGGCAGGTTTTCATCTAGCTGTTCTTTAAATCCTTTCCATGCTATGTTTCTATGTCCATACTGATGCTTCATAACATTTGTCAAAGAAAAATATCAAATGTAAAAAATTAATAGGTTGTTGGGTTGATTACTATGTAAGCATTCAATGCAGGGAAACCCATGTTTTATAGCAGTCATATAAGGAATAAGTTAAGTGGCCCAAAACATCTAGAAAACCAATTGAGGATTGACTTTCAAGAGTCATCAAGTAACTATCTGGGTCAAAATCAGTGGGAATAATTTATTTCTGTAAATAGCCTGTAGCTTGAAAGCACAGAGAATGTCTGTTCTTTGCCATTAGCTCTTTGTGACATGTACAATAAAATAAATGCAATTGGCTGATTTAAGGTGAAATTGTCACCGTTCTATCGTGGAACTCAATTCATTTTGCCAAACCTACAAAAAGAGAACATTCTACAGAACCAACTTGAGAAGAGAATGTTGAGGTTTGTTTTTGTTTTTCTTTGTTTTAAGAACTCCAGAGTATGAACCACATGTAGGGAAGTGAAATATGTCCATGGCCAAAGAGGGGAGCAGTCAGAGATCAGATTCTGGACAAAGCTACTCATTATACTCACTGTGCCTATCTCACTGCCATATCATCACCAGTCCCAGAGCCCTGTAGAACATAGAAGAGAATAGAAAATTAATAGAAATAAATAGAAATAGAAATAATAGAAATAGAATAGAGAACACTTTATTCAGCCAAGTGTGATTATACACACAAGGAATTTGTCTCCAGTGCAGAAGTTCTCAATGTAAACACAAAGCAACAGAGTAATAATAATCATAATATGATACCAATAAGATGGGACAGTAGAGATGAGAAGGATAATAATGATACTACAGCCATACAGCATGTGTAAATATCCTTAAGAATAAGACAGTGCTATGTGAATTAGGTGTTCAGCAGAGTGATGGCACGAGGGAAAAACTCTATTTGTGTGTAGTTGTTTTGTCCTAAGAGGGAGGAATTGAAACAGTTTTTATCCAGGATGTGAGGGGTCTGTAGATATTTTCTCAGCATTCCTTCTGACATCTGACTTCTGTAGTAAATACTCTAGTGTTAGTCTTCCACTGCTCACATTAAGGTCACATTTCGTGGCCATTGCAATCCTTACCAGGCCTTGCAGCTCCACCAAGGTCTTACTCTAGATTATATTGTTTTTTTCAGGTTGCTTGTCTAATACGAGTTCCTGCTGAAGTTGTGAAACAAAGAGCACAAGTGTCCCCATCTTCCAGTACCTTACGGATCCTTTCCCAAACCGTCTATGAAGAGGTAGGGTTGAAGAAAATTTGGGTGGGTGAGCGGGAAGGGGCTCTCTAACTTATTGGAGCTGATAAATAGTATAATCAGGAAAGTCCCTAAGTACAAAGGGTTGAAGGATACATCTTCCTTAGGAGATATTGCGAACACTTTTGAAAAATGGGTATATGGTGATTTGGCTATTTACAACATGGCTGCCATGAGTTAGATAATTCAAAACACCAGTTTGGCAGAATTTTACCTGCACCCCTTCAAGTCCTCCTCCCACAGGATAGGCTCTTCCTACCTCTGTCTAACTTTTTGTAAACAGGTTTACAAAGTTCTTAAACTGCCCCTTGAAAAATGTTTATATGCACCTGTCTCATTATACAGAGACTTTATTCTTTAAGCTTCCCATTGGGGCAGACACTTCCCAGCTCTCACTTGCTTTGATTTGCAATTTGCAGAGAGTTGAGATTGGATACCTTAAAGTTGCTAAGTGCACAGTCTTGGTCAGTGAAGGCAATTTATTCAAGAAAAGCACACAGAGAGAGGGGGGTGGAGGGAGGGGGAGAGAGAAGGGGGTGGGGTGAGTTCATTCAGATATTTATCCCTAACTTTCACTTAGAGTTCCAAATAAGAATCAGTTAGAAATTCTGTCAGAAATAAAGCATTACTGGTTTAACAAAATCCTGTAGCCACCCACACACTTGTACATACTTATATTTCCAGATATCTCTCCTTACTAGAACTGGCCAAACACCAGTATGAGAGAAAGGGAAGCTCTCATCTAGATAAGAAGCACTTTGTCTTCTCCAGCTTGTATAGTTATCATTGATGGGCCATTAATGGATTAATTGCTACTTGTTCATTTGTCTCTTCAACTGGCTTCCTTAGATGTTTGTTTTTATGCTTTCCATGGAGTGCATATGTGCATATATTTTCAGATAATGGTGACTCCCTTTATCTTATGGTAACTGTATAATGGTGTTGGCTCTAACCATTCAGAATTTTTTTTCTTTATTACAGCAGATGGGGACACTTAGCTGAGGCAGCTATCTTTAAAAATTATTAAGTGTACTTAAACGGGGAATTCTTGGCAGTTAAAAAAAGATGCTGGAGATGAGCATTGCAGAGTGTCATATTGTTTTTATTTTTAATTGGAATTTAATTGAATTAAGTTAACTCAAATAACTTCAATTAAGTTATTTATTGTAATCATTTAATTATTACAGTTAATTTAATTTGTTTCTAAGTCGTTAAGTATTTAAAATAATTGAGCATTTTAATTATTAAATTGGAAGGTAACTGACAATAAAAACAAAATAGGAATTTTGACACTTTCATGATAATAAAATCAGTATAGTTTTTTAAGAATTTATTTTTATTTATTAAATTTCTTTTCTGCCCACCTCGCTATTACATCTGTTAAAAACAGTATATTTAATTTTTCCTAAATTTAACTTACAAGTAATCCTTGCTTAACAACTAGTCACTTCATTATGATGAAGTTACTTATGACCTGGTTCTGGAGTTTTGATTGTAAAATCAAGTCAACATACAAACATCATGACTTAAGATGGAAATGTTGAGCTCCATTAGAGTTATCTCAAAGTCTACCTCCACTTTCTTTTATGATATGTATTTTGAGTAGCTAGCAACTTTAAGTGTCAGCAATAGATTTCTTTCTCTCTTGGTTCTTCTAGGTTACTGACTAAATATTATCCCTTCAATGTGCAGCTCTAGTTGACAAACTCATTCAAAAGTGAGATAAAACTCAGGACGTCAATAGGTAGTGTGTTTATAATCAATATTGTCAGTTTCCTGGAAGCCATTACATTATCCTCAGTAAAGCTGTTCTGCTTATCATGTAATCCTCAATACATTCGCAGCCTTTCCTAACAATTTGCAATAGCTGATGGGTTTTCTTTGTTGATTTTTTTAGGGTATCCTAGGACTCTACCGAGGTTATAAAAGCACAGTATTGAGAGAGGTAACACAATTTTCTTTTCTACTTCATTAAGAAAAAAAAAAGATTGATAAGGAATGATAAAAAAATGCTCCTTCACTGAATGGAAAACAAGCCTCATGGAGGAAGAATTTGCAATGGAGACTTCATAGTATTTGACTTTGTGTATTGCTCCAAGGCTTTCAGTTACAGCATGATTTAGAGACTGGATTAGTAAACAAATAACATTAATAGGAAAAAATGTTAATATACAGTAATTAATCCGAATGTTGTGTTGAATACATTCTCTATTATGTAATTGCCTGCCCTGGCAAACGTATTGTCCTATGGTTTTAATTTCTGTACACATTTAAGTAGCAAAAAAATAATTATTGCATGTTTGAAATAATTGAATGAATTGCACAAGGGCCCTCAAATACAAAATGAAACAAAGAGCGCTATAGAAATGCTTTAGATAAATTAAGTGCTAATTTATTAGGGATATCTTCCTTCCTTCCTAACACAGAAGCTAATTAAGGAACCAGTCTGGACTTATTAAAAAGTGCAATTTGTCCCACAGCTCAAATCCAGATTAAATATCTTATTTAATTTGCAGTGAATAAGTTGAACCAGCAATACTAGCAATTTTTGATCGCAATTGATGCAGTTTTAAAAATATATAATTTATTGATATGATTTATATAAGTGCCCATCTTTCACAGATGACTCTGGGTCAAAAAGAGGAAAGTATCCATAACATATTCAAGTTATCAAATGCTTTTTCCTCCTTTGTATAGTTTATACAGTACTAATATAATATTCCTTTGCATATCTATTATGATAACATTCCTTTTTTGTAATTTTAATCTATTTTTTCTCGCTTACTTTTCTTTGTTTATATGCTGATCACTTCCCCAGCTTATTTACTAATTTAGAATTCTTCCATTTTGCAAGATTCATTTTTATTTTCATTTCTTCTATCATTAAAATAAAAATCTATCATTATAAAAGTTTAATTTGCTGTGAGATATTTTTAGATTTCAAAATTTATTTAGCAGAATTATATATGTTGGCAATTATATCTGATGTATACATGATATATACAGTATATAGCCTTTGAGTCAGCGCTGACTTTTGGTGTAACTTTCTGGACAAGTCTCTTCAATTTTGATAAGTTTTTGAAAATGGTTTCTCAGAGCTGAGAGAGGGCTGTGCCAAGGTCACCCAGATGGTTTCATGGTTAGGACAGGACTAGAATGGTCTCCTGCAATGTTGTCAGATGCCCCAAATTTTTGTAACTCAAACCAATCATAGTCCAAAAGAATACAACCAGCAAATGCCAAACATTTCCCACAATCAATCTCAAAAACTAGTCCAGTTGGGCAGAAAAAGTACCCAGTTGGTAACACTGGTCTCCCAGTTTCTAGCTTGATGCCTTAACCACTACACTAATCTCTCTCTCTCTCTCCCTTTCCTTCTCCCTCTTCCTGTCTTCCCCTCTCTTTCTCTCTTTCCCCCCTCCCCACAACTTTCCCCTTTTGGGAGTTGATGAAAAGATTAGGCACCATAAAGCAAGATGGTTGACATGTTTTGCTTGCTTCAACATAATGTAAATAGTGAAAGAATCCAGAATTTGGTGGCATCTGAAAATTGTTAACTTCAAATGCCAATTTTTTCACTATTTTATTTTTTCTTTTAAATCTTTTCCTTGATGGGTTTTGGTCAGCTGGTAATGTCTGAAAGAACATCACAGTGACTTTTTGTTCTGTGTGTAAATGCTGTCATATAATTGCAAGAACTTTCACAGGTACACTTCCTCTAGTTACCGAGGGAAATGGGGATGGGGTGTGCTCTGTTACAACACCTCATAAAGTTGTATGAGGAGATGACACCTGCTTTTCTCGAACTGGAACACCTTCTACTTTCTTGATTTCCGTGTTTGTTTTCTGGCTCACCAAACACAGGTTTGGTTGGTGAAGATTCCACTTAGTTGCAAAAGAGAGAAAGAGGGGGAAAAAAGAGGAATAAAAAGAAGATGAAAAGGCTAGCACGACTTTTTGATTTCTCTAAGGGGCACTGAATAAATGTAGTTGGTAAAGAATACTGATTTGATTTCTTTTCTTTTTTGTATACTATCAGATAAAACACACACTTGCAATTGAATGCAATTCCCTTTCAAAAATGTATTTTGACATGTATCAGGGTGGTAATTAATTTCCAAGCGAGTCTCTTAGCATAAAACTTGACCCTACCGAGAGACCTTTGTTTACTGAAAATGGCAACATTTTGTTGGAATTTAATTGGGGCCTTTCCCATTATGTATATTCATAAAAAGTTCCTTCAAAACCAATTTCATTTGAAATATTGCTTTTGGAGGGCGGGAGGGAAGCACCTGCCCAGATAGAACGAAAAACAAATTATTGTTGAAATGAAATGCGACTTCTCTGCAGAATGAAACAATCACAAATGATCAGTTGTACAATGCTGTTAGATATTTTTTTCTAATGCTTTATGTTTAACTCTGTGTTAAAAGACGGCTGTTTCCCAACTCAGAATATTGCTGATTTGTGGGAAACCATCTGTTAAATTGTTTGGGATTTTTCTTTAAACATAGATAGACAAGTATTCATTGGCATGTTGTGAATCCATATTTAAGTTGGATCAAAGAAGAATACAGTAAAATGCAGACATTTTTTTTTCTTCAAGCGGGAAAACATTCTGTAATATTTGAGAAGCATGTTAATTGTTTTTCATGTTTGTTATGGATGCTGATAGGACCAGAATTATGTTCACTTCTTTTCAGATAAAGTGTGGAGTACTGGACAGGTAGTTCTTGCTTAACAACACTCGTTCAGCAACCATGTTGACTTAATAACAGTGATGAACAAATGGTAATAGGACCTTGTGGAAATAGGACCTTGTGGTAATAGGACCTTGTGGTAATACTGTGTTTCTCCAACAATATGCCCCCCCAACAGGAAGTCCCAGCATGTTTTATAGGCATAAAATGAAATTAAACCCCTCCCCCCAAATTAAGGCCTATTTTAAAACATGCGAAATGGGGGGGAAGGGCGGGGGGGCCTTGCTGTTAGGAGTGCCCAGCGGGCAGCCATGCCTCACCACCAACCTTCCTACTGTCACCAAGTACTTTTGCTGCACACCCGGGTATGGTGCTGCCTGTGTTGACCTCGGCGTTGGTGGGGCACTTTGTATTGGGAGACCTTCCACCACCGTTGATTTCCCTTCTCCCCATGTCACTGTGGTGTTTGGGGCATTGCCGCGGCGTTTGGTGCAGCCACATGGGGCTGGCCAGGGCTCCTTCCTGCAACCGAAGCCTGGCGGAGACACTTGGCTTCAGGCGCTCCTGTTGCCGCCTTCCTGGGTATCGTTCGAAAGCAAAGCCCATTCTTTTAAAAATGACATCCTACTACGACAAAGCCTCCCCTGCCCGAGAGGGCAGCCGAAACCCCCTATGGGGAGGCGAATCTCCTAGGGCCGCAGCTCAGGATCGGCCCACCCTGGGAGAAGCGCCCAACCGCCTTCCCTGCCTGGTGCCGGGCAGAGCGCGAAGAGCTTCTCCTGGGGCGCCCAGCTCAGCTGACAGGTGGGCCCTCCTGCCCGGCGGCAGAGCTCTGGCCACGGCAGCGAGCGCCTCCCCACCAGGCCCTCCGCTTATCCAGCCAGGACTGCGCCAGAGCCGGGTGGGTTGGGCAAAGCCAGGAAACTGAGCTGTGGGTAAGCACTCACCTGCCAAGCAAAAGAGCTGGGCCGACCCGAGCTTGGCTTCCAAGTCCCTCCAGCCCAACCCCGAAGGGGCCACCGGGAGAGGCCACCCGAGGCAGTGATAGCACCCACCCGTCTGCGGACAGGGAGGTGAGGAGATGGCAGAGCTGCTTCCCTGGCATGTGGGTCCGGTGGAGAGAGCCTGAAGCCACCCGTCCTTTCCACCCCTCACCCAGCCCGTCCCTGCCCCCACACATCTCCAAATGTGCCGGCAGCTCCAAATGCAGTGGCGACACTACAAACGCTGCAGTGACACGGGCATCAGGCAGAGGCACTCACTTGGCGGGGCTCAGCTCGGAGGAGGATGTGGCGTGGGCCGTTGCCTTGCCTCCCTGTCTGCGGACGGGTGGGCACTATCACTGCCTCTGGTGGCCTTTCCCGGTGGCCCATACGGGGTTGGGCTGGTGGGACTTGGGAAGCCAAGCTCAGGTCGGCCCAGCTCTTTCACTTGGCAGGTGGGCGCACACCTATGGCTCGCTTTCCTGGCTCTGCCCAGCCCGCCCAACTCTGGCACGGCCCCGGCGGGATGAGCAGAGGGCCCAGCAGGGAGGCGCTCCCTGCCTTGGCCAGAGCTCTGCCACCGGGCAGAAGGGCTCGCCTGTCAGCTGTGCTGGGTGCCCCAGGCGAAGCTCTTCGTGCTCTGCCCGGCGCCAGGCAGGGATGGCAGCTGGGGGCTTCTCCCAGGGTGGGCCGATCTTGCACTGCAGCCCCGGGAGATTCGCCTCCCCACGTGGGGTTGGGCTGCCCTCTCGGGCAGGGGAGGCTTTGTCATAGTAGGGTGTCATATTTAAAAGAATGGACTTTGCCTTCGAACGATGCCCGGGAAGGTGGCGACAGCACCTGTAGCCAAGTGTCTCTGCCGGGCTCCGGTTGCAGGGAGGAGCCCTGGCCAGCCCTGTGTGGCTGCGCCAAACGCCACGGCGATGCTCCAAACGCTGCAGCGTCACGGGGAGAAGGGAAATCAACGGTGGTGGAAAGCCTCCTGATACGAAGTGCCCCACCAACACTGAGGTCAACATCCAAGCCGTCAATGCCTGCCCGCCCGAGGATGCAAGGGGGGGAATTAAGTCACCCCCCAAAAGATGGCCTAACCGTTTTTGGGGGGGCTCAAAAAAAATATGACCCAGCCTTATTATATGAGAAACACGGTAAGACCTTACAATAGGACCTTGCAGTTGTGGCTGTTGCAATGTTCCCACAAGCACAATCCAGGGGTTTGTGAGGCAGTTGGTGATTATGTCATTGCAGCATCCCGTATTCACGTTAATTTCCATTTGCCAGCATTGCTGCCTGCTTCCGGCAAGCAAAGTCAGTGGGGAAGGTTGGAGGATACAAATTGCAACCATGTGATGTTGTGCATAACAGTGTCAAGGGATTCACTTAACGACCTCAGTGGAAGAGTTGAAGGCATGCAAGATCACCTTTTAGAACTTCATCTCTTTAATGCTGGAAATTCCAGTCATTTCATTAAAAGGAAAGGCTACCTGTCATCTTTTGCAACCCTCAGGTTTCCTAGAATTCCCATGCAGTATTGCAATTTTGGGATTTGAAGTCTAATACATCTGGCACCAGATTGAAGAAAGCTGGGATAAAGAAAAGAGAATAAAATACAAGTAGTCCTCAACTTACTACCACAATTGAACTCAAAATTTATGTGGTTAAGTGGGAAATTTGTTTCAGTGAGCTTTGCCTGATTTTACAACTTTTCTTGCCCTATTTGTTAAGTGAATCACTGAAGTTATTAAATTTGTAACATGGTTGTTCAGTGAATCTGGCTTCCCCGTTGTCTTTGCTAGGCAGAAGGTTGCCAAAAGGGGGACCGCATGTTCCCAGGATACCGCAACCAACATAAATATGAACCAGTTGCCAAGCATTCAAACATAAATCACGTGGCCATGGGGATGCTGCTATGGTGGTAAGTGTGAGAAATGGTCACAAGTCACTTTTTTCAGCGCCACTGTAACTTCAAACTCAACAAACACTAACAATGGAAGCCATGATGGTTCAATTTCCCCACTGCAAATAGCAACTCCAAAATTGGGGGAAGGAGAGGTTGCAGCACACCTAATCATGTCAAGCTGTATAGTTGTACAAAGTCATGAAAAAAAAAAAAGAAGAGGAGGATGCGTAATGATTCTGTGTTTGGCAGAAACCACAAAGCACTTAAATTCTAGTGAAAGTGATGCTTTGGAGCTCATAACGATAGTTTATAATATGTAGTAGTAGGAAAATGACAGATTCTCCAACTCCCATCCAGTCTCTTTAAAAAATTAGCATATCTTCTCCTGTGAGTTGAAGATGAGGTAATGGAGTGCAAAAAAAGGGCCAGGCCTTTTTCCATACCTCACTAAGCTTCCTGATAATCATTTTTAACAATGATGGGGCTTAGCACGTGGAATTATCTCTCTGCTGTGGAATGTTTCCCTGAGCAATTAAAGGCTTATCTTTTTGTTCATTCGTTTCAGCTGAATCTTTTTGCCTAATGATCGCTGTGATGTTTTTAATGACTATAAATGGTTCGGATGTTTTTTTTAACAAAATTGAAAAATTAGATATTATGTTGTGTGTACATTGAGTTGTGCTGGAAGCGTCGGGAATCTTGTTGCATGAAATAGAACGGAGGCATATATTGACACAGCTTGTGCTGGGAAAAAAAGAGAGTATGAAGGGGTAAGTTAAGCCACAGCAGGGGGAAAACTTTCCATGTGGCATTCACACACCCTTTTTGCCAAATGTGATCATACCGATAAGGCCAGTGGTGTAGGGAATTGAACGTCCTTGGGCTCATAGTTTGATGATGAGCTGGTGACATCTATAGCTTCTCTGCTGAAAGTTTATCCTCGTAAGCTGAGCCAAGCTTTTCACTGTCTGCAGAATTCATTTTATTAACTATGACCAAGGAGAACATCTGTTAGAATTCCATTGTGTTTAGTTCATGGGAAAAAGCATAGAAAGGAGGGAATCCCTCTGTTGATCTTCAACTCTCCCTTTACCAGATGTGCAAAATGGACATTATAATGAGTGCAGCTGTAGAAATAAAGTGCAAGTTTTGAATTTAATTGCAGTTTTTACTGTAGTAGAGTGCTTAATGATCTGTCCTGTTTCCCTATAACGCAATTAAAATTAACATTTCTCCATTAAATGATTGAATGCAGCATTTATTTATTTTTATTTATTTATTTATTGGATTTGTATTGCTGCCTATTCGCCATGGCAACTCAAGGTGGCTTACAACATATAAAACCACAATTTAAAACAATAAAACTTGTAAAATTAAATAAATTAATATAGTAAAATCCCACCCCAGCAACAGCAGATCACACGAGCCATTTAATGGGCTCCATCCTGCTCTGGGTTTCCCAGGCCCGCTGGCAGAACCAGGTCTTCAAGGCCTTCTGGAAGAAAATCACAATGGGGGCCAGTCTAATCTCTGGGGGAATGATGTTCCAGAGGGAGGGAGCCACCACGGAGAAGGCCCTTCTTCTGGGTCCTTTGCAAGTCCATTTCAAGCATTGTATGGATTAGGCTTTTTAAAACTCCTTTGACTCATAAGATTGTTAATCAGCAATGTATTGAAATACAATATAAGCACATAAAAAGAAATATCGATTTCTTGCTAACCTATGGTGATCTTCTTTTCAATTTACTTCCAACTTCAGATACTTGGTCTTCTATAGAATATGTCATTAAAATGTATACTCTCTAGAGCAGGGGTCCCCAACCACAGGTCCGGGGACTGGTACTGGTCCGTGGAACAATTTCTACCGGGCCGCCGGTTTGCTGGGCGCCGCCATCTTGTTTTTATGAAAAACTGCTTCCGGTGAGCTTTTCCGGGTAGAAAGCGGCATTTGGGTGCTGAAAGAATCCTCGCGCCTTAGTTTCATCGGGGGGGCAGCTTCGAACAAAACAAAGGCGCGAGGATTCTTTCAGCATGCATGGCAAGGCGAGCCGAGCGACCATCCCGAAGCCGTCCCGAAGCCCATCGACACAGGTACAAAGGAGTTGTTGAAGGTGGCGGGGAGAAGTGGGGGGCGACTGGCTGGCCGGTCGCTCGGCTTGCCTTGCCATGCGTGCTGATGCCGGTACCGGGCCGCGGCACAAAAAAGGTTGGGGACCACTGCTCTAGAGCTATGATATTTTAGTGCCCTAGAGTAGATAACGCTGTTCCCTTCCCCAGTGTGTTTGGGTCAGGGGTGGGATTCAAAAATTTTAAGATCCGATTCTGTGGGCGTGGCTTAGGTGATGGGCGTAGCTTGGTCATGTGACTGGGTGGACATGGCTTGGTGGTCATGTTATTGGCTGGGTGTGGCCAACTCAATATCACTCACATCGAGACATGCATCTCCTCGCCTGGCCTGTCATGACTGTGGGGATGCTGCAACAGTCGTAAGTGTGAAAAATGGTCATAAGTCATTTTTTTCAGTGCCATTGTAACTTTAAATGGTCACTCCATACAAGCAAAGTACCAGCAAAGGAGGGGAAAAAAACTTCAGAGAAGTTCCTGAGACAGGAAGTCTAGTCCTGCCAAGAATGTAATAGGGTTAACAGAGAGGCAGTTTCTGTAAGGAACATCAGAATGTTTCCTTCCTGCTTTCCTTACAGGATTAGGCCAGTAATTTCTTCTAACAAATGGTTCTCTAAACTGCTTAGAATGTTAACAACCAGTTCTAGTGAATAGGTGCGAACTGGTACAATCCCACCCCTGGTTTGGGTCCTATCCCCTGCTTTTAAGCCTACTGTTGCTTCCTTTTTCATTTGTTTTCTTTAAAAAAAAAACCCTTTATTTTTGGGGTCTGCATTGTATTTATGGATTATATTCATATTTAAGTTATGCTTAAAATTCAGTCACTTTAATACTGAAGGTCCTGGAGTATCAATTACTGGAGTCATTATTCATAGTGCTTGTACAGCCACTTGGCTAATTGCAAAAAGTTTCTTTATAGAACTCTTTTGTGATAGCCTAGAGGTAGAGCTCTTTCTTCACAATCAGGAGGCTGTGAGTTCAATCTTAGGTAACAGCATATATTTCTCTCTCTGGGCGCAATGAGTTATTGTCTGCTGCGAACTCCATGTAGGCATCAGGAAGGGCATCCAGCCAATAAACACTCAAATTCTGTTCAGTCACCCCGACTCTATCCTGATGCAAGGGATTGCAGAATAAATCAGACAAGGGAGAACCTTTTGTCAAAACTAGATTTCCGTTGTACTATGGATTGACAGATTTTAATTTCAACTCTGAAGGTTTGCCACAATTTTTTTGACTTTGTTTCTGTTCACATTTCATAGCTTGTTGATGAGTTGTTTTCATGTAATTTGCTTTGCACTGATTTCAGTAGATCTAATCTAAATAAGGCTGCTTGGATTCCATTTTTTGTTCTGATGGGTCATGAAATGCTTTCCATGTTTACAAGATGCTCTTAGGCTAGGCCAGGGGTCTTCAAACTTGGCAAGTTTAAGACTTGTGGACTTCAGCTCCTAGAATTCCTCCTCCAGTTGTGTTAGCTCAGGAATTCTGGGAGTTGAAGTCCACAAGTCTTAAACTTGCCAAGTTTGAAGACCCTTGGGCTAAGTAAAGGAATTCTTTTTTGGAATCGTATTTGTCCTTGATTTAAGTCAGTGGAAGGTTTCTATTTTAAAAAAACAAATTCCATTCAGATTTCAGTTAGAGATACATTACTTGTTTTCTTTAAGAACCTGAATCTTAGTCTCTTGTCAAGCAACCAAAATTTGCAGGGGATGGGCGTGAGATTTCCAGATAATTTAAATCAGCTACAATAACAATGGAGAAAGGATTGTACAGATGAAGGACTGATGGGAAAGGTAATTAACATGCGGTGATTGTGCATATAAATACCCTGTGAAAATTTTATGCTGAATTTTATCCCTGTAATAGAGTTTCAGTGTGAGATTATGTCGTGTTTTAGGCCTTTGAGTAAAACAAAATATTTGAATTGAATAATTTCCTGGATTCTTTCTGTCAGTGAACACACATCATGTTAACTACCAGTGTGTGCAAGTGCTTAATAAACTTATAGCAATCCTTTGAGACAATTAAATGTGAAAAAGAAAGGAAGTGATATATTTTCTGTATATTTCAGATTTCTTTATTTGATTAATATACTATTTTGATTTAAATTTGATCTAGGGATTTCATTTGTCCCCTTCTCAACGTTCCTTTATTTTAATGAATTATATTTATTTAGTGTATGGCATAATGAATGATAATGTTTCTATGACTTCTGAATTTTTTTTTATTAAGTTATGAATTACACCTTTTGTTAAGCTTCTTTCCTTCCTAAGGTTCTGATAGGAGTATTAGCAATATTCCCTATTAATTGACAAAGAGAAAAGAACATTTCTTTGGAAATCTGGATCCTTAAGAGTACTTTCCTTCAGTAAAAGGAATAGCATTTTTATTTCTTTTGAAAAGGAACATAATAGTTAGAAAATGTAAAGCTGATTTTCATTGTACATAAAAGTCATTGAAATAACTAGCTTGTTGGAACAATATTTCTTCAGTTCTATGACGGTGCACTAGAGGGTGCTTAACGCCTAACTTTGTGTAGCTGAAACATTCCCAACAGAAACATCTTCAACAGACAAATCAATTCAAATAATATTTTAGCTTTTTTTTTTTTTTGGAGGAGAGAAATATCTCTTTTGATTGTGTGATAGATTTAAAGAAACATAATGCTATTTGCATTTGGTTCACAATAAATGATCAGTTTGCTTTTCAATTATGGATTTCGGTACAGGCAGTCCTCAATTTATGGCCACAATTGAGCCCAAAGTTTATGATGTTAGGTGAAAAATTTGCTAAGTGAGTTTTTCCCCATTTTACATCTTTTCTTGCCACATTTGTTAAGTGAATCACTTTAGCTGTAAAATTAGTAACACAGTTGTTAAGTTAATCTGGCTTCCCTATTGATTTTGCTTGTCGGAAGGTCTCAAAACAGGATTGAATGACCCTGAGACACTGCAATCGCCATAAATATGAACCCCTTGTCAAGCACCTGAATGTAAATCACAGTGTCAACTTATAAAGCATTTTGCATACATGTTTTATAGTTATGAAAAGAAAGAAGGGGGGAGTTTCAAAGAGCAGGCAGCAGTGTGGAATCGAAAATACATTCCATTCATATTTTCTTCAGAGACTGATTAGATGACTGAAGCTTCTGCCGTGCAAAAATCTAATTGGAGAGCATGATTGATGACTCTTGGCTATGGATGTGTTTTGTTTGATGATACACCCAGCAGGGTGGGTGTGGGGGGAAGCAGGATCAAGGGTGACAGTGAATTACATATCTCAGAGTTGGCTACGCCCAGGCTAATGCCGGATGTAGAATGTTAACTTCTAATAAATCTTTTTTAGTTTTGAGAGTGTGGGTTGCAGCTCATGATTTAATTGGAGTAACTGCCGGAATCCTGACACACATGACCATGGGAATGCTGCAACTGTCATAAGTGTGAAAAATGGTCATAAGTCCCTTTTTCAAATTTGTTGTAACTTTAAACGGTCGCTAAATGAGCTGTTGTAAGTCGAGGACTACCTGTACTCCAGATCTTCAGTTCTTTCATTCTCCTCTCCTCTCCTCTCCTCTCCCCTTCCCTCCCCTCCCCTCCCCTCCTCTCCCCTCCTCTCCTCTCCTCTCCTCTCCTCCCCTCCCCACCCCACCCCACCCCACTCCACTTCTCGCCTTCAAATCAAAATTTCAGAAGTGGCTTGCCATTGCCGCCTTCTTCCTAGATCTGAGAAAAAAATGACTGGCCCAAGGTCGCCTACCTGACTTCATGCCTAAGGCAGAACTAGAATTCCCAGACTCCCGATTTCTGGCCAGGTACTTTAGCCACTACACCAAATTGGCTTTCAGCGGTCCTTCTTGCTTTATTTTGAAACCCTAAACCAAGTAATGTAGTTTGAAAGTTTAGACATAGTTTCCTGGAAGCATTAAATTCCAGGCTCTAACAAAGGTGGTGTATTTTTTATAGAAAGACAGTTGCTTTGTAACATATTAAGATTATTTGTCCTTTTGAACCATAATTACCTGACCCAACAATGGCTCTCCAGTATCTCAAGCGGATATAATGGTAATCATCTGCTGATGCCACATACTGAATTTGGGATTTTTCAGATGCAAATTATGTACGCTACATAATTATATGTTTACCTGCCTCCACAAAATTGATTTTCCCTGCAGATTTTCTGAAAACAGTTACCAGTCACCCGGAATACTCATTCAAGTTTTAGTGAACAACAATTCTCATAGAGTTGAACTTATCCTTCAACTTTTGCTGCAATCTAAAAGAAATATTCTTGTCAATGATCCAATCTGTTATTTAGATTAGATCCACTAAATCATAGCAATTTTTGACAATTTCTGCTAATGGTTTTTTTTCAAAAATAGTTTTTTAATTGTCTCATTCTGAAGAAACTAGTTTGTATCAAATAAAGACTTTCCTTTGCATTTGTTATTTAAATTAAATTGACTAATCCTTGTTAAATGCATTAGATTGGTATGAATAATATTAATTTTAAACATTTTTTTTTTATTTCAAACTAGTCTGTCAGTTTCGAGAGGTGTTTGAAACGTTCTGATGCCTGATTTTATTGGCAGTCATTCTCTATTATAGTTTTTAGAAAATATGGGTAGCTTTTCTGAGTTGAAGACTAGATTATTGGCATTATAATTGTTTGTAAATTATGTGCTTAATATAAGATTTGTTAATAAATACAGTATAATTCTGAAGATGTTTGGTTCAGATCATGTGGTTGAAGATGATGCATAGTTCATCCCTTTTAGCTGGGCAATATTGTGATGAATTTATCATTGGTAAAAGTTTCGATTGCACAGTTGGATTTGACAGTTGCTACCAAATCACTGTATAATTTTTTAAGCAACCTCTCCTTTCTTCTCTGATTAGTCAGTTTCATAGGAAAAAAGGGACTTCATGTAGTTTCAGAGATTTCTCAGGAAATAAGGATTAATCTCATCTTCTCCTGAATTTTTATATCTTCATAATACCCCAATTTAAATGATGTCAGTATGATTCATAGTATCAACATAAGAACAATATTTAAAATCAGACTGTGAGAAGTTCAAATTTGTTCCTGGCTAGTAAAGTATATTTCTTGAATAGAACTCTCTAAATATGAAATTCTGCAAACAGCAACTTCAATTCTCTGAAGAATTATATGCAGGAAAATTAGTTCATTTTCAGATATCTGAGGATAATCATATGTGTTTTTGAAAGTTTTGTATGTGTGATAACATCATGACGCATGTCCTTTTCCCATCACAGACAATTCTACTCTCTTCCTACATTTTTCCTGTTTTTCCTTCATCTCTTTTCTTCTCTGGCAAGAAAGGATCACAGCCATCAAAATTGGCAAGCGTTAAGCATGTTAATTAGTTCAATACACTGACCAATTCTCTGAATTACAAGTTCAAAGAAACATGTGGACATAGATGAAATCAGATTTTGGCATTTCTCACCCGGATTGTTCCAGGATACTCCAAGCAGCTTTGATCTGTAAATAACTGATGGGCTTTAATGTTTGGCTCAAAATACTTCAAACACGTTTTGCAAAATTTTGTTTTTAAACTTACAGTGAATTTTATGTTACACCTTTGAACTGTGCAGTGAAATTGTTCAAGTTTTTTTTAAATTTCAAGGTGCACTACTAAATTTTCAAATTACATTAAGGATTTTTTCATTTTTGTTTATTAAGCAAGGTCTAGTATGTGAATAAATACATTTCTGTATTTAATTGTAAGGCCTAGATTGTTGTTGTTTTTTAAAAATGCATTTCAATTGCATTTCTCATGTACTGTTAAATACTATAGTGTTCCCAATGTGGCTTATAGAGTAAAAACAGTACAAAATGCAATGTAAATAATTTGAAATAAAACCAACTCTAATAAAAGATCTGTCAAGAAACAACACCAGAATGTCAATTAAATATCCATGACCATGAGGCCTGGTGGTGCAGCAGTTAGAATGCAGTATTGCAGGCCCACAGCCTGGAGTTTGATCCTGAACGGCACAAGGTTGACTCAGCTTTCCATCCTTCCAAGGTTGGTAACATGAGGGCCCAGATTATTGGAGGCAATATGCTGACACTGTGAACTGCTTAAAGAGGGCTGTAAAGCACTATAGGGAAGTATATCAGCTTAAATGCTATTGCTGTGCTGTAAAAGCATCTACAAAGAGAGCCAATTGTTTTCTTCTGAAAGTAAAGTCTATTTTATTTTATTTATTAATTAAATATATATGTAAGTTAGGTGTGATGTTCTGATTTCTTTTTCTTCTGCCCTCCCTGTATAGAAATGAGATGAAGTAGTGCAAAAGGAATTTGTGAGGGAACATATGGAATTCATGCAGATCTTGGCTTATTAAACTAGGCTTTGATTATTCACTGTGGACCAATGACGAGTCTGGATTTCTTCTTAGTTTGCTCTGTAAAATGAATGACTTCCAATCTTCTTTTCATAGGTTTGTAGCAAGGATTAAAATAAATTGCTTACTTTGCCGTGTTTTAGAGCAAATGCAGTATTATTCCTCGTCATTTTCATTTGGAAGCGATTATTAGAGCAACGTGTCGCTCATAAAAGCAATAACCAGGTGGACAGTCACAGAAAGGTGCGGGGGGCGGGGATTGCAAGTAGAACATTATGGAGTGATGCCTTTGGAGAATTCTTTTCAACTTTGGAACAAATTCATTCTGCATCTGCTAGGTTTTGGCAGCAAGGTCCATTTCCATTTCATGAGGAACAGGGGGCTGGGTGGGTGAATTGTGGGGGTGGGAATGGACATTTAGACACTAAGGTCCATATGCACAGCCTGAATATGAGAAGGAAGCAAATAACATTGTAATATATATATTTGGGGGCGTGGGGATGGGGTGTGTGAATGATTCTTGCTAGTTGGAATAAAACCTGAGTGTGGTGTCAAGAGAATGGTGGATGAAAAATAGAGGAAAAACTGCATGAATAAATGAGAAATGAGGCTGCCTTTAAAGTTAGGATTAGAGAGTGAATGATCAAGGTTTGAAACTGTGGAAGAGTTTCTCCTCTTCTGAAGCCCAAATTATTCTTCATATTTTCTGAGATATATCATATGTTTGAAAGAACTTTCTCTGAGATTTTTCTCATGCATTAATGCCTTAATTCTTTCCAGGACTAAGGAACGGTTTTCACCTTCCCCTCCAAAATTCTTTCCTTCTTTCCCAACTGTCATTTTCCTCAGCCGCCATTTTAGTTTTGCTGTTGAAAAAAAAAATCTGGTGTCTTTCCACAGCCACTTAAAGAATTAGCCTCCATACAGTATGTAACTGGAAGAATATCCAATTTAGAGTTCATATGGTTGTGTACATATACATAAAACTCTAGCTTACAGCATTAGATAATTAAATTTTCAACCTAGGCTAGGGTACGGGGAGAAAATTTTAAAATCCTTTTGGAAAGGCTGCAGCAACAGGGAAAACAAATGTCTATTTTCAGTTATAATTTGGTAAACCAAAGGTAGGGAATGCAACTTTTTGGATGTCCAAAGAAGCACTGCAGTTAAAAACTTAATATTTGACTTGCGTGTTGGGGGCTACTCTTTAAAAGCTATTGGGACAGACAGATAAACAAGCAGACACACACAAGGAGAGAACCAGAAGAAAACTAAATTTTAATTTGATTGAAATATAAATTAATTTGGGTTAGTCATTGTTCTGCTGACAGACTAGATGTTGTATCAAAGCGAGTTATAATCTCTATTAAATACAGAACATAACTATTCCTCATGTGTTTAATCATCTTTTTGTTTGGCCACTTTAAAAATGAGAACTTGGCAGCAAGTTTTGAAGTTTCTGTCCTCTGGTCATTAGGAAGTTGTTTTTATGGAAAAAACCAGAACAAAACATGACATCGTGTACTTAGAGAATCTCAGAAATTCACCCGTAATTAAATTTTTTAAAAAAGTTTATCTTATAAAAAGAAAGTTATCATTTATTGTATACCACATTCACATCACATTTCGATCAAAAAACATATGAGACAAAAATACAAAACTTGAAACACAAAATCCAAAACATAGTATACATGTAGTACACTGCAGCACTAGTGAACTATGTAAATATACAGCCCCTTTTTTGTTTAAGTAGTCCTTGACTTAACAATCATTTGTTTAGCAAGCTTTCAAAGGTACAATGGCAAGGAGAAAAGTGATGAACAATCAGCCTTTGCACTTAAGACCGTTGCAACCGTCCCACTGTTGTATGGTCAGAATTTGGGCACTTGACAATTGGCATGTATCCCTGATGGTTGCAGCTTCCCGGAGTCATGTGGTTGTTATTTGTGACCTTCTCAACCAGCTTCTGACAAGCAACATCAATGAGGGAAGGTGGATTTGCTTAATAACCATGTTATTCACTTAACAATTTGCTTGGCAACTTGTAGCAAAAACATCGTAAAATCTGGCACAACTCATTTAACAAGCACCTTATTTAGCGATAGAAATTCTAGTCCAATGACAAGTAGTCCTTGACTTATGACCACAGTTGAGCCCAAAATTTCTGTTGTTAAGTGAAACATTTGTTAAATGAATTTTGCCCCATTTTACAACCTTTCTTGCCACAGTTGCTAAGTGAATCACTGAGGTTGTTAAGTAAGTAACACAGTTGTTAAGTGAATCTGGCTGCCCCATTGACTTTGCTTGTCAGGAAGATTGCAAAAGGTGATCACATGACCTTCGGACACAGTCATGTGTTGTAAGTGTGAAAAATGGTTGTAAGTCACTTTTCAGTGCCGATGTAACTTTGAACAGTCACTAAATGAACTTTTGTAAGTCAAGGACTACCTGTATGGTCGTAAGTTGAGGACTGCCTGTATACTGTTCTAATACATGGCAAAGTAGTTACAGAAATTTTAACTATGGCTAAACATTTTTAAAAGTGAATGAGGTGGGAAATCTATCAATATACATAGCTTCCTGTGAATTACTTTCCCTGAGTTAATGTCAGCAAAGAGATTAAAAGGCTTA
Organism: Pseudonaja textilis; assembly: GCF_049901715.1. NCBI lineage: Eukaryota > Metazoa > Chordata > Lepidosauria > Squamata > Elapidae > Pseudonaja > Pseudonaja textilis. Next base: position 29,727,357 of record NC_141991.1, read on the forward strand.
TTTTACATCTGTTTATTTGGGTGTAATCTCTACTGAATTCAGTAGAATTTGCTTCCATCTAGTCAAGGGATAAATGTATAAAATAATTGGTCATTTGCTGAGTCACTACCATTCTCTAAATTCAGATTTCAATCAGTTCTTTGAAATTATTGAATTCATATGCGCAGGTATAGCCTTCAGTGCTGTTTAGATTTTACATATGCTGTCTAAAGGTTTGATTGTAAGATGCTGAAATATCCCTTGCAAAGTTGGAGGATATTTTCTTTAATTTTTCTCTACCTCTTGCCTGTGAATATGAGGAAAGAGCTTCTTCCACTAAGCAGTTATAATTATTGATACAACTTTCCAAAACATGATGTTTTACTAACAAGCCACGAAGTGAGAAATTAGAGAACATTTTGCTCAAAGAACTGATCACAATGTGAAATTTCTTCACTGTTCAACTTGGAATGCTGTATTCTATTAGTGTTGCTATTTTGGGAAACCATATTAACTTTTTCTATGAGTGTTTGATAACATCTGTCATCCATCATGAGTTATACTTTTAGTATTATATTTTATAATCTGATTTTGACTTAACATTTTAATTTTTAATTCATCAGTGTGTGCAGGTTTGTTCTAGTATGATTTGAAGCATACAAAACAAAGCCTTATTCTTGTTTGCAATTTTCAAATTCTTTCTATATGGGCTCTCCTCTTAATGAAGGAAGAAGTGTATCCATATGGAAAGCTTAGAATGCTTTCATTAAACGTTTTCTTTTTTTCCTCATAACCACTTTTGCATTTTTTTTCTGTTTTCCAACTATGCAAAATTAATCTTGAAGAGATATTTCATATAAGCAGCTGTTGCAGAAAAAAACAAAACTTTCTTAAAGTGGTAATTTTGAAACTAAGCTTTCTGTAATCGTGCTTGACATTTCACTGAAGGAGAATGGGAAGGGGGGGGGATTATTTCTATTTTTTTTTAAAAGGGAATCTCTGAAGAATTTCAGAGGAATGGCATGCTATTGAACCGGCAGTAGAAACGCACCGTAAGTGTCCTTGCTTCAGTTTCTCCCTGTTATGCAAATTCACATACTTTACACTGGCTTTTATGGTCTGCTTCTCTAAGGATGTAAAAAAAAGTGCAACCTTGTTAATTTAATCATCAGAGCCTTTCTTTTCTTTCTTTCTTTTTAATAGAGCACATGGGCTTTAGCTAGGCTGCTCGGGTTTTGCCTGGCAAAATGCTTGCTGTATCAGCTGTTTTACTCTTAGTGTTTATAGTCCAGCTGTATGGAGGCTCTTGTTGCCTATTCATGCTGCTAATTCATTTGAACTTCAGTTCCCAAGAATTTTCTGGTCTCTTCTTGTTATTGGGAAATGGTGGTGGGGAATGCTAATTTTGATGGCCGTAGGGCACGGGTGGTCAAACTTGCACTGTCCTGTTGCCGTCATGTGATGTATCGTGGCTTTTTTTCCTTTCGCAGTGTTGGGGCGGTCATGGCCTATGTGTGACTCATCCAGCCCATGGGCCATCAGTTTGACACCCTTGCCTTAGGGGATGCATGTGTATTAAAAGGGAGTGTATTTTGCAGAGTGAAGAGTTCTGGTAGATGTTTATGTCTTAATTAGATTAGGTTCTTAGGGTTCTGTTATATTTAAAGTGGTTAACATCAAAGAACAAAAGTCTGTAGAGATTCTCAGTCATCCAGATCATGGTTATCCCAAAGGTCCAGAGCTTCGTGGATGAGAAGTGAAACGTTTTCAAAAGAAAAAACAAGAAAGCCCATTTGTCTCCTGAAAAAGCACCTTTGGACATCAAAGAACAATCGTTCTTTCTTGCACTGAAAGCCTAATAAAACAATTACATTGGACATCTCAGTCTGAGAATTAGCGCAGATTGTCCCTAATCATTTTGTAATTTTAGGCTTCTGTATGCAGACGCAGTATCTTTTCAAAGAGAAGTATTTGCCTGTCTGGGATGTTCCTTGTTTGGACAAATATTGCATGATGTTCTCCTCCTCTCGGGGTCTTACTCTTCTAATCTCTACTCAATCCTTTTATCCTTTGTTTTTTTTTTCTTCTTCTAAAAAATATTGCACATACTAACCACCCCCATTATCAGAACGTTCCACATAAAACAATTCTAATCTCCCTGAAAAAGCATGCAAATTTCTTGGTAAAAATAAAAAGGGTAATACCTGACCTTACATAACTCTGGTTATGCTATTGAGAAAGGCTAAAGTAGATTACAAGGGCAGAAATGTTACTGTCTCTGCAAAGAATCGGGCATTTTGTTAAGTATTTTTTTCTCTTTTGGTCATCATAGACTTTGTAATATATATGGAGGAATGAATCCAGATACTACAGGTAGTCCTCGACTTACAACAGTTTGTTTGGTGACCATTTGAAGCTACAATGACCCCCAAAAAAGGGACGTATGACTATTTTTCACACTTATGACCACTGTGACATCCCCATGGTCACATGATCAAAATTCAAGATGCTTAGCAGCTTGGCTAATATATATGATGTCCCGGGGTCATGTGACCATTTTTTGGGCGACCTTCCTACAAGCAAAGTTAATGGGGAAGCCAAGTTCACTTCACAAATGTGTTACTAACTTGACAACTGCAGTGATTCACTTAACAATTGTGGCAAGAAAAATGGTAAAATGGGGCAAACTCACTTAACCAATGTCTCACTTAGCAACAGAAACGTTGGGCTCAGTTGTGGTTGTAACTCAAGGACTATCTGTATGGATACTGTGAATATATAGTATGATCTGTTCAATCTGCAGACTGATCTGGCATATTCCCATCTTCCTTTCTGCCTCCCACACTCATTACCATACAAATGTATATACTCCATTTTCTACTTGGAGACATATATGGTTTTCATGCTAGCAGTTATTCTGCAGGAAACAACACCTCATACTTCCCCCTGTTACTGTGACACAGCTTCTTTAAGTTCTTCTCTGGACTTCACCTTGCTCAGGATTTCTCTTCTGTCTTTCCAGCTATTTTTGCTTTGTCATTTTCAATTCATTTCCAAGAACCAAATCATTTCCCCTTTGTTATTTTCCCAGCCCATTGTTACTCTCTTCTGTGAGCCATGGTGGCGCAGTGTTTAGAATGCTGTATTGCAGGTTAACTCACTGCTCAATCCAGAAGTTCGATTCTGAATGGCTCAAGGTTGACTCAGCCCTCCCTCCTTCCGAGGTGGGTAAAATGAGGACCCAGATTGTTGGGGGCAATATACTGACTCTGTAAACTGCTTAGAGAGGGTTGTAAAGCACTGTGAAGCGGTATGTGGGACTAAGTACTATTGCTTCTAGCTCCATCCTCATTCATCCTATTTCTCTGCATTTGTGTCAATGTAGGCTTCTGGTACTCTTGTCTGCAGTTCTCTCTCCACTGTAGGGATATTTCTCCCAACATCAATCGATGCAGCCCCTCCTTTTCTTCTTATCAGAACATTTAACATTAGCTTGTTGGATTTATATCCCATCTTTCTATATCTCTATTACCTTTGATGACTTTCAGATAAAAGATTTTAGCGTACAATTTTCCAAGTGGAATGCCTGACCTTATAGCAAATACTGGCTTTGGGTGAGTTTTAGGGAAAAGAGGAACCGCTGGATCCCTCTGAGGTACTAAATGCAAAAACACCTTTTTGTACACAGTCACAATGCCAGTGTAGGGTGGTGAAAGAGTGGAGGAAATTGGCTCATTTGGTCAGTCTGCTCAAGAGCCTGATGTGTCCTAGAATATTGTCTGTCAACTACAACCTTTAAGGTTTACTGACAAACTATTTCCTGTTATTTGAAATGAGAATATGCTGAATCCTTCAGCTTACTTCTGTGACTTGTTTCCTATCAACTTGGTCATTGTTCTATTTGTTTTTCCTGGAAGAGCAGACTGGGATATACTGGCTGGCACTCAATGTGGCCTGTTGCTGAAATAAAAAGTAAATTTTGAGGTATACAATATTAACATTTTTGTATAAGGTTTGTATAGAGCCCTGGTGGCACAAGTGGTTAGAATGCAGTACTGCAGACTACTTCTGCTGACTGATGGCTACTGGTAATTCGGCCATTCAAGTCTCACTGGCTCAAGGTTGACTCAGCCTTCCATGCTTCCGAGGTCCATAAAATAACCCAGATTGTTGGGGACAATATGCTAACTGTATAAACCGCTTAGAGAGGGCTATAAAGCACTGTTAAAGGGTATATAAGTCTAAGTGCTATAGTTATTGCTATATATTTTAGTGTACGTGCAGTTCCTCAGTCCCAGTCTGTTGCATTTCAGGTGGCATAGTCTATGTCACTTTATATTTGCAGCAAGATTTACTAAAGGTTGTTTACTTGGGTACATGGGGATTGATACAATCCTTGTCTCAAGAATTAGAAAACAAAATTAATAGTTGCATTTCAGCAAAGAAACATTTTGAACAGATTATTAGAAGGCAGAAGGGTCTATGGGAAAATATTATATCATCAGAGAAGAATAGAGAAAAATAGTAGTGCTGAGGGAGAATGAGTCAAAGCCACCGTCAGTGAGAAACTGGGGGAAAGCGATGGCGTCTTGGGACAAGTGAAGTTCTACCATGATCAGATGGGCCAGAGTTCTGACAAGATAACATGGGGGGAAAGTGTCTCTTTTATAACGATTATATGGCAGGAAGAAAATCTCTGTGGCCTTGCGCTATAGTTCTGATCATTATCAAACCACTTCGATCAAAAGCTTCTGCAGCTGATTTAGGAGAATATATCAGCCTGGAGAATAGACTTCAGAAGGAGATTTGTCTTTGTAGGCGATTTTGGTAGAAATTCCAAGATAGAAAGGGCAATCTGGCTAATATTTTCATTAGCGACTGAAACATTTCCAATAACATTTTTCTCCCCATGTATTTCACATATGGTGTTTATGACAGTAGCTAATAGTGTTACAGTATTCTGCATATTATTATACATATAATGGTTTTCAGAATGTTTATAATTTTGACTCCAAATGTACCAAGTTTATTCTCATGTTTAAACTCTACTAAATTATATTATACTAACTACAGTACATTACACAACACAACAACACAACAACACTACATCACAAACACTGCATTATACTGTAGTATACCATACCATATCATACCCTACCCTGCCATGTTAAAATATTTTAAAGTTTTGCTTTATTTCCCAAGGAGAAAAGTAAATGTTTTGTTTTTAATGGGGAAAGAAAGTCTTCTAATGCATTAGCAATTGGAGGAGGAGCTCTCCATAAATTTAATAAAAATAGTGGTATATAAATTTTAGCCTAATGGACCATATAGTTGAGATATGAAAGTCGGAAGAGATGACTTTGAATGGGAGTAGTGATCTCTGAAATAATAGAAAATGCTATTGGTCTCATTGCATTGGGCAGTTCCAGAATTTCCATCAGAATGTGGCCAGATGAATATCTGATCACATCCCAAAACAATTTAATTAACCTAGAGTAAAAGATTTTTGGAGTTATTCAGAATTCCATGAAAGAAACTGCAGATCCTACACCAAGGCTGTATTTGGAAAACAGCAAAGACAACCATCCCAAAGAATGTGAATTAACACTATGCTCCCAGCTATAAATTATATCTGTGAAATCAAAAACTTAAACGTTTGCTGTGGTGTATGCTTTTGTTTGGATGAATTATTATTGGATTAAACAACCAAGTTTTTAGATTTAAAAATGACAGAGGAGGGAACTGAATGTAGGAGAGTTTCCAAAGTTTCCTAGAGTGGTACATAACATGGTTTTGAATTCGGGCCAAGCAGGATCTCCATGTTACTGACGACCTAACTTTCTGTTTTAATATCAAGCTTGCATACATTTCGACCTTACACTAGAAATCTGATCTTTGAGTATTCTGACAGCGGTTTTATAGTCCGTTGTCTGAGGTGAATAAATTCCATGATCTGCATGGCATAGATAAACTTCTGTTTTCTTTCTCTCAAACTGAAGGTATGTAACTTTTTTGTGTCTTTCTCCTCCTCAACAGATACTTATGTCCTCGGAAAAATTCTCATCTCTGTTTATTATGTCTTGGGCTTCTCTGTATATGCTTGCCTGTAGCTATCCCACTGTCTCCTTCATCAGGATAGAAAAGATACATTCTGTAGATACATTCTACATCAATGTAGAAAAGTCAGTTTTTGACACATGGGCCTATTGTCCCTTTGAGGGGTGTTTGGATTTCCAGATGCAGCATTATCCATTTCATCAGGGGTGGGATTCCACCAGTGTTACTACCGGTTCAGTGACTATGTTATGTGCACGCATGCACACTTCACGTGCATGTGCGCATGTAAAAAACCTTAAGCTATGCTGCCCAGACAGCTGAAAAGCGCTGCGCGCAGGTGCGCAGCATTTGAAAAGCCACTTTTTTCCTGCTTTTTCAACCTCAGCTATGGCGTGCAAAGCAGCTGAGGTTGAAAAAGCAGGAAATAAAGGATAGATAAGAGCCTGGGCAGGCGGGTGGGCCAAACAGCAGCAAACATAGAACCGGTTCAGTGTCTGCTGCTCTTCAGAGCTACCGGTTCTATAGAGCCGGGCAGAACTGGTAGCATCCCATCATGCTACTGTTACAAAAGAAAACCATGGTCTCAGTCATGAACATAGAGTCGTAGGGTTGGAGGATACCTTGGTGGTCTTCTAGTTCAGCCCAGGGAGAAATCTTCAGATATCCAATCAAAAGGCTGTTAGTCTTTAAAAATCTTCATTGATGGAGCCATACTATAGCTTCAAGAATCTGATGTTTCTACTTATCAATAGATCTCATCCTTCTTATTTTATGTTCGGATTTCTCTCTGTAGAGATTCTCCTCACTGCTTCTTGTCTTTCTTTTCCGCAATTCATACCCTCTTTCCTGTGACAGTCCTTTGGATATATTGGCAACATCATGATGGAACCATTTCTGCTTTATTTTTATTTTTTTTGGCCTTCTGTCATCAGAGAAGCAATCACTTTGTGTTGTGTTTTCAGAATGGCCCAAATGAAGCAACATTTCTTGGGAAATTATATGAATTTTTTTTAAAATCTTCATTTATTTTTGTGAGGGGCCCAAAAAAAAAAACTTGAATTCCTAAAAAACACACAGCATTCTTTTGAAGGGCAGGAAAGTACAGATTAAGAGGATGACGCACAATGTGAAGAAATATAGTGCATCTGATGATGTCCACAATACAAATATTGCTTCTATGTTCTTTTACCAGATAAAATAGAATTTCTTCTGGGTTCAAAACCGTTATGTTTTTGTTGTTGTTAGTTGCAAAGTCAATGACCCATCGCGACCCCATGGACAATGTTGCTCCAGGCCTTCCTGTCCTCTGCCATCCCCAGAGTCCATTTAAGCTCACACCGACTGCTTCAGTATCTCCATCCAACCATCTAATTCTCTGCTGTTCCCTTCTTCATGTTTATATCAAGATGTAAATGCAATAATCTTACGACTGCATACGGAATCACATGACTAAAAAACCACGAATGTATGAATTTTTCCTCAAACCAAAAAGGGCACTAAAATTCCTGCTTGGAGAATGAACATTGAAGTGAAGTTGGTTGAAATTGCAGTGTCTACACAAGACCAGCTTAGAGAATGGACAGGTCAGCTGTCTTTATAATGCTAACTGCAGAAGTTTTTTTTTTTTTTTTGGTATGTGCAATAAATCAATTGGCTTTATTTAAAACAGATTCTCATACACACACACACACACACACACACACACACACAAAGATCTTCTAGCAGTTCTTATGTTCTGCTCTAGTAAGCCCTGGGAATTTAAGTTTCCTTTATGCAATGTCTTGAATAGATTTGATGATCTGATTATAGTATTTAAACTGTTTCATTTTCTGACGATTGTTTTATAAATAGCTTGGAGATATGTGTTTAAATATATTGTGCTTCCTTAATTGCAGAATCTAAAATCCTTGTTCATACTTACTAGTTTGTTTTTTCTTTACCATTGCTGTCTGGCCCCGGGTGTTACATTTGGTTTTGCTTCTGCTCGCTCCTTAGTGGGTGGCGATGCCTGCCTAAATTGTGGGGATTAGATGTGTAATAGCCAATTAATTTTTTTTACAAGATATGAAACCTCACAATTGGCTCTAGGTCTTTTGTGTTAATTGCTTGGTTCACGCTGTCTAATTTTAATACATACGTTTTCTTTGAACATTTTACAGAGGTAGAAAGAGATAGGGGAATTTAGGTGTGTTCAGTTTTTGGCTCTAATCCAAGCATACCCGTGTACAAAGTCAGCAAACAGAGAGAATTTGATTCTTGGCATATGTGGAATAATCCCACCAAGCAGTAGCAGATGTTCATTGAATTTTCTAAGGAACTAGAGAGGATGAAGTCATATCATTATGGCTCAGTTGTAAATTTATAGTGGAAAAAGAAAATTGTGACCTTTGTTTCTCCTTGCCATGATGTAGCCAATAGCTGATCAAATTAGTCAACCCTCTGGTGTGTGCTGCTGATGCTTGGAGTGAATCTCTCGTGTTGCAACCTATATCAGCACTCTTGTATAATCTTCTTCCTTATTATATATGATGACTGCTAAATACAATGTATTGTACATTGCTCGCTGGTTGACTTTTTTTTTTTAAATTGCTGATTCTTTAGTGCATGATGTTACTGTATTTTTCTGCGTAAGATGCCTCCACGTATAGGACATGCGCCCCCCCCTTTTTTTTACCCAAAATTCAGAAATCAATATTTTAAACAATAAATAGAAGACATTTATTTTACCACATTTATTTATTTATTGACATTTTTATGGGCTCAGAACGCTTTGACATACCATTTCCTGTTGCACCTGGGCACTGGCTACACGCTCTCCACAGCATTAGCTGACTTCAGTTCCATAAGGCTCATGAGGCTAGTTTGCAGAGATAAGGTATCTGGCAGTTTTGCAACTGAGGTTCTTCTCTTGCTGCCGCCCCCACTCCCCGGTTTATAAGATGTCCCTCTATTTTTAGGTAAATATTTTTAAGAAAAAGTATCATCTTATACCTGGAAAAATACGGTAATTCTTTTTAAAGAATTCACTTATTCAGATGATTCATTTTAATCCCACAGTTAAATTTCCAGCAAGGCAAAATAGATATCATAGTAGAAGGCAAACAGAAGATTAAATACTGTATTAGTTATGCCAAAAAACAACAACCCCTAAGTATGCTCTTCCTTCCACTTGGGTGAATTTTATTAACTAATTGTTTAGAATCAGGAGAACATATTATCAATTATATTTAAATTTGTCACTTTAAATCCTGCAAAAAACTTTATTTACCAACTGTTGAAAAACAAAAAGGGTTAAGTTATTTGCTATCATTATGAGACTTTAAGTAATTGATTTTAAAGTAGAGGAAAAGGGAACAAACATCCCTCCATCTTTTTGTAATGACAATAAATATAGTGAAAGGTATGAATAATGTTTGGTGTATGATAAAGATAATGATTGATGGTATACTGCTGAAAAAACTTTCACTCCCTTTTGAATTTGCTGAATTTTTGCATAGCTTTGCCAGTGAATTTTAGCAGAGCTTCATTTAGGTCTATATTGTATGAATATATACCAAATTTTCAAGCTTGTTTCATATATTCCATACTCACAATTATTTAAAATGCTTTTTGCCAGTACAGAAAAGTAATTCTGACCTTGGATTCTATAACAGATTGCATCAAGCTTACTTAAAATAACAGATAACCAACACTTCCTATTATTGGCGATACCTCTTTCACTTCTCTTGTTTGAATTTTGGCTTGTTCCTTCATAGTGAATGACTTCGCTAAGGTGTGATTGTTTTCTATAATTAACTGTTTGTTTCAGGTTGTATCACAGCATTTCTGTGGAGTCTAGTACTGGTCTTTGATTTGGTCATTCCAAACCATTTAACTTGTTGTTCTTCATACATGTTCTTTTGTTTGTTTGGGATCATTATCTTGCTTGATTATTTTGAACATTACTTTGCTTGTATGTTTAAACCAATATTTTACTGGGTTATTCATTTATGCTTCTGTGAACACTCTTTCAGGAGCCTTTTCATGACACAAATATCAACCGATGTTTTTAACAAAGAAGGATTTCTACTTTTTACCCTTCCATTTTCATTTTCACACAGTAGTATTGTGAATGGCTTTCTTCAGTCGAAGTAAGAATGGCCATCAGATCTCTGAAGATTGTCCTAGATTCCTTCTAATTTCCTGAATGATTTTAGGATATATTATCTGGAATTATTTTAAGGGGATGCTTACTTTTGGCCAGGTTCATTTTTGTCCCACATTGTTTCCATTTCAAAAAAGTTGAATTGTGGATAAGGGGAACCCCAGAGCTTTGAAATGGTTTCCTAACCTTTTGTAAACTGATAGGCTTCCATAACTATTTTGATGAGTCTTCAAATATTTCTTTTGAGTGGGATATCACATGCTTCTAGAATCTTTATGGTTCACTATGATGCGGAGAGCCAAATGAGATTTATATAGGGCAAGGCTGTCTCAGTGCGTAATGAAACTGTTACACAATTGGTCCTAATTATCCCTTTAATTTAAATTGAATTAGCAAGTGATTCTTTTTTCTCACTGGGACATCACATTTTGGGTGGAAATAAATAAAACAAGCAGCACATTTCGGGATTTTATGTTTATTCAGGCCCCCTTTATGAGATACATATGAAGTTTGTTATAAAATATTGAGTAGTAAAGTGGTAAACATTGAGTGGTTAAACCTCATATGATCCAACGGGAGGGTGGTGAATATTTTTTTTTTTTTTTTTGCATATGGAAACTAAACCAAAAGTTGTGTGCAAAATGTATTTTTATATATTTGATGCTGTCGTGTGTGTTTTGGAAAAATTGTATTGCCGTAATGAAATATCTTAAATTAGCTTTTTATGTTTCAGCAATGTCATGGGATTTTCCTCCCAAACATGAGAAAAGATGAAATTTCAAGGCTTATATGCCCCTAAATAAAAACACTTCAGATTTTGGAAGACTCCCTTACTTAAAAAAGAATGCTTGTAAGAAAAAGAGACATGGCATTATTGTATCCACAATTTAGCCAAAAGTTTCTTTAAAGTAATAGTTTAAAAACATAAATGGTTGGGTGGAGGAGGCTAATTGTCTTCAAGAAAGTTGGAAAGACTTAAAAAAAAATCCAAAGACAATTGGCCAAATCATATGCAAAATGGATACTAGATACATTAAAAAGCTTTACTAAACCCCCCAAAATTGGCAGCTTTGATATATACTAGAGCCCAGGAATCTATAAAAAAGAAAATCAAGTGTACTTTCTTTAGAAGTGGAAATGGATTTAGAGAATAATATGAGTTCTGAAAAAAGAAATATGAATATTTGTTTCTTAAATATATATCTCTTCTTTCTTTAATGAGTTCACACCATTTCATTTCCTATGATATTCTCACAGTTTCTAAATTCTGTGGTGTGGTGCATTGTCTTGGGTCATCCCAATGGACTCACAGGGGCTTTGTGTGTTCTGTAATTTACAGTATCCTGTAGCACTCACAAATGCCCCAAAACACTTCAGTGTAATGTTGGGAACTGTGGAGTATCATGAAAAAATTATTGAAATACTAAAATCACCATGGAGAATAGAGAACATTTGGGAACCTCTGTCCTTCTCCATTTTATGCTCATAATAACATGTGAGATATTGAGAAACATCATACCAAACATTATGTGAGTTTTTCTAAATTTGATTTGTGTAAACCAAATGCAACGATGGCCACATCAGGCAATCTTCTTTTCCTGTATTGTGGAACGGAGGTATTTGAATTCAGGTACTTGTTCTAATTGTACTTTATTTAGCTGTAAAACAATGTTATCTTCATTCCATTTTCAGGTGTTGCTGATAAAATAGTGCAAGTGTCAGTACTGGGATTTGTTTATTACTCTGAAAATAATTATGTCCAAACAAACATCAGTCCTACATTAGAAATGGCTACAATACAAGCTGAATTGAGTTTTTACATTTGATTAGGAATTGGAAGAGCAAACTCTCAAGATAATACACATGTGGTTTAATGATCAAAGTGACTTATTCATATGATAATTCATTTTTATTTCATCCCAATATTCCTTTAATGTAATGAATCTACTTCTTCAATTTAAATGTGGGCAACTACTGCTTTCTTGCTTTCTTAGTATTTTTACAAGAAATAGTCCTCATTTTTTCCAAGAGGGTGAAATTTTAGGATAACTGTCTGAATATATTTTTCTTTTTTTTCTCTGCACGCTTAGCACACTTTCCATAGTTCTTCATCATTCAAGCAGCAGCTCGTCTCAGTTTTCATTGACTGCAAGCGCTCTTTTCATTTTACCGTTTCACAGGGCTGCATATTTGTTTCCCACAGTTTTCTGCATGTTTGTCTGAAATGAACCGTGAAATGATTCAGTGCCAGCATGTGTTTCCAATAACTAGGGAATGTGGGCCTATGGAAGGATGCAGAATATTCAGTTTGATGTTCAAAGTACATTAACATGGGTTAAAATTCTCTGTGGATTTTTCTATGCCACTCTTGGCCAAAGATAGTTAATTATGTTAAGATTATGTAAGGTCTTACATGAATCATCTGAAACCTTCAGTAAGCCATAAATATGCTCAAAAGTGTGATTGTGATAGATAAGTTGTAAAATTGTAAAACAAAAAAAATTAGAAGAGGCTTTGTTCAGCCAGCTGAGTTCACAGAATTAAAAAAAAGTTCAATTTTTCCTCCTCCTCCTCCTCCTCCTCCTCCTCCTCCTCCTCCTCCACCACCACCACCACCACCACCACCACCACCACCACCACCACCACCACCTCCTCCTCCTCCTTCCTCCGTGTCTAGATCAAAGTTTAAACTGAAAATGAAGCCACCTTTTTGGTATTGTCATTGGCCAAAAATAAGTCATCATCGGTACCTATTTCTAATAGTAGATGACATAGCAGTAGAGCATATTGGTTTTACATTTAGGGACTCCATTTCTCAACCTATTCAGCCCCAAAAAGAAAAAGGAAGAAAAAACCTTCCAACCAAATTTTTTATTTTTTTTTTTTTTATTTTATCTTTTCCCCCCCTTTGTGTGCCCTCAAAAATGTTTGTTCTTGACATAAAGCTGCCTTATGATGTTCATTCTATAAACCAGGGGTATCAAACTCGATTTCACTGAAGGATGCATCGGGGTTGTGTTTGACTTGGGGGGGCATGGGACATGGCCCGGGTAGACGTAGACAGCTCGATGTCATTCATGTCAGGAGAGCCTGTGGTGGCCTGAGCGCTCTGCCAGTGCAAATGAGTTCCCTGAGCTCCCTTTTTGGCTGTGATGCCTCTTGTAATCCTCTGCCAGCAAAAATGCGTGCAGCCCTCCCATGCTCCATTTTCACTGGCAAAGGCACTGTGGTCCAGTCCTTCACTGTTTCCAACAGTGGGCCAAATCTAAGCATCCCAAATCCAGCCCACAGGCCTTGAGTTTGACACCCGTGCTATAAACCCATTGAAATAAACTTCCCTTTTCTTGTCCTTGGGAAGATTCTCATATCTTTTCACATCTCCAGGGGTAGGCTGAGCCTCCATATAAAGCAGAATGATGTGAAGTATTGTTTGCAAGGATGCTGTACTGCTTCAGTCAGTAGTCAGATAGAGAATGACATTTGACTGATTCCCAAATGCAAAACAATCACAGGACAGGAACCCCATTGAGATCAAAGATGGCAGATCAGCCCTTTTGCTCTGTCCTTCTGATTTCCTTATTTCTGATAATTTTTGCCCCATTCCTCAGCTCTATGTCCCTTTGCTTGCTTTCTATTATGAAGCATGTTCATGTGCGTATCAAACCAGAATTTGTAGTGGCTTGTTGGATGTATTGGATTCACGTATAAACTTAATTGCATCTAGAATGTTCCCGGATGAGTTACGGTGGAACGCATTTCTCATTTCTCTTAAATGAGAACTGAACATCATTATCCTCTGACTCATTACAAGGGACATTCATCTGATCACACATTCCTTTTTTCCTTAGAACAAAGTTTTCTTTAGTTAGTAACTACATTCTACAGATCATGAATTTCAGGAGAGGAAAATTATTCTGCGATTCTATGGTTTAGGATAAGATATTATTCCTTTGCTGAAAGTTACTAGAATCCTTGGGCAGGTTTCTAAGAGCTATGCAACTTATTTTAAAGGTTATCCCCCTTCTCACAGTGTTTTAAGGCTAAAAATCTTGGGTTAAGAGAAGAAAGAAGGCAATGGTAAATTTACTATTGTGTCCTAAAGAACAGAAATTATAATATAATGTGTTTTTCTCAATGCTTGTGTGAAGCAAGCAGAGTTTTGTGTTGCTGTGTGATAAATATATATTAATGCTAATCTCTGATTCCTTTTAAGGATATGATTCAAGTAATAAGAGAAAATCTAAATATCCAATTGTTTACCTTAAAAATAATCCATTGTACATAATACATGGCTAATAATAGTTCTTGTGCCAGTGGATCATTCCTGAATATTCTTTGCTTAGATAGAGTCTGTTCTCTCTCTGCCACAAGCTACTCCATAAATGGAAAAAATTGGAGCACTTTTATTTAGTTTCATGCCTATTAAGAGAGTTGCTACCTGACATATATATTTATTTTAAAAATTTCCATGAAGTTTATATTACTTTCAAGATGCATATAATATTAAAAATGGATAAACTTGCATTTGACTTGTGTTAAGACACCAAAGATTATGTGGTTTTCCTTTGGAGCTTGGTAACTAGACAATATGAAGTACAATATGTTAATAGGTGGCAGTAAACAATTGCTCACTTCACTTGTTTCGAGAAGTGTATAAAGGCTTTACTAAGTTTTTTTTTTTAAAGATTGTCCAGCTCACTTGCTTTTCTGAAAGAGAGGGCTAGAAATTCAGCCAGACTTCTGGACAGGCACAGACAAGCATGAATTTAAAAAAGACCCTACATATATAAATTGTACTGCCCATGAACCCAGTCTGAGGATCTGTCTCCCTTAAAAAAGGGCTCAGAACTCCCCCGGTCCCTCCCATTCAGGTATGAGGAAAATTTTTGGCACTGTTTTATAGCTAGTAAGCTGTATACTTACAAAGTTCATTTAGAATAGAATAGAATAGAATAGAATAGAATAGAATAGAATAGAATAGAATAGAATACCTTTATTGTCATTGCATCCATGAATACAATGAAATTTGCAAGCTACTCCAGCACAGTGCCCCAAATACCACATCACAATCACACTACAGAGTTTTTAAAAATAATAATAATAATAATAATAATAATAATAATAATAATAATAATAATAACAACAACAACAACAACAACAACAACAACACACAAATGCACTGTTTGATTCAAGACAATTACTGCCTTGGAAAAGAAACTGTTTCTCAATCTATTAGTCATCATTTTGGCAATCTATAATGCCTCCCTGATGGTAACAGTTCGAAATATGAATGACCAGGATGAGAACGGTCTGTGGAGATTTTTAGTGTTCTAGAGAGGAGTCTGGTCTTCGCAATCTCTTCCAAAGAAGAAAGAGAGCAACCAATGATTTTTTGTGCTATGTTTATAACTCTCTGGAGCATCTTCTTATCCACTGCAGAATATCCAGCATACCACACCGTTATACAGTATGCCAAAATGCTCTCAGTTTAGTGACCGTTTGAAGTTACAACAGCACTGAAAAAAAGTGACTGATGACCGTTTTTTACAGTTACAACCATTGCAACATCCCCTTGGTCACATGATCAAAATTCAGCCGCTTAGCAATTAGTTCATATTTTTGAGGGCTGCAGTGTCCTGGGGTCATGTGATCATCTTTTGTGTCCTCCTGACAAGTCAAGTCAATGGGGAAGCCACATTCACTTAATGGCTATGTTGTTAACTGAACAACTGCAGTGATTCACTTAACAACTGTGATAAGAAAGGCTGTAAAATGGGGCAAAATTCACTAAACAACTGTCTCGCTTAGCTCAATTGTGGTCATAAGTTGAGGACGACCTGTAGTCATTTTGCTGCCGAGATGCCAAAAGTAATGAAAATATAGCCCTGGACTCTGTCATAGCAAAACAGCTGTTGTTGAAATTATTTCCAAGCCCATTTTAGAACACAGAAGGAATAGAAGGAAAGAATTGTAAAAACACTGTTGTCTGAGTTACAAAACAGCCAACAGGACTTTTGAAAGATTAGTCGATAGGCAGGGAGCATTTCCAACTTTTTATGCTTTCATTGGTGGTGACTAGCTATAATCTTAAATAAATGGGACGAAACAAGCCAAGAACAGTTAGTACTTGACTACTCGAGTACTCACTCATAGATTGATAGAAAATAAGCACTGCTCCTTCCAGTTATGAATGTCCAGTAAATTCTGAGAGTTATAATCTTAACACATCTGGAAGACAGTGGGTTGAGGAAGGGTGAGGTAAAGATGCTGATGAACTTCATGCTTGAAAAGGAACCTGGATTTTTGTAATCTTCTGTGGACCTTTTTATTTGGAACTGCATTTTGTACAGATAGTCCTCAACTTACAGTCACAACTGAGCCCAATTTTTTTGTTGCTAAGTGAAAAATTTGTTAAGTTTAATTGTCTTGCCACATTTGTTAAGTGAACCACTGCAGTTGTTAAATCAATAATACGGTTGTTAAATGAATCTGGGTTCTCCATTCACTTTGCTTTGCCAGAAGGTTGCAAAATGACTCCTGAACACTGCAACCGTCATAAATATGAGTCAGTTGTCGAGCAACTGAATGCAGATTGGGTGACCATTGGAATGCTGCAGTGGTCATAAGTGACTATTTTCAGTGCCGTTGTAACTTCGGTCACTAAATGAACTGTTGTAGGTCGAGGACTATCTGTATTGCTATTTTAAGTTTTATATAACAAAATCTATTTGGAATAAGGAAAGGGCGTGGCGGAGGGTTAAGATGCTAGGCTTGTTGAGCAGAAGGTTGGTGGTTTGAGACCCAAGTTCTGCATGTCAGGGTGAGTTTACGTTCTAGTGCCAGCCTGCCAACCTAGCAGTTTGAAAGCATGCAAATGCAAGTAGATAAGTAGGTAGCACTTCAGTGGGAAAGGTAACAGCATTCCATGTGCTTTGACGTATTGTCATGCTGGCCATCTGACCACGGAAATGTCTTCAGGTAATGCTGACTCTCTCAGCTAGAAAACGGAGAGGAACACTGCCCCCTAGAATTGGACACAATTGTCAGGTGAAACCTTTATTATCTTTTAATTTGGAATAAGAGATTGCTATTTGTTTCATGGTTTCTGAAACAGTTTAAATTGTGAACATAAGGGGGGAAAAGGCAGCTTTGCCTATATTCTATCTGTGAGAAGAAGGCTAAGTAGTCCTTCAGAAGTTTTTAAAGAAGACTCTTGGTAAAACTCTGTTCCTTTATAACTTGTGTTCTTTTGATCGTGCAGTGGTGCTTGCCATCTTGCCTTTTCTGACTGACATTTCTCCTTCTGCAGACAACCCTGCAATGCCACAGCTTAAACAGAACATTCCACATCCTTAAGGATGTTTGGAATATATCCAGCTTTCTTTAAAACGAATAAGTGATTTTTGGATGGAAGATATAACTAGATCAGATATGGTACTCTATAACTGGATTCACACAAAGGTTTAGCATGTTATGGTTATATGGTTTTATAATAATCACATGTGAAGCCAGCCTTCGTATCTCACTACTATGTAGGTCTCTTTATGGGTCATTATTATCAACTTTTAGCCTGAAAAGTGAGAAAATGTGTAATAGTGGACAGTAATCAGCAGAAAGATGTCACTGCGTGTCTTACAGGCATAGTTTTAGCAATAGCAAAAGCACTTATACCACTTCACAGCACTTTACAGCCTTCTCTAAGTGGTTTACAGAATCAGCATATTACACTCAACAATCTGGGGTCTCATTTTATCAACCTTGGAAGGATGGAAGGCTGAGTCAACGTTGAGACGGTCAGGATCAAACTGCCAAATTGCAGTCAGCCGGCAGTCAGCAGAAGTATCCTGCAGTACTGCACTCTAATCACTGTGCCACCGCAGCTCTTCTTTACCTCTTCTACCTCTTCTTTTAGTTAACTGTTTTGAGCAAGTCTTTCATGTTTATTGATATATAGCACAACAATCTGATTTTACATAAGCATGCTCCTGGTTTAACTGTTATACACCTGTCTTTTTAAATGCTTGAGTGTTATGAGGACAAATGTCAAGAAGTACCTCAGATATTTCAATGAATGCATTATGTTCATTTGCCTCATTTGGTCTTAAGTCAGAAGTCTTAACCTGCAATTATGACCTTTCTATGATTAAATTACAACATATGTGTTTCCATTTTGGTACCATGGCAGTTAGTTTTAGATTAGGGTTTCCCAACCTTGTCATCTAAGCCGCATGGACTTCAACTCCCAGAATTCTCCAGCCATCAGCCGCATGGACTTTAACTCCCCAAATGCCCCACCCAACTATGCTGGCCAGGGAATTATGTGAGTTATGAAGTCCATGCGGCTTAAAGTTGCCAAGGCTGGGAAACCCTACTTTAGATACTTCCACCTTTAGCGTAAAAAAATTAAAATTCTGGAGAAAGTCTGGAGTCTCTGCTGCAAAACATGAGCTGGGACCCTGAAGGGTAGATTTTAAAATAATATTGATGATTGCTATGCAATTGGAGAAAATGTGATTAAATCCACTTTCAGCAGCAGCAGGACCAACTCATCACCCACCAACAATTAAAGGAGTCTAAACATGAATGCAGTTCTGTAATAGGCTGCTTTCTTCTGCAGGAAATGCTCAGCACCTTCCATTTCCACTGGATTTAGTTCATTCTTATCCAAGCAGGATTTTTCTTTAGGAAAAAAAACTTCTCTACCAAAAGTAATTCAAGGTAGTGCTTTTATAATATTGCATCCCAAGGTCAGCCTTAGTGCTCCATGCTGAAATACATTACCATGAGATGGCCATTTAATATATTTTTCTTGATGCTGTCATTATGGAAACTGTAGTTTGTGGCAACTGACAAACTGCAGACAATTAATAGCAGCCAAAATGTGTTTGTGGCTCCTGCATATCCTTAACCAGCTCAGGTTTGAGACTGATATATAAATTTTTGGGGGGTGTAAACTGAAAGTGTTTTAGCGGCTGTTAAATTTGGCTGGAGGGTTTTTTCTTTTACTGGATTATTAATTTTTGGAAACTCATTGCACAAAACACAGAAGGCACAATGAGGCACCCTGGAATATTACACAGAGCTTTAAGATATCTGTAAATGCAACATAGGCCTTGGTTGCCTTGAGATGCAGTTGTTCTTTTGAGGGCCCTTGTTTCATTTCCAAAACAGTTTGAATGGTACTCATTGTAGAAATGGCTAAATGTTATGACATGCCCTGAAATAACTTCAGTTCCACTTGTATAAATTCTACATGTGTGGTAGTTTTGGAGTTGACAGGTGGAATGTTATTAGGATTCTGTTTAGGTCTCTTGACATAGTAAAGACTTCTGCCATTTATCTTCTGGCACTAGATGTTCCAGAACAAATGAAGAAATCTGTAGATTTGTCTTTAAGAGACTGGGGGTTTTAATTTATTTTTTTAAAGAAAAAATGCTTAAAAATGCACGGGGAACCAGAACGAATGCTGATGGGATAAGACCAAATGACCATCTTCAAAGTATGAAGAAAGCATAAGGGGATGTTGTGAAGAAAGGTAACTGTGACCTTTGTAAGGTCAACTTAGCTGGCTCTGAATGAAATTCCATTCATCATTTCTGATGTGATATAATGGGTAAAATTAGGTTTGGGAGAACCAGAGTCCAAATAAGCAATCATGAAGGTCCCTGAGAGACCCTGGGGCAGTTTCTGACTTTTAGTTTTAGCTATCCCTTAAGCTTGCTTTGAGAATAAAATGGAGGATGGGCTATTTATGTACGGATAGAGTTTGATCTTACTCCCTTGGTTGCCTTGGGCTCTAGGTATTTTATAAATATTAAGCTAGCAATAAGAATAATGAATACAGTCTGGAATCATAATAACAAAAGTATAAAATCTAATAATAGGGAAATACATATACAAACTGGGAGCCATCTTGCTGTAGTAGGCAGCTAGTCCATGGCTAGAAACTAGAAGACTGAGTTCTGTGCTTCACTTTGGCATGAAAGCCAGCTGCCTGAGTTTGGGCCAGTGTCTCTTCTCTTCTCTTCTCTTCTCTTCTCTTCTCTTCTCTTCTCTTCTCTTCTCTTCTCTTCTCTTCTCTTCTCTTCTCTTCTCTTCTCTCTCTGTCTCTCTCTCTGTCTCTCTCTCTGTCTCTCTGTCTTTCTCTTCTTCTCTCCCTTCAACCTACCTTACAGAGTTGTTGTGAGGAAAATAGGAGACAGAAACATTACAAATGCTCCCTTGAGTTGACTAAAAATAAAGGTGGGATAAAAAAAATCAAATGCATAAATAAATATACATGTACACATAGGTACTCATGCCTCTGTAATTTGGAAAGGCCAAATATGTGTTGGCTTCCAGAAAAACATGAGTAGGGGGGCTGTTCAGGTTCAGGCTGTTCTGTAAGAGGAGAAATATCTGATTGGTAGAACCTGATAGCCAGAGATTCTTAGTAGGTGTTCTTTGCCTGCCAGGGTTGGAAGAGTAGAAACAGTCTCTTCAATATTCTGACACTGAATCATAAAGGTTCAGATAGTCACGATCTTGAATTGGATTCACACTGGCAACCAGTGCACTTCTTGTAGCAGTAGTCCAATATGATAGTACAGAGCATGGACACTGTACTGACCCTACACTCTTGATCAGTTGTAGTTTCTTAGAAATTTTTAAGGGTAGCCACATGTAGAGTGACTTACAGGAGTCTAATCCTGTCCAGGATATGAGTGATCAATCTCTAAGCTTCCTTTTCCAAGTTAAGACCGCAACTGAAGTACCAGTTGAAGCTAGGAAGTGGGTCTACTATCCATGGCTTCCACAAGCTCCTTGAGCACAATCTGCAAGGCCAGGACCCCTTGCTCTCTTGATTCAGGTAAGAGTCAAATGTGATACATCATTGAAATAAAATGACTTCTCAATTAACAAAGCATTGCTTGGGTTGGGTCTATGTCTGGTTTTTCCCCAAGCAGTCTCTGATGTCCTCCAGGCCCTGATGCGTAATTTCTGTGCATCTTCCATTGCCCCTCAAGGGTTTGGGGGTATGGATTATCTCTCCCACGGCTTTCATGTGGATGTTAAGCAGGATAGGGGAAAGGACTGTTATATGTCTCTCAATATCAGAGCATCCAAAGGCTCCCACAACCCGACTGAAACTGTCAGCTCCAGTAGGAGCGGAACCATTGTAGCCCAATGCCTTGCAGTCACCTCAAAGGTCTGATGGAATATCTGATATATCCCAAGAAGAGGAATCAGGACTTTTTAAGAAGAAAAACCTGAGCCCAGGAGACAGGAGAAACATGAGATAGGGACTTAAAGCATTTCTGTCTTAATTATGCTAGTTACGTAAAATAAGAGGAAAAGTTGCTTTGACAGCTATTCAAGATTCTTTTACATTATGCTACTAGCAATAAACACCTTTCCAGAAATCCAAGTAGTTCTTGCTTTCTCACATTATCAACCTTACAGGGTTGACAGAAGAATGCCATAGTCAAGAAGTTGCTGGCATATCTAAGAAAGCAATCCATCCATCTCTCTCTCACTATGATAGCAACCAAAATGTGATTTCCATCCTATGCTCAGGTCTGAAGGTAGACTGGCATGGAATCAAAGAATCCATTTCCTTCAATAACTCTCTGTAATTAGAGTGGGATCATTTTTTTCTGATTCGTTTCTCAAGAAGAAATTGCTTGGTAATGGTTTCATATCTTGGGGTCCAGGCTGGCTTCTTGACAAGTAGCAAGACCAACACATTCAGGGTTGCTCCAAAAAAGCAGCAAACCAGCTTTCAGTCTCTCCCTAGCTGCTTTCATCAGCCAGATGGTGCAAAAATCCAATCCAGATGTGGTGGAACTGATCTCACAGAGAATCCTGACCATTTACTTGAGATTCATAGGCTTGTAACTTCACAAGATATTACCTCTGTCAAATCACTAGATACTGTATCTCCAGTTTCCAACTTGAACTGAATGAAAGTGATCAGCTTGTACCTTGCTGGAATTATAAGTCACCTAACAACTATTTGGATTGAAAATATATAAACCAGGATAAACATTTTAATACTGTCTCTTTAAGGGAATGCCAAAAAACTGTAATTGGGAGTGGTTTCTCAAATGGCCATAAGATGGAGCCAGAAACCTGGGTTGTCTTAGTCTTAGTCTCAGAAGAGAGTGTGTCTCAGTGAGTTTCTGTTTTCCTTCCATTGGAGAGTATTGCCATTCCTCCATTTCCCCCAATTGACTGCTATTCCTGGATTTGATGTAAGTCTGATACTGAATTGTTTTTGACACTGGACTTTGTTATTGGGTTATCCCTGGACTGAAAACTGACTGTTCTTACCTGTGAATGACTTTGGACTGCTTATTTTGAACTTTGCTTAAATCTTTATGGGAAGTAGAAACCCTACATTTACTGTACAGTGTATCTGTGTGCTGTGTGTGTATTATTCAAACACTTCTCTCAAATATGTCTCCCTGTATGCACTCATTCTCCTAAAGGGGAATTACCTCAACATACCTTGCTTTAATTTTATCTTAATAGCAATAGCACTTAGACTTATATACAGCTTCACAGTGCTTTTACAGCCCTAAGCGGTTTACACAGTCAGCATATTGCCCCCAATAATATGGGTCCTCATTTTACTCCCCTCAGAAGGATGGAAGGCTGAGTCAATCTTGAGCCTGGTAAGATTCAGTCTGCCAAATTGAAGGCAGCTGGCAGACAGCAGAAGTATCCTGCAGTACTGCATTCAAAATACTGCTCCACCGCAGTTCTTAAAACTTAAATTAAAAAATTATCTTCATTTTATCTTTTCATAGGAAGGACCACAGATGAACCTTTATTGAATTAGAGTAGTTCATTCATTAGTTAATTGGTACACTGTACTTCATTACAGTTAAGGATTGAAGCTGGCTACAGTAATAAGTCTCTTAGAATAAAATGAACCTAAACATTGAAAAAATAAAATCAGATATTTTTAAAAACCAGTTCCAAAATTAATTTATGGAATTATAAAGCTGTTACCAAATTACCAGTTACTGAGAACAAAAATAGCAATGTGCTTACATTTTATTTCAGTAATGATTAAAATTTTAGGCTACTTAAATGATAGTACTTGGAAGATAAATATGAAGAACTGAATGATTTTTTAAAAAAGTATTGCTTAACCTTGCAAAGACATAAAATAGTTTTTAAATTTTGTTTGAGGGCCTATAAATTTCTAAACTATATTATACTCATCCTTTTTGTTATTGCTGCTGTAACATCCAAGAAACAAATCCTCTTTTAAAAGATCCAGATCTTCTGTGAGTTCCCTTATAAAGCAGAAACATACTGTCATTTCATGTTACATCCTCCTTTTTCTATTTGTATCTTGCAAAATGATGTTGATTGGCATTTCTGTTGAATCCTTACTTCAAAATTTGTTCGCATGATTGGAATGGGAGTAGGGAATGTAGACATACTATAGCTCTGAAGATGAGCTCTCAGGATGAACTTCTGGCATATTAACTTCAGAGTAAGCCCCATCAAGCCAGTAAGAATTCAGAAAAAACACGAATAGCCTTCTATCCTAAATGTGATTTCAGCAGGAGTTTCAAGGAAGAATGTGTTTTTTGGGTTTATAGCCTTGAACTTAGGGACTTCTGCTCTTAATCAGTTTTATAAAACAGCATTCACTTATAGGTATCAATATTTTAGAGAAAGTGGTGGTGTTTTTGGTCTTTCATTATTGCTTTCTAGGGTACTCCATCTTAAAAGTCCGATTTTGCAAGAATCTTCTGAATGTTATCTCCAAGTTTTGAAACATGGATCTCCAGCTAATAGAGCAGAATAGATCTTCACACCTTACTAAATAGCCAAGACCTCCAATAAAAAGTACGTTTAAGCATTACAAATCATGTTTGGTTTAAGTTTTGCTTTTAAAAGATATATTTCAAAGAAGTTTAGCTATTAAAATTCTTTTGTTGGTGAAGGAAAGAGAAATTACACATATTGAAGTCATCCTAATTTTATATTTACAGTTTGTATCTAATATCATTTAGAGAGAGAAAGATGAAGACAACAAGAAGTGTGGGGTTTGCAGGTTTTTTTATCCTATTCTCTCTACATATCAAACTCAAAGAACAGTTCTTGGTCTAATGCAGAGTCATCAAGCTCGCATCGTCACGGTGTCATCACGTGATGTATCGTGACTTCCCCCCACTTCGCTAAACCAGGCATGGGTGTGACCAGCATGTGACACATCTGGTCTGTGGGCCCCAAGTTTGACAGCCCTGGTATAATGAACAGTGCAGAATGTCAGGAAAAAAAACAAGCATGTATGAGCATTCTGAAATTGAGAAGACCCAACCTATGGATTGGATGCAAATGTTGAAAATGAATATTCTTTTAATACAAGAAAAAGCTTACTTGAAATATAGATGGTTAAATTAGCAAAACATGAGGATTCCCTCTTAACTTGCAAGCTATTTAGAACATCAGAACAGAACAGAATTCTTTATTGGCCAAGTGTGATTGTACACACAAGGAATTTGTATCGGTGCATAAGCTCACATATAAACAGCAAGTAATAGGTCATAGGTCATAAACCATAGTTACAATTATTATAAATTACAGACAACTGATAAATTGATAAATAATTGACAAATTATAAGAAACCAATAGGAGAAGGTAGTAGGAAAGATGAGAAAATGAGAAAAGATGAGAACTGAAACAGTAATGTGGGAATTAAGTGTTCAGCAGAGTGATGGCATGGGGGAAAAACTATCTTTGTGTCTAGTTGTCTTGGCATTGCAATCCTCTCTAGCGGCCTCCTGAGGGGAGAAGTTGAAATAGATCATATCCAGGATGTGAGGGGGGTGGATCTGTAGATATTTGAGAGGGGACATTTGGAGAATAAGCAGTTTTCGTTGGCAGATTGGCCCATAAATATTAATAACAATGTCATTGCAGTGGCTTTTGTTTTCAGAGCCTGGGTAACTTCTGTGATAAATTTCGCAGCCACATGGTGGAGATGGTGTCAGATAAAAGTAATATGATTTTTCTAGCCAAAACGTCATTTGTATTCATTCTCTTTAATGCATAGCGATCTTAAAGTTGCTCATAGTCTTAGAATTTTTCCCTTTTCTTCCATCCTGGATTAAAAAATGTGGAGCTACATGATCTGCACTAGGGCAGTTCATTTGTGGTTGGCAAGTCTGGGTTGATGATGATGTTGTTATCCATTTAGTTGTGTCTGACTCTTGGTGATTCTATGGGCCAAGCCTCTCCATATCTTCTGATCTTGCACTATTTCTTTGAGTTGTTCTGTGCTCTGGCTGGTGACAGCTTTGATGGTGTCCAGCCACTGTGTTTGTTGGCAGTATGGTTTCCTTTTACCGCTAACTTTTCCAAGCATAATTGCTTTCCCCCAAATGACATGGCCAAAATAAGTGAGACACTGTTTTGTGATTTTTTGCCTTCTAGTGACATGTCTGGTGTTATATGTTCCAATACTTGCTGTCCAAGGAATATCCAGGAGCTTTCTCCAGCACCACAGCTCAAACAGATTTTCTTCCTATCTTGATTTTTTAAGGTCCAACTTCCAGAGCCATAGGTAGTCCCAAAGGTGCTTTTTCAAGAGGCACCTGGACTTTGGTTTTTCTTTGAAGACATTTCACTTCTCATCCAAGAAGCTTCTTCAGCTCTCTTGGATGAGAAGCGAAACATCTTCAAAGAAAAACCAGAAAGTCCAGGTGCCTCTTGAAAAAGCACCTTTGGGACAACTATGACCTGGATGACTGAGAATCTCAATAGACACAACCATAGGTAGCTACAGGGAACACAACAGAGCGGACTAACCACATTTGGTTGTCAGGCTAATGGTCTTGCTTTCCCAGGGTCTAACTGATGTATCTTTTAGGAGTACAGTGAATATTAATGACAATTACAGATAGCCTTCAACTTATGACTGCTTGCTTAATGACCATTTGAATTTACAGCCAACCTTTAAAATAGGACTTACAACCCCAATTCAAAGTTCCAATGATTGGGTCCCCTCCATAGTCATGTAACCAAACTTTGGGCATTCAGCAACATGGGTACATTTACAGCTGTTTGTTGCCTCCTCTGGCCACAGGGCCACATTTTATGATGGTTTTGACAAAACAAACAAACAAACCAGCATTTCTGGCTTTCAGCAAAACCATACCCATAGTGAACCATTGGATTGCTTGCCGTCTGTGGTGTTTGCTTAGTTTTTTTAATTTGAAGCTTAATTTGAAAATTGAAACTTGAATACACGAAACTTAATTCTCATATATTAGAAATCGGTTTCCTTTGTTGCTGTATGTATTAAATTTTAAACACAAATGGACACAAATCTGAAATATGCTCTATCCTCTCATTAAGGCATATACACCAATTCTGTATTGGGTCTATTAGGAAGTAAGCCTCCAAAGTTCTAGAAGTTCTAGAAGAAAAATTTGGTAGCATTAAGAGACTGCTTTCCCATGCAGAGTTTAGCATGGCAATTAGATTTCCCTGGATTTAGGTCTGATAGCATAAATATGGAAAGTTTTTTTTAAAATCAGTGATAATGAGCAATTATTATAGTATTGTTTTTAAATATTATTTTGCTTTATAGAGGATCCATTACATTATGGACATGTCCTATGCTAAGACTTCTTACATCATGATTGTGTTACCAATATGCCTATAGATGTCTCTCTTGATACCCCAAGGATCCTGCTCTGTCTGACATTTTCATTTTAAAAAATAATAAATATTGAAAAATTGGGAGCTGGCATGTAACAAGTGGATGCAAGTATGAAGCATTGTATTTATTTCCAAGAATGCTTCTGGACTCCAAATAGACCCCATAACGATGTTCAGAAAAAAAAATAAAAAATGTTTGCTAATACAATCGGGATTAGAATGGGGTACAGATTCACTATTAAAGATTTGTGAGACAATGTGAACAGTTATAACTTGTTTCTTCAAATACCAGGGCCCTTGTATTCTCATATATATGTGGGTCAGAAGGACCCCCCTACCCTACCCAAGAAAGGATGGGGGTTGCCAGCTATGGGTTTTTTTTCTACCAGTCTAAAATCAGTCTTCATGGTCCTAAACTCAATGCATGTGCATGACTTAAAGGCATTACCTACCAATAAATAGGAGATTAGCTGCGGCTTGTATATTTCCTGATCATGTCTCATTTTTTTTCAGATGGCTCATTGTTATCCTGTTTCCTTTAACGATGGGACACTCTAATGAGTTTGCCATCTGACATACATCTGCTTCCTGTTAAACAATATATTCATTCTTCCAGAGCTGTTAAACTCATCTGTTATCCTATGAGAGTTGTATCTTTGCCTTGAAAACAGCAAATACAAGGGGATTGCTATATATTCTGTTTGCCTTTGAATGCCTCCCTCTTTGTCCTCTTCCTTATGGTCATATTTTGGTAAATCACTCTAGAATGGATTGAAAATCATAAAACTGAAGTGAGTTTGCATTTTTTGGGTACAAAGATACAATTAGAAATGGCATTTCATAAATTGATATCTCCCAGTTCCTAGCTGGAAAACATAATCTTCATTTTCATTATAGCATATTCCAAATATAAATAATTTTAAATCAGAACACACAAAACTTACCAAAGTGACTTGTGGCTAGATACCTATTGTAACATTTTTGCAAATAAAACAAACATCTATAGTAGACCTAAATCGTAAACTACTGTATACTGCAGTATTTCTCTGGATTAATCCTAACAGTGAATAAGTCTGTTGTGCAAGTTAGTTGCAGAAAAATGTTAAAAACTGATAATTTTCTTCCCTTATTGCATACAAAAGAGGAGATATGCTGTATTGCTATAAATTTCCCTTGTAATTTTATTACAACTTAATTTATTGTGGAACTTGCTCAGTAAGGCTTCAGGACTGTTGACATAAGGATAGCCAGGTCCTTATTCTGTTATTTGTCTGACTCAGCTTGAACCATAGGTGACAATAAGCTAATGGCATAGACATGGGGCATGCAAGTTTGTTCATGGGCTAAGAAAATCTTGCACTCTGAGGGCACTGATAGAAAAGAATATTTGTTTAGGGTTGAAGTGTGAGGTCCTTGGTGCTCCCTGAGCTTGGTTGCTTTCTTGGAGATGTTTCATTACCAAACTAGGTAACATCATCAGTGCTAGTAAGGAAGTAGGGTTTGCTCTCATTTTATGTACTAGTGGTTTGCCCTGACATTATTGATGAGAGGACTTTCTTGCTAGCATTGATGATGTTATATAGTTTGGTAATGAAATGTCTGCAAGAAATCAACCAAGCTCAGAGAGTACCAAGGACTCTATAGTCTGAGAACATCTGAATCTGGACAGGTTTGCTTCTTACATTATGAGAGTCTTGTATTTAACTCTGCAGTTCTGTGCTGTTCCTTCTTGGCTAAGTTGAGAATGCTGTGGATGGGTGCCCTACCTTGGCGCCTGCTTGACCCTATCCTCATGATATTAAGTAAGATGTGAAGATATATCTTCAGATATTAAGCAATTTAAGAGATTTTTGATTGCATTCTTCTTTGACTGTCATGCTCAAAGATAAGTCCTTTCTTCTCACTCTTGTAACGTGAGTGCTGGTTTGGGTGGGTTTTTGTTTGTTTTGTTTGTGCACACATGAGACAGACTAATAGATGGCAGTATATCCTAACAGTCAGCTGTCCATACATGTGCTTCTGTTCTTGAACAAGGCAATTGAAATTCAGCTCTCCTTCTTGTCTTCCCCACACAAATATCTCTGAGATGACCCATTACTCTACCCTGAAATTTCTGCCCATTCGCATTTGCCTAATAGCATTGTTCTGCTAATGTCACAAATTGCAGTTATTTCATGTGATGACATTTGAACGTTCTTTCAGTTCAGTTTTGTGTATGTTCGTGCACATGTGCACGTGTGTGTGCATTAACTTTTCTGCTCTTTTCTGTCTCTCTCATGGAGGGATGGAGTAAAACATTCATTGATGACTTTCCAGAAATACTCAGAGTGCATCACATTTACTGCGATTTATGAATTGAAATTAAATGGTGTTGAATACAATTTTTTTAAAAAATAGGAAAAGGTTACATAAAATGGACCAATGAGAGGAGCAAACAGAATCATCACTTCAGTGTTTTCAAAGTGGCCACAGACTGAAATAGTTCCTCTGGCAGGAGATTGTTTCCGTGTTTTGGAACGTTCAACAGGGTTGAAGGGAAGCCTTTGAATTCCTCCCTCTTTCTCAGTGAGGCAGAATGATTCCAGATGGAAGACATAAAATGTCAGGTATGTTAATTGAGCATGTCTGAAAGCCACAAGCCAAATAGGGGTCATGCTGGTCACGGCTAAGATGAGGGCCAGAAGATGTGTGCTCTGGATGAGACTGAGTGGTATGGCGCATGTCTTTTTATGGGTGAGAGGCGCAAGCACATGGCTGTGTACTGTACATCTGAGGAAGGTTGACTGAATGAACAAAAGAGAAAAAGTCTTACCAAGAAAGTCCAAAGCCAGAGGAAAAGCTAAAGAATAATTCTGGTCCATGAGCATGAAATATAATCCAAGAAATGGACACAAAGAGACCTCCCTCAAACGAAGATGTCTATATTTCTACTGCCTCCAGCATTATCTCGAAATCAAGGACTCTTGCATGTCTTCTGCATCTGAAGCCTGAAAATGGGAATATTGGGTGGATTTCTACCTTTGGGAAAGACCAGCAGCCAGAAATAAAGGTGTTTCAGAAGATGTACCTGGTGCAAGCCTCTTCTGTTGGCCCTGGGGTCTTAGAGGATGAGGTATCCTCCAAAATGAGAAGGAAATATCCAGTACAGTCTTCCTTATTGTTGATGTATATTTTACTTGAAAGCTGGGGACCTCTGGTGCTATTGAGATAGTTTATATGTGGTCAAAAAGAGTTATCAGCCTCTACACTTCCATATTGTTTTGCTCCATGTGTTTTTTACTTACAAAACAGTTTCCTAGAGTTTGCATTCTACAGCAAGTTATCTCTCATTGACTCCAGAAGCAGGTCTACAAAATCTTTTGCTGACATCTTCCTAATTCTGGCCTTGCCTTGCTCAGGAAGGCATATATGCTTGTTGACTCCATCTAAAACTTACGGAATTTCAACAGATTTTAGCTCTGTCTCCCTCCTTGCCCTTTCCGAGTAAGTTCTAGATTCATCTAAAAGACCAGCCTATCCCTCTAACCAATATTGTTGTCTATCAAAGCCCCCATGAAGAGAGAATGGAAGCTCTCCAGTTGGTCAAGGCAAATATACTATATGTCATAGCTGAATACATAGCTTAAGGTGATCCACAACATGGCTACATGGCTGCGAAAACCTGGTCCTGCTGAGCCTTGATCTCAGGGTGTTCAAGCAGATCACATTAATTTTGGGAAGCCAACAAGAGATATAGTAACCCCACCAAGTATAAGGTCAAGCAATTCATCTCATGCTTTGCAACTCCACTGCATTGGGTCATTTTGTCAACCTAGTCTACTTACAAGGATAGTAAAACCACGTAGACCGTCTTTTATCTTGAAGAACTTACACCATTCACTTATACACATTCACATAGTTCCACAGCAGTATTTGCAAGAAAAAATATGTAGCCTGCCTCTCCTTCCTGCATTTTTCAAGTTCCCTGTCTTTTTCTGCTTGATATTGCAAATCTTGAAAATGGTGTATCTCCTTCTACTGCAAGGGTCATCCAACCTTTTTGTAGCTATGCTTTGAACTGAGTGAGAAGGAAATAGGCACCATGGATTTGCAATTGGGATCTTCGCTGCAGGCCCAGTTCTCTAATCCAGGTGCTGAAAGCCGAATGAGAGAAAGAAAGATAGGCCATATCTATTCACCTTCTGTACATCACTGACTCTACCTGTGGTAGACTACAATTCCCATCATCCCTAGTTGCCAATCTGGTTGAAGTTAGCTGATGCATATTTCCATCCTACCGCTGTTTTCAGGAGTGAGCGGGACTGGTAACCATGATGGAGTTTTTCAGTACAGTAATGGAGGAAGAGGAGATGGTTATAGAAACACAATTTTCTGATTACCAATAAACATTTCTGTACCATTGGCATTAGGAAGTGCATGGGTTTAGAAAAGAATTTGACTTTTGATTTTTGTATTGCCATTGTTGTTTTGTTTAATTCTTTGTTTTTATTTCTTCTTTGCTCAACAAAGGGAAAATGCTTCATGACTAAATGTAGATGCTGAGTTTACATGTGATTGCCAAAACTTTGCTTTTCTGGAGTCTTCATCTGTTTAAGTTCTGCTTGGTGATATATTTAGCCTCTCTACAGAAAAACATAGCTGCACCTGTTGAATTAAACAAAGCCTGCTGTTACTGTAAGGTGAGCTACTTCTCTCCGGAGGCTGTTTACACAGATCTTCTCTTCCAGTATTTACTTTAGAGTTTTGCTAAAGGACTTAATTTGGAAGGCAGAGACTGTCCTGCTTCAGAAACAGACAGAACCTGAATAAACAAATGCTTGCTGCAGATTAGTAAGAACATCTGTAGTTTTTAGATTGTTTTGAGAGTTCATGCCATTGTTTTCATTTGGGGGGTGGTATACCTCTTGTTTGTCCATTTTTTCTTCTTCCCATTTAAAAAATATTAGTAACAAAGGATGAGGCCGGAAGGCACAGCTGCAGTAGGCATGTCATGCCACTGTTTTAATTTTACATTACAGGGCCCCAGCAAAAGAGTGACTTTATTGTATCGTAGAAGAGAATAAGGCCACATGTAAATTCCAACCACGGACATCTGTTTCCTCTTGATGCGAAGAATTCTAGAATTCTGAAGGCTATTTTATTTCTCAAGGAATCTTTCTCAAATTTTGCCTCTTTTCAACAAGCTGTGTCTGTTGTGGGCTTTCCAAAATGCTGTTCAACATCAGGATTTACAGAGGGCCTGCTTAGGCCCCGAAGTAGGTTGTTTCTCATCTGTTTTGTTAAGGTCCACATTGTCTCCCAGCTGATTTGCACAAATGAACTGCAGCGAATTCCCACACTTGAGGATAACCGCAATCTATCTTGTCT
Source organism: Pseudonaja textilis (assembly GCF_049901715.1). NCBI lineage: Eukaryota > Metazoa > Chordata > Lepidosauria > Squamata > Elapidae > Pseudonaja > Pseudonaja textilis. The sequence goes on from NC_141991.1 coordinate 29,759,572, forward strand.
GACCTTTTAAACTTACGCTGTAAGAGGAATACAAAAGAACGCTTATGCATTGTTGAACATACCATTTTTCAGCCTTTTATTATGGAGGCATAAGAAGCTTCCGTAGCTTTTAACAGAAATGTTTGGTTCCTTTATCCATTCATGCTGTCTATTAGGTGGAAACACAGAATACCAGAGTTGAAAGGGACCTTGGAGGTCTTCTAGTCCAACCCCAGTTCAAGCAGGAAACTTTATGCCATTATGGATAAACGACGGTCCGAAACATAAGTTCTGCAGTTTTCTATTTTAGAGGGGTTCATTGGAACAGTTGGCTTTTCTCTACAAATAGGAGTGGCAAAATCTGTGGATTCTAGAAGGATCAAAAGGCTTTATGCTCTCCATTGACCCGAGAATGGTGGCAAGTTCTCTTAATAAATCCTGATGCTTAAATTTAAATTCTACATTGTCCCGGACCATTTTTAGATTATATGCCATAAAGTTGCAGTTGACTCTTAGTGACCGTTAGATTTTCTTCAGGAGAATGGAAATTTGAATGGTAAATGCAGCTTTTCTTATAAAAATTTCACCTGAACATCAAAAGAATTTAAGATTTCAATTAAAGCTAATCAGATTTAGATTGTTTGAGACCATTGAGTCCCAAGAAAAGCGTTTTATTCTTCTTGCTATTATCTAAAATCATCCAAAATGCCCTACATTGGTTCGTTCCTTCTTTCCTTCTTTCCTTCCTTCTTTCCTTCCTTCCTCCCTCCCTCCCTCCCTCCCTCTTTTAAATCTCAGTGTGCTTATATTGAATCTGTGGCTTTCACATGCTGCTTTTTCATTGAGAAGATACGGATAGATTACTACAGGGGTCTTCAAACTTGACAACTTTAAGGCTTGTGGACTTCAACTCCCAGAATTCCTCCTCCAGTCATTTTAGCTCAGGAGTTCTCGGAGTTGAAGTCCACAAGTCTTAAAGTTGTCAAGTTTGAAGACCCTTGGATTACTTGATTACTAGATTTAGTTGTATGCCGATACAATTCTCTAATCATAAAGGCAGAATCATCAATTTTAGCACATTTTGCTGGTACATTATAAGTGTGCAACCAATACTCAATTTCACTCTAAATGTTATTTGTAAGTTATTTACTGTCTTGCAAGCCAGTGTACAATTGCACCTACCCCACCTCTAGAAGATATAAGCAGTGTTTTGGCATCCACTTAGGAAACTCTTTCATATTAACTATTCATCATGGCATAAGTTTTCACAGGCTCAAGCGTTTAGAAGTAGGTCATTTAGAAGTCAAAGTTGATGTACCACTAAATGCATATATCACTTCAAATTCTGTGCTTCTTTTATGACTATAATTATGTGCCATAGGGGGGCTGACAGCATCTGTCTTGTTCCAAAGCACATAAATGTTTGCATACTCTAAAGCAGTTCATTCAAGAAGGTGAGCTTCCATTTATATTCATGGAGGCTTCAACACTCTAGAAAAAAAATATTTGGGGGAAGTAGACTTTGGTAGGCCATGATGAGAGTTGGTGGTTTCTCTGCTATTCTAGTGAAAATGAAATGTAAGACGAGATACAGAAGGTTCAGAATTATATCAAGTTTTGGTCCTAAACATAATATAGATCCCTGAGGAAATGAGTCAACATGGTCAAACATTGAAAGACTCTGTACTCAGCATGTTTGAATCCTACATAGAAAAGAAATGAATGCAAGCTCCAATCCAAAGAATAGAATCAAATTGAATGGGTCACTAAATTGTCATGGCAAAACCAAAAGCATAAACAAACATCTAAAGATCTATGCCAGTTTTTGCTCTGATAAACACAGCTACTCCTCTGAAATTTGTCACCCGGAAAAGACAGTTTACTGAAAGTATGTTCTTTCTCAGAACTAAATCTTTTGAAGATTATTGACAATGCTTCACCATTCAGACAAGCAGTAGAATTCTAGTCCAGCCAAATTTGTTGGTTAAAAATGATGCCCAATAAATTATGTGCTAATTTGGTAACATGCACAACTGCTATTCTCAGAAACAAATGCAACTTCCCTTAAAATATAGTTGGAGTTTATAAATATAGACTTTAATAAGAGACGCTATACAAAGAGAAGTGAAATTAACATGGACAATTAAAAGCTGTAAACCCTGCAACATTTGTTGCCATAAAATAGATGATATTAATCTCATTGGCTGCATAGTTAGCCAGATGTTTAGACTGTATGTGACATTCTCTTCATTTATTGGGCCTTCCAAAGGACCTTGAATAGGCAGCTGGTCTTTGTTAGTGTTAAAAGTATTGTTGCAAGATTTAAGCTCTTCCAAGTAAAGCTTTCTTTTATAATTGGCTGGTGTGATTTTGTCTATACCAATGGTATTCAGCTGGTGCTCCAGTTGTTTTGTGACTCCATCCAAATAATCTTACTATTAGTACTATCTTTACTTTCTTTAGCCACTGTCATTCAACTTCAATTTGCAGGTTTTTATATTTTGTGATTTTCTCCAAAGATTTACTTAAAGTCAAACAAACTGTTGAAGAAGAAAAACACGCATTGGCTGATTATATAAAAGAAGTACAAAACAAGCATTGATGCAAGTTAAAAACTGGAACTTACTACATGTACAGGAACCAAGACATCAATATATCAAAAGAATGTAATAAAAACAAGAATATTGGCAGGGAAAAGCATTACATGGACAATTCCTACAAAAGACTGAGGGGAAAGTGGATAAAGCTAAAACCTGGCTGTGGCTTAAAACTGGAACACTGAAAAAAGTAACTGAAGGCTTCATTTTCATTGCTCAAGAGCACGTTATTTGAACTAATGCGATTGAGGTCAGAGCTGAAAAATAAATGATTCAAAGTGCAGACCAATCAAAGCAACAGAAGAAAGAATAGAACATATACTTAGATCATGTAAGAAGTTCGCACAAACTGATTATAAATTGACATAATACAGTTGCCAAAATGATTCACACTAACATCTGTAAAAATTATGTGCTTGTGATAAAAAATTGGTGGGAACATACAGTTGAAAAAGAAATAAAAAATGAGCAGGTTAAAATAGTGTGGGATTTCCAAATACAAACTCATGCAATCTTGGCCCATAATACACCACATTTAATTGTGCTTGAAAATAAAAAATATAGATAATTGATGTGGCAATATCAGAATATAGTGGAATAAAAGACGAAGAGTTGAAGTTAAGAAAGTATCAAAATCTGAAAATTGAAATTAAATGATTACGGCATAAACCAGCCTCCTAGTAGTTATTGTCAAATGAGTACTATACCAAAAAATCTTGGACAGCACTTAAAAAAATCTATGCATTGACAAAATTCCCATCAAAAGGCCACATTACTTGAATCTGCACATATACTGTACTACACCAATGCATTATGACATCCTAAATTCTTGGGAAAAATTTGATGCATATGAAGGCTGACACCAGCTAAAGAACTGGCAGATGTGGTTTATTGTTATGAATATTATTGTCATTATTCTGGAATAAATGTATATGTGCTTGATCGAGAATTGACATTATTAATCTGTAAAACGTTCTGCAATAATTGATGTCTGTCTGGAAGTAATTCCATATTTGTCAGCTCTGCTGAATAATCAGTATAGTCATATAACTTCAAGCCAAAGAGTTGGTACTGCAGAGTCTGTTTTCTGTGAACATTGTAGGGGAGTCGATGGAGCCAGCCAGCCTTTTCCTGGCAGAAAGTTATGCACATGTGGGAAACACATTTTCAGTGTTGTTTTAACATATTTCAGGTGTAAATAGAAATGCTTGGCAGGACGTGATGATTTTCTGTTTCAGTGATTTCGTTAGGAAAATAATCACAGAATGCAATCAGTTCGCAAACCACCCAAAGAAGCTTGCAGCAAGCAGCAAGAAAAATCTTTTCTGGTGCAGGACATTGTAATTGCTTTAATTATGGTGAAGTTGTAAAAGGAAAAAAAAAGCTTGTGGTAAATCCAATCTATTTTTGTCAGTCTTTGAATGACCTCCTAAAGAAAGCGGGCTTTGTATCTTTGTCTCAGTGTTGGAGCCTCCCTTTTTCTCTTTACGGGTATTCTGTGAAGATGGTGTCAAAACATAGACTTTTGTTTTTTTTAAACAGAGGATTTTACGATTTATGTAGAATTGCAACTAAGGAGAACAAATTGCATTGGATTTCTGTCATTCCTTTCTTTACTGTAGGAGGATTTCTCTCATAGTCTAGGATGAGCACGAAATGAATGTCAACCATGAATGTCTCAAAGAACTCTGTGAATATGCCAGAGTTCATACTGTCAGACAGCTGAAGGAGGTGAACATGTAATGGAGTAGAGCTGCTCAACCTGTTATTAGTGACTCCACATAGACAATCTCCAGAGGCCTTAGGAAAGACTCAAATGTTACTAGTTTTCGGAAGGCCATTAGAGAGGGATATAGCCATCTTTGGGAGATAGCTCTTCCAGAATAGGAGAGCCACTTTAAAGCTCCCCCACTGATCCAAATTACGCTTGAAAATGAAGCAATAGCCAATGCAAGTCCCAGAGGGGTACTGTCACTTGACAGTACAGGTCTTGCCTGCAAAGCATAGGTCTCTGCATTTTGAACCCGTTGAACTTTTCAGGTGGTCTTCAAGGAAAGCCCTATGCAGAGAGAATTATAGCAATGAAACCATGAGATGATCAACCACAAGTAGCTGTCCGTAATGCATCCTGTTCCGGGTAAATCCTCAACTGGTGTACCAGTTAAGACTGATACAAAGGCCCTCTTGATAACATCCTTCATCTCTGGCGAGTTTGAAGATAACTATTCCAGCAGTATGAGTTTTGAAAGACTGCCCTCATTGCAAGACGACAGCCCGGTTGCGAATCACTTTATATGTTCCTGGAATCAGTAGGCTTCTAAATTAATAAACACTCTGTTTTTCTTGGATTTAGTCTGAGCCTGTTCTCCCCATTCAGGTTCCTAGTCCTGATTGAGCCACTACAAAAAGGTACCTCCAATTCTCAATCCTTGCAAGTGGTCCAGAAGGATACTATGGCCAAAAAATACCCTTTAATATTTTTTGACCACAGCTCTTCCCGTCCAAGTCTCAGCTCAATCATCAATGAGTTTTGTGCAGTACCATATAAATAAAAAGCAATATTGATTCCATAGCAATTGGAGAAATCCTATAGCTTCTCTGCCAGTATCCTGGTTCTTGCATTCTAATCCAGGTGTTTTATTCAAAGTACATTGAAGTAAGGCTTCCTGGATGAGGAAGAAATGTAACTGTCACATCAACCAAAGCTGACCATGGTTTCCTCTTGCTGTTCATGGAACTGAAACCATTCATTAAATTAGAAAGCATGTAGAAAATAGAAATAGAATAATGTCATTCTATGTTAGTCCACATTATAAATTGCATAGAAAACACTCATGCCACAGAAAGTTAATATACGCTGTAGTTTAATATCACAAACAGTTGCTCATAGCTGAAAGTGGGCACAAAAAAGAGAGAGTGATAGATTGCAGTTTTCTAAATGTCAATCAAAATAAAATAGCTTGGATGAAGTATGCAGACTAGATGTCTAACTATTTAATAAAAATGAAACATTCTGAAATATTTGCACCAAGGTCCTATCAAATCCTTGGACTCCACAGAAAGTTCTGGTCATAACTGACATGCATCAGTTTAACAATAATAATACTTAAATATTTATCCCCTTTATCTGCAAACTTTAAAAAGATCCATACCAACATTCATAAAATATTTTGGAACATGCTTTCTTATTTTCCTTCAAATCACAGTGTAACTTTAAACCTATATTTATATGTATAGACCAGTTTTCTTGTTAAAAAAAGTCTCAGCTCATAATAGTAATAAGCTTTGCTGCAAAATGCAACCATTCCTAACATTTTTCAGCCAGCTCACTAATAACGGTATTGATTTTCAACTTCCATGGCAACGAACTACTTCTTTATCTCATCCCTGGCATTATTGTTTGAGATGCATAAAATGAGATGAATGGCTAATCTAGTGAATTGTGGTTAATCAGTAGTGGTTTATTGTGTGGGCTCCTTTTTCCTTTATTGCTCTCTATTTTTGAAAAACAATGGGTTTAGAACTCAGTGTCATGAATGAAGTGGATTGCCTGGGGAAACTGGAACTCCAGGAGGCCTTGTTTGTGTATCCGTTGGCCTTTGTTACTTTGGAAAGTGGCTGGATTAAATGCTGCAGTGAAACCAGAAAAAGAAAAAGTGTTAAGACACATCATTTATCCAAAAGAAGGTTGACCCCAATTTTGAAATGACAATTCCCCTTCCCCCCACAAAAGTAGGAGTGCACAGGAACAAAAATTATAAACATGCCCCCAAATCCATGCCCAACCTCTCTAGTTGCTTTCAGCTGAGGGTAAATTTCTATCTACACCGTTCATCTTATCTTAATGACTGTGGGCATTTTATTAAAAATGTAAAAAGAGACTTAGTAAAAAGAGTTAAAAAGTTAAGAATGACAAAAATTAAGAGTCTAAAAAATTGGGGTGGCAGCTCCAGCTTCCATCCATCCCCAGGGCTGCCTGCTACTCTAGACCCCTTATGCCAGTTGTCAGAAGAATCTTGACACACTTCCAGAAGGCCAGAAGGTTGGAGTTGATGGAGGTTGGAGATTTCCTTGTAATATGTAACAAATGTAACATAACATATACACATACTCACACACAACAAATTACATTGCGCAAAAAACAAAGAAGAAGGAGTCAAACTATTCTCCAAAGTACCTGAGGGTAGGACAAGAAGCAATGGGTGGAAATTAATCAAGGAGAGAAGTAAATTAGAACTAAGGAGAAATTTCCTTACAGTTAGAACAATTAATCAGTGGAACACCGTGCCTTCAGAAGTTGTGAATGTTCCAACACTGGAAGTTTTTAAGATATTGGATGACCATTTGTCTGAAGTAGTGTTGGGTTTCCTGCCTAGGCAGGGGGTTGGACCTGAAGACCTCCAAGGTCCCTTCCAACTCTGTTATTCTATTCTATTCTATTCTATTCTATTCTATTCTATTCTATTCTATTCTATTCTATTCTATTCTATTCTATTCTATTCTATTCTATTCTAACAGGATGGGGGTGGTAAATAGGACCAAAACAAGAGAGAAGGAAATGAATCTTTGTCAACTGAATTTACTTCCCTTTAAAATAAGGCATCCCATAGATGAAATTATTTTTACCGCATTTTCTATATACAATGATCATAGATAACACATACAGCATCCTTTCCCTCTCCTCTTTTCGCCTGAAAGTGAGAAAAAAAGAAAAGAAAGAAGGAAGGAAGGAAAGAAAGAAAGAAGGAAGGAAGGAAGGAAGGAAGGAAGGAAAGAAGGAAGGAAGGAAAGAAAGAAAGAAAGAGAGAAGGAAAGAAAGAAATTTATGGAGAAAACATAAAGAGAAGGGTCATGGCAGTGAAAAGGAAGAAAAGAATGAGGAGGGAAGGGCTAAATTGGATGGAGAAGTGGGAAGGATAGCAGCGATGAAACAGGGACATAAAGAGAACCCATATAAATAAAGACATTAAATGTGAGCAGGTGGGGAGAACTCAGGACTCATTTTTGCTGTTTCTCTAATCCATTTTAGCCCCCCTTTTTGTTATAAATGGGCAATGTCTGAGCAGGACCAGAGGGTAAATGTTTGCAGTGAGGCTGGAGAGGAGAAAAACCACTGTGGGGTCCTTGGTAGTCTTTGAGCTTGGTGGTTTTCTTGTAGACGTTTCATTACAAAACCAATTAAGATAACCAGTGCCTCGGTGCCTTTATTTCTGTTGTGTCATCCATTGATTCCAGTTTTCTTGTAGTCTCTAACAGACAAGGCAGAAAAAAAGTCATTTTCAAGTGTGTGTGTGTGTGTGTGTATGTGTGTGATCTTTGAGTAACATTTAGTTGTTTATATTTCAATGGTGAGAGAAACGCCTTGCATTTTTGTTAGATAAATTAAGCATGTGGGAAAAACCTTTCTGTATTTTGCTAAATATTTTGTTAATTAGATCTCTTGGTAAACCTACCTTTATGCAAGCTTTCTAGGGGTCCAGCCTACACTTTCCCTTTCACACCAGTATTCGTTTGCGTTTAGTGAGGGTGAAAACACAAGCATAACAACTGATCCCACAATACTGCTTTACTATGAGTGCGTTAATGTATTTCCTGGAATAGTTGTTCTGAAATTGACCTCTGGAGCTTAGATGATTCTGTAGAAACTCCAGATGGTTCAGAAAGACCTCTGCAAGTTAAAAAAAAATATTACTCATTATGCACTGAAATACTTTGCAAAAGGATTTAATTTCATTCAGTGTTAAGTTTGTGAGAATACAGAATAACTCTTCTAGAATACAGAAGAGTTCTTCAAGTCCAACCACCTGCTCAGGCAGGAAATCCTATACAGATAGTCCTCAACTTACGACCCAAAATTTTGTTGCTAAGTGAGATAGTTGTTAAATGAGTTTTGCCTGATTTTATGACCTTTCTTGCCAGAGTTGTTAGTTAATTAGTGCAGTTGCTAAATTAATAACCTGGTTGTTAAGAGAATCTGGTTTCCCCATTGACTCTGCTGGTCAGAAGGTCGCAAAAAATGATCACATGACCCCAGGATATTGCCACTGTCATAAATCTGAGAGTCCGACCATCCAAATTTTGATTATGTGGCCATGGGGATGCTGTAGGGTCATATGTGTAAAAATGGTCTTAAGTAGCTTTTTTTTCCAATGCTGTTGTAACTTTGTAAACAAAAGAGTGTAATTTGACAGCTACCGGTAACCATGCTTTTTTGTATATGAATCAACCTGGGAAAAGCCCAGTATATTTCTCTCTCAATCAGATTCTTCTCATATATTTGCAATCTGATATAATGGGGTGACCATTCGCTTGTATTCTGACCAAGGCTTATGGAGACACTAAAAGACACACATTAGTCCCCAAGCCCTTTTTTCTTTATTTCAATGGCTGTAAATTTTAGTCATTCACAGCCCGTAATTAAACAGTTTGTAAATAGTCCCATGGAAGTCTACCAAAGTCCTTCAGGATAAGTCTAATAAGCATGCACCTTTATCTTCCTTGAAATGCTGCCAATGACTAAACATCTCATTAGTTATACAAGGCCAAAATGGAACACAAATTCAACACCAAGCTACAGGTTTCAAACCGACCAGTATGAACAAAGTTGCTTCCTGCAAAGAGTCCTGCTCCTTGCTCCTCCTTTATGTCTTATGGGAGGGCCAATCACCTCCAAGCCTTACTCCCGAGTTTCCCTTTTTGTCTTAACTTTTCTTGCCTTCTGGAAGCTCTGCGCACAGGCACACTGGGAACAGGCTCCCCTTGTTCCTCTGCCTTGCTGCTGCCAGATTCTGGAGGCTCCAGAGTCAGCACATAACTCCCAGATGGTCCTGGCCTCATCTCTGTATCAGATGCAGGACCCTCGTCGGAGTCCTCCCCAGACTCCCATGTTCCTCCCCACTGTCCAACTGTGCTGTCGTCTCTGCAGGCGGCCGACAGACCACAACAGCTTGTAGAAAAGCTATTCAGAAAATGTTGGCTATAAATATTCTGTTTGTGACAGTAAAATCTTAGTACAGAAGTAGAATTAATGAGAATTACTAATGTACAAGATCATGTACAACTTTGACTCTATCATTACATAGAATGAAGTGACTGCTTTGGGCAACAAAGGCACCAAGAAAGAAGGCAGGGATTTGGCAAACCAATGTTATTGTGCTACACAATAAGCATTCTTCTCCTAAACTATCTTGCTGCCCTGAGATGTGACAGAAGATGTTCTCTTGCTAATGATGTTGAAGTATTATTCAGTTGTCAGTTTGCTCTGGTGTGTTGGAGGATATCACAACATTTTTGTCTCAAGGAGAAAAATGATTTAATTGGGCTATGACCAGAGGAGTGGTGCTATTAGCAATGGCATCAGATTTAGCCACTGTTGGAAATATAAGTAAAAAACAGGTTGGATATACAAAATGTTTTTCCCCCCTTTTGGAGACCTTCAGTTCATAATTCTATATTTCGTTTATTTCCCTTCCTCAGTGACTAATTATTTTGTTTATTTGTGTTTTTATTTGCAGTTACTTTTCTTACAAGCCACTTGGGAGCTGTGTTATTTTGAAAAGCAAGGAACAAATAATTTAAATAAATTCATAGCTGAGTTATTATGTCCTCTTCATTTCCGTTGTTTATGAAATGGCCAGATCACCTTTGCCCTTCCCATTTCCCCAAAGAGTCTGTTGCAAATGTGTTTCTCTTGGCAAAAATAACTAAATCTGATTTTATGCTATGAACATATTAATGTTTGAGAATGGAGCTAGTTCTGGACTGGCTTTACATGCAGGATATGTGCTCTGCAAAATTTGCCATTGGAATCTGAAACACCCAGTTGCACATCCAATATGAGCATTAATTCAAATTATAGGATAGTTAGTATATGATTGATTAGGAGAGGGTGATGATGGGAATTGCAGTCTGGCATATCTGGAGGCCACCACAGTGGGGAAAGTTGAATTCCTTGGTGACATCAGGACTATTTGACTTTTGCCCGGCAAGAGACAACTGGAATTAAGGCACTATACTGAAACATCAAAATTGGTATTAAAGCAATTCATTTCTTTTTCTATTTCATATTATTTATTTTGTCAACAAGAATCAAATACAAGACAGAAAAGCATACATCCAACACTAACAACTACAAAATAGAAGAAAAACTGTGTACAAAAAAGAAAAAAAATAACTTAAATATCATATAAATTTAACATTAAAGATATAGAATCCACCCTGGCTGGATGTTGAGAGAGAAAAAAAGAACAAGAAACACTGATAAATTCACTCCCTCCTTTACATAATGGGTCTACAAATAATTATAAACTTTCCCATCCTGATTTACTGTGTTAAATGAGCAAAGTGAGGGGATCTCTGTCTGATAATGAAATCAAACCAACATCTGATCATAGTATATATGTTAAAAAAAAAGAAAGTAAAGCAAAACAGCCAACAATTTAGCCCAAACATTTTCGGTAGGGTAACTGCATTATTCATACTATTGTTAATAATATGCAAATATTTCAGGCCTGAGGTCACCTTTAGCTGTTTAAGCATGTCAAAGGATCTCTGTAAAATGGCTGCCATTGGGGCAGAGTTCTTTGTTTCCTGTTTTCTTGGACAGGATTGTACATTTCCAGTATTTTTTTTTCCCTCTAGGAAAAAGTCTGCACTATTCCCTGCTGTCATATTCTAAAATATTTCTTTCCATGCTTGTTTTGCTATCGGGACAGGAAACCTAGGGTGGTAGGTGTTCTGTCTCATTATATGCTGCCCCTATAGACACACAGAACACTGGACATTTTGGTTAAAGCAGTGTTATAAGTTGGTGCTTGGCAACATGTCAATTTGTATATTTGCTGAATTGGGACAACAGAAAGGTAAAGAGATACAATGTTAATCTTTTTAGACCAGTTTACCTGACATGAGTCACATACTCTATAGCTGCTATTTTGTAACTGTTATAGACAGGCATATCTCCTTGGAATACACATTCTTGTCTGGGGTTATTCTTTTATTTAACTTCCTTCTTGTCAGTGCTTTCCTGCTGAGCTGAATACGTGCTTTCCAGCAAGATTTCTTCTTGTGGAAAAATACAAGACAGAACCAAGATAAAATAGTCACACCTGCCCATTACAGTTATATGTCATAACAATCATAAAATGGATCAGTCACATGACCAACCTCATTCTAAGGCTCGAATCATTAAAGAAAGGATGCTAGAGGAGGGACCAAATAAAATGTGAATGACAAAAATTAAAATATTTTTAAATTATTTTAAATATTTGAATTGTCTCACAGCGAGTTGTCCCACAGTAAGTTGGCCATGGCAGATTGCCCATGAGAGTTGGCCGTGGAGAATTGGCTGCATCCAGTTGTTCCATTCTGTGCATTTGATGAGGGCAATGCCAGCTCATTGCCATCTTATGGCTAAGCAATCCATGTAGGCAAGTCTATGGAATGGAGCCAAACTCAGTTCTAAAAAGCCCAGCCCTTTTGCTCAGACGTACTTCAAGCTTATACTGAAAGCTGCAAGGATTAGAAAATTAAACCAGAAACAATTGAAAATTAATAGTTGAAAGGTGGGCTGTTGAATTTTGCATTTCTGTGATGTGAACCGCACACTTATTTAGCAAAAGACAGCAATGTTGCATTTGCTTCAGCAGAACAAGGCGATCATCCAGCTAATTGCCGCTCAGCAACAAGGTAGCAAGCATGAATCTCCTCATAAATATATTATAACTTTTTGCTGTAAAATGAACTGAGCTTTGGTACCTGAAATTGGGGCTTGGAAGAAACTTAATCACAATACTTGAGTTTCATGGCCCTGATAAATAAGAACCGTGTTTGACCTTTACTGTGAGGTTTTGAGATGCCACAAGGGGAATTCTTCCTTGTTTGCGATGCCAAATTTCCTATGAGATTTCAGTCTGTCAGCTTCATGTGCAGCAGTGACATTGATTTCTTCTCCATGCTACTTCCTGCCAATCCAGATAACAAATTTCCCTTAGCAGGTGGCTATCAAACTGAGTTTTGTCTGGTGGAGGAATGGTGTAGCTTCATTTATTAATCATTAGCTGCAATGTGATGAACCAGACCTTAATCTTTAACTCTGCGGGTATTGAAAAAGATGGGGGAGGAATGGTCATGGAAACAGAGCTTTTTCTGATGACAGGGAGAATTTTTATTGTGGAAAACAATAACCCATATTCTAGTTTATTCTAATTTTATTCATACTTGCTTTGTACAGAAAACTCTGTGTTTCCTAACCTTGGTGGAAGAAGTCTTTCTGTGTATTCTTCCAAAGCAGAGTTTCCCAATTTAGTATCTCCCAGATGAGTTAGACATGTTGGAAATTGTGAGAGTAAAAGTCTGAACTTATGCAGGATGCCAAGCTGGGGAAAGCTACAGTAGACTGTCGAGTATTTTTAATGACTCCATTGTTTTTGCATAAGGTAGAACAAACCCCTATGCAAAATATAAAAAAAACACCTCCAGTCTTTGTTAGGACTGTTCATCACTTGAAACTCAAAGACAAAAAGCTCATTTGAGGCATCTGGGACATTCAGCTATAGAGTCTTTGGTGCTCTCTGAGCTTGGTTGTTACCTTGCAGAGGTTTCATTACCTGATGATGTTACCTAGTTGGGTAATGAAATATTTGCAGGAAAATAACCAAGGGACACCAAGAACCCCATAGTTCAACCCTGAGCTGCAAATATTCTCTTCTAATGGTACACTCAGGTATATCAGCCTGCAACTCCTTCAGTTATGTTGTTTTCCTATAATTGTGTGGCTGCTCAGGCTGAAAAAAAAAAGACACACTTGGTTGAAGGAGTTGCACACAGTTGTTATATAACCGTATCTGTAATGCAGATGAGGTATATAATCGTATCTGCCACTAGTACAGGGGTATCAAACTTGTGGCCCACGGGCTGGATGCATCACACACTGGCTATGCTCACCCCCGACTTGGCAAAGGGGAAAAAGTTGTGATACATCACTCATTGTGAGTTTGACACCCCTGCACTAGTATTTTTGATTATTTTGACATATCAGAAAGTAAATGCAGTCTTGGACTTTCATAGACGTTCAAATTTGGGCTAATTTTGAAGCAAGTAACTCATAATTATTATTTTATGAAGAGCTCTCAGCAAGATGAATTGAGAAGCTGAATATACATCCCATTAGTTATTATCTAAGAGCAGACTTTTCATTAAGTTGTGATAGGGCCTCTTGGTTATTAATTTAAAAGTGGCGTCTGAGTTGATTCATTTTCATTGTGCCTCATTTCTTCTACATTTCATACTGTATATTCAGCAAGTCAAGGGGACAGCTGTTTCTGAACCAGGATTTACCTTTAGCCCTTTGAGTGATGTGTAGTTCAAAAAAGAAGTATGAGTCAGTGTGTAAACTAAATTCCAGCTCATTTATATTAACATGGATAGAGTTAAAGGGGTTAATCTTCTGTCATATATTTCACCAGGCTGAGCAAACCATGCCAGTGCTTTGCACAAATCTAATACATAATTATTTTCTGTGTCTGCATCATTAAAAATTGTAATTATGGGAGAAAACTTCTGGAAGCCTTTGAAAACTTTTAGGGACTGTATTTAGTCCCATGACCTCAGGTTAGGTTGCAGTTTCAAGGTCTGACTGAACAGCAAAACTAAAGTGCTTTATGTAGATAGAAACAGCTGAGAAATCATGTTATAACTGCTCTTGTAAGTTTAATAAAATAAATTGATGAACAAAAAACTGGAGTAGCTTTTCTGAATTATGTAGAAGTGTGAAGCATGAACTACATTATTGCAAAAGCCTAAAAACAGAAATTAACTGGGACTGCTGTAACAAATCAGTAATGCAGTAGAGAGAAGAAAAAAGGATGGAAAAAGAAGAAAAAAAAATGGTGGAAATATTGATTTATTCAACAAAGTTATATAGCCACCCAACTTTGCTGTATAGGTGGACTCTGGGTGACATACAACATTTAAAAATCTACTGCCTAATAAAAACCCATTAAAACCCACTCCACCCCCAATGGCAGCAATAATACAATCAAATCAGCCACTTGATTAGCACTATCTCCACTGACAAAGCCCATGTTTTTAGCGCCTTTTCAGGGTAGGGGCCAACATACCCCACCAAGTGTGTTGTTCCATACAGAAGGAGCCACCACTGAGAAGGCCTTTTTTTGTGATCCCACCAGATGACAATCTGTAATCGATGGGACGGGTAACATATCCTGCCTTCTCATCCTGGTGGCCCAGCTGGATATAATGCTGGATATAATAAAAGTCCTTCAAATAGCGAAGCCACGTGAGGCTTCAAAGGTGATAACCTGCATTTTGAATTGTACCCGGTAGGAGATTGGCAGCCAGTGCAGCTCCTGCAAAAGAGGTGTCATAAATGCGAATATGTGCAAATCTAAACTTGAAAAAAAGTACAGGCTGCTGCATAAGAACCCCATTTGTACAACAGCTGAATCTCAGTGCTGACCCCTAAGCCTAGTATTCGTTGGGGAAGTAAGGAGGGGCACCAGAGGGAAAGGAGTCAAAAAAGCCTTATCTCATTTGGTAGTGCGGGATGGATTTCACCCTGCCTTTTCAAAGCCACTTAAGAACACTTTAGCATTTTCTGCAAAGCAATCCATTAAATGGCTTTAACTGTTGTGACCAAGGCTTCCGAGACCATAATTATGCACAGGCTTATTTTAAAAACAAGTTTTGTTCTATTGCCATGCTGGGAATGATTTTCATTCTCAGCTGGTAATGAATTCCCAGAACAGTCCCTCGAGATAAGCACCCACCTTTCTTTTCTGTGAAGTGCTGCCAATAATAGAAGTGTCCAATGAACTAGAAAAAAATCCAACCAAAGTACAAAGAGCTTCAAGAATGAATCTGAAGCGAACGAATGACTTTGCTTCCTGCAAAGGTTTCGTCATCTTTGCCTGTCCTTTATACCTTCTGGGAGAGGCAATCACCTCCCAGCCTTACTCCCAAGTCACCACTTTTTTTTCAGCTGCTCTCGCCTTCTAGCAGCTCTGCACACACGCACACAGGGAACAGGCTCCTCTGGGTCCTCTGCCTCACTGCTGCCAGACTCTGAAGGCTCCTGAGTCAGCACATAACTCCTAGATGGCCCTGGCCCCATCTCTGCATCGGACGCAGGACCCTCGTCTGAGTCCTTTCTAGACTCTCTGATTGATCCCCTTTCTTCCCCACTGTCTGATTCTGCTGCTTGTCTGCACAGGCTGCTGGCAAACCACAACATTAACAACTTCAGGATAGGATCCCACAGTCTCAACTAGATTTTAATGGAGATTTCAAGAGACAGACATTCAGATGTAGGTGGAACCTTTGAATTGCACCTGACAGATTTCTTTATAATGCGTCCCACAACATTATTAGACTTGCAAAAATAGTGTAGCATAAATGCCCATTTCCTCAACTTTTTGAACAGGGAAGTGTTAAAATTGCAATGTACGTGGATTGTATTATGCTGAATTTCCATTTTTGGAAGTTGAAACTGAGAAGGAGACAGATGGTGATGTGGACGGATAACAAATGGTAAAGGGTTGTTTTTTTTTTGAGTGAATATGCTAAATTAATGTTAAGTGGTTACATCTGTTTCTCTGCTATTTTGTTCGAATGTATGTCATCTTCATAATTTTAAAAAAGGGTAAACAGTTTATCTCAGAGTTCTCGAATACATTTTAGTATCGCATTAAATTATATGTCATTATGAATAGCTTACTGCATTCTCACCTTGAGTCTTCCTTATTATACATGTCTGTATAGTTTTCTTAGGCTGACTAGTTGTGACATAAACTCAAATGAAGCTGAGATTGACAGTCTTCCTATAATAATATTTTACATTTGAAAAATTGTAGCTTTTAAGCAATGTAGGTTTTGTAAAAATAGTTTGTCAACATGTTCAAATATCATGAAAAAATAATGAATATACTACTGTAACAGTGGCTACATTGCATTGTAAAATTAAGTACGCTTGTTGATTTCAGAAGGATGTAAGTAGATTACCTGTTTGCAGCCACATTCATAGAACATAATACACAATCATCTCTCAAGGTTGATGTTTTGGTTGAACATGGAGCTTCTTGTGAAAAAAAAAAGATTCATAAACAAAATCTGAAAGGATCTGATGTATTCCACCAAAATTTCAGAGACGAAAAGTTCGTCTACATGGTAAAACTGGCATCCCAGTTTAGCATTACAGACTTAAAAAGGGATTCTCACAATCACTTTCTCCTATCAAAAATATCTTGCAGTTACAGTATCTATGAGTAGTTGTGTTAGATCCCTGCATCTGCTAATGGATTCTGTGCTGCTGTTACGTTCTTTACTGTTGCTGTACAGTAGCTTTGCTGTTATTTTGTTGCTTTCGTTCAAGGGATACCAGAAACTTTAATCTTAAGGAAGTCAGGAAGTTGTGATGGAATGGAAAGGATGTATTTTTTTTGAATTTAGAAATCACAAGGGATTTCAGTAGATTGAAAGAGTAGTCCTCAACATATGACCACAACTTGGACCAAAATTTCTATTGTTAAGCAAGACAGGCTGCAAGTAGTTAAGTGAGACAGATTTGATTTAATGATCCTTTTGGCAATGGTTGATAAGCAAATCACTGCAGTTGTTAAATGAATTGTGTGGTTGTTTCTAGCTTCCCCTATTGTCAAGATCTGGCTGGTAATCACATGTGCCCAGGATGCTTCAACCGTCGTAAATGCATGCTTGTTGCCAAGTGCCTAAATTTTGATCAGGTGACTGTGGGGATGCTGTGATGGTCATAAGTGCGAGGACCAGTAGTAAGTTACTTTTTAGCAGTGCCTTTGTAACTTTAAACAGTTGCTAAACAAATTCTTGTAAATTGTGCGCTACCTGTACCTTCTCAGGGTTCAGACCACAATCATCAAATGGTGAATTTTTAGGATCAGAAATGGGAATTCATCACAGAACCTGGACTTGTAGTAGCTTTTAGTTTCTGGAAACTAGCTGTCTTGCGTCTCTTGGGGTCTCAGCTAATGAGTGGGCTGCCGAAGATCATCATATGCCTTTAACTCTAGCAAAAGAGAATACATCAGTGATGCTTTTGACTGGTTCGGCCCGGTTCTGGCGAGCCAGTAAGAGTGATAAGCAGCGGAGAGCGAACTGGTTCTCTCTGCTGTTGGGCCCACCCACCCGCCCGGGCTCCCATACTCACCTTTATCCTCTGAATTTGAAGCGTAGCTGCTTTGTATGACACAGAATAGTGCTGTGCGGCAGCTGCTGAAGCGACCAGGATTGTGCAGGCTTTCAGAAGGTGAGTTAGAACACCTCTGCACCTGCGTGAAGTGTGCATTTGGCACGCGCATGCACGCAAAAGCATGCTCACCAAGCCACGCCCACCGAACAGGTGGCAACAATATTTGAATCCCACCACTAGAATACATCACTGTGCATTGTCTGTAATTTGCAGCAAACATGTACTATAATGACTGTATCAATGCTCATTGGGGACATTTTGGAACTTGTCTAATGGTTAAGTGCTTTAGTGGTTAAGGTACCAGGCTAAAAAACAACAGACAGTGAGTTCAAATCCCGCTTTAGCTATGAAATCCATCTGGAGGACCTTGGGCCACTCCCTCTCTCTCGTCCCAACTCACCTCACAGGTTTGTTGTTGTGGTGTGCGTAATAGGAGGAGGAAGGTGTGTTGGATATGTTCACCATCTTACATGTGAAAATAATAAAGGCGGAATATAAATAAATGAATGCGGTACATAAATTAAAATTATTCCTTGCATTTTGATATTAAGGAGAGAGCAAAGAGTCTCTTAAGTTGGGAAGAACAGCTTCATGGCCAGTCTTTTCTCCTTAGTAAAGCGAACAAGTGTATATGTGTGTGGAGAAAAAATCTGTTTGCGTGCCTTAAGATGTCCTAACAAGAATGGTCTCCAAAGTTCTGGCTTACTGTTTGAAATGTCTCATTGGCCAAAAATGGTTAAAGCCAGTCTCTTGGTCTAAATATTTATACATTTGGGTTGAAAATAAATGGAACAGCAGTGTTTAGGCCTTTTTTTTCAGCATAGGGCTGTTTGCAAAGGATAGATGGCAACCCTTTGGAAATATAGTTACTTGCACTGACAGTTTGAGTTCCCAAAGGATTTATGAGTTAGAGATCTCTGTTTCCAGTGGTCAGTATTGAACTGAGCTTCCTTGTGAAAATAGCTGAGTCTTCAGTTAAATGTCTCTGCTGAGCTGCAAAGCTGAGCCGGCAGCTAGCTCTTTGGCAAATAGTTTTCTGTGTGTATCTTCTAGGCTATTCTCAGTATTATTTTTCCAGGCTTTAAGTCATTAAAGTTCGCCATACTTGGTAGTGCCACTTCTGACTCTCAGAGCCCACCCTGGCTATAATACTTAACAGTAAGTCAAAGGTTCAGCCTTGTATATAATATAATACTCTGAGATTTATAATGTTAAGAAGCCACAGTTCACTGAGTGAATATTTTTTCCCTAATTTAGTTAGCTAACTGTATCCTACTTAATCATGCATCTCATTTGCCTTTTTCTTTCTTGAACTCCAGATTCCATTCTCTCTTGTACAGTTTCCTGTTTGGGAATCTTTAAAGGTAAGTCCCTTTATATAAAATTCTGTTTCTTTGATATGTTTTTTTTAAAAATATAAACTATTACAGATTAAAAGAAAAGAGATCCCAGTTAAAAGGGCATTGCAGAGTCTTGCAGAAGTAAAAGACCAAGAAAAAAATGAAAAAAATGTCAGATATTTTTACAACAGTTGCGGGTGTTTTGATGAATGTGGAATCACTACAACATATTAATATGCATTCAGAAATTTGTGCTAGAAAGATGGACAAAAATGATTTGAACGGTGGAATTGTAAGATTTGCTTGGATGGACATAATCTTCTCTTATATCACATATTCCTTTCCACAGTTTTCTTTCATTATTCTAAAGCATTATGGTATAACCCTATTATGGTATAACCCTATTATGGTATAACCCAAGTTTCACCATGCTGTGATACTTCTGAAGTGCAGAACTAATTCCATTTGTAGGAGTCCTCAAAAAGAAGCCTGTAGGAATTTGAAAGCCTTCTCTCATCTAAATAAATGGAGTCTATTTCTTCTTCTTTTTTGCAATGGTAATAGTGACTATAGAATTTGGAGTTAACATCCACATATCTGAAAGGCTATACTGATAGATAATGTCAGTATAAATTTGTTTCAAATACACCTTACAGGCTTCACTTAAATATTGATGTCTTTCATCATCATCACCATCATTTTAGCCATTGTCCATCCACTGCAGGATGAAGGCCTCTTCTGCATGTTTCCAACCTATATGGTCCTGAGCTTTCTTTTGCCAATTGGGCCCACAATACTTGCTGATGTCATCAATCCATCTTGTTTTGAGTCTCTTTCGTGGACACTTTTTATCAAGTGAGAGCCATTCTATGACTACCTTGATCCACCTGCCATCAGTTCTTCTTGCTATGTGACCAGCCCTTTTCCATTCCAATTCTTTTACTCCCTTGATGATATTGTATAATTTTGTTTGTTCTCTCATACATGTGGAGGCCTTTCTATCTTGTCTTGTAATGCCAGGCATCTATTTTTCCATCTTTGTGCCACTTGTAGCTTCTGTGTTGTTGTCTTTAGCGTGCCTTAAATATGGGAATGCGCTCTGCCTAATGATCCAGGATAAGGGTCTGGAAGTTCCATTTAAGAGCCATGGTGGCGCAGTGGTTAGAATACAGTACTGCAGGCTACTTCTGCTGACTGCTGGCTGACTGCAATTTGGCAGTTCGAATCTTACCAGGCACAAGGTTGACTCCGACTTCCATCCTTCCGAGGATGATAAAATGAGGACCTTGATTATTGGGGGCTATATGCTGACTCTATAAACTGCTTAGAGAGGGCTGTAAAAGCACAGTGAAGTGGTATATTAGTCAGTGCTATTGCTATTAATGCAAAACGGAGGAATTAAACTGTTCACAGAGCAGAAGTATAATATGCACCATTTTAGGAGCTCACATAACTGCCTGCACCACTTATTCTCTATTAGCTGAAACTTCCAAATACTTGTCAAAGGCAGCCCCATGCACAGTGCACTGCAGTAGTTCAATTTGGAGCTGGCCAGGGCATAACTGGTGCACCAGTTGAGGCTATGCAAAGGCTCTTCTAGCACAATTGCCACCTGCTCATTAAGCAGGAATTGTGAGTCTAGGAAGACCCTCGGTGTACACTGGGTCTCTCTGGTGTGGTGCAACCTCACCCAGTGCCAAAGATGACAGAGTGGGCCCCAATCCAAAGCCACTCAGAGCTCCTAGAGTGCAGCTGAAATCTCTTGTTTCCTAGACCCTACTGGCCTCCAGACACTGGGATAATACTGGGAATCTTCATGTGGAGGTGGAGAAAGTGAAGGATGGCATCATTTAAATTGCCTGCGGTGGAGATGGATAATTAGGTATCATCAGCATCTGATGATACTTCACTCCATGGTGGCAGATGAGCTTACCTAACAGTCTCATGTAGATGTTGAAAAGGAGAGGAAAAAGCACTGAACCCTTGGGACTCCACATAGTAGGGACTTAGAGTAAGAACATTCTTCTTCAATCAACACTGACTGGTTTTAATTGTTTAATGGTTTTAGGACTTATTTTATTGCTAGTTTTAGTTTGTATGTGAAACTGTTTATGTATTTTTTTATGTGTAACGTGTTTTCTTTGAATTAAGAGTGAGGGTGATAGACAGTAAAAGAGGGAGAGAGACAGAGGCATATAGTTGCCTTGAGAAGTCAACAGAGCAGAAAATAGCAGAAATGTAAACAATGTTGATAAATAAAGACTTTTTTTATCTCCTCCTTTCACCATCTTAAATATATACAGCACCAATCATAGTAAAGGTTTATTATGGCTTCAAATGTGGATTGTCTTCTCACAGCACCTATGGCTTTGAAGTATTACAGCAATTGTTTTATTTTTAATTAGTACATGTCGTTTTCTTAATGATTTTTTTCATTGTTTAGGTTTTGGTTTTTAGGAGCTGAGATATATTCAGAAATATGGCTGCAAATTATAGTTTTCCTATAGTAGTATAGGAATGTATATAAATACATATAAATGTATATAAATACATAATATATAGTATATATTAGCATAGAATATTTCCTGCAGTCATACACACATCTTTTGCTCAATATGAGTCCATAAACTGACTTATTTCTGAAAATCAAGCCTCAGACGATACTCTAAATTCATAATTACTCATTTAAATTATACTAGTGGATTTTGGATGTTGAAGCCACCTGCCTACCTGAAGTATAATTTTGACCACAATATATTTTTATTGGTCATTATAACCTGCTGTCAGATGCTAGCAAATTTCAGCCACTACTATTTCAGCTTAACAATATATTTTCCATTTAAAAGCTACCCAAATAAATGTGGTAAATCTGTGGTAAATCTACGGCTTCAAATAACTGCAAATCAAGAGAACAATGTTACTAATTATATTTACTTTTATTTGACTATCACATTTCATAGATTGCTTTAAGAATATGCTAGGGTTTTTTTCATGGCTTCCACTGACAAAACAATACTTTTACATTCCATAAGTGAAAAAGAAGCCTCAGTTAGAGTGCAAGTTCCAGGAATTTTAAAGAATTAATATGGGTTCCTCAAATATGTGCAAGGATAATGGTTCCGTTAAAATGCATTGAACTCCTCAAAGATTTTTTTTTTAATGTCTGTATTTTGTCCCATCTATTCTTCTGGACTCTGAAATACGATTTGGGTGAGCTGCATCTTTGCTAGCGACCTTTAGCTATATGTGAGAAGCTGTCCCCTGAACAGTAAAACAGATTTTTAAAAAACCCAACCATTTCATCTTAACCTGACTAGATGTTTTAATTTGGAAAAAAAAACAAACAGAAATGGCTTGTGGGATCTACGGGCCTGGCCAGTACAACACAGTAATAGTCTGTGAACATTTTCACGGAAGATAATTCATCAATTCTTTGAATTACCCTAGTCTATTTACCCTTCAGTCCTTTGCTCAGTTATCTAGAATTTTGTGAGTCACAGTGAATAGAACAATCTTTTCAAATGTCAAGCATGCTCTCCCCTAAAAGGGGAAAATAAGGGAAAAATGAAGGCCAGTGTTGTTGCAAGTTGGCCAAATTGGGCTCCAGGACTCTTGTTCCCTACATTGACCTAAATATTCAGTAACAGCTTGAACCCTGTTCTTTCGTGCCTTGATCACTGACAAAACCAACTTGAATACATAGCCCAAGCTACCAGCTTATTTTTTTCTTTGCAGA
This sequence comes from Pseudonaja textilis, assembly GCF_049901715.1. NCBI lineage: Eukaryota > Metazoa > Chordata > Lepidosauria > Squamata > Elapidae > Pseudonaja > Pseudonaja textilis. The sequence continues at coordinate 29,782,465 of NC_141991.1, forward strand.
AATTGTTTTATTTATAATCATTAGTTATGAATAATTAGAGCCATGGTGGTGCAGTGGTTAGAATGCAGTACTGCAGGGCTAACTCACTGCTTCACTCCAAGACTTTGATCCTGACTGGCTCAAGGTTGACTCAGCCTTCCATCCTTCCGAGGTTGGTAAAATGAGGTTGTTGGGGGCAATATGCTGACTCTGTAAACTGCTTAGAGAGGGCTGCAAAGCACTGTGAAGCAGTATATAAGTCTAAGTGCTATTGCTAGGTTTTTTTCACTGTTCAGATTTTATTTTTGGCAGCTCATGGTGAGAGTACTCTCATGCACATAGGTTAAAAAAATCAATTGTTTTTGGCATCCAAGAAATTTTTTTTTTAAAAAATATATATCCCTAAATGTAATCTGCCTGTCTATTTTTCATTTCTTTTTCTTCTGCCTCTTTCTCATTCTCTTTTCACAGCCTTCTCTCTCCTTTCCATCGCCCCCCCTTCTCATTTCCCCTTCATACTGTTCTCAGTGGCATTAAAACTCAGGCTAGAGGAAACCCAGACAAAGCTTTAAATCCATTTCCTTGCAAGCTGTGCAGTAAGTGTTCTACCATTCACTTCTCCATCTTGGTGTAACGACTGTGCTTCTTTGGGGGATTAAACACTGATCATTCTGTAACACTAACGTGTCTACCATTTGCTTGGGTGCTCTTTTTCTCCCCCGAAACCCGATTTCTAGGGCACTGTTTCAAAGGAGGTGATGTCACTTCCAGACAGTGGGAGTGTACTTGCCATTCACCTAATAGTTGCCTTTTCTTCCTTCCCCGTCTCTCCCCTGCCCCCCCGGGCTCGGCCATGCGAAGAACACTGTAGCCCCAGCTGTTCAGCAAACAAGCCCTTACTTTATTCATGTCACAAGAATGGTTATTCACAGGGACTTTAAAATATTGTCAAAGACATTCTTGTGCACCATCTGTATGTGGCAAGAGCAAGGAGAAAGGGCCTTACTGGCAACGTTGAAACACCCTTTGAAACCACTTAAAAATTTGGAAGGACACAGCTTGTTTGAAAACAAGCTGCCAAAGGACGGAAGCACAGGGTGTTTTTCTCCAGGGCTTCCAAAACCTGCTTTTAGAATGAAATGCAATCCTTTTTCTACAAAACAGTTTCTCTGCTTTATTCTAAATATGTACCCTCCCTCCCCTTCCCCCCCCTCCACCAAAAAAAGCAAAATATTCTTCAGTGCCTTTGCATTTAAACAACTAGTTTGGATAGCACTACCAAAAAAGGTAGCCCAGTCTTGGAAGAAATATCCTTTTGGGTTTAGTTCCAAGTGGGGAAAAAGACACTGGATTCATGGAAGTTGCTTGGAAAGAAAGTTTAATGGTGGACAGGACCACATGCTTTGGAGCTCCTGGGCGAAAAGGGAAGAGATGCTGAGAATCCCTTGATTTTATGCCCTCTCTAAGCTTTGAACTTCCTAGGATACAGGAAGAGTATCCTGATGGGATGCTGTCAGGGATCATAGCTAGCTTTGTAGGTTGTATGTGTGCCAAGTTTGGTTGAATCCTGCTGGGTGATGTAATCTTCCCAGGTGCCATGTGGTGAGATGGGTAATCCTATCATTTCCTGAGGGCCATGTCTTAATCCCATCACCCTGGAGCTGAAGTAGGTGGGCAGGGAGCTGCAGGAAGCTGCTTTGTCTTTAAAACATGTTTCTCCTTTCTCATCCACGGAAATATAATATTCTGCCTTTTTAATATTTCCTAGAATATTTCATTCTTCTAGGAGAGTGGTGGGTGCCAACTTTCTACACCAGTGAACATCACGATTCCTTCAAATGCTAAATGCATTTTTGTAACAATAAATGAATATGTCAATGGTGGTGCAAGGAGTAAATATACAATTTTAATGATTAAATTAAATTTTAATCTGGGGATTTTCTAATGTATGATGCCATAGGTGCTACTGCAAGCATGTATAGGCCAAACAAGAAACAAAGCCTGATAGAGTTTAGACGTCTTTTATTTACTTATTTACTTACTTATTAATTTTTATTAAATATATATGCTATCCAAAGTGAATCTGCTCCTGTTTTATCCTTGCAAGCCAGATTAGGTTTTAAAATGTTTTGCAACCTTCCTGTGGGTTGTGATTCCTAATTTGAGAACTCTCTAATTTGAGAATTAGGTGCTTTTTTGCCAATAATTCATTGTATGGTGGACTATTCTTTTGTTGGTCTGCAAAATTGTCTACAAAGAAAGATTTCATATAGGGACTTCCGGTTTGAGCTTCTTCAGTGACAGACCGAAACCTCATCTCTGTGAGGCTTTGATCTGTGCTCGCAGCTGGAGCGCCCCGAGACAGCTGGTTTCGGGGCTAAGCCACCCTGTAGAGATGGTGAAGAGGGGGGAGATTGCCAGCAGGGTTGAGGAGAGCCGCATCTCTCCTCCCCAGCTGGCCATTACTCCCTTTCCCAAAGGCGGTTGCAGTGGTGGTCAGAAATGGCCACCACAAAGAAGAACTCGACCAGAAAAGAATGTACAGGAGGAAGATAAGAAGAGAAAGTTTTGGTTGACCGGGTCAAACAGCAAAAGCAACAAATAAGGTACCCTGGAATTGAAATTGTTAAAAAACAATAACATTGTTCCCCAAGAAGATTTTTAAGCTGTGAAAGAGAGAGAAAGGGGAAAAGATTTGGTTTTCTCCTTTTCCTATACTGACAGCTAAGAGACTTAATCAAGAAATTGGGGAAAAATCCACTTTGACATCAATAGGCATTTAATGCTGAAAATAAAAAGTCAACGGGATAATAAAGATGTCTGGATAATTAAAAGCTTTTGAAAACAGGAAAGGAGAGAAAAAGAATAAAAGGGTAGGATCTGGAAGGGAGGAGACTGCCTGGAATTAAAAAAGAACCTACAGCAAAATCTCAAAAAGACTTCCAAAAGATACATTCTAACTGAAATATCGCAACAAAAAACCCAGGAAGAGAAAGTGGCTATCGGGACTATCTGGATTACTTGATGATTTCTGGATTCTTGGTTATTGTTTTGAATGACTAAAATCAATCAGGTGGTTGTTTAAAACTGTTTAAAATGGCTCCACTTTTAGAAGAACTGAAAATGGAACTTAAAAAGTACAAAGAAGATGCACAAGAAGGGAGAGGTTCTTTTGGCTTCGTATTTCAGTTTTTAGAAATGGAGATTTGGAATTATGAGAAACAACAAGAAATGCCTGCAGAACAAGAAGATTGAGGCAAAGAAGAAGCCATCTTTAATGAACAAGTAATCTTAGATGGGGGGAAAAAAGGAAAGGGGGAAAGAGAATGGAAAGTTTACGATTGGGGAAAACAACTCCCCCCTAAAGTAGAGTGAAAAATAAGTATAAAATCAGAAAGCAACAGAAGAGGGAAATGCAGAAGAGAGAATTAGAAGTAGAGAGACAAGGGGGTAAAAGAGGGAGGGAGAAGATGAGAGGGAAGAAAGAAAGGAAAAGAAGTTATAAAGCACAGAAGCAAAATATAGAGAAACAGGGCCTATTTAGAGATAATGGGTGAAAACTTAATGGAAAAAGGGATTCTGCAAAGGTATATAAGATAGTATGGTTATATTAGAAATAGAAATAATTTTAGAAAATATGAAACAATGTATGATTAAAATGTCTGATAAAATAGATATTGTAATTCAGTGGAATGCTTGTCAATAAATAAATGTAACAAAAGGTATATTTAATGATTTATAAAACGTGAAGAGAAATAAGGGAAAAATTAATTATGGAGATTATATGTGTTTTTCAGGAAGTATAATATTTAATTGAAAAGATGTTCAAGATGTTAAGATTTTAATGATTATTAATGATAGAACTGAACTGGAATGGAATGAGGGTTTATAATTACATATATTTACAATCTTTCTTTTTTCTTAAAGAATATAGTGTGGATTATAAGAATGTACAAAGCAGAATTCGATTGGAAGTTATATATTATGTATTATATTGAAAGTCATAAACTTAAGGTATACATTGAAGTTTAAATAAGAGTTGAATGGATGTAATTAAAAGATGTAAAGGTATCATAATCCAATTAGTAACTACAGGAGAAAATTTGTTCAATGAGAAAAGTTAATATGAAATTGAAACAGAACAGACAAAAGTATAATGATTTGAATTGAGATGAGATAATCAAAATAAAATTGAGAAAATTAAAAGAAGGGAAAAACAATATAGAAAATGTAAAATAGTATAAGATATGAAATAGAATACAAAAAGGAGCATGAAATTGAGTTTTGTGTCTGTATAAAGAAATTCAACCTGGGACCGTGCTATTTTCAAAAAAGATGTTTTACTTGTATTTTGTGTGTGAAAACCCAAATAAAACTTTATTAAAAAAGAAAGAAAGAAAGAAAGATTTCATATAGAAATTCATTAGAATGTCTTTTGGACATGTAGGCAAAAGTTGGCAGAAGCCAGAAGGAATCTCTGAGGGAAGTCAGTCCCAGAATTGTAATAATAGGATTTAATTTCTGGTATGAGCTCTTCTAGTATTACTTAGTGTTGGGAGCTCAGTTAAGCCTGACCTATATTATCATGAATGAGAAGGGTATCTTTGAGCATTTTTAAAAAAAATCTATCTTAAGGATGGTATATCTAAATTTCTTCACACATTAAAAGAATATAAAAAGGGATACAAAAGTATAGATCATCATGAGCATGTTGGTTAGAAAACTTTCTGGCAACTAAGGAAGAACTTGGTTAGCCTAGAAGGCGATCTTGAATTAGGCAGGAAGATACGCAGTTCTTCCTAGTACAGGGGTGTCAAACTTGTGTCGTTGTCATGGCATCATCACGTAACGTACCACAACTTTTTCCCCCTTCAATAAACCGGGTGTGAGCTTGGCCAGAATGCATCCGGCTTGCGGGCTGCGAGTTTGAAGCCCTGTCCTAGTGTAAAGGTGACAAGATTGCTTCACTAGATTGTGTCAGATTGTTGACACTAATGAAGAAAAGAAGAATAGCAATAAGTCTGAAACTATTTATTCTTTGTTATTGTTGTTAGAGGTTGAAGGTACGTTTCTGTTTTGTTTCATTTTTGTTTGTTTTACTGTTTTGTATTTTATTTTCTATGATAAAACAATAAATTTACAAATGAAGTCTAACTTTATTTATATAAAGTGTTTGCATTTAATTTTACTAGAATGTTTCAGTTTATACTCTCATTGGTAGAAGCAGGAATTTTTATGGGTATTTCAGCACCTTAAACATTTTGAAGTACAGGTGGACCTTGACTTGTGTCCACAATTGAGCGCAAAATTTATGTTGCTAAGCAAGAAAGTTAAGTGAGCTTTTTGCCTCCTTTGTGACGTTCTTGCCACCATTATTGTTAAGATAGTGGCATATTTGTTAAGTAAATTTGGCTTTCTCAATACTTTCGCTTGTCAGAAAATTGCAAAATGTGATCACATGACCCTGGGACACTGCAACTGTCATAAATACATGCCAGGTGTTCAAATTTTGATTACATGATCATGGAGATGTTGCAACGGTCATAAGTGTAAAAATCAGTCATAAGTTACTTTTTTCACAGTTGTTGTGACTTCAAACAGTCACTTAAAAAATGGTTGTAAGTAGAGGATTACTGTGATGACCCGGCTTGTGGCACAAAGGTAACACAGTTAGCTAATCAATAAGAGTCCCTTTATTATCTCCAACTTTGCCCCCAATATCCAGGTTACCTTCTGGCTGGACAAAAACTCTCCCAGGAACAGCCTTTGACTGCAGAAAATTAAGTCCAAACAAGCCAAACTGAAGCAATTAATTTGGCAGGGCAGGAGCAAGAATTTCAGATTTGAAGGCATGGCAAAACTCACATGGTTGTGAAGACACCAGGAACGACAACACAGGATAAAGACACGTTTGCTTCCAACAGCCTGCCGCACACAGCCTGCCTTTCTTATCAACTTTCTTCCCAGCTGTGGCTAAGAGAATCAGGGCCCTTTCCTCCCCCATAAGTCATGCAACCCATATTGCTCTCTTCTCTGTTCCTCCCTGCGTGCCCTAGGATGAAGAAGGGGTGGGCCTTGTTCTTCCTCTGAATTCCCTCTCCCTTGTTCTATCTCTCCCCTGCTCTGCCCAGCCAGACTTTGCCCTTCCCCAGCCTCCTCCATAGCCAACAGAGCCACATTCCCATTCCCTGTCAACTGTCCAGCTTCCTCCTCGGATTCAGACTCTGACAGGGACATGACAATTACCTGTACTTGCAGAAAATTTACCGTTGTTAATGAAATAGCATGGATTTTTTTAAAAAAGAAAAATGGTAAGATTAAATTTCCTTTGTCCAGAAATAGTGAAATGTTGTCTGTATTGAATGCAACAGTGCTCCCCACCCCCGCCCCAAGAGAAGCATTCTCTATCAAACAGTGAAGTGCAAGTATGGTACTAGTAGAAATTATAGCAGGTGGATGAAGATAAGACACATGCGATAAAAAATATCAGAGGCTTATATAATATAATCCAGCATGAGAATAGGCTGTGTCTTTTGAGAAAGATGTTCTGTGTATCTTATGGAATGCAGAAATGTATCTGCATTCCAGCATAGGTCGTGCTTCAAAATTTCTTAAGCTATTTAATAACAAACCAAAGGAACATAGCACACGAGTGACCTAGAAAGATAGGGAGAGCCTAGATGTATGCGTTTCCATGTGTTTCATCCCCAAGATTTATTTCAAATTTGTTATTCATAAAGGAAGAGTGCAAGATGGGGATGGGTCCTTTGAAGTGGAAAACGAAGTCTTCTATTCAGGCTTGGATCTAATAAAATACATATGACACAGGCTTGGCATTACGGTCTGCTCTAAAAGTGTACTCACTGCCTGTCATATGTTGCTTTCCGATACTGGGAACACTGGTGGGAACAGGTATTGCCCTGGAACAAAAGCATGATTAATTTTATCCTGCTGTCTCCAATAGTACATGCCCCAGGCAATCAGATAAAGGAATATTAGAAAGAAATAGGGTGAGTTGGGCAGGGAATTTTTAAGTTTGGAGATAACTAGATATAAAAGAAACTAATAAAAAGCTTTCGTCGTTTTCCCGTGTATCTCTTAGAAGAGCAAAATATGTACAATCTTATTTAGTTTATGGTTAACCAAGTAACTGTTTCAGGGGCATTGGGTTTCATGTTTATCTTTTGACTTAGTTAAAATACAGGTAGTCCTTGACTTATGACCACAATTCAGCCCAACATCTTGCCCAGCATGATAGTTGTTAAGTAAGTTCTGCCCCATTTTAAAACTTTCTTGCAACAATTCTTCAGTGAATCACTGCAATTGTTAAGTTGGTAACATGGTTGTTAAGTGTAAAAAAGATGTTGAGACTCTGGAAAGACTGCAGAGAAGAGCAACAGAGATGATTAGGGGACTGGAGGCTAAAACATATGAAGAACAGTTGCTGGAATTGGGTATGTCTAGTCTAATGAAAAGAAGGACCAGGAGAGACATGATAGCAATGTTCCAATATTTGAGGGGCTGCCACAAAGAAGAGGGAGTCAAGCTATTCTCAAAGCACCTGAGGGGAGGACAAGAAGCAATGGATGGAAAGTAATGAAGGAGAGAAGCAACTTAGAACTAAGAAGAAATTTCTTGACAGCTAGAACTATCGTGGAACAACTTTCAAATTGATAGCTACAACTCTGAAGTTTTAAACAGATTGGAACACCTTTGCCTCAGGTAGGGTTGGACTAGAATCCTCCAAGTTCTTCCAACACTGGACAGTTCGTTCTATTCCATTCCATTCCATTCTAGTCTTGAATCTGGCTTCCCTGTTGACTTTGCTCGTCAAAAGGTCGCAAAAGGGTAACATGTGACCCCAGGACACTGCAACCATCATAAATGCATGCCAGTTGCAAATTTTGATCAAGTGACTGCAGTGGTCATAAGTGTAAAAAAAAGTTCATAAGTCGTTTTTTTTCAGTGCAGTTGTAACCTTGAATGGTCACTAAACAAATAGTTATAAGTCGAGGACTATCTGTACTACATTTATTAACGTAAATTTGAAAGACTGGGACTGCCTTGTGTTATCCAATCACATCGTTTTGGTCCTAGCGAGCCATGAGACGTATTTGTAACATCCCCAATCCACTATTGCTTTTGTTGGCATTCCACTAATTCTGCTAATCTCTATCAGAAAGACACTTTAACATAATAGTATTTGATATTGATTAGAATGGTATATTATCAATATATAGTATCTTATATTCTAGCTCAAGCAACATATTTCTTTGAACATAAGTGTTTGGGATCCCACAAGGCAGCAAGTGGTTTGTCATACTTCATTGTATATTATTGCAATGTAGCAGAGTAGTTTGTGGATTTTCTGCCTCTAAAACCAGATCTGAAAACAAAATGTAGACAGGAACAATTTTGCACTTCAAAAAGACTGCCAATTTGTACTAGCCATGTGTGTATGCACAGATATGGTAGTTTTTAAAAACTTTTCTCGACTGATCTTTTCTGTTTTCTTGCCTATCCTTAACCAATGCAGAATATTATATCATGGGGATTTCTTAGGAGTGAGTCCCAAGATAATATATTCAGGTTTGAAAAATCTTCACTGCGCTGTGCATGGTCAATGTATGCTCTCTTTGTGTGGGAAAATCACTTGGGTGCCCTGGACACTCTAAACGTGTTACTGAAATGTAGGTCCCAAGTAGTAGACCCACACAATTATGTTGTGCTTCTGTGGGTTTTGTTTGTTCTGTTTTGGTTCCATAAAGGAAATCTTAGAAATTGATGGCTGCAGTCTATCTATTCAGGCTTCATAAACTTCATAAACAGTTGAAAAATATTCTTATACAGCAACTTGCTTTTTGCTGGGGTTTTTTTTTTCATTCCACAGAGGAGAGATTTCAATATGTAGTTATTTATTTTGTTCCTTTGGTAGATGTATCTCCTGCCTTTCCTCCAGGAGCTCAAGATGCCTTCCAAGGAGAGGTCTCTTGTATTTATTCCAGCAAGAGCTGACCTATGAGGTAGGAGGATCTGAGTGAGAGAGTGAGGGAACATCCCAAAGGAACCCAGTAAGCTTCTGTTGAGTTGAGTTGAGGGCAGACTTGAACCTGGTTCTCTTTGATGCCAGTTGATGACAATAACCACTACAGTGGTTCTTGTATCTGTCTATCCATGAATATAGGCGTATCAGAGAGGTACAGATACTCTTTTGAGATTTTCATTATTAAAAAGAAATATTTACAAAAGAATTTTAACTCAACCTTTCAAGTATGGCTGGCTTGTGATAGCTGTAAACAATTCTGAAGGACAACAGATTTGATCAATCTCCCCTGTCAGGCATTTATATCATTTTTTTTTCCAGAAAGGGCAGAAAATGTTATCTGATACCTCGTAAGCATTCACCTTATGAGATTATTTGGAAAAGGTAATTACAACACACATAATAAAGAATTTGCTATATAGTTCACAACAAAACAGCATCTTGACACAGAATATCTAAAAACTATGCCACAGGTAAAGTAATCCTTATTTTTCTTAGTGGCAGAGCTATTTGTCTGTCTATCGTCTGTCTGTCTGTCTGTCTGTCTGTCTGTCTGTCTGTCTGTCTGTCTATCTATCTATCTATCTATCTATCTATCTATCTATCTATATACATTTCTAATTTAGAGATCTTTTATCTCACTTTCAGAGCGACTCTTGCAATAAACAATTTAAGCAAGAGACTCCAAGGGATTTTTAAAATCACATTCAAAAAGTCCCATATAGTCTTATTATGGGATTCCTTTCTATCCACATATATCTTCCCAAGCTCCCAGCGTTATATGTAACATAAATGAATAAAATACCCTGCCAAATTTACATATGACATTCTGCCTAATTACATGCAGGAGGGACCAGTATGAAAAGGATGATGGAAAGGAGAAAGAAAAGGAAGGGAGGGTAAGGGAACTGATAGGAGATGTGATTGGCTCACATCTCAGGTGGAAGCCCTCAATCCCACACTGATAAATTTGTGGCAGGGAAGAGAATGGAAAGAGAGAGAGAAGTATGTGTGGAAGAGAAGGATTGGTAGAGGAAGTATGTGTGTGAGGGAAGGAGAGAGGAGAGAACAGAATGAGAGAACTCATTCTTTTAACCCATTTTTGGATTAAAGTTCTGACAGACAGTCCTTCATCAGAATGCATTCCTCAAGAAAATATATACTCATCCTTATTCTCTAGGTTAAAAATTCCACCAAACTTTGTAGACTTTGTAATTGTTATAAAAATTTATCCTCCCCTTTAGCAGACAGATTTTTTTTCCTTTTTCCTTTCACATTTTCAGCTGGCTCTCCATGTAAAACAAGGAAATGGAAAGAAACATGTTAGCTCATTTATGTCAAGTGCCAGTGGTGAATTATTCCCTCTGGTATGCTCTCAAGTGCTGCATTCTGTGGTCTATTTTTAAATGATTCAGAGAGTAGGGCTTTCCCTGCCTTGTGGAAACACCATAATTAAATTGGCCTCTTTGTAAGGGGATTATCTTATTTCCTGTTGGCCAGTTTTCACTCTCCCTTTGGCCTTGGTCATCTAAGTTGCTTTGAGTTCTTATACGGAAGGGTGTTGTCCAGTTTTCTTGGTTCTTGACTCTCAGTTCAGCTTTTTTAGAAGCTAGCATCTACCTAGGTTAGGGATAATGCTATCTGTAATACCTCTTCATAATCTGATACCCTCAGATGTTTTCTGATGAAACTGCCACTGTTCCTTATAGCTGGCCATGCTGGTGAAATCAGCTAAGATACTTCACACATACTTATGGACTACTCTACTCGACCAGGGTAAAGCAATAGGCGCAATTTACATAGACTTCTGCAAAGCCTTTGATTCAGTGGTACATGACAAACTACTGCTAAAACTAAACTCTTATGGCATTTCCGGATACCTTCATAAGTGGATTACTGCATTCCTGTCAAACAGGCAACAAATAGTAAAAATAGAGAGCACTATATCAAACCCTGCTCCAGTTAACAGCGGTGTCCCGCAAGGCTGGGTTCTAGAACCCACACTCTTTATACTCTATATAAATGATCTTTGTGATCACCTTATAAGCAACTGCATCCTCTTCGCGGATGATGTAAAACTAATCAACACCACCGACAATGCTACTGTTCTTCAAAGTGACCTTGATTATGTGTCTGAATGGTGAAACCAACAAATGCTCTATCCTACACATTGGTTAAAAAAATTAGTACACCAAATACAACTAGGTGGATATGACTTCATTGATGACCCTCACTCTGTCAAGGACCTAGGAGTACTCATATCTAATGACCTAAGCACCAGAGCTCACAGTAACAATATTGCTAAAAAGGCATTAAGAGTTATAAATCTAATCTTACGAAGCTTCTCCTCTGGAAATATTGAATTGCTAACTAAGGCATACAAAACCTTTGCTAGACCAATACTCGAATATAGCTCATCTGTCTGGAATCCTCATTGTATATCAGACATTAATACAACTGAACGAGTCTAGAAATATTTCACAAGAAGAGTACTACACTCCTCCGCTCGCAACAGAATACCCTATATCACCAGACTTGAAATTTTGGGCTTGGACAATCTTGAACTAGGCCGCCTACGGTTGGACTTAAGCGTAGTACACAAAATTATCTGCTACAATGTCCTACCAGTCAATGACTACTTCAACTTCAACCGCAACAATACAAGAGCACACAACAGATACAAACTCAATGTTAACTGCTCCAAACTTGATTGCAGAAAGTATGACTTCAGCAACAGAGTGGTCAATGCCTGGTATGCACTACCTCACTCTGTTGTTACATCCTCAAACCCCCAGTCCTTTAACCTCAAACTATCCACTATTGACCTCACCCCATTCCTAAGAGGTCTGTAAGGGCCGTGCATAAGTGCACCATCGTGCCTCCTGTCCCTGTCCTATTGTCCCCATTTAATCGTACCTATTTTCTATATTCTTACTCATGTTTATACTTATACCTATTATTTTGTAAGCAATTGACAAATCAAATCAAATAAATAAATAAATAAAAAATCTGGAAGGCATCACAAAGAAAGCTGATCTAAGCTTGAACTTTTGAATCTTGGTCTTTCTCCAGAAATAGTTGTGGTTTTTGTGGTTGTGAGATGAGCCTTGCTTTGGATATGCTCTATCTGCTGATATAGGACTCGGCTGTTGAAATTTCATTTTCCAGCGTTCTTCCGAATTTTTTTTTTTTTAAATGCCCTGGAATTGGGTTGCTGTTTAAGGAATTGATACAACTGCTTGTCAATCAGTATTCTGGGAAGACTGGAGGAGAATGTGCTCATAATTTGCTATTATTTTTGAAACTGTAAATTGGCTTTCAGTTTAGATGTTTCTGCCCAAAATGTGGGTCAGGTGGGAATACAGATCCCCAGCTCAGCTGTTAGATATATAAAACTCTATACCATTCTAAACGCTTTAGCCATATAGTTAGAGCACTGTTTGTCAACCTTGGCAACTTTAAGACATGTGGAGTTCAACTTCCTGAATTCTCTAGGCTGGGGAATTCTGGAAGTTGAAGTTCACATGTCTTAAAGTTGCCAAGGTTGAGAAACACAGAGTTAGCGGGTTGTCTAGGGCAAGTTACTATTTTCTGGCCATTTTTCTGCCTCATTAAGATTGCTGTTAATAGTGATGATTGCTTAGCTTTGGGACTGCTCAACTTAGTATATCTTAAGACTATTAATATAGTCCAAAGTGTTGGGTATGGTACAATGTGGAGCGGTTGTTTGGAAAAGATATTGTTTGGCATGAGTATTCAGCTTGGAAGTCACTGCTGGTATTTTTTTGTTCATGTTTTATCTTCCCAAGAGAAAATAAGATCCGGGCAGTATCTGCAAAACTGCATTGCTCCAGGCTGAAACAAATACGTATTTAACTCTCTGCAAACAAGCTTCAGTGCTCAGTGCTCTGCAACAAGCTATCATTCATCAGATCGACCACTTTTACATGTGGCCCTTTGGTGGGGGTGGGGTGGGTAGAAGAGATCACTCATTCTATAATTGAAGATGCCACAAAAATAGCCGGTTAAAACTCCAGCACCCACTCACCCTGACAGGAAAGTAGCAAGCTGCAAGCAAGGCAGAGACTAACGTTTTGTTCACCCACCTCCTCTCTCTTTAAACACAGGAACTTTGGTCATGGAAGCAAGGACACGTGGTGGATTCTTGGCAGTCGGCAGTCTGTGGAGCATTTGCAGGTGCAAAGGATTATATGTTATCCTGGGAAACAGAGAAGAAGAAAAGCAGGGAGGAGGGACAGCGCAACTCTATGAAGGCCAGCGAGGCAGCCGCATTCTTTTAAAATTCCGGTTTGTTTAGAGTGAAGAAAATGGAATGTGGGGAAGAGGGGAGGTGGGGGAAAAATGAGGAGAAGAAGGTTAGTCTAAAGAGCCCAGGCCAGGGTGTCAGTTTGAAAGACAGCCAGTTTGTTTTTGGCAAATTTCTGTTATTGAACAAACAGGGCCTGTCAGTCAGCTTCTGGGATTATCCAAAGGTTGAGCTGTAAAACTCTCTGTGAGGAGAACTGTGCACTTGGGTGCGGGTTTATGCAGCTGCCTGCCCTGAGCTCCTCTCCAGGCTCAAGGGCTCTCGGTAAGGCCCATGATTCACTCTTCATGTGACAGCTCTGACAGGACTCTAGATTAAGGCGAGTCAGGAGAACAGAATGTCTACGCTCAGCAGCCTCCAGGCGGAAACTTTCCACGGAGGAGAACCGGAGGCTGAAACATCTGGGCAGTCTCCGGACACTCTGCCTGGAATGAAGAGTGGCAGGACGTGCTCTGGAATGATTGATTGCAAAAGAGCCTGAAAGTTAATTGAATTCTTAAAGAGCCTACCTTGCCCTATTATAACAGTCCGCTTTAAAATAATTTCCCTTCAGATGTCACAAGTGCCACCCGTCCCACCCATCCGACAAGGGGCGGTGAGGGGAAGTGTAATGGTCTGATAGAAACCTCAGATTTAGAGGAAGCTCAGGACTGAGTGGCAAAAGCTCTGCAAAATGTGCAGCCTCAGGTTCTGACGGTGGAGGGAAGCAAGGTGCAAATAGGAGCCATAATGATACTCTCGGGTTGCTGCTGAGTAAAACTCATCCAAATTTAATACAGGTAGTCCTCAACTTAGAACCATTTGCTTAGTGACTGTTTGAAGTTACAATGGTCTTTGAAAAGTTCTGAAGCTTTTGTTGTTCTTCTCATTGCGGCTGAGGTATCCAAACATCTGGAGTCTTTTCTTAAAAATTAACGATTTATTCAGATACAGGATATAATAAAATGGTTATATCAATGATTAAATAGCTGAAGATGTTGTAGTAGCCTTCCCCAGGGCAATTAAGATATACTCCCTCATAAACAGCTGCATGGCCAGTTGTCATGGTGATTGGGGATGATGAAAGTCATCATTTGACATTTCTGGAAGAGTCGAGTTTGAGGAAACTGCTAAATGTACTTATCTTTGTAGATACTGGTTCACTTACTCAGTTCGATCATGTAGTTACTTACGTTGCATGAAATCATTTTAATACATCAGTTTTCTCTTCCTCCTTCGCCATATTTCAGTCTCCTCCCATGTCTTTACATTTTTACTATTTTTAGACTAGTGCATTTACTCATTAAAAGCAAACCTTTCCATCTTTCCGTTTTCTTTGCCAATAGTGTGCAAAATCACTGGAAGAAATTAACGAACATTGGGTACTTATTAATATCATTACTGTTTCAGGCAGTGAAATTACTTGAAAATGTAACTTGAAGGTTTTGTTCCAATTCTCTTTTAAGACTCTGCAATCATTTTTTTAAACATTGATCTCAGAAATAAAAATAGGAATATTTTCCCCTGCCCTTTTCAATGTCAGCTGGAAATTGAACTACCGAATCCATCAAACATAAATCAGAGGACATTTTCTGGTATAATGTTTGCACGCAACATCTACAGTTGTGCTTGGAGCCTTAAGTTTTGGTTGCCTTGCTGTCCCTTTGCTGAGTAAAGAGCCAATTTCTTTTAGTAAAAGCTTCCCAATGGTTTTAATGAACAACACACAGAACTATATACATGCTGCCTAGAAAAAGTCTTGGATAGACATAATTTGAGGGGTTTTGCCAAGTATTGGAGCTCTCCTTGACTTTAACAAGGTTTTGGAAGCTTGAACTGGACCTGGTTTCTCAGTTCATATGTAAGGTAGCCTATAAGTTATCCTCTTTTTAGTAGAAAAAAGAATGATCTGAACATAGGGGCTACACATTTTCTATTTGGGTACCATTATGCCAAACATTTTTTTTACACATCCAGCAGGGAATTCAGAGGAGAAAAAGGGGTGAAATATTCAGCTTCTCTTATATCATGTATAAAACAGAATCTCCCCTCTTGTATAAAATAAGGCAGATACATTATATTTGGAAATGGGCACCTTCACAATTTCTCAGTCTTGTATAGTTTTGATGTATCTTGAGTTTGTCTCCTAGGAAATGTGGTATCCCACCTGAGATACAGCCAGACCTTGACTTGGCATCTGTTCAGAGTTATGACAAACCACCCCAAGGATACTTACAACCTGGTTCCAAAGTTCTGATGGCCAGCCCCACCCCTCCACAATCACATGACCGGATTTTGGATAGTTGGTCTACATTTACTGCCATTTGCAGTATCCCACTGTCACATAACTGCAATTTGCAATGTGGTGGGATTTTTTGGGGGGGGGCGGGGGGCGCAAAAAACAGTGTTTAATTCCAGTTTTTGGCAAAAACACTCCATAGCAAATAGAGTTTGTTTAATGACCACCTCAAAAGGGTCATAAAATCAGGTTGGTCACATGATGACCCACTTTATGGCTGTCACAATTGGGCAGGCTCCATAAGGTCATAAGTCGAGGACTACCTGTACTGGTATTTGGTTTTCATGAGCTGTGATCTGGGAACATTCTGTGATCTGTGAAGAAGCTTTCTGTGGTCTGGGGAGAAGCCATTGCTAAATCTCCAAAAGCCGCTGAAATGTTGACTTTCCAAACTGGATTTTGAAGGAGTCACAAAGTGTATTAACAGTTGTTGAACAAAAGCCAGCATTGTCACTTACTTTACTTCTCACATTCCCCTGCAGAAGATTCTGGCTGCCTCAGTCTTTTCATATATCTTATAAGAGATTGGGGAACAGGCTCTAGACAGAGTATAAATTTTGTAAACCTTCCTTTCCCATGAAAATTTAGAAGCCTAAAATATTTCATCTACTAAATTGTGCATGGGTCATGAAGCAATGAAGATCTATAATTACACTTCAAAATGAAACTGGACTTACAGTATAAAACCTTTTAAACATATATAAGTAATATCAGTTGCCTCTGCATTATTTAATTCGGTTACAGTTTTGGGGGGAAAGGAAAATAAAAGTGTACAAACTGCAGCCATAGGCCAACCTTTAATCAAAACAATGTTGCCAGTACCACAAAAAAGTACATTCAGGCACTATGACTGTCTCAGACACCCTCTGTGCTCGTGGTCTTTGCTTTACCACAAAATTTACTTAAAGTGTTCTAGTGGTCAGAAAAGAAGGGAGGAAATTAAACAAGGTACATACACCCTCTGATTTTTAATCTCTCACATTACCACCACCACCACCCCCAAATAATAATTGTTGGCTCCTTTCTTAACCAAAAGGTTGTAGAATTGACAGAAAAAAAACAAACATTACTGTGAGGTTAAATCAACAACACTGTATTTTTCTGTTTTTAATGCCAGTAAAAACTAGAGTGGTTAAAGTCAACTTTCTATGACGATTTAGCAGCTTGCAGTGTATTTTTTGGTTATGTTTACTGGTATGTCTATAAAGAGTAGCTAGCTATTTGACAAAGGCCTAGGAATACAAACTTTAAAATACAGTCAGAAGCCTGCCATCAAATAATTATCTGAGTGATTGAAATCAATAAATGAAATTATGAATGGGTTTTCTATCACTCTCTCCTTTGCCTTCCATATACTGCTATCTATTTTATTCAGTTTATTTATTTTTTTAATGTATATCCCACCTTTGTTATTTTGACAAAAAACTCAAGATAGAAAACGAATTCAGCGTACTTTCCTCCTCCTGTTTTCCTCACAATAACCCTGTGAGGTGGGTTGGGCTGAAAAAGAGTGACTGGTCCAATATCACCAGCTGGCTTTCATGCCTAAAACAGGACCAAAACTCACAGAATTCCTTGAATCTTTCCTGAAAGTAGTTTTAATTCCAGCCAAATTGAGACACTTTTCTATTATGCATGAATATGATGAATTATTGAATATAAACACATGGATGAACTTTCATGGTAATGATCTAAGTGCCAGACTATATAGTTATCAAAATTGCAAGTAATAGTAGATACAATAGTTGTTTTACACTATTAATTTTCATTAGTATTTATTAGTATTGCTAATTGCAATAATATTGCAACCAGGTACAAACATATGACTACAGGGAAATTACATGCAATTCCAAGAGTTTTTCTGCAATTGTGTACTATTTCTATCAGAAAAAAAAAAGATTTTAAGCATCATTATAAACCCTAAAAACAAAAACAAAAATGGATAGGTGTGCTTTAGTGATATATTTTTCCCATGTGTATAATAATTATAAACTAGAATGAAAATTACTGATAGAGTCTGGAATGCCCTAATCGGTATCCTGGAAAAATGTATTTTAAGTTTATTTTCAACTGTAATCATTAATTATATAATATAATTTTATATAAAATAGTAAGCTGTTATTCTGAATCTTCAGAAGAGTAAAATAGATCTCTTCTCCTGAAAGCCAGTTTTGCCCAAGTACAGGAGATCCTTGTTTAGTATCCACTCATCTGATGACGATTCAGAGTTAGCACACTGCCGTACCATGGGGTCTTACAATGGGTCTGTGTAGTTGCATAAGTTAAACAGATCTTGCTTAGAAACTAGCAATCTTAATTGCATTCTGTCATACTGTCACGAGGTCCTCAGATGTGCACTGATCAGGACCCAAAGGACAGGTATACATTTGTGTTGTTGTCTGCATCTCACCACAGTCAAAAAGGGCAGAAGCCACTGTTTAGTTCCATCTGGTCAGAGTATCTCTGGATCTTGTACCCATGCACAGGGGTACTTCCCTGCTTTCCTGCTTTTGCCAGGCCCAGCAGCCAGCTCCTCCGTTGGTTCCATCCAATGTTGGTTCTTTGTAGTTCTCTGCTTTTAAATTCTTCAAAGTCTTCCATCGAAGTAAGGAAGCTTTTCCTAGGTTTTAATTTCTGATGAAGTGGTTGTAGGCGATAGAGCGGGTATTGATGATTTAAGCCTTTTTCTGTATGCTACTGCTTCTCTGAACAGTAGGAGAGGCAATACCGATGATAGATTTTGTCTAGAGGAATAGGTTTAAGACATCCGGTAATAATTCTGCTAGCTTCATTCAGAACAACATCTACTTTCCCAATATGTGCTGATTTATACCAAACTGGGTAGGCATATGATCGTCATATACAACCTTGACTTCTGTCTTCTGACAAAGAAGCTGCATGGCAAATTTGGCAGGATGTCACAAATAGTAATCATGGGACTACAGGATTGCTGCAACCATGTGGTATTACCTGACAACAACAAAAATGGGATTGCTGCAATTACTCTCCTTATAACTTCTTAAAAAGGAATAGCAAACAATTTTATTGGAAGATTGTTGTGAAATTTCTATCTGCTTTATTTTGAAATTTTGTAGGAATTTTCAGGAATTCTTTTTTCTTTCCTTCTTTCTATAATGGGGGAAGATGGTTCAGGCAAACCTGTGAAAGTGTAAGGTGCTGATTTGAACCTTCCAAGTTAGAGAAATTTTATAGCAACAATCAGGCACCTCTGCTTTCAGTTCTTTGTGCTATTCTTAATAGGCTACTAATAGGCTTGGCCGCTTCCCTGAATAGAACAATCATAGTCTTCAGCTTCAAAAAAGGAAAGAATATGAACCCTGTTAACTGCTGACCTATTATTCTCCTTTCAGTTGTATGGAAACGGTAGGTGAGATTTCTAAGCAACAAATTATTTGTCTGAGCTGAGTAATAATATCATGGAAGAGAAATAGAGGAGGTTGTGATTCTGGCCCGTTGCTTGGTAGAACACAAAGCTGGCTGAGAAATTAACCTCAGTTCCTTGCATTATATTTATATTTTATATAAAAGACCTTTCTGTTATTCTGAATTATTGTGGATGTTTGTCTTTGTATATTTAATATTGAACTGTATTAAAAATACTGGACTTATATTAAAAATATTCAAGTTGATGGATTTTGAAAAAGAATGCCATATTTCTCTACATCCACAGTGCCAATTCTACTGAATCTACTGTTTCTATACCCAGATATTTTTACTAGTAAAGATCAACATAAAAATTAGTTCAACTTGTGTAAACTTTGCAGGATTCAGGGACACAATATAGGTAGTCCTCAACTTTTGACTACAATTCAAATACAACCCAAAATTTCCATTGCAAAGCAAAATGGTTGTTAAGTGAGTTTTGCCCCATTCTACAACCTTTCATGCCACAGTTAAGTGAGGCACTTCAGTTATTAAGTTAATAACATGGTTGTTAAATGAATATGGCACTTCCATTGACTTTGCTGGTTACATTGTTACAAAAGGTGATCACATGACCTTAGAATACTGTAAACATTATAAATGCATTCCAGTTGCCAAGTGTCTGAATTTTGATCATGTGACCATGGAGATGCTGCAATGATCATAAGTGCCTTAAGTCATTTTTTTCAGTGTTGTTGTAACTTTGAATGGTCCCTAAATGAATGGTTGTAAGTCAAGGATTACCTGTATGAATTCCAGCAGTCTACACAAAATTGTAATTATGGATGAGTAAGGACTTCCTTAAGGGATGCGGTGGCTCAGTAACTAAGACGCTGAGCTTGTCGATCAGCCAGGTCAGCAGCTTGGCAGTTCGAATCCCTAGTACGGCATAACAGAGTGAGCGCCTGTTACTTGTCCCAGTTTCTGCCACCTAGCAGTTCGAAAGATGGAAAAATGCAAGTAGAAAAATGGGGACCACTTTGGTGGAAAGGTAACAGCGTTCCGTGCGCCTTCAACATTTAGTCATGTCCATGGAGACATCTTTGGACAGCGCTGGCTCTTCGGCTTACAAACGGAGATGATCACCACTCCCTAGAACTGGAAACAACTAGTATGTATGTGCAAAAGGAGCTTTTACCTTTAAGGACTTCCTTTAATTCTCCTCTTCTGCATATGAAGCCATCTTATAAAATGTATATGTCAATCCTGAGCCTTCAACAGCAGGATGAACTAAAAAGATTAAATAAACATATGCGAAACATATGTAACCATTGGCATGTCACAAAATTTCAGTCAATTTAAATAAAGATGACTGAAGGAGTCTTTTCTAAAACAAACTGATGAGAATTTCTTTTCTCCTTTTACCCATTTTGAATTGTCTAGGCAAGATTCCAAGTTTTTCTTCTTGAAGTCAAAAAGGCAAGAAATATGTTAGGCAGATGCCTCCGAAGACAGTCAAAATAGCTTCAACAATTGGAGGTTTCCTATCTTCATGTCACCCTTGCTTCACTGAAGCCACTGCTAGCATTGAATCACAACCAACATCACACAAGTGTAATTGCTTATACTCAATGACTCAGATGCGTTCTGGAGACTCTTCTAATTCTCTATAGCAGGCCGAATAAGGGTGCAGAGGACAGAAGAGTGACATGGAATGATTCAGTTGGACATGGGCGGAGGGTCTCACTTGATACTGGGAGAATCAAAGAGGCTCAGTGGGTAGGTGATCAGTTTGATTTTTACTTTGGCGGTCATGAATTATTTTAGGACAGGGATGTCAAACTCGATTTCATTGAGGGCCACATCAGTGCTGTGTTTGATCTCGGGGATGGGCAGGATGAGTGTGGCCAGGGTAGGCGTGGCCTGCTTGATATAATTCGTGTTGGTGCCTGTGGTGCCCCACGGTGCCTCTGCCAGTGAAAACAGGCTTCTTAGCTCTGTTTTCAGTTGCAACAGCCTCCTGCAACCCTCTGCCAGTGAAAAACGGAGCTCAGGAGGGCCGCACGTGGAAAGAAGCAATTTTAAAAAGGATTGGGGAGAGGTGGTTAAGGTAAGGTAGGGGAGAAGAGAAAGAAAGAGAAAGATAAGAGAAGGTTGTTCTGCATGAAAACTGGATTTTTTTGTAGCTAGATTTTTCCAGTTGAAGCAGAGAATTGGAGGGGATACAGCACCCAGTCTCTTAATCCCCTGGCTGATAAGTCATACCAGAAAGGAAGCATTTGATCTGCAATTCTACAACAATCCTCCCAACACTTTGAATCGTGTCAATTAAAAATTGGCTAAATTGTCCAGTTTAGTGTCAGGGTTCCAGAAAAACAAACTCCAACAGCAAAACTCCAAGACAGGCATTTTCTCGAAGTTCTATTTTATTAGAGTTATCATACTGGCATATCTGGGAAAACCTGAATCTGAAAGTTCTGGGTTTTCCTCCAATAAGTAAAATTTACAAATCTACCCCCTGCACCCATCATTCCATCACATTCCCCAATCCCCATCCGTTCCAACTTGAGATATCCCTTCAACCTTCACCAGGTGCAGGAATAATAACATGACCTTGACTTTAAAGAAAAATGCTATTACGTCTAACCATATGTGCTCCATGAAATCCCGCCTCCCAACTTCCCACGCTCAAGAATGTGGAGGCTTCTGTTGCTAATATGGCTTCCAAAGCTGACATTTACATTGCATTATAGCAAAAGGAAGGAGATGCTATCATGGTCAAAGATGCGGAAATACAAAGTCCATGATCAGAGGCACTGTCATTCTACATGTCAGATGCTCTATAGAGGCAGAGAGGCTGAGTGTAATGCTTTGTTGAGAAGAGCCAGAGGCTGTACTTTTTTGCAGCTTGGGACCAATATTGGAACTTATAGGAAAAACTCAGAAAGAATCAAGGCTACCCAGAGGAGAGGCAATCAGTATATTTGGGGATACCTCATACCAATAAGGACATTAAAGCAATCCTTTCTACTGCTACAGGTGCCTTCCCCCAAACTTACAAAACAACACAGTACATCAACAGACATGAAAACGTTGAAGCAAAACGTGTTTGCTACATGTTTGCTTCAATATTGGTCTTTAGTCAGTTTGTAAGGTCAAAACTATAATTCTCACCTTAATAAGGAGAAAAATATAAAAGCCTACCTTTCAGTCAAATATTTGAAATGCGTTTAATTTTTAAAACCCCTCCAGAAATTTAGATTATTGAATGTATTTATTGGCTACCCTATATCTCAACTTCATTATTTAATTAAAAAAATGTTGTTATGATGGACTGCTCTGAGAAGGGAATTGTTATAACCCTAGACTTAAAGATTGCTGTTAATACGGTTTTGTTATTCTGTCCAGTGTAGAGGTTTCCTTCTGTCAGTTAGATTGATCTAATCCACTTTGATGCTTTTTATAATATAATATATTGGATTGACAATATTGATTTGAAACATTTGAAGAAATGGATGAATGCTGTAGTGTTTTTCCACTTCATTCTGTCCGTAAAACACATTTCTTCTTCAATCATGGACGTGTCATAAGAGCAGAAATCTATTGAAAGTGAAGATTGCAAACAATAAAATGCTAGTGATGGCTTTTTTGCCTATAAAGCTGGACAGCTGCCTTGGTTTCCCTTCTGCTCTAATTAGGCCTGACAAGTTTATAGTGCTGTGTTTAAGAGAGTTTCCTTGTCCATACAAGGCATTTAAAGTCAATGATGACATCTCTCTTTAGAAGTGACTCTGTGCAGATGCCCAAGACAGTTCTTCCAATCCTAAATTGGTTAAAGAATTACAGAGGAAATGCCCAGTTTTTTGAAGTTTCTGCTCCTATTGTGTCTCAAATCTTCCTTTTATAGGATATCCGAATTTCCTTTCGAACTGTTGAAAGTCATTAGGCTGCTTGGTTGTGAGTCTTCCAGGAGCTTTTAATGTAAATATATAAATATGGATGGTGATATTCTTAAATCTAAGTCTTCAAAAGGCCTTAAACATAGTGTGGATTTCTTTTAGAAGTACAACTTAGCCAATGGGCAGATATCAGCAAAAGATTGCTCACTGGGGGATAAGTGCCATCACAGCATACGATTGTCATTGTTATTTGATTCCAGATGGATTATATTTCCTTTAAAGATCTGTTACCAATTAATCTTGGGAAACCCAGACACCAAGTTGCAGGAGGCAGGACTCATTGCTTTTTTCCAGTGTGCTTCCATACCTCACCTGAAGTCAATTCTCCTCACAAAGGCCGTGAGAATCAGAAACGCTATGAAGTAAAACGTACACGAGGCTGGCGCTTCATGATGTCCCATGGAAGGCATCTTGTTTAAATTGTCATTGTTGAATTACTTTTGTGGATGGTCTTGGTAGCATTGATACTGTTTACTAGAGGAGCCAATTACAATGGGTTTTGTCACTAAGGAACTCTACTAAAATATAAACACCTCTATTGGTTGTAAACCTGTTGTGTATATTAATTAATTACAGTTGAAAATGCTGCAATTATGAAGGGTTTTTTTTTAATGTGTGTGTGTGTATGTGGTTTCCCCCTCGTAGGCCATTAGTTTCTGCAAAATATTGTGCAAGCTTATATAATCAGATTTTAAATATTGGGAGCATGCTTAGTATACTAGGGATTTGGAGTGATCTTCACTGCTCAAAGACTGTAGATCGTTTTAACAGTTCTTACTTACCCTATTGTTTTACAATAGGGTACCCTATTGTTTTACAAGTAGACCTCAACACATGACCATAATGGAGCCTACCCATTATGATCTCATTTTGTGATGACTGTTAGGTGAGACAGAGTTACTTAACAACCCCCACCCCTGTTTTCCCTTGATGTGGTCACTAAATGAACGTGTCAGTCATTAAGTGAAGCATGGGATGCCTCAGGGGTGGGGAAGGCCCTGAGAAGGATAATGAAGGCCTAGGCCTTCCTGCCCAAGGTCTCTTGAGGCCTCACCACCCCCTGGGACACCCCGTGCTCTCTTCTGCCTCTCTAGGATCCCCACAGCCCTTGGGCCTGCTTTCCCCCACCACTGGGTCCCCATAGGATAGGACTTAGGTCTGATTCCCACACCACAAGAGCTGTAGTGGTGCAGTGGTTAGAATGCTGCATTGCAGGTGAATTCTGCTGATTGCCAAGGATTTAATCCTGACCGGCTTAAAGTTGACTAACAAAGTGCATAAATAACAAAAGAGCATAAATTTACAGATACAGATAATCAGAGTTGGAAGGGACCTTGTAGGTCATCTAGTCCAACCCCCCACCCAAGCGGGAGACCCTACACTATTTCTGACAAATGGCAGTCCAATCTCTTCTTGAAAGTCTCAAGTGATGGCGCTCCCACAACTTCTGAGGGCAAGGTGTTCCATTGGTTGATTGTTCTCATTGTCAGAAACTTTCTCCTTATTTCCAGGTTAAATCTCTCCTTGTTCAGTTTCCATCCATTATTCCTTGTCTGGCCTATAAGAGCTTTAGAAAATAGCTTGACCCCTTCCTCCCTGTGGCAGCCCCTCATTGATTTGCCATTGATAGTGTAGTGAAGATTTTTCAACTAACAGTTTCTGAACATATTATCTTGGGACTCACTCCTAAGAAGTCCCCAGATATAGCATTCAGCATCGGTTAAGGATAGGCAAGAAAACAGAAAAGATCGGTAGAGAGAAGTTTTTAAAAAGTATCTGTGCATACACACATGGCTAGTACAAATTGGCAGTCTTTTTGAAGTGCAAAATTTCTCCTCTCTACATTTTCTTCTCAGAACTGGTTTTAGAGGCAGAAAAATCCACAAACTACTGTGCTACATTGCAATAATATACTATGAGGCATGACAAACCACTTGTCATGCCTTGTTGTGGGATCCTAAACGCTGATGCTAAAAATAAAAGTGTAGATACCACATGAGCCACGGTGGCGCAGTGGTTAGAGTGCAGTACTGCAGGCTACTTCTGCTACCTGCTGGCTGCCTGCAATTTGGCAGTTCAAATCTCACCAGGCTCAAGGTTGACTTATCCTTCCATCCTTCCAAGGTCGGTAAAATGAGGATCCAGGTTGTTGGGGACCATATGCTGATTGTGTAAACCGCTTAGAGAGGGCTGTAAAAGCACTGTGAAGCGGTATATAAGTCTTAAGTGCTATTGCTACTAGGGCTCACATCCTCCTCCTCTCTTACCTTTTGAAGAGCTCTGGAGCCTTTTATAGAGTTGGAACAAGGCACTTCAACACAATGCAATTTTGGAAGCAACTGCCATATTGCCAGTAGCCACATTGAACTATTGCTGAGAACATGGTGGCCGCTTCTGGAATTGTACCACATGGCCGCGCAATGAAACAATCCTTTCTGCTTTCCCAATGCAATGTGCACAGCATTGAGGAAAGCATCGGAACGTTCATTTCTGCCAACCCTGGTCTCTGCAGTTAATTTTTCCTTCCTAGAGATAAGATCTTTACACTTGCTATAATTAAGCATCTTTTTAAGTTTTACTTAATATTCATAAGCTATTGAATATGAGCATATGGGTATGGTAAGGGATGACAGACAATAATGGAAAGATTATTGGACACTGTCTAAATAATTTTATTTTGTTACTTTCTCTGAAATCATATCTAACCTGGTGGTTAAAAAAAAAAAGATGAGTTCCAGAACAATGCCAATGAACAATGAATACAAATGTTAACGTTTCTTGGTCCCTTGTTGAGTATGAAAACATCCGTTTCCATTTACAAGAGAAGACTGGAAATAACTATCCCCACTCAACCTATCCTTTCCTTAGCAATTAGAACACTTATAGCATCTGCGAATGTCAAAGTCTGCTCTTAATTAAAGCTGTTGTATATTATCTAAGATCCAGTTTGATCTATCTGCTTGGATGTGAATATATATATACATATATAAACTTATAACTTATAAAATCAAGAGGTTTTCCCAAATTCATACAAAATTAGTTGGAAAATGTAGTTTCAGTCTTTACCGATTTAAATATCTCTTTGCCACCTATACTTTGGAAAAGCACGTGCTTTCTTATTCCACAAAGCTAAGAGGAAAAGCTCACTATTTATAGATATCTCAGGCCAGTGTTACTGTGCCGGATTTTCTGAAAAAAAGTGATCTGATCTTGGCCCTTTGTGTATTATACTCTACTCTCCTTCAAGAAAATTTTGCTTTTTTAAAAACCTCTTTTGTTCTTTTCTTTATTGCTGTGGTTCTTTTCTTAGCTAGAGTGGTATCGCATTGTTAGAACAGTAAATCCTTTTCCTGATTCTAAATGCATTAGTGATGTTATTGTTTCTAAAGAAATAACTATAATTCTCCATTTCTTACTGCAGCATAGTTACATCCACAGCTCAGAAGCAAGATGGGATTGTTCAGATGTAGTCATTTTTATCACAATGAGCATATTTACAAGTTAACATTTAATTAGTTTAAAAAGTTATATGAGTCATTCTTTCCCGTTTTTCCCCCCAATAACAGGTAAATAAACAGTACAAGTGTATTTCTGTACTGGGAAGGATTTTTGGATAATCCTGGATTATGGCAAACAGGTTATTTGCTTGTTTGCTCATGTATAATTCTTCCCATATCTACTGCATGGCAGGTAAACAAATTGGATCTAATACTGGTTATGGATCCTGGCTTCTCTAGTTTGAATAACACACTAAGCTAGGACTGTCAAACTCCCAGCCCATGGGCCAGATGCGTCACACTCTGGCCACGCCTACACCCACTTTAGCGAAGGGGGAAAAAGTCCTGATATGTTAACGTGACACTGTCATAACGACATGAGTTTGACACCCCTGCACTTAGCTGTTCTGTCTTTTTAGCTTTGTCGTTTTTCCATTTTATCAGTTTTAAGAAAAAATTACATATTTGATGTTGGCTTAAGGTTAACTTTTCTCAAATTGGCTATTTCCAGATGTGTTGTGACTGCAGTTGACTGGTGTATACGTTAGCAGATATTGGGGAACACTTTGGCTTATAGCTCACCTTACTCTACAGCAGTTGTGTTTTTCAAGTCTTTGCTTTTAGACTCCTCTGTTGAACATTCTGATGAAATTAGGGTTGGCATTTCTAAGAGACTATGTCCAACTTTCTTGAATCAGCCAGAAAATGTTTGGGTATAAGCACTATTTCTGCATCTTATTCAAACGATTGGAATCCCAGAGATAATTAGAATGATTTTTCAGATGGTGTAAAATCAGTGCAGGCAGATGAAGGCTTATTAAAGTTTCATTAACCTAAAGTTGATAGGTGATAATCTGATTCATATATTGAGTGGTGCTTTTTTTTAACCAGTTACGGCATAAAAATCCCACATTTGAAATGTTGAGTTGGCCAATCGGGCCATCTTGTCTTGGCAGGGCCATGTAACCTTCCTGCTTCACTGGGTCCTAATGGTTTTCCAGATGTAATTCAGAGTGTTGGTTATCCCCTTACCTGGTATAGGTTCAGGATCAGCTTGTTTGTGGAACTGCTTTCCCCAACTGTTTCTGCCAGCGTTACACATTCTAATGCAATGGACGTACTTCAGATTCCACTGTTGACGCAACATCATGGGATGGGAATGGGGAGACATGCCTTTTCTGTTGCAACACCTGCCCTCAAGAAGGATCTCCCTCTGATCTATGGTTTGCCTGATCCAGTTACCATTTAAAAAAATACACTAAACACTTGGCTGTTCCATCAGGTGTTTGAATCAGAATGATAGGAGATCTCACCTTGGGAGATGTAGTATATATGGAGGGTTCCCAATTGCTTATTAATTGTAGATGTTGTAATTTTTAATTGTATTTCCATTTTTGTTTTTTCTCATTGCTATCCCATCACCCATTGAATTCAGTTGCACGGCTATGTTCCATAAATACATAATCACCTCTTGAATTAGACCTCTTGTTTTTTCAGGGTGGGAATGATGAGTAAATGAATAGGTACATAAATCTACTGAAAGCCATGTTCTTTGAACTTTGTGTCTTTCATTTTCCCCTTGTGAAATATTGTAGGCACGTTTAGTGAAAGAAGTGATGGGATAAGTATAGTTCACTTGTGTCTTTAGCTTGCTCCTCCTTCTAAATTTTCACTTCTGCATCCTATATCTAGCTAGATGACATTCTCAACCCCTCTAACTCTTTTTGTAATTCCTATTTTCTTCAGACAGAATGGAAAGCTAAACTGGGAAGAAGTTGTTCTGAATCCTGGGGTCACCCTCTCCCCCCACCCCCAAAGCTAATAAAATCAGCCACAGAGAAATTTGGAGGACCATCATTTTTAATTAATTAATTGGTTGGCTGGTTGGTTGGTTGGTTGGTTGGTTTGTTGGTTGGTTGGTTGGTTGGTTGGTTGGCTGGCTGGCTGGTTGGTTGGTTGGTTCCTTCGTTCATTCATTCACTCATTCACTCACTCACTCATTCATTCATTCATTCATTCATTCATTTATATTTCCTATTAACGGCCCATGTCCCTACATGTAGCCGGGTCAGAAAGATATTGAGGAATTGAGAACCACTGAGAGATTTAAGATGGCCAGGATGATCATATCTCTCCCATCTACCCTCTTCAAATCATCTGGTGGAACCAAATGGCATCTCTATATTTTATCCAAACTGAAAATCTGACTGAAAAGGGTCCAGATAATCCATTTCTTCTGGGGTCCTCTGTAAATGCAGCCTGTACATCTTTTTAACAGTGTTCCTCTAAAAAGGAAAGTTGGAGGCTAGACAAAAATTGGCCAGAGAATTTTTATATCCAATATAAACAAATACATACAGAAAGGTACGGTTTATACACACATACATATACATATGCATACAGATGCATTTTTGGACTATTACCACAAGTCAACGTGGCTCTGACTTCAGATAAACCTTTGAGGTGAAGGACAAGGTTCAGGAGTAATCATGAAGTGAATTTGGCAGAAGCTGTGGGAACTATGGGGCTAAGCAGCCTGCATTGTAAACTAACAAAGTCTTGTTTGTGTTTGGCATTTTTATATGCTCAGGTGGATTTGCAGCTGCAGTGACCACTCCTCTGGATGTAGCCAAGACAAGAATTATGTTGGCAAAGGTAAGAACTTGAAGGAGAGTGTAGAGATGGCTGGCAAGTTTTCAGATTAATAATTCTGGCATCTTGCTTAGTAGTAGCAACAAAACTGAATCCAGCGTCTGTTGCTAATTTCACTGCAAGAATCATAATGAGAGCATAGGTACATTTCATTTCTGCATTGAAGACGAACTACAGTACTATCTTTTCTTCAATAATCTAGTTCTAGTAGCAAATTTGTGCCTTTGAAATACTAAACAGCTTTCTAATCCACTGTTTTTTGTGTGACGTGATGTTCTTAGGTGATAATATTTACATTGATGATGAGTATCTGTTTGTTAGAATAAATGGGAAACTTTAAATTCTTGACTATGAGCTGTTGAGCATATTATTTATTTATTTATTAAGAAGGTGTATATGGTTGCCTACATATAATATAAATACATTATTATTTTATATTATGTGACAAATATATATTAAGATAATGTATATGGCTGCCTCCATATAAATTATATAAATTATGAGTTCCCTCACTGTGACTCCTGAAGGCTTACAGAAGTAAAATCCCAAATATAAAACCCAGTGAACCCCTATCAAAGAAACCACTTAATGGGCTTCATATTCCCCTGGGCACAGGTAGTATTCAGCAGGTTCTGACCAGTTCTGGAGAACCAGTAGCGGAAATTTTGAGTAGTTCAGAGAAATACCGGCAAATACCACCTCTGACTGGCCTCAGCCCCATCTATTCTCTGCCTCCCAAGTCCCAGCTAGATCGGCTGGGTCTTCTTTTGTTGCCCTGAACAGGAGAACGGAGCTGGAAAGCAGGTTAGTGGGTGTGGGAAGGGAATGGGGATTTGGCAGTATCCTTTCCCTGCCATGCCCACCAAGCCATGCCTACAGAACGGGTAGTAAAAAATGTTTGAATCTCAGTACTGCCCCTGGGCCTCTAGGCCTATTCACAACATTATTTTTTCAAGGCCTTTCGAAAGAGTGTCACAATGGAGGCCAATCTTATCTTTGCAGGGGTGATGTTCTTCAGAGAGGGAGCCACCACACAGAAGGCTTATTTTGGGTCCACTAGAACCAAATATTCATTATCTAGTGCAGATCATGGTTTTCCAGTTCAGTCATTCTCATCTCTTGTAAAAGAGTTTCAGCTGTGAGAGACCTTTGTGTGACATTTTGGCTGAAATAACGGTCTTCCCGGAGGCAGCTTTTTATATGTATACGTCTGCTTCTTTTTCTGTATAGACTGGCTCCAGAACCGCAAGTGGGAATGTGTTATCAGCTCTTCAAGGTGTTTGGAGAACTCAAGGGATATCTGGGTAAGGATAAATAAAGGTGCAGGGATGAATTGAGGGAAAATGTAAACACATTTTTTTTTCAGTAGAAAGTGGATTTTTTCCCCCCCTGAATGACTATGCAAAGCAAGATATTTGTATATTTTTTCACTTAAATGTTCCATGCTTTAAATCTTGTGTATGTGCTGTCTGGTGATAATTCATGAGAAGTTTTTGAGTAAGTTAAATTGATGTTAGCTAGATAGTTTTTCTGCAGGGCTGTGAACCAAGGAGGGCGTTTATTTCAGATGTTTTGTATATTGCAAGAGTTTAAATAGTTCATGATGCGAACGGTGGCGGGGGAGGGAAGCTTTTTTGTTGCTTAGGGAAGCCAACAGTTATAATCTGTTTTGTGACTGGTGTGAGTCCATTGTTAAGACATTCTGTAGTTTATTTTGAGTCAAAAGATAGCAGAGTCTTTCCAAAAGAGCACTAGGAAAGTTACGATGAGCACAAAATATTATAGATCTATGTATTCTTTTTTATTTCATGATTTATAATTCACCTTTCCTCTAGGAATTCAAACACTGTATTTTTTCCTCCAGTTTTATCTTCCCCCAAACAGCATATAACTTAATTAGGCTGTGAGACAATGAGCAGGCCCAAATCATCCAATGGACTTTTATGGCTGAATGTAGACTTCATTTTGAGTGCCTTCAGTCCTTAGCCAACTTTTAAATTGATCTATTTAAAAATGTTCCATTAGTTGTGTACTACGAAGTATTTACAACATATACTTTTTTTTAGATTTGCACGTGTGTGTTTTCAAAAATACTATAAGGATCTGAAATGTATGTTCTGTTTGCTAGCTGCTATTATTTGTCAGTAAGCAAACACTTTCCACTGGTGAAATATACTGCATTAAAACAATATTGTTCTTTCCAGTTGTCACAGAATAAATCACAAAATAAACAATGGCAATGAAATAAATAGGATAGCTGGGAGGCAAAGGAAATGGAGTCTGTGGATCCTTTAAATGTTTCAGTGATCTTCTCTCAGGCTGTTTTGGTGCAGAGAGTCCTTCCTCTCCTTCCAAGCTGCTTAATCTAACAAGGCTCATCAGTCATTGCTTCATCTTGGTCTTAACTTACTCTTCCTTCCAGCACATTACTTCCCCCCCCCTCCCAAGTTATTTTCTCTCACCCATTTCTTGAGAAAGTTTTTAATCCGTGTGAAAAGTTATCTGCTGTTCTCTCCAGACCCATATCAGGATAGAAGAACAATGTGTGTGTCTGGGCAGTCATGTGACCCTATGAGAGACAGTGCTCAGCTGTCACATTCTGTCACAAGCTGCTTTTAGCCCCAGCAGCCCTTTGCTAGCTCCCGAAAAACTCTGACTTTCATATGAAAAGAAAACACTTGTGGGCCCTTAGATTATAAGGTTTGTAAGCTTCCCAGAGTCGCTTGAGGGTGAGATGGTTTGGGAAAGAAAAAGGAGGGAGGGAGGGAGGGAGGGAGGGAGGGAGGAAGGAAGGAAGGAAGGAAGGAAGGAAGGAAGGAAGGAAGGAAGGAAGAAAGAAAGAAGAGAGAAAGGAAGGAAAGAGAGAGGAAGAAAGGAAGGAAAGAGAAGAAGGAAGGAAAGAGAGAGAGGAAGGAAGGAGAGAGAGGAAGGAAGGAAAGAGGGGAAGAAGGAAGGAAGGAAGGAAGGAAGGAAAGAAGGAAGGAAGGAAGGAAGGAAGGAAAGAGAGAGGAAGGAAGGAAGGAAAAAGAAAAAAGAAAGCAGGGAAGATAGCATGGATGCTTAATATAGTGCAGTGGTATCAAATTTGTGGCCCGTGTCTTAGTAAAAGTTTTATTCTTAATGTTTTAAAATTCTGAATTATGTTTAAAGATATCCTAGAGTTGCTATGGGTTTCCGTGACAGAACCAGTGGTGGGATTCAAAATGTTTTACTACCGGTTCCGTGGGCATGGCTTGGTAGGTGTGACATGGCTTGATGGGCATGGCAGGGGAAGGTTATTGCAAAATCCACCCCACTAACCTGCTTTCCAGCTCCGTTCTCCTGTGCAGGGCAACGAAAGAAGACGCAGCTGATCATCTGGGACTGGGGGCAGGGCCAGTCAGAGGTGGTATTTGCCGGTTCTCCAAACTACTCAAAATTTCCGCTACCGATTCTCCAGAACTGGTCAGAACCTGCTGAATACCATCTCTGGACAGAACATTGAAAATTGGTAGTGTAGCTGTTAGCAGGGGTTGTATGTGGTCCAAAGATGATGCTAACATGTCTTAAAGAAATGGAGACCTTTCAGATAGGTCTTCTTCATCATGTTTCCGTGCTTTGGGGGGCTTCTCAGGATGATCCTCTCTGGAAATTGCTAGAACAGAAAGCATTGCTAACTAGAATGGGTAAATGTAGAAAGCTTGAGGAATTATGGAAGAATACAATTTATATAAAATTGCAACTAAAAAAAAAGGTCACATTTAATTGATGGACTCCTTCAGCTGCCAGGCTTGGAACCTACAATCACATTCCTCTGTCTGTTCTGGGGATTTATTTATTATTTCGATGAAATTTGTCTGGGATCATAACGTCAGAAAAATTACAGTTCTGATGTCTAGGAAAGGAGAAAGTGGCAAGCTGGGGCAACTTGAAGGAAATTTTGGAAGGTGGCTGGAGATATTACAGGCCAATTTTGCAAGGCTTTCTACCAATTATAAATGGTTAATCAAAACAGGAAAAGTGTCACGCCTGGTGTCCATCCGAAAGGACAGATGATGAATTGCCTTATCTCCCATCCTGTTATTTCACAGCCAACTAAACTGTAGAGTCTCAGACTGCAGATTGCCACCTTATTAAAACCAGAGGCTGCATATTTGCTTCCAACTGGCACTTGAAGCGTGGGCCAGTGGTTTAACATCCCATCTTCTCTTTGCTGATGTTAATTCTTTTTCAGTCACTTTGATGTAATGGGGGATTATAAAAAGAGACTAGAGAGCCATAAACCAGACATGCACTTGTACCAGTTTTGTTCTTTCGAATCCATGCCCGGATGACTGACTTCCAAGTTTAGCCTATTATTTCTCAATGCCTCATAGCAGTATTATATGCAGCCCTACAGAGTGCCAGGCGATAATTATTAGCTGATATATTTTGAACAGAAGCTGGAGAAAGGGGTCATGAGTTGAATACTTGCTGGGGTCATGAGTTGAATACTTTCCCTATTCCTTCCAATCCTAAACTTTAATTCGTTGGGCGGTGCAACCAACTGACGGGCAATCAAGTTCTCTGAGCTTATCTGTGCTTTCAGTTAGCATAGTTTATGCTTGTTGGAGTTGGAAGCCATTGTGAGGAGGAGGAAGAATTAAACTTGACTGTCTTAGATGCAGTCCTTAGCTTGCCAATCTGATATAGAGATATAGAGATAGATAGATAGATAGATAGATAGATAGATAGATAGATAGATAGATAGATAGATAGATAGATAGAATTGTTTATTGGCCAAGTGTGATTGAACATACAAGGAATTTGTCTTGGTGGATATGCTCTCAGTGTACATAAAGGAAAAGATACATTTGCCAAGAGTTGTGCATCATAAGGTACAACACTTAATAATAGACATAGTGTACAATAATCAATCCTATCATACTAGGAAACAGTCAAAAATCGTTAGGATACAGGCAACAAAGTTACAGTCATACAGTCATAAGTGGGAGGAGATGGGTGAAAGGAAGGATAGGAGGATTAATAGTAACAGAAGTGCAGACTAAATAGTTGGACAGTGTTGAGGGAATTATTTGTTTAGCAGAGTGATGGTGTTCGGGGAAAAACTGTCCTTGTATCTAGTTGTTCTGGTGTGCAGTGCTCTATAGCGTCATTTTGAGGGAAGGAATTGAAACAGTTTGTGTCCCTGATGTGAGGGGTCTGTAAATATTTTCACAGCCCTCTTTTTGATTCTGCAGTATACAGGTCCTCGACTGAAGACAGGCTGTAATTGTTATTGTTTTTCTGCAGTCCTAATTACTCCCTGAAGTCTGTGTCTGTCCTGTTGGGTTGCAGAACCAAACCAGTGTACATAAAGGAAAAGATACATTCACCAAGAGTCATGCATCACAAGGTGCAGGTGGAGATGACAGAACTGTAGAACTGTATCATATTATGTATGACTGGATTTAGGCTGGACCCAACTCTCACTCTGGACCTAATTGTAGACAATATCTTTGTTGTAATAAAAAAAGGAACAACTAGAGGAAACACATGAAACAGTCAATATCTTCAAAGGAATAAAATTCACAAATGGAAGAAGAAAAGAACAATACAGTTCCCTTCCTGGATATCCTCATCAACAGAAGAAATGGCAGCAAAACTGGGCTGCCATTTTAGATTTAAATGGCACAACCTGATCTATAGGGGTCTGCCTTGGGGATGGACTTGAGGCTTTTCTTGACTCCTTGATCTCACATTGTTCAAAAGGATTTCACTGATAGTCATCAATTGAGATAGGAAAAGCTACTGGAGAGAATACCTGCAGACAGGAATCAGGTCTTGGTAAACAATATCAGTCTTGGTATTCATATGAATTTTTTTATAACACCTTTAAGCGAAGAAGGGTGACCAAATTCTTCTGTAGAGAGAGCTAAAATTTTGGAAGAGATTATTGGGCTGAATTAAAACCTAAAGCACATAGATAGATAATCCCTCAGCGTGGTCTATCTAATAAATGTGTTAGCACCCAATGAAATACATTCATTAAAATACTGATCAAGAATTATTTTGGATTATATCCCTTTATAGCTTTATTTAGAAATAACGGCTCCTGATTTGACATTTCTTGTAAGCATGCCTTATTTATCACCACACCTGTAATAAGATTTCACAGTGTGCTAAAGCAATGTGGTGGGAGTTTATAAGTTCCCTATTTCCATATATTTCACCTCATTTCTCTTAATGGACTGAGAGTGGCCTACAACTTATAGAAGTCTGCTAGATCCATGGAAAACAACACAGTTATTGGGAAAAACAACACACGCCTCTGGGAAGAACTTGAAACTCTCCAGGCAAATGTGTTTCCTGCTTTCTTTGCTTTACAAGAAAACCAAACTAAAGTGTGTCATTCTTAAATTTTTCCTGCGTGGAAGGAGTTAACAAACTACTGGACTGCAATCAGAACAAGAAAGAGCTAGGTAAGCTGGAACTCTACTGAAGAATTAGCATTTGAAAGAGAAATTGAATAGAGAAAATAATAGCGGCAATTACTTTGGCTGTGGATCAGTGCCAGCTTAACCTTTTCCAGTAGGAATCTTCTAATCTCCAGATACACGTCTTGGTGTAGATGTGCCGATCTGCTGAGGGAATCTTCTGTCAGTACTTGTCTTGCTACAAATTACTTCGCTTTAAAGCTGTAATTACAGTAATGCAGTGGATTGCTGTCTAGTGAAACCATAAAACATTTCCATCTGCCTGCCACAGCCCTGAAGCAGACCACAGACAAGTGCAAGAAGGAAGACAAAGTACCCTGAATCTGATTTAGCAACGGCTTGAGGACGAAAATAAAATAAAATGCTGTTGTACAAGGCTGTTGTAGAACTTGTTTCATATTCTCCAAAGCACAGATTAATCAGAAGTTTTAATTACAGCTGGCTTGATTAAAAACAACAACCCTTTTTCTTAGGACATTAGTAGTAATGTCCTTGTTGATTCTGATGAGCTTGTTTCTTACAATGAAGAAATCCAACAAGAGATGTCTTAAGGCCATCCTAATTTGAATTTTAGAGAATTATTGTTGAATGGGAGCAGCATGGTGGCCTAGAAGTGGTGCTCTCACCCAGGAGAGGGATTCAAATTTTTTAACAACCAGTTCTGTGGGCATGGCTTAGTTGGTGGATGTGGCTTGGTGGTCATGTGACTGGGAGGGCGTGGCCAACTCAACGCCACTCACGTTAAGGGGCGCTTATCCTCGCCTGGCCTCTCATGACTGGGGATGCTGCAACAGTCGTGAGTGTGAAAAATGGTCCTAAGTCACTTTTTTCAGTGCCATTCTAACTTTGAATGGTCACTAAATGAACTATTGTAAGTCAAGGATTACCTGTACAAAAATACAAAAAGCTTCTTTGCTTGCAAAAAGCTGCCCTAAATACTAATCATTAGATTAAAAATACTTGCAAGCCGGAGTTACAAATCAGGCAGGGTGCCAAAGCACCTTGAGGAATTAAAGTAGTTAAAATACAATGATAACTTATCAGCAGCCAGCTCTTGCTCATAAAGTGAACCCCTTTAACAGAGAGGTCATTTAAGCTCTCCAGAAAGAGCACACCCAGGAAAAGCAATCCTTAGATCCATTTGCGCCACTTAAAGATACCAGCTGGTCTCACTCATCTCACAAGGTATCCTAAGGAAATCATCCAGGTTTAAGGAAAGGTCACGTGCCCCCCAGAAAGGCAATAAAAAAATCAGTGCCAAACTTGCATCCTGCCTCTTGGAAGTACACCCCAAAAGGATAGTGCCAGATACCACTAAAGCAGTGAAGGAAGATCCCCACCCCAGATAGAAAAAGAAATCATGAGGCAGGAAAAAAAATCAAACACAATACAAATAATTAAATCACAACAGTAGCTGTTGCTTGTTAAACCATTACTAGAACAAATAGACACAGGAACTAGCCAGATTTCTCAAACCAGTTTCTTTTCAGGAACAGAGATTAATATTTTTCCTTCAAAACAAAGCTGAATAGGGAAAATTATCCCATCAATAAACACAGGATTAAATGTTACCAAGCACAGAATTAAACTTCACCCCAAACTAGTTTTAGACCCAAACTCAGAAAGGGTATGTAAACTCACATTTGAATGTCAATCTTTCTAGCTAGCCAAGAAGAAGTATTTCATGGGACTATTTCCTCCCAACAGCAACATAAAAAGCTTAAAACAACCCTTCCCCTTTAAAAAAGTATCAAGGAAGAAAAACCCCTCCTTTGGAGACAGTAAGTCTAGGCATACTGCCAAGAATGTAATAAGGGTAGAAAAAAACCTAAGGAGATTTCTTCTAACCTGCTTCTGACCTGCTTAAAAAGTCAACAAGAGGTTCTATAGAACCGGTCAGAACCGGTAGAATCCCAACCCTACTCTCACTGCGCAAACAGGAGGCTGGGAGTTTGATCCTAGGTAGCATCAGATATTTCTCTCTCTGGGTGCAAAGAGAAAACATCTGCTGTGAGCTCCGCATAGGCATCAGGAAAGGCATCCAGCCAATAAATGCTCAGCTCCATTCAATCGTCTTGACTCCACCCCGATGCAAGGGATTACAGGGTTGTTAAAAGAAAAAAAGGGTTATTGAATGAAATGAAAGAGTTTTGGTGTGGTAATTAAGTTAATGGGTAAACATTATTGGAAATGGCAGATCACCATTAAATACTGTAGGCTGTAGCACTGCCAATTAGCCATTTATGTAGTTATTGAACAGGCCTGGAAATTAAAAACTGTCACCATTTGCAATTATACCTGCTTTTAGCAATATTGAACACAGTCTCAGAGCAACCCATAGGTGACTTTTAGAACTGTGTCTTCTATAAGCAAAAAATGTAGTAGTTAGTGGCAAAATGGCTCTTGGGTATTGTTTCACATCAAAAGTACCATGAGGCACACAATGTTTCTTAACAAGATTTATTGAAGACGGAGTCAGTGGGTTGCAATGACTGTGGTGTTGGCATATGAGGGAACAGTATGAAGACTGCAGGACCAGAGTAGAGGTTGAATTGCAGAGGTTTAATATGCTGAGATGTCTGGAGGTAGATGCTGGTTTATGGATTGCCCTGAAGCGATCTTTTGGGTGGACTCAGGTGGGGGAAAACTTTGGAAAGTTTTATCCCAGTCCTTGGAGTATATCAGTATCCAGATGGGAAAGCATAGACTTAAGCTAATCTCTGACAAGACTGACTGGCTGAGGGTTCATAACTCTTCTGATGTCCTGATTTACTTCTGAGTGGAATTGCACTGTTCCAGAAAAAAAACTGGCACGCAAGTTGGGTGTCTTCCTGAACTCTCAGCTCTTGCTTGAAAATCGAGTAGTAGCCGTCGCCAAGAAGGCCTTTGAACAGATCTGTCTTGTGTGCCAGTTGTTCCTCTTTTTGGGCCAGAAGGCCCTTTTCATGGTTACTCGTGACTTGGTTACTTCATATATGGACAACTGCAATGTGCTGTTTTTGAGCTGTCTTTGAAGAACAGCAATTTCAGCTGGTCCAGAATGTGGCAGGATGAATACTTATGGGCATATCGTGCTATGCCTATGTAACATCTCATTTGTGAACTGTAATAGTTACTGCTGGATTTCCAGGTACAGTTCAAGGTACTGTTTATCATCTACAAATCCCTGACAGGAGGATGTGGCTATCACCATTCCCCCACTGTTTCTGCCTATCTTTTAAGTTCCAACAGTGTGCACATGCTCCAGGTTGCACACGTTAAGCAGTGTCATTTGATGGGACCATGAAGCATGCTGCTACATCAGCCCCAACCCTGTGGTCCTTTCAATAGGTCTTGAAGTTGTGGCTCAGACTTTCGATCAAAGATGGGTTGTGAGAAAAGGGTTCGTATATCTGATCCCCTGGAATGACCATCTTCCTTTTCTGTTATCTGTTCTTTTATTCTTTTCCCAGTATTCGATCTGTATTTGAGTTCGCGAGACCCCTTGTGTTCTTCGGGTTGCCCATGCTTACCGAAGTTTTTAATGGATGTGAGGGCGATCTGGCTGCGACATCTGTCACTCCATTGATCGCTTCAGTTTTTAAAATCCATGCCTCTTTCATGCACAAGCATGTTGTGAGAAATAATTCAGTTCTATATTTATGAGGTAAACCTATACCTTTTGAATATCGGGAAACACCTGTGTGCAGAGTTTATGTAAAAACTCCTCTCTCAGAATATGAAATCAATTATTATTTAGACATACGAACAAGAACTTGATTTGGACCAGAGTTTCAATATTAAAAAAATGATTTACTTTCTTAATATTTGATTATTTTCATTTTTCTGTCACATTGTTTATTATTTGGTGACACGTTTGGAGTTGTTGGGGACTATATTAGGGAGCCCTGTTTTGGAGGAGGACAGTGATGGCCTCAGGGCCTCATTTTGACAACTGTTTTGTGGCCTACAGAGCGCCACTTTTTGACACAAAGCTTGCAACTAGATGGTGCATTTTTGAGGTAGGAGGGGGCCCAAATTCTCTCCTCACTAAAGTGACCCCCATCTCAGAAAGCCTTGCTCCCAAATCTGCCCTCATGCAGCCCTCAGCTACAAATAAGTTGCGCTCCAGTTGACATTGAGGGAAGCAGTTTTAAAATGGAGCAGAGCCTCTCTACAGTATTTGTGGGAGTGGAGGGGTAGAACATCTTAGTGGTAGAACTTCCAAAATGTTAAATCACTTTTGTTCTTTTCTTCCAGCTTGTTTGCCGGCGTCGTCCCTCGAATCTCTTCTATCAGCCTTGGAGGTTTTATCTTTCTTGGGATGTATGACAAGATCCGAAGCTTGCTTTTGTGATTTTGGTCGAGAGGAATAGCTGTGGAGCCACTATCCCAACAACTCCCTCCTTAATTCTAAGAAGAAGAAAAACATACATTCAAAAAAGTTATTCCTTTACTTCCCACGTGTTTCTGCTCCCCCCCCCCCCAATTTCTCCCTTCCCCTTCTTCTCCCTCCCATTCCTGCCTCCCGTGGCTCAGCAGCTGTTCAGCAGCCTGGACTTCATGCTCTCTATTTAAACAAGAACAAGAAATCCCATAATTCCATTTCCTGAACAAAAAAGTCCATGTATGGAGAGTCCTTCTATGGTGATGAGCTCATGGAGAAGAGTCTGCCAAGAAATTCAGCTTTGGGGGGCAAAGAACCCACTTAGGGGCTCCAGCCAAGGGACTGGAAAGCATTATTATTAGCAGTCACTTTAGGGAGCGTGATGTGCAAATGACAGCTTGGGTCTCCATAGCATAACAGCCACACATAGTCATCATAGAAATGGCATCAGAGCCACCCCAGAGAAGAAAACAGCATAGTTAAGGTGACTGAAGACTTGCCATGCTCTGGGAGGACAGACGGAAGAAGCAACAAGGGTTTTTTTTTACTTTTAAAATGTATAGAAGGGGAAAAACCCATTTGTTTCTTTTTTTTTTGAAACCCACTTGGAAAATCTAGACCACTGTTCATACCTACAGGTGCATAGCCAGCATTCTTGCTTGGATAAGCAAGACTGCCTTTTTTAATTAGACTCGAATTTCTTTAGTACTGATTGAGTACAATGTTGTATTATTTTACCACCTAACAAGGTTGCCTATGAAAAAAAAAGAGCAAGCTTGGGGTTTCTTTTTCCCCCCTTTCCCATCCTTCGCCTCCAAAGAATCAGTCTGGCAGGAGGTGAAGAAAAAAAATGAAGATAACAGAGAAGGGGGAAGAACTGACGAAGGGTGAGAGAGGACAAGAAGATGCCATCTCCTGCAGGGGGCACAATTCCTCTTCTCCAGGGACAGTCACAAAAATGAGTGATCTTGCTGGAGAGGCAGAATGGGATAGTGATGGACCACAACGTGCTGAGTCCAAAGAGATCACACCACACAGGGGCAAGGTGGCTTCAGTGACTGAAGGACACTCACAAATCCTGAAAGAGGGTCAAAGTCAAAGGGTCGTAATGTTTTGATTGCATGCCACCATCTGGGCTATTTTGAGCTGTATCTCGACTCCAATATATGAACTTGACTGCCATGATGGCTCACCCCAAAGAGCTATTCACCCTAGATTACTTTTGTCTACTTGGGTTTTGCCTGATGGGTATACTTCCAAACCAAGCATTGGGTTGTTGCCATTCCGTGAGCCGTGGGAAACGCAGTGGTTAGAATGCAGTACTGCATGCTACTTCTGATTGCCGATGGCCAGCAGTTTGGCAGTTCAATCCTCACCAGCTTAAGGTTGACTCAGCCTTCCATCCTTCTGAGGTTAGGTAAAATGAGGACCCAGATTGTTGGGGAAATATGTTGACTCTGTAAACTGCTTAGAGAGGGCTGTAAAGCACTGCGAAGCGGTATATATGTGCTATTGCTATTCACTGTTTGTATTTTCAAAGAATACCTATATAGGGCCTTTGTAGGCACCCAAACCAAAAATGTTTGTATTTCATTGTGCAGCAGGCTAGCTCCAATTAGCTGCTTCAATTAAAAGAATCTAAAACATAACCCTGGAGGAGCAGAGAACCTGGCATAAATAAGAAAAATGCCCATTGGCATTTTTTTTTTTTTGCTTTTTCAGAATCCAGCAATTTTGAAAGTCCTGTGCTGACCTCATGCAGAATTTGAATGTTTTCCCTTCAGAGTTGCAGCTTAATCTGTTGTAAAGTTTAACTCCCTGAAAACACAATCCTATATTTTTTTTTTCCTGAAGTAGGCACTGTTTAACTCACACCAAGCTTATTTCCAGCCCAGGTGTTGCAGAATTGGACATAAAATGGAGATATGAGACAGGGTTGGTTTTTTTTTGCTCAAAGGAACCAACTAATTTATTGGATTTGGTGTAAATTTCTTGTCATTCAAATGACGTCTCCTTCAAGCTAAGCTCAATTCCAGATGACATACAGGGGCACAGTTTTCTGTTAATGGGTAGCCATTGCAATCTTCCAAAATAACACTTTTTTAAAAAGCCACCAGTTTATCCTACAAGTCCTAAATTTTCCAAGTAGTCCTGCATCCAAAGACTAAGTAGCTTTCATTCTTCCAATAGGAACTGGGTGATTCTGGGTGACACCAGAATTAGAGACAAGAAAGTGGGACATTGGCTAAAACTGGCAACTAAATTGCCTCAAACTGATTAAAGATAACATGTATTTCATTGAACTGGTGGAATGAATGACTCAGAAATGAGCCCTGTCCATGATCAGAGGATGTCCAAACTTGGCAACTTTAAGACTTGTGAACTTTAACTCCCAGAATTCTCCTGCCAGCGTTCTCCCGACAGGACCCCTGTCTTAATTATTCAAATACAACTGGGAGGTGTTTGGTGCTCTCCTTGATGCAAACCTTACTCCCTCCTAGCACTGATGTTGCCTAGTTGGGTAATAAAGCAACAAAACAACCAAAATCAAGGAAGCACTAAGAATTCCATAGTTCAACTCTGAGCTATAAATATTTCATTGATATTCAAACAAGTTCCATTTGTCACCCTAGCCCATTATACCAGGTTATGAAGCAGTCATGGCCTTTTAAAAAGTCTTCAAAATCCAGGAAGCCCAGCAATGCAGAATTTCATTTTACTTCACCCCAAACCGAAGTATAAAAAAGTGCAGATCAATGAATCAAGGCGGAATAATTGGTATTATAAATGAACCTTTATTAAAGACACTTCAATGCCATTTGTTAAACACTTCCAATATCTTTACAACGTATTCTCAATGTACAACATTGTACCACATTAGTCTAATAAATAAATAACTTTTTACACAAAAATTAATACTTCCTTTTTTCACATTGCCTCTCAGAAGCAGCAGATTCACATATTTAGTGGAAGTAACAACATTTAAACAACCGTATCTAAAACTAAATTTTCCAAAATGTTAATATGGCAAGTGTGCTTAGCAATTCCAATGGTGATGCCTTTTTCCTATGCCTTTGCCCATTTATTTTCATCTTTACCTAGTAACCTTCTTCAACTAGTATCCAAACCTTTATAAGATCACTTTTCTTTAGAAAGCATGTCACTTTCTCTCTTTATGAACAGGGGTAAATATTTACCCTGAATATGTTTCCCTATTAGTGGATCCGTTTTCTTTAAAATCACCAAATAAGCCACAAGTTGGCACCTTATATCACTAAACACCTATTCCAAAGTGCAAGTGTGTTTATTGTCTGGAGATAGGGGGATGGTGAAATTATGCATTACTTCAGAAAGTCCAGCTTCAGCTAAAAAGCAGATGACAAAACTTGTCTTACAAAGCTATGCATCTCCCGCCAACTGAAGGAGAAGGAAGAGTAATTTAATGGCATAGTAATCAGATACTTAAAAGCTCTTTCTTACTTAAAAGGAGAGAGTATGTTTTACCCCAGGTTTCCTATTAGAGGAAAACTTTCTCACAAAATTATGAAGAAAAAGCCTTGCCCATGGCATACCAAAATCTCTGGTTCTTTCCTATCCAGTTGCTGTAGCAAAATACTAAACCTCACAATAGAGAAATAACCTGTGCCAGCTGACCTTCTAATGTCTATTTAGAAAAATCTGGTTGTTAATGTTTCTTTTAGAGTCAAACAGTCTGGTTAATATAAGAACATACCAAAAAGCTTTCTTTGGTGTTTCAGAATAGATTTGTCCCTTCCTATAAAGAAAGTGTTTTGTATATTATGTCCCTAATATGAGTTCCTGATATCCTAAGCTAAATCATGTTTCCTATCTATTTCTCTGAAACTGGCCTTTAAGTCAAGGTAAAGAAAATAAGAACAGACAGAACCTGATGCTGTCCTACAGACAATGTCCTAACCTATGCTTATCACCTTTAGATTAGATTAACAGAGTTG
This sequence comes from Pseudonaja textilis, assembly GCF_049901715.1. Taxonomy (NCBI): domain Eukaryota; kingdom Metazoa; phylum Chordata; class Lepidosauria; order Squamata; family Elapidae; genus Pseudonaja; species Pseudonaja textilis. The sequence goes on from NC_141991.1 coordinate 29,826,379, forward strand.
GAAGGGACCTTATAGGTCATCTAGTCCAACCCCCCGTCTAGTCCTAAGTGGGAGACCCTACACCATTTCTGACAAATGGCAGTTCAATCTCCTCCCGAAAGCCTCCAGTGATGAAGCTCCCACAACCGCCGAAGGCAAGCCGTTCCACGGAACTTTAGTTCAGCCTGACCTACAATTAATCAAGTGGCGTGGAGAATGACTTTTGGGAACTACCATAGTTACATAGGCATAAATATCAAAAGAGACAGCAAAATTTTTTAAAAACCCACACGTAAGTTATAAAAAAACAGTTTTCATTCTATGCGCTCACATTTGTGCCTGGGGCTTAACTGAACTTAAAACAGTGTATAAAAACTAAAGCAAAGTAGCCTAAGGTAATTCATGCTTTTTAAATGATTTTCCTTGATCGATCTTTAAGTCAAAAGTCTCTCACAACATAAAGACGACCTTCAGAATTGGAGTAACTATCTGTGAACCTTAAATTCTAAGTCTGACTTGAAAAGAAAAGGAAATTAGGTGTATGTGTGTGTGTGCGTGCGCGCAAATGGATTATTCATTGTGTCAGGTTACTGCATAAGAAATATTAGCAATACATTTTGAAATCTCTATAAATGGTGTCAAGGTGCCAAGAGAAAACATTAATAAGTTCCTATGCAAAACAAAACAGCATGAGGATGTCCCCTCTGTAATTTTCTTGTTCTTGCTGCTGCTTTCTGAAGTGAGCTTGGCTGTTTAATATTGTTCCACTAGGATCATTGCTAGTGCATTGAACAGTTAATATTTAAATAGAAGTTGGGATTTACACAAGGTTGCGTGCATCTCAATTAAGGTTGAAATGGGATAGATGGGCACATATATATTCCAGATGTTACGATAGAGCAGGGATGTTTCAGTGTGCTGTCCTAAAACACTCCTACTGAGAGTTACTCTCTTCACTGGTGGAGGTTCAATTTACATCAACTAGAAACTCTGCCACTGACTCAGTCATGTTTCAAAAGGTACTACAGGTATTGAAGATGTTCTTGGAGCATTTGGCTCACCTCAACGTTAGAAGAGCAGAGTACAGTTTGCTTTTTAAGGTCAGCATCACAATCCTATGGATTTACTTGGGAGCAAGTCTATGGAAAAAAAACATACTGTACTCTACTGTACTATCAATATTTCTGAGAAGATGGTTAGACTAATGAACTAGTTCAATGTCTGTTTGAGAAAGCTGAATGGCAACGATCATGGGTAAATGACACGTTCCATCTAATCTGCTTGAAGATTCCCCCACAGATCCATGTCTGAGCCTACACAGTTCTTCAGCTTACTGAACTCTCAACAGAAGTGTCATTTGAGCATGTACACTTTTTTGAAGGTTTAAATGTTCAGTTCTTGATGGTGTGCTGTGTAGAGCACTTCTCTCAAATAGTGCACCCCTACAGTGGGGTACCATAGAAACGGCCTTTTTATCAGTGTGGTCTTCTCTATGTAAAGTTTGTGGTCCCAACCTCAAAGTTTTAACTAAAGACACCGGAGCTATTTCTCTTGGAGATGGAGTAGAAGGATTTTTAAAAAAAATCCTTAACAATGGGGAAAAATGCATATTGTCAACATTATATAATTTCACTCAATCACACATGCACCAAGGGATAAAACAGCCTCTGTTAAAAGATATAATATATATATATATAGATTTATATATTTATATATATATATATATATGAAAACTCTTATGTACACATTTGTTATCAAATACTTCTTTCACTTTACATCGTAACATTTTGCATTTCTGTGCTTTATTTGCAAGCCAACATGGAGCCACTGATCCTTCTCAGGGAAGTTTTAAAAACTATTTACAAGCGGGCATCGCAGAAACAGGGCTCTGTTCCCTTACTCAAGCTTGCTTCTCATACCTCATGGAGTTGTCACTTTTCCTTTAATTTGCAAAGCTGTCCATTCAGACTTTGAGGTAGAAGTAGCCTAGGTAATTCTGTGCAAATAAGTGGGAGAGACAGAGGGAGCATGCTCGGGGTATTTTTTGTTTCCTGGGTCCCTTGTCAGCATTTTAGTGGCTGGACTGAGGGAGAGAGGTGGGTGACCTTGTTAAATGGCCACTGGAGACAAGCCATGGCTGCACTTCTCCCCCAGGCAATGCTTCAGATAGTTCAGCACTTCCTTTTCGATGTAGCAGAGAGCCTTCGGCAGGCAATAAACAGTCATAAGGCTCACAGTTGGCCAAGGGCTGTGATAGACCTGTAAAACAATTAAAAGCAAGAATTTTTAAGGGCAGAGTTTTTAAAACTATGCTGTTATCTCTACCACCACCTCCTCTTTCTCTGTACAGAGCCCTAAATATATAAAAAAATCTAATTCTGGTTAATCTTATTTGAATCTAGGTTTTATTTTTTTCCACTCACAATTTAACTTGGGCTGTACCTGATGCCAGAGACCTTTTGCTCTAAGGAAAACCTGGACCTTTTACAGCCCTCAGGCCTTTGGCTGTCCCTGTTTGGTTCACCTGAGGTCAATTGGAAATTAGAAGTCAAATGTAGATAAACGGAGCTACAGGGAAGAAGCTCTGTGCAGTTCGCCATGCGCTCCTTCAGTTGGCTGGAGAGTGAGGAGATAAAGTGCTTTTCAGCACCTGCGCAGCACTCACCCCTCACCTGAAACAGCCTGATGAGGCACGGCAGAAGTTATCACATGAGGGGATGTGGGCTCGGCCACCCAACACTGTCTTGGTCGAAGCATGGCCATGTGGGTGAGTGGGCAGAACACAACCAGAAGCTATTGGTTTGGTTCTCCACAACAGTCCCAGTTGCTCATGTAGTCCCTTGGGAAAATTAATTGCCCAACCCTGCTGTAGAGTATTTCTAGAGTCCATAAAAAGTGACCCAGCCTCACTAGTGGTTCTCACCCAACACAGGATTTGGAAATTTAGCTGAAATCCCTGACTTTCCTGCCTCCAATGGGAACGTTCTTGAGTAGTGATGGAGAATTGTCTTTAATATGGCTTTAGAGCTATGGCAGTGCAGTGGTTTGAATGAAATATTGCAGGCTAACTAGCTCACTGCCAGGAGTTGAACCTCACCAGCTCAAAGTTGACTCAGGTTTTCATCCTTCTGACATCAGTAAAATGAGAACCCAGACTGTTGCAGGCAATATGCTGACATTGTAAGCCACTCAAAGTAGGCTGTAAAGCACTGTGAAGCAGTATGTAAGTCTAACTTGCTATTGCTAACTTTATCAAGGCCTGCTTTAAATAAGGAAACTTTTTCAACAATTTGGCTGACCTGAACAATCATCATTCCTAGTGCCCGAGAATCAATTATCTACTTGTGCCTTTGTCTTCTATCAGAGAAAGATAAACATTTTGATTTATTGTAATCTACTCAATATGTCCCAGCGTAGTAACCGAACACTGCTTTAAAATCAATAAAGCCTGTGTATAAAGTCAGATCAGAATGATTTGTATATTTATTGGACACATAGCACTAAGAGGTAGTATATATCTTAGATCATCCTGGTTAGAACCTGTCTTGCTTATCCATTAGAGAAAGTTAAGCATTTCAAGTATTTGACCATAATCTTTCGGGTTTCTGGAAGATGAGCAACTTGGGTAGTTCTGTCACTTCTACTGCCCAAAGGGCTACATTAGCTATAACCCAGTTTTATAGACACCCTGGGGCAAATTACATTCCAGCAGCAATTAAACTAAATAGCTGTTCAACTATTGAATGGCATTCAGCCTGGCCCATTTACAAACCTAAGGGCATTGGGAACCATTCTTTGGATTCTCTTCAAGTCTCCAAAATGTGTTCCTATTGCAGTTTTGAGGCTTGAAGCTAGCGTATCAACCATTCAGGTCAGCTTGCAGCAGGATTAACTTCATCTGTCAGAAACCTGTTCGATTCTACAGAGCTGTATTGATAGACAGCTGCCAATTCTGTGGGTATATCAGACTTGAATGGAGGAATTACCCAGCCTTTCTCCTGAATATGTAAGCCAACTAAACTTTATGCAGGCCAAATCAATGTACAGTATTAGGACACTGATCATCAGACTGAATTTGATCATCAAATGTTAAGGTGCCATAAGCTCTCTATTGTAGGGTATTTACACAATCTAACCACAAATAAATATAGAAGGGCTTTTTCTACAACCCATTTTAATGTTCTTCTTTCTGCTCTATTGCATTTGTGGCTCTAGGGAGGCAGCAGCTCCTGCCAACTTCTTACGGAGTTCTTACATAAAACTTCTTACATGGTATCCCAAGAAGTGCTTTGCTCTCTCCAATTATTTTCATGTTTGTAGGTTAAACATGAACAATTTATACTAATTTTTTAAAGGAACATTAATTCTTCATTTACATTCAAGGTTACCAAATACTCTATACTGAGCCATACCACTACGCAAAACTTTGACTTAGATTTGTTGTTCTATTGTTTTACGATAATTTCTGGATAATAGGTTTAACTATAGCAATCTATTTTTTTCCTCTTTACTAAAACACTCAGTTCTCATATTCTTTGCCAGAAATATTTTGGCTTCCAACAGTCTTCCTGGGCAAAAATGCTGACTAAAAAAAGAAAAAAACAAAAAACAAAAACAAGAGCCAATCTTGGTTTCCTATTTATTTTCCAGGGTGCTCCTCTGTATTTCTAGAATAAAAACTAAATATAAGATTAAAAACTCTAAAGGGCTCACTTGAAGGAAAAGGATGGATCAATCTGAAACAGATCTTAGCTAAGGCTATCATATCTGGGCTAGAAAAATCCAAATGGCCACTAGATGGCAGCAAAGAGTACACAGTCGTACCTAAACTTCCGTCTGTCCCTCACCCACCTGCCATTTTAAATGCAGAGAGATTTATTTGTCTCTCGCCTTTTTACTTTTTAAAATAACTCAAGACAGCGAACATAACCAACACACCTTTCCTCCCCCTGTTGTCGCCACAACAACCTTGTGAGGCAAGTTGGACAGAGTGTGTGTGAGACTGGCTCAAGGTCACCCTGTTGGGCTTTCAGGTTTAAAGTGGGACTAGAACTCCCAGTCTCCCGCTTTCGTCAGATCCATTCACCTCTAGACTTAATGAGAGAGGTGAGCATGACTGACTTCCAAAAGGTAACCTGGAAAGTGTGGGAGGTATTTTAAGAAACGAACCTCCCAAAAAGGCACACATACCTTTGCTGTCTTCTAGCGGTAGCTTGCTAGGGCAAGCCGTTGACATCCTGTCATGATTGCTAGGATAAATAGTGCCGCTGACATCTGATCTTCTACTGTCCGTATTCGTGCTGCACTTCAGAGGGCTAGAACAGTTAGTTGTTAGTATGCCATCATGCTTGTCGGAGTCCTTGCTACTGGGAGTATTTGGAGTCATGGCCTCTGCAGCCAGAGAATAATAATCTGGGCTCTTGGGATAAACATTCTTGATATCCACGCTTCCATCGCAGTCAGTGTATGCGGCAGGCAAGCTATAGGCTGGAGACAGAAAGAAAAACAGATCTAACAAATTGGAATTATATTCAGGTAGAAGAAATTCCAATGGTTTCTGGAATCTACTTGCCACTCATAGATATGCCAAGTATATTCTGGGTCAATGGCCCAAATTCCCAATGAACAAGGAGGACTGGTTAGGAATTCTGGAGTTTTCAACCTAAAGAAAGATTGTGTTTCATGCTAGAGAGCCCCATTGGTTGTTCTACAGAGCTGGGCACAGTTCTTTAGAACTACAGGTAGTCCTCGACTTAGAGACGTTTATTTAGTGACCACTCAAAATTACAACAGCACTGAAAAAAGTGACTTCTGACCATTTTTCACAATTAAGATGGTTGCAGTATTCCCATGATCAAAATTTGGATGCTTGGCAACTGGTATGTATTTTGGATGGTTGCAGTGTCTGGGGACATGGGATCACCTCTTGCAACCTTCTGGCAAACAAAGCCAACGGGGAAGCCAGATCCACTGAACAACCATGATACGGACTTCACTGCAGTGATTCCACTTAACAACCATGGCAAGAATGGGAGTGAAATGGGGCAAAACTCACTTAACAAATTTCTCACTTAGCAACATACATTTTGGTCTCTATTGTGATCCAAAGTCGAGGGCTACCTATTTACATTTGGAGGGCTATGAACTAATACATTTAACTGAAATAATTATGTGTCACTGTGAACATCAATTAAAAAACCCTACCTGACTCAATGCAAAGCATTGCTGAAAGACTCTGAAGATTTATACTCTTCTTAAAGAGTATTTGAAATGACATGATCCACATATCACCCAACATTTCCACATGTCTACTCCTCATTTCTACTTTATCAACTTCTATTTGTCAATAAAAATCCTTAGGTTAGGATGGGGTGAAGACTGGATTGGTGGTTCTGGCGTCTTGGTGGAAACACAACAGTATGTTTTTATATTATATGCTTTTCTGGTTGTTGTGAACTGCACAGAATTATTATGTATGCGTGTGAGTCAGGCAGCTCCATAGTTCTTTATATAAATAAAATAATGTTTAAGAAAATACGTAAATTATACAAGGGCAGGTTTTTTTTACAGTATAATCATTATTGACAGTCTGCTATTTCATAAAAGAGATGGGAGAGAACATATCCCTGAGAAAAAGTGTTAAGAGGAACATTTTTCAAAGTCAAAATGGTTGCCTACGTTTGCTTTATGTCTACTCCCCATACCTGTCTTGTCTGTAAGAAGCATCCTATCGGGAATGTCTTCTCCTTTCCAAGACTCTTTATTATAGCCCAAGCATATCTTTGGCTGCCGGTAAATGACAGAGGGAGCATCGCCCTCTACATCCCTTCTTCTGCTGAGCTGGCAAATACCTGTAACCGAACGGTAAAGACGTTGTCTAACTGCAGGCATGGCCAACTTTTATAGATAAAGATACTCTACGAGAATGAAAGTTCATTCTCCAAGCTTCTGGGTTGGTTTCCAAACAGTTCCTTACCAGGTGAGGTATAACATCTTCAGCAGAGTTTAGGGGATATCAGTGTTCTTCAGTTTAGAAGTATAGAATAACAGAGTTAGTTGGAAGGGACCTTGGAGGTCTTCTAGTCCAACCCACTGCTTAGGCAAGAAACCTTATACCATTTCAAACAAATGGTATCCAATCTCTTCTTTAAAACTTCCAGTGTTGTAGCATTCACAACTTCTGGAGGCAAGCTGTTCCACTGATTAATTGTTCTAATTCTCAGGAAATTTCTCTTTAGTTCTAGGTTGCTTCTCTCCTTGATACGTTTCCACCCATTGGTTCTTGTCCTGCCCTCAGCTGCTTTGGAGAGTAGCTTGACTCCCTCTTCTTTGTGGCAGCTCCTGAGATATTGGGACACTGTTATCATGTCAGCCCTAGTCCTTTTCATCAGACTAGACATACCCAATTCCAGCAACTGTTCTTCATATGTTTTAGCCTCCAGTCCCCTAATCATCTTTGTTGCTCTTCTCTGCACTCCTTCTAGAGTCTCACCTTCTTTTTCACATCGTGGCAACCAAAACTAGATGCAGTATTCCAAATGTGGCCTTACCAAGGCATTATAAGAGCTTCAGGTCTGAATGTGTCAAGTGAAGGTCTAGTGATGGCTCAGCTGTGAGTTATCAGTGAGTCTTGTGTTGGGTCTTGTGATAAGGAGATTACATCAGCTCAGAGTCAATGGAGGGTGAACTGCTGATGGGAGGGGTTGTGTGGGTTGGCTGAAGGGGTTCGTAGGCTGATTGTAGGTCCATGTGACTGTTGATGGAATTGATTGTGGAGTGCCAGACTTCAATGAACTCATCAGTGTGGCGGATGCTAGCCAATGGCCAATGATTTTTGTGCTGCTCCAATTGAACTGGTGCTTTTTGGTGTCGGTGTGGGTAGAGATTAAGGATTTGGGATTATGGCGTTTGACTGCCAGCTGGTGTTCGTGGATCCTGGTTTTTGATTGACGTTAAGTTTGTCCAACTCAGAAGCTCGGACAACAAACCTTCACCTTCACCCTGCACCCAAGGTACAGATATTCACCACTATTGCAAAAGATGTTCTATTCAGAGGTGGTATTCATCAGGTTCTGACCAGTTTTGGAGAACTGGTAGTGGAAATTTTGAGTAGTTCAGAGAACCAGCAAATGCCACCTCTGATTGGCCCTGCCCCCATCTATTCTCTGCCCCCTGAGTCCCAGATGATTGGCAGGGTCTTCTTTTGTTGCCCTGCACAGGAGAACGGAGCTGGAAAGTAAGTTGGTGGAGTGGGAAGGGAATGGGATTTTGCAGTAACCTTCCCCTACCACGCCCACCAAGCCACACCCACAGAACCGGTAGTAAAAAAAATTGAATCCCGCCACTGGTTCTATTCTCAACAGAATATGGAACCGGTGGGAAGACTCCAAAGTTCATTTGAGAGATTTAGCAGATTACATCTACGTGTGTTTGCCTAGATTACTGGTAGTCCTCGAATTAAGAATGTAACGGAGCCTGCTTGTAAGTTGCAACTGTCATAAAACAGGTCACCCATATGACCAACCCAATTTTAGGATCTTTTTGCATCAGTTATTAAGTGAATGCCATGGTCATTAAGTGAACTCGCAGGCATTAAGCAAGCCAATGGTTTGCAATGGGCCAGTTTTGCAAAATGATCATACAACATGGTCACATGACCCTGGGATTTGGCAAATGGCCATAAATGTGGGCTGGTTGCCAAGTGCCCACCAGATGACTGGGGGGGGGGGGCTGTGTCAAAACTTTGGTCATAAGTACTCCTGGGGAGGTCCATCATAACTTCAAATGGTTGCTATGCAAGGACTAATTGTACTTATGTGATTATCAGCTTTATACCTGTATAGCGTTTTACAATTAAAAAGACACAGGTAGTCGTTGATGTACAACCACAATTGAGCCCAAAATTTCTGCTGCTAAGTGAGACTTGTTAAATGAGTTTTGCCCCCATTGTACGACCTTTTTTGCCACAGTTGTTAAGTGAATCCCTGCAGCTGTTAAGTTAATAACAGGGTTGTTAAGTGAACCAGGCTTCCCCATTGACTTTGCTTGTCAGAAGGTCGCAAGAGGTGATCTCGCATGACCCTGGGACACTGCAGCCATCATAAACATGAGCCAGATGCCCAGCATCCAAATTTTGATCACGGGATCATGGGGATTCTGCAATGGTCACAAGTGTGAAAAGCTCTCACTTTTTAAAGTGATATTGTAACTTTGAATGGTCACTAAATGAACTGTTATTAAATTGAGGACTAATGATAGATAGATAGATAGATAGATACATAGATAGAAGATAGAGAGATAGATAGATAGTGAGAGAGAGAGAGAGAGAGAGAGAGAGAGAGAGAGAGAGAGAGAGAGAGAGATGGTCTGGTGATCAGTGATAAACTCTACAGATTTAAGGCTTTTTCCTCCTCAGGCAAAGCTGCAAATATAGGCTGCTTTACTTTATATACCCTACCTGTTTTCTTGTCTTTTGTTATGTGTCAGCTATGTGTCAGTTGTGTAAGTCCCTTGAAGAACAGAAGAAACTGCTGTGTTTTTTTTCTGAACAGAAAATTTGTAATAGTTTTAGTAACAGTGTAGTTCTGAGTTTTTGGCCTGTGGTCTCTCGTAACCCCCACCCCCAAATAAATAAATACAGCACTGTTTTTTCCAAAACGTACCATTGCTCTGGATTTGACCATTGGGCTGCTGACTGTTTTCCACACTCTCTTGTCGATCTGAAAGTGTTCCCTGGGAGGACAGACAGCTTGGCACGTCAGGTGGTACAATAGTCTCATCTTGAAAAACAGGAAAAAGAGAGAAAACTAAAGAACCAATGTCACAATGTTAAGAGCGGTGCTGAAATTCAGAAACAGCAGAAACCATGCTGGTTCAGGAATTCTGGGAGCTGAAATCCACAGATCATAAAGTTGGCATAATTATCTAGTCCTGATCTAAACAAATTGGGAATTGTGTAGCAATAGCCCTTAGACTTATGTACCACTTCACAGTGCTTTTACAACCTTTTCTAAGTTGTTTACAGAATCAGCATATTGCCCCCAACAATCTGGGTCTTCATTTTACCCACCTTCGAAGGACGGAAGGCTGAGTCAACCCAGTTCTAGGCACCGTTATATTCCCCAAAATGATATTAAATGATGGCTGGGAATGTCTGGAAGTTACATTAACCAGGAAAGACTCTATAGATTCCAGGAATAAATCAAGCAACGTTCTGAGGGTCTGCCCTAAACATTTAGCCCTGTCAATATAAAGTTAATTGAGATATTCCCACTGCATTCCCATTGAAGAGGGGATGCCACTGATTTGCTCTTAACTTGCTGGCCCAATCATGGCCCATAAAAATCAGCTGATGGGTGAATCATGGTTATATTAAGAAGCAAGGTGTGCATCTCCTTTGGAGTCACACTTCAAGAGCAAAAGCTCTTGCTTGAACTAAAGAACTACAGCTTTATTATATATCACCTAACCAACAATTTAATAAAAAACATGCCTTCTGTTTTGTGGTACTGAGATAGGGCAGTTTCATTTTTAGGTAATACTCTTTCTTGGTTGGCAAGTAGAATGTCTTTGACAAAAGTGAGAGCACAGAGATTAACAAGCAGCAGATAGTAGTAACAAGGCATATATTCAAATCATTGTAATGCTTTTTATGGGAAAAGAGCATCAAAGCAGATGGGTATTTTAACAGCCCTTGAATTTTTGAGCTAGGAAGAAGGCTTTCTACAAAGCAAATTTAGGATAATAGTCAAAACTGCTGGTACATAAAGCTAAGCTTAGGGATCACTTGCAATCACTTGGAAGGATGTGCAATTCTTGGAAGGATGGGTTGGAATAAGTGAAGACAAACCTATGAATTATGCGACTACTTAGCAATTCCACTTGGAACTGCCCACTATCTATGCAGAAGAACAAAGCCAATCTGCTTTTAAAACTTTTAACATTGTGCTCAATGGAGACGAAGCATTAGGAAGGCCATCTGGCCAGTAAACGCTCAGCTCCGCTCAGTCACACCAACTCCACCCCAAATAAAGAGATCAGAAATGGTCATAAAAAGAAGGAAAAAAACCGCAGAGAAGATGAGAAAGTTATTATGATGTAGTGCTCTGGCAATCAAAAACAATATTTTGGACTAACCTGTGTTTGTGACACTGTATTCTTCACTCTTCTTTCTGGTCTGATAGATGATACACACCCAAACCAGAGATGTTAAGACGATGCTACAGACTACAGCAATAGTCATGATTCCAAAAGTGGTTCCATCTTTCCGGCAGCCAAGTGAAGGCAATACGCTCACTTGGCTGTGTGCCCGTTCTGTTCCAACTGTATTTGAGATTTCACATGTGTACTTCCCAGCATCTTCTAACACAACGTTGCGGACAATAAGCAGCTGGTTGCCTGGAGTAAAGTGATGCCTCTCGGTCACAGTCAGAGAATGGTCGCCCTTCAGCCAGTTAATGCGTGGAGGTGGACTTCCAGTCGCTTTGCATTGCAGGACCACGGTTTCACCGACAGACACAACACGGTCCTCCAATGGGTGAACCAAACTTGGAGTCTCTGCAAGATCCCGAAAAGAAATGATACTGTATAAATGACATCATTCCATTTCTGATGACATAGGAAGGACCATTCTGGCACGCAGGGTTCCTTTACTCTTCCATTCTGAACTCCAGGTAGTTCTCACTTCATGACCAGTCACCCAGCAGATTTAGCAGTACTTACAGAGTTCCAGTGGCTAATTCTCCACCACTATCACCCACCCAGCCTCCATCACAAAATCATATTTTGGATGCTTGGCCACCGGCTCCCATTCTATGACCAATCCAGGCATCTGTGCCGTATCCTATCCTTACCCACTTGATTTATTGCTCCTGAGTTTTAAAGTTTGCCTCTTTAAATTTCACCCTCTTAATTTTCAATGTACTTCTCTAGGGCTGGGGTATCAAACTTGCAGCCCACGGGGTCACACATTGGCCAGCCCATGTGTCACACATTGGCCATGTCCACCCCCATTTTAGTGACGGGGAAAAAAGTCGCCACATGTCATGTGACAATGTGACGACACGAGATTGAGACCCCTGCTCTAGGGGATCCTTTTGGAAATATTGTTTTTTTTTTTTCTTTTCTTCAATAAAGGTGACCTACAAACTTTTCTTTGATTCATAAGCATTTCTTACCCAGCACGGTCAGGGTGGCATTGGCTGACACGGAACCTGCAGAGTTCTGAGCGGTGCAGCTGTAAACGCCCATGTCGTCTATCTTCACATCAGTGATGAAAAAGACATCGTCGTCGGGCATGACGTGCATGCGACGCTCTCGAGCTGCAGGGAAGTCTGTCCCGCCATCCTTCTGCCAAGCAATCTGCGGAAGGGGATGCCCACGAGCTGCACATTCCAACCGAGCAGTTGTTCCAGTACGGGCTGCAACGTCGTAGGGAGTTTTGAGGAAAGACGGCAGCACTGTGGAAAATAAAGAGAGCGATTGTACCCTCAAGCTAGTAAAGAATATTTGCTGGGCATCTCGAGCGTAAATAGGGAGTGGTGTGTGGCCTAGAGGTGGAGCTCTTGCCTCACAATCAGGAGGGTGTGAGTTCAATCCTAGGTGGAGGCGGTTGTTTCTCTCTTTGGGCACACTGAGAATATAGCTGCTGAATAAAACTCCGCACTGGTGACAGGAAGGGCATCTGGCCAGTAAACATTCAGCTACATTCAGTTGTCCAGACTCCACCCTGCAAGGGTTTGTAGGGTTGTTAAAAGAGGAGGAGGAGGAGGATCTCAAGTGCAAGTAGGACTCAATCTTTTTTCTTTTCTTTTTTTTTTGCTGAAACATGTTAAGTTCCTCTAACTTGCTGGAGGCATGGTCATGAATTTGGAACAAGCTTTCTTTAGAAAGAAAGAAAGAAAGAAAGAAAGAAAGAAAGAAAGAAAAAGAAGAGAGAAGAGAGAGAGAGAGAGAGAGAGAGAGAGAGAGAGAGAGAGAGAGAGAGAGAGAGAAAGAAAGAAAGAAAGAAAGAAAGAAAGAAAGAAAGAAAGAAAGAAAGAAAGAAAGAAGAAGAAGGAAGGAAGGAAGGAAGGAAGGAAGGAAGGAAGGAAGAAGGAAGGAAGGAGGAGGAGGAGGGAGGGAGGGAGGGAGGGAGGGAGGGAGGAGGGAGGGGGAGGGAGGGAGAAATTTATAGGGATGCAATTTGACCACAGACCTCAACCCCTTCATTCAGTGCAGCTTACAGGTCAGCATTCAGTTCCTATGACATTATTAAATTAAAACATATGACTCCAAAGGAGTTTAAGTCAATTTAAGAAGTGCCGGAGACTAACACTTACATAAAGGCAATGGGAAAAATCCCAATGAGCCAAGCCAATGTTTATAAGACTGATGCATCTTAATTCTCACTACTTACGCAGGAGAATAGTTTTTACACAATGGCAAGCTAATCTTTTGTGCAATAAACTAGAAAGGAGTTATTATTGGTGTTCACAACACTTTGGAGTCATTTCCCTTGTTGTTGCTCTGCTTTAACGCTTTGTTTCTCAATCCTGACAGCTTAAGATGCGTAAAGGTGAAGAAACACTGCTCTAATATTTACATTTAGAAAGAGAAAGGGGCTTGGGTCCTTTTTCTCCATCCTCCAGATGTGGGGGCTTGAATTCTCAGAAACTTAGCAAATCCTAGCTGCAGAAGTCTGGTAGTCAAAGTTCACATACCTGGCTGGAACGTTTTCGAGGTAAAGGAAGCTGCTTCACAGCATTATAATAATAAAAATAAGAAAAGCTCATTTCTATAACGCAGACAATATTCAAGCCACAATTTTCCTCACTCACCATTAACAATAAGCTGCGCCTTTTGAGAATAGGTAGAGCCAAAATGATTGGTAATGATGCACTGGTAGCGTCCCTCGTGGGAAAAAGTGACACGGCGCAAGTGCAGAATGGTAGTGTACTCTATCACCACCCCATCCCTGGCTCGGACGTGGGCAAAGTTCTCCATCTCGGCATGGTGCAGAATCTCATTGTCCTTCTTCCAGGCAAACGTCATCGGAGAGCTGCTACTACTGGCTGCAGAGCAGGTCAGGCGGATGTCTTTGCCCAGGACAGTGATGGTAGTTTCCGGTTCAATGATAATTTTGGGTTTGGGAAAATCGTCTGGAAAAGAAATAAACCATTCCCTCTTTAAAAGGATGCAAGGGGATCCCAAACATGCCAGCAAGCTTCAGTTGACTGCCAATAAGAAAAGCAACCCACTTCAGCTAACCTCCGACAATGAAAATTAAAATACAGTACACCTGCATGCTTTATCTCAATCCCTGTTCTCCATCTCCATTGCATTTCTTATAGAATGTCACTTTCCTGAAAAGGCAAGATGCCACGGACACATCCATTCAGTGTTTCTGGGAAACAATAGCACAGAAAATAGTTACTAACTTCCTTCAGGATGCTGTTTGTTTGTTTGTTTGTTTCTCTGTCTGTCCCTTCAGTTCTGAAACATCCCTCACTTGTCCCCATCCAAATAGCAACCAGACCTGATCCTCTCACCTACAACTGGTCCTTGCTTAACGTCTGATCAAAGTTACAACAGACTAAAAAAAAAAAGATTGGACAATCATTTAGAGCAGGGGTCCCCAACCACTGGGCCCCGGACTGGTACCGGTCCGTGGATCATTTTCTACCGGGCCGCTGGTTTGCTGGGCACCGCCATCTTGTTTCGATGAGAAAGTGCTTCTGGGTGAGCTTTTCCGGTTGGAAAGTGGCGTTTGGGCCCTGAAGGAATCCTCGCGCCTTTGTTTCATCAAAGGGTGGTGGGGCAGCTTCGAACGAAGAGCCGTCCCGATGGCAGAGGAGATTAAGAAAGCACAAAAAAGCACAAAAAAGGTACAAAGAAGGAGTTGAAGGCGGCGGGGAGAAGCGGGGGATGGCTGGCTGGCCAGTCGCTTGGCCCGCCTTGCCTTGTCATGAGTGCTGATGCCGGTACCGGGCCACAGATCATTTTGTGATGCCGGTACCGGGCCGTGGCACAAAAAAGGTTGGGGGCCACTGATTTAGAGGGTTTCCTGCTTGGGGATTAGACTAGCAGACCTCCAAGGTCCCTTCCAACTCTATTATTCTGCTAACTTACTTATGACTCATCCTTGAAATTACAACTTCCACACACATCTGCAGTAATATGATCGTGTTTTAGGCACCAAACAACTGGCTCACATTTATGTCATGTAACTTTTTTGCCAGTTTCCACCGTTTCTTGCTAGTTTTTTTGGCAAAAACCGCCCATTTGGGAGAATGGGTTTGCTCAACAATCATGTGGTTCACTAAATGACCACATGGTTTACAACTGGATGCTTAGCTTAATGACTTGCTTTACAACCGGTGGTAAAAATGGCCATAAAATCAAATCAGGTCACATGGCGACATGTTTAACAACCACCGTGACTTAGGAGTAAAATTCCAGCCACCATTGCAGTTGTTAAGTGAGGATTACTTGCCTTTACAATATTTGCATTGATGTGGCTCCTGCTGCCTGTTCCCCTTCGCATGAAATTAAATTGAGCGGTAATAGACCTTATGAAAAACGCCAGTAGGAAGTTGAAACAGGGGATATAAGTCCTAAGAAACAACTGTGGGATAACTTACAATAAGATAGCCTATCCTAACAAAAAACATATTACAAAAATTTACGATATTAAAATCCTTACCACTTTATCACTAATTCCAAAATATGCAGTAAAAAAATGGTGTGTGTGTGTGTGTGTGTGTGTGTGTGTGTGTGTGCGCGGTATGTATATAAGAGATACACACATGCATCTCTTATATAAAGCCGCAAAGAATGTCAATCCAGTAAGTAGCCAAAAGGGAAAAATATAGCATTTCCCTTCCTTAATTACAGGCTTCCAGACTGCAAGAGGCTCTGTGTAGGGGAAGGGATCCTTCGCTTGGGAAGCCCGCATGTCAAAAATCAAGGCTTTAGTATAAGCTACAAAGCAGGAGTTTTTCAAACACGGCACCTGCCACGGGCAGCCTCGAATGACCATCCACAGAAGACAGGCATTCGTGTTTAAATCTGTGCCTCTGCATTGGCCCAAGAGGTGACAACAATCACTCCTGGTGCAGTTAGACATTTGGGCTTCCAGATCTATCTAGCATGGCTGGCTCAGGAATTCTGGGAGTTGAAGTCCATGGGCCATAAAGCCTCCCCCTCCCCCCACTTAATGTCTGGGAGAAGAGACTGCAACAGGCTGTAATATTGGGGGGGAGGGGGGGAGGATTGGTACAGTGGATAAGCCGGGCACAGCAAGAGGAGGGGTGGGAAATTTATAGTACCCCAAAGCCAAAACATCTGTGCCTCTGAAGAGGGCAGGCAGACAGACAAGCTATCTTCTAGCACATTCCAGGCATGAGAGAAAAGACCACATGACTCAGCTGCTCTGCCACAACCAGTAGCTTTGCTCTGAGTGACAAGAACAGCAGTGAGTCCCTGCCCCTAACCCCTCGCCTCTCTCCAAGAGAGGCAGTACATTGTTGGGGGATGTGACAACTCCACAACTGGCAGTTGTTGCTAGACTGAGTGATTTTCCACGGCCATGTCTATTTGCGGCTGCTAAATTGCCATTTTTAATAAGATGAAGAAGGTGACACGTGTTACATAAATGCAGTTATTTTGGCATGCTGCCTCGGGAATTCTGGGAGTTGAAATCCATGCGTCGTTATGTTCCTGAGGCTGAGAAACATTGCTCAAACCTCATGCAGTACACAAGGGATGCCAAATAGGGCAGATGCATTCATTATTAATATTTGTTGTTTTTTAAAAAATAAAATGTATCCCTCCTCAAAAAAACAAAACAAAAAAAACAAGGTAGGTGATAGAACAACATTGCATTCTTGCAAAACAGGGAAGATATTTTTCAATTCAATTGGGATACTTTAATTGGGATGATTAATTGTGTCTAATTTCTAATGCTTCAATATTCTATCTAATTTCTTGCCTAGGCTTTACCTCATGAATGTACCTTGGGAAGGTTAGAAGTCTATACAAAAAGAAAAGACCTCTCGGATTCTATTATTCTCCATGTAAAACTAAAAAGTCTTTAAAATTTTGCTTTTGCCCCAGGAGATTCCTAGATCCACCCACTTAAGACCTTCACTGCTCGTTCTTAAAAATCGTAACAATCCAAACTCTACATATTTCGCACACTTCCTCAGTCACGCTAATTGAAACCAGTCCCATACACTCTGACAAGTTGAAACTCCATCACCCCAAGAACACCTGCATTAATTGTGGTGTCCAATTTAGAGCTGATGCAAGAAACTTTACCCTCAAAATCCAAAGTAGGCTACTGAATGGGTATCAGATGAGTCTGCCTCATGACTAGATCTGAGCTGCCCACAAAATAAGACGCAAATTATTCACCTATGCTTGTAAGGATTTCATTTTCTCTGCTATTGGCTCTCAAGTACTGGTACCAAAGCACATTTTATGAAGTCAGCTTCCTTTTTCAGATTTCCTGTACTGATGTGATAATTCCTACTTACTCATTGAGAGGAGTTAGCCATGTTTTGAGTACTCAAAGTAGCATAAAACAAACTAAAGGAATGCACAAATAACAAAAGCTGGGAAGAGCCTTCCTTTAATAAGAGCAAATGAAACCATTTTTGTTTTGTGCTGGAAGAAAAGTCAAATAAATCAGAAAAATCAGCAGCTGGAAAAGTCAAATAAATCAAGAAAAATCAACCAAGCTGGAGCCCAAATTAAAATGAATCAAAGCAGGATATGCTATTCAGAAAGGGTTATTGCTTTCTCATCCAAACTCTAACCCCTTCTATCATCAAATTTCCATGACCACCAAATGAGTCTCCAAGCTCATTTGGGATCACTGCCCCCGATCGATGTTGTGAATATGATTTACAGTTCTTGTCGATGGTGAAGGCAGACCACAAAAGGAGATGCTACACTCCACTGCACATGAAATAATAAGCTGACCACAAAATACATAGTCATTCCTGTGTCAGGGCTACCCTCCAAAGCAACCTCAAAATTACCATGCAGCAGCTAAGACTCACCACATACAAAACTTTCTGGGACCACTTCAAGAATATTTTTGCCCTTTAATGATTCTGGATGGGCACAGGTGGCTTCCACAAACAGCTGTTGTTTTTTCTTGGTTAACCAAAGTGGCAACCACTTGAGCTGACAATCACAGAGGAAGCTCTCGCTGTTGATACGGCTAGGAGAAAGCAAAGAAAACAACAAAAAGAATAAAATGTTTTCACAAAACTTGCAACAGAAGTATTAAAAACATTCATAAGACAAGTGTGTGAAGACGATCTGCGTTAGTTCTTATATGAATGTCAGCCTTAGATCGAATTATTCAACACTGTGCCTCCACGTCAGTCCAACACATAGAATAGAATAGAATAGAATAGAATAGAATAGAATGGAATGGAATGGAATGGAATGGAATGGAATGGAATGGAATGGAATGGAATGGAATGGAATAGGAATAGGAATAGGAATAGGAATAGGAATAGGAATAAGAATAAGAATAGGAATAGGAATAGATTTTTAAGAACCATAGAATGCACAAAGAAGGCCTTGCTCCATCATACAGCTTTCCAAACTGATTCCTTTAACCATCTGAATCCAAACAGATTCATACAAGTCTGTAAATGGAGGGGGAGGAATTTTAATTTTACTTGGAAAAGGACCCTATAAAGATATAGGGCACAATTTAAGCAGACCATGGTCACATCCTACGGGTGCTAATTTCATTCTTTAAAACAGTGTTTAAGTGTATATTCTGCAGTAGATTACATCTGGATAACCCCAATCTAATAGGCATGTAATAACACTTGTAAAAGGGAGAAGTTCAAAATTTA
Source organism: Pseudonaja textilis (assembly GCF_049901715.1). NCBI lineage: Eukaryota > Metazoa > Chordata > Lepidosauria > Squamata > Elapidae > Pseudonaja > Pseudonaja textilis. Next base: position 29,845,218 of record NC_141991.1, read on the forward strand.
AAGATGGAAAAATTACCCAAAACATGTTTGAAATTCAGAATATAAGAAAACTAGTTTAGCGATAACCACATATATATTTAATCCAGCATTTTCCTTTCTACAACAGCTATCAGAATTATTTGGGAAGCTCTCAAGCACAGCATAAAGTATTGTGTATTGTGACATATAATTTTGACTTTTGCTGCATAGCAGCTGATATGTATTAGCATGACAATTAGCTTTTGAGAAATTCCCTAATTCAGTCATTACTAAACATATTCTTCTTTAAGCTTTTGATTTATACTTAAAACCTAGTTTAGTCTAGATTTATACTTAAAAACCCCTTTGATTTATACTTAAAACCTAGGTCATCAATTCCTTTTGAGGTAGATCATCCAAATTACTTTGTATATTTCTAAATGACTGTCCCAATACCTGAAGTGAAAATGAATACGCCCTTTAAATCTACAAATATGTTATTTCATAACCATGGGTTTGCCACATGAATAAACCCTATGTTTAAATAAAATAAAGTTTAAGTGATTTGTGGTTGATTTTGGACAGAGCCATATAGAGGTCTCCCCCCCTTTCCCCCCCCTTCAACAATAAACTTGTAACTTTAGCTTCTGGACATCTGTATAGGCCACACACTATTTTAAAGAGAGGGAAAGTACAGAATATACAGTATATCACAAAAGCGAATGTGACAAACAAGATTTTGTTGACATAGCTGAAGTGACAAATCTACTAACCCATTTATAATTCTGAGCTTCACTGTTTCGTTGCAGACATCTCATTATCCAACTAGGTAACATCATCAGTGCATTACCAGTTGGGTAATGAAACGTCCATAAGAAGACAACTAATTTCAGAGAGCACCAAGAACCCAAGTTCATTGCCGAGTTACAAATCTTCTCTTCTGCTGATACCATTTGTAATTCTCCCCTTCTTAAATGGGTTCAAGGATCAAATTCAAAGACAGCTTACTACTGAAATTTCATCATACAGATATAAAAGGGGGGGAATGAGAAGGGCAGGTATTTCACTATATGATCTACATGACTAGAGGACGGGAGTTTGGACTTCCTGAGTGCAATGGAAAAAGGCAGAGCTGCAGCCCAATGAAATCAACCACAAGGAAGATCTAATTTCACTAGTTATGGAATTTTACTATCTGACATCTGCTCTCTTGCAAAAATAGCTTGTAAGAAGAAGAGTGCGGGGAACAATGGAATTATTGATAATATGGAAAAGAGCTATTGGAGGGAGGAGTTGCCGGAGGAAATGTCACAAAAACGGACCAAAATATACAGCAAATATTTATTAGGATTCATTCCTTACAGTTCTTTCAGGTTTTTCAGCTTTGCAAAGGCATCCTCTTGAATAGACCGTATGGCGTTATTCCCAAGGTTCCTATAGAAAGTAAGCATTTATTTTAATTTATAGACGTATATAGAAGAGCAACTCTGTCGGTGTAGTTTCTTTTAATACGGCACTTTATGATTTTCCACTTACTCATAGTATCTCTGATCCTAGTAAATAGAGGAGGTGCAGAATTAGGGCTCGAATGCATTTACACATCATACTAACTTTATCAGGACATGACATAGTGAACCTCTCACCTGTCCACTTTCCCTTCCCATCCAATTTCTATTATTTTTTTGTTTTACTGAATCCTAATGGTGATTAATAAAAAAAAGGTGATTTTATTTATCTTATTATACAGGTAGTCCTCCCTTAAAGATTGCGCTGTCAAAATTACAATGGCACTGGAAAAGTAACTTTACCACTGGTTCTTGCATTTACGATCATTGCAGCATCCTATGGTCACGGGATTGAGATTTGGGGTTTTTGCAGCCTTTATAACTGTGGTCACATGATCACATTTATGCACTTCACAGCCAGTTTATGAATAGCAGAGTCAGTGGAGAAGCTGGCAGAAAAATCACAATCACATTATGTCTTGTTTAATGACCACAGGAGATTGCTTAAGGACTCTGTTGAGGTTATATAATATCTCACTAACAACCACATTATAGTTCCTATTGTGATTGTTAAGCATGGACTACCTGTATTTTTGTTTTTTGCTAGCCAGTTAAGATAGCAATAGCACTTAGACTTATATACCACTTTACAGTGCTTTACAGCCATCTCTAAGTGGTTTACAGAGTCAGCCTATTTCCCCCAACAAACTGGGTTCTCATTTTATCGATCTCAGAAGGATGAGTCAATCTTGAGACTGGTGAGAATCGAACCACTGAACTGCTGGCAGCCAGCAGTCAGCAGAAATAACCTGCAGTACTGCATTCAAACCACTTATAAGATACAGGTTAACTTCATATTATGCCTTGGAGATAAGTTTTTCAGGGCAAAACTAAAATGGAATTTGCTGCAGCTTATTGTTTTGGTTTAATGTTATATATGAACTGGCCCATGAGTAGTAGTATACCCATTATTATTATTATTATTATTATTATTATTATTATTATTGTTGTTGTTGTTGTTATTAATTATTTTAGTAGCTTAAGGTGGATTTTTAAAAAAATAGGATATCTGCACACATAACTCAGTTCCAATTGCTTGGTAAATTTGCCAGCATTTTAAATACCACCGTTTTTAGCTTTTCATCTGGCCAATTGGTGAAAAACTGAACTTGAAGCAAAGAACACGTAGTATTTTAAACTTTACCCCCCAACCCTTTTCCAAAGGAATCCCACTCCTCCTTTGCAATAAGATTTGGGCAAGATAGAAAGAACAGAGAGAAGAGAATTTCAGAACTTCAGCCAACTACGCCGGGGGAAAAACAGCAAAAACCAACTCCAAAATCTACTTCATAGAAACACACATTGCAATTAAAATGTCTTTAATTGGCTGGTCCCCAAGTAAAGTAGACATTTGCACATGAGTAAAAACAGCAAGGATGTGTAAAAACAGCAGACATTTTAAAACAGGATCCAATCCTTGCAGAAGGATTATCCATGCCCAGGGGAGATTTTTGCACCGACAAAGTAAGAGAGTGGCAGGATGGGGTGAGGGTGGGGGGGGGGTAAAGGGGTTTCAATGCCAACTCTCTAATTCACTGTCCAGCCTGCCCTCTCTGTTCAAAAAAAGTTAGGTAAAAAGTAGTAAAGTTAGATAAAAAAGTATCTTTTACAGTGGTATTCTTCCTCTTTGGATTTTGAGAGTGTTTTAAAAATTAGCAAGTACAAAAAACGAGCAATGCAAACAACCCTCAAACAGAATAACCCCAGGGGTCTTTAGGACTCTTAATATCATACACTTATTTTCCACCAAATGCTGTCCTTAATGCCAGCAGAGGGAGTCAAAGCGAGGACTATGGGAGTAGAACTGATCTTGATCAAAGTTGCCATCTCCATGGGTGGGAATATTCAAGGAGACAGGAGATGTAAATCCTCTGATATTCAGCTAGCTTTCCTGCCACTCTAGCCTAATTTATTGTAAATATATTCAGGCAATGGCATAGAAGAGCCATTAAAGTTGCAAGGGTTGTTTTTTTTCCACCCTGTTAGCAAAGATAACGTGAGATATTTTGACCCCAACTTTTTTGTAGATATGCTCAGTGCCAAATTTGATGTGCCTTCAAATTTTGGGGACAGGATAATAATTTCTCAGGAAGGTTTAGATTTTTGTGAATAAAAAAGAGCTGTTCCAATATAGATTTAAAACACACACACACACACACACACACACACACACACACACCATGTAACCGGTCATGTGTTCTACAAATTTCTTCCTAGCAGGGGTTAAAAAAAAGAAAGAAAGAAGCAGAGCCAAAGTTGGAACTGACTTATAATGAGAAGGAAGCAGCTGGCTCTCAGGAAGGGAGCTTCTCAGCTTACAAAGATGCTATTAAATTGCTTGCAGGCCGTTGCAGCAGCCATTCCTGGCAAGCCCACCCAGCCCCTCCCTCCTCTCCCAACCTGCAAAGCCTTGTGGGTTACTCACAGGTGTTCCAGGGCCTCCAAGCCGGAGAACGCCTCCTTGGCCACAGACTTGATCTTGTTTCCAAACAGAGTCCTGCAGTTGCCAAACACCCAGCAAGCCAGATAAGCAGCAGCCAGAGGAGGAGGAGGAGGAGGGAAGGGGAGGGAGAGAAAGAGGGGAAGAAAAAGACCCCAATTAGTGAGCATCTATCTGATGAACCATTTCCATATAAGGCGCTGGAAATACAATCTGCCAAGATTAAAGAAGCATATTCTCTCCCTTTCCCTGAAATTAAATACCTTTATCTTTATTAGAGCTTAATAGTGATGATAGCTTTATCCAGGACACTCTGTGTTGGGTTAAGAAATACAAGTTTCTCTGTACAGGGGGGGGAAGGCCACTCAGGATGTGAGCTGACTTTGGCTTATCAGCCCAAATACCATTGAAACAAGACACTGGATTCACCACCGGACAGTTGACCCATGATCTTTTCACAGTTGGTCATAAGCGGTTTTCAAAACAGACCACAACGTTCCAAACTTTTTTCAAGTTTCAAACTATAGATCAGGAGTGTCAAACTCAAGTCGTCACAGCGGCGTCTCATGACGTATTGGGACTCCGCCCTTTACTAAACCAGGCATCAGCGTGGCCAATATGTGATGCATCTGGTCCGCGGGCCATCAGTTTGACAGACCTGCTATAGATGGACCTTCTCCAGATCCTACTTTGATGCCTTCCTATCAGCTCTACTGGCAGGAAGATTTTGTAGGATTCCTCATTTATAGAAACTTTGCCAGCATGGATCCAGACAGGTAGACACTCTTAACTTTTCTATGATGCCCCAAGATATGCTCTGATGGCCCAATCATTTCCAAATACGAGGGCCATACAGATAAATTTTATATTTATTATTTTAAGGGATGCTAATAATCCCACACTCACATATCAGAAGGCCAAAGATCTTCAAATTATTCAACTGTGCAAAACTTTTGTTGTTTTATTGTCCTATTATTTTTTCCAACAATAAATTGCTATGTTAAATCACTTCCCTTTTTACTGTATTCGTTTGTTGAAAAGACTATAATAAAGACATTTGATTTGGGAGTTTTCATGCTATGTTTGAGGAGAGGATAGAGAATTTTTGGAAGAACATGTTACCCCCACCATAGCAAGTTTAGTCAATGGTTTTCAAAGTTCAGGGACAAAATACCTTTGTCTTGGGCAGAACTCTCTTTCTCCCTCAGAGATTTATTAAAGGAAAAACGTCAAAATTTTATTTTCTAGTGCTACTTTACCTCATAGATTCTCTTCTAGCTTGCTAGCAAAAGCCTGACAAAAGCATTTCAAGGTCTTTTTATTCCAAACATTTCATATAGAATTTAGAAATTCTCTTCTAATTATACAAAAATAACATTAATCTGATCATGGACTCAAAGTACACTGAAATATATTTTTTCCAGTGAATGTCTATGAAGTTGCTTACCAACAGAACCTATAAGCAAACCAGGATGGGGAATTAGGTTTTTTTTAAGATGATTGTTTTTCTTAGCAAAAAAAAATATGGCAGTTTCCTTCTGATAGCCAAGGTGACTAAAAGTCTTCGTATGGCACACTATAACATGTGGCTTTAGCTTTGTTGTCCTCTAACTTACTCTTTGCAACTTCTGGGAAAGAAATGGAAGACTTAAGATGGCTCCACAAAAAGCAGAGTGAACAACCACAGCAGAATGAACAGCCACCAAGGAGACTAGCTCTTTGAAATTCCTCTCTGGATAAGGAGATGGCTTGAGATCGGCCACAAGTGCTCTAGACAGTTGCTACTCACAAGGGGGCTGCAAAATAGTGAGCTTAGAGCTTTGACAGATGAAAGAATAGTCATCTTTTTGCTCAAACTGGTTAGCGCCTTTGAGGGGATACCATGTTCAGATATTTATTTTTTAATCACTTTTGGAAATTGTATCTTAATTATATTTTAGCTATTAGGAACTTTTGAATTGACAAGTGTAGGAACTTAAACAGATTTTGGGGGGTGGGGGGGACAAACAAGCAAAAAGATGGACTTAATGGACTTAATTAGGACTGAAATGATGTTTTATGGATTAGTTTACCAATAAAAGATGAGATATGGAAAGAAGTTTGTTGCATAAGAGTAAGTGGTATTGTGACTAAAATGCTTATACTTTTTGTAATGAAGCAGCAAATTGTTTTCTTATATATTTCTTTTCTTTTTCTTTACTATATTATTTTCTCTTTCTGTTCTGTTCCTTTCTTTTTTGCACCTTCTATTTTTTATTCTTCCAGTTTCCTTTAGTTTATAACAATAGGTAATAATTAGTACTATTTTCAATAAGTTCCTTACACTTTGCAGTACATATTAAGTAGCGTACTTTTAAAACAAAGGCAATGCAAGTCAATTTTAGCATACCCTTTGGCTCTGCCTTCCTTACAGAGAAATTGCCGTAGGGCAATATTCCAATATTCTGGTCCTGAAATCAAATCTGATAGATACTTGATTCCTACAATCCAAGAAATGTTTGAACACTTTCCTAATTCTGCTGGCGCCCCATAGCTGGAGCTAAATTAGCCCTGCAGAGCTTGGTTTGGGATAATATTGATAGTATTATTCTGTTACTTATCTGATTTCTAACATTTTCCTTTCTTCTTTTTTAAAAATGCAGTATAGCCCATCCTGAATCCTGATGACAGGAGAGATTAAACTTCTGTCACAAATTAATTCAGGAGGATACGGTATGGGGACTTTTGGAATGCATCTTTAATTTCAGGTTTTTGTTAATACTTCTGTAACTCTCTCCCCTGAATAAAGACATGAATCAAATACAATTAGAACATAGGAAGAAGGTCAGAGAAACTGTTCAACTTGCAAATCTATATTCAATGTGGCATGATTGTCCATAGATTTTGAGAAAGGCCTTCCATCAAACTGTACTCTTTGATGTCTATTTGGCTAGCTCTGTCATAAAGAAATCTAGGTTATGCATATTCTGCACTTTTCTTGACAAATTTTAAAAAAGAATGAAAAGCATTAAAATATTATAAAGGCATTTTAAAAATAAATAGATAAATATCTTGACCAAATTCTAAAATTAGGAAACTATGTGTCTAAATGTGAAATCTTTATGAGGAAAAAGCTATATTCAAGATCCTGCTACTGTGAGATTAACCTAATATCAATGCATACATTTCTTAGGAGTAGTTATGTTTCTATGAGAACCAAGAAAATTTTAGGAAAAGTTACTCAGTGCAAAGTCTACAAATAATAGCCTTTAGCACAGGGGTGTCAAACTCATGTTGTCATGGCAGCATTACATAATGTATCGGGATTTTTCCCCTCTGCTAAACTGGGCATGGGTGTGGCCAGCATATGACCCATCCGGCCTGCGGGCTGGAGTTTAAAACTTTTTTTAAAAAAAAGTTAAGTAGGATTGAGTCTGGTTAGTATTTGTACCGGAGACTTGTAGGATAGACTGAGGAAAACAACAGATCCTTGTAGTCACCAGACATCAAGCTTAACATAAGATAATCTTTACTTGAAACAAGATAGGCTTATCTAGACAATATATGTACAAAATGGGAATGCTACTTTCAAATACCTATCATGAGTGTGAGACTAGATTTATACTACAGGTAGTCCTCGACAATAGTGGGATTCAAATTTTTTTTACTACCGATTCTGTGGCCGTGGCTTGTTGGGCGTGGCAGGAGAGGGATACTGTAAAATCTCCAGTCAGGGGTGGTATTTTCTGGTTCTCTGAACTATTCAAAATTTCCGCTACCGGTTCTCCAGAACTGGTCAGAACCTGCTGAATACCACCTCTGGTCCTCGACTTACAATAGTTTGTTTAGAGGACCATTCAAAATTACAATGGTACTGAAAAAAATAACTTATGACCATGTTACACACTTGCGACTGTTGCAGCATTCTCATGGTCACGTGATCAAAATTCAGACCCGTGGCAACTGACTCACATTTATAACAATTGCAGTGTCCTGGGGTCATATGATCACCTTCTGACAAGCAAAGTCAATGGGAAAACCAGGTCTACTTAACAACCATGTTGCAAGCTTAATAACGGCCATGATTAACAACTGGAGTATGAAAGGTCGTAAAACAGAGCAAAATTCATTTAACAAATGTTTCACTTAACAAGGGAAAGTCTGGGCCCAATTGAGGTCGTAAGTCGAGGACTATCTGTATATTGAGGGATGGAAACATTTGGCATGTAATCTGTAAGAAAAGCAAAACATTATTTCAGTGCTTTATATCAATAGCTTTGATGGGTGGCTATTTTTAGCAAGAAGATACCATATGCTTTCTTCGGCAATTCCCAATAGTTGAGAATGACTAATGATATAAAAGAATGGAGCCTAACTGAAGAAGCAAGCTATCCCAAGTAAATCAGATTTGCTTAGCTGAATGTTGCTTTTCAATATAATCAAGAAGCAGCAGCAATCAGGTAAAAAAGAAATTACAAAACAAGTTTATACAATCTGTTTTCTGTGACAGATGCATCATATGTAATCTAATTTTAAATTCTTACACACATGAATGTGTGTCTCAAGAAAGTAAAACAAAAAAAAAATATTCTCCAAAAAAATGCAGTAGTGAGAAGAAAGTAAGTTATTCAGGATTTGAATATTTGAAGACTTCACAAAGATGCTTGGGGCCTCTGACCGGTTTTTATAGATCAGGTTTAGACTATTCTTTGTGTTCCACCATTGAGATATATAATTAGGTCATGTCTGCACTTCAAATTTTAAAAATTGATTTAATTGCCTTGGTTTTTCCTCAATAAAACTCTGGGGATTGAATCTATCTGAGAAAGCCAAATTTCTGACAAATTTTTGAGTTTCAGCATTTGTTTGAGCATTTCCAGGAGGTCTTTCAGAGGAGGTTTTTCCATTATGGATGGAAAAGAGGATCGACACACTATCCCCACATAGTTTAGCTGCAAACAGCCAAACACAACCAGCAGTTAATTAAAGGCTACCTCAAACTTAAAAGATGGGGAAAAGGTTCAACACCAGTGGTGGTATTCGACCAGTTCTGCCCGGTTCTGGAGAGCCGGTAGCGGCGATGAGCAGTGGAGACCGAACCGGTTCTCTTCGCTGCTCTGTGTTTGGCCCATCTGCCCACCCGGGCTTCCATACTCACTTTTATGGCCAGAATTCAAAGCGCAGCTGCTTTGCACGGCGCAGAATAGCGCTGCGCGGCAGCTGCTGCAGCGACCAGCATCATGCAGGCTTGCAGGAGGCAAGTTAGAACGCCTCTGTGCCTGCGCAAAGTGCGTGTTTGGCGCACGCGTGCACGCAAAGTGTACATGCACGCAAAGCACAGCCACCAAGCCATGCCCACCGAACCGGTGGCAACTTTATTTGAATACTGCCACTGTTCAACACTAATCACAATGGAGAAATACTTGATGATGGAGTACAGAGATAGCTAGCTTGATCACAGAAAAGGTAATAACTACATGAATGGCTGATTTTTATATAGATTGTTTTGCAAGAAACATGGAAAAATACGAACATATGACTTGTGGTTTTGATTATTAGAAAAAAATAGATGGGAAAAAGTGAGCTTTTTAAAATCACAGAGGTAATTTTGTAATCATACATAAATTTTCTCTAGAGGAAAACAGAAGATTCGATTTCTTTTCATTCTTTCTTACTGTACTTTTTGGGGTTTTTTCTTCTATTTTGTATTGGTAAAAATACATTGCATTGCTTTCAGATAATTATTTTCCATATACCTGGTTTGTTTTCCCAAACCCACACTTGGGTTTACTTCTTGGCTACTCATTAGCATCTTCTCTGTTGCCTTTCCATTAAAAAAAATGTTTTCCTTGATACACTTTTACTTTTATTTCACTATTATTGGTAAGCTGCTTAGTTAGGTTTTTTTTCTTTTTAAATTGATCAGCGTATAAAGTGGATGAAATAAAAGTATATAAAAGGTGCACAGAGCATAGAATACATGGCATCTCTGTCCTTTTTTAACTAATTGCAGGGATGTTATGAAGAAAAACATCCAAAGCTTCCTGACAAGGCCATGTTTATTTTATTTTTTTGACCCAAAAAGAATGGAACTAAAATCAGCCCCATGGACACCTTTTCCCTTCTCAAAATTGCAAAGAAGTACAAGGTCTAAAAAATTAGGACTATTTCTAGACATCAGTTTTTCTCAGTGTAATGTTTGCTCTTCTGAGGCAATGTTTTAATTTAAGCTTGCTCTCTCCTCCTCTCCTCAGTGGAAAATGGTATCTATAATTCAGAGAAGGCTGACGTCTTTGCTTGTCCCTTTCTCTCCTGTTAACACCTCCACTATGATGAACAAGGTGCTTGAGCACTCACTGCAATCTCCTTTCAGTAGCTTGTCCACACAGATCAAAAGAGGAACAGCTCTTAAAACTGTCTCCAAAACACTGGAGTAATTATTAATTCATGTGGAGATTTCCTCTTAAGTGTCTCTCTCTCTCCCTCCTTCCTCTACCTATGTGTCTTTTATGTTAATAGAGTAAAATGCTTCACTCTGACAGTTTAAATACAGTACCCAGCATATATAAGTTTATTTTGATTATTTTTCAAACAAAAGATGTTATTCGTTTATATTAAAAACGACCACCCAAAAAACTGGTTGATGTATAGGGTTTTTTTTGAAGTACATACTGGAAAAAACAGATGGCATAAGACAAGCACTATCATACAGGAAGATTCCAGAATAGGTGAAAGCTGTTCTATAAGGACAAGTCAAGAGATACGTTAGTCTATTCAAGAGAGGGTAGACTATCAATTTCCCAGATACAGCCAGCTGTCCAGGAGCCAATTGTCCATGGAGCCAATCTACAGGTGCAGAGCTTTTACTGCAGAGTACCTATCTACTTCTTTTAGAAACTTAATAGAATCCCAGATAAAAGACATTCATTCCATCCCTACTAGCACTGATGATGTTACCTAGTTTGGTAATGAAATGTCTGCAAGAAAACAACCAAGGTCAGAGAACAAGGAGAAGCACATTCCTCCTTTTTCCCTTACCTGACTTTGCCCACATTACTGTCTACACTTAAGTATGAATGACTTTCTCTCCTCTGCTCCAACGAAGCACATGTGTGTGAGAGTATGTAAAACCATAGTCACTAGCTCGTTCCTGCTGATGTTGTTTTTTTGCCAATTCTACAGCTCACCCACCAACTTCACTCTGGAAGGCAAGTTCTTGAAAGGAGAAATCTGCTCTCTGTCCCTCTGCAGAAGCCACACACACAGAATTAAGGAACCCGATCACACTAAGTTACTAAGTTCTGATTTTTGTTGGGAGTGGCCCTTTCCTAGTTAGCTATCTAGTATGCCAATTACAGGGCATGGTGCCTTAAACAGACATAATGCTAAACGTGGGGGCATCAAGTGAGAACCACACTCTCCTTCACGCATCTGTAATCATGTGAGGCCTAATATCTGAACAAAGCTAAGCTTTTAGTCAATTTCACAGTATGCCATGTAATGGTCTCCTGCAGACATATCAAAGGATTAAGGGAAGCAGGAATCCTCTACAGCTTTTCAATTAAAGTATGAGTAATCATCACTCACACATTTGGACACTCGGTGGATTTGAAAACAGAAATTCCTCTTCCATGTTTTTGTCAATTTTCCAAGGTTAGATATTTATTTCAAATTACTTTTTAGTGTTTTCCTGGACAACTATGGCTCATAGTTTTGGGGCTTAAAATTGAATTAAATCACTATGCTATAGTGGAAATCATTATCTCTTTTACAGAACAAAATCTTTACTTCATTGATGCTACGAATTCATATCTTTCTGCATTAAAAAGGGTGTAAAAGAATATCATTGTTTTTAATTTTTATTGTGTGGTTTTACTATGTTTGTAGAATGGTTTCTCTTAACTGACAACATCTTCCAGCTTTCGCTCTCTTTACAGAGTCAGCATATTGCCCCCAACAATTTGGGTCCTCCTTCTACCGACCTCGGAAGGATGGGAGGCAAAAGCTGACTGCATTTTCTGTTTAAAAGACCACCATCTGAACACAATGCAAAGAAAAATCAAATGTATGCCTCACTGTCATTGGAAGGCACAAAGTAAGCAATTTATCAAGAATAGAGAGCAAAACAAATTTATCATTTGAGGTTCATAAAATAAGGTGCCTCTCTTTTATTCTTGAAAAAAAAAAACCCTCTTTAGATATACAAACTAAGGAAAAAAAAGTATAGTCAAAGTTTGAATTATGGCCAAGTGAGTTTCTAAGGCATGTAGTTAGTTAGCAATAAAAAATATTTGACCTGCACATGATAGAAATTCAACAGATGTTCCACTTTCTCCCATCCCACTCCTAATATACACAGAGATATAGGAAGTTGTTTGGAAAAAACAACTTTTGTTTTCTAGAAGCAAAACTTATCCGATACTCACAGCATGCTTAGGTTTTCCAGGCCCGTAAATGCTCCACTGGTGTCTTCTATTGTCCCTGAAATCTCGTTATGATCCAGATTCCTAGGGAGAGGATGACAAAAGAAAGATTGCAATCAATTTCCCAGTTTGTGAGCCCAGAATTCAAAGAGGCTCACAAAGGCCAACCTTTAGGAAACCTTCCTCAAAGACACTGCCTTTTGTTCCTGTAGCATAAAACTGTCATCTGACGTATTTGTAGAAAAACAGTAGTAATTTACTCTAGTTGACTAGATCAACTGTTTTCTTTCAAAGAAAACTCCTACAAATTGTGCTTCTGCTACCTGTTTCTCTTCAACTAAAGTTAGGCCTTTACTTCGTCTGGTGTTCAGAAACCGCAAGAAAAAACTTATTTTACATCCCGCCTCCAGAGGTTTCTTGGAATTGGGCGGTCTTAATAAATCCAATAAAAATCAATAACTAGAAATAAGCCCAGAGGTGCTTTTATTTTAAAAGCAACTGGGCTTTCTGATTTTTCTTTAAGATGTTTCTCTTCTCATCCAAAAAGCTTCTTCAGTTCAGCTTCTTCAGAACTGAAAAAGCTTCTTAGATGAGAAGCGAAATATCTTTAAAAAATAATCAGAAAGTCTAGCAGTCTTTAAAATAAAAGGACCTTTGAGACAACCACAACCTACATGAATGAGAATCTTCATAGACAACTAGAAGTAAGGATGAGAATGTACAAATAAATACAAATACAGTCATTATGGTTTTACGGGTGTTGAGTCACAGCAGGGGTGTTCCTGGGCTTTAGGGCATAGCTCAGTTGGTAATATAAATGTGGCTACAAAAAGCTCCTCTTCCCTCCCACCCACCCACTACTGAAATCAAAAGAGTGGGGCCTGGGTAATGAAGGCAATAAAGCAATCAGGAGAGAAAAATGGGATCCAGAGGTAGATGGCAAAGCATTTGAAGTCCAGAGATTGAGCTGCACCAATTATGATAACAATGCCATTTCTATGTTTATGTTTTGCATGGAGTCAGTTTGCTCTTTATTCCAGAGTAAGCTCCTTGTTTCCCTCCATTTCTCTTTTTTGCAAAGAGAAATCAATCTCTGAAGGATTGGGAATCGGCACATGATCGTCCTGCTGTATGTGAGATGAACTGAAAGGACTTTGGGGGAATTTATGGTGGGGTGAGATTTCTCCAGCACCCTTTTTTTTAAAAAAAAAAAAAGTTAGTTGACCTTTGCATTGCATTTTGTATAAAAGGAGAAAGAGAGTTTACTGCTTCTTCTAAAAGAACATCCTTTTGTGAGAAACATGCTTTCTCATAAATGATTTTTTTTAAAGAATCCAATGTATAGGGGATCCAGTATTCCAATTCAGTTTTCTCTGCATTCACTTTGCTTTTCTCACAGCCTCTGTTGCCAATTTCCTATTCTTTCTGGCTGGCTGGCCCTGAAAGCATACTGCCTTGTTAATCATTCTGCTGTGAGGTCTCTAGGACTGACCTCCATTTGAATAGCTTCTCATTTCAGCAGTTTCACACCCACCAAAGGCTTGTCAACAATAGATCGTAATTAAAGCATGCCCAGCTCTTTTTCACCAGGTGCAGGGGCTGATGGGCCTTCCTCTTGATTCAATTAGAACTTGCGCTCCCCACCCTCTTTCCTCTCTGTGTACTGGACACAAAAGGAGACCGAGAATTAGCTGCAATCCAAACAGTCTTTTCAGTTTGGGAAAGACTTTCGTCCTTTTCTGTGCCAGCTGCCTAGGAGCAACCCCCTTTCTGAAAACAGGCATGGGATTGAAAAGTGGGTCTGGGAAAGGCAAAGAAACATAAAGCCCGTCCTCACTTCAATAAAAGGAATAAATAACTGCACAGTGCAGTAACCAAGGGGGTAAGTCTGTGTTTCTTTTCCATTAAGCTCCAACTTCAAAAGAGCTTTGGAGAAAAGAATTTTAAATAAGTAATTTGGAGAACTGTTCATTTGGTGGAAGGACATTATTTTATTTAAAAACAAAACAAGGGTCCTATAAAATCAGCTAAGGGTTTCACAAAACCAAAAGTATCAACAATTGTGCATATAGAATGGCGAGTCAATAAAAGCAGAGATTCAATTAAAGAAGAAATATCCCATTAGTACAGGGGTAAAATGTCTCCGTGAACACAGTTATGGCACTTTTCTTCCTTAGTTGATTCTGGAGGCAATATTTGCTAGACTGGAAGGTTCCCAGAAGCTGTTAAATAGAGAGAAGGTCATTCTCAGCTCATGTTCTCTCAGTACCAACAACTACTATGGTACAGTTCATCCACATAGTGTTAACTTTGGGATAGATTTTCCTACTAACCTTCTTCTGCAATCCTGCACTCTCCCTGTGTCTTCAACAGCTGACACGTGGCAATCGGCTGTGCCGCGCGACACAGCTGAGGTTGAAAAGCAGGAAATAAAGGTCAGAATAGAGCCAGGGTGGGTGGGAGGACCCAGCAGCTGATCGTCGGAGTGAACAGGTTCACTCACAGCTGATCATCAGAGCTACCGAACCAAGCCGAACTGGTAGAATGCCACCACTGAACTGGACTTTCTTGGGGTTTTTTTTCCTTTAAAAACTTAATTTCTTATCCAAGAAGCTTCTTTAGTTCTAACTGGTGGGGAATGGGAAGGGTTTATATTCTTTGCAGTCATTTGATCATTAGCACTCTTCCTTTAGTTTGAAACGGGAGTAAAAAAAATAGCCGTCTATTGCAAAACTGAACAGTCCTCTCTCAACAGAGAAGAAGGGATACAACGCTACATATCTCCTCCTATTTACAATCCAGTCCTTTCAGCGGTCCCAAGAATGTTCCATGCCCATTTGTACTTTAATTCAGTTGACTGAGGGTACAGATAAACCCCCAAGGGGCCTCAATGACTCTGGAGAGTCAACAGCCAATCCTCAAGTGCTAGTGACCAGATGACTGCAAAGAATATGAATCCTTCCATTCCCCACCAGTCAGTCAGAACTGAAGAAGCGTCTTGGATGACAAGCGAATCGTTATCAAAGGAAAAAAAATGACCCAAGAAAATCCAGTTGCCTTTTGAAAAAAAGCCCCTTTGGGATATTCATTCCTCAATGAAGAGAAGGCAAAAGCAAATATCCCTTTTATTCCTCTCAAGATTTAACCTGACAAACAAAAAGAAAAATGTAAAGCTCGTACAGAACATGTAAGCTTTTGAGTCCCTTGAATACTCCTTCTGCAATGTGACTGATGGAATTGTGACTCAGGTGAAGAATCTCCAGGCTTCCCAGATCTGCTAAACTTCCTTTATCCAATCTGGTTAAGTTGTTAAATGACAAGGACCTGAGGGGAAAAAAGAGCAAAATTTAAGTATGAAGCATTTATTTTCCCTTCTTGACAATAACTCTACTAGATAGTTCCTTTGTCCTGGGAATAATGTAGTTCTAGAATATCCTAAATGTCTTTCCTATGGAAAGAAGGTCAAGAACATCCAAGTTAGATAAAGTATTTACTATACAGGCAAAATAAAGCCAGAAGATAATTCATTTAACTTTTACCGGTACATATGGTTTTAGCCCAACAGCTCCTTCAGGTTCTCAGAACTTATTCACAGAGTTAAGCTCAATTATTTCATCAAGTCATTGGGAAAGTCAAAGCGTGTTTGCTTTCAGAGTGAGTTATCTTCAAGCTAACTTCAGGATCTTGGCTATACTACTGCAATCCTGCTAAAACATGGAAAGAATTGTCCATTTTTCTTTGAACCAAGGAAACAGGCATAAGACAGGATTCCATATATCCTTCCAACAATTCAGAAGATTTTTAAGACTTGGCTTTTTACTGAGATGCTGGGATAGTTTATAAAGGCAGATAGAATGAAAGGAAGGTAGCTAAGCCTGCAGTGAGGCAGTGTTTGCTGTTTTAGGATTGGCTTGATTTATTGGGTTAATTGTTCTAAGCTACCCATTTTTGTAAGCTATAACTTTTAAATAAACGTATGCCCCAAACTCCAGCTTCAGAGCAACCAATATAATGATATCATGATACTCAGAAAGTACATAGAACTGGAAGAATTGCAAAGCAGGGCTAGCATTCTGCCATCTGATCTCAGTTGCAATAAATGGTCAACTCCAAATCATCAGGAAACTATAGTTTCCTACTAACTGAACATGTTATGTACTGAACTATGTGTCTCCTTTTCCTAATTTTCTTCATTCATGTATCAGAATAGGAACATTTTGAGGGAATCCCTAAGATTGCCTTGCATCTTACAGAGGCTCAAAACTCCCTATCCCTGATTACATAAAGACTGATTTTTACATAATGACTGTTTTCCATTCCCCTTGCCCCTTTCTTTTAAAAGTTCTCCAACTTCCTCCATCCGCAGCAAATAAAAGGTAGAATAAAAATTCGGACCCCATGTAATCCAGGTATGGTCTGAGGGTTGTTAATTCAAAGGTAGGAAGCTCGGTGTGGTTCATGGATTATGTACCTATGGCTTCAGCAGAAGGCGGAGTTGCATTTTAGTCTGTGAGCAGCTTCTCTTCAAATAAAGCAACCTAAAATAGCAAAGTTTTATATGTATCCTGGTGTTTGCTTTTGTAGATTTGAGACAAATCTACAAAAGAAATATGGGAGAATGAGGCAAAAGTGCTTTAATAATACAGGTAGCCCTCAACATACGGTCATAATTGAACCCAAAATTTCTGTGGCTGAGCAAGACAGTTGTTAAGTGAATTTTGCCCCTTTCTTGGCACAATTGTTAAGTGAACCACTGCAGTTGTTAAGTTAGTAACATGATTACCAATTGAATCTGGCTTCCCCATTGACTTTGCTTGTCAGAAGGTTGCAAAAAAGGGATCACATGACCTCACAACACTGCAAACATCATAAATATAAGATAGTTACCAAGTGTCTGAATTTTGATTGCGTGACCATGGGGATGCTGCAACGGTTGTGTGAAAAACGGTCATAAATCAGCCTTTCCAATGCCGTTGTAACTTCAAACAGTCACAACATGAACTATTGTTAAGTTGAGGACTGCTTATGATGAAGTGTGGGATGTAAAAGTTACTGACCTCTGCCAAAACCAGGAGAGTCAGGAAAGAAACATTCCTAACTAAAAAATGGTATTTATTGGCAAACAAATGGCATGTTTTTTTGCAAACGTGCGCTGAGATAGCAATGATATAACTAGGAGCAATGGAAGGCCTTTGGAAAAGACTTCAGAAAGGCAAGGGACAACATAAATTAATTCCCAAGAAGACTGTGGTGTTGAATTATGAGGAGATGGCAACCAGTCAACATTATTTCCTCACCTGTGATGAAAGAATTTTTCTTTCATATAAATTTTATTGAATTTACAATTAAAAAAATAACATAACAACATTACATAAGAAACAGAGAGAGAAAAAGAAGAAAGAAAGAAGAGAAAGAGAGAGGAAAAAAAAAAAAAAAACGCTCGGTCTTTGAGTACCGAAAAAGGAGAAGAAGAAGTATAAAAGAGAGAAAAACAAAAAACAAAAAAAACAAAGAGACGGAAGAAAAAAGAAAATACGTTAAAACCAGACTAATATTCTTTTTGACAGTCTACAAGATCCAATTCTCCTACCTTACTTTAAATATACACATCTTATCGCTATTTATGGATATTTATGCTTATTTATGCTCATTAAACAGTTTATCTCTGATATAACCAATTATACCATGCATTCCAATTATTATCAAATGCTGAAGACTCTTTATTTTTAAGAGCTATGGTTAAATTGTCCATTTCTGCGCAGTCACATATTTTCTGAATGACCAATTGATCTGTAGGTAAACGGGATGATTTCCAGCACTGGGCAAATGCTAATCTGGCCGCAGTTAGAATATGAATTATTATGTATTTCGTCTTTTTAGGAAAATGTTTATCAGAGATCCCTAGTAGGAAGAACTCTGGTTTGTATTCAATTTGATCTTTGGTTATCTCCTCCAGCCATTTTCTAATTTTTGCCAGTATTTCTGGGCTTCTTTACAGGTCCACCACATATGAAAGTAGGTTCCCTCTATGTTTTTACATTTCCAACATTTTGGACTAGAGTTTGGGTTCATTTTCTAACCTCGAAGGGGTAAGTGCCATCTATATAACATTTTATACATATTTTCTTTGTACGCCGCAGATTTCGTAATCTTAATGATTCTATTCCAGATCTTTTCCCATTCTGTTAATGTAATGCTTCTTCCAATATTCCTACTCCACATTATCATGTTCCCTTTCACTATCTCTTGCTCTAATTCTACCTCCAATAAATATTTATAAAATTTAGAAATATTCTTTTATTTGATCCTAATAAGATTTTATCTAAGTGTTGTAATTTGCTATAAATTCCAAACTCTTTGATATCTTGTTTGTATCTACTATGGATTTGTATATATAACCACTGATCAATTTTAAATCCCTGTTCCTGTAAGTCCTGTCGAGTTCTTAGTTTCCCTAAAGGATCTAATAAATCTTTATATTTAGTCATTTTTGTTATATCCAAATTGTTGGGATGAACCATTGCCTCCATTGTTGAAAGCCAAATCGAATTTTTAAATAATGTTTTTTACATATTTTTTTCCAATTAATTAATAGTGAATCTCTAATAAGATGTCTATGAAAGTACGCCTGTTTAGTTTTCCCCACATCCCATAGAAATGCGTGCCATCCTCTCTGAAGGTCGTGCCCTTCCAAGGCTAGAGTTCTTTTATTCCGTAAATTGACCCAGTCTTTTAACCATAGTAAGTTGGCTGCCCAATAATATAATTCCCAGTTTGGAAGCGCTAGCCCACCTCTACTTTTTGCATCTTGTAAGGCCTTAATACTGATTCTAGCTTTTTCCTTGCCAAATAAATTTAAGAGTTACCTTATTTATATCATCAAAAATTTTTTGATAATTTTATTGGGATTGTCTGGAATAAGTAAAGGAGTTTTGGTAAAATGTTCATTTTGATTGTGGCAATCCTGCCCAGTAAAGAAAGCTGCAACTTATTCCAAGATTCTAGATCTTTCTTAATTTGCTGTAACAGTTTATCATAATTATTCTCTTTGAGTGATTTACTATGTGGTGTTAACCATATGCCTAAATATTTGACCTTTTTTGTTGCCTGTATCCCCATGGTTTTTTCTAATTCTTTCCTCTGTGGTTCTCTGTTAGATTTTTAGTCAGTAACTCGTCTTATTTCTGTTGATCTTTAGTCCTGCTACTGAACCATATTGTTCTAGTTCTTTTATTAGATTATGTCCCTTCTCCATGGGATCCTCTAGGAAGAAAACCATATCGCCTGCAAACGCCTGTAATTTATATTCCTCTGCCTTGACCCTAACTCCTTGAATTTCTCAGGATTTTGTCTTATCCTGCGTTAACAATGATTCTAAAGCAAATATAAATAAGAGGTGGGAGAGGGGCGCCCCTGTCTCAACGCCCTTTTCAATGCTTAGTGGGCCTGTTTGTTCACCATTAATTAGTATATTGGCTTGTTGGGTATTGTAAATTGTTGTGATAATATTCTCGAATTTAGTGCCCAGATTCATGTTATAGATTTTTTGTATTAAGAAGTGCCAATGTGTTATCGAATGCTTTTTCTCCGCATCTAGAAACAAGAGTGTAAATTGTTTCTCTGGATGAGCTTCATAATATTCTAAGCGTCAATAACGGTTCTTAAATTGTTTTTAATTTGGCGGAATGGAAGGAAACCATTTTGGTCTTCATGAATGTATAAATTTAAAACTTGTTTTACTCTATTCGCAATAATTGAGGTAAATAATTTATAATCGGCATTTAAAAGTGAGATTGGTCTATAATTGTTGATATATCTGGCATCCACATCCTCCTTGAATTAACGCAATCAACGCCTCCTCCATGAGTCTGGCATTTTGGCAGCGAAAGTACTTCATTAAACACTTCCAGCATCAGAGGCCCTACTAAATCTAATGTGGCTTTATATAATTCTACTGGAATCCCATCTGGACCAGGGGATTTATTATTACATTGATTTTCCATTGCAGATTTTAACTCAGACCATGTAATATCCTTATTTAGTAATTCTTTGTCTCCTTCCCTATTGTTTTATCATTCGTATTCTCCAGATAAGTTCTTATTTTATCCTCATTGATTTCTTCTTTTTTATATAATCTTTGGAAATAGTTTAATATAACATCCTTTTTTCTTCTCAATCTCATGTTGTGGGATGCCTTTCTCATCTATTAATTGGTGTATCAATCTCTTTTCTTTTTCTTTTTAAGTTTATAAGATAGCCATCTTCCTGGTTTATTGGCGTGTTCAAAATAATTTTGTTTGGACCTTCTCAAGCTAACTTCTAATTTATCTTGTTCAATTAAATTCAGCTTATGTTTGGCTAGTATTAACTGATTTTGTAGTCCTTGGGTCTTAGGGGTTTTTGTAATTGTGTTTCTAAGTCTTGGATTTGTTGTTGTAACGCGTTTTGTTGGGCATAAATTCTCTTGTTTCTCATAGCATTATAGGAAATTGTTGTGCCTCTTATAATTGCTTTCATAGTATCCCAAATGTTCTGTTTTGAAGTTGTTTCATTATTATTATCTTTAGAAAATAATTTAGCTCCTCTTTCAGTTTATTAATATACTCTTCTTCGTTTTACAATTTGGTTATTTAGTGTCCATCTTTTTTTTATTCGTCTCCTATCCCTCCAAATTAGCTGTATTGGGTTATGATCAGCCCATTCATTCTCGGTAGAATTTTGATTTCTTTTATTTCATTAGCCAAGTCCAAATCCATCCAAGCCATATCTATTCTGGTCCAAGTCTTATGTGGGTTAGAATAATATGTAAATTGTTTTCCTTCAAGATTCGTTCCCTCCATAGATCTTTTAAATTTAACTCTCTCAACATTTCCTTACATGCTGCAGAGAGTTCCCTTTTCCCCTTCTTGTTTTTCCCCATATTACTATGGTCTTTCTGGTAGTCTGCAATGGAGTTAAAATCGCCAATCAAGCAAATGTTTCTTTTTTCAAAGCCTACTATTTTTTTTGGTGAAGGTGTTTAAAAATTTCCCCTGGTCATCATTTGGGGCATAGATTGCTACAAGTAAAATGTGATGTGGTTTATCCAAACTTGTATAACCAGAGTTCTTCCTTCGGGATCCGACCAGATTAGTTCTGCCTTTACATCTTGTTTACATAAATTGCAATTCCCTTTTTCTTGTGTTGGTCGGCGGTGCTGTAAAAGTTTACCTAATTTTGGACAAATTAGATATCTTTCGTCATTCTTGAAATATGTGTCTCTTGAAGACATATTATATCTGCGTTATGTTGAATAAGTTTTGAGAATATCCTTTTTCTTTTTAATAATGAATTTAATCCGCTTATATTGATGGAGAGCAACTTCTTCCCCTCCACCATTTATCTACTTCTGCTTAGATTTTTGCCTAGTAATGATTCGGTTCTCTTGTTGTTGTTGTTGTGGGATTTGCTCTTTCTTCTCTCCCATGTTGTGGATTATCACTTCTTGAAATTGAAGAAAGTCGTTCCTTTGGGTTCTGTGATAATATCGGACCTCCTGTGGTCTTGTTTTAGGTTCTTCTTTGGTTGGTTGACTATTCTTATCTGTGAGCTGTTGATGAAAAACTTGGGCCTGTTCTATCGATTCTATTTTGATTTTCCTCTCTTTCCATGTAATTAACATCCCCTTCCGGGATTAACCATTTAAAATGGATTCCTTCTTTATTTAAATCATTAGCTAAAAATTTATAATCTTGTCTTATCATCCTCACTCTCTTTGGAATTTGTTTTAAAATCCTAATTTCTCTGCCCTTATATGATATTGTTTCCTCCCTAGACATTTTCAAAATTAAATCCCTCAGACATCTCCTAGAGAAGCGGATATGAATTTCTCTTGGACAGTTGTTACGCCTGGCGTAGCTTGTGCTAACCCTATATACCTCATCAAACTCTTTAATTAGATCATCTTTTTCCTTTCCTAGCCATTCAGCCAATATTTCTGCCATCAAATGTTCCAATTCTTCATTTTGGCTTCCGCCACATTCTGGAATCTTAAATACGCCATTGCTTTGTCCATCTCGAGGTGGATCAGAGAGTCTTCCGTTTCTCTAAGTACATTTTTAAATTCCTCATCCATCCTTTCAAAGTTAGACTCCATGCGTGTTGTTCTACTCTCTATATCTTTTATTTTCACTTCGTTTCTCTCCATGGCCTGCTGTAGAGACCCTATCTTACCCTCCACCTTCGCTATATCCGCTTTCATTTCAGCCTTCATTTTCCCCATCTCATCTTTCAATTCACTTATATCTGCTCTAGTTTCCTTGTGATTATTAATCATCATTTCTTGCATTTTAGATATAGCTTCCTGCAAGGCTAATATGGAAGTTTGTATATTAATATTGGGGACATTGGGCTGCTTTTCCCTATTAAAGACTCCTCGATAGTTTTTTGAGATGTTGGTGGGGTGGCTGTCAACGTAGTCGATAGGGTCGGGATAGCCTTCTTTCCTGTTTTTAAGGCCATAGTTGTTGTGGATGTCATCTCTCTAAGTATTTGTTTTTGTTGATGCACAATATTAAATATATTATCCCAAATCACCATTCAGTATTTGGGTTCTGTATGAAAGACTATTCACGTATTTCAATTTTATATCTCACTCCACAGTCTTTTCCCCTATATCATAAATAGAGATCTGCAACAATATTCTAGTCAATGTAATAAGAAAATTGGTCAACAATAGTACATCAATTAACACTTTAAGGAATTAATCTTAAATGTCGTAAGTAGTCTAAATAATTTATAAATAGATTATATCAACAAAGTTTATCCCTTTTACTATTAATACTTACAACAGTAAACTCTTAACTCTTTGATAATAGTGTATCCTCCTCTTCCCCCCAGTAAGTAAAATTATGTAACGTGTTTAGGAGATACAATAGGGAGGCAAGGGGCAAGATAATAAGAGAAGGGGTAGAAGAGAGATTACCACAGCTTCAGAAAATCAACAAACAAACAACCACAAGGAAATCATCTTAAAGAAAATAGTGCCAACTTAGTAAACTTAAGTAGTACCACGTAATAAAGAGAGCAAATTGGGTGAGCTAAAGTTCCATCTTCCAGCTAGAGGTTTCTTTTCAGCCTTCCAATCAGCAAATGGTGAAAAGTGCTGACTAATCTGCAGTCCCAAAACCGTCTTTACCAGCGTTCTGTTCGCCTCTGGCTTCTTCCTCTCTTGCTGCTTCTTTCTTTGCTTTCCAACTTTTAAATCCACATACAAATCTTCCAAAGTCCAATATAATGCTCAATTTATCTTCTCCCCAATATTAAGTAGATGTAATAGTAATAGTCATGTTGTGCTCAGACCAGTTCCGGATCTCCAATCTCCAGGTTTTAGCAATCTCTCTTTTTCCCCAAAGCTTCCCAATTGCTTTTCTGGCCGCTCTCCGCCCGACTTCCAAGAGGTGCTTATCACAACCAGGAGAGAAGAATTTATGCTATCATTCTTCTGTCATTCTACTCCCTTCAGACTTCAAAGAATCCAAGATATAAACCGTTTCTCTGTTCCTCTTACTGGATCTCGCAGGCTGTCACTGCTTTGCTTATTCACTCAAGTGGCAGACCGGATTGGAAGCCGCCATAAAATGACAGCTTACTCTTTAGCGCCGAGCTCGGAGCTTCCCTCTTCACTGTTGGGGAGTTGCCTTCCCCCTCTGCAGCTCGAGGATCTCCACGTTGACACGAACCTCTCCGGGGTTCATGTATCCCTGGGGGATCGCTCCTGACGCCAGAAAAGGTGTTCGAAGCCTGCACCAGACTTCTTCACCTCCGATCTCCTGTCCTCCCACTTGATGCAGCCGAAAGAATTTTTCAAAGGGGGAACGGAAATCCAATGCTAGCAGATAGCGCTAAACACAACTGTTAAAAAACTTCATAGTTGGCAGCAGGGTTTTTTTTTTGTCAGAACTGTAGAGGCACATTTCTTTTTTTGACATCAACTAGAATTAGCCAAGAGCAAATTTCAAAATAAAGCTTTGTAATATCCCTCTGCAATCAACCAGAAAGAAGCATATATTCGCTCACATTTTGTACCCCTCTGCAGCCTGAGTAGGGAAATATATAGATTTATCAAAAAACATTTTAATTCCAGAATGGGAAGGAAAAACCTCTCCCTTAAGGGATTTGTGAAGCCCCTTGTATTCTGGATAAATCCATAACACCTGTTTCCCTTGAATGACTGAATGTGTATCCTTAAAAGACATTTTCAATAGCTTTCTTAACATTCTTTATCTGGCTATTTGGATAAAACTAAAACAGACATTAACAAGAGAAGCAAACACAGTGTCAAACCCTTGGGTTAAAGAAAAATCTCAAAAACCTCTAGGGACATCAATTGATGTTCTCCATAGCATCACCAACATTTAAAAAAAACATATATGCATGTAGAAATGTATAAAAAGGATATATGCATGCACACATTCAATTAATCTTTTATCCAGTGTTTTAAAAAGGGTTGGAATTAAAATAATGGTAATAAAAATATACAAACTGACCAAACACAGTTAGATGCTGGAGAAAAGGTTTAAAAGCATCCAATAAATAATTGTTTCATATTTATCTAGGTTAATAAAAAGGCTTTTAAAGAGAAGTTAGGGACAGATAAGGAAGGCTTGCTGGTGATGGAAATAAATATATGGGTGCCAACTGCTGAAAATAATTTATCTAGCTGAAACAAACTTCTTTGACAGAAGTGGTATTGGGAGAAAAAATACAACTTTAGCACTGATAATTACTGTGGAAGAAACAGTGTTTTAATATTCCCTAGTCCCAAATTTTCTAAATTAAAAAGTAGCATTTTAAAAGAGGGGGTAATAATTGCATTCTACAAAATGTGAATCTTCTAAAAATCTTTCTTTCTTAAAGCATGGCCTACAACTATTGCAATGCAAGAGTTTCTATTTTTATTTTCAACCGTGGCCTCCCAAATTAGCTAACTTACAGTTCATTCAGCTTTTGGCAGAAGTTCCATCCAGCAGGACTGATACTGGATATCAGGTTGTTACTCAAATGAAATTGTTGAAGGGACAGCAGGCCAAACAGGGAACCACCGTTCACTTCTGTGAGAACATTGTGCTCCAGGTGTCTACACGAAAGAACAAGCTGGTCATTTTAAACTGCACATACATTTGCACCCGAGATTGATTTTTCATACAATTTTTCTCAGGCAAATTCCTCCAACCTGCAATTTCTTTATCATACTTAAGAGAAAAAAACCCACAATCCAAACAGCATGCTTATTTGATTTCTGGGATTATAGCTGACATGAAATTCCTTGCATGGTGTTCCAATATTCCAATATTGTGTTACTGATTAAAGTGAATGCACCTCCAAGTCAAGACTGACATTTCATAATGCTCATATGGTTATTTTGACAGTGAGACAGAAGTGCTTTGCTGATGCATCTTCTAAGATTTTTTTTGCAGTTTTCCAACTTAAAGACTTCCTCCCTCCCTCCCTTTCTCCCTTCCTTCTTCACCATAGGTGTCAAACTTGATCGCGGCATGTGATGACGTATCGTGACTTTTTTGCCTTTGCAGAGTTGGTGGGCGTGGTCTGTATATGACACATCTGGCCCACAGGCTGCCAGTTTGACAGGCCTGTTCTTCACTCACTGCCTCCCTCACTCTGAGTTCCACTTGGTACTGCCTCCATCATATGCCCTGTTACTGAATCAAACACCTAAACAAGGGGTATATAATTTTTTACACTCAAAGTCTGTACTGGAAAAGGTATTCAGGAGCAGGAGACAACATAATTTGATTTAAATAAATTAAAACTAATTGAATGTAGTTAACACAATTATTGTCTGTGTTTTTAATTATTTCCTCTTTTTTTACAATTACGAACCACTATGAAGAAGCAGCTCTTGGAAAGACTTGAGAATTGCAACCATACTTTGGGGAAAGTGCAAGTATGGCTTTGGGCCATAAATTGTACACCTTTACACAACAGCAAAAGTCTATATATGCCCTTCCAGAAATGATACCACATCATTCATAAGGACTACCCAAAAGAAGAAGTTTCAGGCACCAAAAATCACATATCTGCAGTCATGCTATGAAATGGGAGGATGACTTCCTTGGCATCCAAAGAAAATGTCAAAAGAAATACAATATTCCTTAAATCCATTAGTATAACTATTGACTTACAGAACCTCCATTTTGGCCAGACCCCAGAAAGCTCCATCCGTCAACTTGCTTATATTGTTGCGCTGCAGCTTCAAAACTTCTAAACTGTCCAGTCCATAAAATGTCAAGCCTTCTATCAAACGAATACGATTCCGGTTTAACTCTCTGAAAATGACCAACAACACAGAAGGATGTTAACTCAAGACTTTCTTATATACTCATCTTCAAAAGCGAACAGCCAGGCATAGGTAAATGAGGGATAGAATGGCACTCCTTACATTAGACTCATTTTCTGTCAATATATATATATATATATTCATATTCTACATACATACATACATACATATTTCTACAGTATTTTGTTTGTTTCTAAAATATGTTTAAAACATGTTACATGTTTTAGAATTCAATGGGATTCTTTTAGTGACCTTGGAAAAAACTGAAGTTTTCAACCATAAGATTTTTACTTCAAACAGAAGGCAATGTATGTATTTCTTCCCAATATAAATATAATCATATGCTGTTAACATTTATTTCTTAAAAAAATGATTCAAATCTTGCTATTTATAGAAGAAACTCTAATTTACTTCAAGCTGGTTAGAATAAAAATGGTTTACCTGGGACAATTAATGTTCTGTGTAGTTCATAGATATTTGGCACACAAGGGTAGATTTCTATCTCCCCAAACCTTAGCTGAGAAGTCCAGATTATTGGTACTATAATCTAAAAACGTCTGGAAAACCACAGGATTTCCACCTCTTCCATGTATTTCAAAATAAGCAATAACATAAATTTGAGTTTTTGACAACAGGAAAAATGAATATGTGAGCCATCTGAACAGAAAAAGTTATCCAAGAGAATAAAAGAAAGCTAAATCAACCACAAAACCAAACAGACCAAAACGGTATTAATTTGATTTTAAAATGGAAGAGGAATATACTTCCTTGCTTATTTTACTTTTTAAAAAAAATCCCCTTTTTTTATAGACCTTGAATTATGACCATTTGTTCTGTGACTGTTCAAAGCTGCAGCGCTCCTGCAGTCACATGAACAAAATTCAGCTCACACTTATAACTGGTTCCAGCATCTTATGGTCATTTGATTGTTGTTGCCAACCTTTCTCTGCCAGCTTCTCACAGGTAAGATCAATGGGGAAGCTGGTAGGGAAGGTCACAAGTTGCTCGGGTCAGTTTCACCCCTTCCCAACTTTTATTCACTCACTCACATGCATTGCACCCTCCTTCCCCCTCAGATTCCACACGCCTATCAGTTCCCTCCTTTCCTGGCTTCCCTATGTTTGCACACATCCACTGGCACCTTCCTCCTCTGTACGTCCTTGCACTTATACTCACACATGCATACAACACCAGTGGTCTCCTTTTCAGAGCCTCCCTGGATTTGCACCCACCAGCGACCTCTTTCTCTGGCATCACTGAATTCGTGCCACACACTCCAGCATGTGAGCAACATGCACTGGGCTTCCCAAGACCTACCCCTCTGTGCAACCATACATTCCTTGCCTGGGACTTCCCCAGCTTTCCACTTAACAACCCATATGTCTTTGGTTATGATGACAACCAGGACTGCCTGCATTGCTATCGCTAAGCGATGCAGTCACATGATACTGCACTTTATAACTGCATCACTTAGCAATGGCAATCTTGATTACAATTGCCATTGTAATCCGAGGACTACCTGTATTATCATGTAAAATCTTACACTAACTATGCTGAATCTAGCCTTTGAGTTCGGTTCCAAACTTCAAGAAGCAAATGTTGATGCCAAAGGTCAATCATATGTACACAAAGCACTGTCACAGATGCAGATCAAATGCAGCCTAAGCTGTACCTTGGCCAAACAAACAACAACATGTGTGCTAACCATCAAAAGCACCCTTTGTCTACCTAAATGCCAACTCTGCATTCTTCCCTCCTTGTAGTTTGAACACCGTATGTGAAAACAGAGTTTAAGAAAACCTTCTCAATCCTGTTTTTCTTTCATTGCATGCCCACAAAATCAAAGTTAAACCCAGAAACAGAAAGCCAGACTCTTTTTAAAAAATATGCACACACAAACATATGCACACCGACTGACATGAAGAACGTTTATCACATATTTTCTGGTTAACGAATACTCAAGATATCTTCTTCCTTTCTTTTGGTCCTATTAAGAATGAAGTCAATCCGGGGTGGAGCTACATCTAATTTTTATTTCATTCATGTCACCAAAGACCACTAGACTATGCTTTAATCAACATTTCATACATTCAAGCTGAAGGACTGTGTATGGAAATGTGTCCTTAGGGAGCTAAAGCTTGGTGAGTTATAATTAAACAGCACATTTCTACTCACAGTTGTGTTAGATGGGGCAGTTTGAATGCTTTGACGGGAAGTTGGACAATTCTGTTTTTATTCAGGCGAAGTGTCAGCAGGGATCGTGACAAGCTGTTAAAAGCCTTGGTGTCCAGGACACTGATTCTGTTGCTCCCCAGGTAGCTGTAATAATTTATAAAAGAACATTTGAAATGGTTGTGTTGGAAGTCTTGATTAGTCCCTCTTTATCTGAGCAGGTGGTATCATCAGACATGCTGTTTTCAGAAACCAAATGTCTCCCCACTCTCACAAAAAATCAAGCCATTTTGCACAATTTATAAGTAGGTGATGATTAAAAGATTCCTATGATACTGAAGCATTTCCAGTCTGCCAGAGCTTCCTTCCCTTACCTCAATGCCTTTTGTTGAACTAAAGCTTCCAGAATTTTCTATTGTTTTTGTGCTTTGAATCCTGGAGTAGTAATCCAGATGAGAAAGAATGTCCATGAAAGAATCAAAGCCAAACCCAAAGCAGAACAAATATACATTATACACCAGTTAAGTATAATAATAACTGGAAAAGACCCTGATGCTAGGAAAGGTTGAAGAGACAGGGGACAGCAGAGGATGAAATGGTTAGATGGTGTCTCTGATGCAATGAAAATGACGTTTCGCAAATTTCAGGAGACAGTGGAGACGCAGGGGCTTGCTGTGCTGTGTGTAGGGTCACTAACAGTCGGATACAACTTAGCGACTGAACAACAACTAAGTATAATAAAGCATACTGAAAGTAGGACAACTGTATTCCATCTAGATTAAAGAAATTAATCTGAAATTAGTTTCAGTTACACTAGCCATCCTTAAAATGGGAATGGCAGCTTCTTCATTCACAGGGATGTAAAAGAACAAGCCTAGTGAGATAATAAATTCTGTGTCTATCTAACTAGAATCCCAAAATCTATCGAACAGATCTGAACACAGAGTAATGGATGAAAAGTGATGAGCACCAATGATGTAAAATAATAGTTCAACTGAAAAAACCAAGGGCATACTGCCAGCCATGAGCGTTATAAAAACAACATTCTTAAAATTGTTAATTGCAATTTTAATTGTTAATTGCAATTCATCCAGTGATCTACTAATCATCTATGTCACCAAACTCTCAAAATATTCAAATGTTTTGATTTTTATAACTGGCTTATCTGTGAGTGACATGTTTTTATGGTGTTTGAAGGTTGTCTTATCCATCGATGGGTTTATCCAGAAGTATATATGAGTCCCTTAAAAAATACTGTTATATATACTTGCAGATAAGCCCATCAGCATATCAGCTACACCCAATTTTGGGGGGTGTAGTTAAGAACAGGGGCCCACAACCCCAGACCATGGATTGGCACAGGGCTACAACATGCCAGAAATTGGGTCGCGCCAAAAAGCGAAGCCCCATCCACGGGATGTAGACAGCACATGAAACCACACCCCCTCTGGTCCGTGAAAAAAACATCTCTTTGCGGAATGCTCCCTGGTGCCTAAAAGGTTGGGGGCCGCTGGTTTAGAACCTAAAATTCTCATCTATAAGCTTATCTCCATCTCTTACTTGTTCTTCATTTTCATTTATTACATTCAACTTCTGTACAGTTAAAAATAATTGACGAGATGATATTGCTTCAAAAGGGCAAAATTATTCTTTTTTATTGGTATGACTTTTTGTGCACATGTTTTGTCCCAAACCATTTTGAATGTAAAGAAAGAAAGTACAGGAACGGTTAATGGAGAGCAATTCTGATCTATCGTTGCATCAGAAATCAGAGAATCTGACTCTTCATTTTAAAAAATGTGTTCATCAAAACGGACATATACAGCATGAAATGTTTCAGCATGAGCATTTTAATTCTAATTCAAGGTAATTAGAAAAAAATAATATATTTTAATTTAAAAATCTGACGGGAGAATTTTGTCTATTAGTTATTTGTGGTAGGTATATATGACAGAATATTGAACTAAGTGTTCCTTGTACTCGCCTTCCTCACACCTCTCATGTTAGCTACTGTAAGCTACTGTAAGGGGCCACGAGAAAAAGATGGACAGAAAAACTCAGTTTTCATATCAGCTCAATAGGAAGAGGCAGAAAAGGATGAGAGAGCAAAAACCAACGATCTCTGTTCCATTCCTTTCATAACATTAGACAACCAATGAAAGAACTGGATGCTGGAGATGATGTAGATCAGGGGTGTCAAACTCATGCCCCGCAGCCTGGATGCCTCACGCACTAGCCATGTCTGGTTTAACAAAGGGGAAAATAGTCCCGATATGTCACATGACGAGTCCGTGACGACACGAGTTTGATACTCCTGATGTAGATGAACGGCATTTTTTGAGTTTTAACCCGTGTTATAATCAGTAATCCTTTTTTAAAAGCTCAAAATAATCTGAAAGTCAGTTCTTCTTGTATAAATTAGCGCTTTTCCATAAAACATTTTAAAAAGAAAGAAAGAAAGCTTACAGGTCCTTTATGGGAAGCCCCACTGGGAAACAGCCACTTTGGATTTCTGTGATGTTATTTGAGCTGAGATCTAACGTTTCCAGGGATACATAGGGCTCCAGCT
This sequence comes from Pseudonaja textilis, assembly GCF_049901715.1. NCBI lineage: Eukaryota > Metazoa > Chordata > Lepidosauria > Squamata > Elapidae > Pseudonaja > Pseudonaja textilis. Next base: position 29,876,662 of record NC_141991.1, read on the forward strand.
GGCTGGCTTCAATGCTGTGGATTCGGTTGCGATTCCTGCCACACAGAATGGAGAAAAAGTCAGACATAAATTCACTTTTTGCCCTTCTGGGTTAAAATACATCCATACAGCAAGACACAAGTCTTTGTAACTGATCTGGCACTTTGCATTGGATGGAGTAAGGGAGTACAGCAGAATTTAGAGAGGGAAGATAAAACTTGTTATTAGAATGACAGAAATTGACATAGATAAGCAGAATACTGAGGAATTTATCCAGTGGAAACAAAGACCACTTTGAAGCCATAAGACTATGATCTACTGACTATGCTATTGTTTATTTAACCATCATTTGTTAAATAAACAATGATGGCTGAGTCCACATTGGGTGCTTTTCCATAAACTGTGTCTGATCTAACGTGGCTAGATTCACACATCACATTCTAACAAAACCAATGCTCATTATGACTTAGCACCATGTATGAACCTAGCCAAGAGTTCCTGCTCTGCATCCAGTCAGTTACCCTCCTATATAAGAAAATTCAAGGCATAAATAGTAACTACACACAGAATGAAAATCTGTGTAATATCTGTATTCCCGAGGAACATTTAAATTGATTTAAGGTTGCAGTCACAGGCTGCCTTAGCTGAGATTACAGATTAAGCAAAATCAATTATGCAGGTTATCATTGTACTGTATTACTGAGTAAACAGGTGAGACTTTGATTGGACAACAAAACGGAGAGGGAAGGGCTAATCTACAGGTGGATATCCTCTGGGAGTACAATTATGTCTCCCAGTTTGCCAGAGAAGCCAATATTTTCTCATGAATGAAGGCAAATATATGTGTCACGGGATAATGTTGCAGGATCCAATCTGGGTCGGTCACCGGAACCAGAGGTTTAATCTTCCGAGCTTTTGTACTCATGCTGGAGCCCATCCTCAGGGAACCTTTACAGAGAGCACACATTTTGCTGGAGAGAAGTTCCCTGAGGAGGGGCTCCAGCACGAGTCTGAAAGCTCAGAAGACTAAACCTCTGCTCCCAGTGACCGCCTCAGATTGTATCCTCCAATATTTTCAGTCCCCCTCCCCCTTCCTTTTTTCCCAAGGGGGAAAATGGGAACCTATAGCTGGATGCATGCTTCTTTCCACTATGCAAAGTAGAACTAAATCCAGCATTTTCTTTTCTGAATAAATCAGAAGAGAGAGTGGAACCTTAAATAACTAATGAGACAAGGAATTTCATCCTTGATCTTACTGAGAGGGCTTATGGCTGAAGTTTCTTCAGTCAAGCTTAGTTGCCTCAGAAACTGAATTTGGTTGGTTTCGAGAACTGAAGAACTTTTCTATGAATTGCACTAACATTTGCAATTTACAGAGAGGCAGGACTTAAATCAGGAGGTAAGGTGTTGATGTTAGATTGCAGCATGGATGGCGTGAGAAATGACAAGAGTAAACAGGTGGTGCTACTTCAAACAATCCTGGCTTCCCTAGGAATACCAAAGTATGTTTTAGAAGGTAAGATTATATCTTAATCCTGATGAGTAGGCTGTGCTAAGTATCTGTGTGAATATTTATTGGAAAGTCTTTCAGCAAGTAAAATTACCTGGGAGGAGGAAAACTAACCTGAGCATAGAGATGATTAGGCTCCTCCATAATGGAGGTTATTTCTGAACAACAGGAAAGCAAGATGAAACCATACAGTTGGCCTTCATCTAAGATCATCTTATAGTATTAGTTGGTGCTTTTTAAAAAAGTTAAGTCTTAACAGAGCAAAATTCCACCTTCTGCAAAGCAACAAAACCAAGCTTCAAATAACCAGAGAACTCCGCAAAACATTATTTTAATTTTGATACAATAATTTTCTGATCCACAGTTCTGTGTATCATGAAGTTTATCAATTTCAACCAGATTGCTGGATCCAGGGCTAAAAGGCCAGGAAACTTTCTTTAAACCCCAATGCCATTCAATTAGGCCAGATGGAATACTAATGACCAATGGTATACCTTGAGAGATTCAGACATTTCAAAGGAAGAACAAAATTGGCTGTAACAAGTCAAGGATAAAAAGAAGCATTTTAACTTTTGCCGTAACTTGTCTTAAAATGGAAAAAAATGCAGGCTATCCTATGCATCTTCCCTATGAATTTAATAATGGGTCACGGTAATGAATATGTATTACATTGTATTGCTCCACAAACGATTTCCAGCAAAACAAGGGAAAGTCCATCCTTTGAGTCATGTCCTTTGCTTTTATTAATATCTCTGCTATCTTCTATTTCCCAGGGACATTGCTAAGCCTGGTTGCAATTGTTCATGAGGCAGGAATGAACATCCATAAAAGCAGACCATACTTTTCTCAGAGATTACTGAATCATAAGGTCCAAAGGGAACAACTGGTAGATTCTCAAAGCTATTGACAAAGCTGTTCAGGAAGGGCTCAAATGCGTACCAAGAGCAGAACATGTACTCCTGATGTGCTTGGGTCAGCCACTATGAAATTCAACATAAACTGTATGCACCAACATCTTAATTAGTAGCAGCACTGGCCCTGGAGTAAGATGACGGGTTTGCTTGAAAACACAAAAGAAAGAAGACAGCCAATTTCCCTCCTTTTATTTCCTATCTGCAGGAATTTATGGATGTTTTATTCCCCTGGAATGAGTACCGGCTGCACAGACTTACAACCACTAATCACCACAGGATAAATGTTAAGCAGTGGGGTTTAAAGCAATCCAACTCTAAGGAAAAAGTACCACTGGTCTGCAGATGATTATAGCAATGTGAAAGCTGTTGCTAAAATCAGCGAGTAGCACTAGTCAGGGATGTTGGGTGACTTTAGGCCAGTCATTTTCTCTTAGTCACAGGCTTGTTATTGTGGAGAAAATAGGAGGAGGAAGTTGTGATGGATGTGTTTGCTAACCTGAATTATTTGTAAAAATTAGATAGATAGATAGATAGATAGATAGATAGATAGATAGATAGATAGATTCAACGAGACAACTACAAAGTAGAAATAACAGCATCAACTACAGAAAAGAAAAGAGGGAATGGCTTTTTTAAAAAACAGAGGTAGAATTTTAGTATCATTCTTATATTTTATAGGAATAAAAACCTACTGTTTCTCATAATATAGACCAAGAGAAAACAGATTCAAGAAGAACTCTGGCCTGTTAATATAGAATATCACTCATGGTAGAAGATGAAAGTGAATAGGATAACTACTTTTTAAAGAGTGAGCAGTACCTAAACAACGAAGATATTACATAGGACTAACAGGAGTTAAGGGAACAACACGATCACTCTTTCCAGATGAAAAGCAACACTGATAACATAGTACAATCCAAAAAGAAAAAGAAGAAAGAAAGAAGGAAATAAAGAAAGAAAGAAAGAAAGAAAGAAAGAAAGAAAGAAAGAAAGAAAGAAAAGCAATACAGCAATAAAGATGTTACTCTTTTAAATTGACACAAGAGATTTTGTAATTGTTTAGAATTTTAAAAGTTACTCCTTTGAAAATAGATAAACTAAAGCAGGTTACATAATATTATTTGTTTGTATTTATATAACTACAACCTTCCTGTGAGTCCTGACCAATCATCTTTCTTGAGGAAGGAAAACAATGGTTCTGCTAAACTGAGGTACTTGAGACTCCATGGAAATGAAAGTGTGGAATCAGTAATAAGAAATGTGGTAAGCACTAACAGGAACAATATGACTGAAAAATAGTGAAAGCCAAGAATATTGTGTACTTCCATTTCTTTTCATATTAAGACTTCACAAAGTTTTACAAGGCTGAATGATTCCATCTTTTCAGTTTAGAGGAATTTCACCGGACAATATTTCTTAAACTCATTTTGTGATGAGAAGGGCAGTAAACAAATTTCATCTCTGGCCTTCAGTTTGCACCAAGTAGCTCTCAGAACCTGCTAACCACCTCCACTGTTAATGAGAAGAATTGGAAGTAGATGGTCCCAAAGGGATTTTGAAAAAGATGACATCTTGGATGTTTCTTGAGGTGATCATTCTAATAATTAAATATGTTATACTGTCCCTTTTATAAAACCAGATTCCTCTGTGGCTTTCAGCCCAAAGCAGCTTGTCTAAGAACCCCTGCCTTAAGAAACATGGATCAATAATGGAGTCAACTACATTCTAAGCTGGAATTCAGAAGCTGCTCTTCATTGTTCTGTGTGTACGCGCTTATGGGCATGCATACAACCCCTCTTTCTTTGTTTCAAGTATACTTTTTGCTGCGCAACTTCTCTTCCCCTTGTCTGGCTAATTTATGGGTTTGGCAGGATGAGTAATGCGCTTATATTCATGTTACTCATAGATCTCCAACAGAACCTCCAGTTGAAATATTAACATAACACTTTTACGTTTCTTATGAAAGTTAAAGCACAGTATAGATAAATGAGCTAAAACAAATGACTGGCACTTCTTGGATGTATTTTATGGCTTGTCAATATTGACTGTCCCCACCGCACCCCAAAGACTCAAATTGCATAGTATATGCAAAATAAAACTATATAACACTGTTTTTCTATCAATGAATTATGATCTTCTTTTAAAGTTAGTAGCTGGAATTTGAGGCTTTCTACACAGTTTGGCCCTTATTTGAAAAAGAACAAAAACTGTCCTGCTCTGACAATGACAAGAGTATAGAACCAAACCAGTTTCTAGTTATTTATATAGCATCTTCCTCAGAGTAGACCTCTACAACTGTTACACTCTCTGGTCTTATAAGGTACAATGTTATTAACTGAAACAAATCCAATTAAGGGTCACTTTAATAGTGTTTGTGGTGATTGGAAGCACAATACAGCCTGACCATTATTTAGTTTCTCCTCTGGAAGGCACAGAGGACAAAACAGCTTCCCTAAGAAAATTCTACTTCCCAAATCTTATAATTAAGAACTGTATCCCCTTGCTGGACGATAACTGCACAGTTATCAATAACTGTGATTTGGCACCCTTTGCACTACAGTATTTCCACTCTTGACTTTGACAAAAGTAAACAAGTACTATTTCTAGCTGGGTCAATCTCACTCAGGTCTATTACAAAACTCCTGTTTATTTAATGTGTGGGCACAGATGCTGACTGATTACCTCACTTAGGGCTTACATCACCTTCACCTCCATCAAAAGACATATACACAGGAAGCCTCAGGTATCTTTCTCACTGGCTGGCAATCCGTGTGTTTTTCCGGAGTTGGTGTCCCAACGCTCTAGGCAGGCATCTGTGCTTATCCCAGTCATTTTCCTAGCCATCATCTGACCACTATAATGTTTTAACAGCTGCTTGAAACCCTCAGTTTTATTTAAAAAAAGAAAAGAAACCACCATCCTAATGGAAAGAACAGAGTACAGAATCCCTTGGTGCTCCAAAAAAAAAATATCATCCCCATCTAACTCTGTTCACTCCTTGTATGGGACTGTTTTAGACCTGTTTAAATCATCATTAACGTTTAATTTACAGCCCTGACTAAACAACCTTCCCAGAAGAGACATGACTAATTTTTTTTTGAAAAATAGGCCATTACAAATCAAATGCATCAATATAAATGATTCTGATTCAGCTGCATTGCTTTTTTTTTTAAATGGTTATTATTTATATCTTGGATTTATGGCCTGCAAAAGAACAGGGAGCTAAGCGGTTAGCAGAAAAAGCAACCTTTTATATTTATATACATAGAAAAATCCAAACACCAAACTAAAACAAAGAAACACCTTTGAAAGAAGTAAATTCTAAAAATCATAATTTCTGAGCAGTTTAAAATGCCATATTGCAGACAGCCCATCTAGTTTGCCAAAAACTAAAGTCCAGCCTCAATAATGATGTTTTTCCTCTTTATATCAGAATAGCAGAAAAGATGACAGGTTCTCTCTCCTATCAAAGTGCTCAGTCGCTCAGAACCTCTTTTTCCTAGACACATCTTCATTAAGTGACAGGAAAGTGAATGACCCCTTTGCAAATCTTAAAGTCCAAACAGGTATACGGCAGCTGTTGACATTGAAACACTTATTTTCAACCATAGGTTTTAGCAAAAGATAGCGGTTTCATTCTTGTAACAAATCATCATGAAAAGATAGAACTTGACTGAAAGAAATCTCTAAAGATCTGTGGAGAGATAAGTGGCTATAATCAGGGATACTTCAAAGAGGAGGGGAAAATGTTCTGAAAGAGAAGAACTATTCCTACCAAGGGAAACTCTAGCTAAACGTTCCTAAATTTCAAAGATTCAACAAAAAAGAAAGAAAAATAATAATCTAAGCTAAAATGATATGCTTTTGAGATCAAAATGCAACAGTAGTAGATTGAAAACAACTGAACTAAATCAGTTGAACTCTTCCAATTAATCTAAACTTAACCAAAGTAATATTGTATCTTGTTTTAAAGGCAATTCAACATTTTAAAGTCATCCGGACAGAGAAAATGGATAGATGGATAGACAGAAGACATACAGATAGATAGACAGGTAGTATACATATGCATAGAGACACGGTGGCTCAGTGACTAAGATGCTGAGCTTGTCAATCAGAAAGGTCAGCAGTTCAGCGGTTCAAAACCCTAGCACTGCGTAACGGAGTGAGCTCCCATTACTTGTCCCAGCTTCTGCCAACCTAGCAGTTCGAAATCATGTAAAAATGCAAGTAGAAAAATAGGGACCACTTTGGTGGGAAAGTAACAGCGTTCCATGTGCCTTTGGCATTTAGTCATGCCAGCCACATGAGCACGGAGACGTCTTCGGACAGCGCTGGCTCTTCGGCTTTGTAACAGAGATGAGCACCGCCAATGTCAGCTGGTGCTCCATTCAAAATCCAAGAAAAAAATACTTAGACCCCTTTAATCAGAGAAAAGATATCTTTTACTGGAAATCAAGTGGTAGCAACAAAAGAATTCTGAATCTGAGAAAATGGGCGCGTAAATCACATATACAAAGTAATGGCAATGTTCCCACCCCCAATAGTTCAATTGGCTCATCCAATTAAAAGTTGTGTGTATCATCATGTGGGCATCTCCAGGTGGTGATGAGGCTTCTGTCTGTTGACCTTGACATAGTTTGATAAAGGGTTTCAGCTGCGCATAGCATAGGATAGAAACCTAAGCAAGAATGTAACACACCCCACCCCAGTTTATACAGTTCTGGTTTGTAACACCTCCAGCTCACTTCCCATAACCATTCCCCCCTCCTCCCCCTGTTATTTATGACAGCCAAAAGATGCAAAGCAAAGGGAGAAAATCTTGAAGGCTGACAGCCCCCTAGAGCCGGAAACGACTAGCACGTATGTGCAAGGGGAACCTTTACCTATACATATGCATACACACATACAGTACATACACACTACACACAGACTGCAAAATAAATTCTATTAACCTTCTGCTTTTGAAAATCACAAGTAGCAACATCAGCTATAAGGGAAAAAAATCCAGAAATCTAAAATAAGTGGCTTTTTAATAGCCAGCTCAAGATCACAATTGTTTCTGTGTGCTTAAAAACTCTTTATAAGGCAATATAATGTTCAAGGCAGGGAGTAGGAACCACGTCTAGCTCTTGTGACACTTTAATGCCATGTCAAAATAAACTAAACAATAGTTTTTTTCAACTTGACATTGATTCCTGCTGACTTTGCCCATGGTGTCCTCCAAATTGCAGTATGAAAGAAGTCTGCTACTGCTTTCCTTAAGGAAGCTTTTTCAACTTACCATTCTAGTCTACAATCATGGATTTTCCTGTTGGTTTCCTATGCAAGTTCCCACCAAGTCAAGCACTGTTCAGCTTTCTAAGTTCAAATGAAATCAGGCAAGTGCTGCCACCTATCAGTCAGGTGAGCATGAGAAAGTGATAGATACTCTTACTGAGGTCCAATTGGTTGGTTCTCAAGTGATTACAACTTTAGTAGGGCTTTCCTAAACCTGGCTGGGGATTGAGATGGAACAAAATCTAACAAAGACATAGACAAAATGAATATATAATGTAGCAGTTAAGTTTCACGTTGCCTCCATCCTTAGATGAAATCTATCGTTAAGTGGAAGGTGAAAATACAAGAAAGCAACGTGAAAAAGACTTTTTGGCACAGAACTCTATTCAGTTCTTACTAAAACAAGAATCATTTGAAAATTGGTGAAAAATCTATTCAAAAACACATTTTCAACTATTAGGAACCACATAGGCAGACTTTGTGCATGATACTTTATCCCTAACCTGGATAGGGATATTCTTAAACCTTTAGTCCAGAGAGGTTCGAAATAGCTGATCTACTTATTGGCTCTTCATTCATTGCCAGTGTTTGTTTTGCTTATATCTGGTATTCCATTCTCATCAGAAGTTCCCACTCAAGTGGTCACCACTTACGACACAGTTATGAACATTTACAGCAAGGGCCTTCAAACTTGGCAAGTTTAAGACTTGTGGACTTCAACTCCCAGAATTCCTGAGCTAACATGACTGGAGGAGGAATTCTGGGAGTTGAAGCCCATAAGTCTTTCTTTATTATAAAAAGTTTTTTTTTTATTTTTATATCAACAACAAAAACAAACAAATAAAACCTGCTTTCTGTTCAACAGTGTGTCAGTTGGGTACATATATCTTTGTGCACACAATAACATCATACATATTCTACTTATATATGTTTATAATCATTCTAATCAATATTTTATATCACATATATCACTTATAAGTCCACAACTCTTAAGGCTGTCAAATTTGAAGATCCCCGATCTATAGCATAATCCTTGGCATTTTTACTGAAGTCACCTGTACTGGACTCCTTAATAAGAGAGCTTTGGACTGCAGCCCAAAATCTATCTCTTTCCTCCACAAGGGAGTCTGAAACTTCCTGACTGTTTGCAAGGTTTTTGTGCTGAAATCAGATAGACTCTAAAAAAAACAGACTGTCACAGGCAAACAATCTTTGCATAAGCAAATCTTAACCTACAGGGATTTAATCAAGAGTCTTAATTGCTCAATTACCATTCCTTTATACAAGCTAGATTTTAGGTAATTTTAGGTAAAAAGATGGAAGGATGTACTGATCTGGAAAAAAAAGCTAAATAAAGTGAGTATTCTCATTTCAAAGCTCCCCCCAACCATAATAAGGCATCCATACTATCAAAATTCAAACATGCATAATACATGTATTTGGGTACCTGAATGGGAATAAATGCACACACCCATACACACACAAAATATTTTTGGAAAGTGTCTTTTGTTCTTGATTCCTATAAAAAGTACCACTTCTAAGACCACAAGAAAAGCCTGTGATAATTTTCATGAGTTTGTTCTGTGTTCTTCCTCATAAATTATAAGACTAGCTAAAAGTCAGAACATGTCATTTGTTCTAGAATTTCACAATTCTTATGCATTTTTTGCTTTAATGATGTAGTGGCCCTTCTTCCCCAGACTGCAGTAGGCTAAAGTTCTTTTTACGTAATCAGATGAACATAAAACTTATATAGATTCTAAATCTGGACTGGAACAGAAAGGGAATAAGGCAATCCAAAGTGTGATGTTAGTACTGAACAGGATAGACAAAATTATGGTAATGGTATCCTGGAAGCTTTCAGTGAAACCTATTGGGTTCAGTTAGGCCTCTGATGTGAGAGTAAATCTGGTGTAATGCTGAAGCACTATACAAGAAACCAAGAGACTCTTGAATTCTAGTCTTTCTTTAAGCATGGAAGCTGGATGGGTGACTTGAGCTAATCAATGTCACAATCAATCCATGTCACAAGATGAAAGAATGTTTTCCAAAATAAAATTGGAAAATAAACTAAAAAATAATATCAAAATCAAAGTCAAAATTTGAAATCGAAACCAAAAATTTATTACAGCCTTTGAATATGTTATATGTTTTGGCCTTTATTTATATGCTATTTTACATTGCATAATTATACATTTTTAATTAACCGCTTATCGTGTTTTTTTAATCCTACAATAGCTACCCAGAATAGCTTTTTACAAGTCGGGCAGTCATACAAATTGTTAAGTAAAACAAGATTTTAAATATCACATAGAAAGGAAAGTAAATAAATTCTCTTATCTTGGGTATGATATAATCAAAGAGTATTTTGTTTATCATTTAAAGGAATGGCAATCCTTCTTTAGAAAGATTATTTTGTAGTCTCAATCAGTCACAACTTGTCTAGTTGTCTAAGTGCAAAGGAACATTAACACATCAGACTATCTCCTAGGTAGAATGGAACTGGAGGAGATTTACCCCTATATTTAACACTTAGTTAATACTTCCATGATCACTTTAGACTTCTGTTAACACTTTCAAGACATACAAGATAAAAAGTGTAAAAGGTGGCCTGCTCTCTACACTGTTGAAAGCGCTTGTCAGTGACTGTTGTCAGAGAAACCATGAGATATTACAGGAAGGGAGTTGTCCATCTTTATTTTATTTTTGCACCTCTCCAATCATGTAGACTTATAACAAGAACAGCTTTCTGCATCTCTGAGCAAAACAGTCCCATTAGCTGAGAAAAGAGATAACTTTTATGTAACACCAGTTTATTTCTTTTCAATATTCAATATTCTGCAAGCAATCGTGCAAAATCAATTTCTAAAATGAGTTCAAGAAGCTTAGAAACAGAACACACAAATTTATAAAGCAGCTATATAATAATAATTTAAAAACTCCATTAGGGAGGTAGCAGACTAATCCATCAGATATCTTTCTGAAATAACTACATATCTCTCCTTGAACTCCCTCCTTTCCAAAGAATACACAAATTTCTCTAAAGCGAGGTATTTTGAGGAAAGACTGTAGTTTATCCATCACGAGCACACAAAATTATTTCCACAAACTATGTGCTGAAGCTAATTTCCCCCCACAGGATCAGAGGTGGTATTCAGCAGGTTCTGACTAGTTCTGGAGAACCAGTAACGGAAATTTTGAGTAGTTGGGAGAACTGGCAAATACCACCTCTGACTGGCCCTGTCCTCATCTATCCTTTGCCTCCCGATCCCAGCTGATTGGCGAGATCTTCTTTGGTTGCCCTGCACAGGAGAACGGAGCTGGAAAGCAGGTTAGTGGGAGGAAAAGGGATTTTGCAATAACCTTCCCCCAGGAGAGGGGTGGGAATGGAAGTTTTACAGTATCCTTCCCCTGCCATGCCCACCAAGCCACACCCACAGAACTGGTAGTAAAAAAAAAATTGAATCCCACCACTGCACAGGATCCTTCTAATAGAAAATATATCTGTAGGCATTTTCAAAAACCCAAATGCTTTGTGCCCAAATCTTTTTCCAAACTGTGCCTTTTGTGCCCTTCCTCAGACAAGAGGGTGCAAACTCAGAATTATCAGGAAGAAAACTGAGATAAAAAGTCAGAACACCTGTAGCCCCCCCCTCCCCCTCCCTCCCTCTCCCTTAGAGGGGGAGGGCAGGGAGAATCTAAAACTTAAATATTAGCAGAGGAAAGCAAAGCCTCTACTTAAGATATGAAACCTTTTTGCCTAAAGCAATCTAAAGCAACTGTGGAAATGGATTCTCATCTCAATACGTCAAGTGACAAAGAACACCTTTGTTGTAATTCAAACAGCGATTTCCCTTTGAAATTCACCCAGACTATGAGCACGTTATAGAGGAATTCTCTTTGTGATGCTTAGTCCTAAATTGATGATAAAGTAAGATTAGACAAACCAAAGAGAAAGATCATTGATTAGAATTAGGTCTTTTGAGCTGCCCAAGACACAGGTATCAAGGCTTCCTTTGGTAAGAGATCCTTATGAACATTGTCTACGTATTATGAAGATAGATTCAAGCAATCCTCTCATTACACTACTGAGAATGATCCATTGAATGAAGATAAGAGACTTTCCTCAATTGTGGCATTCCCAATTAAGAAAGAGGCCTGGCAACTCTCGTAACTTTTTGAACTTTGTGACAAAAATTTAGCCTCAACATATCATCACTGGTACTTATACAAGATTACAAAATGTGTTGAGGCTGACGATGCAATGTTTCTTTCATATCTCAATATTTATGAGTTGCTTTTACATTTATATCATACACTGATTTTAAATATTTAAACAAAGATCTGGGTAATAATAATATTTTTTCAGCAGTTGTGTTGAATATTAGGCTGATATTTCTGAAGTTCCTTTGTTCTAATTTCCTGTGATTTATATTGATATTTTGGCATTATAATTGTACAGTGCTTTAACCAATCAAGGATGTTTTTTGTGCCAGATATCTAGCAGAATAGAAATTGTGAGAGATGTAGAGAAAGTGACATTTTTAGAATTTTATTCATTTCATTCATTCTATTTTATGAATGCAATAATTTTAGCTACTTGATTCAGAAGCTGCCCACTCCAAAATGATTCTAGCCAGCTTACACAATTCAGCATACCGTGAGCAAGGCTTATCTTGGTGAGCATTAAAGGGTTATCTGGAAAGTTCATGATTCTAAGTTAAGACTAGGAAGTTGGAAAAAAAAGTCCTAGAAGGAAGCAATTGTTGAGGTAATTCCCCGTTAGGAGAATGAGCGCATACAGGGAGACGTGTTTGAGAGTAGTGTTTGAATAATACACATACAGCACGCAGATACACTGTACAGTAAATGTAGGTTTTTACTTCCAGAAACGTTAAGCAAAGTCCAAAATAGGCAGTCCAAAGTCATTCACAGGTAAAATCAGTCAGTTTTCATCCAGGGATAATCCAAATATCAAAGTCCAGTGTCAAAAAAAAACAGTTCAGTATCAGACTTACATCAAATTCAGTAATATCAGAAGAAATGGAGGAACGGCAATACTTTCCAACAGAAGGAAACAGAGACTGACTCACACTCTCTTCTGAGATTAAGACTAAACAACCCAGGTTTCTGGCTCCATTTTATGGCCGTTTGAGAAACCACACCTAATTACAGTTTTGCATTTTCTTAAAGATACAGTTTTAAAAAGTTTATCCTGGTTTATATATTTCTAACCCAAATAGCTGTTAGGTGACTCATATTCCTAAGAGCAATGGCCAACATTTCTTATTATGCCAAGATTCCATGAATGTGTTTATGTAACGCCCAAGAAGTGAATCTTGACTTGAAAACATTTTTTTAACGCAATAGTCCATCTTTCCTGAAGCTGCTGGAATTAGGCAGGTTTAATATTTAAATACAGCTTTGCCAACCTATGATTGGCTAGGAAATCATAACTACTCTTTATGATGTCACTACTGACACATAAACTTATGCTCTTAAAAGGGAAATTGCTATCAAGCCAGTATTAAGAGCATGAACACCTGAGAGACCAGACAAAACCAAGTCCGGCTAAGTCATCCAAGCTGCTCAACTGAACAGGATTTTCATTACGGTACTGGTTAACATTGCGACGTGAAATTGCTGGGCAGAATGCCTCATAGCGCCAAAGAGCCAGATTCCATTCCTGTTTCATCCCAAACTGGCAAGGTTGAATCAGAACAGAAAGAAGGTCTTCCAGCTACCTGTGACAATATGAATGAAACAGAGAGCCAATCCATGGATCATTTATCAGTATCAATAATAAAGCTATCCTTAAACCCAGATGAAGAGAATAGTTCTGATGCAGCGACTGATGACTTAACAGTCCAAAAAAATGGTTCTGGTGACTCCTACTGTGAAGGGCAAATATCAGCTTTACTAGCTAATGGAGAACAATTAACAAATTCAGAAGTAATAGTGGACAACCAGCACGCTGACGATAGCACAATAAATAGAGAGCTCCAAGCTATTCTTCAGTGGATGGCTGCTTCCCATCTCAATGTCCCCAGCCTGACATTCATAAATGAAAACGACAATGAACTGTCAAAGCTACCAGAGCTAGCTGAGAGAGCAGGCAACAAAGCATACACAGTGGGTGACATTCTCCAAGAGGTGAAGAGATACTTTGTGCAACAACATACACACCCAGCATTGGGAAATACACCTCCGTGTGGACTGCTGGACTGGCTACTTGCCAACCTCTGAGAACCAGCTTTTTCATCTCCCTTTGTGTTTCTTCAACTGTGCCCCAGGTGCCCAAACCATGCTTTTATAGGAGCAGCAGATACCAACTCAAAGCACCATTGAAAGCTGCAATGCACTGAACTCAACTTGTCGCTACAATGGTAGCCGGTCAAGATGATCAATTAAAAACATTAAAAAACCAAACTGGAAGAGTCTTGTCTAGGTTTTTTTGACAATTTTTGACACTACTGATTAGGCTTTCCTTCAGGACCATCTGCAAAACTGGGCCTTTGGGGACACAACAAATCTAGATGGTATTGCCAAGGGACTACTGTTTGCTAGTTAGGTCAGTATTCTTGTTGGTGCCAATATACAGTTCTGTATCAGCTATCCAAGGAATCAGTCACTTCCTTTGATGGTGAACTTTAAGAGGGTGAACAAGCTGAAACTAAATCAATATGGTGGGATTGTGGTCTGCAGGAAATCAGATTCTGAGTCTGGAGTTTAACTTTTTCTAGTAAGAGCTGCATTAATACATTACCTTTCTCTACTGTTAAAAAAGCAGGTTCACAATTCGGAAATGCTCCTAGCTCTCCAGATATCCCTCAATCTCCAGATGACAGCAATAGTCAGAAATGTTTTCACCTGTGTTTTCAGTCACAATCATCCTTAAACCAGACAGATTGATTGCTTACACCTTAGATGCATAATGGTTTAGTTACTTTAATGGATTCCGTGAGGGGCTATTCTTAGAAAATATCCCGAAGCTTCAAATAATTGAATAAGCTGCAGCTAGACTACCAGTTGGCATAGGATCCTGCAAGCATCTTTTTTTTTTAAAAAAAAAGCTTTATTTGGGTTTTCACACAGAAAATACAAGTAAAACATCTTTTTTGAAAATAGCATGGTCCCGGGTTGAACTTCTTTATGCAGACACAAAACTCAATTTCATGCTCCTTTTTGTATTCTATTCTATATCTTATACTATTTTACACTTTCTATATAGTTTTTTCCCTCTTTTAATTTTCTCAATTTTATTTTGATTATCTCATCTCATCTCAATTCAAATCATTATATTTATACTTTTGTCTGTTCTATTTCAATTTCATATTATCTTTTCTCATTAAACAAATTTTCTCCTATAGTTACTAATTGGAGTATGACACCTTTATATCTTTTAATTACATCCATTCAACTCTTATTTAAACTTCAATATATACCTTAAGTTTATGACCTTCAATATAATACATAATACATAACTTCCAATCGAATTCTGCTTGGCACATTCTTATAATACACACTATATTCTTTAAAAAAAAAAGAAAGATGGTAAATATATGTAATTATAAACCCTCATTCCATTCCAGTTCAGTTCTATCATTAATAATCATTAAAACCATAACATCTTGAACACTTCTTTTCAATTGAATATCATACTTCCTTAACTACACATATAATCTCCATAATTAATTTTTCCCTTATTTCTCTTCACATGTTTTATAAATCATTAAATATACCCTTTGTTACATTTATTTATTGACAAGCATTCCACTGATTTACGATAGCTATTTTATCAAACATTTTAATCATACATTGTTTCATATTTTCTAAAATTATTTCTGCTTCTAATATAACCATACTATCATATGTACCTTTGCAGAATCCCTTTTTCCATTAAGTTTTCACCCATTATCTCTAAATAAACCCTGTTTCTCTATATTTTGTTTCTGTCCTTTATAACTTCTTTTCCTTTCTTTCTTCCCTCTCATCTTCTCCCTCCCTTTTTTACCCCCTTGTGTCTCTACTTCTAATTCTCTCTTCTGCATTTCCCTCTTCTGTTGCTTTCTGATTTTATACTTATTTTTCACTCTATTTTTTTTTTTTGGGGGGGATTGTTTTTCCCAATCTTAAACTTTCCATTCTCTTTCTCCCCTTTCCTTTTTTCCCCCATCTAAGATTACTTGTTCATTAAAGATGGCTTCTTCTTTGTCGCAATCTTCTTGTTCTGCAGGCATTTCTTGTTGTTTCTCATAATTCCAAATCTCTATTTCTAAAAACTGAAATACGAAGCCAAAAGAACCTCTCCCTTCTTGTGCATCTTCTTTGTATGTTTTAAGTTCCATTTTCAGTTCTTCTAAAAGTAGAGCCATTTTAAACAGTTTTAAACAACCACCCGATTGAGTTTAGTCATTCAAAACAATAACCAAGAATCCAGAAATCATCAAGTAATCCAGATAGCCCTGAGTTATATCTTCTTATTTCTTTTTCGACTTTCTCTTCCTGGGGTTTTTGTTGAGATATTTCAGTTAGAATGTATCTTTTGGAAGTCTTGTTGAGATTTTGCTGTAAGTTCTTTTTTAATTCCAGACAGTCTCCTCCCTTCCAGATCCTGCCCTTTTATTCTTCCTCTCTCCTTTCCTGTTTTCAAAAGCTTTTAATTATCCAGAAATCTTTATTATCCCTTTGACTTTTTATTTTCAGCATTAAATGCCTATTGATGTCAAAGTGGATTTTTTTTCCAGTTTCTTGCTTAAGTCTCTTAGCTGTCAGTATAGGAAAAGGAGAAAACCAAATATTTTCCCTTTTCTCCCTCCTTCGCAGCTTAAAAATCTTCTTAGGGAACAATGCTATTGTTTTTTAACAGTTTCAATTCCAGGGTACCTTATTTGTTGCTTTTGCTGTTTGACCCGGTCAACCAAAACTTTCTCTTCTTATCTTCTTCCTGCACATTCTTTTCCAGTCAAGTTCTTCTTTGTGGTGACCATTTCTGACCACCACTGCAACCGCCTTCGGGAAAGGGAGTAATGGCCAGCTGGGGAGGAGAGATGTGGCTCTCCTCAACCCTGCTGGCAGTCTCCCCCCTCTTCACCACCTCTACAGGGTGGCTTAGACCCGAAAGCAGCTGGCTCAGGGTGCTCCAGCAATGAGCACGGATCGAAGCCTCGCAGAGACAAGGTTTTGGTCTGTCGCTGAAGAAGCTCAAACCGGAAGTCCCAGGATCCTGCAAGCATAACTGTAAAAAAATGCACTGGGCATTTTCTGGGCATAGTTCAAGACATTAGTTTTCAATGGCTAAAGGCTTGACTACCTGAGGTATTATTTGGCTATCAACCTTAAAGGACTGTCTCTCCCAAGTTATTTCTATCTGTCCGAACTGGTCCAACAAGATGAGCATACTCCAGGTCCCATCAGCTAAGGAACGTCAACTGGTGAGCCTCAAAAGATGAGCCTTCTCTGCCATAATGGCCACCCTCCAAAGCATTCTCTCTCTGGAAATTAAGTTGACCTCAATCCTGTAGGCCTTTCATAAGGCCTTAAAGACCAGACTTTGTGCCTGGGCCTGGGGCCCTACTGTCACAGTTGTGTTGGGGACTTCTATATTTCTCTCAGCTATGTATTTTAATGGTTGTAATTGTGCTTATAATTGTTTTCACTTTTATTTTAAACATTGTTTTCCATATAGATTCATTTGTTGAGATAGACAGCTGTATAAATTGACTAACCAAATCTATCTAGGCATGAAGATCACCAAAAGATATTTTACAAATGTCCTCGTGTTCACAGGCTTGTCACATCCACACGAACGTCTTTTCTAAGATGGTTCTCAAATCCAGGAATGCCTTCCTTATGGTGTCAGATTTAATATTACTTTTTAAAATATTACTTTATCACCAGGAGCTGTGGTGGCACAGTGGTTGGAATGCAGTATTGCAGACTAAATCTGCTTACAGCCTGGATTTTGATCCTGACCAGCTCAAGGTTCACTTCCATCTTCCCAAGGTCGGTAAAATGAAGACCCAAATTGTTGGGGCCAATATGCATATGACTCTGTAAACTGCTTAGAGAGGGCTGTAAAGCACTGTGAAGCGGTATGTAAGTCTATGTACTATTGCTAGTTTGCCATTGCCCCTTAAAAATCTGAAATGGTTGACCACAGATATCCCATTCTTTCTATTTCAAAAAAAGGCAGCAAGGCCTTCATTTATAAAACAAATCCTCTAAGAAGTATTAGCAATTTCATACCTGCTACTTTTTCTTATAAACACAAAATCATACAATATAAATCAAAGCAACAAAATAAACCCATTTGGGTGAAACTAACTGATTTGATAGCAGAACTATCCTTCTGAAGGAATTGCAGCCCTGACAGCTATTATGTTTCCCCAGCATTCTTGGAATATCTGAATGCAGTGAGGTTACCTTAAAGCCAGCTAAAACGAGCCCTATATATGGATATTTCCTCAGCCCTTCCCCTGCCATTCTCAACATTGCTTTCTCAAGATTCCCCCTCTGAAAATGATTGTTTTTTTTTTCTTTAAGAAGTGAAAATGAACCAACCAGGAAAAGCTGTTCTCTCTAATAGGAAATGTATCTCCCATACCAAATCTTCTTGTGTCAGCAGGAAACATGAAATTGGTAATTTTTAATTGGACTGCACAGCAGGCTTCTATTTCCATTTTCTCTAACCATTGAATGTAATTTAGCAATCATTTTTCCTAATTGAAAACCCATTTACAGAATCTGTCTTTTTGCTACAGGTTTTGAAATTCCATGATTTCAAACTGGCCAATTGTTGTTGGGGTTTTAAATTGTATTCTGTAGGAAATGAAAACTGTTTTTGTTTCAAGCATAAAACTGTCCCGCTTGGAATGTTATGAAACAGCTGAATTCCAGTGAACAAAACTCAGCACATTCTGAGTTCTGACAGAAGAAAGCTAGAAAATGTTTGAGTAGTTCCAGGAACAAAAAATAATGGGAACCCAGCATATATGTGTGTGTGTGTATACATGTATATGTGTATATATATTCCTTGCTTCTCCCAAAGGTGCTCTTTTCAAAAAAAAAAAAAACTTTCTTGAAGATGTTTTGCTTCCCAATCCAGTTCAGTTTGGAAAACTGAAAAAGCTTCTTGGATGAGAAGCGAAACATCTTCAACGAAAAAAAAAAAAGTCCAGTTGCCTTTTCAAAAAGCACTTTGGGACAACCATGACCTGGGTGACTGAAAATCTCCTTAGACACATTCCTTACTTGGCCCTCTATGGCCTCTATAATACCGTACGTGGGCACCTGTCCATGCTAACTGCTACCAGATTCTCAACTTAAAGAAAATTATTTAGAAGATGGGTCTTAAAAACACCTCTGAAAATACTAAAAGCACTTCCTACACAAAGCAACTGAAACAATATTGGAAAAGCCAGTTCCTTCGACTCTGTCACCTAACATATGTAACTCTAGGTAGTGCAGCTCTTCAAATTAAGGGCTATATAAGGAACTAAATATCTCAGCCTTACATTAGCAGAAGAATATAGCTCATTTCAACTGTTAACACCTTCCAACCTAGAGATAGCAGCCAAATTGTACAGATTTTACCACTTAAAAACACATGGTAAGAATGTGCTGGGTCAAATAGTTATTAACCAAAGCTATAACAATCAAGAACACTTTTTCTGCATAGACCTTGGTTGGAAGAAAAACAGCCTTTTGCAACAGAATTCTTCAAATATTTCTTGAAAATTTGCTACTAATTCTTGGAGGAAGCAGTCCCAACAACTGGAAGATAGACAAGGAGGACTGCTATGAAGTACTGTATATTCCAACCTAAAAGAGGTGGCAGTCATTTAAAATCTTCATGGCAATACAAAACACTAAGCAATCTGGTACTTAGGCTTAGCATAGCATCTGAACCACTGTTTAAACCATGGGTTTCCTTGGGTTTACTTATCTCAACCATGCTTAGGTTTGTAAAATATATATTTGGGGTATTAAACGTATTGTCTTACTATTCAAAGGCACCACACATATGCATCCATTCACCCTGTAAAAAAACCATTATATCTACAAATTAAATTCATTCATAGCTTCTTTCTTTTTTTTCTGCTCTACCCCATCCACCCATTCCAAAGATTCTTCTAAATTAACAGTTCTCAGTTTTAATTCTCCAATTGCTGAAGCTTTATCCCCACAGTTACTAGCAGACCCATCAACAACAACTGTGAGAGCTGTAGTTCAGTATCATCTGAAGAACCACATTTGGGAAACTGCTATTTTCAGTAAAAGAAAGTGCTTATTTTTAAAATGTTCATTATCCTAAACACTTACGATTTATTATCAACCTGTTTTCCATTCCAAATTCTTTTCCTCATGGTCTGTTGAAATGCCTTCCATCTTTTAGTAGGTAATCCAAAAATCTCAACACAGAAGATTAATTAATTTCTGTGTACTCTGAAACAGCAGTAGAATACATAATTTGCAATGCATTGCCCATTATTAGACTAATATGTTTAATTATAATTTAATGTGAATTCATCTCTACGCTAATGAATTTGTAAAGATCACTGGTGTTTTCCAAGAAAGATTTATGCATTGTTTTAGCAGATGAATAGCTCTATTGATTTTACCCTGACATTTATATTATAGTATGCTCCTGAGTCCTTTATTAATTATCCAATCCTATTTTCCACTCTGGTGGTAAAAGGAAAAAGACAGTAAACTTTTAAACTCCTCTTACAACTTCTTCCTCTTCAATGTTTTCTTCTTAACACAACTACTAATAGCAATAGCAATAACAGCAGCATACTTAGACTAAAATACCACTTTTCACAGTGCTTTACAGCCCTCTCTAAGCAGTTTACAGAGTCAGCATATTGCCCCCAACAATCTGGCTCTTCATTTTAACAACCTCCGAAGAGAATGGAAAAGTGAATCAACCTTGAGCTGGTGAGAATTGAACGAATGGCAGTTGGCAGAATTAGCCTGCTGTACTGCATTCTAACCACTGCACTACCATAGCTAAACTGAAAAGGGTCAACAGCACATTTCAATTAGCATGTGATGGGGTGTTTGGAGTTCCAAAAAGTCATATGTGGAACAATTAGTGTAAAAGGGATTACTATTATCAGTAACAGTATTAACGTTAGGGCCCATGGCAACCTGAATAAACATCACCAAGAGATGAATGGGAGATTACATGGCTAAGAATTCACAGGTGACATTTGCAACACCCATTTATTATAAAGCAAATTCTATTTCACAGTGTTTGAAAGTGCAAGCAACATGTAAATACAGCAAACATTTCTATCTTATACAGGGTAGCAATTAGTCCAAAGAATAGAGAAATGATACAAGAAAATTGGATAAGAGTCTTTTAAGGTATTTTTTTCATAGTTCTCTGTTACGTGATTCCTGCAGACTTCAAATAAACAAAACCCAATTGTCATTTGATAAACAAAGCACATACTCATCTCCATTTTCCTCCTAAATGGGAATGGTTTCAAGGAGCCAGCCATTCACTTACCTAGACATGTAACAAAATCCTGCAATTATTCTTTGGTCTGAAAACTAAAGTCTAATCAAAAAAGGAAAGATACGTTTTACCATAACAAGGCAATATATCAAACCTCATGATTTCCCTTAATTAGTCATGGAACAATTGTTTTAAGAATCAGTAATGCACAAAAATAAGCAATATAATAAAACGATCCTGTAACAGAATAAAGAAAATGCAGACAACCTCACCAAGTGTGCCTATCTCTCCTAAGTTGCTACAGAAAGCGGGCATTCTCCTTAATCACAATAGTCACTTCCAATAACAGAATAACATAGTTGGAAGGGACCTTGGAGGTCTTCTTGTCCAACCCCTGCTCAGGCAGGAAACACTATACCATTTCAGGCAAAGGGCTGTCCAATCTCCTCTTCAAAACTTCCAGTGTTGGGAGCATGCTACTGCCTTATTCAAGAAGCAAATGAGGAAAGTTTAAAAGGTTTTCCCGATTTACCCTAAAATAACATCATTCCACTCCAGTGATATGGAAGGTCTGGCCCTGCAGATGTTTATTAACCGGAAATCCCAACAGTTCCAACGTGGACAGAGTTGAAGAAAGATGAGAATAGCAATTGAGCAATAGCTGGAGGGCCACAAGTTCTCCACGCTCATTCTCCTCCTTGAATTCTGGCCTCCCTTTTCCATCTTGAAACCAACCAGTTGCTTAACATATGTAGTTAGTTAACATGTGTCCTTATTGGGGAAGACATCTGTATTAAACTCATCAGTTAGCAGACGCTCTTGTTCTTTTGCTAATGCTGCAAGTGCCAAAATTGTCAGAAAAATATTCTTTACACGGATTTGTCCTCGAAGGCCTCAGAATGGAGCATAGGATGAGTGTTATCGTTTTAATCCCACTTTTTGGTATTTGTGAAGTCCTCAAAGGAGGCTACATAACTTTTTACTTGATTGTGTCATTGCCTGCTTTGCAAATTTCTGGGTTTTCTTCAGCTCACCTGCTAGTAATACAGAATCCTCAGGGGTCCTTATAAAACAAATTAAGAGAATTGGAACAATGAATGCCATAGAGAGAATTGTGCTTCTCCTGATCTTTTCAGAAGGCTTGTAAAAAATCTGCCAAGGTTCTACAAGCAATAATTAACTAAGTTACAATGAGATCTACTCCTGGTGTATCTTTGGAATTTGTAGAGATATGTTTCAAAATATAGTTTCCACACTTTGAATTTCTTGCATCACCACCAGATTGTCAGTATTTATATCTCTTTGCAGGTCTGTCTTTGGTTAACTCACATACAAATTGTTTTCTTCTGTTCCCATAAAACCCTTTCCAAATGTTTGCTAGTGTTGGAGATGAATTTCTTTGGCAATATTTTCAAAGCAGAAAGGAAGAAAAATAAAATCTGTTCCCCAGTGAACAGTTAAACTGTAATACATGTCAGGCTCTGCCTCAATTAACAATCTACTATGAGACTGCTACGTCTAGAACTATGCTGAGATTTTGCAGGGAAGTATAATTTGTATTTTATGTTTTTACTTAAATGCTTTGTATCAACCCTAGGAAAAATGCCCTCCACATGTATGTCCTCAATAGAATCAAACAGCTACATGTAAAGGATATGCATCAGCCAGAAGAATTGCCAAAAACTGTAGAAACTTGCTAATCACGCGATGCTGGTCTATGACCACAACAACTAAGAAACAACCAGTTGCATTCAGAAAGTGTCTACATAGCAAAGGCAAGTACAACACAAGCAGGGAGCAACTGCAATTCCAGGAGAGATTGTGATTCACGCTGATCATACCACAATTGCAAAGATGTTACCACAAGCCCCAGTGGCCTTTGAAGGGTTTTACTGCAGATGTTAACCTAGTAGGTCAATTAGAATCAACTACTAAGCTAAGACATTCTGAGTGACTGCGCCAAATGGATGGAACTCACTATTCTTTGAAATACATACCATCTCTCCTGGCTGCATGGCTTCAGAAGAAGCTTTAAAAACCCATTTTCTTGCTTTCCTGATTAGGATTTTTGTCGCTTTGAATAAGGTTTTTTTTTTTTGGGGGGGGGAGAAGGTTTGATAGTTTCAAGCTGATTAACGTTATGCTACTTTGATATTGTTATTTGTAAATTGTCAATCGAGCTTGGTGGCTCGTAGTAGTGGCAGCAGTATTCATTCATGTGATTTCACTCAATGCTTTGCTTTCTACCATGAATCACATTGGCTGATTTTACTAGGAGAAAGCAAGATGTAAATATGTTTGAGATGGGCAGCCATGAATAAATAGAGTAAAAAAAAAAAGTAATCAACTTACAAAATCTGGGGATTTTAATTTCTCTTTTAATTTCCCACCAGGCTGGAAAATGGATTTATGGATAAGATTCAAACTCACCATACCACAACATACCTATATAAATCTCCATACTCAAAGCTTCTTAACAAATAGGAACAAGACAAATGTGAATGGAAGATAAATAAAGGATTACTTCAACTTGTCTCAACTATAACAGAAGAGAGAATGGGATCAAGAACCTCTCTTTGATAATGGAATAGGGAGGGACAGCGAAATGACTCAAATGAGACATCCTTTAGTACCTAGATTTGACTTCATTTTCTTTGAAATAGGACCTCAGAGGGAGGGTGGACTGACACAGCTGTCAGTGTTGACCTGAAGGAGGAAGCTTTGTTCCTTTCCATATTTTAGACCAATCTTAATGGAAATGCAAGAAAGTAGCCAATTTGTTTTGCTCTCATACATAGTCCGCATGAATTGGGTTGTGAGGGGAGGAAGTTAAGTAAACAATGTAGAAAACCCAAACAGTGCCCCTTTACGGTGCAATGATCAATTAGGAATAGAAGTTGATAAAATCAGTTGTGGGTGCTCCATCACAGGAAGTTTTTGAAAGTAGACCAGACAACCATTTGATTGGGGTGGTATAAGGTCCCCTGCCTTGAGCACGGGCTGGACTAGAAGACCTCTGAGGTCATTTCCAGCCCCACGATTCTTGTTCTAAAATGTTCCAGTTTATATTCTATGGGTGAACCAGGACTTTCCAATTTATTCACAGAGTTTGGAAAGGGAAAATTTCTGGATATTGGTTTTAAACCTAATGTTTGGCTTATGGTAAACAATGCTTCCATTGATGGCTCCGGCTAGAGTATTGTTGAAAATCACCAGAATGAGGCCTTCCTAGCTAGCTTCTGACAAGCAAAGTCTATGGGATCGAAAGTCAATGCAAACCACCTGTGGCCCTAGAATCTCTGGTGGCTCAGCTTTCAGTTAGAATAAGAGCAACCACACTGAGAACCAGCCCTAATGCAACATTTTTGTTAATGGTCTTTCTCTTTTAAAAAGTATCCATTTTATATGCAGAGAGTCCTTGACTTATGACCACAATTGGGACCGGAATTTCCATTACTAAGCAAGACAGTTAAGTGAACTGCACCCAATTTTACGACCTTTTTATGCTGTAGTTGTTAAGCGAATGAATCCCTGCAATTGCTTAGGGTATCACATGGTCATTAAGCAAACTCAGGCCCCCATCCCCGGTTGACATTGGTTGTCAGAAGCCAGCTAGGAAGGTCTTGGGTGAGGATCACATGACCCCAGGATGCTGCAACCATCATAAATGCAGTCTGGCTGAAATTTGATCACGTGACTTGGAGCGATGCTGTGACAGGTTGTAAGTGCGAGGTCCAATCAAAAGGCCCTTTTTTCTCAGTGCTGTTATAACTTTGAATGGTTGTTATATGAATGGTTATAAGTCAAGGGCTATCCGTATTCTTTGTCATCCTTAATCTGATACTTAGCAGGGAATTTTTATTCAAATATAGTTTTCAGGGTTGCTGGAGGAGAAGGTAAGAATTTAATCAAGCCAATCCAGAAGCATATTGTTCAGGAATGTGTGGGCTGTACTTTTAATGACATTTTAACAGAATCTTGCACATCTGAAGATGGGGAATTATATAAATCAGGGGTCCTCAAACTGCGGGACACGGCCCACTACCGGACTGTGGTGTGTTGACCCCCAGACCAGTGAATGGCTGGCTAGTGTGGGCCTGTGTGTGCATGCTCACACCCCCACTTGCACTAGCATCACGACATATCGCCGCTAGATCACACGGGCGCTAGTGTCGCCGCAAGCACTATGTCACCTGCCCCTACCTTTCCCTTCAGGCCACCAACCCAAAACATTTGGAGAACTCTGATATAAATAAAATTTCAACTGAATTCTGCAAACCTATAACCTCTATTGAGTCCTGAGACCTATAACTGATCACCTTCATTTTCTCTCTCTCCTTCAGGTACCACAGGTTACTACTGTTTCTCTTTCAGGTTAGATGTTACTAATGTAATTCGGGATTTTTGTATTCCAAGGAGAATTTGCATTTTGGAGAATGGAAGTCTTCACTTTAAGTACTTTACAGCAGAGGTCTTTAAGTGGAACATCAACATTTAGTAAGCTCCAGCTGGTCGGATATCATTGAATGCATTCAAGCTAAAATAAGAAACACACAGTATACCTTGCACAGATTCTTCAAATTAAAAATATACTCGTAGGAAAGCTAAATGCTGAGACTTACAGGAACAAGGAAGTTATGTGGGCTGAAGCTGCTCCCAGAGATGGAATGGCTGTCAGTTCATTGTTATTCAGTCGCCTGGAGGAAACAATGACAACAATTAAAAAAACCAATTATTAAAAAAAATGAAGCAAACTTTTTTTTGGGGGGGGGCGGGGGAGACTCTCAGGTTGCTTTTTGTTGCTCGCTGTCTGTCATGATTATTAAACTAGAAGCCCAGCTGCATGCAGAAATGTGTCAGTGCACTTCCTGTAATTCTGTGACTTTCCAGCCAAGTCACCGCCAAGAACACTTGTAACAGAAACCCAGCTGCACATTCCATGCCTACTTTAGTTATTGCTAACACATATTTATGGAACAGCAACAAGTGCCAGCTCCCTCCAAGGCTGGGCAAACTACAGATCACGAGACACAAGTAGCTCCTGGGGAGTTCTAACCAGAGCTCCTGATTTACATCCTTGTGCACAATTTCTTTTGATATATGTATTTTTAATGGATGGCTTGGGGATCAAAAGTTTCTCCATTAGGATCTCCTTGTTGGACTTGATTACCGGACATGGTTACAGCCAAGGTCAGAAATAGTAGTGATTGTAACCACAATGGCTCCTGAAAGAGGGTTGCATCATTAGTTATAATAGATGAGGATGATCCATCCAGAGCTATCATACTAGCCAGCTTTAGACACCAACGTAGTTTTCCTGCTTTAGAGACTCTCATGTGGTCAAAGGGAATAAAAGAAGGACCTGGTGCCCGAGTCTGTTCTGTATTAAGTCTTGGTTCTCCCAACCACCCCTCTCCTATGCTGTGTCCCTTCAGCAATCCAGGTTGGTGCTGTCCATGTTAGTAGGATGCAGACAGACAAATAGCAAGAAGCATTTCTTTGCATACAGGATTGAAGTTGCTGTGGGTATGAATTAGCATCCTCCTGTTCCATCTGTCTCTCTTTCTTCCTCACAATATACATTGACCCCGATGGCTTTATGGCTGGTTGGACCCCACGTCAACTATTCCATCCAAATGAGTCCATCAGCCTCATGAATTTGGGAATCTTAGTGCATATGGAGAGAGTGAGTTTGGTGGAGGTTAAGAGATCAGAGTAGAAACCGGACATCTAGGACTTAGGCACAAAGCCAGCTAGGGGACCTCTTGAAAAAGCACCGGATGACTCTCTCTCAACCCTAGGAAAGAGACAATGGCAAACCACTTCTGAAATCTTGCCAAGAAAACTGTGGTACTTGCCCAGGCAGTTGGCAAGAGTCAACACTGACTCAAAGGCATAAAAAGAAGCGGAAAATAAAAAGATGTGGAAGCAATCATCAAATCCTCAGGAACTCAGCAGAAAGAAGGAATTAAGCAGGAAGAGGGATGTTTATGGAGATTCCCAGTCATCCAGGTCATGGTTGTCCCAAAGGTGCTTTTTTCAAGAGGCAACTGGACTTTCTGGTTTTTCTTTGAAGATGTTTCGCTTCTCATTGAAGAAACTTCTTCAGCTCTGAAGAAGCAGCTTCTTGGATGAGAAGCAAAAAAGTCTTCAAAGGAAAAACCAGAAAGTCCAGTTGCCTCTTGAAAATAAGCACCTTTGGGTCAAGAAGAGGGATAAGTTTTCCTTTGTCTTGATAATCAAAGCATATACAACACCTTAACACAGAGCCAGGCAAATACCTCAGCTCCCCCAGTACAGGTAGTCGTCTACTTGGGAGGACTGCCCATCATGGTTGTAAGTCACGATGATCATAAAACGGATCACTCACATGATTGACCTGATTTTACAACCTTTATTGCAGTGATTGTTTAAGCAAACACCACCGACATTAAGCAAACCAATGGTTCGTCCTGGGCCAGTTTTAAAGAAAACAAAAAGTAAATGCTGGTTTTTGGCAAAACAGTCATAAAATGTATGCATGTCACTGCAGGATGCTAGAAACAGCCATAAATGTGAGTCTGTTGCTAAGTGCCCAACCTGCAGTCATGTGACCATGGGGGGGGGGGGAGAGAAAAGCCATCAGAACTTCAGAACCAGGTTATAAGTATCCCCAGGAAGGCCCATTGAACGGTTGGTAAGCAACCAGTCATAGGTTGAGAACTACCTATGGCATCTGCTCCAATTACCTGCTCCATCAAATAGAAATTGGAAGGACTACATTTGTGATTATTATTTTTTTGTAGAAGCACATCATCTACCTTTTCTTAAAGAAGAAAAGGTATATATTGTGTAAAATAAATAATTACATCAAAAATACACTTGTTTCAGCAATTATGCCCATTTAATTGTTTCAGTTAATGGTTTATTAATGGTCTTTTAGGTACATACTGGATATAAATGAAATACAAATGAGGTTCAATCTTTTTCTAATAAAAATTAAAAAATGGATAGTTTCATCTTCCATTGCTGAATTACTGGACTTCAGAGTTTCACTCTTAGTAGTATGATATCTGTATTGGACTACTGAAAGAAAGCTGACCTACGTAATACAATCTGTTTCCTTCAGGATTTAGATACCTGCAGTTCTCACTTTGAATTAGTCCATTAATTAGCATTAAACAGGTGCTTGTCTTGTTGCTTGAAAACTGCCCAATTTCCTGGCCTCCTTGCCTAGCTTTAACCTTTCCAAAGAAGCAGTCAAAAAAGTTATTGAGGCCAAAAAACAAACAACCCAATTGCTTCCTGCTTAAGAACAGGAGAATTTCTCTAACTCAGGGGTCTTCAAACATGACAGCTTTAAGACTTGTGGACCTCAACTCCCAGAATTCCTCCTCCAGTCATGTTAGCTCAGGAATTCTGGGAGTTGAAGTCCACAAGTCTTAAACTTGCCAAGTTTGAAGACTCTTGCTCTAACTCTACAAGCGGTACGTATAATTGGATCTTGTTTATTTATCCTTTTTTGTCTTTCCAAACAGCAAAGATTTAAAATGGTTTGTTCTCTATTTTAGATGTATGATTCACTATATCTGTAAAATGCAGAGACGGGGGGAAAAGTTGCAAAATAAAAATAAGGTCCAGTTGTCTCAGCAAACTCCTTTATATCAAAGCATTTCTGTATTTCTTAACATTATTTTTAAAAGTCAAGCAAGGCAACTGTTTACACTTGTTAAAAATTATACTTGATAACCAACAAATTATGAACTATTTGCTTATATCAATAATTTTTCCAGGCCAGCATCCTTCAAATAAAACAGAAATTGTATTAGCTAGATTCTCTGGGCAGTACAAAAATAGGACATTTTGTAAACCAGTTTGAGTATTTATTCAATAAATATCCACTATTTAAAAATAAATAAATAACCATCAACTCCGAAGGATGCTATGTTGAAGATGTTCTAGAAGTATATAAAAGATAAAGTGGTATATAAGAAGATATAGCAGTAATGCATATATCCAATTATCCACTACAAACCATGCTAAGAGTAATTGATACAAGTATAAAGTTTTCAACAAAAAATACGTGTGAACATTTTTGTTCAATAAAACCTTCCAGAAACCAAGAAGATGATTATTGAACTGATTCTGTTGTTATGTATCTATGGAAAGTTGTGCCATGGAGATGCATAGCAAACTTCCTGATGTTCTACAGAAGTTCACAAGTTCTGCTTGGAACTCAAAAATGCCCTGGCCTTTATCGATACATACACAAAAGGAGATGGACAACATAAATGGGCATCTTTTTATGAAAGAGTTCCACATGAATATTGGAACCTAAGTAGGGTTTTCAATGGTGACGAATGGCTTCATTCATGAATTCTTTCCTAAGGCTTTTGTTAATGCAAACAGGAAGGACCTAAGGTATATTCGATAACAGAAGCTTCTATAGGGTGTTGATTGGCAAGTATAACCTGGCAGGACAAGTTAGAACTTACTAGCAATCTAAACAATAAATTCTTGGTTGTTAGTTTATTTTGCTGTTAAATATTGGCATATTGTTGGGTAAGGAGCTTTGGCATGTGGTCAGGAGCTTCTCTTAAATAACAAGCAAAGGTAAGACAGGCTGAACAACTCTCTGAAGCAACTACAGCTAAAAGCTCTCTTTCCAACCCTTTGATCCTGATACCACGTGTGGTAAGATGGGGAAGGGGGAGTGACACTCCCTATAAAATATTTACAACCTAGTTGCCAGGCTAATGTCATGTTGAAATGGATCTTACTTAAAAATAGCACAGTTCTCTTGAGGATTCACTGAAAGGCACTTAGATTTTACTTTTTTTTTAAAGGCAAAACAGTAAAAAAAAATAGTTTGGGAAAGGAACTTTATGCAATTTTGCCCTGATTATGATTAAAAGAAGCCTAGGGTTTTATGAACTCTGAAAGTAGACATTGTGCTCAAGTGTTAAGACTGTGTTCAAGCACCCTTTATTCTGCCTGGTAGGATAGTTCAACAACTTCTAGACAGCCACAAATTCTCACTTCATGTGGCGCTCAAGGAGCCTTGATAGATAAAAACTGCATGGATTTTTAGCTTACAAGAATAAATCGCTAGAAAGGAAAAACGACATTTTAATTAAGCATGCTGTAAAAAAAGAGTGGAGAGGGGAATATTCAGACAAAAAGCAAGTTTTACACAACATAAAGTGATCCAATGGTGCATGATCTCCAATGCTAACCATTGGGTGGGGTGGGATTTTGTAGTTACGATTTTCTTGTGGCCTTCAAGCAGGATCAATTATTTTATTTTAGTTATTAATTGAATGGATTAATCCCATGTATCTCTCATTACAATCCCAGGCAGATTCATGGTAGATACAAAACAGGAAACATCTGTGGGAACATGCTAGATTACTTAGGGACTATGGTCCGATTCCAAATAGTTCTGCTGCTTTTATATAACAGTTGTGAACTGTCCTGACTTCCATGTACCGTATTATCACCAGTTCATGTGCAAAGTATCGACTTCGCATTCAGGGGTATCCACAGAATGTAGTCCCAAAAAAGGTTAAGGTGGCTTTCACAATGGTGCAAGTGAAGCTCGGACCAATGCACATTAAAAGAACATTGTGGCCATCATGTTGGGGGATTTTAATCTTTTTTTTTTAATCAGTTACTTGCATTCTTCACTGTGAAGCCATAGCTGCAAAACCACCTCACAAGAAATAGAACGTTTCACTGATATGTGAATGTAATAGTGTAATAGTTAAGCGTACTGTATGCAGTTGCAAACAGGAGGCATCCAATTCATCTCAACTATAGCAGGGGTGTCAAACTCGATTTCATTGAGGACCGCATCGGGGTTGTGTTTGACTGGGGGGACAGGGCCAGCTTGATGTCACTCGTGTCAGGGGCACCTCTGGTGGCCTGAGTGATCTGCCAGCAAAAACAGGTTCCCGCATTTTGTTTTCAGCTGCAACGTCTTCCTGCAACCCACTGCCAGCAAAAACAGAGCTCGGGAGGGCCATGGGTGGCCCTCCCGAGCTCTGTTTTTGCTAGCACAGGCACTATGGGCCAGTCCTTTACGGCCCCACAGGCCAGATATAAGCACCCTACGGGCTGGCTCCAGCTCCTGGGCCTTGAATTTGACACCCCTGAACTATAGTGAACTATCCAAGAATATCAGTAAAGCACCATTTCCTCATCTTCTGCATCTACTACAGGTAATCCTTGACTTCCAACTACACTTGGGACCAGATGTTCCACTGCTAAGCAAGGCAGATATTAAGTGAGTTGTGCTCAATTTTACAACCACTTTGTTGAAACACTGGAGTGGTTATGTGAATCATGTGATTGTTAAGAAAATCTGGCTTCCCCCGTTGACTTTACTTGTTCAAAGACAGCTGGGAAGGTCACAAATGGCGACCCCATGATCCCAAGACAGTGCAGCTGTCATAAATACGTGCCAGTAACCAAGCACCCAAATTTCAATCATGGGACCACCATGAGGATACTGTAACAGTCGTAAATGCAAGGACCAGTCATAAGTAATTTTTTCAGTGCCAACAAGCAGAGTCAATGGAGGAAGCCAGATTTGACTAACCACCTCATGATTCACTTAACAACTGTACTTGCTTAGCAACAGAAATTTTGGGCTCAATTGTGTTGTGGGGCGAGGACTACATGTACTGTTTGAATATAATTAACTATTGGAAATACTGTAGACACATCTTTTCAAAACATCTCTAGGGATTCATATTAGAGTAAAATAATTTATGATTAATTAAATAATTATTTAATAATGTATTGCACCAGGCCTGGGTGTTCCAAGGGACAGATGAAACCTTGAAATGGTTCCATGGTTAACATTCACTCTCTTGTATTTTGTGGTGGGGTTTAAAATAATTTTCATAGAACCCAAGATGGTTGGGGGCAATGTGCTGACTCGGTAAACCACTTAGAGAGGGGCTGGAAAGCACTGTGTATATAAGTCTAAGTGCTACTGCTATTGCTAATAATGCTTGGTTTTTATATATTTGTTTTAATTAATTGCTATACGCTGCCTAGAGTAATGTTTTATAGGATGGGCAACTATATAAATTCTCATCATTTGGATTACATGGTAATGTAACCTTACATGGTGAGGCTACTGTTGAAACTGGTCTATCTATTATCAACGTGTATGCTGGGAAATTAACTGATAGACAGACAGACATACAGACAGACAGACAGAGAAATGGGGCACCCAATTTTGTGCTAGAATATAGTTTTCTGCTGACTCAAGAATGGATAGATCTTAACCAGCCTTGGGAAGAAGCTCTTTGTCCTTTCTGCTAGGGAGCAGTGGGTGGGAGGGGGAGAAGGTAATTATTCCATAGTACCAACACTATACATTTTCTTCTTGAGGCAGCCAGAAAAGATTAGCATTAGATGTCACAGCAGAGTCTACTTTGTATTAGAGGAAAACAGATCCATGCAGCTTAGTATGATTACCTGGCTATCTTTGGGATTATGAA
The DNA here is from genome assembly GCF_049901715.1 of Pseudonaja textilis. NCBI lineage: Eukaryota > Metazoa > Chordata > Lepidosauria > Squamata > Elapidae > Pseudonaja > Pseudonaja textilis. The sequence goes on from NC_141991.1 coordinate 29,909,302, forward strand.
ATATAGTAGCAGGTAGAGCCAGGGAAGAACAGACAACACCAATGATTTCCAATAAAGACACTGCAGTTTAATTGAGACACTGTGTTCTACTAATTGACTGTTAATTTTTTAAACAGCACCCGGGTACTATATGAATGAAAAACAAAAGCTCAGATTTAATCTGTTGATGCAAGCTGGAAGAACAATGGAGTCACGTCCTCGGAAACTGTATACTTTTTCCGACTACTACCCTAGCCAGACTGGAAGTGAAGACAGAGAGCGGCCAGGATGAAAAGTCCTTTAGACAGAAAATACTTACACTTCCCGTAGTTTTGGCAGCTTTGCGAAGGCAGAAGGATCAATCTCGGTCAGTTTGTTGTGGCTCAGGTTTCTGTTTGAAAAAGAGATGGCAGTATCAGCAAAGGACAGTTTCTATGCTCAGCAAAAATTGGCAATCCTAATTATTCTGGAGTTGTACTGGATAATAATAAAAAGAAGAGCAAAGGCAAAAAGAAGGAAACACATGCTTACCACATCTATTCCACCCCACCCCCAACCCACCCCCCGCAAAAGATGCCCCAACGGTGAGCTTTAATGAAGGAATATGGAGTGCTTCTGAAGCATTAACAATATGACAGCTTAAAGTGTTTTCTCAATTAATTCAAAAGGTTCAGAGAAATCGGAATTCTGTTTTCCTAGAAGTGACAACTGAGTTATTTCTAGACAGTTCAGAAAACAGAATAAAAGCAACAGCATTTGCCTATCTATCACCAGCAACTGTCATTCGGCCTCCTGCTGACCAGGAGTCTCCAACCTTGGCAACTTTAAGCCTGGAGGACTTCAACTCCCAGAATTCTGGGAGTTGAAGTCCTCCAGACTTAAAGTTGCCAAGGTTGGAGACCCCTGCTGTAGACTAAGGTTGGGTAATCAAGGCTTCTGGTAACTGGGCCACGGAGAAGACCTTCAGTGAAAATGTTAATGTGGTGGTTAGTCCAAACGAACAAGTCAACTCCTTCAAATATCCCAAATTAGTACTGTGTCCTTGGGCCAAAATATTCTCAGTGAGCCTCACTATCTTCTGTTCCAAGCAGTCCAATGCAATTGATGTCCCAGCATACACGTTTCATAATAGAGGTACCATTTCCAACTACAGTCACACAAAACCGTAATGCAATCTAGTTTAATAGAAGAGTATAATAGCCATATTATTTCTTCCGAGAAGCACTACAGCAGAGAATTTTGCCATGTCACTATCACAGGAGCTTTATCCTGAGATATCTACCACAATCCTAGATTATTTTCCTACCCGTAATAGCCACTGCTGGTTTAAAGACATCAATGCAGGCTAAAAAAAATTTGTCCTAATGTGCCTTTAGTTCATGCTTACTTCTGCAGGCTTTCTTCATTACAGATAGTCTTCAACTTATAACGATTTCATTTACTGACTGTTCAGAATTACAAGGGTACTGAAAAAGTTTTTCACACTTATAACTGATGATGTTACCTGGTTAGGGTAAGGAAATATCTGCAAGAAAACAAGCAAGCTCAAAGAGCACCATTTGTATTCCTGAATGAAAGGTAGAATATAAATCTAACAAATGATAAAATCCATGAAGATTATTTCTAAGTAATGTGCAAATAGCACAATTCTCAATTGAGGCATTGAGTTAATGATGCTCAATTTCTAGTAAATCCAGAGCCAAGGGTGCAGCCTAAGCTATTGTTTTATTGTCGTATCCAGCAAAATATCAGCTCCACTAGGTAGGAAAAACCAAGAAATCAACTCCACAGGAAGGGCGAAACTACTTTCATTGAGACCAGGTTTTTATTACTGGCTATAGTAACAGAATCTTGTTTTATGTCTCCCACTTAGACTCATTAGGGAGATTTCTGTCTCAGCCGTTTCCATGCATTTTCTGCTTGTTTTGGACTCACAATTTGTTTTTTCCCCTCATTGCTTTGGTAACAGATCTTGCCTATTTCTGTCAAGGTCATCTGCATCTTCTACATTTTACAAAATTAATATCATTATTTTCCTCCCCTATAGCAACCTGGGTTAGCTGTAAATAGAAGTGGTGACCAAAATCTTAAAATAATGTTCTTGAACCCACACCAAAGAGATTTATAATACCCGTTACTCTGTTGAGTTCACTTGCAACTTTTATCATTTCTGCAAAAGTCTTTACTTTTCTCTCCTCAGTTTTTTTTTTTTTGGGGGGGGGGGGCAAGAAAATAATGACAAGGTGATAGAAGAAGCAGCTAAAGCATCTGTCCTCTGAAGCTTTTTGTGAAATTGTTAAAAATAGATTTGCTGGATCAGATCAAAAACTCATCTAGTCCCGTATTCCGTTTTCCCATGCTGTTTCCTGGCAGGCCCCGAAAACATTGGGATCTTCTCATTCCTTTTCTCTGGCAAACTTTATTCAGAGACTTGATGCCTCTAAAACAGAGTAGCATATATTTTGCTTCTAAGGTGAAGAGAAATTGATACCTTTAACTTTTTGATATTATCCACAGGATGAAGACCAATTAATACCTCTACTTGTCATGATATTCTCAACAGGACAATAAAGTCAAATTACCAGGATCTTAGATTTTCCCCGAATCAGAAGGAGTTACACTGTTAAATCCCATCCTTTGTTTAATTTAATGCAACAGTATCAATTAAATAATATACTAGTATTTATTATAAATAATATACTAGTACTTATTATTAGAATGTCCTTCATTATTACTACTTCAGCTTTTGTTCATTTTTATTGGCTAGATTTCTATTTCACTTTTTCTTCAGGCGCTTGAGGTGGTATACACAGCCTACCTTCCTCCATTTCCCGCCCCCCCCAATAATTATCCTGTATTATAAGTTATTGGCCAAAAAAATTCTTGTTACATTCTGCATCCGAGAGTGGATTTCAACATAGGCCTTCTTGGTTGAGCAAGGAAACAAGCACCTCTTATTTACCCTCTCAAGTCCCTTACTATATTGCTTTTTGGGGGAGGAAAAAGAACACACATCACTTTAAAACAACTTGTAAGTAGCAGCTTCCTTCTCACTATGCATATGTGTTACTTTAGAGATAACACTGCTAGCATATGATTCTGAAAGTGTGCCAGGCTGTTAAAGGATAAAATAAGGCTAGCAAATGGAAGGATAGACACACACCCCGTCCAATTTTTCCCCCATCACCACTGTTTTCAAAAGATCCTGTTTTCCCCCCCTATGTCTGGGATAGAAATCAACACGGATTCAAAGAGGTTTATATACTGAATGAAACAAAAAAAAAAAAACCCAGCAAATTGCGGCTTAAAAAATTCCTAGGTACTTCTAAACCTGAAACACTATCTCCCAATCAAGACGAGATTAAACAAAAACACAATTTGTCCGGCAAATCCCTTGCTTAAAAAAAAAAAAAACGCAAACCAGAAAGACAGGTCTGAGCTGGTCTGCATCGTAAAGAGAAAAAGAAGCAAGTACCGTGGATTTTATTTTCCAAAAAGGAATGCAAACATGACTGCAAAATTAGACACATTTGTGTTAAGAATAGCATGTGTATTTTTAACGTTGCAAAATTTCATGTTGTCATTTCAATTTTCATCAAGCTCTTTAGTGCCTTTAGAAAACAAATAAGGAACATACAGTATAGTATGTGGCTGTTCAGTTTAAAAGGGAGAGGCATATGGTTTAACAATTGATTTCTTTCTTTCTGTTGTGATGTACTTTGATATAATTAAGAACTGGATAACTCAGTCTGCGTGAATTACAAATACTGAAATCTTGAATTGGGCCCAAATTATGTTGCTGTGCTCATACACAGTATATAGAAGGTCTCAAGTTCAACTTCTGGGTTATAAATTACTTTGTAAAAGTCTAGAGAAGGATTGCCAGTCAGTATTTAAAACTGTTTAAAAATAGAACGGCTCATTGGTATAAAATATGTGATGTGTTTTGATTCAAAACATTCTGAATTTGGCCTAGTTCTAGTGCAAAACTCTTGTGCCCAGACCAGGGACTCCTCCAAGTGTGTAAAACAATATACAGATACACTTGACTGTATATTAGCATTGTTAATTATGATGCCCTCCTTTGTTGCTATGCATTTTAATATTTGTAGTTATAGTGTATAGGGTTTTTTTACGTGATATTGTTCACCTCCCAGAGTCACTTGTTGAGATAGGTGGCTATACAAATAGATTAAATAAATAAATAAATAAATAAATAAATAAATAAATAAAAAAAAACAGTTGCTCCCTGCATACCATTGCTTCAAGCAGACCAAGGTATTTAAATCATTTTAGAAACATATCTTGAAACCACCTAATCAAGGAGAGAAACAACCTAAAACTACAGATAAATTTCCCGACAGAACAATTAATCAGTGGAACAACTTGCCTCCAGAAGCTGTGAATGTTCCAACACTGGAAGTTTTTAAGTAGTGATTGGACAGCCATTTATCTGAAATGGTATAGGGTTTCCTGCCTGAGCAGGGGGTTGGACTAGAAGACCTCCAAGGTCCCTTCCAACTCTGTTATTCTATTCTATAATGCAAGGAGCAGTTGTAAGTCACTTTTTTAATGCCCTTGCAACTTGGATTGATTGCTAAATGACTGTAAATTGAGGACAAACTGCGCACTTTCCCTCTTTTTATTATGTTATTATAAATCTTAATGCGTTGTCTTGTTCCTATGCATTTAACGTGTTTAAAAATTAGGATTCTGCTAAAAGCAGAGTATCAGGAAGAGAGAATAAAGAAAAAGATTCTGCCAATGCTAATTACAGTTTAGGAGGATAATATTAGAAGCATAAAATTATTTAGCTTTTTCATATGCTGTAAAACCACAAATTCTAAGAGAGAAAAAAGGATGGATGTCGATTAATCACACTATTTTATTCTGTTTGAGGACATTTGTAGAAGAGTAAGGGCAAAATATATTAAATATATAATCTGATGTGGCCTTTCCTTTTTTAATCCAGTGATGTCGAAGTACTGTATACATTTCATACGGAATGGAATGATGTTTGAATGTGTAATCCTTTTAGGCCCACTGTTCATGGTTGGCAGGATTCTAGATCTGTACTGAATCCTGCAAGACCTCTTCTGCAGATATCCTACTCTGCCCTGTGTTTTTGATAAAGAATGTTTCTGAAAAAGCGGGTGTGGAAATTGATTCTGGATCAGGCAGTTTCCTGTTCCAGAATCTCTTTTGCAAGGCAGAGGGGAAAAGAAAGGCCTCTTTCCATCTGCAAACTGATTTAATGGGTTGAAATGCATGGTGGCAGGCTGTCAAAAAAGCTGCAGGTTCTGTTAATCCAGGAAAGGGACATTGTTGATGTTTTGCTCTGTGCAGTCCCTTCAACAGCAGTTCAGAGACTTTCAATTCTCTTATTGAAGTCCAGCCATGTGTGCACCAGATTCTCCTCTGCTAAAACATCTATAAAGATATCTTGGATTTGGATGGGGTGTCTATTCAGGAAGCTGCAGGCAAGGGAGTTCTCTCTGGGCAGAGGAGCAGAGATATTCCTCTTGTGAAATTTGGACTGTTCAAGGCTCCTGGTTTTGTGACATCGTTGGTGCTGTCTGAGCTTGGTCGTTTCCTTGCAGATGTTTCATAACCCAACATTTTTATAAAATGTTACCTATAGTTGGGTAATCAAACAGTCTGCAAATAAGCAGCCAAGCTCAGACAATACCAAGAACTCTGTAGTTCAACTATTAATATTCTCTTCTATTGGCTCTTGGTTCCTTTTGTGTGGGAAATGATGAAAAGCTGGATTAAGCGAAAGGCTGACAAAATGTTTAATAGAAGTGGCATTTGGCGCCAACACATATTCCTGGACTGCTCCTCTTCCCCTTAGCTGTCACTCACCCACCTTGTTAGTGGAAGGAGCCATAGAGTTGTGTCCTAAAAATACAG